>NC_140663.1:145334858-147744858 GCF_054131305.1 Coturnix japonica
GTTTGGTATGTGAGAGACCTCAATTGGATATTGTAAATTCAGTTCTTCATGTGTGTATAAATTTTGATTCAGTGAGATTGCAAGTCCTTTCACAGAATGCCCAGGCCATAAGGTAGGGACATCTAAAACAATTATCTGAATTGTGACTACTGACCTCTTATTTTCTGCATATAGCATGAATGTAAGGAATTGCAGTGTGCTATACAGCAGATTGTGGTGGTCTATATTCAAGTATACTTCCTCCTACTTTCTTTTCCAAAATTCCTCATTTTTCTTCCTTTTCCTCTACAAACGTGAATCTGTTTTTGTTCAAAATATATTACACTGTATGACCCAGTAGTTAAACAGTCAGCTCTGCAGTGGGTAACATACACTTTGTCACAGCCCTACAAGTATGCCACTGCTGATCTGAACACAGTTTCTGTTTAACATGACTTAGAAAAATTTCCTGTACCTTTTGGCTGCCAGGGGTTAGTTTCTTAGGAAAAGTCATTATTCTTTTTCTTCTGATACACAGATTAAAAAAAATCTAGTAAAATTATACACAGAAGGCACCCTCATTTGGACTAAGAAGGGTCCCTTCATTGGACTTGCTTTTTCAATTTTCTCTCCATCTATTTTTGTCCCACATGCCAGCCTATATACATGAATAAAATCCACATTAAGTATGCAAAGGTTAGTGCAGATGTAGTGGAGAACTTCCACTAAATAACACCATTTAGCTAATTAAGTTAAACTGCTAATAAAGCTAATGATAGAAACAATAGTTTTGGCAACAAGAGCTAAGAATTGTGGAGGTGAATGTGACTGCTGCTTGGATCATATTCACCTTTTAATGTGCCATTTTGATGTTCAGACAGCATGCACTATTTGGTGGGGGGAAAAAAAAAAAAAAAAGTGTTTCAGAGCTAGATAGATCAGTAATAACTGCAGAATCAGGGGATAAAAAAGACTGTTTAAGATTCAGGGTGTCTCTCATGCCAAACTCTGAGTCCTCTGGAGAGTTCAGAAGCTCACAGCCGGCGTCTTCTGGAAACGTGTCACCTTCAGTTGCTATTGATCTGTAGCTACCAACTGTTGTGCTGGAGATTCAGCTCACCAGCAACAAAGTATTATCAGCACCAAGGATGTTGCATAACAGTGCACAGAGCTTTTTGATGACTGAAGTAAGTAAAGAAGCATCTTTGAATAAGGTCAGGAATTACTGAATGATAACACATTTTTCTGTTATCTGTGAAAGTTTCACCGTAGTGCAGTTGAAAGAGGAGAGAGACTTCTCCAAAACACTGAGAAACAATCATACAAGCTATCTTTTTTTGTGTGGGGGGTGGGTTTGTTTGTTTTAATATTGAAAAAGAGCTTCTCTCTCCTATTATTTTATCAAACTGAACCTTAACTATTTTATTTAATTTTGTGAAGAAATGATTCTTTTTGATGCATCAGAAAAACCTTTCAAAAAGCAGTCTTCCTGAAGTACAAAAAACCAGAAGTATTTTACAGGAAAAACAAAACAAAACAAAACCTTGAGATTGTAATACTAAAAAAGTCAAATTCTGTGGAAAAAAAAATAATAATATGAAGACTGGGATGCACACAATTTGTTGTAGTTCACTTTAGTAATATTCTCTTTCTTGAATTTCAGGTCTCAAAGCTTACATACAAGACAGTATATCTTTTGCTGCACTTGGAAGGTAAAACTACAGATCACAGTATGGAGTCCAATTAAAGCAGCTGAGCAGCGCTACCTTAAGGCCATTCACAACAATTTTCTTACAATTTTAGAAGCTTCGCCTGTCACCAACAGGTGTTCTTTATAGTCTTTGAGATAATGGAAAAGATGTATTCAGACCACTGGTAGCAGAAACTTCTTGAGACCACTGTCTACCATATCCAAGCAGAAGAAATCTCCCATGCTTTTTTCCTTGAGGAACACATTAAAAATCCACACATCTCCAAGGTAAGAGTGGTAAAAAGAGAAATGGAAAAAAATGTTGATGTCAGGAAGGAAGGCACCATTACTCCATTTATATGGCAAGTTGATGCATAGTTGATGTCCTTATAATTGCACTGTAATATATTATTATGTCTAGTTCAGGTCTTCTCAGTTCAAGAAAGAGAAGAAACTTCTGGACAGAGTCCAGTGGAAGGCCCCAAAGATGATTAAGGACCTGGATCATCTACCTTATGAGGAAAGGCTGAGAGATCTGGGACTGTTCAGCACGGAGAAGACTGACAAGGAATCACTTAAAAAGATCTAATGGGTGAGTGTCAAGTGGAGACTCAAGAGCAACCAGGCTCTTTTTAGTGGTGTCCAGCAACAGAACAAAGGACAGTGGGCATAGAATCATAGAATTACTCAGGATGGAAAAGACCTTAAAAATCATCAAGTTCAACTGCAGCCTAAGCATAGTACCCTAACTCTTAACAACCTTCTGCTAAATCATATGCCTGAGCACCACATCCAAATGACTCCAGGGATGGTGACTCAACCACCTGCCTGGGGAGCCTATTCCAGTGTCTAACTACCCTTTCTGTAAAGAAGTGTTTCCTAACGTCCAACCTAAACTTACCTTGGCTCAACTTGAAGAAATTTGCCCTTGTCCTGCCACCTGTCACCAGTGAGAAGAGACTCGCCCTGCTCACACTGTAAGCACCTTGAACTGGAACACAAGAGGCTCCACATGAACATGACAAAGAACTTCTTTACTTTGAGGGTGACAGCAATGGAACAAGCTGCCCAGTGAGACTCTAGAGTCTCTTTCTCTGGAGACATTCAAAACCCACCTGCATGTTTTCCTATGCAAACAGCTCTAGGGAACCTGCTTTAGCAGGGGACTTGGACTCAATGATCTCCAGAGATCCCTTACAAGCCCTAAGATTCCATGATTCTGACATTTCAGAAGGCTGTATCCCATAGTTCTGATTCCCTTCTGTCTCAGTTTCTGCATTTATTACCCATATGTCTTCCTTGCACATAAATAAATAAATAAATAAATACCCAAATCAGAGTAATATTAGTGTAGTAATTCTCTATTTGGTTAGACTGAGATGGAGTTACTGAAATATAGTATTTTTCTTTGCTATCAGCTTCAATTTTTCAATTCAGTTTCAACAATCAGCAACTAATTTCCTTTTGCTTTTACAACAACATTTGCACTTATTTCTATTTCTGCTTAAAAACAAACAAACAAACAAACAAAAAAAAACTAGTCAAAATTTATGACAAGCTTTGGCCATTATTATAAAATTATTAAAGATTATTTTGACTTCAGAGTGTGCACTTACAGGAAAATGGAATGGGAAGAAGATTTTGCCCTCATGGCCAAAAATGCCAATGGCATTCTGGGGTGCATTAAAAAGAGTGTGGCCAGCAGGTCAAGGGAGGTGATCTCCCCCTCTACTCTGCCTTGGTAAGGCCTCATCTGGAGTACTGTGTCCAGTTCTGGGCTCCCCAGTACAAAAATACAAGGATCTCTTGGAAAGAGTCCAGTGGAGAGGCACAAAGATGGTGAAGGGCCTGGAGCATCTCCCCTATGAAGAAAGGCTAAGTGAACTGGGTTTGTTGAGCCTTGAGAAAAGAAGACTGAGATGGGACCCTGATCCAGGTCTATAAATATCTAAGGTGTGGAGGGTAAAGTGACGAGGCCAGACTCTTTTCAGCAGTGTGTGGAGACAGGACAAGGGGAAATGGCCAGAAACTGGAGCGTAGGAAGTTCTCACGTATGTGCGCAAGAACTTCTTTACGGTGAGGGTGATGGAGCACTGGAACAGGCTGCCCAGGAGGGCTGCAGATTCTCCTTCTCTGGAGATATTCAAGACTCACCTGGACGCCTACCTGTGCGACCTGGTATAGGGAACCTGCTTTGGCAGCGGGGTTGGACTCGATGATCTCTAGAGGTCCCTTCCAACCCCTATGGTTCTTTGATTCTTAACAGTTAAGGCCCAACTTTCAGTATATGCTGTATATTTACTACAGTGGGGAAACACTGAGCTATTTAGAAAACCTGAAAAGTTCTGCAGCTGCTGTGGAGGCAATGTTATATGGTCTTGTAAAAAGATGTGCCCTTCAGACTGCTTTCAGTGTCCTATCATGTCTTTTACCATCTTCTACCTTATAGCATTTTCTATGCTTGTAAACTGATAGGAATTCATTCCTCAGTGGTCATACACAGAGGTTAATAAGCTCCCAGCATCAGCTGACTTTGCACTCAAGAAGAAATACTCTATCCTCCATCCAGTTCAGAAATGTTACCTTCATATCCCCTTCCCTATTTTGGGAAATCGTACTGACAGTACGTCTTCTTCCACCTCAGTTCTTTTGGATACATGCAGTATCCATGCAGGCCATGCAGGCTGTTCCTCGTGCAAATTGCTGGTCAGCATGATGTGACACTGAGTCAGATAGAGCTATTACGTAGATGAGCCTACATTTATTTCTTTTTGTCAGACCACAAAATAAGGCTTTGAGTGTTAAAAATAATTATTAATTAGAACACAGAGTAGAACAAGGTAGCTATGCAATAAACATAAGGTTTGCTGTGGAATAGCTTTAAACATTTGAAAAACAAATCTCTCTAAAATCTAATGTGCCTGTCCTTCCTTCTGACCTTGCTCTCAGTCCAGCAGCTTTCACTGTGGATTGCAGCAAACTCTCTCTGGCTCTCAGAAAGTCTCCTTTCTGTCACCTCCGTGTCTGTGTGCTCTGCTTTCTCACTGCTTCACACTCCAGCTGCAGGCTCCCTGCCTGCTCCACCCTGCACTTGCCAAAGGTTTTCCGGCAAAGCTTTTAAGCTTGTTCTCAGAAAACACAATATTCCTTTCCCTTTAGAGGGTGCAAAATACAGGACAAAACAAAGAAGCAGCTTTTGACCTTGCTGTCCAGCACAACCTTTCACCACACCACGCTGCGCACAGAAGCTGCGAACAAACAAATAACTCAGGCTGTTTATCATGTCAGAGTGACAGGGTGGTGAACGGTAGGAAAGGCTGAAGGAATGTAAGAGATTATTGGAAGACAAGCAGCTAGTCGTATGTGTATTTCTCCCACATTTCTGACTTTGTAAAATGTCATTCATTTATGTCTCAAGGAAGCAGACAACTTGCTCTTCTTTCAGAAGAACAGACTGGGAAGATACAGAGGATTATTATTACTCAGAAGGATTCCTTCTAAGGTGATAAAAGAACACAGTTATCTATACTGGAACAAACAGCAAGGTGTCTCTGCCTTGTAATATTAGAGGCAAAATATGACACTTCCTGTGACTTAAATTCCATTTTGTTATCCTTTGAAGACGTGCACAAATTCACCTATAAAATAAATAGAGCTTTGCACCCAGGATTGAGAATGTAAGAGGTTAAAAATATTCTTTACCTCTTGCCTCGTCAGTGCCCTGCCACATCTATATATTTTCATACATATGCAAGTTTATGCTGTAAAATGTGCCCAGCAAGAGTCTGCTGTTGAAATGCTATGCATTGTATCTGATAAAATACTGAGATAAAATGGAATTATGAAAAGCTGTGAAATAAACCTTGGACAGTTTGTGGTGCTGTGCTAGGAGATGTACCTCACAGGAATCTATGAAATCTGTAGCCTAAAGCATGGCACCACTCAATCTATGCAGAAAATAATATGTATGATGCCTAAGTTTCAGTGAGCATATTCACATGATAAGGCTTTTTATCATTTGAATGTGCTGCACCAGAAGGGAAAGGATAAAAAGTACACTGTCACCAATTTGGACAGAGGTCTGTAGCAGTCTGCTGGAAAGGAAGCAGCCAATAAATGGGAGAAAGGAAGATATCCAAATAGATTCAGCTTTCTGCAGAGAACAACTGGAAGAATCAAGACAACAGCTATAGATTTTTTCACTAATGATATTTTGAATTGTAATCCTGAAAACTTTTTACACAGTAATTAATTTAAACTTTGAGATGTTCCCAATTTACTTTCATATTTTCTTGCTCCTAGCGATTACATAAATTAATTATTGCCCCTAGCAAATATGTTGAAGGATTTTTTTTCACCTTTTTCTTTTTTTCCAGTTCCTTTGTTTCTTAGACAGCCATGAAAAGCCCAGAAGAAATATTAATGCACATAACCTCCCCCTCTTTTACTCTTCCAAGAGCAATTTTTAAAAATATTTCAGAATTTTTCTTTTCACCATTCTGAAGCTTTCATAAATACAAATTTACAATACAAATACTTTAAAGAAACACTATCAACAACAGATGGGACTATCACTCAATGTATTGAACCAAATAATGAATAAATAAATAAATAGATGGATAAACTTCTTCCAAATCACCTGTGTAAAAAATACATGTATTTTTTTGCACACACCTTCTTTTTTTTTGTTTGATTTCACAAAAAACCTGTATTTTATCACTTATAAACATTTTGGCTGTGGGCAAATGTTTCTATATTTTTCAATAAAAACTTATCATGTAAATATCTGTGTGAAAGACCATTTCCCTGGAATAACACAAAAGACATTGCTAAGCAACATTTTCTGAGTTTGCTTTGTTTTTGTTCTCAGAGTTCTTACTGTCGTTTCCTTTCCTTTCTGTCTTTATGAACACAGAAGAAAGTACCACTAAGGGTCTCCTTCTGCAATGGGCATGCACCTATAAAAAGACTTCACACTTCAGGTAGCCCGTGCAGAAGAGCATAACATTTGTTAAGTAACTTTGAGTCTGACGTTCAAAAGCAAAATTTCATCTGGAAACCATGTATACAAGTCCAGACTATTTACATTCCAGGTTATCACTTACAGGTCCACGATTCCTAATCTCAAGGATAATATGAAAAAACAGAAGCTACACTTATCTGTATTTCTTCTTGAATGAAAGCATTAATGGCAGGAAGCAGTGATCATAAAACTTCATTATTTCCATCACAAACTGCAAGGCTGAAGATTGAGAAATCATAAGCAAAGTCCAGACCCTCTAGTAGACATCAGAAAAAGATGAATTTTTCCACATTTTTCCCCCTTCCTCTGCAGATTCAGCTCTCTGTAAAAGAAATCTGAGCATGTAGAGTAGGTGGGTGCCCTAAAATTACCACACCAAACAACACACATGTATGTTCAATAAGTTTTTAAAACAAAACCAAACAAAAAATACCCTGCCAAAATCTAAAAACACCATATCAAATCTGTGGCATTTTCCTCAACAAATAAAATAAATTATTTAATTTAAAAAGTACAGGCTGCTTTTCAAGCTGTAATTGCAGAATATAAAGCTTATCAGCTCCTCAAATCATTACACATCATCCTGCCTTGCTCTTCCATTGAGACCTGCATTTGGGACTGATGCCAGTGTTACGTATGATACGGCAGCATTTTCAAATTGGTTTACAACTGACCAGCAGCAGTCAGAAATGATAACATTCCAGATGTTATGACAAAATATGTCTCTACAGACATGGAAATTTTATACTGGTATGAAACCTGCAGCTCCAAGGCAACCTTGACATAAATTTTCAGCAAACATATTCCTGCCATTACTGGCTGTGCTATCCTATCTATTCAGTGTGATTATCTAGTCCAATACCAGGGATCCACATTTAATAGATGGTTCCAGTAGCAATCCTCTGACACAATCAGCTAAAGCTTGTTCTCACTATCTTCTTTACCCTCATCTTTAATGCTGCCTGCAAGAGTTTTCCAGTTCCATAAACCGGTGTGTAAGGGCAGGCATTTGCTTCATAAACTCCTGCTGTTTCTCAGCTGTTTATCAGTGCAATGGAGGATTTTCAATATAGCATGTAATTAACTGTTACTGAGGAACTAAAAACAGGAGCAAAAAGTGTTGTTGAAGTGTAACAGAGAAAAGTGTGATTCGTCAGGGTTCTTCCTCCCTACAGTTTTTAAATTGTACCATGTCTCTCCCACAAATGAGCTCATGAAAGACTACAGTTTTTCCTAGTCATCTCTGCTTATGGAAATAGAAATGCCTGGCTGACCTCCAGAAAAATAACCCCCTCTACACTACATATAGCAAGGCAAGACTGCAGATGTTTACAGGACACTTCAGCATGTGATGCATGGATAATTCAAGGACATCTCCTTGACACAAATATTTGTTTGTTATGAGTTAACAAAATTCCTCTTGGACAAAAGTTGGACTTTGGGAAGTGTTTACATCAAAACCTCATACTCATGTTTTACAGTCAGGGCTTCCGTATCTGTTTAGTCTTTTGCATTGAGTACAGAAATCATTTTTGCAAGCACTGAAGCTGGTGGAGATAGTCTGAGATATCCTGGCAGTGTCTCTAGCACTGAAAACACATCACAAGTCAAGTCCTAAGACACTGACAACTTGACAATGGCAAAACTTCTTGACATGTATTGACAAGTATCTGCACACATTAAATGTCAATACTGTTATTGAACTAGCAAGTAGACTTGAAAGCATGACTGTACAATCACTAATCACAAATCTTGGTTTTAATTACACCAAATAAATGCTGCTTTCTTTCTTCTTGTTTCCCAGTTCAAATCCTACTTTGTTTCTGCTTCATTCTTAGCGTTCTGACTACAGCCCTTTTTTCTCAGTATACTCCCCCAGCTACCTAGTGCTTCCTAAATAAACATCTATCTCTACAGCTATGTTGCACAAAGCATTACTTTGCTACAAAAGAAGCCTATTGCAAGTGATCACTGTTTGATGCTCCCATGGACCATTTCCATTTCCCCAGCTCTCTAATGACTGAAAGCCCAGCTGTTTGCTTTTTTCACTTCTTTCATTAGAGTTCACACTTTCCCTCCAGATACCCTACTTGAGCAACTGTCTTCCTACACCAAAACCCTCTGGAGAGGTAGAAACATTAGTGATCATGTTAGAAGTACTAATGTGCAGAAACTTACCCAGTATTGCGTTTGCTGTCTCTTGAGTTCAGCACAAAGAGCAGTCAGTCTCACAGTGCTCCTCAGTCTGAAAATAAAAGAGAGTGGATGAATTAAGAAAAGTTCTGTACAACTGTGGGAATGCATTTGTTTCTCCCTTACAAACACATTTACCACACTTACCAGGCAAACATCCAAATCCAGCAGAGTTCTGCTGATGAAGCACCTGTTCCTGTGGGGCCATGGTTACTGTTTCTTTGCTAAGAAGCCTCATAGGATTTGTTTTTTTTTCCCTCTCTCTCCATCTTTGTCTCTCATAACATAATCTGTCCCTTCCTTACCTAAGAAAGCAAAGTCTCTTGATTTTATGGATGTGTTTGAAATAAACATGCTAGTATTGATTTATTATTTTAATTGCTGCTACTACTCTGATATTTGTACTCACCAGCCTCAAATGAGACCCTAGAACCATCAACCTTGTCACCACAGTTTAGGAAGTGCCCTCAGTCCTGACAGAGTACAGTTTAAATAAATAAGAAACTAAAAGGTAAAAAGAAGTGCTGTTTCAACACTTTGCTGGTAAGTGTAAGTCACTGAAATAGAAAATGCCTCATCTGACTGGCATCCTCTTTCCCTTAGCTTCATTCCTGCAGCTGCTTGCAACTTTTCTTGCCAGGCAATAATGCACTGGATGTAGTATTGTTTTTAATTACCCCAGTCACCATTCTAATACTATCCCTATTCCCATAACATGTATTAATGTAAAAGTAAGCTTACTGTTGAATGCAAGTGATGTCAACATTCATAATGGATGGTTACTCTAATTATAACGGATAAAAAAGGAAAACTTTTTAGCTAGTATTATCTTGTGAGAGACTTTATCTGCAGCTAGTTAACTTGACAGCTTTACTGTAACTTTGTTATAATTAAATTTCTGTATCATGTAACTGTCTTGTTTGATTTTATTTCATAATACAGTTTTTAGTTCTTTTAATTAACATTATAACCTCATTAACCAATGGTATGTTTTTTATGCAGCTCATTTGTAGAACAGATATTAAGTTACATCCTAATGGACCCACTGCACTCAAGTTCTGTACAAATTACACTCTTGCCTGACCCATGACTGAAATTAAACACAGCCTTAGGTATTTAAATTCCTGCAAAATAACATGAAACTATGAGGACTGGGATGACACACATTTTAAAGTCCTTCTTGGCAAAGCAGGTAGGGAACTGTAAGATGTGAAGCTGTTTCTGGTCTAGATTTAAAAACAAACAAAAAACATTAAACAACAGCTTCAGTTAAAGCAAGTAATAATACTTTTTGTAGCAATTTGTTTTCTATACTTAAGGCTCTTAATAAACAAACAAATAAACAAATAAATAAATAAGCCTCATGAGGAACCTGTGTGATCCATTATCTATTGAAGGAAAGAGGATTTGTTAATTGTTACCACTCACTGCATCTAAGGCTGGTAACAAAGACCACCTTGTAATGACAAACTGTCAGTATAAAAAGGTAGTCCTAACATGATCCTCTTTAAAGAGTCCTTTTAAAGATATTGCTTTGTAGCATATGTCCCCTACTATTGTTTGATGAGTTATTCCAAAGAATACATCACTTAGGGAGTAACAGGCAGTACAAGCTAATGAAAATCTGAGACAGCAAAGTAAAGTTAATCTTTCCAAGAGAAATGAATGCTAGTAAGTAGGCAATAGTGTCACTGCTTTTTCCAAACAAAAATATATTTGATAATGGCATATGCTACTGCATACTTCCAACATTTGTCAATAAAACTTTAGAGGATGAAATTTCAACAATTCCTATTTGCAGGGTTCAGCTGGGTTTTTGAAATATTATTTATAAATTAATTGGTATAATTCAGATTACATTATATTAAGCACAAAGAAAGCTTATGGTGGTTATTTAAATATTCACTAGTTACAACAACATGAAAATGATTCCCTTATTTTATGTCAATTTTACTTAATATTTTGTCACCTTAAGTGAACTAAACTAAAGATTCACAACAATAATGCATGTTAGTTTAATTTCTTTAAATGTTTACAATTAAATTAACAGCCTTAGGGCAGCCAAGCATTTTGTTGCGACAGTGTATTAGACTTTCTAGTGTCCCAAAAGCAAAGTATACTCATTAATACTTTTTTTTTTTTTTTAAATAACTATTTTTGTTTTAAAAGACAATTACTAAGGCAACTATTTATCTTCACGTTTTCACTTTGCCTGTCAAAATCTTTGTAGGAGAGATTGTAGATGACATGCAGTACTTAAAAATATCCTCTAGATGACACTGTTTACTGCATTTAGAAAATATGCAGGCGTTTATGAGAAATAGCTGCAAATTGAACCAATTACATTTGACAACCATTGTTTGAGCCTAAGCCTGTTCTTTTGACGTCAGTGGACAAGATTTCAGCAGTTTCAGTGAAAGTAAGAAGAGATCCTATTTTTATCTGTAAAACTAAATGACAGTTATGTATTTTCAACAGAAAAGACTAGTTTAAAACACAATTAAAATAATTTTCATTGCATTCTTAGCTAAAAAATGTACCACAGGAATGCTTTCTAATTGCTGAAACCCCTTCACACATACACACTCTTAATTATTCTGGATGACTTTGTTTAACAATGACGCTGTATAAATATTAATCTTTTTTTTCCAACTATTCTTTGTTCTGCAATCTACATTCAATGTAGCACAGTAAATTTGAGTTCATGAGATCAGCTGCTGCTATTTAGATGTAAATGTCTTTGAGGAGGATAAATTACTCTCTAATTCTGATTTTTTTAAGTCAAGATAATGAAGACACTTTCTGACATTTCTTGATTGGGGGAAAAAAAAAAAAAAAAAAAAAAGAAAAATTGAAAAACAAAACAAAACAAAAAAATCCTAGAAACTCCCCTTGTGCCTCTGTATGAAACAGTTCATAGTAGCTAAAACTTGGAAGGTGCTTGATCTTGAGTTAGTAAATTCAGTTAGAATGCATTTGAAGAAGTGATTTAGTGGCTGAAAAGTTTAAGCTCAAGATACTTCTCCCATACAGAGGCATCTTGGTTTCCTCTAGAAACAATGGGAAGAGTTAAACATTTCAGAGTGGTCTCCTTTAAAAATGAATTGCAGACTTCTCTTTAAGCCAGGTGGAGAAAAAGGAGAATAAAGTGACACATTGACAATCACTTGTAGAGCAAGTAGTGGTATGTGGTAGAGCAATGTTTAGAACTCCTTTTCAATTTGCACCTTAAGTCATTGTTAAAGAATGTGAGAGACCTGTATAGAAACTGAAAACAATTGTTAGTAGGCATGTTTTTCAACTACCTGTTACAGACCTCATAGAAGTGGTAAATGAACTACCAAGAAGATGTGAACCATGAGCTGGAAATTCATTACAGTTTTCCAAGGAAGGAGGAAAGGTGAGAAGTGTTTTTTCCTGTCTTATGTGAATCAAGCACACACCACTCTCCCGTTACCAGATTATTCATGGAGGGCTATGTTCACTGACATTCCTCAAGAATTTCTTCAATGTCTGTTTCATGTACAGGATATAAACACCTCATGGAATAGAGAATCCAGTGAGAAGAAGAAAGAATACCATCTTATTTGTAAATTCTGATAGAGCTAAAGATATATATTAGTTAGGCCACGACTAAGAGGCTTTTGAGAAGTGACAAAAATACAAGGACAGTTTATCAGAAATTTTACCAACATGAATTTAAACAAGCCGTTGAGAAACTTCCTCCAGTTTAATGAGGTCAGGCTTACAGGACTACATTCTAAGGTAGATGCTTCTATGGTAACTTTAGGCAATCAAGATAATGTTAGATGAAGCTTTGGGGTTTGATTGTGTGTTTTTTGTTTTGCTTTTTTGTGTTTTGTTCTGTTTTAACTACATATAAGTGGTTTTACAGATTTAGGTAATATCTACTTCTTGCTAGGATGAGCAAATTCAGTGTAAATGAGAAAAATGATGTTGTGGCATGACACTTTATATCAGAGCTGTCTTAAGGTACACAGTATCACAAATAAATCACCTGTAATGTTATGGAAGATTTGTAAAAGTCAGCCTCATGTCGTATTTTTGAGGAGGACCTTAGTTTTCAGTATTACTTCATCTTAATACAGCTAAGAAATGAAGGTTCTGCTCTTGAGATGATTTCCAGGTGTTTGGAGGTCAGTATTTAGGCAAAGAACATCTGACATTTCAGATCTTCCCTCCCTACTTTTAGGAAAACTGAAATACACCTGAAAGAGAACCTAAGAAGATCAGCTTCTCTAATCTGATCTGAAGCTTACCTACATCTAATCAAAAATAAAGAGAGATTACTTGTCAGTTATAGTCTGTCACTTGAAAACAATGCTGAGCTTTGGCAAAAGCTTTGGCTTTCCCTTTATGACATTTTATACTAAATGCTTCCAAGTGACTGATGAGACTGAGGAATACCTGGGTGGTTGTTCAACAGAATAAGCAGAGGGCATCAGCTGATAACAATGTCTACAGCATCAGACCAAACTGGATAACAAACTCTTTTACTAATGGAAAAGAACATTTCATTCATGTTCAAAGACTTAGATTCAAGACTTAATCCTTCCTGGGGAAGAGAACTGAAGCCCTGCAACTCCTTTGGTTCCCTCACAGTAGCATAGGTAAGTGTACAATGAAATATGTATATATATTTATATATATTTTTAAGACTAGCAAAGACAGTCTCTTCATACACTTAAATGTAATCATGTTAATAATATTTCCATAGCTCAAAATAGTAATTCGGTCAATAATGAGCAATATGTTACTGTACTGAATACAACCAATTACCCTCACTAAAGTCCTTTGGCAGTTGTGCTGTAAGAGAAAAAATCTCAGTAAGATTCCCTACATTTTTAAGAGAAGAATCAGGTGAGCAGTAATGTAAGTTAAGCAGTAGCTGAACTTCAGCCTTGAAATGACTGGTGATCATCCAGGTGCATATTAAGTTTACTAAATTACTGAGTTAGGTAAATAAAAAAAAAAAAAAAAGGGGGGGGGGGGGGGGGGGGGGGAGGGGCAGGGGGCTTGGTAATAATTATTTCTTACTAGTCTGACCATAGCATAGGCAGAGTGAATCTGGAACTTACAGTGATCGACATATCCTTTTTAATTACAGACTCGTTCTTTTTTCTAACATCACATATATTCATTAGGGTTTCTACTCCAAGAAAATGTGTGGTTTTATTTTTTTGTTATATGAATGCACCACCTTTGTTGATAAAGAGTCAAATAAATATATGCTATACAGGAAAAGAATGTTTAAACAGGACTCTGAGTAAACTTCAGTTACTGATTTGCAGAATGTCCTATCCTGGAAACAAGTATCCTTTCCTCATGACAGGACCAAAGTTTCAAGCATGAATATAAACTAGTCAGGCAGAAGACCTTCAGTCTATCCAAGATTTAGAAAGATAAGGGGGAAAGACAGAGATATGAAAAGGAATCTAAACACTGATCCCTGTAAATACAACTGAAAATAACAACTTTCTGTCATATGTCAGATCAAGCTTTGCCAGGAAAAACATACAACAAACCGAACAATACAAATAACGACAATTCCAAGCAACTCATAATACTGTTTTTGGGGGGATTTTTTTTTTTTTCCTGATTCTAAAGTTCTTCCCCAGGAGGGTGTATTTTGCTTGCTCTGCTAGTAGCTGGGCAGAGTGAAATCTGTTAGGCTTTGATCAGGACCACTGTGGCACCTTCCTACCTTTGCTAGGACTGAAAGCAATCTAATCTACCTGTCTAGACAAGGCTTTTCTCTGGTCTGATCCTCCTCTTTGGTGTTATTTGTGACATCCCGAAATTTGACAAGGAAAGCAATTATTGATCAGTCTGAGGTGTGTTTTGCTGTGATAATTGCCTAAGCATTGCTGTGTGATGCCCCTATAGATAGCTGCTTACTTATTTCCTGAGGCATGTCGTCCTTAGAGAGACAGAAACACTGATAAGGAAGAGGACAAAATGACTAACTTTGATGGGGTTTGTGTTGAAATATCTGCTTCTTGTCAACATGGGAGGGAGAGAAGTGATTTATTAGTAGTAAGAAATTAAACACAATGGAATTCTCGTATTCTCCCAAACTATTTTCTGACAGTGACCACTCACCAAGTTCCCATCAGGAGAAAGTAGTTCCCCATTATCTTCATACTTTTACTTTATGTACTGTAACCTGCCACATACCTGATAAAACATAATTTACTTGAAGGCTTTGAGAAACTTCTACTACTACAAAACCTGACCAAGAAAATAATTGAATGCAACAATGACTACTGAGAAGACAAATTGTGGATTTAAGGTGAATTTCAGTCTCTTCGATTTGTTTTCTCTTGTCCAAAATCTGAGCATTTTTAGGACATTGAAGAGTATGGAAATAAACAGGAAGATATACGGTGATGCCTAACCTATTCCCTGAAGGCATGTTAAGCACAGACCTGTAATTTCCCCCCTGTTTTAATGAGAGTAATTCCACTGATATTAATCCTTTCATTCGGGCTCAGCACTGCATGGACACTCTGTTCAATTCTGGCTTCCACATCAAGAGAAACTCTGAGAGGAATTAGCCTCCAGAAGGCCAAAACTACATCAAAGTGCTTCCCCAGAACATGGTGGCACGTACAGAGAGAGGGCAGTGCTGCCAAAAGGAGGAAAAAACACACCTTCTCTTTCATGGGTCTCAAGCCCTGAAGAACAAACATTCTTTGAGAATCATAGCAATGCCACTGGGACACAAAAAGGATGCAGTTCAAGAATCTGCTCTCTTCCCTTCCATGAGTATATGGAAAATAAATGGGAATAATCTACAGCTGTTGCAGTATTTCCACCAGTGGAACACAACACAAGAGACAAAACCTCAGCATCATATATTCTTTGTTTTAACCGGATTGTTAAGAGAAGCAGAAGTGTCAGAATCAAGAATATATCATAACAGTACAGTACTTTTAACAGAAATATATCATATCTCTTCTTGCCCATCTGAAATCTAAAGAATGAATCTGTGATTGTGTTACACAAGCATTTTCCCCAGAGGAGATGGAGTTTCATCAAGAGCTTCATTACTTTAGTCACCTTGTGCAAACGGTGAGGCATGACCAAAAAAAAGGATGTGTTTAGGTTCAAATTTAGATGCAGAGATGCCAATCCCAGTAATGCAAGATAATGTGAGTAGGTATATTGATTTAAATTGAACATATTCTATTTGCAGTTGATACAAGCAAAAAAGCAGGTCAGAAGTTGAAAGCAGAAAAACAAAGCAAATGCTTGAAGGAACTCTCATTCCACATTTTGAGTCTCATACTGATCCTTTCAGTGTTGCATCAGCATTACTCCATCAGTCAGACTTACATTACCCTCTTGGTGGAAATGAAAACAATTTAGTAAAGCTTTCTTTGGCCATTGTTTTGTCTGAAAAAAACAATAGACTCCTTTTCTTTTCCCATCTTTTTCCTTCCCCATTTCCAAATACTAAAATATCAATAAGACATCAGGTTATTTACAGGTCTTGGAATGCTTTCACATTACACAAAAGCACACACTGGTTTGAATCAGCTTCTGTATTCTGATTCATCAGCTACTTTCATCAGTAAAAAAAATAAATAAATAAAAATAAGAGAGCAACAAAGAATAAAACATTTTTTTCTTTATGTGCCACATGCAATTACATCTTGTTTAAGTGGCCCAATAATTGCATTTTAAATGGCACTTGTTTATTATTCTCTTTTTTCCATTTCCAAATTGATTTTTATTGTTTCACTAAATAGTCACTAAAGCTTTGTGAGAAGGGGGGAAAAAAAATAAAAAATTAACACACTTTCAAGCAAACAATTCAACTCTGTATGTTAATCTGTACCTTTAAATGAGCAGCAATAATTAATGGAAGTTTGGCACCTTGCTGTATTGTACAGTAACAGGGATTAAACACTGGCACTGCAAAATGCCAGTTTTCTGCTTGTGCATTTGTAGACCCTTCAGAGCCATGAAATGACATTTGCAATCTTTGTCAGTCTAAAAAAAATGGCAAATTCAGTTAAATTTAGTTCTGCCATTCAAATGGAATAAAGGTCGTCACCTGCCCCTTTTGTGATTTGATTATCCAGGAACCGAGTTTATTTTCCAGAAAGATGGTCCATTAAAAGGCCCCAATTCTGCAACTATTTCCAACATCACAGAAGCTCAAGTAGTTTCAATTATTCATTATTAACTGACTTTGCTATTGTTGTTTAAGAGTACACATTATACAGTCACAAATTGTTTGCTTAAGTGTTTTTCTTTTCCTAGAGCTCTAACAATAATTCTGCAAAACAATTAAAACACATTTTTAAATGATAGAAATGAGCACATTAAATAAGCATCATGCATGTTCAATTAACTGGCCTTCTGAAAGGCTGCACTTACATTTGGTTTACATTACACAAAATATTTTACTGACTTCATTTGAACTACTCACATAAGGAAAGACTCTATGTTCAATCCCTACGCCCAGGAAGAGGAGGAAACCTCGAAGAAAGCTCCAAAAATCCGTTCAGATGTACAACATCTGGACAAAAGACATACTTGTAAGAAGAAACATGCCTACAAGAATGTGAAGAAAATAGGCTCAACAATCCTCTCTGTATGCTCTTATGAAACTTGGTGGCATTCTCCTCTTTAGCGTTTATAAAATTCCTAAAGTTTTGGAGGTTAGAAGTGAAGAAGAAGATAAGCATCACTTTTTGGTATTGACTCATCATGTAAGAACTAGATTTCCTGAGGTTACCATGAGACCAGATTGTGGCAGGAGCCTGAGTAAAGAACAGAGAAATCTCAGTGCAGAATAAAGCAAACATCTGCCCTATGAAGGTGAACTACTTCACGGTTTAAATATTGTCTGCAACATGGGGAAACCTCACATCTTACCTGACACACCAAACTCCAATCCTCTAGTCTTTCAGCAGACAGTTCAAGGAACAACCACATCAGAAGCACTCTCAATGATCACGGCAGGACCAGCAATTTGGCCTTGAATAATTCCTATTCAAGGCGGAACCAAAGCCGTACTTGCATGTGATTTAAGCAACATTTAAAAAACAGAGCTTCCTGGGATAATAGTAAGGACTGCTAAATAGCTTGCGTGTAACCTGCTATTTGAACACACACATAAAATTGTTTATAATGCATTTTCTCATTATGCTGGACTGAAGGGAACATGCTATAGGTGTGCTGTAGGTCTGGTTCCAGTGTTGCAGTGCGATGGCATGATGCTAAGAGCTTGCTCATTAGAATATGAATCAGCTCTCCACAGAAAGTGGTAGAACTGCAGGAGAGGAAAAAAAGCCATTTTGCTTTAATAATAACAGACTGTAAGAGGTAATCCCAGGTACAAAATGATCAAGTGACCAGAGCCAGTTCAGTGAAGAATGATAGCATTTTATGCTCAACACTTCAAGATTAAAGTCTTCAGTTAGCTAAGCATAATGTGAATCAGTTTCATTTATAATGTATTGTGTGAGCCTGTAGCCAGTATGATACAATGTAAGCAATTCCATTTAGTGCAATTTGACTGTAGCTAGTACAGAATAATTGGAGTCAGTTTCTAGCATGCTAGAATTCGACTCAAATATGATATGGAAAAGAATTTGATACATAATAATATGGAGGCAAAGATAACATGCAATGATGTGGATGAATAGTTAATATGCTGTAATACAAAAGTCATTCTAATAGGTTATGATGTGATTAGGAGACCAGTGTTCTTAAATGCAGACAAAGGCCTAATACATCATGGTAAAGAAAGAAGGCTATTAAGGAAGAGTATAAATAACAGTACAGAGCTGCCATTTGACCAAACACCACATACCGTAGTTTTCCCAAATGTAAGATCAGCCAAATAAACATTTACTGGAGGATAAAACATGGCTACTCAAGTGAACATGGGAAATGTTGTAAAGCAGTTCCTCAAATTTCAGAGGCTGTGTAATGCTGTACTGTGTGATTCTGATTCCTGCTCAAGGACTTGAGCTTCTATTAATTTTCTTCCAATATTATTAGAAGTAGTCGTGACAGTTCTAGCCCCCTTGGTGCTCTGAGACACAATTTTACAATCTGCTGTGCAAACACTGTAGTCTGAAGCGCTGCCTTTTCCAAGAGGTTAACAATGCATGATTAGTTAAAGAACTACAGCATTTTTAAGCAAGCACATAAACATTAACATGGCAGAACTTCAAGTAAACACCTCCGGCTTCCTAATGTACTTTCAGAAAACAGCAGAAATGTTGAACTATTCTGATCCGTGAGCATTTGTAGCTCGAATCCAACCATGATCAGTTCTCTGTAATTTCACTGCTTTTTCCCTTCCTAAAACAGGCTAACCCTGCATACATGAGAAGAGCTCATTTATGAGCATGTGGTAATCAGTTCTGACTACAAGTTAAAGTCATCCTTGAGCAAACAGAAAACTATTCAGCTTAGCAATAAAGTTAAATAATTATTACCAGACTATGTGATGTGACTACAATGTGACATTGAAATAGCTCTGGTGTGATTAGAATAAGAATGTTATATGTCTGTGATGTTACTAGAATGAGGCTATAAAACGTCTGTGATGCCATACTGCTGTGATATGACTAGTGTCAGAAAAAATGTGTGCATTATTAATGCATACATAAACACGCCATATTTCAGAAGCAGACTGCATTACACAGAAAGCTCGCAGTCCTAATTATCTTCTTTATTAATGGCTGTTCTGCTTTGTATTTTAGAAGACGAAAAGGATCACATACTTCATTCATTCACAGAATTCTTTTTTTTCTAAGTGGTTTGGCAGTGAGGTTGCTCCTTTGTGTCACTTACTTGACTTTCAATGCTGGGGCTCTAGCCATCCTTCCTGTATTACATAATGAACATTTTTTCTTAAACTATTATTAGATTCAGTTCCGTTTGCTACCATTACTTGATGTCATCAAAACCAGGATCAATTTTTTTTTTTTTTTTCTCTCTCTGCCTGTAATTGGAGTGTTTCAGACACAAATACAAAGCACTGCAAAACTAAGACTGCTTAATCTTTACACATCATGCAACAACAGGATTGCAGTGCTCACATACAGAGTATATTATCAGTCTGTATCACTTCCAAGGGAACATATCACAGTAATATCACTGTGTCACACAAAACCAAGCCATGCAAATTACTGACCTCTAACAGAAATAAGGAGCTTCCACCACTGCCTAACACTGCGCCGTACGTGTGTATGTATATAGGAATCTGAAGGCAGGAACCTGCATCTGAAGATGTAAAATCTTCTAAAATCTTCAAGGCAGTAACTTGGATCTCTTGCTGGCCAATGCTATCAACTGAAACAGCACACATTTTTTAGTTACAATATCGCACATGGAAAAAGATAAACACTGATGTTATCTTTTCTTTATGTATGCACATATATTTGAAAGGCTGAACCAGAAACAGCAGCCAGCGTGGCCATGTATCTGGGCATACTAAATTGGATAGGTACTGCGTGATACAGCTTGCAAGTTCAAGCTGAGAAAAGGCAGCAATAAAAGCACAGTCAAATGAAGATTCATTCATGCTTCAGAAAATGTTTAAAAATGCACTAGATATAACACACTATATATAATGCACTATAATCATCCTCTTGTCACACTTTTGAGGTCAGTCGTATCATAACACATCGGCATTTTATTACACTGTCTTCCAGGCATGTGATGCTGCTTTGTGGCTAGCTGGGTAATTTACCTGTGTCATTTACAGGGAAAGAGAAATCAGCACTTTTATTATTTATCAGACCACAAGTGTTCTCCAGCTCGATGTTTAAGCAGACAAAAACACAACCAGCGAAACAGCTCTCCCCTTCCTTCACCGAGTATCTCGGCTGACCCTTCGGGAAGGGGAAGGAGAAAGGTGTGCAGGCGTAAATGGGAGCCGAGACGTGGCTGGAGTCTGAGCAGCGTGAATTATAGATGAAAAGGCATGTATTAAATATAAAGCCGAACCACGCAGCGGCGGGCCCGGGCAGGCTGCTTGATGCTGGCGGCGCTCTGGCAGGCCGCGGAGAGTGCGCGGCCAACGCCGCCCCGAGCGCTTTCTTCCGTGCAGCGCTGACGGCGCGTTCGCTGAACTCCCCCAATTCCACCCAATCAAAATAAATAAATAAATAAATAAATACAAAATAAAAAAGCCATAGCATCCCTATCTTCCCCACACCAGCCACAAACCCTCTGTCATCGCTTCAGCCAGCAACGGGGCACCCTACACCTCCCAAGGCAGCCCCATCCCCCTCCCCCCGTTGTGCTCCCGCCCGCCCCCGGAGCGCGGCGACCCGCCAAGCACTCCGCCTCCCGCCCCCTTCTCCGCGGGGCTCCGCGCCTGCTCGCCCCCTCCCTCCCCGCACCGCCCGCCGGCCGCCCGCCGGCCGCCCCCGCCGCCCGGCCGACCCACGGAACGACGTGCCCGGCGGCCAATGCCAGAGCCGCGCTCCGGCAGCCACCTCCCCCGCCGGCGAGGGCCAATGCGATGCGGCGGGAGGGGGGGCTTAGCGCCGCGCACACCCTCCCTCTGGGCTTATTGAGAGTTATATCAAGAATTTCAGTTCAGAGAGAGAGAGAGAGAGAGAAAAGGAGGGAGTGTGCGTGAGAGGGAGGCTGGGAGGGAGGAGGGAAAGCGCTGTCGCTTCCTCCCATCACTAAAGCAATAATCTATTAGAATTTTATCTTTTTTTTTAACCCTTTTTTTTTCTTTTTTTTTTTTTTTCTTTTTTTTTTTTTCCTCTTTATAATGTGTGCAACTATCACCCCAGAGGTAAGAAGGGGGAGAGAAGCACCGCCAGACCAACTCTGTCATTTCCAGTAAGAAGTTGCAGACTTGATGTAGCTGTCTCTGCTGTGGTGAGAGAGGGATGGAAATTGTGTGCAGTGCAGAGTGGAAAATACTCCCCGTCTAAAGAAGTGCACCGGATTTTTGCTTGCTGCTTGTTTGCGCTGTTGCGTGCGCGTTAAGCACCCGAAGGAATGCCGCTTAATAGAAATGAAACGTGGAGAGGATGACTAACGACGGAACTGTGAATTTGTTCCCTGGAGTTGCTAATTTGCCACCCTGAAGCAACACATATCTCAAGGAGGAAGCATTTGGCTGCTGCTGATTTCTCCAAAACTGGTGGTTTACCAGATGCATTGTGCTGTATCTGCTGGAACAGATCATTGCTTAGCTGCAGCAGATCGTCAAAGGTAGACAACCAACGTAAGTGCAAAGTTACCCATACACCGTGATGCATTTCATTGAAAATAATAATAATAATCAGAGCCAACACGCAGTGTATTTATCTAGGGAAAGGATCAGTGTTTCAGATTCAGTTGGTGCTGGTGGCAAAGGCTCACCTACTCCCTGTCTCTGCATCCCTACCTGCATCACTCTGCTGGAAGTAATCACGGGCAGCAGCTCCGGTGCTGCTTAATGCAGATAAGGCTGGTACTGAGGGTGCCCGGCTCCTCCGAACTGCAGGTGCTGGAGCCTTGCACCCGGGTTATTCGCAGCTAGCAGAGCATGCAAACACAAGTCCTTCTGTCGCTTTTTTTTTTTTTTTTTTTTAAACCTGCATTATTAGTCTGCAGTATTTATGTGTGGCAGCTGCTAATAACATCCTAAAGGGAGATCAGTGTCAATGGAGAAAGGCTGAAACGCTGTACCTTTTTTCCTCCTTTCATATTCAGAAAATATATTCACCCCCACCGTCTGTAAACATACTGGCTGCTTCTAAGTTGCATTCGGAATTTCCAGCCCCCCTCGGTTTAGACTGTGTTTTAAACCAAACAAATAAAGTTTAAGGTTATTAAACAGAAGGGGAAGTATCCAACATCTGGAGAGGATACGCTGGGCTGAGAGTATAAGAAACTGTAAGTCCTGTTATTGTCTCATCAGTTAACAGGGATGTGAAGTCGCCAGTGACGACTGCTGCAGCAGCAGCATGTCCGGGTGGTTATTTCCCAGTACAATCACAGTAGTGGGGGATGCAAAGCACAGGGAGCAGAGAGAAATCTGGTTAGCAAGAGCTGAAAAATACATATGGAAGCAAACAGCAAATGACATTTGGCAGCTGCCATAGCAGTTAGAATCCAGCAGAAGTACAGGAAGATTTTTACTTGCACCAAATGACTGGGTGGAGGAGGGTAGAGGGGAAACGCACGTTACGGATTACATGGTGTGCCAAGAAATTATTCAGAAAGTACGTGTTGAAACTGCAGCTACCCTTAATCCTGCAAGTAGTTATTTCTGTTCTTGCTCTCTGCAAACGCAGCCAATGGGATATTAGTGCATTTGTCCAAAGGGATTGCTTGTAAAGGGGAGCAGTAGGAGAGCATACTGCTGCAAGCATGCCTTGCAAAAACAAGTAGTAGTTGGAAATTATGGATTTGTCATACCTTAAAAACCATTAATGCTGTTCTGTGTGGTTGTGTTGACAGTGCTGTCTCCAAATAAGAAATGAGATGTAATGCATCCTGCAGTCCATGCATGCCTCCTCTTGCAAACCGCGCATCATTTCTGTGAGGAAACCTTTAAGTCCTAAAATCCAGGAAAAGAGAATAAAAACATTATCATGGACCTGAGGGAATTTTACTTGTTGGCCGCTTTGATTGCCTGTTTAAGGCTGGATTCTGCTGTAGCTCAAGAACTTATTTATACTATTAGAGAGGAGCTGCCTGAAAATGTCCCCATAGGAAACATACCAAAGGATCTGAACATTTCTCACATCAATGCTGCCACGGGGACCAGTGCCAGCCTTGTCTACAGACTGGTGTCCAAAGCAGGGGATGCCCCTCTGGTCAAAGTGTCCAGTACCACTGGGGAGATCTTTACAACATCGAACAGAATAGACAGAGAGAAACTCTGTGCTGGCGCTTCCTATGCAGAAGAAAATGAGTGTTTCTTTGAACTTGAAGTGGTGATTCTCCCCAATGACTTTTTTAGGCTGATCAAGATAAAAATAATTGTGAAGGATACTAATGACAATGCACCGATGTTTCCATCCCCTGTCATCAATATCTCCATACCAGAAAACACTCTGATCAACAGTCGCTTTCCAATCCCATCAGCAACAGATCCTGATACAGGTTTCAATGGTGTGCAGCACTACGAGTTGTTGAACGGGCAGAGTGTCTTTGGCCTGGATATTGTAGAAACTCCAGAAGGAGAGAAATGGCCTCAACTGATTGTGCAGCAGAACTTGGATAGAGAGCAAAAGGACACCTACGTGATGAAAATCAAAGTGGAGGATGGAGGTACCCCACAGAAATCCAGCACAGCTATCCTGCAAGTCACAGTAAGTGATGTCAATGATAACAGGCCAGTTTTTAAAGAGAGTCAAGTAGAGGTTCATATACCAGAGAATGCGCCCGTAGGCACTTCTGTAATTCAGCTTCATGCTACAGATGCAGATGTAGGAAGCAATGCAGAAATCAGATATATTTTTGGTGCCCAAGTTGCCCCTGCAACCAAAAGATTTTTTGCTTTAAACAACACCACAGGGTTGATCACGGTTCAGAGGTCCTTAGATCGGGAAGAGACTGCTATTCACAAAGTGACAGTGCTGGCTAGTGATGGCAGCTCTACACCAGCTCGGGCAACTGTGACCATCAATGTCACTGATGTAAACGATAACCCTCCGAACATAGACCTCAGGTACATAATAAGTCCCATCAATGGCACAGTGTACTTATCTGAGAAAGATCCTGTCAATACAAAGATTGCCCTAATTACAGTTTCAGATAAGGACACTGATGTGAATGGCAAAGTGATCTGTTTCATTGAGAGAGAGGTCCCCTTCCATCTGAAGGCAGTTTACGACAACCAGTATTTGTTAGAGACCTCTTCCTTGTTGGACTATGAGGGCACCAAAGAATTCAGCTTTAAAATTGTTGCTTCTGATTCTGGCAAGCCCAGTTTGAACCAGACTGCCCTGGTAAGAGTTAAGCTGGAGGATGAAAATGACAACCCTCCGATTTTCAGCCAGCCTGTAATTGAGCTGTCAGTTTCTGAAAACAACCGTCGTGGTCTATACTTAACAACTATTAGTGCCACAGATGAAGACAGTGGGAAAAATGCAGACATTGTTTATCAGCTTGGCCCTAATGCCTCCTTTTTCGATCTGGATCGAAAGACGGGAGTTTTGACAGCCTCCAGAGTTTTTGACAGAGAAGAACAGGAGCGTTTCATTTTCACTGTTACAGCCCGAGACAATGGCACCCCTCCTTTGCAGAGTCAAGCAGCTGTAATTGTTACTGTGTTGGATGAAAATGACAACAGTCCCAAATTTACTCATAATCATTTCCAGTTTTTTGTATCAGAGAACCTACCAAAGTATAGCACTGTGGGGGTGATCACGGTGACTGATGCAGATGCTGGGGAAAACAAAGCAGTGACCCTTTCCATCCTCAATGACAATGACAACTTTGTGCTGGATCCCTTCTCTGGAGTTATAAAGTCCAATGTTTCTTTTGATCGAGAGCAGCAGAGCTCCTACACCTTTGATGTTAAGGCAGTTGATGGAGGACAGCCTCCTCGCTCTTCTACAGCAAAAGTGACCATAAATGTCATGGATGTTAATGATAACAGCCCTGTTGTCATCTACCCGCCTTCTAATACTTCTTTTAAGCTGGTGCCACTCTCAGCAATTCCAGGATCAGTGGTAGCAGAAGTGTTTGCAGTAGATATTGACACCGGAATGAACGCTGAACTGAAGTACACAATAGTGAGTGGAAATAACAAAGGTTTGTTTCGGATTGATCCAGTGACAGGTAACATCACTCTGGAAGAAAAACCAACTCCTAATGATGTGGGGCTGCATCGCTTAGTTGTCAACATAAGTGATTTGGGTTATCCCAAATCTTTGCATACTCTTGTGCTTGTTTTTTTGTATGTAAATGATACTGCTGGAAATGCCTCTTATATTTATGACTTGATACGCAGGACTATGGAAACACCTCTGGACCGGAACATAGGAGACAGTAGCCAACCCTATCAAAATGAGGACTATCTCACAATCATGATTGCTATTGTGGCAGGTGCCATGGTTGTCATAGTGGTGATATTTGTCACTGTTCTTGTTCGCTGCCGGCATGCATCCAGATTCAAAGCTGCCCAGAGGAGCAAGCAAGGTGCTGAATGGATGTCTCCCAATCAGGAGAACAAGCAAAACAAGAAAAAGAAAAGGAAGAAAAGGAAATCTCCGAAGAGTTCTCTTTTGAACTTTGTGACCATTGAGGAGTCCAAACCTGATGATGCAGTTCATGAACCCATCAACGGGACAATAAGCCTTCCAGCAGAGCTGGAAGAGCAAAGTATAGGAAGATTTGACTGGGGCACAGCACCACCAACAACCTTTAAGCCTAACAGTCCTGACCTTGCCAAGCATTACAAATCTGCCTCTCCACAGTCTGCTTTTCATCTCAAACCTGACACTCCCGTTTCAGTGAAAAAGCACCACGTGATTCAGGAACTCCCTTTGGACAACACCTTTGTTGGTGGCTGTGACACCCTTTCCAAACGCTCTTCCACTAGTTCAGATCACTTCAGTGCCTCAGAGTGCAGTTCCCAAGGAGGCTTCAAGACAAAGGGCCCCTTACACACCAGACAGGTAAACGAGCACTTTTACTGGTCTATAAGTACTGCATACAAGTGCCCAATCAACCAGTATTAAAAGTGCCAGTATGTTCTTTTTGTTTGTTTGTTTCAGTCTAATTTAGCTTAGTTATATTATGGGGGGAACAAAAAAAAAAAAAAAAAAGAGAGAAAAAAAAGAAAATAAAAGAAAAAATACTAAAAAAAAAAAAAAACAAATATAAAAAACTCAACTCCATTATCAGTGATGTGGGGCTTACCCACACATTTTCAAAATGCCTCTGGTACTTTGGATTCTAAAGATTATTGATTGTTAAAGGACTGTATGTGTCCCTGCATATGCACATGCATATGCATAAACAGATATGTTGTTGTGGTTTTTTTTTTTCCTCCCTGGTATTTGATTATCCAAATGTAAACGTTACTGAAGAAAAAAAAAACTTCTTTTATGCCAAATTTCAGTCAGAAAAACATGACTGTTTCAAGATTGAAGGGATGTGTACATTCAATGTCAAATTTCAAAGTTAGCTGGCTTGAGTTTCTTTTACAGTTCAAGCTGATATGAAACTTTGTTAAGTTAGTGCTACTAAAGGAGTTACTATTATTATTATTTTTTCTTTTCCCCTAACAAAGACAGCTGAATTTCCGGGCTGTTTCATCTGTGAAGCATGTGGTTTGTTTATAGAATATAACTAAGCCATACGGAAGTCTTCCTCTGTTTTGAGTTTAAATTATTTTGTTGTAATAGATTGAAGTTGATATTGCATAGACAGTTTGTTGCATATTTTGAAAAAAATGGCCAAAGCATACTTTCAAAAGGAACACGTTCTCTGAATACATCTGAATTATGCAGAAAGAAGTCAGCCCATTGTAAATATTTTCTCATCTTAGTAATGCATAAGTGATCTGTCATAACTCGTTTTAAACTGTGAAATGCGCCATATGAAGAGGGATTAGGAGGCTGAGAAACTCATATTTCAACCAAATCCAGCATTAGTTTTTCTTAGGTCTAATAATTCCTTGCTAATAAAGATTTAAATGCAGTGCTGTCTAATTTATTTTATTGGTGCTTGTCTTTTGCCACTAAATTAGAATGTCAATACAGCCTGTAGATGGCACTAAGGTACTATGTCGCTTACGCTGGCCCGGTGCCAGTCCTGCAGTAGGTAGGAAAAGGGGGGAGGGAAGGACCAAGCTGATATTCCAGCCAAAGAACCTTTTATTTAATGGTAGTTGCACTGGACTGGTCAGTAGTTAAGTTCATGTGTTTACAAAGCAGCTATCCAAGTGCTTAGCTTTCACTGCACCAACTTCTTAGGTGTTAGGAATCACTTTTGTATGCCTGTTGGCATTGTGCCCTCCAAGTTATGGTGATTTCTCAGAAATTATTAGAGATATGAATCTTACAGAATCAAGTGAGACACATTTAGGCTTGTCTTTGCAAAAAGATTTTGACAGTACCCAAGTTTAGGATAAAGTCATTCTCTTGCTGTTGCATTAGCCTTATCTGAGATGAATGTGATGTACCCAGAACTGTGTCTTGACTTTGGGTGTCTGTAAGGTGTCACACTAACAAGATACTAAGAATAAAACAAGCACTTCTGAGACAGTTCTGCTAAAGTAACTACTCTGAGACAACTGATACAGTGAGATACTGAAAACATCTAAGAAGGTTCTCACAAAACCGTTGCCTTTCCAGGAAACTGAGATTGTGTTGAACTCTGGGAGTAGTTTTTAAGCTGCTGTACAGCACCATATACATACTGTCTGCATAAGTTTAAGAAAAGATCTCATTTAAAACAAACAAAAATAATCTGTAGAAGAGCTCTGCATAATCAGTGGTTATATGGCTGAAGTTTTCATGGGATTTTTTTCCCCTCCCCCCCGGTTTAGTTACAAAATGTAACACCTCCAGCCCACACATTCCTTTTCTGTTCAGAGATGTTGTTAAATTATCTTAAATTAGCTCTCCAAACTCTATTAAGAAACTCAGACTTAATCCCCCACAGTATAGTGGGGAAGTTAAGGTCTGAAATATGATCTACCTGACAGAATGTATATGCTCTGCACATTGAAACTGAATATGAGCAAAATAAAATGTAGGAGAAACAAACAAACAGAAAAACACCCTACAGGCAGTATTTTCAGTTACTTGTGTTCATTACATTAAATATATTGGTTTCATTTTAATGATCATCTATATTCCTCTATATGGATGTGATTCAGGTTTCACTGAAGTCTTATTAAATCCTCTCTGAAGTCAGCAAATATTCATATCATGTGATTTGAATCACTCCTTGCAAAAGCTGCAATATTATGTCTAACTGCAAGTATAACTCTTCCTTAGGCAGACAGTTATCTAAACTGAGTTTATGTACTATTATTCTGTGGGGAAGGGGGAGGTGGTGCTGAGGTTTGGTTTTTTTTGTTTGTTTTTTTTTTCCCCAGTGATGCATGTTACAGGAAGTAACCTTATGTCCCCTTAACACTTTTGGCTGGAGGAGCACAGCCAACAATGGCAGTAATCATTAGCAGTCTTTGTACTACTCTTTCTGTAATTCCTGGGATTAGGATGCATCTTGGCTAGCATTCCCTGGCACTGCATTTAAGTACGCTTTCATAGGTCTTTCATAGGTCTTTTAAATAGATTTTTATAGAGTATGTCCTTTAAGCAAAATATTCAGACTTAAAATAGAAATCTTACAGCATACTAGTTAAAATTAATGTCACAGTTTTGGATGCACTTTTTTTTTTTTTTTTTAAATTATTTATTTCTTTTTTAATTCCTTCATGAAGAGAAATATTTCTGTTTTCTTGAAGTTTAAAATATTTTTTTTTCTGTGTCTTGTGATGAAGTTGTAGTAAATTACTTGTATTTTGGATACATTTTTTGTGTGTGGTTTGCAAAGGGTGTGGGAATTGTGGAGGGTTTTGAAATGGGGAAGGAAGAAATATAGGATTCATTTAAGAAATGGTAGCATTCTCCGTTTCTACTTCAAATTTCTTTCAGTTCAAGCAAAATATACATCAAGTGTATCTTGCAGATGACTAAATTAAAACTGGTACAGAGATGAGACCCAAGTCCCCACTTTGAATTTATTCAAGCAAAATCCTATTAGATCTAATGGGAGCTGGGCCCTAGAAATCTCTTAGAACTGGGACCTGAGTCAGAAAGCCTTTAGAATTCAAAAATCAGTTGTTCAATACAAATTCATTAGTATTTTTTACTGGGCAAGTTCCGTGTTTTTGCTGATATTTTTAGAGGAAATTTTGTGGTTGAAAGTAATTTCTTCACACATCTTTTTGAACTGCACAGGTTGTTGTTTCAAAACTACCCAGTATGAAAACCAAAGCCTTCTTCAAGTGCCTATCTTGCAGTAAACCTGGTGGATGCTCTGAAAAGAGCATTTTTGAATACTTGAACTTGGGATTGTTCTAAATGCTAATTCACATAATTAGGAGTATGGAAAGGATGTTACACACCACCAGCTCATATAGCTAAGCTTCCAGAATCAGTGTTATGACTCATAAAGAATGCTGAAATCTATGCAGGCTTCTCAATCAGTGTTCTTTTCAGAATTTGATTGAACTTTAAAATGCACTTGAAATTAGTAAGTCAGTACGCCAAACAACTGCATAGAAATATAGTAGAAGACGACGTGTATTCTTCAGAGTGAAAGACCTTTTATAAAAAGAAAATAAACAGACAAAAGCCTCCTACTCAGTATCATTAGGTTAACAACAGATTAAATAATAAAAGAAATTATGGCCAATTTGCTGTGGTTATCCCAGTTTTAAATTATAACTTCATTTAATCAGATTTGAAGCACAGCACTGGCAAATAGAACAGTTTGTAAAATAAGTTTTAGTGAAGGTTTTGAGCAAAACCTTCAGTCTGCCTTCCTAAGCAAATAGCATTTAGAAATGTGTTTAACTTTCATATAAAGTGATGGGAATGAAGCACATCCTGAAGTCCAAATGACTTCAGATGTTGTCTTCTAGAAAGACAGCGCATCATGAATCTTACGAGTGAAAATGATGACTTGTAAATTCTGGAAATGTGTACAGTTCTAGTACTTTCAGGAAAGCTGAAAATATGTTGTCACTGTCCTTTTACTTCTGTGCTCTGATGGCAGAAATTAAAGATTTGGGGCTGAATGCATTCCACTTTTTTTTTTTTTTTAATTTACTTACTTGTTTGCTTTTTAATAATACAGTCAATAACTATGGAGCTTCCTTTACTCCTTTTTGAGTCAGTGGACATTTTGCCTGATGAAGAAATGAGTAGCCAGGCTCCTGCTGATCAATGCAGATTACTTAAGTTTGGCATGTAAACTTTCTGTTGACAAATGGAACTTATGTTGTTTTACACCGGAATGCTTAAATTTGTAATTTTGGGGTTTATATAAGAGGAAAAAATAAAAATAAAATAAATTTTAAAAAAGCTGAAAACATTAATGATTCTGATTTGATGTGCTGAGAGTGGCAATTTCAAGGTATATGTGAGGGAAATCTGCATTGGAACAGCGGTACAGAATTTATGTCACCTGCAAATATTTATGTTTTGTAATGATAGCATTCCACAATTCTGTACATAATATTATTTTTAGAGGCTCTGTTTTATTACTCAGTGGGAAGAACAAAACCAAAAAAACCAACACACAATTCCACTGTTTATTTTCCTTTCTGTGTTTAACTTGTTTTATAAGTTAGCATGGATGTTAGTCTTGGGTGAGGACTACTTGCCTGGAAAAATGCATGTAAAATTCAATTGTTTCTGAGTTCCATATATTTATATATCTATATACTAAAATATTAGAAATCTTGAAAATACACAATGCATTTTCTTTTTATCCTTGTGTAACTGAAAAATAGGTTAACGGATTTTGCTCAACTGTCTAAAGAAATTCATCTTTCAGCTGAGACCAAGCATGAAAATTTCAGCTGAAAAGAAGAATTTTTCTGAAAGTTAAGAGCATGTGAAAACTGGGGGTTTTAATAGAAATCTGAACATAACCTTAAGCTATAATGCCATTTTCAATAGTGACAGTAGAAATGCTAAACTAGGGTGGGGAACATTTTGTGTGTACAGATAGAGACAGGAAAAGCTTAGCAAGCTTCCTTGCTCTTTAAATGTTTGTCATGCAAAAGACTTTTATCAGATTCACTGGGGTCTCATCCATACTGAATCTGCAAAGCCTAAACTTCCTAAATGCTAATAAATTTGTGGCACACATGGGAAAGTTAATTGGATCTTCAGAGTTTAATACTATTGGAATTCTGCGATAATGTTCTTTTGTGTATAGGAACAAGGAAGGATCCTTCTTGTTTCCACTTCAGATTTTCACTTCCAAAGAATCTATTCTTCTAGCACAGCAAAACCATATCAGCCACATTTTATTGACAGCAATTTTATTGTAGCTAGAGGCTTACAGTAAGCTGTTTATTGCTGTTCCCTAACTCAGTTGACAGCAATTGGGGAATTAATTTTCTTGCCCCTGATGTGCTTTCTTGGGTATAAACAACAGATGTTAAAGATATGAAAACTGTGACCCATTTACATGCGGCAACTCTTTATAGGCACAGCCTACCTGTCTGAAGTGCAGGTTTCAAACTCTAAGATTTCCTTCATCAGCTCAAGGATTCTTATTTTTGCACTACAAGTTTTCATCTGCACACATTCTTTTCAAGGGCAAGTAAGTGAAACCTAATGGACCAGTCCTCATCTAGGTGAATTCAGTTCAAGAGCAGACAAGTTCAAGTTTCATTTATTTCATGATGTGCTGTATCTTCTCACTCTAGGATTGAATTGTACCCAATATACAGAATATAACTGACCAAGTGGACCTGTCTATTATAGGTGATACTCAAGTTTTGGTGTCACTCTGCAAAACAGCAAATTGAATTTAAAATATATACTCAGAAGTTTCCTCAGTTGATTCTAAAGTAGAGTTATCTGACGTGCATTCTTTAATGTCCATATCATTGCTAGAGGAAAATAAATAAATAAATTAAAAATCACATATTACTTCCTTCTTTTATTACTGGTTTGACTTTATGGCCTGTGTTGGAATGTATGCAGAATGATTTATCCCAGTAGACCGATGTGTGCATTTAATCTGTTCGTTTCTGGTTTACATCAAATAGCATTCCATTGACTGGAAAATGATTTCCCAGGCTGTACATGAGAAATGAATGGATGTTATCAGCTATCATATTTTACTGAAGCTGAGAGTGGGAACATCTTTGTTTCCATTGGTGTCTTTTAGCAAGTCATTTGCTGCATAAAGGGCTTGAGCAACTCATTTAACTGAGATTTTAAGTGCTCGTCTTGGCACAAAATGAATATCATTGTAACTTTTTTTATAATTAAAATATCATATAAAATAGTTCATTGTAGTGTAGCTGCAATATATATATGTGTGTGTGTTTGTTTTTGTTTTGTTTTTTTCTATGAAAAACAGGCATTACTGATATAGGATACCGTAAACATATCACTACACTCTTGTGTTGGTTATACTGTTACAAAAAACTGCAAGTAAATTGTTTTGTCCAGAAATGTTTTTCTACTTGTATAAAGCCACGTGTAGATTATTCCTAGGATGTGAAGATTCAGCAAAGCATTTGGCCCAATATAGTTTTGTTATTAATTTCATGTTGATCTTAATAGAAAAATCTGTGAAACCTTTCTCAGTTTTTCTGTAACTTTCTCAGTAAGGTAGTTTAAAAATATAATTTGTAGTCACACTGAAGTGTTCAAATTGTAGTCTCAGAAATGTTGCTATCTCTTTTTATTTCCTGTTGTTTCTTTCTGGCAAGTGAGTAAAAGTGTGAGATTTGTTTTAAAGTTGACGTGGGTATTTTTGCATCTCCTATTGCACTAAAAGAGACAATTGAATAATTCAGCAGTTTTCAGGAAATGATCAAGAAATGACTGCAGTTGATGTGTAGCTTCTTTAGTTTCCTATGAGATGATGATGTACTTTTGCCATTTCTTTTGTGAAATGCCACACCTGTGTGTGTGTGTGTGTGTGTGTGTGCATGTGTGTGAAAATATGTATTCATATTTCTACTTGAAAGTTGTTCTTGAATATGGACAGTTCTTTCTACAGTAGAAATATAAGGAGCCTTTTCTTAGCGTAGATGTTCAGTATTTGATATTATGTCCAAATGGAGATAAATCTGCTGATTTATGCCACCTGTAGCTCTTCCTGATGTTAACTGCTTTATAAAAAATGTAAGATAGCACCTAGAGAATATTTTCAAAATCTAAAAATACATGCAAGATCAGTTGAGAGTCATATGAACTAAAAATGGTTTTATTTTGAGCAGAATTTGATAAAATATGGAAGATCAGCTATCTAATTTTTCTTCTTTCTTTTATTTCTCATCCATAATCACAGGAACAAAATCTCGGTAGCACTTTAAAACAGCAACATCTCCCTGCTCCAAAAAAAAAAAATTAAAAAAAAATTAAAAGAAAAAAAAAATTAGATATTCTCTTTGGCTGATGGCTGTAAGAAAAACAAAACAAAACAAAACAAAACAAAACAAAACAAAAAAAACCTATCAATATTGATTTGTAAAATGCTTTGCAGACACAAACTGATATTCCTTCCTTCTTCTTCATTCCTTCTAACCAAATTAACATTGAGATACTGATTGTATTTTGAATTTTGCAGTATATTCATTCTTACCATGTCCTAGGCGTTCATGTGTTACTAAGTCTGTGATTGTTTTTCTTAACTGTTACAAAATCTTTAAAAACTGACAATTCAATACTTTCTATCAAGTGAGCTACTTTAGTAGCCTTATTTAGCCTTGTTTGGTCATATAGCCTTTATTACTTTTAAAAATCTAAAAGGAAATTCATGCTTCAGTTGGTAATGATAATTCCTATTCTTACCATCTCTTGTAAATTGGTATCTGTCAGCAATATCTTTTAAATGGCTAAACCTAGCAGATGCAAATTTCTGCCTCAAAATCCATGCTTCTTCAGAGCATACAAGTCAGGAAGACAACTGGGTTTCTCATGGAAAGGTGTTTCTGTCATACATGCTTCTATATATGACCTATTTATCAAGTTTTTTTATAATGAAAACAAATTAACGATTTGATACCGATCTTCATGGTGGGATACTTTAAGCATTGAGTCTTTTGTGAGTCTTCTTTCCCCCTACCAGAATATTTTGGAAGAAAGTGTAATCACCTTGGTTTCAGAGCTGCAGAAAAAAGGTGCAGAACTGTGAATTTTAATTACAGTGGATACCTCCTTGATATGTAAAGTACGATGTCTTCTGGAGAAGAGTGATATTAAACCCCTGGCTTTAGTGCTTTTACCCAGTCAGTTTTATTGCCTGTCCCTACTCTTGCAGCCTGTAGTGAACATATCTGAAGATGTGCCCAACTTCCAACTGTGAATCTAGCCTAATTTCTGCAAATGATGTTCACAAATAGTGAACATCTTCCTTTGTATAATTTTCAACAGTATATTTATTTGGTAGCACCTCTGTACGCAGTACCTGATTTTGCTTCTGTCGATAATGTGGTTGGATTGGTGTGGTCAAATCTTAGATGCTTCACTGAGCTCACAGTTTAACCCTTCTGAAAGAAAATAGTCTGTTTAAACTAGTTGAAGATGCTGATAGATATAGTAGGGTGAGATGCATCGCACAATAGTGAAGACTGCATACCATGAAGAGTATGTGCCAGTACTTTTTGTTTTGTTAGTAGAGAGCATGATCCAGTCTAGCTTTGTTACTGAAGTCAGGAGAAGGATTTTAAGGGTAGGAATTTCTGTAAGTAAAAATATCATTTCAATTATATATATGCCCACAGAAGTTAGACAGTGTGCTCAGTTACCTCTGAAAAAATCTTCTTTACAATGTGGATTGAGTACAAGGGCTCCTGGATCAACAGAAACATTCTTTTTCTTGAGCTGTTATCAGGCCATTTGCACATCTGACTATTTTAGGAAGACAGTACATTGAAAACCCAGTTATTTTGTTTTTTTCTGTTTTTCCCAAATTCTACGTGTTCCCTGATAGCTCATTCTGTGAATTTAAGTAGACAAAAAGGAAGCTGTAAACTTCTAATTTCTATTCTCTGTTATGTATGGCCACTTGCATCACAGCATAAAAATCCTTCTTTTACCTCTCTGTTTTAGGTATGTGTCCATAGCAGTATGAATTTTCAGTCACTTGTCAGATAGTTCACTTTCGCAATTTCAGAAATAGAGGTCAAAATATCATTGAAGTGCAAGTGTTGCCAGTAAGAGAATTTGAGATTACCTTCAGTTTGTGACAACAGTACCCTGAAACTTAGATTGCTCTGAAGCCTGCAGAATCCAGAGCAGCAGGAGGTAGACTATGCACCAATAGTAAAGTTGTTGTTGTCTCCCATGTTTTTAACAGCTGCCAGATAAATATAAATAAATAAATGAAATCTGCATTTGCATAAGGACAGTAAAACTTGTCTGTTGAAATGTAATCTCTCCCATGTACAGGAGATGGACTTTCCTATTTGAGATTTCATCAGCTTCATCTCAGGAAGCTGTTACATCTGTCAAACATTTCAGTTTGAAATAAACACCTGATTTTTTTTTTTTTTTTTTTTTTTTTTTTTTTGCCTTTGTGTGCTACAAGAGCACCTGGTTGTCAATCAGTAGAAATACAAAACGAGTCAAGATAGATGATCCGCTACTGTGATTGGCATTTTATTTTTATTTTACAAGCCCTTTTTTCTTCCTCCAACTGTGATGACTGAAAAATGGCAACACTTGTCTATACTGTGAAAATAGATGAAAAACATGGATATATCAAAGGGAAGTGAGCTTTGGTTCACTTTGATCCTGTTTCTCTTCAATTCTGATAGCCATCCTTTCAAGTGTTAGGACAGTTTAGGTGGACAACTATGGGAACTGTACTTCAGTATTGCTATGAATTGTGTGAATGGCAATCTCAAGTGATTGAGATTTAAATATCTTATATGATTGAGATTTAAAGACCTACATTTTCTTCATTTTTACTATAGAATTAATTCATTGCAACAAATCATATACAGCCTATAGTATTCACCTGGTAGAGCAAGGCTGCTTCTGAATGAGTTGCATGGGCTTTTAGAGTGCCTCCAGATAGAAGGGAAGTCCAGGACTTGGAGTAAGTAATTTAGATGTCATAATAGTTTTGTTTTTTAATCTACTTCCTTGATTACGAATCAGAACTTCTGTTTCTTAATGTGAATTTTCAGTCTCTGGACTAAAAAAACTGTCAAAAATAGGCATTTTTGAAGAGTATTTAAAAGGTATATGTATTTCCCTGATTCTGTTATTGTCTTTTGATAGCAGCCCTGCTGGGCATTGCTGGATTTCACTGTTACTCAGTTTTGTTAAAATGTGGGCTTTGGTCTTCTCCTGTACTTTAGCAGTTGATTAAGAAGTATTCTAATCTGTCACAGAGTATGAAGAAACTAATGGCATGTGAAGTATTTTAGTCTTTAAGATCTACTGTAAATGATATGAAAAATAGTGTTATTTGGCTGATGCTTAAATATATCTCCTTTACATTATACTGTCACTACCTTTTCTTGTTCCTCTTTTTAATCTCTTCTTTCATTCTTTGAGTAGTATTTTTATGTATTTTTGTATTTTGTAAAACACATATAAGCACACATTAGAAATTGGATACTTCCTCTCAAATACTATCACAGCAGAGAAGTGACACATTTGTATATGATGTGTTGCTGCTAGTTCAGTTTGTGACCACACACTGCAGTAAATAAGGACTGATGAACCAACTGTCTTTTTAAGATACGAAGAACTGAATCATTTGGAACCATATCTGGATAGAAGCATAATATGGAAAGTAAAATACCTTTTAAACTAGCTAGATACTTGGTTTGTCTTGCTCCAGTAAATTCAAGATAATCCAATTAGAGCAAGTTCTAGTTATTAAAACACATTTGAAAATGAAATGAAATCCTGCAATGGGTAACACGTATTTTCTATCTGTAGCTCGGTGACTTACTGAATTTGTGTTGCAAAATTTGGCAGCAGAAAAACTAGTCTCTGACTTTTTAACTGTGGATTTGCAACTATAACTGGGATAGTGTCTTCTGGTTAAAACTGAAACAGTGGGAGTAAACAAATGTAACCCTAAGTTGCATGTCAGAATCTGAGGTGGCTTTAGCTTGGTGGACTTGTAGTACCAAGTGCTACATCCTAATGTATGGGATGGATGGAGATGGCTAATATTTTAGTGTTATGCACATGCATTTTAATACTAACAAAATCTGATTCACTTGTGATTGATATTGTATAGGCATGTTACATGTGAGTAACAGAGGTTTGAAGCAAGTTCTGTGTAGTGTAATGACTTGTATTAATCATATTCCTTCAGACCAGGTAATGTCTGTATTATAAAAATACAAAACCAAAATCTTCTCTATCCATCTTCACCTAGAACTGCTGAAGTATGGTGCAATACTACAGTATAGATTTTCCTTCCAGATATTAGTTATTTTTGTGGCCATCCTGCATAGTTAAAACCAGCAGACAAAATAACTTTTTATTGTGTATTTTGTTTGTTGGGTTTATGTTTGTTTGTTTCTTTGTTTGTTTGTTTTTGTTTTGTTTTTGTTGTTTGTTTTTGGTTGATTTTTTGGTTTTCATTTTTTTCAGAAGACTTCATACTTTTCTCACAGATGGTATAATGTGTTCACAATTTGTAATAGGTGTGGTATCTCACTGAGACTTAGATAGAAAATTGATTTTAAAAACAGCTACAAAAATGTAACTCACAAAGCAGAACACTGGAGTTTGCAATTTGGTAACTGGATAGTGCTACTTAAATTCAGCAATATGAAAGAGAGATTGGGGTGAGAGATGAAAGCATTTATGTATCTTTACATTTTAAAATGATTAAAAGCTCTGTGTGGATATCAAGACTAGCAGGAAAACTTAGCCTTTTAATAAAAAAAACCGTCAGTGCTGGTAAAATACATAAAGAATGCCACTGATCCTTGAGTCTGCTTGTTGAAAGCAGCATGCTGAACACTGTTTAGTGGAGTGGTTTTATGCAGTGCCTTCTAAGATGATTTATAGATGGTGCAGATGCAAACCAAGTACTTCTTGTTACCAGTTAGGGTTTCTATGTGTCCTAAGTATGTCACAGGAATTATTCCTGGTTTCAGAACTAACATTTTCTGGATCAGTGGTGACTGCATTGAAAAATGCTATGCATTCACCATCTCACAATTGGCATTTTAAACATTTGTAGTGTCCAAATCTATAATCTTAGCCTGCTTTTATTATTGTTGCAGTTCATTTCAGCAAGCCTTGAGCCACTGAAGAACATTATATCTTACTTCCTGCAGTACTCAGTAAAGATAGCTGGGGTTCAGGAGGATCCTCTGCACTTTGTACTGTTGTTTGCTACTATTCATGACATTTGGACTTTGGTAGGGTTGCTGTGATAGTACCTGCAATTAAAAGCCATAGGCAACAAGTATAACAGAGGGAAGCCTTCAGACTACTTAGCATTTTGCCATTTTGTCAACTGGAGTAAAACTAGCGTGAGAATAAATTGACTGTGTTAGCTTAATTGTGATCTTCACCTAAACACTGCCCATGAGACCTCAGATCTAGCATAAAACTCAAGCTAAAATGTTGAGGGGCTTTTTTTTAGCTTGCTAAATTTTATCTTATTTCCTTTTGAAAGCAGCAGCATAATTCTACTCCAGTTTTAAAGCCTTAAGTTTTGGTTGCCTGTATTGTGTTTTCATTACTTTTACATGTATACAGTTATATAGATAATGAGAAACCTGCAAAACCTGCATATCACTGCATGTAACATTGCTTTCCAACTTTTTACCACCTCATTAGTTTTTTTTCAATAGCGTAGATAAGTTAGCACTCTATCATGAAATTTGAACATCTACCACAACCAGCTGAAGCTTATAAGCCAAAGCATAATAACTTTCACAAACTACATCAACTCTTGCAGAAGTTGCAATCTTTTAAATAAAAAATAAAATAGTAATAATAATAAAATGAATTTTTATATCTCTATAGCCAATTTGTTTGACATTTTCTCCAGTAAATTTTGCTGCTCTCAGAAATATTAAGAATACAGAGGAAGGAATTTACTTTTTGCGTTAGCCTGCATAACTCAATTGACTGAGAAAGAATTGGTCTCATTTACATTTGGACTGTGCTGTTCACTCATTGCTCTTTGAACATACGTGCATTTTTCTCATATTTGTTAGGTTCTATCTTCACTTCAAAATAAGTGCATTTTACATCAAGATTGCTATTGTGAGGTAGCTGTCTAAATGTAAAATCTATGTGGAGAAAAGAAGCAGATATACCTTTTTTTTTTTGTACCTTGATGTAGCTGGTCGAGGTCAGCTCTGAACAATACACTTGGGGTTGATGTCAGCTGGCTACGTACAGGTGAAACTATAATACTTTATCATTAGCAGGATTTTATACTGCACTACCTACTTCAGTGCAATATCATTTTATACTATCTTGCAATGTAAAGGTGCCTTTGAGGATATGAATTACATGTGTACTTATTTTAGGCTCTTTCACGCTCCTGAAATGAGGCAAAATGAATCTCTGCCCTGCTGTCTGGAAAAACCATACAGTTTAGTCCTGTGGTTGAAGCATAAAGTCCACATTAAGCTTTCAGATTTATCCCAGATGATATTAGCAGGCATACACCTAAAAGTTCCTACCAAGCTTGCAATACTATCTGATGTAACTGAAGTGCATTTTTATGACTTCTTCAATTTTATGCTACTGTTTTGCAAACTATGCATAATTGCATCAATGATTACAGGTTCACACAGTGGTTATAACTCAGACATCCCCCAAAACTGGATTGGCATGAAGCATCAAAATCAAACAGTAATTTAATGCAGGCCATTAAGTTGTGTTGGTGATGGTATAGATCAGCCTGTATTCAATTTGTACATCAGTAAACCACAGTATCTTAGAGGGACTATGATCAGAATAAAACGTTCCATCCACTGTCTACTCAGTTTTGACAGTAAATGACAGAATTCAAACAATGGTACATCCATAGCAGGGTAGGTAAACAGTCCTCAGCTTGAGTTGTCTTCTTCAATTTTTCTGTGATATGGTTTGAATCTGCCTTCTTCTAAGAACGCGCTACTTAGTATATGTCTCCCACCTTTGTTAAAATATCTCCTGAATTTGCCCAAAGGCTTGAATTAATGTCAGCTGAAGGGCTTCTATTCCATTAAAACTGCCTCTTAAGATTTGCTGCTATTCCTAGTAAGCTGTCTGGATAAACAGTTGTTTTATATGTTGTATTTAATATTTAACTTTTAAGAAATCTTCCTTATATCTCTTAACATATTCCTTTACCGTTGTCTCCTCTCTTACTTTTTTAATTTAAATTCAGTGACTTTTTTTGTTCTTTCTGCTGCTGAACTTTGTAGGTAATTTGCTTCCCTCATATCCTGTACAAATATTCGACTCATCTAAGGATCCTCTCCTTTTCAGTATCCTTTTTTTATTATTCCTCATCCCCCCCAGAAAAGCACCTACCAGACAATATATTTGGCTCACTATCAATAGTTACTCAGCTGGAGACATTTCCCATTCACACGTGATACCTGCTGGTTGCTGCTTCCAATTACGCCATATACTGGAAAGCCGAGCTGTTGAAGTATTGGAGTCAATGTTATAATCAAACTATTTATGATGCTAGCAGTATCTCATGAAGGGTTCTGGACATTGTCTGATTTCTGCCATAAGCAAAATACTGACAAGTCCTGCTTTGTTTTGCTGCTTTTTCAGGTGGCAAAAATCTAGACATACATTCATTATATTGTAAAATCACAACCTTCGAGATCTTGCTGAATCTGCCCTGCAGCTATTTATCACATGATTGCAGGGAATGAAAATAACATTTTTCCTTCTACTAGAATATGTTGCTAACCTTGAGGCAAGATAGTGCATAATTTTATGTGTGCCTAGTCTTACTGTTATATATAGACTGTTCTGAGATGAATCAGTGTTATCATTTCCCAGAATTTAGCACTAGTGTTTTACCAGAGCCAAGGAGATTTCATATACTTAGGCTCTTGGCTGCGACAGTGACCAGGGATCCCAAGTCTGAGTCACATTTACACTAATGCCATTAGTGTATATAGTCATGGAAAAAGGCCAGGAAGATGTTAATACCATTTACTCCCAAGTTAAGGTTTTTTTTTTTTTTTTTTTTTTTTTTTTTTTTTTTTGCTAGGGTTAGAGCTTGTGTGTAATAATCTTTGTGTTAAAGCTATCTGAACCCAATCCTGACTGCACATCCATAAAAGTTGTATTTATGAAATTAGAGCAATTCCACTGATGATGTTGCTTGTAATCAAGAGCAGAATCTGTTTCCTCATGTCTGTGTGTTAATCCCTCTTTCTTCCAGGAAACTGAAAGATCTCTAAGACTCTTTTCTTTCCTGCAGCATCCATCCTTCCCTTGTGGTTTCTTGAATAATCCCTGCTTTTTAATATGAAGCATTAATTTACTTTAAATAGCAGGAATTAGGGAAACCAGGTTTCAATCCCTCACAACATCTATGAATTTAACCATCAAGACTACCTGATACTTTTATAAGTGAAGTTACAGTCTAGGTTTTCAGCTAATACACAATTCTGACTACTTGGTTTAGTTTATTCATAGGGTGACCTGCTGTATTAAACATAATAATTTCTGATATTACGTAGATACTTTCTGTCACAGCCCACTTTTGAGCCACTTATATATACAGACAGCATTCTTTGCATATTGCCTAAAAATAAACATATTCAGAATGCATTTTCCAAACTAGGTTCACAGTGTTTCAGTTTTTAACATTTGTGACACTTTAACATCTTAAGAAGAGCAGAACAACATGAAATTTGTAGGAAAAGTGTTAAGAAGTAACTGATGAAAACAACTGTATATGCAAATCAGGATATAACTATCATTTTAAGACATAACACATTTCTGAGGGTAGATGTGTTAGGATTGATTGTGTCCCTTGCAAGAGCTTTTACTAGATGTATTTATTTTCTAACCAGGGGAGACGAATCATATTTTAAGTCCATGGATGGGTGGCAGTTTGAGGTAGTTTAGCACAATAGTGAGATGCATTATGCTAAATCCAGAACCATTGGAGCTTGAGATTATGCTGTTCTAAATTGCTGTGTGAATTTACTTTAGTTGTTTCTTAGATGATTAAAGCTTTGTAGAAACAAAACAAAAAACACCAAAAACAAAACAAAGAGAAAAAGAAAGAGAAGTTTGGTTTTACTATATGTGTCAGGGTAGTTATCCCAAAATATGACAGCAGCCTTTTTTTTCAGACTTAGCAGTGGCACAGATTTAATGATAAATTCTGTAGAACACGGTTGGGCAAAATGCCCCCTTGTTTTATTGAGGTTTTTGTTTGCTTAAGACCTGTTTTCCCCTTATCTGTGAGTTTCTTGTACAAACTGTGTTGACTCTGATCCAGTAAAGTAGAGCAAGCTTCTTAATCTGGCATGTTAAATAAAAGCTCAGCTGGGAAAGGAATGCAGCATTTTGTCCATGCATTTCAATTGAGTTGAAACTTATTATTTTAAGCTTAGACTGTGATAATAATCTCCAAGCTATGTAAAATCATTTACAAAATTAGGTGATAGATGCTTGGACTGAATACAAAGATATGATGGGACACAGCTTTCCTGTTAATAAAAACAAAAATAAATGCAACATTCTGACTTCCGTATTCAGTTCTTTGAAGCAACTCAGCTCTGACTTGCAGCACTCCTGCTGTTTTGAGTCACAGACCTTTCTTTCAACACAGACAGCAAATTATGCTAATCTGCATGCTGGGCAAAAGCCCAGTTGCGAACAGCTGAAAGTCTAAAAGAAGTTTTACTTTTAACCACATCCTAGTTTTGAACTGCAACAGCTAAAGCAGAAAGACTTGCTGCATCTAGAAGCCTGTGTTAGGCCATGCAACTCTTCCCTAAAATTCTGGCATCTGTTTTTCCTCTCATTTTGCTATTCACCAGAGAAATTACTCATATTTTATGCTGGTGGAATAAGAAAGAGTTGGGCTTTTAAAGCAAATACATATATATATATTTCCATTTGTGCTGAGACTGTACTCTCTGCCAACAATATAAAAGGAAATAACCAAATGTTCTGTAACTCTTTAAGCAATTATCACGGAATACTATGTTTCAGAATGTAATGAATAAATAAACACATAAAACTTCAAAAAGAAAATCTAGCACAAATCATAAACAAGTAACTGATGCAAATACCAACATACATAATTTTTATGTTAATTCATATCAATTATAAAATATAAATACATTGTCGGTAATCTTAGGAATGACTTAGAATATCTTCTCCTGTGGTGAATGATGTGAGGCTGCATCTCTGCTGAATGACTGTAACCTACTTTATCTCCCAGGAGTACTAATGATACTCAGTTTAATATACAGAAATATTTGTTAAGAAGCTTACCAAAACAATATGGTGGGCTTAGACTAAGATCATTCCATAAGATCAATCCTTGATTTGTTTTCTGAATCACAAGAAGAAACAGATTGTGTCAAATGGAAAGTGAGAAATAATGTAATCTAACCAATCTGCACTTTGGCAAAGTCATTGTATGCTGGCTGAGAGTTCTTTCCTATTCTCAGTTCGTGTGGGTATTTGGCACAATACTGTAGAACTGACCATTATGATTGTGAATGTCTTTTCCTGGAAAGCAGAAGTATAGGCAGGTTCAGAGAGGTCTTCATCAGCAGGTTAGTTACACTGTGCTGCTCAGAGTGAACCAGCAGGACGAATATGCAGTTGGCTCACTTTGCTATATAAGTACTTGCAATAAGGCTTTGTTGGGAATTGGAGTATTTAAGCAAGCACAGGAAAAAAATAAATAAATTATATATATATATATATATATATATATATATATATATATATGAGATATATATATATATATATATATATATATGAGATATATATATATGAGATATATATATAAAATATACAGATTTTATTGCTTCCCCTGAAGCCTTCTGTCCATGATTCCTGTTGATTTTTTGAACTCTCTTGTGGGGTTTGTTTTTTTTTTTGTTTTTTTGTTGTTTTTTTTTTTTCCTCATGTTTCTGGGAATTGTGACTTTTTAAAAAGCTATTGAAAGTTTTGTGATTCCTGCTCTTTTCACTGAGGCTTAACTTTTCAGTCTCTTTAAAGTGCCTTGGTTTATCTTCCTATTGTCTAACCAAAGGCAACTTGAATATTCTTATCTTTTTCTTTTTCTTTCTTTTTTTTTTTTTTTCCTTTCTCTAGTCCCAACTGCAAGCTTACTGACCTTAACTTTGTTTATATCATGGTAGCAGAATGTGGAAGTACTCACACAGAGTAACTCTTGCTTGTTATGTGGTTAATCACATCAGGATATACATAAGTCTGTTGTGTGTTACTGGCTTGTACTGCTTTAGAAACAGTTAATATTAGCTATGTATACCTTAATATATTTGCCTTTGAAATCTTAAACTTCAAAACTACCCTGTTCCTCAAACCAATGAATTATATTCAGTTTAGTTGAGAGCTATTTTGAACAAAGGCAGGCAATTACTTGTATGGGATATTGCCCCTGAAAATGAATTTAAAAAGAAAAAAAGATCTGTGTATAAAAATCGAATAAATTCCGAAGTAACTTATGACAGATAAATATTGTTATTACTGTTTTAATAAAGGGTAAACTGAGGTATAAAAAACCAGCATTGTAAAGATGGCACACATTTTCAAATCCAAGAATAGCACGTGACCTAAAGTCTATAAATATTAGACACAGTGAGCCTTATGTATAAGCCTGTGAATTAGATATAAAAAAATTGAAATTTCCATGAGAGAAAACTGAACAGTTTTAGAAAGATGAGAATGCCAGCACAACATCAGCAGTTATTTGCATAGTATTGTCAGGGACAACTATTCTGGAGACAATTCAATGAATCAGAGCTTTTTGATTAATCAAATCAAGTCTCTGTTGTAGCAATGCAAAGAGGTTATGTCTGCTGGCAATCTGATTTGAAATCAGATGTTTATGGATTAATGAAAACAAGAAAATTGCTTCTAAGCCCCTTTTCAAGCAGAATTTGTGGTCTTTAGAAATGTGGGTAAGTAGGGAATGATTAGCTGGGTCTGACAGCACATTTATCCCTTTAAACATGCACTCTTTACAATTAAGGAAAATCTAAGCAATTAAAAGCAGACAAAATAAAGCAAAGAACAAAATTTACAAGCTGTGTTTGTTATTTTATTAACATAAGGTGATTAAGCAAATTGTAATCATGGTTTCATTTCATTTTAATTTAAGGATAGCAGATGGAAGGATAACAGAGATATATTGTTTCATATCAATGAGGATCTATCTCACAATCTACTTTTTAAAAAGTAGTCCAGGCCACATCTTCAAATGACTCTTGCACTATTGTTAAGTAAAAGAAGTAATTAAAAATATATCAATCTTTCTTTTTTATCAGTTGTTGTCCTTTACATTATCTTCCAAAACTGTGAACGGTGTGCATATTATGAAAGGAAATGTGTAATCGATTTCAGCATAAAGGAAAGTTCTTCAGCTTTCATAGGAATTGACTCAGAAATAATTCAGGTACAATTTTGTGTTCCCTTTGGTCTCTTTCTTTTCTGAGAAGGCTATCTGCTTTGGTTTGATACTAAATTAGTTATATCTAAATGCCGCCTTCGTTTCTGCCCCCACTGAGCTTAACAGTTAATTTTCCAGGCTAGAATAAAGAAATCCTTGCTTTCATATTTTATCCGATCCCCACGGTGCAATAGACCAGTAAGAAGTATATAGTTCTTACCGAGTTAAGAGAATAGGAGCACTTCTCTGAAGAAAATTGGCTGGCTTTTACTCGCTACATAAAAAACGATCAATTAAAAATAGAAACAGCTGGAAATGAACATCTTCCTCTTGTCAAAGGTGAAAATTAAAGCTCTCCATGATTTTGCTTTATTTTTATTTATTTTTTTTTAAAGATGATTATAATTATTTTTCAATTATTCTCTTACTTGCTAAAGTAACAGTGATGGCATTACCTGGTTGGCCTTGTTTTTTCAAAAATTGGCTATTATTTGAGGTAGCACTAGCTGCATGGACTACTGTGCACAAGATAACAGAATCTGTAGTTCACAGAAGAGAAATTTTTATCAGAACAATCTAGGGAAAGCAAAAGGCATCCATTAAAATCTGTGGGAATCGTACAATTGCTATTAAATACTTCTGAAAAGCCTGCCTTCTCATCTCATATTAGACTCAGGAGGATCACAGAACTAAATCCTATGGGTGTTGTCTGCTGCTTCACCTGAACGCTCATCTGATCTGGAGGTTAGAATATTTTCAGTAGAAACTTTAGTGATGACAATCCGAAAAGGAAAAAAAAAAAAAAAAAAAAAAAAAAAAAGCAAGATTTTAGCCACGGTGTCTTAAAAAGCATAGCAAATGATTCTATATTGTACAGTGAGAAAATCAGTGAACTTTGATGAAGTTTCATACTACATCATCATCTCAGAGTTGATTTTTTAAGCAAATTAGTTTTGTTAATTTTGTATATGTTTAAAGTTTTAGTTTTATTATAGTTCAGGCAGGGGGAATGTGTTGTTGCTCATTGTATTACCTTACTATCACACATATGCATGTGCAAATATGTTACAGATTTTTAAACATGTGCATATACAGGATTATATATACTTACTGAAATATTGAAAAGTTTCCAAAACTTTAAAAAAAAAAAAAAAAAAGAAAGAAAGAAAAAAGAAAAAAAAAAAAAGACACAGCCGTCCAAAGGTACATTATTCTTAGAGAACATGTACTGATATTTAGTTAATGGAAAAGGTGTCATAGAAAACTCACAATCAAGTTTGTCACCTTCAGAAGGACTGTTATTTCTCTTTTCACTTAACCAACACTGCTTTACATGTTCAAGTTAAGAACTAGTTCCTCAGATAGTACTGTACATTCTCTGTGCTTACAAAAACAACGGAGGTTCTAATTTTATGACATTTAAAGATTTCCTTTACAGGATAAAAATAGATGCCAGAAGTTTGTCTGAAAATGTTGTAAAACTGCAGTCCAAATCAACATGAGACTTGTCCCATACAGACCTATTGTGCATATACAGCCAGGGTGAGTATGTGCTATAGGAGTGCCTGTCGATAGAGTCATCATAGAAGGCAGAAGTGATGATCAGTTCGTAACTGCCAAGCTCTTCAGTTGGCAGTTCACAAACTAGATGAGAACTGAACCTGCTAAGGATGTCACTAAGACATTGGCTAGCATACAAAGGTAAAGAGTTTGTAACTGTAAGAAAACGTGAGGTGTGTCCACATGAGTATTTATTATTCCACTTGGGTTTACTTTCATTTTATTATTTTTTTCTTGGTGTTAAAATCTTCATGATCGGAACCACTCACAGTCTTGTTCCTGTAAAAGTTTTGCAGATATTTTCAAACCTGGGAAATATTTTCTGGTACTGGTACTGAGCTGAGCTGTCAGATACCAGGATTTCCACGTCAGTTATATAGGACTATTGCACTCTGTTAGAAAATAAAATCCTTGTCAGGATCATGGCATGGCATGGTTGGGCTCTGTATGTGCTGATGAGAAAGCCTGTCCTGAGCATCTTCTTAGACAAAGTCTATGTGTAAATGTAGTTTTGGCTAATGCAAGCAGCGTGCAGACTAGTGTGGCTTGTTTTGAAGTGCATGGCACTGATAGTAATTTTAGAAAACTCTTAAGGTCAGAATTAGACATATAAGCTTTTTTTTGCAGTCAGACTTCTCTTTTGGATATTGACTGGGTACTGTTGTTCAGAATGCATTAGGATCATTTAAACTAATTGCATTTGAGCCTTTTATTTTCATATAAGAAACTGCATTTGGCTAAGTGTTTTACCATAAGAGTATCCTGCTGTTTTGAAGTGTTGGAAAGCATACAAAGCCGTGTGGCTGGTATTACTGGCAGATCATTTTCTTATTAAATTCAGCACTGAAATCTCAATTATTTTTAAAACTACTCATAGAAAAATGATTCCAGTTTTCCTTTCAGTAATGAAGGTGTTAAATTTGGGGTAGGCTTCAGTAGCCCCATCAAACTAACATGATTCTTCTGAACAGAATTTTCCACGTGCTCTGTGCCCATCAAAGCCAATGAATAAAACTAGCTCAGTGATATGGTGGTAGTGCACACTCCACTCATGGGCCAGTAAGTCTCATTCTTCCAACAGGATGCTAAGAACCTTGACTGATGTGTTCAGGGCAGATAGATCATATCATCACATTCATAAATGCTACTCCAGAACAGAGTAAAATCATCCTAGAGTCTTAAGGGACAAAACACCAGTGAAAGTCAGCTATTTCCAGAAGTCAAGTCAGATCTGAAAAATAAAATGTTGCAATGTTAAATGTCTGTGTTAACTAAAAAGAGCTTTATTTTAAAGCTTCCTCTATTTTGCAGATGATTCTCAAGATTTGTCTGTTTCTTCTTTGTTTTTGTGATTTGCTTATTTATTTGCCTTTTCATATTATTTCAGAATTAGAATCTCTAAATATATAGACCACTTCCTCTTATTTAAAGATTATGTTTGGATATATCTCTCAGCACAAACCATGGTGCAATTAATAAATGAACAAGCTTTTCTGTAGAAAGATCAGTAGCTAATCAATCACAAATCCTAGATAGGAGCTTGTAGCTCTTACTTTTTCATGTCAGTAGAATTTCACTAAGGTTTACGACTTCAGTATAGTCAAGCATATGTAAGGCTGTTTGTTGTTGGTTGATTGGTTGGTTTTCCTAATTTAAGGATTTTTTATTATTATATTTTTTAATTTAAAACAAAAAAACAAACAAAAAAACTATGGAACTATGAATATATGGAAAGATAGAAGTACTCATATTTCTATTGGGATAGAAACCTGGTGGCTTGCTCTATGTGTGCCTTGTCTGTGCATGTGAATGCACATGAGACAGGCAGAATATACAAACAAATTACTTTGCAGTGTAAAAATATTGAATTAAAAGGAAAAACAGTGGTGTTTATAGAGCATCTCTTATTTAACTCAAGCAGCCCTGGAAAGCAATGTTCCCTGTAATCTCTCTTTAACAGATTCAAGTGGAGGAAAGCCAAGTTGTTCAGTTGCACAATAGGTTGCAATCATGTGGGAGAGTTCCCAGTTGGGAGTTGAAAACTGAAAACCTGACATGCATAAGTGAATGAATCTACCCTACATGATGTGTTGATTTAAGATTTTCCCCCCTCCTTAAAAATACAGCTGGGCTTCTGCCTTTGTCTGGGTACAGAAGAGGGAACACTTTGTGAGACAGAAAATAAGTACTAAATTGACATTTTGGATGTTGCTGATAATTTGTCCTGACATTATGAATATTGCTTGATCCAAGAGCCAAATTTAATAGACTGTAGTTGTAATTTCCTGCCTTGCAGACTGCAGAGATGTTCCAGTGTTCCTTCACAACAACAATCAGGGATTACTAAATAACAAGTCCACAGGATTGGGGGAGGATTGAAAGGATTAATAGAGTATGACAAAATTGCACCTGAGGGGAAAAATCTGTAGCAGTTTTTGTATGGTGATGTGGTAGATCAGGCAAATTGGCAACTGCTACTGATCTTTACACATTCATGTCTTCAAAGAAAGTGTGTGAAAGTCAAATGGAATCCAGCTATGTGGCTAAGGCTGTCATAAACATTTATGTCATCAAATGCATAAATCACTTAATACTATCATTTTATGTATCTCCATGATCAACTACTTTAAGCATCAGTAGATTGTAAGCACTGTTCTAAATCATTTTTCATTCTGCTCTAACCTCTTATCTTGCTAAACTAAATCCTAAAAAAAGATTAAAAATACTGAGTTAGTCTAACCCTTATGCTCAAGGATAATTAAAGAATACAGTTCTGTTTAGGATGAAGGTTTTCAGCTGTAGAACTTTATATATATATATATGCATATATATATATATATATATATATATACACACACACACTTAATTATACTTCCACATATATATATGCATACTTATATAAATAGTTTTGTCGTCTTCATTTACATTCTAACCCAATGTTAAATAAAACCCCTTCTATCCCTCTAATTTATACCTATTAAAAGCAACAATAACAATCTTAGCTGAAAGTTATTATGAGATACTGACGTATTTTTAATAAAACCACTTAGCACTTTGAAACATCAAAAGTTTGTAAACTGATACTTGTTTTCTTTTTTCACTGGCTTAAATCAAGATTGCCACCACTAGTGGTGGTAGGTTTAGATCATATGTAAACAAGGAGAAGCAAGAACAGAGCTATGCAGCTGTATAAATAATTATTTGAATTCTAACTTTTCCTTGAAAAAATATCTATTAAAAAAAAAAAAAAAGAGAGAGAGAGAGAGAGAGATATGTTTTTGGCTTAAGTGTGATGGTTTTAGATTAACAGATGAAACTAACCCTTCGAGAAATAAAATGTTTCTTTTTCACAATTTGGTATAAACATTTAAAGATTAGAAAAAATAACAAGTAGTACAAAGAGCTAAAGTTTTGTCTATGTAGATCAACACTAGAGAGAAAAATTTAAAGAAATAAAAATCGCAAGCATTCATAAGTTGCTGTCTGAGGTCATCTCTCATGCATTGTGAACTGTTTAAGGAAGCTCTTCTTCAGCGGCAGTGACTGAAGATCTTGTAGTTATTTAGACTTGTTACTAGAAAAACAGCAAACAGTTCATTAATTCTATTAGCCATCTTTTCTGCACATGTGAATGTAATTGTCAAGTATTCCTACTGTATACTTAAGCTGTCAGAGATTCTGGAAGGCTTCGGTTATCCTCTTTGAAGATATCAGTTAGGAAGGGGTGGGCTATTTTGTATCTTTGAAACGGAAATGGGGAAAGAAAAATGCTACATTATGTAAGCTGAAAGATTTATTTTTAACCAAAAATGACATTCTAATACAAAAGCAGGATTTCTGACTCCTAAAGCTTCTGCACAGATTTATTTATTTATTTATTTATTTTAAGACATCTTAAAAGTACAGACTGTCAGTGTGCCATTAGTGTTTTCCCTAAACCTGTCTTGTCTCTCGGAGCCATGCCAGGGAATTCTTATTTCTGTTAACTTTGGTTTCCTGAGTCAATCCATAGTGTCTCATACTACATACTGCAGCATGTTGTAGACAGATGGGTGCAGCCTGATGCATTAGAAGGGATGTTGCATTCTTCTTGCATGCATTTTAGACATAATCATGGTGCATTTTTTTAATGAACTATCTGGTAGTTTAGCGTACAGAAAAAGTGAAAAATGTCATTTCATTACAAGCATTTCTTCCTGTTAAGAGGGGTAACCGCCAAAATCTAGTATACTGCATTTAGCATGAAAGAGCAGAATTTGAGAATTAGGAATTCAGCCAAATCTAGATTACATCTGAGTTGGAGTGTCTGTCTCTAAGTGATCACTGCTATTGAATAGTGGTTTTGCCAGAGAGAATAAACGTCTTTCCATAGAACAGTTATATGTAAGGCTGTTGTGTGTAAGAGGCTTTATTAGGTGAAGTCCGGGAGAGAACACGAGCATTCCATTTTCCCATGTGCTTAAATAATCTAGCATGCTCTCCTCTGGAGATCTTCATGTCCCAAAATTCTTTGATGGTGTTTTAAAATTCTCAATTTGTAATTACAGGTTTCAGTGTATTGCTTTTATGTTAGCAATAAGGAATGCAAAGCTTCCTTGACCTCTGCAATGTTTTGAGCTGTTCAGATGATAGCACGTTACAGAGTGGTTAAACAGAACTTGCATACCCCCATCATTCTCTAGTGAAAAGAACATTAAATTTTTTAATTTATTATCAACTAATGAATTTAATGGTATGCTTTTTCCACAGTTTAAACCGCAGTCCCACATTCCCTATACATGGTTTGTTTAGCTTTGGTGTTGAAAACTTCGCTTTCTCTTTAATGATCTAATTTTGTATCATGACTATAAAAAATTAGTAGGTTGCTGTTCACTCTTAGGTCCCGAAAGAGGAAACACACTTTACATACTTCTTAAGATGAAACTTTGTTACAGTGTGATGATGATTTTTCTCTAGAATATCAAAAACAGAAAAGGAGGTCCATGTATTGGGTAAATTTTCCCTCTATGTGTGATGTAATGTAATGAGTAATCATAAATGTAAAACACTTGATGTGACAATTTTCTATATAATGATTATGCAGTAGTTAGTAGCCACAATATACTATATTATCCTGTTATGTATTTGGGAGGTGGACGCTATGGATTCATTAACATGGTTTAAATTGTATAAGTAGTATCAGTTCATCTGATGGATGCTCTTTCCTCAGCTAGAGAATTATGAATTTACAGTGTTGATTTTTTTAATCTTATGAGCCACTACAGAGTGGAAAATATTTAAGGATAGCAGTGTATGTACTTCTATGTATTACTGAGTGTTAAATAAACAATCAATTGATTGTTAAATAAACTAATATATATGTAATGCATTATATTTATGCAAAAAAAAAAAAAAAAAGCTGCAAAAATCAGGTGAAGTGTTTCACTTACTGTAGTAATAGGTACCATTGCTATGTATTTATCTATGCATAGTTTAGGAGAGAAGAAGATGCTGTTAACAATTCTGTAATATTTTCTTCATTGTAGTGGCCATTGAATTACATAAGAATTCACTGGTATGTATAGTAACGAATCTTTAAAACTATCATTTCTAATCAGTGTTGGACAGTGGAAATAAACAGGTATCCTCTTAAAAATGGACCTTTGTACACTTTGAGTAAAGAACTACATAAAAAGGATATAAAATAGTTGTACATTCAAAATGTATTAAATTCCATTTTTGCTTTGCTATATTTTGTAAAACATTTCCATTGTAAACAGTATGCCTCTCACACATGTCAAATTGAAACTCTTTATTTAAAAAAATATATATACCTAATGTAATTGGAAGCTTATTGCACTCTCATAAATGTGTATATTGTGACTTAAAAAAAATCTGTACTGAACTTTGCTTAAACTACTAGTATGTGGATTTCTTTCAAATTTATTTTCAATTAATGATATTAAGGATAAGATCCTTTCTAAATGTACTTTAAAATTCACAATAAAGTTTCAAAAGTTTTTTTGTACAATGTTGAGGCTTTGTGTTGAATTTTCTTCATGAAATCTTTTAAACTGGTCCTTGACTGAGTTCTGTGTTCCTTGAGCATTTGTAAATCTGTCATCAGCATGGTTAAAATCATATGCATAATATTACAAAATATGGTATCTCCATTTACCTAAGTTCTGTCCTCATTAAATTATGTATTGGTGCTCTGTTGAACAGAGCAACTACTGACACTTCTGTAATTTCTTCTGGAGATTCAGTCAGTATTCAAGCAACTCTGCATTGAAGGGTGAGATAAAATGAGTTCTCTGTTTTGTCTAACAGCTTCATTCAGGAGACAAAAGAGAATGAGTTGTATGAAATAGTTGAGTAAACACAGAGAAAAAATTGTTAACTTTAAAATATCTAAAAATCTGGTTTATAGCTCCCAGTAGGAAAGGAGGGAAAAAAAAAAAAAGTAAATACAACAATATTGGAAAAAGATGCACTGGTACAATATGCAGTCAAATATATTGTAAGCTTTCATTTTTATTCTCTGTCTTTTTTTTAATGCTTTTTTATTAGCTGATTCAGTACTTATTGAGATAAAAATGCTAGTGGCCTCAATGGGGAATATGCCTGAGTAAAGAGGTGATTAGGCGCTGTAGAGCTTGGAATAATGATTATTTTTACTTTCTGTCCTTTTCCTATCTGGGGAAAAGGGGGGGAGAGGGGGGGGGGGGAAGGAAATTGCTCAAATTTATCTGTTTCTATTGTAGATATATATTTTGCGATGATTGATTGAAAGTGTTGGGTAAGAGGATGATATATATATTTTTTCATTTGTGGAGGGCATACATTAGTTCCCTTAAATTTACAAATATTTAGCTGTTTGCTATAATAAGAGAGGATTAGGCTTTTTAGCTTTTTCACAACTTATCACAAGCCTGTATGATCATGAGATTTTAGCTTTTCATTAGCACTGTATGTCTACATATATGAAGATGTATATAGCTCGATAGTTCCCTTTTAGAAATCCAAATATAGCTCCTTAACTACACTAGGATAGATTTTTACATATTAAATATGTGATTCTGATGTCAGGTACATTTGTTTTGAGAATGAGGTAGAAATCTATATCTCTTTCAAAACTCCTAGTTTTAGCTTGTCTGTTTACATAGTTAAAATCTTTTCAAAAAATTATTTCACTATGCCAAACTTTAGTTAAATTTCATGGCAAAATTAGACTTAATTGTCTTAATGTTGGAAAATACTCAGCTATATGCTTCAGAAATGATGCTATTCCTACAGAAAATCAAATCTTTCTTTTCAAGTGTCTTCTTCAAAAAAGATTCAAGAGCAGTGTTGAGTTGGCATCAAAAAATAATCTAGATTCAGTCTCTTAAAATATCCTCTCAGTCTCTTTAGAGATAGTTTCACCATACTCAGTTGTTTGCCTTTTTTCAGTCTCAGTAACATTTATCTCATTAAAGATGTGCTATGTAGCTAATTCAACACATTAAAACACTGATACTCCAAACTAGAGAACCATTTTTATATTTATTTCATGAAATGGGAATGGATGCTGAAGTAGTCTTATGTGAGGAAATACTGATGACCAAAAGGAGGTAGGATTATGTATTTTTCTCGCAAATACAGCCAGAGACTAGAAAAAGTACTTCAGCATTATTGTGCAGCAGAATAAACAAAAAACTCATTGTCATTAGGAATAAAAAACAACACATTTTCTGGTTTCAGGCTTTTTTTTCTATTTGAGACCCATAATTGTCCCTTGATGTATGACTTTGTATTTTTTTTTTCTAAGGCTCACATCTCTTCCTTCTTCATTAAGAATTATGAATCTTTTCATTGGGATACTACTGCCAAAGCTAAGTGATTAGCCTAATTTAGACCCTGATTGTATAACCTGGGTTCACATTAGCTGGCAGTTAATTCTGTGAGTGGCACCACTAAGTTTTAATAAAGCACGGTGGACTTGTAAATGCATACTGGTGTGCCAGGGGTTGTGTGATTAAGTACTGAATATCTTGACTCCCTTACACAGAACTATGCTGAATTCAGCCAAGCTTGAAGGCCCCTATGTTCACTTCTAAATAACTTGCTCTCAGTGATTCCTACTGTCCAGCAGCAGAAATCCCATCCTGAGGTTTTTACGAAGCGTTGTACTGTTATTGTGGTATAATGGTGTAAAAACAAAGGTACAGTCAAATTGGGATATTGTTCTTTCCTCAGATAGGACAGCTTTCTTTATCAGGATTTTTCCTTAAGGGTCACATGTGAGACTGATGAGTACCATTTCCATGGCATTTAATTATACTGAATACAACAACATTAACCATTTCTAGCTTCAGAGACAGATTCTGGGGTAAAAGGAAAAAAAAATAAAAAAATAGAATCAGCTGTAAAAAGAGGTGGAGTAGGATGAACTAAAATATCTTCACTGATAGCCATCATCAAAGGGAAGAGAAAAAGAGAATTTACTGTGAACCCAGGGGAACAATTTAATTTAGTTTTCAAACATAGATAAACTAAATAAAAATACCCTACAGAAAGAACTCTAATTTCATTTTTATTTTGATCTTAAGCCCATTACACTTTTTTTAGTTGTAGATGTTTCTATTTCAAGTGATATGATCACTGTATAAAGTTAGATATAAAAAAGGATTTAACATTCAGACTCAGTTATTCCTGTATACATGCATTTTTTCTTTTTTTTTCTTTTTTCTTTCTTTCTTTCTTTCTTTCTTTCTTTCTTTCTTTCTTTCTTTCTTTCTTTCTTTCTTTCTTTCTTTCTTTCTTTCTTTCTTTCTTTTTCTTTCTTTCTTTTCTTATAGAGGAAAACATTTTGCTTATGAAGTTTGAGATAAGTGGTTTAGTGTCTTAACTTTGCAGCTTTCTTGAAGAAAGAAGGAAGTTTCCATTTGCCTTAGTCTGAATATCTGATAAAAGCCTGCTTCATAAGAAACGAAGTCAAACGTTTTTTGTCTTTGAAAAAGGCTTTCCCTAGGTTTATGATGGAGAACAGATATGCTGAGAGAACTTGTTCAATTTCATTCTTGCATATTCACTTTGCATTTAATACAAAATGTTTTCTTGCTTGCAACATGAAGCAGAATCTTGTCAGAGCACAGCAAAGAGAAATTACATAGTGGGCTTGGCATTCCCTGACAATATGCTTTCATTGCAACTTTAAAATGTAAATGTATGGAGAAATGCATGTCATATCCCATCATAGAGTTTCACAGCTATTGCATTCATTGCCACTGGTATGTGGCAAAGTTGTTCTTTCTTCTTTTTATAGCTTGTTTCCTTTGCAAATGTAACTATACAGTGAGTTACAACTGAGAGTAAATGTTTGGCAAACCTTACCTGAACAATGGCAGTCTAAGCTCCAAGTATTTTAGGTCATTAGCAGTTTAAATTAGTGACCAGTGGTTAACGGATCTCGGCACTACATTTCTTTTTCCCCATGTTCTTTTTTAAACTGCTTTGCAGCACAATTTTCAGGTCACTACTCAATGCTTAGCAAAAGGAGTGGGTGGATTAGAATTCAGAGACATGAGAAATGTTATATGGAAATTGTTCAATACTGTTTTGACTGGCCAGAAAATATGCTAATTAAAAACATAGGAGAACATAATCCTTTTCTGAATCCAAATGGCTATGACAGTTCATACAGTTGGGAGGCATGGGACATACTTTAACCAGTTACAAAGCTATTTAGATCGATCAAAAAATACAGCGAAGAAAGATTATACCAGTGAATCCAGTTCCATATGTGTCACATCATCCTTCTTTGGCTTTTAGTTTCTTATTTTAATGTTAAATACTTGAAACACAGTCTATTATTTGGAGCATGTTTTAATTATGAAATAATTCAAGACTTCATTTTTCTGTCAGCATTACTTTTTTAGTCTGAGAGTACACAGCACTTTGTTTGAAAGTAGCATTCTCTGTGGTTTGGAATGCTTTCTTTGCTCCAGATTCTCCAAACTTGCCTTTCTGAAAGCATATTCAGAGATCAGAGACAAGCCCTATATGAGAAAGTCTTACGTTTCTTAGTAAGAGAGTGATCACAGAGACCAGGTACAAAACCTGTATTAGAATGTTTTCACTTTGCAAACAAGAATGTTACCACTTCTTCCTTAATGGGATACAGCAGGAGAAAGAGATGGAGTTACATGCAGATCAGTGGCAAGATTAGCAGAAATCCACTTTACAATCAGAACGCTTGGCATTTATCTTCGTGGTTGTTAAGTTTTTGTGTGTGGGTGTGGGATTTGTTTGTTTGTTTTTGTTTTTTTGTCAGTTGACATGATTAATTTTGTAGAGATGATAGGAGATTTACAGCTCTGTGGTGACTCATACCTGTGTACCACAGAGATGCAGTAAGAAAGCTTAAATACCATCAAGTTTGTGTGTCGCTTTACTTATTTTTGCTTTTATGTGTATAAATATATATTTTTTCGTTTTGTTGTTTGTTTCTCTTATGTTCTTCTGGTCTTTCCAGGCATGAAAAAATATTGTTTGAATTCATTTTACTTTGTTTTAATTAGTACAGGTAATTCTAATTAACATTATTTTTTAAATAGTCCTGTGCACTGATATAGCAGTATGTCGCAGTGTTGGAGGGAAATGTTGACTTCATCTAGATTTGTATTTTTTAATATGACAATAATATATTACTGTGCTGATCTGAATCACTATTCAAGTACCACTGTAAACATCTTTCCTATAGACCATGACAAGAAACAAGATAGTCTGTCTTTCTAAGGGTGACAGGAATGCCAGCTACAGTAGAAATGAATAGGAAATCAACATTATTTAAGAGAAAAAATAAGTCACTCAAAACCAAAAATAGCTGGCTATCAAAAGCAAATATTTCACTTAAGTAAAGACCTCAAACTTTCTTTAAATAGATCTCAAACTTTCTTTAAATAGATCTATGTTAAGCATTTTCAGCTAACAATTAAGATTTAAAATAAAAATAATTTTTAAAATGATAAAATATGAACTTCATTAAGAAAAATCTACAAAGACTTTTTAAACTTTCTAAAGAAATGTTGACACAGAATGCTATGTAAGTAGATGAGTAGTTGCTGAGAAATAAATGCTTTCATCTAGTATAATCAGCTGCCAACTTTTGCTGTATTCTTGGATTAAATTCATCTGACTGAGTGATCTAGTCATCTAGACACACTTTAAAGTTAGAAGAGGAAAATTAACAGTTCTGGAGCATCATTTGTTTAATTCCATTCTAAGGTAGGTGTTCCAAATCAGTCCTGTGTTTAACCCTAAATATTGATTTAAATGGGAGGGTGAGTTAAATAGTTCATTTGTAGACATGTACCTGTAGAGATTGAAGAGTAGGTGAAATAATTTTTTTAAACATTTTATTTTGCTCAATCTCTTTTATGGTCTTTCTTACTGTTTTTCTCTAAGGTATTTGAACTTATTTTACAGATTTCTTTTGCTTAGTTTCCTGAATGGATAGGATTTACTTTATCATAAACCCTAATGTGGGGGTTTCTGGAATATTGTTTTCCAAATTTCATCTACTGGAGTGCAATTCTGAAAGGTATACATTTTTATCTGTGAATCACAGTGGTGGTGCAGTCCATTCCCAGCCTCATCTCCATAACACCTTGAGGCATTTAACACCTTAGGCCTAGCTGGGTTTCTTTAGATGTCAAGGATTCTGGGGACAGTGCTACCTTGGTTGTTTTGTTTCTTTCAGTATAACTGCTTTGAATCTTTTGCTTCCATTGCTTTTCTCTCCAGGGTGAAAAAGAGGATTTTAGCTTTTGACGACAATAGCAATAATCACAATGATAATGCCATATAAACGGGAAAAGAAAAACAATTTCAAGCTTAAATTCTGAAAGAAAGAACAGCAAGCCCATAGATATGTAATTTCAAAGATCTATAGATTTTCAATAAATGCACTAGCATAATATTTATTTCACGGCAGGATATGATCAACAGTCTGGAATTTATAGAAGACACTGAGCTCTCTATCCATTCTGTTTCCCAGCTATTCTGCCCTTGGGAGCAGTGGAGCAGTCCAGGAAAGTCTGCAACAGATGAATCCAGAAACTCCTTTAGGAACATAGCAATGAGCAATATATATCAGCATTTCTCTACTGATGATATGCAGTAGGTGATCTTTTTCAAAACTGTTACTCACACAGCATTAAAAAGACATACAAAAGCTTAGCATGCCCATGGGGCTTGGGAGTCAGATTATTTCTCTCAGCGAGCTCACATCTCTAAGTTAAGGACTGTGTTATGGATGTTAGCTTTGTTGGTATAATAAAGTCTCATAAAAGAGAAATATATAAGACTAGATCCATTACCATGGAAATAGTGAAAGGTCATTTCCATGGAAACCATGGGAAGCTCTCATACCATAATTTTGAAAAAGCCTGTCTTTGAAGCTACAATGCATTTATACAATAAGCCGTGTTTAAAATTAAATCTATATAAGTAAAGCAATAGACATTTCAAAAATTTTGACTTAGTACAGCCGCTTCCTGAAAAACGCATGAATATCAAAGCCAGATGTATTATTAATTTTGGCTATGGAGAAGCTGTTTGGTATCTTTTTGTGCCTTTCCTCATGTTGCAAATTGCTGAGCTTTCTCACTGAGAGCAGTAACCTTTCAGAATTCAAGACTGAGGTTTCTGTTTTCTATGGTTTCCCTTACTGTCTAAACCTGATGCGAAATACTTTGACCTCAAGAGAATACTTTCTAGCATCTACATACATTTGTAATTAGAGAGCTCATTCAGGCATAGTGATGAAGCAAGAATCTACCTTTGTGAAGATTTTATATAAAATGTAATATTTGTACAAAGAGTGGGTTTGTTTCTTTTTTTAGAAATAACTGTGAAATCCTGTACAAGTTAATTCAGTCTAATTTTTTATTCCTTATCATCCATCACCACAATCTCTTTAGATTTTTCTTGAGACAGTTCTATAGGTAGTGCTTTTTAGAGACTTTTGAATAGGATGTCAAATCAACTAAAGAATCAATCAGTCTGCAGGTGATGTAGAAATCTACTCTAAATAAGCAAGTCTGCAGTGAGGGGTTTTTTTTTTCCTTCCCTTTTTTTTTTTTTTTCTTTCTTTCTTTTTTTTTTCCCCACAATGAGAGAGAATTTACTATTTCTTTGATGCCTCCATGGGTAGGTAGATGGGAAGAGAAGAACACTATAGTTTAATTAAAGATGAATTTCAAAAATTGGAACATGCACGCACCTGCTTTCAGTGTGGATGTACAAACAAATATGAAGTTTGCCTGTGAAATCTTTAGAAGTCTGCTAAACTAGCTTTAGCAAATAATTCAGCTTCAGAATACTTGAGCATCAAAGGGGAAGAATCCTTACTTAAGATAATTTACATAAAATCATAATGAAGGTTGGAGCCAGACTACTTTCTTTTTCTCTTATCAGGATCACTGAAGCAAAAGTGAGAGCATTCGCTTTTACGTACCTGCTTTATTTTTAAAACAGCAAGAAGCTTTCAGACATCCTACTCCCCAGGGCTGCCTATAAAGTCAATGGGAAGAGTCAGTGTATCCAAGGTTAGGCAGACTGTGCACTACAGGTCCTTCCCACAGAAGTATTTAGGAGTCTATGCCCCATTAAATCATTGGAGTGCAGTCTCTGAAACGTCTTTCCAAGCCTGACAATGCAGTTCTTTGATTACACAGGAAGCTCAGTGTTACAGCTTGGGAGGGCCATCTGAATCACCCTTAGAAATAGCAGTAGCTATAGGTCTGTGGCTGCACTTCTTTTTCTTAAAAAAATAAAAAAATAAAAAAAAATAAAAAATCCAGATATTCTACTTTCTGTACTTCTTTTACTGTCAGAATTTTGAAATGCTTTCCAAATATTGAACTTACATTTGAAGGACTTTGAGATCAAAAGTGTTAAGGCCAGCACTTCTGAAGTTTTCATGAGTTCAATGAGATTTTATCAGTACTCAATTTAAAAAACTGTAGAGCCTGACTTCATTCAGGGTCCAGGACAAAGCTTTCTTGATGAGAATCTATCTGCATTAACTGAAAACTTGAATAAATTGTTTATCGGAAGATTTAACAACCTACAAGTAGGAAGTGATGTACTGACATAATGTACAGGCCACTGTGAATAAGCTTTTCCTGGTTTGGCAACCTGACTTACAAGGCAAAAAAAAACTGAAAGGGAGAAATGAAAACACTGTGATTTCTAGTGCATTCTTAGTCTTGTGCAGGGTACACTCTTGGCTGGACTTATCATACAGTCTGTCACTTCAGACTTTGAAATAAGAAATGTTTTCAGCTAATTAATTAAAAAACAAAAACAAAAAAAACAAAACAAAACAAACAAACAAAAAACCACACCAATATTCAGTGAGGAAATAGCAGTGCAAGGTCTTGCCAAGATCCAGCTGGTGTCATTATTTTAAAATACAGATTTAAACTTTTTTTCACTGTGTGCACCTGTGTAAGTCTTCAGTGATACTCTCTGAAACTGGCCAAATGCAGACATGTGGATACTGCTATGCAGAAAGTCCACTTATGCTCTTTGATTGATCAAAGGAGAAAAATAAATATTGAAACTGCGGATTTTTCCTTGGATTTCTTCTTTCCATTTATTTTCCATTATTTATTTCTTTTCTCCTCTCCTTCCCTTCCCTTCCCTTCCCTTCCCTTCCCTTCCCTTCCCTTCCCTTCCCTTCCCTTCCCTTCCCTTCCCTTCCCTTCCCTTCCCTTCCCTTCCCTTCCCTTCCCTTCCCTTCCCTTCCCTTCCCTTCCCTTCCCTTCCCTTCCCTTCCCTTCCCTTCCCTTCCCTTCCCTTCCCTTCCCTTCCCTTCCCTTCCCTTCCCTTCCCTTCCCTTCCCTTCCCTTCCCTTCCCTCCCCTTCCCTTCCCTCCCCTTCCCTCCCCTCCCCTCCCCTCCCCTCCCCTCCCCTCCCCTCCCCTCCCCTCCCCTCCCCTCCCCTCCCCTCCCCTCCCCTCCCCTCCCCTCCCCTCCCCTCCCCTCCCCTCCCCTCCCCTCCCCTCCCCTCCCCTCCCCTCCCCTCCCCTCCCCTCCCCCCTCTCCCTCCCTCCTCTCCTCCATGTCATTTTTGTACTGATGTGCCCAAAACTGAACTCAGTACTCGAGGTGAGGCCTCACCAATGCTGAGTACAGGGGCAGGATGACTTCCCTAGTTCTGCTCATCACACCATTCCTGATACAAGCCAGGATGCCATTGGCCTTCTTGGCCACCTGGGCACACTGCTGGCTCATATTCAGCAGACTGTCCATCAGTACACCAAGGTCCCTTTCCATCAGGCAGCTTTCCAGCCACTCCTCCCCAAGCTTGTAGGGTTGCCTGGGGTGGTCATGACCAAAATTCAGGACCCAACACTTGGCCCTATTGAAACTCAAGTGTTCTCATGAACAGAACTTATGTTCTGTTATATATATAAATATGTATTTGCTTTTTGCAGGAAAGTACTGAACTGCACTCAAAAGAAAGTACACCTATAGTTTATTTATTAATTTGTTTATTTAACCATCTACTGTTACCAAGCAACTCCCTTTATTTTTCTTGTTTTTCTTGTTCTCTTCATGTTTGGTCAGATCTAAATCAACATCAAGGGAAATTCTGAATGAAACTTGTTTCATTTTTATACAGGTAGAAATACCACAGAGTGATATTTATAAGGTTTCCAGTGACATAAAGATTGTTAATCCTCATGAAAATATTGAAGTTTCAGAATTTCAGTTCAGAGATGTTGTATATGAAGAATAGTTTGGAAGTCACTTGGAATGGAGGGGATGAGAAGTGCCACACCAATGAGCTTTACTGTAGGAACCTTTATGTTCTCCTAAAAGCAAGCTTTTAGGTATGTTGATTACTTTCTTATTTTGTGTAAGTTGGGAATAATTCTTTTAACCTTTTTCCTCCTCCATGGGAAAAAAAAAAAAAAAAAAAGTTTTTAGAAGACTAAGAACCTCTGCAAACTTTTAGTACATTCACTGGTACTGATTTAGGTAGCATTTGTCTGTATTTTCCAGGCACTAAAATAAGGTATGAAGCAGGACCAGACCTGTTTGGTCTAGTCTTATGTACCCAATACAAATTGACACTAGGATATAACTTCATTCTTTATATTCAGAAGTACTATATGTTTTCCTTTTTAAATTTATTTTTAAAAGAATATTGATAAACAATATGTAAAATGGGTCAGCATTTATAAACTAATCATGCCATCAAAGGAACAAGGATATGTCATTTGCCATTGTTATAACTAATGGTGTTTAATTGACATTTTTGAAATTAAAAGAAAAGAAAAATAGTTTTAAATTATTAAAATGGGTCAGATGGTAATTTGGTGTTTCAAGTTCAAGTACAAAACCAGAATAGTATTTATTTGTATTTTACCCGCTTTTGATAATTTTACAATGGGAAACCGGAAAATATAAGCTTAATTTCTTTAGAGGAGATTTATCTGTTGAAAGGTCATACAAAAGATTATCTTGAAATGACATTTTTGAACATTATATGAAGAGAGGGATGATAAAGATTGTAGAAAGATATACAAGGAGTGTAAGCTTAATGAGAAGCATTAAAACAGAAAGTATCCATCATTTCAAATTTTAACAGAATATATATGGTAAAATGTCAAAAGAATATTCATTTTAGTTATCACTCAATTTATCATTATGAGATGAAGTGCATCATCATCCATTTTTGATATTGCCTGAATTTTCTTTGATTACAAACGTTGTTTATACACACACCACCTTCAAGAGCTTACTGTCCAAGTCAGATCCCATGTGACTTGCTCTCTGCATTTGCAGAATATTTTACAGCACTGGTACCAATTCTACAGGCAGCCATATTTAACAAATCAAAGTAAGCTGTGTACATGTGTTTCAAGTTCAAGTTCCCTGATGAGAAGTAACTCATCTTACCTGAACTTGGACCCTTTTTCACCCACTGTAATATGAACAAAAAATACTCATGCCAACATCACTAAAATCTAGCCCCACCTATTCAAATTTGATGTAACTTAACAGTTATTAATAAAAATATTGCTAATTGTAATGTAGATGGGATGTATCTAAAGATTAACAAGTGTGATATATGATATGAACAGTTTTAGCATTCTCTTAGAATGTACAACCCTTCCTAGTCTAACACATTAAACACACTTCCAATGATAAATGAAGTAATATTACATATAATACCATAACAGAATCAGTGTTAATGAAAGACATAAGACCCTTTTGTTCCATCACTGAAAACTGCAGTTAATAAAACTGTATTGAGCTAAGTTAGATTGTTCTTGTCCTTTCACAGTATACAAACGCAGGATACATATTGAGTTGTTACAGGATCCTGAGGATAAAATTCTGCCAAAGATACTTTTCAGGTCACTAGGACTGCTGTGTTTGAACTGGAGTACAGGATTTCTTTTAGTTAAAGTTTGGTACATTTTAATAATTCCTTTAATACTGAATAAACAGATTAGGAATTATTCAGAAGCTTGTTGTATTGGATTTCCTTTCCTTTTACACCTCATATTTTTACCCATTCTGACAGAGTTTTGAAAAGTCTTTTTACCCTTTTTATTCATGTAACAATCCATTTATTTACAAGGTTTTATGGTTACAACATTACTGGAATTACTGGAATAATACTGTAGAATATCCATATTTCCTATTTTATTCTCATTAAATCTATCTTTGCATATAGTAATCTAGTATAGAGTACATTTTTAAAATCTTCATAGGTGTGTACATGTATTTTATGATTTAAATGAGATGGTAGATTTGGTTTTGCTTACAATCTCCTTCTTCAGATAAGTGATTTTCCTACATGCTTGTTTTGGAAAGTCATTGCATAGTTAGTTGTGTGTGACTACACCGAATCACAGAATGGCTTAGACTGGAATGGGCCTTACCCCTTGTATGAACTGGGTAGCCAACCACTACTAGATTAGGCTGCCCATGACCTCATCCAGCCTGGCCTTGAATGTTTTCAGGGATGAGACTCCCACAACTTCTCTGGGCAACTTATGACAGTGCCTTACCACCCTTTGAGTAAAAAATTACTTCTAACTTCTAAACTAAACCTCCCCTCTTCTAGTTTAAAAGTATTCCCACTTGTCCTGTGTAAAAAGTCATTTTACTTCCTTGTTTAAAAGCTCCTGCTGAGTACTGGAGGACTGCAATGGGGTCTTCCTGAAGCCTTCTCCAGGCTAAATAAGTCAATCTCCCTCAACCTCTCTTCATAGGAGAGGTGCTACAGCCCATTGATCACGTTCATGGCTCTCTTTCAGAGCTGCTCCAACACCTGCACAACTTTTTTGTACTGGGGGCCCCAACTTTCAGTCTTGTAGTTCCAGTTCATTTCAATGGTATCTCAGATTTTGATGTGCATTCATTATCTCTTTCATATAAATATTGGATTTTTTTTTATTATTATTATTATTTTTTTTATATTTTTTTTTAAAATTCAAGGCCAACTATCAAGCTCCCAGTTGTAATAATAGTGATTTTGTGAATGATCATTGTTGGAATGTAATACTCATTCGTAGTTTATTGGCTTCATTTAAATCACACACTGTAATCACAGAATCAAAGAATTGTAGGGGTTGGAAGAGACCTCTAGAGATCATCGAGTCCAACCCCCTTGCCAAAGCAGGCTCCCTACACCACGTCACACAGGTAGGCATCCAGGTGGGTCTTGAATGTCTCCAGAGAAGGAGACTCCAGAATCAGAATCAGAATCAGAAATAACTAGCTACATGAGAATCACTAACTTCATAGAGCTCCTATCTGATAAGCATACAAAGAGCTAATCTTTCTATCTTTGAGAATAAACATCAGAGTTACTGTGTTGGAAATGTTTTACTTCCTTCTTGATACTGGTTTCTCTTTCCATCACTCCAAGTTGCTTGCAAGTATTTTAGAAAGAAAAGGTGAGTGGAAATCCGATCAGAAAAAAATATCTCTGAAATGCCTGTAATGTTCTATCCTGCTCACAATGAATTTTCTATCTTAGTACGTAGGAAATAAAAAATAGCTTTTCTAATTGCCAGCTCTGTGAATACAAACAGAATATCCACATTTAACTTTCACATTTATTTTCCTAATAAGAATTCAGCAGTTCATATTTAGATTAATCATTTTGCTGATGAAGCATAAGACAGAACAGAAACTCAGCTCAGTTTTAAGTGATGTGTAATTCAAATAATAGTAAAAACTTGTTAAAGGTGGTTTGCATGATTTTTAGACTGCCTGGGCAGATCATTCCTTAGGAGGGGAAGGGCAAAAATTAGTGAAATTATTTCTTTCCTGAGTTTGCTTTTACTGAATGTAAAAGAAATGACTTTAAGCCTAATGAAATGTAGATCCCCTCTTAACTCCAGAAGGATTTGAATGTTGGGCTGCTTGCAGATTATAAAGCACTTACTTCTTGGTTCTTGTAAGTACATTTATGAAAGTTTGTATGGTTCTGTATGTATAATACATACCATGGTAATACCCTGCTGAGACCAGACACTCAGGACCTATTCTCCATCTTACTGGATTTACTTGCTTTTACTATGCAGTTATAAAGTCCAGTTACTATCTGGCCTTGACTTTTTCAACTTCAGAAACAACTTTATTTTTGCAATTTAATGTATTCCAGTTTTGTTATTATGTGAGAAAATACTTTTTGAAATCTAAATTTACTAATTAATATACAAACTTTTTTTTTTTTTCCCCATATGTTCAGAGAGAGGAACGTTGAATTGAGAGTACTGTGTCACTGTCAACGGAGAGAGAGTTATGAAAGGCAAAAAGATCTTGTAAATAAAGATTTATGGTTCAAAAACAGTTTCATGGAATCAAGCACTTCTTTGAAATAAAGCCTGCATATGTATTTGATAAAATTATTTGGAACAGCCAAAATCCACGAGTGTCATGAGACGTCCAATTTCCTGTTTCTTAGCAGTTTTTAACAGCTGATGCCTTGTAAGTAAAATCTATCAGAGGACACCTTTCTGCAAATTTATACAGTCTGCCACTGTAGAGTTCCCCAAGGGCTCTGGAGAGACATGCAGAGAGATGTTTATTATCGTCTTCATTTATTGAAGAAAACAGCTCTTATATTTAGTGGGAGGATCACAGAAGCACAGTGAAACTCAGAGAAGTCCCTAAGCTCTGGATTTTAAATCTCCCGAGCTTGTTTGTTCTTTTATTTGCCTGTCATTGTGCACGAAACAGCATGACCACTGTTTGCCTCCCAAGCCACAGCTGCCGGCAGGGGATCAGCAAAAGGCCCAGTGCAGCAGAGGGGAGGGGAGGAAGGATGTTTACATAGATCCACTCCAGTTGGAGTTCATGTGGGAGGGATAGGTTTTAGAGACACACTAAATTCTTAAATGTGAGGTCTCCCTGTCACTGAGCAGGAACATTCCTCACCTTTCCCTCACTGCTGTTATGCCTGGCAGAGAAAGTGATTTTCTACCCACATCAAACTCCACCAAATTCTGGTTTGTTTATTCTGAGCTTATCAGGTGATTGGCCCCGGGGGAATCTTGCTAAGGATTAAAGCAGGCCACTGTGGCCCTGTGGGCAGTCAAGACTCATCGCAGCTCCATACGCATCACCCACTCCACTCAGCAGTGTCACCTCATAAGTGTTTCTCTGTGTTTACAGATGCAATAAATAAATAAATAAATAAAATCCACAGGCTCTTCTGGAACTCCCCTTTATTAATACCTGAAGAACACTGTGGATGTAGCAGATACTGCTGGTGTGTGGTCTTTAGGCATGTTCCCTGGGAGTGGCATGCCTTGAGTACTCCAGAAGGCTGGGTCACACATGCTGTGTCGCTCTTAAGAAAGGTGTAATTCACTTCTCTTTAGTCTCTCAGCAACTTCAGTGGGCTTTTATCATTCCCCTTGGATGCCCAGCAGGTTAAATAAACAGCAATCTACTTGCTCCCATACGATACCTTGATCATTGCAGTAAGTTTGCAAAGGCAGAAGAAATATATATATGTGTGTGTGTGTGTGTGTATGTGACCTCATGAACTGCAGATTCAACTTGGCCTTTGTTTGCTTTACATTGCTAGGCACTGTGTTTCCAATATATCTGTGTGTTCTCTATTATATTATTTACATAAGCATGTGAAATTCTACTTGGAGATTGTACCATCGTACCTTCTGAAAAAGGAAAACATCATTTAGTATGGAATTTTTCTTATCTAAGCCTAATTATTTACAGTTACAGAGCTAGGTGTAAATATGTAGTTGTAAAGAAGCTGGGAGTAGGGTGCCACAAGTCATTTCATGTTCTTATCAGCATAAAAATTACAGTTCCTTATTATTCTCCACTGACTAGAGATACTAATGCCATGGGGTAATAATATTTTCTGTAGGATCAGATTATTTGTTTTTTATATGTTTGATTGGAGGAGAAGTTGGTTCAGTATAACATGTATGTGTAACAGAGAATCATAGAATCATAAAATGTAGTCATAGAATCGTTAGAATTGGAAGGAATCTTTAAAGGTCATCTAGTCCAACCTCTCTGCTATGAACAGGGACACCACAGCTAGATCAGCTTGCTCAGAACCTTATCCAGCCTTGCCTGGAAAGTCCCCACAGATGGGGCATCAACAACATCACTGAGCAACCTGTTCCGGTGACTCACCATCCCCATTGTTAAAGACTTTTTTATCATATCTAACCTAAATCTACCCTCTTTAAGCTTGAAATTGTTTCTTATCATCACAGATCCTGCCAAAGAGTCTGTCTCCTTCTTTCCTGTAGTTCCACATTAGATACTGTCAAGCCACTATCGGGTCACCCTGCAGCCTTGTGTTCAGGCTGAAGAGCACCAGCTCTCAACCTGTCCTCATAGAATAGGTGTTCCATCCCATGTATCGTTTTTTGTGGCTGTGCTCTGGTTGCGTTCCAACAGGTCTGTATCTCTCCTGTACTGAGGACTCCACATCTGGGCACAGTATTCCAGCTGAGGCCTCACCAGCACAGAGAGGCAGGATCACCGCCTGCACCTGCTGGTCATGCATCTTTTCATGCGGTCCAGGACACGGTTTGCTGTCTGGGCTGTGAGGGCACATTGCTGTCTCATGTCCAGTTTCCAGTCCACAGATATGCTGACTTGGAAGGAACCTACCAAATGTTAATTTTCTTTTTATTAAAAAAGTAAAACACAACATCAAAAACAAACCAAGAAGTAGTAGCTATGCAGTATGTATAAATTACCCTTTACAGTACACGTGATACTGAAAACTATACTATAACATATAGTGTCTCTATAACCAACCACAAGCTTCTCCTCAAACTAAGTCACCCTTTTGTCTCATATTTAATTCTTTTCACGCATATTTGTCTGTCTTTCACACTTGACTATTTTATTTGCCTACGGTTTCTTTCTCTCTGTTTTATCTGCCAGTCTAATCTGTCTAACCTATTTTTGGCTTCTATAGCTGGTTTATCACTACAGTATCTAGGCATTAAATGCTCCAGTGCATTTCTGAAGGCTTTTATTTTAAATGACTTTGAACACACTTAGGAAGTGTTATTAATTAGAATCAGCAACACAGTACAACTTCAGGTACTAATTAGACATTGCCCTCCCATAAATCACTTATAACTTTCCCAAATACAGAACATTTTAGCTAAGAGAACAACATGGAGATGGAGAAAATCATTGTATGTGTTTTTGTAAATCTTTACTGAATGCTTATATTTGACATATAATCTGAATGATTATATTTGACATGGGAAGAATATGGATTTTTTTGGAGACCAAAAATAAATCTTAAAAATAAAGATCTCTATTGTCAAATGTGAATCATATACACTTTGTTCTTCCTTTGGAACAGTTCATCGGGAATATGGGGAATAGGTCCAAATGAAGACAGAGAACGTAAAACAGCAGTCTTCCAGAATATTTTGCTTCCTTTTATGTTTGGTATTATTTAAAGATCTTTTTAAAACAACAACAACAAAACCTCTTTTATCTCATATAAATAAATTACCCATAATACTTTAAACAACCTTTAATTCTTCAAAACAGTACGTGTGTGCTTAAATTAGTCTATAATTTTCAAGCTGAGAACTTGAATGGTAAATAAAATTTCCTAATTTTATATGAGTATGACCACTTGTTTTATGTGCTTGATATGAATCAGTGTACCTAATGAAATTACAAAAGCTTGTAAGCAAGAATTTAAACACTTTAAACATCTCAGAAAAGATTTTAACACCTATGGGCCTTATGAGTTATGGGCAGTGTTATGCTATTAGGCAAAGCAGTATAACCCTAGATCAACTTGAGCTAAATCTGCATGCTCATCCTTTCCCTAGAGGTTCCATGTCAGGGCTGTTACCAGTGATTCACCATCTGTAATCCCATTTCACTTGCAAGATAAGGAATGCGTTGTGCTTTCCCTTGGTTGTTTTTAGGATTCGGGGGGGGGGGGGGAGAGGGGGGGGAAGGGGGGGGAGGGAGGGGGTCAAATAATAAAAGGTCTAATATGTGGTACTTCAGATGCACACAGAAATGCTTTCCTTGGCAATTTTTTTTTAATGCAGTGGAAGTACTAGCAGGACACTTTAACAGATCACGTTCACTTAGGAAAATAAGTTGACCTAATGTTATGAACTCAGTGGGGAAAAAAATACAATACATACTTAATGTGAGCTGTTTGAAGTCTGATTCTGCTCTAACGGGTTTGAAGAATAACAGTTATGTTTTGTGTGCTGCAAATTTGAACCACATTTTTAAACTTTGAAATTGCTACAGTGGAATTAAAAATTGGATGTTAAGTGCAAATGTGAGACTCTTTATGAGAGGAGGCTAAGATATATTTGTTTATCTTAATGATCTTTTATTTGCATCACATTAATCTTTACACCAAAACTCTATTTCTACCTTGCGTATTTCTTTTCTTCCAAATGAGTTCAGTATTTTTCTCTCCAAATAATTCTGTGAAAACCTGAGCCAGCTTGCTACATTTGGACAACATTCAGTTCCTTATGATACATTTTTATGAACTTTTATTATTTCAAATAGGCCCTATACTTCATGTATCTCATAAAGTCAGACAAATGGGAGTATATTCTGTGATTAAAATTGCAGCTAGTATAGTTTAGCCTCTTGACACAAATTTAAAATGAACAATTTTTTTTTCAAATTATTTTGCTTTCTATTACTTAAGGTGCTGGAAAACAAGTAGACATGCTTGGTTTATTCTTTTGTGTAAATCAATATTACCGTGAGGAATATTCCCAGTGTTAAAACTGAAGCAAAATAAATCCTCTCTAACTAGCACTTAGTGGTGTTCAAAATGCTAGAAGATTCCTCCTACTATGTTTACTGCAAAGATCAAGGAAGGAACTTATATTGCTAGAAGTAACAGTTTTTTCTGGGTGGTGAGAAATTGTCCATTCATCTTTCAGAAAAGAGTTGATGTACATCAGCAGCTATTTTCATTTAAACCTCGTTTAGACTGAGGTTAGAGATCCTACAGCAGCATTTATCAGGAATGGACACACTGCATTTGCATAGGCCAGATCAAATGATGGTCCCTGATAAACCCATGTTTAAATTTTCATCTTATAAAAATTGAAATGAATTTATGACTGTCTAATGGAAGTGGGAAGTGGTAGTGGGCTTGATGAACAGTCCTACAGCAACATGCTAGTTGCTACAGTCGCCAGAAAGGTTAATCTCAGCAGACTGAGATACTGACTTCTGTACTTGAAAATAAAAGCATCATTAGAAGGTAGCACAGTGATTTATGAAATGTATCAGGAACCGAATCTCAGAGCTCAGAAATCTCCACATAACCTCCACATATCTGCAGCTATCCCTGAAGTCATGATGCTGAATCCTAAAGAGCTGGGAAAGAAAGCAAGCTTTTGTCAGAAGTAGAGCATTTGCAGTTCAGGAAGCAAGCTTTTGTTCCATGCAGTGCAGTGAGTTGCAGCTCAGCAGAACTTTTTGTACTTTTTTTTTTTTTTTTTTTTTGGCTGACATTGGACTGCAGCTGTGATACAAATACCTTTTCAATGGATCTTTGCTGAATAAAATGAAAGGTTGCGACAGGGCAAATATTTTTATGAGGTCCTCAGGGGAAGTAGGATCCCTGGAGCAAAAGGAGTGATGATCACAAATGCACATAGTAATCTGACATTCAGAGTTTACCTGAAATCTGAACTTTAAACTAAAGGACATACAGGTCACATTTAGTACATGGAGTGTCAGAACAAGTGCATCTCTCTTCTTTCCTTGTTACTTCCAGTACACTGTACCATGGACACAGCAGTCTAAGTGAATCACAGCACCTCAGAGAGTCTGATTCCTATGAAATAGCCAGTCTTCTCTTAATTCATGTTAGAATTTGTTCTACCAATGGATCGCCAACTCTACATAATCCTTCATACAGAGGCTTTATAAAGGTGTGATCTGGAAGACTGAACTGGGTGTGTATCTCAGCCAGCATGATGTTCAGTGTCCTTTTAGCTGAGTCATTTGTCAACAAAACATCCCTTGCTTTTGATACTCAAAATATATGTACAAATAGGTACTAATTTTATCAACATGTAAGCTGAGTATATATTTGTGTGCATACATACATTTCCAATGAAATAAATAATTTTTCTGTGCTTTAACAATGAATAGCAATTAGCTATGGAGAATGAAAGAGTCATCACTTCATACAAACTGTAGACTTAGAAGTACCTGGCATATTTGCAGAAGAATACAAAAAAAAAATATCTGTTTTAAATATGATGAAACTCCTCTGACTTTAATGAAATGTGCTGTTGGCTGATGATAGGCACGCAATGAAGTTTTGGGCCAATTAATTCTCTGGGGTTGAAAATTATCTGTCTAATTGGTAAGAAAGATTTCTGTCTTAAAACCAATTGCTTTATTTATTTAGCATAGTAGAGCAAGTCTTTATTGTGCAAATTACATGCAAGTTGTTTGTTCTGCCCACTTTTATTCCATAAAGATTGGACTTGTTATTTAACAGAAAAGACTTTTTCTAAAGAAAAAAAATATAAGTTATTGTTCATGTAATCTTTTCCACCACAGTAGAGTAACTTCTCTTGGACTGAATTTTTATTTCAGATTTAAAAAGTAAACACCCTTTTATTAAAACAAAAACAAAATCAATTTCATCTTCTAAAGAGGACAATATGGAAAATAGCTTACTGTTCATTCTACATCCATCTAAGCATTTCAGGGTCACTTTCAGTTGTGAATGAAATTTCTTACCTATTAATAATGAATACGTTAGAAACATATGAGTTCAATGTCCTGTACTTTGTCCAGAGCAAATGAGTTACAGAAATCTCCTCTCCAGATCTCTCTAGGGATTCCTCAGTGAAAAAGATGACAGGGCTAAGCATTATATCTGAAATACAAGTAGCTAGATTCTCTATTCTGAGCATTTTGCTCCTAGGCACTATAGTCCTTGGTAACAAATATTGGCAAAGTTTGAAATGAAACCAGAAAAAATATAAATATCATAGATTCCTAATAACTGGCTTTTTGTTGTTTTTGTTGTTTTTGTTTGTTTGTTTAATCCCTCTTTAAGATTAGATCACCACTGGTGTAATAGTTTCTTGATTATTTAAGAAGAGGAAAACATATAGAAGAAACAGCTTATTGTGTCATACATACTGCCGTACCTTTGTCCATCTACCACCATGTGGGTCTTTAGAACTGAAAATTCTTTGGACAGAGCTCCTCAATTCAAAGTAGTTCAAGTCCTGCTGTCTCTCTGAGTTTTGTAGCTGACATCATTTTAAAGATGTACTTTAGACTGAATTTTTTTAAAAGGGTGATACTTTCCTTTGCAGTCTGGTCCATTCTGGATCCAGTTCAGCATGGCAGCAGGGAATTTATCTTTCCCTAGACTGATTTTGTAAAATGGCATGTTTGACACATGCAAAATCAAAATTGTTGCAGCATGTGCAAATGCAAGCATGGACTTATGCATAGTGAATTAGAATTTTTCTCACTCCAGAGCTGTCAAAAGGACATCCAGTGCTCCCCTAAAACATCTGAGGCTACAAAAACAGCACCTTGCCACTATGGCAATAGCTGTGTTTTGAAAACAGACTTAGTGGCATATTGCTACTGCATCTTGATGGTTGTGAGGCAAGATCTACTGCTCTCGACTGTCACTGTGAAGTCTCCACTTCTAAACCAGGAAAGGCTGCACTACAGAATGCTACAATTCTTTCTGTACCCTCTCCAACTTAGAAAGAAGGGAGTGCAAGAGCACCAAAGCTGACTTTCTTAATGTCTGACAGAAACTGTCAGCCTTAACGGCTGATAAAGGCATGAGAATACACACTATGATGTGATTGATGGTGGTTATGAAAGTTCCAGCTCTAAAAGATCCTTCTCTGCAGATTTTCCTGCTCTCTTGTAGGAATTAGAACTGGTTACTTGCCGTGCTTATACAGCAACAAAACTGTCACACATTTTGTTTCTCAACAATGTTGGCTTGCACAGAATGTGAATCTGGCTCACAAGCAGCATGTAAAAGAGAGAAAAGTAAGACACTTAGCACCAGTAAGTGCCTGAACACTCTTTCTTCTTAACTTGGCATGAGTATGATAGTATTTCAACTTGACATTGACATGAACATTTCAATGGCAAGACAGTAAGCTCTCTGATAAATCTATTGTCTAACTAGGAAACAAGTCTTTTTTACAGGGCAGCCTCTTTACAGCAATTATAGTAAAAATTAACCTTTCAGAAGTTACGTTTCTGTTCAAGGAGCCAAAACAAGGGCTGAAAGCAAGGATTAATTTCCCAGCAACTATCTTACCCTTTCAAATGAAAATAAAACACAGGCGGGATTTTAAAAGAGGTATTTCCACACACGAAAATATCCATCCTTTAATTTTTCTAAATAGATTCTGCATTAAGATGTGAATGCAAGCAAAAAGTCTCACATGTGGAGACAACTGTTCTTTAAACTTTAGAAAATTCAAAGCAAAATAAAGAAGAATCATGCAGAAAATAATGTTCTTTAGAACACTACAAGTTCACATTTCAGGAGTACACTTCGACAAGAATTGCCTCATTATGCTTAGTATTTTTGGCATGCAGTTTGAATATAATACTCTGTCTGAGTACACTGCATAGAAAAACGGCTTTGATATAGCTCTGGATGTCTGTTCTATGGTTCTCTGTATATTTCATAATTCTCTGCTTGTTGCCATTGTGCTGTTTTTTTTTGTTGTATTTTTTTCTTTGTTTTCTTCAGTGTGTTTCTCCCCCCAAAATGTACATGCAAGTCTTTTCATCTGTCTCTGCTTCTTCCTGTTCTTTGTTTACTTCTCTGTAGTTATAGGAATTTTTTATCAGCCTCTGAATCTGTTACTGTACTAAAGCAGTGACATAAAGTGATAGCATCTGGAAGTTAAGTACAGACATTATGCATTGAAATGATTCCTAAATCATATATTCCACATTAAGTAAAATCTGTGGAAATAAATTTTTGTCATGGTTTGTAAGTAATGTGTAAAATACTTGCCCAATTCTGTCAAACTGTAAGTGGTATCCATACTCAGAGTCTACCATATTCAGCTTATCTGTTTGCATTCCTTTCAGTTGTGATTTATTTATTTATTTATTTATTTTTCACTTAATGGTGTAGAATCAGTCACTGTACATTCATCCATTTATTTAATTTTGAATGATCTTCTCTCTCTTTGTATGGTCTTAATCAATTTATTAATCTGAAGATTATGGAGTATTTTTCAATCATTAGCATCAAGAAACCATTATTCCTTGCTGCTTTAGATGAATGCAAATTGTTTTGGTTTGTATGTGATGGCAAACTAGGACTTCTGCCAGTTTCCTTGATTGTTTTAGAGAAATTCCAGACAGCTCCTTAATGCATAGTTAGAGTTGTAAGTCTCCTATTGATGGTGCATTAATAGCTGTCATCACAAGTATCATATAAAAGATGATGGTGTCAGCAGTGCTATACATAATGGCAGTCTCCTTGTGAACAGATTATAGAGAAGAGCAAAAAGGATAGAGGATTATTTTAGAACCTTATTCTTTATTTAGAGTCAAAGAGGGGTGAGACTGTCACTTTAAATGATAGTTTCCTACTTCAGGAGATAGTTTGTTAGTTATTCTCTCTTCATGTTATGCCAAAGTTGATTTCTGTGTACTGGAGACAATAAATGTAATGCAGAAGCCTGATACATATTCATAATTTTGCTGTAAGGCTAAAGTGCTTTCCTTGTAAATTTATCTAGCTACAGATATTGTGAGCACCAAAAGCAATTACTTCACCCCAACAGTTTGGTCTAAAAAAGAATACCATTAAACTTCTTGTTCTATATTTATTGTTTTAACAGGGAACAAGAAGAACATTCTGCTGAGACACCAGTGCAAGTACCAAAATTAGGATGCTTTTATTCAATTATATTTGACAAAGCTGGATGCTTTTTTTTCCGATGTGTAATTTAGTAAATTTATGTACCTATCAAAAACAATTCATAGTGCTCTCCAGTGTTAAATTGTGGTAAAAAGGGAAGGCTAGGCAAATCTAGAAAAAGAGCAGTGTGCTTTCCATTTGCAGAGGAAGGCATGAGACTCTTAGAAAAGAATGCTAATTTTTCAAATTGTTGGGTTTACTTCTTCCTTGCCTCCTGACCCACCCACACACTATTAACACCTACAACCAACAATCCACTGACTGGGCTCTGTACAGAGATCAGAAAGCTGTATCTTGCCCCCAGCACATACATCTTACAAATGAATACAATCTGGGTTAAGTCAGAGGGACAGTAGAATACAAAGAAAATGAAGATGGTGTTTTATGGTGAAAGAAAATTAAAAAATTGAAAAAAAGAGTGGACTAGCTTTCTAGGTGGGTAGTCAAAAAGCATTCCATCAGACTAGATATACAGAGAGCGGTATTTGTTTGATGGTGAATAGATGGAAGTCAAGCTTGTGACTTTATCAGTAACAGAGGTCAAATTCATAGTATGGAATAAACACTGATGGGTAGGTGGAAAGCCAACTGTGAAAATTCCTGAACATAATATATAAATATACATGTATATTTATATAAAAAAAATGTGGCAGATTAGACAGTCTTTAGCAGAAGAATGAAATATCAAATAAGTACAATTATTTTTTAGAAGTATTTTGCTAGTGTGTCAAAATCAGCTGTTGAGACAAGAGAGTAGGGTGATTCAATAATAAAGTTGCATGATGGAGGGAAGTAAAATTGTTTTTTTCCTGTGTGATTCAAATGACACAATGTAAAGATGATGGCCTGGAACTATTCTTACTCATGGAACTGTCTGCGCTAATTTCCATTACAGACAGTGGACACTGACACTTTCATCAGGAAGGCAAGAAGGCAGGCAAAATAATCAGGATGAATCAGTTTGGGGAGATTCTTGGTTTGTTTTTTTTTTTAGTTTGTTTGTTTTTTGTTTTTTCAAGGTTTTTTTGTTGTGATTGTTTGTTTGTCTCACTCTACAGGAAAGTTTACTGAAAAATATTTTGTCACAATGTGAATATTAGAGACATAGAATCACAAGATCATAAAATGGTTTGGGTTGAATAAGGCCTGAAAGATCATCAGGTTCCAATCACCCCAACTTGGGCGGGGGTCAAGCACTAAATTAGATTACCTGAAGCGCCATCCAGCTTGGCCTTGAACATCTCCAGTTTAGGGGCATCTATAACCAATGCAGGCAACCTGTTCCAGCACTTCACCACCCTCTCAGTGACATCTTGACATCCAATATAAATCTCCACTCCTTTAGTTTAGAACCTTTCTCTCTTGCCACATTACTATTTACTCATGTAAAAAGTTGATTCCCCTACTGTTTATAATCTCCCTTTAAATACTGGAAGGCTGTAACTCAGTTTCCCTGGAGTTTTCTTTTTTATAGACTCCTCAAGCCCAGCTCCTTCAGTCAGTCTTCATAGAAGAGGTTCTCCAGCCCTTGGACTGTCTTTGTGGCCCTCTGCTGGACCCTCTCCAAAGCTCTATGTCTTTCCTGTGTTGGGGGACCCAGACTTGGATGAAATATTCCAGCTGGGGCCTCAAGAGGGCAGAGTATATGGGGACATTACCTCCCTCGCCATGCTGGCACCTCTCTTTTGAGGCAGCCCAGGACACCATTGGCCTTCCTGGCTGAAGCACACTGAGGGCTCCTTTTAAGTTTGTCATCTGCCCAGACCTGTAGGTCCTTCTCAGCAGGGCTACTTTCAGTGAGTTCTTCTCCAAGTCTGTTTGCATATATGGGAATCTTGCCTATAGTTGGATGAATTAAGATTTTTATTGCAGTGCTACCAAAATTCTCCACGGCATATTAAAATCTTGGTGTGCAAGTTCTGTAAGAAGAAGTCATTTATACAAAGTCATGCTTCTTTCTGTTCATGCATCACGCAGCTTATTTAGAGACTTCTGAAGAAGGAGTCTTCTGAATCAGACACAGAAGCTGTATGAGGTGAACCACAGAGAGCTTTTTATATGTTTATAAGTGGGTTGAATTGTGTCCAAGTATGTTCATAGACCTTGTCTTTTCTCAGTTTAGTGGTATAAATTTCAGGAACTGTGCTTGTGTTTAGGGCATATAGCTAATGTGATCTGCTGCAAAAGAGATCACCTTAAATATATTTGTATACAATATCAGATACAATGCACAATTGTATTTACATATTTATCATAGAAATATAGTATTTAAGCAGATAATTACTATTTAAAACATATTTATTTATTTATTTATTTATTTATTTATTATGAGAACAGCTGGCTTAGAACTGGTGAGCACAATGCCTATAACAGTCCTTTAAAAAATATGCTCTAGACAGCCTGGAAGTGCTGATGAATAAGGATGAAGAGAAGAGGTGAACGCAGGGACAAACCACTAATTTTGCAGAGAATTTCAGATTTTAGTCTTGCCTGCTTCAAGGCAAAAATATTTGATGGGGAACTTTCAATTTTTCTATTTCTTTTTTTTTTTTTTTTTTTTTTTTTTTTTAAATAAACCTAAGGACCAAATATGATTTTATGCAGCACTGGATTGGTGGGATCACTTATTAAAATGTAAGAAATTGTATCACCAAAATCTGTAACTGTAGAAAGTATTCTGTGGCAGCTGAGCATTGTGGTGCAGAATGGATGAGCTATGTCTGTGGCATTAGAAATCTGGTTAGAAGATGTTATTGCCCTTATCCCTGTACTATCTCATCATTATAGTTTAAATTTACCTATTGCCACAGTTTGCTGTGAATTATGAAATTGTCCTTTCCTCTGCACTGACAAACATGCTTAAGTGGCTAGGTGATTTGGCCAAGACATAAGAAATCTTTGGCAATAGAAGAAAATGAACATTTGTCTTCTAAACTATTCAGTTATCTATGAAATAGGATCTTTACAAATCACACACAGAAAAAAAAATTTTACATCTTTTGTATTAGGACAGATATGGTGTCTCAGCAGCATCCATAGAGAAAAGCTTTGGACTCTGCTGAAGGTTGAGTTACATATGAGATCGTTCCTAAAGCCTGGTAGCTAATTTTATGAGATTGGTACATTAGGGTTAATGTTTCAACTTGGTGTGATATCTATGCAGATGACATCTTGCTAATTACTGAGAAACAAGAAAGATCAGTATAATGTACAGGAACTGCATACTGGAAGCTCTTACAGATAATCTCTAACATCAAGGGAATGCTCTTTATTTTAGAGAATATTCCTTAAATTGTTTGTCATGATTATTTATTTATTTATTTATTTTTCTATTTAATGCTTTCAGTTGTTTTTATGCATCATTTTAAAAATACAGTTTCAAATCCTGTATGGCTTTTCCTTCACTGCTGACACACTTTTCAAATGCTCTCTTCCTAGGCACTCGTTACAAGGTATTTTATATGTGGGAGGATGCAGTGTAAATTATCTGTTCTTCCACATACACGAGGGCAAGCAGTTGTTTATTTAACCAAATTCTTGTAGATGTGAACTGAATCTGCCTGTATCAAGAGTCAGAATGAACTTTGACACTGGATGTCAATTTGAAGAATGTTGTTCATCATCAGTACTTGCTATCAGTTGGTATTCAAGAACTATTTTGGACATTAAACCTTTTGTTTTGTTTACTTCTGTACTAATAAAATTTTCTGTAGATATTTCATAGGAAGAACTATCACTGATAAATTTTCAGATCAGTACTTCTAATAAATTCAATAATATAAGAAATTAAAATAAATGTAGTATTTTCTGAAAAGATAATCAATCAAAACTCTTCTATGAAGAAAGTCTGGCCTGCTGTGAAAAAAATGCTGAGGGATCTGGGGCTGTTCATCCCAGAGAAGAGAATGCTCTGGGGAGACCTCATTGTGGCCTTCCAGTACTTAAAGAGAGCTTATGAACAGCCAACATTTTACATGGTCTGATAGTGATAGGACAAGGGAGAATGAGTTTAATCTAAAAGACGGATGATTTGACTTAGAGGTTAGGTAAAAATTGATTACTCAAAGGATGATGAGGCACTGAGATAGGCTGCCCAGAGTAGCTGTGGATGTCCCATCCCTGCAGGTATTCAAGGTCAGGTTGGATGGGGCACAAGACAGCCTGATCCAGTGGCTGACCACTTTGACCTTGCAAGGATGGTGGAACTAGGTGATCTTTAAGGCTCCTTTCAACCCAGGCCATTTCATGTTTTTATGATTCTATGAAAATAGTACTGTTACAATGAGCTAGCATGACCAAACCCAAAAGCCCTTTAAAATGAGATTGAATCATTTCATAGTTGTACCATTTTCAGTTGGAGAACTGTAATTCAGTTTTATGAGACCAATTTAATACATAATTTTCACTGGAACATGAAGGAGTGAAGGAATGATTGTGATAATTTAAGATTACAAGTGTTTGGATAAAAACAAATGATAATTTTATCAGATCTGAATTGTCATGCAAGATTACATAACCTGATTTATTTTTTCACTGAACAATTGCACATAACAGTTTACAATATATTTTCATATGTGGCCTTGTCATTTTTTTTTCCCCCTTAATAAATTATATTCCTCTATACAACAGAAACAGTAGTTTTATTTTGCCCTGAGGACATGTAAGATTTATGGAAAATAGTTATTCTCTAGGTAGAAGAACTGATATTATTTACTCCTTCACTTTGATACAGAAAAGGATGGATATGATCTTTATGTGCTTATTTATATTTCATGCATTTTCTTTTTCATTCATTTTATGGAGCTTCTAGATTTCTGAAAATCTGCATTTAATTTTCACTTGCCAAATTTAATGAAACTACTTTAAAGAAAATTGTTTCTTTGTCAACCTGTTATATTAATTATGGTTACTAGACAGGCCATGTTTCTTAGCTTTAGGAATCGGAGGAAATCAAGAAAGGATTTTGGTAGAAAAGTGTAGTTTGTTAATAAATATTTTTGCACAGATTTTCCCATCAAATTTTCCAAACTTTGCTCATTAAATTTAATGGTTTGTTCAGCAAAGGTTATCTGTTTCCATGGTCATGAGTCAGGTAGATGTTTTCCCCAGTCCAAGGAGCAGTTTGTTTCACATTGGTATTTTTTACATTACCACAAAGAATGCTGCAGACAAACAAATACACAGTTTCTTCTCATTCTCCTGTTATTCTTAGAGTGTTGCAAGGTCTGGGTTATGCCTTATTTTCTTCATTCGCTCAAGGCTGTAGCCTTTTCATCAAGGGCACTGTTGTACTTTAAATTTTTATTTTCCAATACAGTCTCCTGCTGACTGAAATCTAGGTCAAAACCTTGTGACCTTATTCAATGCACATTCTTTCAACTCCTTGGCAGCAGTAATGTTTGATGGCTGCAATGCTGGTCTGTAGATCAGCCAGTGAGATACACATGATGCTTTACTGTTGCATTAAGCTGTTTTTGCAAGCCTTTCTTATGCAAGGGCTCGGGAGTCTATGTGCTACCTGTTAAGAAACATTAAGTGGTTTTTCCAGAAGAGGAAAATAGCTATCTCAGGTCACAGAAAAGGTCCTGCTTCTGACAGTGGACAGCAGCAAGTGGCTAAAGAATAGCACGATGGCAGGGAGATCTCTGAAGTGACCTTCTGAAGAGCAGGGGTATTTATTTCTCACTGTTCCATTCAGAGCAGTTATCTAGGCACAGGTAGAAATCAGACCTCCTTCATTTAGACAGTAGGGGCAGAGGGAGTTAACTCAAAGTGATGGGAGTAGAACGTGAATCAAGCAGGAGAAATACAGCTTGAGTACCAGAGAAACTACTTAGTGGTAAGCTATATTACAGAATCAGGCAGCTTCCCAAAGAGAGATGACGGATTTGTATTGCTTGTGGCATTTAAAGGTGAGCTGGGCAGAGCACAAGAAATATGTTAAGAGATACTCAGCCACCACTAACAGAATGAAGCAGTAGATGAACATTTCTGGATACAAGTGTATTGGTACTCAGAAAAAGATTGAAATATTTCCAAAATTGCTTGAATTAAAAAAAAAAAAAAAAAAAAAAAAAAAAAAAAAAAAAAGCATTATTTTTAATTTGAGACTGTCAAAAAAAGTTGTTTTTTTTTAACTTTTCATTTAGTTTTGTATGTATGTCTTAACTTTTACAACTCTTGTTCAATGTATGAGGGTCACATAATCTCTATTTAATTACATGCTGCAGGATATGTACTTCAAACATATATGCAATTTAGAGAACTAGATTACTGAAAATATCTTTCACCATTTTCTTTTTCAGATACTAAATTATTATTGTAGCTAATGTCAAGTAGTATCTAGCTATGTGGGAGTAACATTATTTAGATAGAACATCTAAATAAGCATTTCATAACCAGGGCTTTCATTCTACCTAGTTGACTGCATCTGCCATTTGTGTTTTAATGAACACTCTGTCCAGAATGTCGCTCAGCCTCTGGTGCTCCACAGTCTGTAGCATTTACTTTAAAAAAATATTTAATATGCAGTTGCCTGCTCACATATATAGTACATTCCATTTGAAGCCATCAGGTAAAAATAAGGCACTTAAAAACTTTGAGACATCATACAATTTTGCAATTGAAGACAGTTTAAAGCTTTAGGCACTTAGATAACTTAATTTTTGTACAAGGGAAGAAAGAGATTTAGGTATTCAGAGGAAGATGAAGCCAAAGAGTGCTGTGCCAGGTGTTTCAGTCGTAGGAAAGCTTAAAGCATGGAAGGAGCAATGTAGCAGCAAAGCAGACCCGCTGAATAATTCATCACTGTCTTACACACTTCTGCTGCTGTACCATTATTTAGGAAAGAATATTATATTGTTATTGATTGCAGCACTTGCTGACACGTTTCATTTGCTGGGAGGTGTGTGTGCATGCTTTGTATTTCCGACACTTACACCATCAGCAGAGAAACTTATGTATGAGCTCTATTAAAATTTCAGAGGCTAAGTGTTTTCCTCACAAACGCGCACACACACACACACACACAAGAAGCATTTATCCTCAATGGTCCTGTTTTGGGGAGGGAGAGCAGGCTTCAGTAACAATCTTCAGGAAAACAGATATTGTTTCCAAAGTGATAACATTTCTTAGGGGACTACAAGCAGCTCTGCCTTTACCATGAGACAGCCAGGAAAGTGGCTCCCTTATTGTACAGCTATGGCACCCTGCAGCATAGGAAAGTTGGTCAGAAGAGTCTTCTGTCAGGACAGCCAGCCCCTATGCAGCTGAGATCACAGACAGCCCCACTTACATGAGCCAAACCCCAAGGGTGCCTTTCTCTTAGACTGCTGCAGTTGCTGATACAAATAAACTTTTGCCTCTATTTGGCTAAAGGCCAGAAGAACTTGATGGCTGTCGCAGCTAGTACATGTTATTTTAACAATGAAATGAAACTCTACTCCTTATGCTCTTGAAAACAAATCAGTACATAGGTGTACATATAGAACTATATATATGTTATATAAATTATACATACAGGCACAGTTATATGGATATACAGCTGTATACATAGAATTAGATACGTGCCATTATGTAAGCTTTTAGATTTATACTGGCACATCGTGACAAGTATGTTTTTAGATTTCTTTCTGAAAAACTGAAGGATGTTTTCCTTGTTTGAGGAGAGGGGCAAGGAGGAAATAAACCAGAAATATATATATATTTTTCTTACTGATTTTTGTTCTTGCTGCTGTTGTTAAAGGAAATCTAGTTAAAATGAAAAAGACATTGTTACAAAATATAGATTGTCTAGAAACAGTATTGAGAAAATCCCAAGAGGCTGTGGCAACCTTTCTGTCAAACAGTGAGTGTGTAGTCCCCTTCCTGTGCCAAATCCTTAACAGCTCTGGAGATTGAAAAACAGCTTGTATCCTGAAGAAAACCCTTTCCTTACCTCTCCTCCTTACATGCCCAAGCCTATAAATAGCAAAAAAGAAAGAAAAGAAAAAGGGGAAAAAAAAAAAAAAAAAAAGATAAAACATAAGAAACATGAGAGACCCTGAAAGACTTGTTTAAAGAATAATCAGGTTTCTCTTTCCATTCTGAAAATACAGTCATAGGAAATAAAATTAATTTTGTACCAGGATTAATTCACAGTAGAATACTGATCTGTTAAAGCAAATGGCTGCCTGCTCTGTGATTTCAAAAGAGTCAGGGCTCACTCCTCATGTCCAGCTTTCTCAGGTGTAATTATGAATAGATTAATAAACATTTGTTTCATAAATATTTACTTCTCCTCAGATTTTGGAAAACTCAGTTCACAATTAGCAGATGCAAAAGCTTAGCAGGTTAGATGATTCCCCAGCCCATCAGTCATAGGTACACAGTATATTATGGCGTTATGTATGTAAACCGATATGTATTTTGCACAGCTTATTATTATTATTATTTTTATTTTAACTCTTAAAATACTAAATGAACACTGCTCAGTAGAATATTTAATAGTGCAAATAACATGTATTACATGTGTTTCTAGTTGGTTGTTTTTTTTTGTTTTGTTGTTGTTGTTTGGTTCTTTTGTTTTGTTTTGTTTATTTTATTGTCAGGAGCGGAATTAGATGGTTAATATTTGACTCACCTATTAAAACTGAGATGACAAGACTGAAGAAAATTTCTGGGCTTAGAAGAAACAACTTCTGGTGGTTTTGTATTTGCAGTTTTTCTGTATGGATTCCTCAGTATATGAATAGAAATTTGTAAATATAATTTTACAAAATCATACTTCAAAATGCTTTGAATTTGCCATGACAAAAATACATAAATGCTGCAGATTTAGAAATAGGTGCTTCAAATGATGCTTTTTGCATCAAAGCAATCTCTTATTTCCACAGTTAAGTTATTGTGACTTACCTAGAAGAAATCCATACATAGATTTAGTCAGTGTTTTGATTGTTAGTAACCAGTGAAAATGAAAAGCACTATATCTCTGAAACTTATTAAGAATGTTAAAAGGTACACCTTCATCATTATTTATTGTCTAGAGCTTTTGGTATGTCTGATTCACTTTCAAGATAAGTACTGGAAAAGTGGGATGCAATGCGTCTTTTACAAAATGCTCAGCAAAACTCACAATAATGTGGTGGTGATTAGTGCAGTACGATGCTTACAGCAATCATATAGTGCCAGTGATTATACTTTGGAGCCACTATAAAAACAAGCTGTTCCTGATGTGCTTCTCAAAAATAGGACAAAATGTTCTCCATTAGTCTGTTGCTACTTAACGTTGTTCTCTACGTCATTTCTTTTTTTTTCTTTTCTTTTTTTTTTTTTTTCTCATGCCATCTGCAGAAAAACATGTCTCTCAACCTTCTAGATCCTGAGATGGCAATTTTCAGAGTTGTAAGAGGAATTAGGTCAGGTGACAAGAGGTGATGTTATAAAGCCTTTCAAAAGTATTGAGATAAAGAACAAACTTGCCATCATTATTATTATCTTCAGTACAAGTAATTAAAACATTATTTACTCTTATGGTCAAATACAAATTCACATATTTCATATTCACTGGGGCTGTTGAGTCTAGAGAAGAGAAGGCTATGGGGGCACCTTATATAAGCTTTCCAGTACCTGAAGGGGACCTACAGGAAAGCTGGGGAGGGACTTTTTATACAGGCAGGTAGCAAAAGGACAAGGGGAAATGGCTTTAAATTTGAAGAGGATAGGTTTGGACCAGATATCAGAAAGAAATTCTTTACTGTGAGGGTGGAAATGCACTGGAACTGGTTGCCCAGAGAAGTTGTTGTTGCCCCCTCCCTGGAAACATTCAAGGCCAGGATGGATGGGGCTTTGAGCAACCTGGTCTAGAGGAAGGTGTCTCTGTCTATAGTAGGGGGTTGGAACTAGATGAACTTACATGTCCCTTCCATTCTCAGATTCTATGATTCTATATAAATACAATCATAGCATATAATTTAAACTACTTTTAATGCCAATGTTCACAAATTCTTATACCTCTTAGCTTTGTCCTTTTGTTTTAGAGCAATTAAACTCATTCATTATGAAACACAGTGTTGTTTTCTCAAAGAAGTTGAGAAGTTGTGTGCCCCGGTGGCACAAGTGGTAGGAATGCTGCGTTGCAACACCAGGGGCCCTGGGTTCGAATCCCCCCTGTGGCGCAAGTGGTAGAAGTGCCGCTCTGCTACACAGAGGCTCGAATCCTGGGGTGTTGGACTTGATGATTTCTAAGGTCCCTTCCAACCCACACGAGACTATTATACTATGATACTATGATACTATGATATAAGGCTCCCATGAGGTAGGGAGCAGTGTGGACTAATCTGACCAAAAAAAACTTATGACATACTCATCATATTGAGTGTGTCTTCTGCCTCCTAGCATTGGGCAGAAGGCTGGTGAGTTGAGCATGGGACCAAACATCCTGCTGGACTGGCACCACAGCACCAAGAAGCCTGCCAGCTCTATCTCTCTCCAGGGGCTGTATTTTACATTTTCATCTGCTTTTATTACAGGTGAAAAAGAGCAGGATAGTGTTTCTGCTTCAGGGCAGTGCAGGGAACTCTAAGGGCCAATTGGTGATGAGCTGTGAGCAGTGCAGGAAGAGCTTGAGCAGTATGCCTGAATTCATCAGGCTTTTCAGAAAGATGAATATTTGCGACCTAGTGACACAGTGAATGCTTATATTTTTCTATAGCATATGTTGTTTCCTGGCATGTTAATGCCTTCTGTGCCCTAAAAACTAATGTCTCACAAATGCACTGAACCACTTTGAGAAGCTCAAGGTATTATTCTACCTGCGATGAACAGGGCTGCTTTAGAAAAGATTAGCAGCCTTAGTGGGGCTCAGAAGCGTACTCTGTAATACTCTGACAAACTTTAAGCTTTACAGTGAATTATAACTGACATGACTGTAAAGAAACAAATGTGGACAAAGGGGCAAGTCAGCTAGAAAACTTTGAATGAGTTTGTTGAGTTGAGAGGGGGGAAAAGTAATGGGAGATGCAGCTAGGAATCTTATGACAGGCTGTGAAATTGTATGACGTGGAGGTTTGTGAAGTCAGTGAAACTGCTGGGGCTGAGCATTAAAGTAACATCTCATTCACCAGGAGCCCATGTGTCGTGTAACAAATCCCAAAGACTTTTAGCATGTACTGTGTTCTTCTACTCTGGTTCTTTTTGCTCTTTCAAACACACTCTCTCTCCTATATGGCTTCGCTTTTCTCTTTACAGTTAGTTTCCTTCTTTTGCTTTACAGTGAATATTTGATCAGTAGCTACTCAGGTACTATCCAACTTCCACTCCAGGTAGCAACGGTCCTTTTTTATTTTTTTTTTCCCCCACTTCTTTCACACTGATTTTTTATTCCAGCAGTTTTTATAAATGCTGCATTCTTGCAACTCTCACTGGCACCACCATTTTCTTTTTTTTTCTTTTTTTTTTTTTTTTTTCCCTGCTCTGCTTTAGCTTCCATTCTATATTTTATTCAGTACTGAGAATAGAGATTGTTGGGTGTTTTATGCCAAAAACTAAACGGTTGGAAACAAAGGCTTTTCCAGAAGCAGACAGAATTATTTATTGTTGAAAATATCTCTGATCCTTTAAAATTAATTGAAATACCTTCAGTACTGGGAGCTCAAATATCACAAGGTTGTGAAAGAGCTTAGCCTAAAGCAAACTGATGCCAATACAAGGATCACAAGTGACTTATAGTCAATTGGTATTAAAGCTGATTGGAATCTGTGACACTTCTGTGAAAAACATGTCCCTCTTTCTGGGATTAACTAGTCTTAATTTATATTTACAATGTGAATATGGCTGCTGTTGCCATAGGATATGATTGCCTTTCATATCCTATAATGTGTATGCCATGTAATTTAACATATAATGCAGCATGATTTTAAAGATTTTTCATCTTTCCATTTTGCAGTTAAGAAATGAGGCATATATACTGCTTCTATGACTTTCTCAGGGTAACGTGGAAATATGTTTCAGAGCAAGGACAGGAGTTTCAATCTTCCAGCTCAGTGCCTTAGCACTCAGTTGCTACTCTCTGATACTTCTCTAGTAATCAAAGACCAAAAAGTGAAAAGGGATAAAATGCCTATGACATATCAATCTTTATGCTGAATAAGAATTAACATTAATAAATAAATAAATAAATACATAAATGCCTACAAATACATTTTCATTCCATTGAAACTGGGCCAGTTATGTATCCAGGGATTCAAGATTCATGGATTTAGGACAGCAAACAAGAAGGTGCTTGCTTGTATATCCTACTGGCTGAACAAATCCCCTGGGATACAAGAGTCTTAGAGATCTGCTTGTTGCATCTTTCAAACATTTTATATTAGAAAGTTATTCAGTAAAGAAATGAAGAATAATGAAAATTAATCCTACCCCCTACTATGCTCTGAAATATGTTCAGGTTAAATTTTAGATGTAAATGCAGGTTTTTTTTTTTTTCTCCATTAGTTCTATGGAAAGTAGATATCTAAGACTGCTTATACAAGAGATTGCAGGCATGCTCTGAATAAATATTTAGGACATGGTGTGTCATGCATTCAGAGTACAGATAAAGTAGATCTAACTAGGCATTTTTTCATCCTTTATTCAAATATTTTATTTTATATATATTTTTTAAAAATATATTACTTATGTTCGCTGCATATAGAAGAGGTCCAATAACGTACATTTGAGTGACCACTTCTGCAGTGTACAGTGTTACTGTAGCTCTGAATGTGATGGATGGCTGGTGCAAAGAAAAAAATATGGTCAGAAAAAATATTGCCCCATTAATTAGTTTCCCATCAACGCAAATATACATGGACATGCCTCCATGGATAGCTGTATTGCTATATAGAAAAAAAAAATGTTACAGTGTTAAATTCCACAGTCTTGTAATAAAGTAGACATAAAAATTGGGAGCCTTAACTAATGGGTGCCACTGGCCTTATTTAAGGACTTGTTTTTGCAGCAAACGGATTAAAGCTATGAGACCATATGTTGAGGAAGGCTTTTTGTGAGACACTGGACTTTTAAGACTAGTGATCTGGGAAGATATGTGACACAAACCCAAGACACAATCATGCATGACCTTTATAGAGAAGACAGTCATTCGCCTTCCTGATTAAAATGCACGCTAGCAGTTTTGTTGTTTTTCCCATGTCTATGTGAAATGCAGAAAAGGTGAAAACTTCTATAATAGAATGTGGTTGGTTAATTATCCCTTTTCCTCCTATTGCCTTCCCTTTCCCTCCCTTCCCTTATCGCTCCTTCGCCACTATCTTTGTCCATGCATATCTGTCAGTTGCTTTTTTTTTTTTTTTCCTATGATAGTTTTTACTTTTATAGCAAATTTCAGCAAATGTTCCTTTGCCAGAATTCTAAACAAGTCTCACCTCTACACTTCCATACTTCCATTTCTTCTTCAACTTAGGGAGAACAGTGCAAGTCATCTTGCTCTCAAAAGTGAATAAGTAATGATATTTCTTTCCTCATTCTTCCTCTGACAATATGAATAGTTATCACTTTTCTCTTTGAAGAAATACTGCTTCTTAGAGTACAGCCCTATTTTAGAAGATTTCATAAAGAATATAGTAACATGAATTTTGTAAATTTAGACTAAGGACAGCATCATCTTGATTGACACATTTACATGCGTATGTAAATTTAAAGGGACACAAAGAATGAAAAAAACAAAAAAAAAAAACAAAAAAAAAACTGCTGTAATCAGTGGCTATTTCAAGAACCTGTTCTTCAGCTCTGATGACAACTAGCATGACATAGCTTATATCCACACAGCTAGGCTCTCTTCCCAAAAAGATGAGCACTGCCCTGCAGCCTGGGAACTGTCCCTTTTCCAAGGCACCCCTGAAACTGTGCCCTGATCTAGCCCTGAAACTATGTCCCTTGTCTGTGACAGTGCTGTCTGTGTTAAAATTGACAAAAACTGTGTTAGAATCATATAATAGTTTGTGTTGGAAGGGACCTTTAAGGCCACCTAGTTCCAAAATCCTGCTGCATGCAGGGACACCTCACTCAAGACCAGGTTGCTCAAAGCCCCAACCAGCCTGGCCTTGAATGTTTCCAGGGAGGGGGCAACAACAACCTCTCTGGGCAACCAGTTCCAGTGCTTTCCCACCCTCACAGTAGAGAATTTTTTCCTGATATCTGGTCCAAACCTACCCTCTTCAAATTTAAAGCCATTTCCCCTTGTCCTTTTGCTACCTGCCTGTATAAATAGTCCCTCCTCTGTAGGTCTCCTGTAAGTCCCCTTCAGGTACTGGAAAGCTTCTTTAAGGTCACCCCAGAGCCTTCTCTTCTCTAAGCTGAAAAGCCCCATCTCTCTCAGCATGTCCTCATAGTAGGGGTGCTCCAGCTCTCTGATCATCTTAGTGGCCCTCCTCTGGACTTGTTCCAGCTCTGTGCCCTTCTTGTATTCGGAGCCCCAGAACTGAATGCAGTACTCCAGGTGGGGTGTTGTTACATATAATGGGCATATTTTACTCCTGCTTAGTTTATAAGGCTTAATTAACATTTTATTTTGTATAGTTCAACAAGAAATGGGAGGGCACACTACTTAATGATAAATAATCTATGTATGATGGTTTTCTGTAATACCTAGGCTTATTATCATCAGTATCCTACTTCATAGTGGTTGATATTTTGGTGGTATCCTTGTGATTAACCATTGATATTTAGAATTTAAAGTCTGTGGATGCTATCTCAGCTAGAAACCAGGCCCTGAAGGAAGATATGGTTACTGATAAAGCAGACATGGCTGACTCTTGGAAACCATATGTGTTTGAAAAGCTGTTATGAGAATACATGGTCATACCTAAATAAATAAAACTAATCACAGAATCACAGAATCACAGAATTGTAGGGGTTGGAAGGGACATCTAGAGATCATCGAGTCCAACCCCCCTGCCAAAGCAGGTTCCCTACACCACGTTGCACAGGTAGGCGTCCAGTCGGGTCTTGAATATCTCCAGAGAAGGAGACTCCACCACCTCCCTGGGTAGCCTGTTCCAGTGTTCTGTCACCCCCACTGTAAAGAAGTTCTTCTGCACATTCGTGCGGAACTTCCTATGCTGTAGTTTCATCCCATTACCCCTAGTCGTATCCCCATGCACTACTGAAAAGAGACCAGACTCACCACTATGGCCTCCACACCTCAGGTATTTATAAACCTGGATCAAATCCCCTCTCAGCCTTCTTTGCTCAAGGCTAAACAGACCCAGTTCGCTTAGTCTCTCCTCATAGGGGAGATGCTCCAGGCCCTTCACCATCTTAGTGGCCCTCTGCTGGACTCTTTCCAAGAGATCCCTGTCTTTTTTGCACTGAGGAGCCCAGAACTGGACACAGTATTCAAGATGAGGCCTCACCAGGGCAGAGTAGAGGGGGAGGATCACCTCCCTTGACCTGCTGGACACGCTGTTTTTAATGCACCCCAGTATGCCATTGGCCTTTTTGGCTACAAGGGCACTCTGCTGGCTCATAGCCAACCTGTCATCCACCAGGACGCCCAGGTCCCTCTCAGCAGAGCTTCTCTCCAGCAAAGATGTGCTTGATATGCCCTGTCTGATCATTCTATATGTATAAATGGGTATAACTACAGTAGTCATAATTTAAAAAATTCATATGCACTTAGTGTTCATGTGATCTTTTGTGCAACGGCACAGTAGTAGGCACCTACGAGCAAAAAATAGTGAATAGCAATCAGGTATATTAATTGTGAAAGTAGAAAAAGATTGGTCCACTTCAGATATTGAGTTGTTTTCTCTTATTTAATTGTATTAATCTGAATGATACTATTTCTTTTTCAGAAGTATCCTCTGTAACTTATTTTCCTTTTCTGTATTGTAACTGAAATAACATTAGCAGCACATACTGCACAGTATTCCTATGGCTACTCCAAAAAGATTAGTGACTAATAAAACTGTTATAAAAAAAAAAAAAAAAAAAAGTTACTTTTTGTGCATAAGCACCCACATATGTTGATATTAAAATGTACCATAAATCTTCCTATTTCCTTCCCTATTTCCTTCCTGCCCGCCTTCCTTCCTTTTTTTCCATCAGACATAATGGCTTTCAGATTGTTCTCCTGTCTTGCCATTCAGCAGGGACATCAATCATTTTGAAGCTGAAGATATTTTCAGGAAAATGCTCAGGTCTTTTCATATTGAAAGAAACTTGATTTAATCAGAGATTTGAAAACTTCTTTTACCTGTCTGTGGAGTCTCTGAATTTGACTACTCTTATGTTGCCAATGAAAAACAAAAATAAAGATATATATTTTGAAGAAGACATTCTTTTGGTTTCACTTTTTTATTGATAAAATGGAATGAAAATTATACTAACAGAAAATAATAGAATCATAGAGCCTTCCGAGTTGGAAAGGATTCTTAAAGGTCATCTAGTCTCCTACAGTGAACAGAAACACCTTCAGCTAGATCAGGTTGCACAGACCCTGATCCAGAGTGACCTCAAATTTCTCCATGGATAGGGCATCCATCACCTCTCTGGACAACCTGTTCCACTGCTTCATTACCCTTTTTATAAAAAAAACTTTTTCTGTATGCTCAGTCTAAATCTCTTGTCTTTTACTGTGAAATTATTTTTCCTTGTCCCATCATTTCATAGATAATGAAATGCTGTTCTCAGGTGTCCCTGCAGCCTTCTCTTCTCTGGGCTGAACAGCCCCAGCTTTCTCAGTATGTCCTCATAGGGGAGGTGCTCCGTCCCTTGAATAATTTTTTGTGGACTTCCTCTGGATGTGCTCCAACAGGTCTATTGGAGATTCTATGATTCTATGACTCCACACCTGGATGCAATACTCCAGGTGAGGCCTCACCAGCACAGAATGGAGGGACAGGATCATATCCCTTGACCTGCTCAGCACACTTCCTTTGATACAGTGCAAGATATGGTTGCTTTTCTCAGCTGTGAGGGCACACTGCTGGCTCAAGTCCAGTTTCTTATCCACCAGCATCCCCAAGTCTTTTCTGGCAGGGCTGTGCTCTATCCTTACAGTCCTCAGCTTGTATTGATAAGAAGAGTTGTCATGACCCAGGTGCAAAGCACTGCACTTGGATTGATTGAACCTCATTAGGTTCACTGAGCTCACTACTACTAGAGCCTGTCCAGGTCTCTCTGGACAGCATCCTGTCTCTTGCACATGTTGACCACACCACACATCTTGTCATCATCCACAAACTTGCTGAAGGTGCACTTGAACCCACTGTTGATGTCATTGATGAAGATAACATGAATTTTGCTTTGCCTTTTTTTTTTTTTTTTTTTTTTTTTTTTTCCCAGCATCGGATACTGAGCATATGTAGCTATGAGAAGTTTATTGTTAATTTTTTAATCTCATATGTTATTCTATTTTAGTACTGAAGCAGCAGTTTGGTTGGGGCTGACCTCTGTCTCTGCTTGAAGCCTCCTAAAACACTCAGGACTTCATGTTTGAAATTAGCTGAGGGATTATACTCTCATTTGAAAGGAAACACAGTATGTTTATTCCTCCGGTGTAGCTGGTGTGCTTGCATTTCTTCTGAATGTGATAAGTAAAACGAGGCAGGAGCTTTATAAGCTGTATGACATTGTGTTGTGCTTAAATTTGTCAAAAATTATGTTTATATAAGTATGCTTGATTTTATCCATCAAACATGTTATCTTTTATTCCTGATTGAAAACACAGAGGGCATAACTGCCTCCACCAAGGGGACAGAGTAGTACCATAGGTCACCTAACCTGTCCAAAAACATAGTTCATAGAAATAGTTCAATTATTGACTTCTATATGACCATGTTCTTTCCTGATTGAACTCTTGCTGAAATGCTATACTTGTCTTATTTACTATCAGGTCCCACAGAAAAATACCTATGAAACCTTTAAAATTAAGTCAAGGAATCAGTGTGACTTAGTAGTGTTTGTCCAACTTCTATTGTACATTATTGCCTTCTTATTCTGCTACTGTTATTTCCTGACCAGAAGCTCCTGGGATGAAAAATATGTTTTTGTTATTACTGATGTGTGTAAAAAATATGATGTTTACAGTAAGAAATGATAAATAATAACATCCAAAAACAAAACAAAAAACCTGTGATTCTAGATTTAGGCAGACTGCTATTAAGTTTGATTGAAATTCTTCCAATTGTTTAATTTCTGGGATAACATAAGATTAAATAAGTTTTATTTTCCTTGCATGGAAGCTGGTTTATATTCTCAGTGACTACAGTGTAAATGGGATCAGCTTTTATGCATGCTATAAGGAACAACTACTACTCTGTGTTTATTTATCTGTTTAAAAAATGTTTACCCCTCTGATGAAACCAAAATTGAATTAATTCTCTTTGTTCTTCTCTGACACAGTATGGTTATAAGTCATGCCTTACTAGAACTCTGATTAAGAGCCAGTGACTACCATGGCTTTAATATCTCAGTGATCATGCTATTTTGCAAAGGCTGCATGCTCTCCTTGAGTCAATGAGAACTTTGCATTGATTTTGAAGAAAGGAAGATGAGGGCTGAAGTGCAGTATCTATCTCAGATTGTACATTCTAGTTATCTGTGATAAATATTGACTTTTTTTTTTTTTTTTTTGTGGCAGTTACTAGATATCATTTTTCCCATTTTACAAGTGACAAAAATTGACGCTGAGATGTTAAACACCTCATGTTCGGCCACAGGTAAAGAAAAGGAAAGAACAAAGAGGCTCAGGGAACTCTTGACAGTCAAATCCAAACTGATTCTTCCAGAAATTTGGCAGATAGAGCAAGCAGCAGCTAAGAAACTCTTTTCTGACACACACTAACTGAAGAGGCAGGGAAATGCACAGATATTCGTAGTGAATTAGGTGAAGCATGGGTTAAGACAGGCCAAGAAACATTTCCAGTCACAAAATGCAGCATGCACCATTACTAATGAAGGCAGGGAGGATTCCCCCTGAGCCAGGACTTAAAGGGTGTGAAAGCTCGTGTTGGGGATCCTGATCCTTATGTTTTCTACTTGATGAGGTTTGACAAGGTCATACTAGAGTGCATGCATTCCTTCACCAGCACAGTGGGAAGTAAAATTGCAGTGTGCGGACACAGAAGCACCAAGTGAGCCTGACTGCCTGGTATGCTGAATGTAGGTAGGCTGAGACTGATTTAGCCAGGTTTCTCGAGATAACAAAGTCAGAAAAGAGCTGAATATTCTGGCTATTGATGCTTTAATCTTACAACATGATTTATTTATTTATGTATTTATTTATTTATTTATTCACTAATGGTCTTTTCCAAAAGATCTCTCATAAAAAAGAAAATTTCTTTTGTATTATTAGTTGATGTATCCAACAGGACACAGCACATGGAAGAGTTTGTTAATCTTTTGTGTAGAAGAATTTTGTTATCTGGATTTTTTACAGAAGGGAAAAGAGGAAGAAAATAACAGCTATAGGAGATACAGATTACTCAAGCAAAGCTGATGTGTTACTAGGATTTCAGATTCCTGCTTTTCTTTTATGACCATTGCAGTTTACTAGGCACTAAACCATGTCTATCATTTAAAATAGCTGGCAAGGATTTTTGTACAAAGCTAGAAAGCAAACATTATATTTGCCTGGTATTCCCCACAATCCATGCGTAGCATCCCTGTTACCTAGGAGAGGAAGGCATATACCTCAGGTGTAGAAATTCAAAGGAGATAGGAAATATCTATAATTGGTCCCTGACTGTATGCAAAGAGAAGTGTTTCAAACAAGAATAAAAACAAAAACAAAAAACAAAAAACTTGTTAGGCAATGGTTTTGCATTTTCAGAAATCAAGAAAAGAAGGAGAAAAAAAAAAAAAAAAAGAAAAAAAAAGAAAAGGAAGCTGAATGTACAGTCATCAACCATAAAGGAATGCTATGCATTTCAGATTTATATATATCAGTCTGTATCTATGCATAACTATTTATAAATTCTCAGTATCACTGAGAGCTGCTGGGCTGGGCTGCTAAGGACTTATGTTAAAAAGATAGACTTGCATTTAAATGCTGATCTCAACTTTCCACTAGGGACCACTAAATAGTCTTTCAGTGGGAAAGGCCAGGATCAGCAAAACATGAAATCATTATTGCTGCAGACTTTCTAGACCTGCTTTGTATTAAGCTTTTGAAAGGGACATTTGTTTAAGGATAAGATACTTTTATCCTGCTTCTAATACTTAATCTTCTGCTATGGCAGAATCCCAGTGTTCTTACAGCAAGGTCACTGAAGCAGGGCAGAAGCACAAACCTGTTTCCCCTCTCCAAACTGACACCCGATCCACTCTGCTGCAATTTAATTGTTAATGAATGCCTACATTAGGAAACCTGAACATCTTCATCTAGATTCTACTCTTCGTATCATAGTTCATCAAAACAGACCTGTCTTAGGATGTAACACAGATTTTACACTGATGAGGCGGTGACAAGAGGAGAATTTACCTGGGTGAATATCTCATGGAATATGCTAGCCTTTTCCTTCTTCACTTCCTTAACTACAAGTAAAGAAAAGGTACTGTTTCCACTACCATGGAGTGACGAGTCCTTTTTTATCTTGACATGGTCTTTCTCTATACCATTCAGAAATCTGGTGACACAAGCGTCCCCAAGAAGCCATGTGCACAACCCTCAAAGCGGGGTATGATGTTTTCATTTCCCTGCAGCAGCTGAGTGAGAGGCTAGCATGAAGTGATATCCTGCAGCAGCACAAACAGCTGTTAAAAATCCACGTGCATAACTCCAGTGAAAAAAGAATGTTAGCCTATCCTATGTTCAGACATGAGCATAAATGAAGCACCTGGACTTATGTTAGATATTTTCTGCTATTTATAATCCTAATTATAGATTATTTGCAAATCTGAAGTCACTGAGCACACAGGGACATGAAAGGGACCCCTTACCAATGTAGTTCTGTGAAAGTTTGGATGAAGATTTGTAGATCCTCTGGATTTTACCTATAAAATGATTTATCCTCTAGCTGAGCTGAAATAACTGAGACAATCTGCAGACACGGTCCCCATAGTCTGCAATCTATGGAAGACATTTTTCCCAGAATGAATTTTTATGACAGTCTTTGTACTGACTAACTGCACATACCATGTAGCAGGAGGTAACTCTTAGTTCATTTCTCATTTTTCGTAGTTATTGAAAAGATAGCAGATTCCAAGACACTTTTTTTTTTTTTTTAATATATCCCTTCTGCATCCTGTTATGCTGCAGTTTTCCTTAGGTGTTAAACTCTTTAAAAAAGGGATTCACCCTTACAATACTCAAAAAAAAAAAAAAAAAAAAGATGAAAACTGCAGCAATCACCATGACTTCATGAACAAGCTGTTTCTTGCTGCCTTCTGAAGTAAGAACACGTGTACTTTTTCTGAAGTACAAACTGCGAATAAGAATGACAGATACACCAAAGAGAGTGCTAAAAAAAATCTGTTGCATGTACATGCTAAGTACAGACCTCAAGGAAAAAAATGGTTGTCTCATAATATCTGTATAAAAGATCTGATATGTTCCCACATAAAACAGGAATAGGAACTGAACATGTTGAGGGGGTCAGGACTAAACTTTAGTTCAGTTGCCATTTAAAATCTGCATGTATTAAAAATAGTAGTATAAAAGTTGATTGTTTAAGCTATTCAGAGATGCATGCCATGTATCTGAGACTATAATTTGGCATCAGGGATATAGGAACTATTCTCAGTAACAGATTTGCATATAATCTTATGATAAATGGCATGAGAAATGGCTTTTCTTAAAAATGAATTGTGGTCAAGGATACCCTTATTCTCCTCCCCTTTTTTTCCAGTGCCTGTGGGTCCACTAAAGTACTTATATACCTGATGAATGCTGAGTGGGGGCACTGCAACAAAATGTACAGTAATCTACATGCATGTAGGTAAATCAGAGTTGCTGAATTTTAGCTGTAAGTGAAATGTAACAAAACAATGATGCACATGTTTTGTGCACTAGCATATAATTAGACAGGTACTTAAACTTTTTTTCTGTTATGATACGTGTGATAGGTAGCATTCTGTACATAAAGAGGAGATAGAGTGCTCTCTGCAATTCTTTCAGAGTGTTTCCATCTATAGAGATGTCAGAGAGCTTTTCAGTTATAACTCTGAGGAACATAAATGTCTGAGACTCTGAATTGATTAACATCTCGTGCATGCAAATCTAACACAAAAGAGAAGTTGACTTCACAGCAGATTGCTACCAGATTAGCAAGCACCTTCAAGTAGTTTCAAAAAGTGATTTGCTATTTTCTCTGCTGTGTAGCTCTCAGTTTTGTATAATTGCATTTCCCCTCTTTTTTAAGGATCTCCCCTTTTCCATTGCTTCCAAAGAGGATACCATTAATAGCTGCTGCCCACATTGTCCATGTTGATAAATAATACATGTAAAAATAATTTAAATTACGGCATGGAAACCAGCTGCTTCAGTCTTCCTGTCATTGCCTTCTTTAATTTTTTGCAGATGTATAGAAGACAACCCATAGAATCTTAATTCAAATTAGAATTTCATTGTGAATATAGTTGAGTATGAATAGAATGTGTAACTGTGTATCTCAGAACAAATTAGTACAGAAAAAATGTTTTGAAAAGATTCTTAAATTCCTGTTTAGCTGTCTCTGCTATACATATATTATCAATTTAGTATTGGGTCAAGTAAATTTCTACTGTATATGTGAAAATTTGTATGGATTAATTAGCTTACAACAATTAAAGGAGGGTTGAATGAGCATATAGACTTCTACATTACCATGACTAGCAGTGGTTACTTTGGGTCAAGGATATTGTGAAGAAGAGAACAACCAAGGACAAATAAGAAAGCTTGCTCATTGCTCCTATGTTGTGCCTGTTCTAAATTTGTCTGCTTTCATGAAATTCAATCCTACCACATCCAAAAGCAGTTCTAATTGAATGAAAATCTGTCTGGGAAGAGGAGGGCAAATTTCTAGCTGATGCACATTTTCATGTTTGCACTAATATAAATAAGCTACTGTTCAAGGCATTGAATTTGTAATCTAATTATAGTTTAGAAAACACACATACACACTTGCACATACGTAAATAGCATGCATGCATTTCATTATGGTAAGACACTTATATTAATGGAGGGCATTTGTAATGAACACAGAAAGGAAAAATGCTCAAACATACCCAAAACCAATACAATTTTTTATAGTCAAATATAGCCCTAGAAATAGGAAAATAAAGACTGTTAAATATTTCATTATAAATTTCATAGTAAAATAGAAGGAAAATTAGTTTTAGGAATCCACTCATAACTGTTTAGATTGGTTTCCAGACTGTCCAAAATAATACATTGTGAGGAGATCTTTGGTGGGAGTGCACCATAACTCAAACCAGTGTCTGCCATTGAAGAAATTCCTCACTGTTCCTGAGATTAAAATGGCACTACAAAGAGAAAACAAAACAAAACAAAACAACAACAACAAAAAAAAACTTGTCATCTAGATGATGATTTTGACCCAGCATGAAACTAGATGATCATGCAGTCCTCTTCTGTGGCGATGATACAGATATTTCCTAATAGACTAACATTATGCCACTGACATAGTTGTAGTCTAATGGTTGGTACTAAGAGCCCAACTCTTAAGTCTTTACAAAAATAACATATTTCCAATACTGTATTCTCTTAAACTGAGTCAATAGGAATATCTTGACATTGCAGTGTTTGGATCCTAACCTTAGTGTCTTACTGGTCTGCACTGCCATTTAGGAGTCTTAGTCTTGGGACTGGTTCTGTTGACTTAGATCTTATCCAAGCACAGAAAAGGCCATGGTAAAGCTAGAACAGATGTACCATGTCTAATGTGGGGCTCCCATGTACATGAGAGACATGAAGCAATGGAAAGAGTCCAGCAGAAGACTGCAAAAATGATAAAGGGGATGGAGTATTTCTCCAGAGCTTGCATTCTTCAGCCTGGAAAAAAAGTAATCTCCATTCACCTGGGTTTATCTATCAGAGACATCAACACCCAAAAAGAACAAATGGTTGCCTTATAATGAAAGAAGTAGTCTCATATCATTTTGTGTGTAGTGGAAATTATACCTGTACAAATATTAGCGTAAAGGATGCATCCAAGCTAACTAAGATGCTAATTCATCTTATGGTAGAAATAACTAACCAGTTGAAAATGAAATCTGAAATTAGGGGCTTCTCATGAATTAAAGGCATAGCAAGACTGAGGGGAGCCAGTGCTTTTAAAAATGATGTGAAATAGAACTGATACTGCATCTAGCCATTGCCTTGGTTTGAAGCGTGTTCTTTCTCTTCACTTAAGAGTTCTGTTTCCAGTAGATGGATGCCAATGAGATAATTTTGAGGTAAAAGAGATGATATGAAAACATTTTGTCTGGGGAAAGATCGGTCATGTGTGAGAACATATTTTCCATTAATTCTGCACTTCAGGTACCTTAATTTTCAGAGTATTAAGAGAGTAGGATTGGAGGGAAAAAAAAAAAAAAAAAAAAAGGAAAAAGGAAAAGAAAAGCAATCAGAAAGAGAAGAAAGAGAAAAGCGTGTGTGAGCACTGACATCACAGCTTTCTCTTGAAGAGAGTGAGTATGGAAGGGAAGGGCAGCTGTTCATCTGAAATAAGGTCAACAACGAATAGAATACCAGACACAGTTTTACTAAAATTGGGCTTGACTCATGTTGGAACAGTATGAAATAGTCTTTTTAAAAAGGACCAGTTCTCAAAAGGATTTTTTCTCAAAAGAACTAGTTGGTCAGTCAGCTTTTAGATTGTCATATGTAGGGATAAGGAGTTGAGGAGTGCTATCATTAGCCATTCAAGCTTTCAGTATAAAACCTTTGCTTTTCCTGTCTTCATGAGAATGATGATGGTTTGCATGATAAAATGTTGCTCAAGTATTTTGCCTTCTATTATATTCTTTACTGCTACTCTTCAGTATACTGCATGCCTACAGAGTATTATAAATATATCAGAATATAGTTTGTGGTTTCTTATTGTCAAAGTATAATGCAGCTGTTATTACGACAATAAATGTTGAAAGCACTGAAACCCAGTAAATAATAATACATCTTTAACACAAATCCAAATTAAGAACATCTAAGTTATTTATAAAATGTAACCTTTTGTGTATTTTCCTACACAAGCACAATGCTAAACAATTTTTAACATGAATAAACCTTAATGTTCAGAGACTTAACAAAAGACATATTAGGCTGCCTTTTAAAAGACAATTCCTTCTCTGTGCCTTTCCGCAAAGTGCAGCATTTAACCAGTCAGACGTTAGTAACCTAAGTATTGAGTTAAGTCAGGGAAAAGAATAAATACAGATTTTGGGAGGTAAAAAAAGATTGGGCACCTTGTAGTACAGAGAAAATTGATTAGGATAGATTTAGGGTCCCAAGTGAAAGAATAGTTTCCTACGCAGTCCTTTTTCTGAATTCCTGTCACTCATACCTGCTAATGTCCTTTGCCACCCTCTCATTTTTTATCCTAATTTTCAGTGAAGGCCTTTATGATGCTCAGATTCATTTTATTGGTTGATTCTAGCCTAGTAAAGCTCGAGTAGCTGTTCTTCATGTTAGACTTGGCTCATTATTTAGCTCTGATATTCATTGTTTTAATTTTGTAGATCTGTCATATTTTGAGGAGTTGGCTAGTGTTTATTTGGAAGAGCAAAAGCTAACGGGGCATTCTGAAGCAAGGTAGCTTCTTTTGCTCCATTTTGGCAGTATCAGATGATATACTAAAGAGTTCTTTAAAAATCTTGTCAGAAAAGCTGATAACACCGTTACATTACATACAGCTATTTTTGTTTTGTTGCTTGTTTAAAATAGAGAAAGTCTTCCTATAAAGAGCTCTGAAACTGGAACAGCAGAGATGGAAGGAAACTCATTTGCATTATTCTTCGAATTGTAATATTTTTTAAAATAAAAAGTGAAATTCTAGTTCCTTTGAAGTTTTGAATAACTTCAGTTTGATATCATTTTTAAGTTTCAGTTTTTCATTTTCATTTCACCCTCAATTCTGGTATTTTTAAAAACATGCAAAGCAGGTACTAAGACTACTATGCTCTTGCATTTTTTTTAATTCTGTTGCTGTGTGCTCAGTTATTGGTAAATTATAGAGTAGATCATCTAGTCATTTACTTCTAAGTAGAAAATGCAATTGGGTGGTTCATACTCAGAACCACCATATCTTATGGCATAAAAATAATTAAACCTGATCCAAGGGTAAAATCCTAATCAGTTGAAGTAAATAAATAGGCCGCTTTAGCTTTGGGTGTGAGCACAGCTTTACTCTGGTTGCCACAAACATAATTTTGAAGTATCATGAATATAAATGCTTCTTATCTATTTACATTATGATGATGACATAATCTGAAGTAAATTTGTAGTCCTTATTCTTTTCTCACTAAATATGTTTTCTTTGCATTTCTTTTAAATAACTTGGTTTTAGAAGAGGATCTTTTTAGCTTAAGATATTTTTGTGCCATCTCGGAGAGTTTTGTTATGAACTTACTGTAAAATTCCAAGCATGATTTAGCCTCTTTAATCCTATGTACCCTTGCCTGTGTATTTCAGTCAGTCATATTCCTAGCTTAGATTCTCTGTCAAATCTAAGGACTTAGGTGTCTCTGCTAAAGCTATGAACAGGAAATATGGTCTGTTTACATACTAAATAATAATAATAATAATAGTAATAATAATAATAATAATAATAATAAAGTACTCATCTGTATGCCAAAAGTTTCAGTTATTATTTAGAATTAACAATGTTAAATATGCTGTTCTTGTTTTTTTTTTCCACTACTTATTTTAGTTCTGTTTCATTGCAGAGGACCAAAATCAGGAACAATATGAAAAGCTGTAATTCCATTGATGTTGGTACATTCAGCCCTCTAGCTCTGAGGCTAAATTGGCCCACTGCCTATGTATTTTAACTTTCAGAGTATCTGAACCCAGAGCAATGGACACAGAAATCATTTGCCTGTCAGTCTTTTTCAATTGCTTGAGAGTAGGTATAGTACATGCCTCTATAGCCGTAATTATTGTTCTCAAGGGATAGTCAAGGCACAGAGCTTTTCTTTCAGACAATACTTGTTGCCTCAGGGGGGAACAATAAACATGCAGATATTCTTAGACAGCCACTGCCACTCACAATAGCTGTTCCTAGATATACTGTATCATAATACTGAGGAATTATATAATTTGTTCTAAGATTTATTTTATTTTATCTTTTTTTGTATACTTGCCAAGAGCCTGAAAACTAGTGAATAATGAATATGATTTTCATTTCTTAAACTTCATCCAAATGGTATCAATAGCCCATTGAAATGGTGATGAGAGTTGCATAATAGATTGAAAAATACATATACATTGCCCAGTTAATTTCAAAGTTAGCTTTATCTGACTGGAATTTCTCTATAAATAAATACTTCTAGATTGAGAGATCTAATCTGAAGATGAGAAGGGCAGTCTGCTAAGTGTTGCCATCTCTTGGCTTAGAACTTGACCATCCAGTGGGAAATGAATAAGTAAAACTACTCAAGTTAAATACTTTTCTGGTGCCTTCTTCCTACATTTCTCCTTGAGTATCAGACAAATTTGTTCATGGTTGACTAGAAACTTTGTAGCACAAAGAATCATGGGCTCTGTCCTCAAGCAAATGTGAAAACAAAAGACTCAGCAACAGATATGAATACTTTGCTATAGAATCCTCATGCAGGGACAAAGCACGCTAGGATGCTCAATCTAGGATGCCAGTCCAGCAGCTCACTGGCCAGGGTAGAGAAGTCTTTGATGTCACATTAAGCCACCCGCTCCCTCTGCATGTGTTGGTGTGACCTGGATACAGGAGCTGGAGATAGAAGTGGAAATGGTCTGTCATTTCTTGTCATAGGCAACTGCTGTTCAGAAAGTAGAAAAAGAGGTTCTAAAGTGGAGGCAAAATGTGCATTCCTATTATAAGTGTCATTTGTTTAAACGCCAGGCTCACTGAAAGGGTATTTTATCCAATTTCTTTCTTTTGAAAAATTAAAGGAATATGTCTGAGTGTTTCACCTCAATGAGCACGATACAGAAAGCAAAGAAACATAGGTCAGCTCTGAGTTGTCGGTTTTCCCATTACATTATACATCATAAAATGAAACTCTCTGTGATTTACAATTTGTGTTGGTTATTGCTTTCATCCAGTTTTGGCAAATTTGTTTCTTTTTTAATTGGTCTTTAAACCCGACAATCCTTAACTCTGTCAAGATGTAAGTAAATTAGCAGAATTGATAATGAAATTGCTGTGTCCCCTAGTTCTAAAGGTTCTTTGGGCACTGTTGCTACATCACACTTTCAGTCAGTATGATAGTCATTTTTTGCAATTGGCTCTTTAACCAGTATGTCTTGCTTAAAGTTTTTGCATGTTGGTTTGTTTGTTTGTTTAATTTAGTAAATATAAGAATTTGAGGGACCAATTATTTGCAGTGGAAATTACTAACTGGATTACATTTTTCAGAGCTGTGTTTGGATAGGCTTAGATTCCTTCACAGAAGTCTACACATTTTCCATTCACAGAATTCCCACAGAAGCAGTCATCCTAGCAACTTTATCTCCTTAAAACTACATGAATGACTCTGCTTTCATGTTTGTCCTAAGATTTTACTGTGATCAACCAAGCCTCTGTGTGACTAGAATGAAGAAGGAATGAAAGGCCTCTTGCACCTTTTCTTAGAAGTTATACATCTTCCTCTTCATGTGACTTTATGTGTATGTCTTTGTTGTGCAGGGGAGAAATACTCTAAGGATGAATGCATGCTGGCAATAGAAAGAAGGATTGTCTGGAAACCCCATGTGGCCTACATTTATAAAAAATGATGACAAAAATGAGGACAGACATGGAAAAAGTATTTTTAGGAACATGGAATTGCTCCACTCATTCTTTCTGTAGGTATGTGTGAATGAAAGAGAACAGGATTAGGTTTTGAATATTCAGTAGTGTAATTTTTTCTCAATAAACTCACATCTGCAGAATTTCTGGTGTTCTTAGGAAAAAAAAAAAAAAAAAAAAAAAAAGAGGTAAGCACAAATTGAGATATGCAATGCAGCACTGAACATCCTTGTTTAAAAGATGAGCTTTGGAATACCTGAGGCTACTGTGGCCCACAGCTGAAAGACAATTGAGGTAAAATTATAGGTTCCTGAAAGAATTATGGATAGCTACTATCAAAACTCATCTGCATTGTCCATGTGCAGAAACAGAGTGGGTGAATTTTTATTTTTAATTTGCAATCTTTTTTTATTTTTTTTATTTTTATTTTATTTATCCACAGAAGACAGGTTTTTATCTAATAAGAGCCAAATCACATCCAAGATCTCACCTCCCCAGCAAGTAAAGTAACACAGGCCAGATGTATGTGCTGTGGAAAAGAAACTGGGATTACTACACTGACTGCTTGGTCATGAATTGGTTGGAGCAACCAAATGAGTATCTCTTACTTCTTGAAAGAAAGAGACTTATAATTGACTTTTCATTATTTAACTATATGTGCTTGCAAGACTCAGGAACTATTGATCATACATAGTTGACATCAAGTCCAATTTCAAAACTTAAAATAACTCATTTTATTTTTAATCAGGGATAGATGAATACCACCTGACAATAAAACTGAGAGACAGAAATTTCTGAATTGCTTTGTAAAGTATTTATTAACTTGCATGAAATCAAAATACTTAGAATTTGCACTGAATAAATCCTTTATTTCTGACTACCGACATATTACCCTTGGTTAGTATCTGTGAGAATGTAGAATATATTGGTATACCAAGAACTTAGCAGCGCGCAGAAATAGACATAGTTGGTTTGCCTCTTTGCTTTATGGGAAGTTTTGTTTTGTTGTATTCATTTACATTTCTCCTTCATAGATTATGAAACATTCCAGTGCTGTAAATGTGTTGTTTTTTTTCTCATCTCTCTAATCTTTAAACTGTGTTCTTGGGCCTGTTGTAGTGTGTATGAGTAAGCAAGTTCTTTCACTTCAGTGCAAATAAAGTACTGGGACCTATCTTCATACTTATCAGATTGTATATATCACTTTATTCAAAAAATACCTTTTACTTATGTATGCTTATCTTCTCAAATATATCTTCATCATGTTGTTCTGAGGATTAAGCCATGTATATATTTTCTTTCTCAGAAACAATCTCCCATAGAGAACTAGTTCCTTTAAGGGTTTTCCCTTTCAAGGTGACCCACTGCAGGCAGACTTGGTGACTTTAATTTGTCTTTACCTTCCTCAGGCAAAGCAGAGATCACAATTCAGTAGTCTGCTGGCAAGAAAAAACAAACAGTGACAACCTTAGGCACTCCAGACTTCTCAAAAAAAGCATTCGGTGTGTAAAAATAACTAAGTTCATATTTATTTTGTTGGCCTTTTGGCTTTAGATCATTTTAAGTTCACCTGGAATAATATCAGATGCTGCCTTACAACAAGAGGTTCATAATTGTGAATAAGAGAAAAAAATGGCCATAAGAGAAACAAATCCTAAAAGATGATCTAGTGTAAATGTGAAATGTACAATATTCCTTCCCTTTACTTAGGAAGGAGAAACAAAGAGGGCGCATAATTGCAATCTTTTATTCAATCATTTTATTCTCCATTCTTCTCCAGCAAAGGTGAGATAAAGGACAGTTTATCACAACAAATAATCTGTTACTACAACAGGAAGCTTAACTTAGTTCAATCAGTGTCATATACAAAACAGAAAGAGCACTTCCCATGCACAGATACTATTTATTCTCATTGTATAACTCCTATTTCATTGGGGAATTGTATGACTTCAGCAATGAACTTGAAATACATAAAGTCAATGTACGTAAATACACTGTTAGAGAGGATCACAATGTTTATTTCAAATAGATGACATTTTCTAGAAAATGGCCTTTGGTAATCCCATTACAGTTACTACAGACAATAAGAGAGTTATAGTAATGATACTTTAGCTTTCCCAAAATAGGAGCAGAAAGGGGGCTTAAAAAAGCAAAATTTTAGGTCTCTTTAGCCAGTAGACTAAGAAAGCTAGCTTTCATAGCAGTATGGAAATTTACAGATATTTCAAGGTGTGCAGCCCTCTAGTGTTTTAGAGCTTAAATACTGTGAATAGTGGGACCCAGCAGCTTTTCTATGGTGGACAATGCATTCTGCTGTGCCAAAGAATTTTAATGTTTACAATATGAGCTGAAGTGTAGTAGTGGAGAGACCCAATTCAAGTAAATTACTCACACATCTGCCGCTTTGCATATATGTTGCTTGTATGGAGCAAGTGATAAGTTCCAGCAGTTTTAATAATCAGTCCCACAGCTTGTCTCGCTCCAATTTAGGAGTGAGGCAAAGGTTCTTTTGATATGTTATGCCCGGCGTGAGATTAAGAAGAAGAGCATTCAAATGTTGATCCGACCAGTTTATTAGAAATGATAGACAATTGAGCAGATGGGGAAGGGAGAGCGACGAATACCAAAATTAGGGTGATGGAGACGGGAAAGTAGGCAATAAAAAAGGTAGAAAAGAGCAAGAATTACGTTAAAGCGGGGAATAGTCACCTCCTGGATGCAACAGCGTCCCATAGCATGTTGTTACGTTGGTCCCGGGCAAAATAAGCGTAGGGGAGAGCAGCAACAGAGTAGCAGACCGCAGGCAGCAGATCATTGAAACGCAGAGAAGGCAGTCAGAGTAGCGAGGTCTCAAGAAGCGGAGAGTCTCGGGCAGCAATCCCAGGAGAGACAGTAGTGGGCAGTAGGACAACGGTGGAGGAATCTGAGGTCAGATACCTAAAAGGTTCTTCAGCATGCAGGCATCTTCTTCAGCATGCAGGCATTCACGTAGAGAGGCATCTGATGACAGAAAACCTCCTTGTTTCCGTAGTGAGGCATCTGGTGTCAGAAAACCCCAAATTCAGGGTTTGTAGGTGCCCTTTTTATCCTATTTCTTCCCAGCCTTCGTGACATTTCTGGAAGGCTCGGGTCAGAGTCATGTGAATTCCTCGAAGATGGCCATCTTCCTTGAGATAGGCCCACAGAAAAAGACCACTTTAGGGCCATTAATCAGCATCTTATCTCCCTTTCGTAGCTCCCAGACTTGTCCATCTCTTGAACAAAGGGATTTCTCGAACCTTGGTTCCTGTGTGTCTCAGACAAAGGGAGTCCTGGAACCTTGGCCAGGACTTGCCTGCACTTGTCCGTTTCAGCAAACATTTGAGACAATAGTGTAAAAAGCATGGCCTCTTACACAGCTCACTGAAGAAGGCATACTTTCTGCAGACAGATTTTGTCATTTATTTTGTCAGTTCCATAGTTCCCAGATATATCACATAAGATCTGTTTATACTGTGGTATTTAGCTATAATCCTGATTTTTTTTTTGAATTTCACTGAAAGTAATAGGACTGTGCTCTTCTATTTTCAATATGAATTTGGCCCACTGATCTAATTTAGTGCATTCTATTTCACCAGCCACTCCATGTAGCAGATCTTTGAGGCAAAACATTTCCATAAATGTGCCTGCATACACATATGAAAACCTATCATTAAATAATTAAATAAATAAATAAACTAAAAGAAAAAAAATCAAAAAAAACCCACTGAATATAGAGTTTTAGCTACATAAGTCCTATGTAAGGTGAAAACAGTAAAGCAGTTCATACAATTATAAAAACATTTGAGTTGGAAGCAACATTTAAAGATCATCTAGCCCAACTCCTCTGCAATCAACAGGGACATATACAGCTGGATAAGTTGCCCACAGCCTGGTTCAGCCTGACCTTGAATCTCTTCAGGAACAGGGCACCTACCACCTCTTTGGGTAATCTGTTCCAGTGCCTCACCACCCTTATTGTAAAAAACTTCTTTATGCCCAACCTAAATCTCCAGTCTTTTAGTTTGAGATCATTTCCCATGTCCTTTCACACCAGACCTTGCTAAAGAGGTTGTCCCCTTCCTTTCTATAGATCCCCTTTAAATACTGCAAGGCTGCTGTCACGATTCCCCCACACCTTCTCTTCTCCAGTTTGAAGTGTCACAGCTCTCTCAGCCTGTCCTGCTAGGGGAGGTGTTCCATCCTTTGGATTATTTTTGTGACCTTCCTCTGGATGCGCTCCAACAGGTCCACTTCTGTACTGAGGACTCCACATCTGGACACAGTATTCCAGGTGCGGTCACAACAGCACAGAGTAGAATGGCAGGATCATAGAAGCATGGAAAGTCAGATCACCTCCCTTGCCTTGCTCACCACACTTTTTTTGATGCAGCCCAGGATATGGTGGGCTTTTTGGGCTTCAAGGGAACATTGCTGGCTCATGTACATCTTGACATCCACCAGTACCTTCAAGTCTTTTGCTAGGGCTGTGTTCTAGCCTTTCATTCACTGGCTTGTACTGATAGTGGGGCTTTCCGTGTCCCAGGTGCAACACCTTGCAATTGGCTCTGTTGAGCATCATAACGTTCACCTGGGCCCACTTCTCAAGCATGTTTAGATCTTCTTGAATGGCATCCTGTACCTCAGTTGTGTTGGTAGCACCACACAGGTTGGTGACATCAACAGGCTTGCTGGGAGGGCACTTGATCCCACTGTCTGTCACTGATGAAGATATTAAAAAAACATCAGTACCAGTCCAGTATTGAATGCTGAGGGATGCCACTTGTCACTTACGTCCATCAAGGCTTTGAGCCATTGACAACTACCCTCTAGGTATGATCTTGCAACTAATTCCTCATCATATCTGTATCTTTACAATTTGGAGATAAGGATATTATGCAGGACAGTGTCAAAAGCCTTACTGAAGTCCTGATAGATGGCATCAGTGGCGTTTCTTTTCATAGAAGTCCACTAGGCTGTTCAGACAGGACATGTCTTAAGTTTAGGAGACTGACTTGACACATTTTCTTTCTTTCCGCAGAATCAAAATGACACCTGCTTGCAGGGCAATCTGTGACTCTGAATACGGTATTTAAAGTATTGTATAGAGTTAAGGAAATTTGTGCTTTAATTAAATCTGAATTGAAAAATAAAAGAGCATTTCTAGGCATCAAATTAGGGAATGATAATTTAATACAAATGTACAGGTAATGAAAAACAAGTGTAATTACCTAAATTCTAACATACAGATAATAATCTGTTATATTTCAAAAAAAATTAATTGAAGCTTAGGCTTTGTAGAGCACCTTTGAGTTATTTTGGATTAAAAAAAAAAAAAAAAAAAAAAAAAAAATCTTACCTATGCTACTAATGCTGTGAATCCGTGGCCACCATATTAATCTCATATGGTATAGTAATGAAGCACATATAAGAAAGTGTATATGAAAAAGACATTTCTAAACTAATACAGTGTCTTCTTTGTTTCCAATATTTATTTATAAATCTGCACTTGAAAAACACTTTATAGATCATATTACTCGGAGCAAAAAAAGAGATGCTGAAGATGTCAGAAGTAGAATAATAAAGCTGCTTTGATTTTTCTCTAGGTTGAGCTCCAAAGCCTCTCATGTTTTCGAGCATCTGTGTGTTTGTGTGGTGGGTGTTTTATCTATGTTGCTGATAACCTAATGGCAAACATCATAAAAACTCTACCAAAAGTTGTCAGAGCATTTCCTACCACCCAGAGCAACAAAGGGGATTGTTCTAGGAGAAGTGAGAAAGCTTATTCTGGTATATACTGATTTGTCATTTCCCTTGGGAAATAAAGACGTCAATGCATTTGCTGCCTTATGTGTAATCAAATGTCCTTCCAGGCAAAGACTCAAATAAGTGCTGTCCTTCTCCCTCCCTCTCCAGATAATATGCAAAAACGAATCCAAACTCACTTTTTTCTTGTTTTGTTTTTTTTCTCTCAGCAATCCTGCAAATTAAAAGCAGTGTCCTGTAATTTGATTCAGTTGTAAACAATCTTTCATTTCCATATTTAGTAGGGTTGAATTTAAGTGGAGATTAATTTTCAAGTGTGATTTTTATGTGGATACATTTTTTTTTTACATGCAAAATCATGAAAAACCAGACACAGTGAATCTGGAGTCATCTGTGGACAAGAGTAGCAACTGTGTGCAGTGGTGCATAAGTCATACAACAGGGCACAGTCATCTACTGATGGACAGCATATCCACTGCAGACTCATTGCAGAGTATTCCTTGAATTACTATCAGAGTTGCAAAATTATCTTTCTATTCCAAAACTGGTTACTTTTCTCTATAATGGAGACTTTTGTTGAATTTGGTGCTCTGACAGCACCCTTAACATATACTGGGACATTTGTCTGTCTCTTGGACTTTATTATTCCTGGCATTTTATTATTCCTGGCATGGAGGAATTTAATCAAAGTTGGTTTCTCAGTATAGCCACATCAAATTCACATCTGTTTCACTCCTGCAAAAAAAGGCCCATTAGTACTTATCGAGCTAATTCATTTATGTTTGAATTCAACCTGGAACTTCAGGTGTGCTTTGTGGGATGTGTCCGGATGTGTTGAAGTGCTTTCTGTTTTCTGTTATATGATTTCCTTACAGCTCACATTAAGGAAACTTCTGGTGGAATTTGGTGTATGCAAACTGATAACCAAACAAAAGAAAACAAAACGCATTGCTTATTTTCAATTCTTTTTTTTTTTTTTTTTTTTTTTAAGTCATCAACAGTGCTGAAAAATGTATGAAATACAAATTCTATTCTCTACAAAGATTGTTACGAAGGATCAATCCGAGCTTCAAAAGCTTCAGAGGGATTTTTCTTTTGTTGTTTTGTTGTTTGTTTGTTTTTGAGTTTGTTTCTTAAGTTGATCTTGTGTTCTCTTGATCAGAAAACTGTAACTAGCAGCCATTTTGTTACATGCTTAGAGAAAAATAAAAAGTCAGGAATGGGAAAAAACGGTTCTGCTTAGTGACAGTCATTTATTCTTATGTTTCCTTTTCATAATTCCCTTTTTTGTCACTTCTGTTCCTTTTTGGAAATTTAGTTCAGCTAATTTGTGAAACTAAAGATAGGGGAAAATAATTATAATAGCTGTTATATTCAGGAGATAAATTTTGCCTTTCCAGTTATGACTTGTTATTTGACAGTGTGTCTTAGTTCAGAGTGTCGCATCTTGAAAGCTCTACAGTCATTTTAGACCTTTGAAATCTCTTCATGAATACTTTATTCTGCATTTGTAGGGAAAGAGTCTGTGCTGGAGAGATCTGTAGTACTGTTCAATCTGTTTCCACTAGTTCTCAGCACAGAGTGTGCAAAAATGCAGAATAAATTAGTATTATTTTGAATCACTGTTTGTCCACTGGTATGTCATCCCTTCAGATCCTTGCAATGAGCATATGAAATAGCACCAGATGAAAACAGTGATATATGTTCCAGTATGTCTCCCAATTACCATCATGAAGATCTCCTGCCGGCTCTGATGTTTTGTGAGAACAGAGAACAGCATTGGTTTCTGAACATATGTGTGTGATGGATGGCATTTGTTTTGATTTCTTTGCTCATCTAAAAAGGGAGTGAAAGGACAGGAGCGAGGTAGTTCTTTTATTTTGGAAAGATCTCAGTGCAGAAGGTAAAGAGTGCAGCTCAGTTAAATGGGAAGCTGCAGCACAGGAAGAGGTCAGGAAGCTAGCGGAAAGGGCAGGGAGCAGACATCATACTGCAGAAATAGGGGTAATGAAAACTTTTGAGGGACCCAGAGAGGGCAACCCAGTGTATACTGCAGCCCCAATCAAGTCAAATGCTCTGAAGCCAAGCCTGAAAAGGAGGTGCTTGCACATATATGAGAGCTGAAACAAACATTCCGAATAATTCCACTTTATTTCTGCTGTTTTACTTAGTTATTTCTACTTTATCTGTTGAGAAGTACTTGGTCCAGTTTCAGTTTATGTACAATCTCAATTTACCATCTTCTGGAGCTTTTTGGTACAATATGTAATGAAAGACATCACCTTTTCATTACAAGTAAAGGGAGTACTTTATTTCAAAGGTCTGTCTGCCTTTGGCTCTTGTCAAAACAGATTGAATTTTTCAGAGCAGAAAAGCATACTTGCTTTGTTAAACAACCTGCCTGAATTATTTGATGAAAAAAAAAAAAAGAAAAAAAAAGAAAAAGAAAAAAAGAAAAAAAGAAAAACCTAAAAAAAAGGTTTCTGTAATCATTGAGTTATCAGGTTGGGCAAATGTAATTCAAGAATGGCACAGACTCTGTCCTAGATATTTCATATTTCTCTTCCTTTTCTCTCTCTCTCTTTTTAACTATTTAGGCTTTTTTTTCCTTTTTTTTTTTTTTTCCCTAAACAAAACAACAACAAAAACACACACACAAAAAAAATCATATAAGCTATTACTTTTTTTTTTTTTTTTTTTTCTGTTCGAAGTAGTGTCTTGAAGACCTTGATCTGCTTTTGGAAACTGTGAAAATAAGCAGTAAAAGGAAGAAGATGAAAAAATATTGAATCACTTTCTCTTGTTTGTAACTTCCAATGAATTAAGTCTGAGCTACCAGATCAGTACATGGCATCTTTATTGTACTGAATGCCACGCTCTTCAGGCAAACCAGAACCCATAATAGAAACAGTTCAATTAGAGGAGACAGTTAACCACTTTACCCTTGAGTATAAATTGATATGTGAATTGAATTGAGTGGAATTTTCCCACTGAGTTCTGTTGTGCTGGAATGGATAAAATATTACTGGTTTGTGTATGTTTTTTTTTGAAAGTGAGGAGGTTTGACACATGCTGCAGCAATTCTGGCAAACATACATTCCCTTTCACCATCCCTTCTTCTTTTTTTTTTTTTTTTTTTTTTTTACTTTTGAATTTCCTGAGGGTCCTAATTAATAAAGTCAGTAAGAAAAGCAGTCACAGTCTATCTGCATTCCTAATAGTCTTTCATTAGAAAGGAGGCCAAATTCTTGCCTGTTTCTAATCTTCAGTTTACTGGACTCAATATCTGTCTTGTATCTGAAATCTTTATTTTCTTTCAAGACTTTTATAACAATAACTTCCTTTCCAGACAACCTCGTTTTCAAATTTTATACAGAGTTCTTGAAAAATTGGGGAGCCTTGGATGCCAACCAAACATCTAATGTCTTAACTAGAACACTTGTGAAAGACAAAAATCCAATATATTTACACAAAATACTTACTACACGTACCTATGAAATAGAAGTTAATTGGAAGAGGTCATGTATAATCTTGGGATTGGCTCTGTGAGAATGGTTTTTCAGTGATTAAAAAATAATAAATAACTACTTCTTACTTGGATTTCTTTCTTTTCTTTTTTTAAGCAGATTTAAAGGCTTTTTGAAGGCTGTAACCTTGACTAACTCTGTTTTACAGATGGGAGGAGAAGGAAGCAACTTCCCTTACTTCACTGGACAAACTAATAGTAAAGTTACAATTAGAAATTCAGGCCTCCAGGCTTCCTGTCAGGGCCATCTAGATCCCACATAGAGTCAATAATGTAAAATGAAGGTAGTCTCAGTGCCTGTTCTGTATGAGGTATTATTAGATTTGTGTATTTACAGAGGTTTGTATCTTTTGATTTTTACACATGGCCTCACAATTTGCATTGGGTGCATAATACAAAAGCAGTAACACTAAAACATGGGAGATGACTAGAAATTAGTGATGATTATGGAAAGGACACTTCAATGGCAGATTTGAGCTCTTATTCATGACTTGCCAACTATTGAAGGAATTTTAAAACACTGTGATAGAAAATGTGGTGACTAATAGAATCATAGAATTGTTTGAGTTGGAAGGAATCTTTAAAGGTCATCTAGTCCAACTCCTCTGAAATGAACAGGAACATCTACAGCTAGATCAGATTGCCCAGAGCCTGGTGCAGCCAAACCTTGCATGTCACTGTGGAAAGGGATTCCCCGCATCTCTGGGAAACCAGTTCCCAGTGCTTCACCACCCTTACTGTTCTTCCTTTTGCCCAGTCTAATTCTCCCTCATTTTAGTTTGAAAACATTTTTCCTTGTCCTTCCCACACAGATCCTGCTAAAGAAGTTGTCCCTTTCCTTCTTATGCCTCCCTTTGGATACTGAAAGGCCGTGATCATGCCTCCCTGGTGCCTTCTCTTCTCCAGGTTAGCTAGCCCCAGATATTTCAGCTTGCCCTTGTAAGAGAGGTGTTTCACTCTTTGGATTATTTTTGTGACGTTCTTCTGGAAGTGCTCCAGCAAGTTTATGTCTCTCATGCTATGTGGGCTCCACACTGGAATAGCACTCCATGTGAAGTCAGACCACTGCAAAGTAGAGAGGCAGGATCACTTACCAATTGTGCAAGTCTTGAACTTGGCTTCACTGAACACCATGAAATTCTCTTGGACTCACTACTCAAGCCTGTCTAGATCTCTCTGGGTTTCAGCCCAACCCTGAAGTGTGTTGATCTCATCACAGAACTTAGTGTTATTTGCAGACTCGATGAGAGTGCACTCAGCCCCACTGTTGATGTCACTGATGAAGATATTTAAGACCGTTGGGCCTTGTACACACTCATGAGAGGTACCACTCATTACTGATCTCCATCCAGACACTGATCCATTAACCACCTAATTCTGGGTTTGATCTTGAAACAGTTACTTATCCACCAAACAGTCCACCCATTAATTTCATATCCTTCCAATTTGTACAGAATCAATCTGTGGAGGACCATGTCAAAGGTCTCTTCTTTTGTCCATTGATGCAGTTACATCATTCATAGAAGTCTACTATGTTTGTCATACAGGACTTGTCCCTGGTGAAGACATGTTGGTTGTCTTGTGTCATCTCCCTTTTCCATGTGCCTTAGCTTAACTTCCAGGAGTACCTGTTTCATAATATTACCTGCCACAGACATAAGATTAACAGGATGCTAGTTCCTTGGTTTGTCCTTCCTACCTTTTTTAAAAATGAGTGCAGCATTGTCTTTTTTTCAGTCACAAAAAACCTCACCTGACTGCAGTGAATTTTCAAATATAATTGAGAGTGACTGTACCAGTAAAGCTATGTGACATTCCTGACTAATGTTAATATGAATGAGTAGATACCTACAGTCAAGATTTTCCATGCAAATTTTAACAAAATTACTGTTTGATTTGTGTTTGGTCATCATCATTTTTTTTCTGTGCAGAGAATAAAAAGTGCACATCAAGATATTTCCAGTTGGTAAAGAAGTGACCCAGGTGGGATAAGGTGTTAATCTTACAGTAAGACTAGGGTCTGAACATTAATTGAACAAGTCAGATTCAGAGTATCATGTGCAGTGCAGCACACAGCAGATTGCTCAAAGGGAAATACAAATACTCAGAAGTTGAAGGGAGAAAGAGATAATTTGCTATGGAAGTCTTAAAACTGTATTCAGTTTAGGCTCTGCTTAACCTCCAGGACCCTTATGAAGACAAGAGATACAGAAAGTAAGGAAGAAGTGAGCAAAGAGCGATGTGAAAGTAAGAGTAACTAGATAAAAGAACTAGACAGAAGAAAATGACTAGGATATTCAATAGGATGAAGTGAAGGAAGGATCGCAAAAGGGAGAGAGGCATTTTATGCTGGGGAAGATGTGGAAGAAGTCTCCTTTAAGTTTTTCATCCAGCTACATCTAAATAAAGTGCTCTCCCTTCCCCATCTCCCCATCTCTTTCCTGTGCAGCATTTTGCTCACCCCACAGTAGTGTAACAAGGCAGGCTCAAGGCCAGATACAATGGCAATGCTTAAAGTAAATTTATTTGCTTGCATTAGATTTTAGTTTTCCTCAGGCTGCAGTCACAGCAGTGGGGACCTGCAGCTCTGGCAGGGCTATGAACCATATAGAGCTGTGTGATCTGGGCTGGCGTGGCAGTGAGGGAGGACTCTTGTAGCAGCAGGATGCTGGGGCATTTCTCAGAGGTACCACCTAGAAGAAAAGAGAACCAACAGGCTTCTAGGTAAGTGACTAAAGGTAGCCATTCATTCTCCCAACTCAGGAACTGTCATAGTTTAAAGCATCTTCATTATTTTGCTGCTTTCCTCTGAACTGACTTATTTTTCCGCTTTTTGGGGATAAGACAAGAACATAGAGTACTTAAAATTAATGTATTTAAAGGCTCTATTTTTATAATTGTTCTCTCTTTTAGTACTTTGAATAGTTCAGACCTTAATAATATTGTTGGACTTTTTGACTACTGTTGTACACTGCACAAATGGTTTTATTGAACTGTCCAAAGTACTTTTTCATCTTTTTCTCTGAATACATGCACTTAATTTAGAATCCATTTATACACAGGGATAATTCACATTATTTCTTCCAGCGTGTATTTCTTCGTCTACACTGAATTTTATCTGTTGAGTTTCTTAAACACATAACTTTGTTCAGCATTTCTGAAGTACTTCCTGGCCTTCTCTAATCTTGAGTAACCTGCGTCACTTTGAATGTGAATTTTAAAGGTTCCATTCATACTTTAAATGGTTTTTAATTTTTTGTTTTGTTTTGGGATTGGCAAGGCAATATCAGAAGTACACTGAGAACACCTTTGTTCAGCAGAGCTGCAGTAATTGCTTCTGTCTCCTGTAGTTTGAAGAAAGTGAAATAAAGTGAAAATATCCATTCATAACAAGAAAATGTAAAGTCAAATAGGCACAAAGTTTTTAATATTTAATTTTCCACATTATAAAGCAGACTCTTCTTCTCTGCCTTCCCATAAATGCAGAAATGGGTAGGATTAATTAAACATTAAACCATAATTCTTCCTAAAAGAAAAGTTCTTACTAGTCATGTCTGATATAATACATTCCCAAGGTGATCTTCTTCCCCATCTGAATTTTTCTCATCATTGTTTTGAAAGCAATAATAAAGAAATATATATATATTTCATATTGTTCTTATATTTTAAAGTGGAGGAAAAAGGGATGTTATTTGGTAAATCTTCCTTTAATTAAATAATTGACTGCAGAACTGATTGCATAATGGAAATGTGACATTCATTGAAGCTACTGATTTAGAAATGAGACAGTGAGTCTGTGGAAAAAAGGTTTCTAGGTCCTTAGGCTCAGGGGAAGAAGCATATTTACTTTCTAGACTGTTTGCCTTCTAGAAAAGGAGAAGGAACAGGGAACAAAGCCAACAGAATAGGGCCACTAGCATTTTTAGTTGATTACATGCAGTGTCAAGAAGGTGCTATTTGTATCTGTGGGATATTGCTATGGGCTGATGGAATAAGAAAACAAGAAACATATGAAGTAAACTCAACAAGGCAAAAATATGCCATCAAGAGAGAAAACAAATACCAGAGAACTACATTTTTTATTTATTTATTTTTTAAAGTAAGTCATGCTTGCTTAAATGACTTAAGGATTCCATTTTGTAACTACGAGATTATGAACATAACTATTGCCTTGACTGTGTGCTGTATTTTTAAAGTATTGTTCTCTATTACTGGCTCTGTTATTTTGTAGAATGTGCTTAGGCTAAATAGAGTTACCCCCGTGGCGCAAGTGGTAGGAATGCTGCGTTGCAACACCAGAGCCCTGGGTTCGAATCCCCCCTGCAGCACAAGTGGTAGAAGTGCCGCTCTGCTACACAGGAGGCTCGAATCCCAGGGGGTTGGACTCGATGATCTCTAAGGTTCCTTCCAACCCGCACGAGACTACGATACTATGATACCAACATAAGGGGAAAAAAAAAAAAAAAAAAAAAAAAAAAGTGAAGACAGAATCATTATAGACTTACAAAACTGGGTGGGTAGGGGGAGAAGAATGAGGGAAAAAGATATGTACATGCATATATATTACATCTATAATATATTTATATATTTCCAGTGAATATATTTCCTAATGTACTGGTAAATAATGAACTGTCAGGAATTCTCTGGACCTGGAGGTAGAGGATACTTTATTGAACAGCCTGAACATTTGCCTACTTTAAGACTGCCTTTATTCCTTGGAAGGCAAAATAACTACTAATCCTTTAGCTCACACTTTACCTACTTTCTTTTGATCAATAATTCTACAATTTGTAGCATTTTCTTTTAATCACACAATGACATATTTACTATCTTAGTTCATATGTTAACAACTCAGTGAGTCCCATAGGAGAAGAAAGGAGACCTATAATTACTCAGATGCATAAAATCTTCTAACAGTAACATATATTAGTATCTTTCTAAAAGGAAACCAAAAGAAGAGTGGGAAAATGATGCAAACTTGAGATGCAGACATCAGTGGTAGAGGACATAAAAAGGAGACTGTGGCCCACTCAGTGGTATGAGTACAAAAACTCAGCCTAAGGTAGGGTCTTTCTACTTCCTGACTGCCACAACTTTGATTAACCTTGCAGTGTTTCAGCATGGGGTCATGCTATCCTGTTGACACTTCTCCTTTGAGATGTCAGTCACATTTCAATAACTTTCCGGTGTGGGCTTGTAAGTCCTGTCTCTTCATTGACTTTGAATGAGACAGGTTGCTTGTGAATGCATCTTGGAGTGTCACTCAGATATTCTTGCACTGTGTTACCTTTGATTGACATGTCTGAAGTGGTGGAAAAAAATCAGGGTATCGAACCTCCCCTGTTTTGATGGTGAAGACCCTCCATTTTTTTATTTTATTTTATTTTATTTAATTCTCGAGGCTCTCCTCCCATTCTCGTAATAGCACAATTTGGTTCTGATTTTTTTTCTCATTTTTTCTTTTTATTAACAAGCACAGGAGAGTTCCTAGCCTGCAGATGTAGCAACTTAGCCCAGGTTTTCACAGCATGAAAATTGTAAGCTCTACTAATGGAGGATAATACGTTAATGATAAGAGAGAAAGTGCATATTCAGGAAAGGACATAAAAGAAATTCCTATTGGTTTAGTCTTCAATGTATATAGTTTTATTTTATGTTTGGCTTGTGTAATTCCTAAGGGCTAGGCCCAAAGTTCTTTAAAAAGAGGCAGCAAAAAGGAAAGAAAAACATTTTTAGTTTTCCAGTGTTTATTATTAGCAGCGTAGACTGTAGCTGTTTTTGTGCAAGTTTCACTATGTAGTAGAAATGTGCCTAGGTGGCCAAGAAGACCAGTGGCATCTTGGCTTAAATCAGGAGTGGTGTGGTGAGCAGGACTAGGGTAGTCATCCTGCCCCTATACTCATTATTGGTGAGGCCTCACCTTGAGTGCTGTGTCCAGTTTTGGGCACCTCAGTACAGAAAGGACGTTGAGGTGCTGGAGCAGGTCCAAAGAAGGGTTACAAGGCTTGTGAAGGGCTTGGACAATAAGCCCAATGAGGACAGGCTGAAGGAACTGGGGCTATTTAGTCCGGGGAAAAGGAGGCTGAGGGGAGACTGTATTGCTCTCTTCCAATATCTGAGAGGTGCTTGCAGCGAGAGTGGGACTGGTCTCTTCTCACTGGTGACAGGTGACAGGATGAGGGGAAATGGCCTCAAGTTGTGCAAGGGTAAGTTTAGGTTGGATATAAGGAAAATCTTCATTACAGAAAGAGTTGTTAAACACTGGAATAGACTCCCCAGGGAGGTGGTTGAGTCATCACACCAGGATGTACTTAAAAACCCTTTGAATGTGATGCTCAGGGACATGATTCAGCAGAGGGTTGTTAGTTAGGGTAGTTTGTTTAGGTTGTGATTGGACTCGATTATCTTGAGGTCTTTTCCAACCTGAATGATTCTATGATGCTAGAATACTGTGTCCCAGAATGGTGATTGTTCCAAGGCTCTATTATTCAATAAGCTGATTTATAACATATGACTTCAGTTATAATCCAAGAGTTGCTTCATTTATTTTAAACAAAATAAATATTTCTCTGCTGTATCTACTTGAGGTTTATAATCATGTTTTCAGGAATGCCCTAGCTCACATAAATAGACTTAACCCCCTTCCAGTGCTAACAGAAAATGCGGGGTCCATAGTGGAGGAGGGGAAAACTGTAATATAAAATAGTTCATATTTGTTTCATGGTGTTTCATAAATCTGGTTCCCAGGCACTGGAGAAAAATGAATAAGAAGCATTTTATTTTTCTTTAGCTACTACTATAGCTTTTCACTCAGCAGAATGGACAGAAGTATATGAAAACAGAAAGTGCTGGAAAGTAGTTGCAAAACAATAGCAAACAAAACACTCTTTAATAACATAATATCCTGTATTCAGTGGAAAGCAAGGGCATCATTAAATTCACAATAGAACTTATTTTTCTAATGCAAGTTATGAAGAAAGCAGTTATTCTGAGATGCACAAAAGAAACCACAGGCTCTATCCTGAGCACTACCATGCCAAACTTTTGCACACATGTCCACTCATAAAGCTGAATCCTGAAAATTGACTAGGTCTTTGGCCACCCATGTAATGAGTGCGCTGGGAGAGTGCCGAATCTGGGGTGCTATCAACAAATCATACTGTAATGTGGAGAGATCTATGTAAGCTGGAAAAGGAGACAGGGGTATGTTGCAGATCATCACATACAGTTTCAGTAGTGGGAATACTAAAACAAAACAAAATAAAACAGAAACAAATAAAAAAGCCCACTATCATAGCTCATAATCTGGTGACTACAGAACCTGGCAATGGGAGTTGGAATGCCCTTGAAAGACAATTGAACTGAATCCTCTCAATAGTTGCGAGTGCTTGAACTGCTGTATAAGTGGGACCAATTCCCGCAGACACTTTTTTTTTTTTTTTTTTTAAGTGGTAATTTCAATGTCACTTTGTACAGACCTCAATTTGCTACAGGTGCTTGAGAGAGCCAGTAAGATCAAGCCCTCAGAAAAAGAGGCAGAAGAAAATCTAGCTTATTGATCCTGATGTAGCTCAATTCCGCACTAGCTGTGAAACCCTTCATCTCTGTTGAAACACAGACTCTTTCTTAGGTGTGAAGAAGCAGAACTTCAAATTTTTGAAAGACTGTAGCATACAAACTGTGCACCGGTTGCCAGATGCACATCCACCCAAACTGCCTCACTCACTTCCCGTTTTCAGTAGATGATGGGGTGGGGGGGAAGAAGGAAACAATGAAAAAGCTTGAAAAGGCTTGTGAGAGGAAGGCAGTGGTATCACTTACTACTTATTGCCATGGTCAGAACAGACTCAGAAAAAATACTATAATTTGGTGCCAATAAATAAATAAATAAATAAATAAATAAATAAATAAATAAAATCGGATGCTGAAAAAACAACAATAACAACAAAATAGAACACTATCCCCTTTCTCCTCGAGCTGTCCGTTCTTCTGCACCGTAAGCACATTCTCCTTTTCTTCAACTCTGTGGTTTGCAAGTTTGTTTCTCATACTATTTTTTCTTCTCTCTTGTCTAGTGTTTTACTCTTCCTTAAATCTGTTTATCCCTGAGATGCCTCTATCTTGTCTATTGGATCCAGCCAAGCACTGCAGTTGGGTCATTGTAGCCATTTGGAATCAGTGTGTCTAGTGCAGGGCGGCCCAGGATTCCCATCAAGACATGGTACCTGAGAAATTGAGATAGGTTCATAGGTATTGTAGCAATTGGATTTCCAGGATGGGTATGTTATTTTAGGTAGCTATGGAAAATAGTCCACTTTTGTTATAGGTGTCAGGAGAATCTCAGGGAGAATTTGTAAGAAATAAGGAGGCATTATTTTAATTAACTTGCATGTAAGATATTGGACTAATCATATAACAAATCTATTAAAAAGTTCCTCTTTCATTTCTATTTTCTCTAATTTCAAACAACCCCAACATTAGTAAGTTTTAATTAACACTTGTAGAAGTTTTAAGAGCTGTAGCAAAAACAATCTGTTCAAATTTATGCAAAAACTACTCCTTGGACTGGAAACTATTCCTTCTTCGTATACACATTGCAAGCAGATGTTGTGTTGTATTATGTAGCACATAATGATACTAATACTAATATTAACCTTACCATGTTTTTCTTCTGATTCATACACAAAGAACAGGAAAGCTGATCTCTAGTAAATACATGTATTAATTAGCCCATTAGCAATGATGTTTGTTTGTTTGTTTTTAAAATATAAAACAGATAGACACATTTGTAAATGTCCTTGTTAGTAATTATATTCATGATGATTTCATTTTCATGAGTAGTTACACATACTTCTTAACACTCTGATGTATCTTTTAAATGATTTTGAAAATAATTTTAGCATGTTTTTCCTCAAAAATGGTTTCAAATACCTTGGAAGTTGTTTCTTTTGGTTTACATTAATGTATTTGTATATAATGTTACATGTAACAGTAGTACTAAAAGATGTGTATGTGAACATGTATGTATGTGTATGATACCTGTAGTATAATGTGTGTAAGATAATATAATATTAGATACCCGCTGAACTATATCTCCTGATCTACTTTTATGGGGTTACTGAAGAAGTCTAAGGTGTATAAAATTAAGTAAGCAGGATCTTTCTTTAGGTCTATGAAGGTGCATAACTTCTCTTCATTGCTAAGTCAAGTTGTTCATAAAAGCAACTTAAATTAGGGGGAACAGCTCTAAAGTAAAAGAGGGGAGATTTAAGTTAGATGTTAGGAAGAAGTTATTTACTCAGAGGGCAGTGAAGCACTGGCACAGGCTGCCCAGAGATGCTCTGAATGCCCCATCCCTGGAGGTTGGATGGGGCCCTGGGCAGCCTGGTGTAATGAGAGGCAATCCTGCCCATGGCAAGGGGGGTTGAGACTGTGTGGTCTTTAAGGTCTCTTCCAGTGTCAGACATTTTATGATTCTATGATTCTTTGATAGCTAATTTGCCAGGTAATTATGATGTAGGAGTAAATAAGTTGTTAAGTTAGACAGGCTGATTGCTGAAGGTACATAGATCACATTTAACTAGTGCAGTCAGATATGTAGTGAATACAAAGTAAAGAAAAATGGAGTGGCTATGTTTTCATATTCATCTTTGAGTGGGAGCAAAAATTTGCATTTTTTTACTAATCAGAATTTTCTAGGACTCCAGCTTTTTAGAATTATATCATTTCACCAGGAGATTTTATGAATTTCAGGATGAAAAGAAGGCAGCCAGTAGTTTTTGTTCTTTGCAGCTCTCTGCTTTCTACCAGTCTGACTGAATCTATCTCATATATAATGGGTGGGTTTCTGCCATTCCTGCTGAGAGATCTTCATAGTCTGACAGACTTGCTATCATGTCCTGGTTTCAACCAGAACAGAGTAGTTTAATTCCAGTTCACTGTGTAAGTCATACATATCATACATGAACATCTTCCTGAAGGAATGGAAAACACAGTTTTTATTCCCACTGAACAAAGTGGGTTCTGCCCAGTCCAGCCCAGTACAGAGCACATGTTGTACTCTGTTAAATGGAATAACAACTATTTGTTGGAAATGCTAGACTTGTTAGATGTAATCCAGGTCTGTTCACTACCAAAACTCATCTGTCAAACCTTGTACATGGATTTTGATGGAGAAAGAGGTGTGCAGTACTGAGAAGGCAGAAGAATGGATCTAATACTCAGATTAGACATACAACTGAGTTTCACAAGCTTTATCGTTGCTACACATCCTCTGCACTGCAACAGCTGACTGTGAGAGTAATTAAAGTGGTAATGAAAGTGTAATTAGACATGATCCACTGATGTAGATCAGCTTAGTTTCTGTACCAAGGTCATTTGAGTATGTGTCTAAGACAACTTAGATAAGCAAAGGTCAGATGTTTAGAAAAACTCTTCTGTTGCACACATAGTTAAGCAGCAGAACTGTTTTCTGCTACTTCTGTTACTGCAGATCTGGAAGACGTGAACATGTTAAAGGAAAGAAGAATTGCTTTCTTATGGGTAGATGTGACTTCCATATATAGGATTCAAAGGCCCATAAAAAGGCTTCCTTGTCCTAAGCCATGTAGAAGTTTCATCAGAAGCCGATAATGGAGGCGGAAATTTAATCCTTCTCGAATCCTGATGCTCATTTAAACATAATTTTTGGTCCATGTTTTTTGTTTATGATATTTTCATTATTTTTTCAATCTATCTGTCAGTACCTGTATTTCTGACCTGCATGCATGTAGTTCTCTTTGAATTCAGGTTATTTAGACTCTTCCCATGAAAATTCTGGTTTTGCTAAAAAGGTGTTTGTGGGAAGAACATGATTAAAACTATATGCATTTTGTTTCAGTTTGTCCATTTCATCTTGAGGGAAGGTAAAATCATTTGCCTCCAATGTTTAAGAAATGTAGGAGAGAGTATATATTTAGTATTATAAGTAGCATCTGTCATTCCTGCCTTTTTATTTATATGGGCCTTTGGAGAGAATAGCTGGGAAGGATATCCTTGTGGGTGTTCCTGGCAGAGAGTCTCTGCTGGTGTCATTCCAGCCATGCATGTACTTTGGTGCAAATGTGGTCTTAATTTCAAAGGCATGTGTTTCTTATTAGTTTTACTTCATTGTATATTTTCACTTTAATTTCATTTGGGCTTTATTTTCTAACAGAAAAGTTCTGTAGAAACTAGAAAATAAATTAAAAAGGATCACTGACACACTAGGAGACACACAGTTCAATAACTCATTAAGGTTTAGAGATGGTTATTACATATATGCTCAGTTTTCATTCACAACATGTGAAGTGCAAATTCTCCATCTCTCTTTTGACTGCACAATGTCAGTAAAATGGATTATGGTTTTTTGCGTTTTGTTGTTTTTTTGTTGTTTTTTTTTTCATTGCACAGGAAATATTGTCTACTAGGGTCCATGAGAGTAAACAATAAAGAATGTAATGAAATGTTATTGTATAGAATAAGTATTTGCTTCAAAAGTCTTACTATTTCATCTGTATTAATTGTACAAGCTACAGAGTTCAATATTTTTTGAGGAAAAATAATTAGGAAGCTGTTTGAATTATTCATGTTTTGAAAATGGCCTGTATGATAGCTATTTTCATAACTCATTTTTACTGCAAGTTTAGCAAATACCAAAACTCCCACTGAATTGAGAAATTAGGGTAGTTATGATTTTACCTAAAATATTCTCATGCTTTCTTTTAAAGAAATATCTTTCTTTTTGTTAATATATGGCATGGTTGTCATGAATGAGGAAATACAGGCCCATGTCATCATATAAGGTTTTTCTTCAGCATATGAAAAGAATTCATCCTCTTTAGCATGGACTGTCTCACTTTTTAATTAATAGATTTTTAATCTTCATTTCTCTCCAGTACAGGAAAAACACCGACCACATATAAATGATACTTTCATAATAGATGACTAAAACTAGCAACAAAAAGTATAGTATTAAGCTTGGGATATTTTTTTCCGTTTTGGTTTTTTGTTTTTTTGTTGTTGTTGTTGTTGTTTTTTTGTTTTTTGTTTTTTTTTTTTTTGTCTGTAGGAAGGGAGAACCAGAAAATAAAGCTATCATCTCACTATTGTCTTTGTTTTCCCCACACGGAGAGAAATCTTTTGTTAAAAAATCTTAAGCACCCTGGGTGCAAAGAAGGAGTAAGAATTGTAAGGATTTTCTATTCAGCGACCCACATTGCACAGTGTATGCAAATTAGCCTGGATCTTGGTTTATGCTTCTCACAGTCTGAATCCAAACACACTTAGCAGCTGGAACACTAATATCCTCCTTGGAAGAATTAAGCTAGATCTATATTTATTCAGTAGTTTTTCAGGAATCATTTTTATACAATCAACAAGGATAATTTACTTGCAGCTTGCTGCTCCTCTATTGCAGCAGCAATGTTGATGTCCCTGAGTATCCACAAATTAATAATTTCTTGATATATGCTAGGTTATATTGCTCTTTTCTGACCAAATAAACTAATTTAAATATGTTGCTTGTACTACACTTGGATGCTGACCCTAGTAAATTGTGGTGACATCCAGAAAATTACTCATTAGGAAACGGTATTTAGAATAAATGAGCTAGAGATTGAAGGAGCAAATGTGCTATAAATCTCATTTTTTATGTGTTTGATTTAATTTACATTCTCAGTTCTGGTCCATCTTCATTTGGATATTGCTTTCTTCTTAAAAGGATTTTGAAACAAAATATACATTCACCTGCCATGATATTTTGAATATGCTCTTACCTTTGATACACCCTTGAATACAGGAAAGTAAGAAAAGCACACATGGCATAACAGTATATACATATATACAAACAAAACAAAACAAAACAAAAAAAAGAATCCAGAAAACATCTAATTCCTAATGAGCACCTCCTATATGTTAAAATAAATAAATAAATAAAATCCTGTGCCATACGACAATTATGCCAAAAGACTGAATTTATTTCCAAATAAAACTGTTGGCATATGCATTTCACAGTTTCCTCCATTTAAAACTAGTGTGTTTTTAGAGGTTTTCCATAGGATTAGTTGCCCAAACTTCTGCAAAAAACAACAGTTTGTCCTTACTGCAGGAGGTGTTAGGAAATCAAATCCAACTGGAGCATCAACTGAAGTTACAGGCTGGTTTTGTCCCAGCTGCATGACACATGCCAAGTGCTGATTTTTCAGTGCAGACATTCAAAGAAATGAATACAAAATTCTATTTGTTCTCTTTCTGAATGAATTATCCTTCCTGTGTTTTTTTTTGTATTTTTATAAGCTACTTAATATTTCAGCAAAGTCACTTTTCACTTTCACCTCAGTGAAAATGTTTTTATGCATCACTTATTCTTTTAATAAATAATCCTCTAACAGCTTCAGATGTGACTTGTTTCATTGTCACTGTCATTTTATCAAATGAAATTACTTATACATATATGTATAGGTATACATATATAGGTATATATATACACCTATATATATACATATATATATATGTACATATATATATATACACATACGGGAGTTTGTTTCTTGGTGTCTGTTAGCTTGCTAATGAATACTCCCAACATGATTTTGAGTCTTTACATTCTTACTATCAGAAATTTCATGTCATCAATTTCCTTTAAAATCTATATTTTTAATTAGGTCTTATTATGGAACAGTTTCCCTTCTTCCTTTCTCTTTCACCCACTGCAGCCATTCATCTATGAAAGTGGATGTTTGCATCCATCTCAGATCAGATTTGTTCTCTGAGGTTGCGAGTCTGTCATGCAGTTAGCATGCCTTTAGCATGCATATTTAGACGATGTTCATGTAGACCTTTCAGTGTAACTTGCATCCAAATTGCTAAATATTTTTTTGTGCAGGGTTCTACTGAATGAACTTTCTTGGTGTTTTGCCTTGCATTCAGAAATCCAGTTCTATTGCCAAAAAGAGTGTGAGGGGATACATTTGAAGACGTGAGATCTCCATGCTTTCACTTGGGCAGGCATTGTCACTGTAACAGTTAAGTTGGCAGAGATCCTTGAGACGTGAAGGGGAATCCTTTAGCAAGGACAATGGTGTTTTTATTTGGCAGTAGGAAAAGATGCAGGGGAACACAACTGAGCTCCATACCCTTGCACTGAATGTCTTAATTAATCTATGCTTGTTCACCAATATTTCAGTCCTGCAGCCATGATTGGCATGGAGGGGAATACAGGAGAACAAATCCACAGAAGCTCTCTTCACTGGGACAACTTACTTATCTATAACCTGTCAAGCTCACCAACATCAGTATATTAAACTGTTTCTGAATGTATTCACACAGCTTATTTGGGAGACAGTTCTGTGAAAAATATCCATTCCCTCTTTATATCTTTGAATCTTTTCCCTCTCTCAGGCATCTCCTGATTTGCCTTCTTTGGCATCTGATGCCAAGAAAATAGTATAACATGAATTTGTGAACAATATTTTCAGCAAGTTCACGCTGATATAGAATTTCCCTGAGAGGCAACATTAATAATGGGTTGGCACAACACATTTGCTGGAGTGGATTTGATGCCTTGATTGAGTTTCCGTGGTGTGTTTGTTGTTGCTTTGGGGAACGTGCAGATATTGGGTTCAACAGACCATAGAATTTTGAATTAACCTCTCTTTTCCTCTTCATGAATATAATGGCTTCACAGTCTGTTTCTGCTTTGGCCTTTTATTTAAGGGAAAGAAAATAAGTTTTAATTAAAAAAAAAAAAAAAGTCATTTTTGATAGCACTGTGAAGAAAAATAAATATACATAAGGAAACATAGAAAATGTTGATTCATAAGACTTTCTTAGGTTACTTTCCCTCAGGAGCTTCCTACACTGATTCACTATAAAATATTCAGTTTAGCCCTGAAGTGCAAAAGATGAAAACCATTAGCACTAAGTTCAGAAATGGCAGCTCGAGTTACACCCTTTGTTTAGAAGAAGCCTACAATGAATTTGAGAGATTCCTGGATGATTTTCAAGAGTCCTATTGAACCCTGTCAGGGGTCTCATTCTAGATAAAAGTCTCTTTTTATGGGAGTTGTAATTGAATAATGAAATTTTAGAAGATGAAGACCGAGGGGCAAAAAAAAACCCAAAAACAACAGCAAACCAACAGAAAAGAAGCTTTTCTTTTTTATTTTTCATTTTTATTCCCTGATGCTGTGTTCAGAGAATGTTTTGGTTGCCTTTTCAGTCAACTAGAAATTTGCTTTTGGGATGTCAAAACACCAGAGAAAAAAATCTGATCTTTGCATTATTTCCAAAGCTGAAGAAGTTATATGCTTTTTTTTTTTTTCCCTTTAAATTTATTTATTTGTTTGTTTGTCTATCTATCTATTTATTTATTTATTTATTTATTTATTTATTTATTTATTTATTTATTTATTTTATGTGTCTTAGAGAGTGCTACACACCTGAACATGGGAGTGGATAGTAGGTAAAAGAAAACAGTTATTAGAGGCTATATCTGTACCGCAAGGTAAAAAAAATGTGCTCAGGGCTAACATAAATTTGATGTAACAAAACTAACACTTATTTGTAAACTGAGGCACAGTGTGAGCATGAAATCTAGTATATAAAATTGATGTACCTACCAAAGAATGTAACATTTTTTGCGCATCATTTTTGCTCCTTGGGTCATTACATTACAAAGAACATAAGCACTACGTTTACTCCTTATCTTCAATATTTCACATTTACTCCTTAAGTTGTTTGCATATCAAGAAACATATTCCAGTTATTTAAATTCACTAGATGCATACTTTAGCTTAGTCTCACAGCATTTTCATCATTTGTCTCACAAGCATATGTTTATATGTAAGCTTTTAGTTTAAAGTAATAATCAAAAATAGCCTGGAAAAAATAAGTAAAGGTTTTTGTTTTATTTTTAAGGAAATGTATGAGCTGTTTTTCAAGTTTACTAGTTTAACCCAACTTTACCAGCAAGACATTGATATAATCCTCAGTTATTTCTCTAACTATGTGCTGGCCATGATTACTAAGGATTAATGAAGCTTTTTTATATTTTTGTTTCCTGAGATCCTTGTTCAAAGTTGTGTAGGTTTTAGACAGCAAGTTAAATCTGGGAAAGTTAAATCAACCTTAGGGACAGCCTGTCTGTACTTCAGATTTGCAGTGAATAATTTGTCTGTAATTTACTTATTTACTTGCTCTAGGAATTAGCTTAACTGATACTGATCATTGTTTAGCTCTTAGGAAAATGATGTTTAAGGCTTTGAACATTTTTAATCCCTGACAGACACACTCAAAATACGAATTTCCTCCCTTTGTTTATGAATCATTGTAGACAGGAAAAATATATATATATATAGAGAAAAAATATATATATATATCCTCTTTTCATTGGTTACTGGATGCTGTATGAGCTTGTTTCCTAGATTTTCTTCTCTCTATTTTAGCTTCATGGTTGCTGACAGCAACAAGTAGTTACTGCCTTTGCAGCAACACTACCCTTAAGTACCCAAAACACCGGCTGGAAGGCCTGAAGGAGTAGGTGGCCCTGCTGTTTTATTATCAGCTGACTTACTTAACATTATCACTGAGTCATAGAATGGTATGGGTTGGAAGAGACATTAAAGATCATCTGCTTCCAAACCTCCTGCCACAGGCAGGGTTGCCTCCCACTGTATTGGGCTGCTCAAAGCCCCGTCCAAACTGGCCTTGAACTTCTCCAGGAGTGGAACATCCACAGCTCCTCTGGAAATCCTGTCCCAGTGGCTCAACATCCTCATTGTGAAGAAATTCTTCTTAATGTCAAATCTAAATCTTCCCTCTTTTGTTTTAAAACTGTCACCATTATACTGTAAGAAAAACAAACAAACAACAACAACAAAAAACTGTTATCAACTGTTAAAAAAAAAAAAAAATACATTTCCATCTTTTTCTGTAGACCTCCTTTAGGACTTTGGTGGCCACAAGATCTCCCTAGAGCCTTTTCTTTTTCCAGTATGAAAAAGAGAAGCTCTCTCAGTCTTTCTGACCAGCTCACTTTTAAAGCAAACCATGATATGGTTTGGCTGCAAGTGCACATTGCTGAGTATTTCATCAGTTAAGAACCCCCAAATCCTTCTCCTCAAGGATCCTCTCAGTTCATTCTCTGGCCAGCCTGTACTGGCATTTGGGATTGCTCTGATCCAACTCAAGATCTTGCACTTGGACCCACTGGACTAATTGTGAGATGAAAACCAAACATTTCTACTCTTTTTCCTGTTGCCTATCCTCCTTCCATCTCCTCAGACAAGCATCTGGCTGTCAAACAGACCTGATTTTCTGAGTGGCCAGTTACCCCTTACTCTAATTAAAGAACACAGAGCAGAGAATCCCATCAATCCTGTAAAAATATATTAAGCACTTCTTTAGAACCGTTCTTCCCACTATTTTTTTATCTCTCCTGTAATAGTAAAGAGGAAAATTTAGCAGAAGTTATTATGTTGCCAAGCCCACATAACTGTACTTGATTTGGGAATCCAACTCCTTGAATGACACAAAATGGAGGCAACTTTGGTATCAAATCAGTCTGCATTTCTACACACAAATTGAAGGCACTTAGCTTGTTACCATATGGAACAAAAGTAATTACTAAGGATGAAAGGAAAAAGCAAGACAATTAGAATGCTTGATGTTTGTCAAGAAGCAACCTTCTGTATTTCAGAATGCTGTAATTCAGGTTTCATGATGAGGGTTTGTGGGAATGCACCAGAAGTAGTGATTTGAAAGATTTATTCACTTACTATAGTGACAAATGCAATGGAAACCTGTTCTGAGACTTGCTTTATACTCAATTGCTTCTTGTAACTGATTCATTTATCAGAGATTTGACTAGAAAGAACTCAGTGTAACATATTGATGTAAATCAGTGCAGAATGAAATATGTTGAATTTCATAGGCTTTCCTGTACAGCAGAGCTGATTATCTCTGTATCTTAAATACCAGGCATTTTCTTCGCTAGGATTTGCCACCTGTTGAATTTGATCTTTCTGTAGTAGTATGGTAATTTATAAAGTTATATCTAAGGAATAATTTTGGATACATAGGAATAGTGTAAAAGAGACTGCTCATAATTTCCTGTCTTCTCTAATGTAAATTGGGTCAAGGTTACAAGAGGAGCTTTTTTTTTTTTCTTTTTTTTTTCCTGTGCCAGAATATTAAAAAAAATGAATATGTTTTAGAGCATTCTTTTCATGTTCTGTGATCTAGCTTCAGTAAGAATAATTCTTCTATGCAACACAACTCAGGTTTACAGATACAGTCTTTCTTCGCTTGTTTTCTTCTTCAGGGACCCTTCACTTCTTAAAGCCATGAAGAAAATGGTCTCAATAAAAGTCCCAGAAAAAAATCTGTGAGTGACCAATCAGAGAGAATAGGTTAGCAGTTTTCAGTCCCTGTGGTCTATATTAGGTATTTTGATTTCACCAGGTATGCAACACTGTGAGCAGTTGGGGCCATGTTAAACCCTTTGCTACTACAGGTTCGCTAATTTTGAGTGAAAAAATCCTTAATGTGGCACAGAACTCTCATGTGCCTGGGAATCAGTCTGTCCTTTTCCCCAAGCTTCACCCTCCCTTATATGTTTATTCCTCTTCATGGCACAGTGAATAGGATAGAGGATTTCAGAAGAATGAGAAATCTGGAATCCTTGTATATTTCAGAAGTTTCCATTTATAGGATTTATGGTTATTTTCTTGAATCATCTTTGCTAATTTGAGGGTCATTAATACATAAGCAATGTGTGTACACATGGCTATGCTATTTTTTATCTTTATCCTACCACAACATTTTACACAAATGCAAAGTTTCCATTATATTCTCCAGTGATATTTGCATGTATATAAATAAGATGGAAAATTAAAATAAAATAAATTTGATGTATATTCATAAAGTATTGTCTATTAGAAGTGTAATTATATAAATATCTTGTACTTGCATTATAAATTAAAAATAATAATAATAATAATAATAATAATGCATTGATAAATATGTATAATACTGGAATTATGATGAAAAAATGAAGATAGAGAAGTTATTTTGTAGTTGACCTGAGTAATGTAAGAGTTAACTCACTAGTTGTCAAGAGAGCTACATTACATTTTTTACTGACCTGCATGATATAGCAGCAACTTGTCCAACAGGGCTGTTTTTGTTTTCCTTTTGTATTGCAAAGACAACTTCCTTAATTAAGATTTGTGTGATGACTTTAGCTGATTTTTTCTTCATTTACTCAAAGCCTTTAAATTTCTTAATGGCGCTGTTTATAGTATGCTAATTAGAGTTAATTTTACTACACTAGATGATACACAGATTTAGAAATGCATGTAATAGTAAAATTTTTAATGGAGAGAGATCCTTTCTTGGCTTATTATTGTAGGCATGTATTGTCTGTTCTGTCCTGCAATTCATGTAATAAATTATTTTTAGTACCGGCACAGGTGTCCTTTTGAATTTAAGTACGCTTTTCCTCCATATCGTCTGATATATATATGTATATATATTTATATATCAGACGATATGGAGGAAAAGCGTACTTAAATATATATCAGACGATATATATATATATTTTTTTCTGATGTATGGTTCATTCCTACCTCATTCTGTGAGTGTAAGTATTTTTATAGCATCAGCTTTTGTAACTGTTTCTAGTGTCATAGTTGAATTTCCTCTACTCATTTTTGAGTTTTGAATTCAAACTAATGCATGAACTTTAAAACAATGCATTTGAATTTCCCTTTCAGTTTTTCAGTGAAATTTGAGCCTATCTGTACCTGATTTACTTTCCAGTCTAAAAATAAATGGTCTTGATCAGGTAGTGGCATAGAAAAGAATTCCAGAGTTCTCTGTAATTTCGGATACAGATAACTACCTACGGTTCTTTGCCTTACCTATGGCATTACAGTGCTGAGGGCTTGACTGCGGAAATGATTTATAGTAGTTCTTACATATACAGAGAGTCTTTCTCACATAATGGGATACAGAATTTTCTCTAAGTCTTTTTGATTTGTTTTGATTTTCCCCTCCAATTAGAAATGAAAACAAATTTCAAAAAGAATATAAATGATGGTGGTTGGGAACTCCAAAGGTCACTTAGCTATCTATCTAGTGTTTCAATATCCTTCCTTAAAAGGATAGGGTTTTCAGCATCTTGTTGCAATTCAATATCACCACTTCACCATAGACAGGACATTCTTCTTTAGAGCTACCTTTTATATATTTTTTACATTAAAAGATTGCTATTGTCTTTAGCTTCCTATTCTTTAGCTTTAAGAATCTTTGGTTGTTCAATCTCAAATCTTCCCATGTTGATTGGACTCCTGATAGTTCTCCATTGGACTTCATCCTGTTGGTTCATATCTCTTGAGCTGCCTAAAACAGAACAGAAACAATCCATCTCAAGTTTTACCAAAGCTAGAGCAAAACAGATTAATTAATTAATTAATTAATTAATTTATTTATTTATTTATTTTCTTTTGTATCCTACAGGTATATATATATTTTTTCAGATTATTCATCTGAGGATACTTCTTCACTAGGAGAGTGAAGGCCCTGGAAGGGGCTGCCTAGGGAGGTTGTGGATGCCCCGTCCTTGGAGGTGTTCAAGACCAGGTTGGACGGGGCCCTGGGCAACCTGATCTAGTAAAGGTGTTTGTTTGGTGGCCCTGCTAGGCAGGAGGGTTGGAACTACACGATCCTTGAGGTCCCTTCCAACCTGGGTCATTCTGTGATTCTGTGATACATTTCCTGTAACAGAAAGACACTTTAAATTTATTTTTGGATTAGATCGGATCAGATCTTCTCATCTTCTCTTGAAAAGTCTCTACACATCTCATTATTTTATACTCCACATTTGCACCAAATTGTTCCTTTTAGAATTTTGCATTCCAGTCTTTCACCTTTGCACCAACTTGTTCCTTATAGAATTTTGCATTATAATCTACTTCACAGTACAATGATGAGCCCAGTTTTGTGCTTTCTTTAAATACAGTAAGTGCACTTCTCCATCATCTACAATATTAGGAAAATCAAATAGATCAACTAGGCAAAAAAAAAAAAAAAAAAAAGAAAGAAAAGAAAAATTACTGACTTCTACTTAATAGGCTACTCATACATAAAGTTTTGCATTCACATAACATTAGTTACTTAGACAACCTTTTTCTTTCTCAATTTTTTGAATGTTTGTGAATTTTCTGTGAGACTTTGAGGCTGTCTTAATGACCTTGCTTGCAACTCACCTAACTACAGGGGCTATTACCATCTTCTGGAAATTAGTAAATCAGATGACAATGTGTGTTCTTAAATAGCTGACTAAATTTAACTAATTGATTTTGACTGTTTCTTACATCCTTTTCATTATTTCTGTGAACTTATGAATCATGCTGTTTATTTGTTCCAGGATTTTTGTGACTTAGTAACTGATGGTTTTGTAAGTTCCAAATTTCTGCTTCCAAACTTTGTTAAAGATGAATATTATGACTTTATATTTCCATTTTATTATGTCTGTGTCTTTCACAGACTGTTTTTCGAATGGTAAAATGCTTCTGAGGTGGCTTTACCAGTTCTCTAAATACTCTAGGAGAAATTTCATTAAGCACATCTGTTCTGTAAACTAATTTACTTAAGTACTCTACAACATTTTGTCTACATTTTGAAGCCACTCCTTTGTTTTTTGTGTTAACTATGCTAATCATCTCACTGTTGACCTCTTAAATTAAAACTAATGCAAAAAGGTGTTAAGTGCTTGGACCTTCATAGTGTTATCTGACAGTAACATTTCTTCTCTAAGGATAGCAGAATAATGCTTTTCTTTGTCCCTCACTTAGACAGTTTGAATAGACACAGCTTGGTCAGTGCAGAATGATTTTTTGTAAATTATGTTTTATCCTCCCAATAGGTAGTTTAAATTATCACTGAAGGGAATTTTCTATTGGCCTATGTTTGTGTTTGGTCTAAAATTAAAATAACTGGTATTCATGAAAAGTTTTGTACAAATAAGTACACATTATGAAACAACTTCAATACAGAATCACAAGAGCTTGAATTTTCTTTGCCTTTTCTTTTAAACTTCATTTTTTAATTAGTATGATCTATTTAAATTCATATGTGTTATTATCTTAATGAGTAGTTAGCAAGCACACTCTCCACTTAGTGTGTGTACAGACCATAACGGAGACAGGGCTTTCCAAGAAATACATCTTTGAAAATTTCTTTCTCTTTCTCAGCCACTCAAGCAGAATCATTTTTAAGATTACATGAAAATCTCACTCAGAGAATTAAAATAAATAGAATAAAATTAAAATTTAGTTTTGATAATACCTATGGCAATAATTCTGTAACAATTCATTAGCATACATTTGACTCTTTATAAACTGAGTTCATTATGCCATGGGTAACAAAGTAGCTAAAGTCAGTTTAGAACAGTTAAATAAGGATACTTAGACCATTTTCCTGAAGTAAGTTCTTCAAAAATTTCTCTCCTGCCTGAAACAGAATGAGATTTTAGCATAGCAGTTAGCAGTCTAATTTGTAGACTGCCTGTGTAGTTAAGAACTGTGAATTCTGAGAACTAGAATATACTCCTGGATGCATTTTTATTCTGATAGGACAAGAGCACTGAATGTGAATACATAGATAGTAGCTATTCATATTTACCACTAGTCACTGGAAGCAGAGCTTCCTCACAAGTGAAGACTGGGATTTACAATGCTGAAAATGTATTAAATCTGCCATGGGGAACTTAGAGGGAGACTCTGTTATAAAAGAGATGAATCTTTTGGTGTGAATATGAGGAAAACTACTGTGTAAGAGTGTGCTTAAAAGCTGAATCTTTCAAGACACAAAGCATCAGTTATCCATTTAAAACACTCTGCTATCAGGTCTTTGGAGATTTCAGGATGTTTTCTTGTAACTAGACAACTTGGAAGAAAAACTTGCCCTTTGTTATAATACAGGTTGTCAGTGATGCCAGGGCTGCTAATGCACCATAAGCACTTACAGGCAATTTACTGAAGCTGCGATAACTAAATTTCATGCCAAAGATGTCTAAATTATTTGTGAGATTTTAACAGCCTAAAATGTAGCTACAATATTTTCTAAGGAATTGAAAACATAAAATTGCATTTTACACTGACAGTAATTTAGACTTCAGAGAGGAGAAATGTTTTTAATTCATCCCTATGCAGATAGCATTATACAATTTGTTATTGACACAAGAGTGAGGTTTTCTGTTGTTATTTTTGAAAGTTATGGACTTCTTACTGTTGCTTGCCTAGGTATGTCAGGTGCTAGTTCGCTGTAAGCAGCATAACAATCAAAATGAGTGAAATGTGGTTACAGCCTTGAGCACCAAACATCCATTCTGTTTGCCAGCATCATAACAGGAAATTCTGAGTGTGGATGTTACTAATTTATCACAGTTCCACATATCACACGGATGCAACTGGTCTCTCTGAGCTAATACTGAAAGAGTAGACAATGTACGTTGGAGTGTATATCCTGTAGCTTTCATCAATCTGATTACTAAATACTGTTTTGAATAGTTTAAAAAAATTGCACATTATAGGAAAAGAAAAAAAGAAAATTAAGTTGTACAACAACCAGCCAAAGAACAAAATTATTTCCCTTAATGTCTTTGTAATTCAGAAAAAATATTGCATTCATTTCTCTGTTGTAGATGTAGTCATGACATTCTTTTACCATCTCCCTGCAAAGGAGGGAAATAAGTGGAAATGAGTGGAAACAAGAGTCCCATCGGTCTTTTGATAACTGGAAGCAGGTTGCTCTACCTATGCAACGTCTCAGATTTCATTGTTTACCTGAGGGTGGTATGGCGTGAGAAGGCCTTTCACAAATGCTCCAGGTTTCTTAAACCTTGCTTCTTGTCTTTATTATGTTGTGTTACATTACCAGTAAAACTCTTTATCATTCATCTGTTGATTAAATTGCAGGTTTGTTCAAATGCTAAGTAAAGTTTAGCTAATGCTGGAACCTGTTTCAGAAAGTGTGCATTGGCAATCAAAACAAATTACTTGGCAATCAAAATAAAAGCTACAGTTTTCAAGGGGTAAGTAACTATTCAGTATATAGCACAGCGTGTGTGTAAATATTGTTCTCTGATTCAGGTACACATTAATTGTAATTACCTGCTTCCTTGTACAACATTTTATTTTTCTTGTTTTACTGTGTCTATTCATTTTATCAAACTCAGCACTAGGTATCACTACTATTAGCAATAAAATTTTTGTAGGCACTAATAATTTGTAGTGGTCTCAAACAAAGATAAGATAAATTTTTGAAAATTTTGCCATAGAACCTGTTCCATAACCATTTATTCAGGATTTTTTAAAAGACTGAAAAGATTTAATTTTTCTACACCTATACTCCCAGATTCTGATTACTTGATGCATATCTCCACAGCAGTTGTTCTACAATGGACATTTTTTAGCTTCACACAGTTCATTCTCTTGCCTGCTTCATGAGGCTTTTACATTTTTGTAGTCTTTGTTCGCTACTGTAACTTTTCAAGGTAATTCTGAATAAGAAATAAAATAAACCAGACTGCATGTGCAATTACAGTAGGTATTAAACATAGTAAGTATGGAATTATCAGTGTACAGGTCATCATCTTGAGATGTTACTGTGATGGGATAGAATTCAGCATGGTAAACTTGAACACTTTGAATGGTGAAATAGTAAGACCTGCTAGTTTTACTGAGAAATCTTTCCTCTTATTGATTTTACTTTTCTTGGAGAAAAATAGTAATAAAAATGGATTATAGAATAAATAAAATCTACAGGTTTTTTATCTGCAACATAAAAACATTCATTTTTAACTGTTAAGACCCTGGTCATCTAATCCATATTAGTTAAACAGTTCTCTGTGATGAAAAAGGAACTGCAGTTAAATCTCTATCAAGATTGTATTTTTATGGAGGTAAAAAGACAACTAGCTGAATTGGAAACAAGAGAACATTTCTTTCGTTCTCTGTTCATACAGAGGTCTCATTAAATCTCATATCAGGCTTGCAGGCACTACAGAGGTACAGACATTTCAGAGATCTTCAACCTCTTAGGAATTCTGGAAGTTAATGAGCCATCCCATAGTTATTATTTTGTGTTTTATGAGACTTTGCTCTAGGCTTTTATTTGATTTTCAGAATGTAATGTGATGTCCTGTGTGTGTCTGCTGAATGACATCAGGTTTAGAAAAGCTGTATTCTCCAGCATTCCAGCGCTGATGGGCTATACCATTCAATGGTATATATTTATATACAATTTAGTGCTTAATGCTATTTGAGTCTTTTAAGATTCCCCAAGTTTCCCATCATTAAGCATTTCAGACAAGAATCAATAAGGATTCATGGAGCTCTTTGGAGTTTCAAGGAAACTTTAGCCAAGCTGAATTCTGCAGCACTAAGTTCTACTGGTTATACTGGGACATACAAATATTCTCTTATCTACACGTGATATGAATAACGCTTCATCTCCTTCCCTTCCCTACAGTGCCATAGGACATTTTTTGTTCCATAGCTCTGCTATGTTGAAGGTGTTTTGTTGTCAAGATGAAGGGCAAACAGTCACAATGGGAAGGCTGACTAGCTGACTCCATTTTGCATATATTTGGCCAACTGGAGAGGCCAGCTAGGGACCTCTGCCTCAAATCCAGACAAACAAATAGAGAAAAAGAAAATGATGTATTATGATTGTACCAAAGGATCAGAATCAAATAATGGAGTCAGTCACTGATCTTACTTACCTGTTTAGTCTCTTCTTTCTGTGGAAGTCAGAAAAATCAAACAGAAGTTTTGTATCAAATGTTGTAAGACTATCAGAATACTTCTCCAACAAAATCTTCTAGTAAAGAAATACATCAATTTATACATCCAGCAAAAGGTAACCCCTCCCCATCTAAAACTAATTAAGACCACAACTATGGTCACTGGTGATTTATGCAATCTTCTCATGCACTGCAATAGCACCAGCATTAGAAATGATTATTTGTCTTGACTGCGATGTGTGTTTGAACTAGCAGGTCTATGACAGAAGAAACTGAAGTTCACTCCTGAATTAAACTAGATCCTTTAGACATAACACTTAGAAGTCAGTAGCAATACTTCTGTCTTCCTCTTTGAGCTTTTGATCAGAAACTCAGGGTCGATTTTCTTCAGAAAGAAATATTCTTCTGTCAAATTTCAAACAAAACTCAAAATTACTCCTCTTCACACATTCCCTCTCGTAACCTGCAAAATTCTGTCTATCTTTTATTTAGAGACTTCATGCAAGATTGTCATCCTACTGGTTTTGATTACTGGATTTAAAGTCAGGGAAACAAACAAAACAACAACAACAATAACAAACAAACAAACACATTTATTTATTTATTTATTTATTTATTTATTTATTTATTTATGTTTCAAATATATTTAGCATTCAAAGTAGAATGACTGCTGGAGTTCATTATCTTTTGAACTTAAGTAAAAAGTGTAAGAATGAGAGTCAGCGGAGTGAACAGTTTTTCCTTTTGGGGGAGTTTTAAGGAGGTGAGACACTAAAAAGACATTTGTTTTATAGCAATCAGGCATTCTTGTGCTGACATGCAGTGTTTTTCCACTCCAGTTGACATGGTTAGACATCCTCTGACACCCTGGGGGATGTAAATCAGAGGCTGAGGAATTTAGACTTTTTACTCTCTGGAGAAATGTACACAGGATTTTAATGATTATTTATCTTTCCCCACCATACATTTACTTAGATATATAGGGGGTTAAAAATGCATATATATTCACTTTCAAACATTCAAAAGGTTTAAAAAACAAAAACAAAGAAACAAAACAAAACAAAACAAAATCACCAACCTTTAGCCTGTGTGGCTTGTTATCATTTTCCTATACATTTTCCAGAGGTGTTCTAGGAACAGCCTGTTATACAGCTGTTCTGCTCCAGCTGAACAGGTTCATGGGGAATGAAGAGCTTAGAGCAATTTGTAGGCAACGAAGCAAAAAGAAAAATCCACAAAGAAGCAGCTGATGTTAGCAGCTTTTAAACAGATTGAAAGAAAAAGGAAAGAATAGGGAGTTGAATGTAGAACAGAGAGAGAACACAATTTTGGAAGAAATCTGAATTACGATTTTTCAAAACCAAGAAGAAGCTGCAGTGCTTACTTTATAAGCCATGCTTTATCCTTTTGTGCTTTTTACTGCCTGCTGAACAATATAGCTGCCTAGAATATGCAGACATTTAGCCAACTCTTTACCTTCAATGCACAAATGACTAGGAAGATGAGTCTGACAGCAAATGTTTTATGTTAGAGTCTGTCACTGAGAGGCATCTAGGCCTGAATCAAGAAAGATGTTAGAACATGCTACATTTTTTTGCTCATTAATAATTTCATTATTTGTAATAACACCGTTCTGAAAAGTAACCTGCATGTTAAACTCCTCAAACAAATCTTGCAGTGCCTGTTTTCCTATTGTAATCTGGAAATAAAAGTGCTTAGTTCCTATAAAGGTTTTGAAGCTCAGTTCAAGGTATTTATACACTACAGCAAACAAAACTCTTCATAGAATTGTGATTTATTACTCTCTCATTAGCATTAATAGGAATTGTTACTTGCTTCTATTTCAACATTCAGATTTTCATTGCAATAGATAATTGAAAATTTTAAAGGAAAGACAATCTGTATCAGTTTTCATAGCTTTATTTAGCTGGCCATGTCCAGCTCCTTAGCTTACATCAGATCCCATGGGGATTGCTTAGAAAGGCAAGGAAGTTTATGAAAGAAGTGTAATAGGATACTGCATATTTTTGTGTAGATATTTTCATAGAACATGGTTTATGATGAAAATAAATATTTAATGATATAATCTGATCAATCATTATAGAACAACAACAACAACACTTTGAGAGAAAGAAAGAAAGAAAGAAAGAAAGAAAGAAAGAAAGAAAGAAAGAAAGAAAGAAAGAAAGAAAGAAAGAAAGAAAGAAAGAAAGAAAGAAAGAAAGAAAGAAAGAAAGAAAGAAAGAAAGAAAGAAGGAAAGAAAGAAAGGAGAGAGAGAAAGGGAAGAAGAAGAACATTTTAAAATGTGGCTACTGCATTTTTTAAAAAACATATCTGAGTGTTCCCTGTCTGAGTATGCTTGATACTCCTAGGTAGGTAATAAATGTGGTAAAATGTCATGGAGCAGAGGGACCCATTATTATTTTTAATTGGTTCTTTTACTACCTGAGGGTGTGCACAGACAACAGAAGAGGGTACCAAACTTACTTTTAACCTTTATACTTAGAAGAAGCTGGGCAAGGGGTGGAAAGTGTATTTTAAGTTATTATCCTCACAGTCACCTCACTCCCTCTCTGTTTGCAACTAGTGAACATGAATGTTATCCAGTTTGTAGTGCCAGTTCCTTATATTCCCCTTAGACCTGTTGTTTTCTCCACAGGTTCTGTCATGCTTTTCCCTCTGCTTCATGTGACATGCTATAGATTGTGTCAGATAACTTCAACATGATTCCTGCTTAGGGGAAAAAAATGTTAAAAAAATTAAATAAAATCACTTTTGAGTGATGGTAAAAAAGGACAAGACTGGCTTTTTTTTTTTTTTTTTTTTGAAACATATACAGGTCATAGATCAGACAGAGAAGTGTGACACTCATGCTTAGAAAAAAGGAATGGGCTGTTCTTAAATACTAGAGGATAAAAGAACTAGAGAAAACAAAAGAATATTCTCCTATTACTAAGACATTATTATGGCTGTATGTTAGTATTTACAGCATTGCTACAGCTTGTTCCTAAGACAGTTTCAGATTATAGGTATTAACAGAAAACAACCATTTGCAAAGGGAAGACAGAGGGTAAACCAGGCTAAATTGTGCTTCTGCTTTAGAGAAGCCATTCACATTGCGGGCCAGGAGAACAGGGAAATTAGCTTTGCTATATAAGTGGAGTGGAATGAGAATTATGTATACCTCTGCATCCTCTGTCACGCATATTCTCCAGCCAACAAATAATGTGAAAAGTAATGATGAAGGCTGATAGAGCAGGGAGTGCTGAAAGCCTTTCCTCTCTTCTCTGAGAATCTGTGTTTCACAGTGAGGTATTAATGTGAGTATGCTGGTGCCTCTTACCAAAAATAGACTAAGAAAATAATGTGGAGAAAAATAGCATGAAAACATCTTTTAGCATCTTTGTGGAAGTAGCTCAAAAAAATCCATTGTTATCAAGGGAAGGAGACCTCTTATATCTGGTTTGAAAATAAATAAATAAAATAAAATAAAAAAAAGATCTTCCTATGACTTTGACATTAGAAAGCATAATAATGCTAAGCAATGCTAAGCAAAGTGCTAACAAACATTTTACTACTCCCAACTACTTCATTCAAATTTGTACTGTAATTTTCAAATTAATTATTATATTTTCCCTGTCTGAAAGCTGTTTTGAAGTGGTGAAGGATAGAAAGTGCCAAACTCTCTCTTCACTGAAGCTGATGTCATTAAGTGTCCTAGCATTTACACCATACACATAATTCTGTCTATGGTTTTGTTTGAGTAAAGCTAGCTCAGCAGCAAAGACAATTATTTTGAGAGAACTCTTATGTTACAGCTCTTTATTTTACTACTGAGGATTCTCTGTCTTTATTGACTCCATCTCGGGAATCCACCTCATTTCTTGGCTGCAGTGACCTTTGTGTTTATAACATTTCATCAGTTTCCAAGCAATCAGTTGAAGGTGAATGCTGTGGTATTCATATATTTATAAACAATTCTTGTGACCTCGACATAATTCCCTACCCTACTCCACCCCTTTCACTTTTAAGATATGCTCTAATGCATTTTGCTGAAATTGAGGAAAAAAGTATTAGGTTCATTGCTTTTCAGATGGATATCACAGAATCACAGAATGGCCTGGGTTGGAAGGGACCTCACAGATCACGAATCTCCAGCCCCCACCACCACAAAGAGGGCCACCAACCTCCACATTTAATATTAGACCAGGTTGCCTGGGGTCCCATCCCATCTGGCCTTTAACACCAACAGGTACAGGGCTTCCACAACCTCTCTGGGCTGCCTGATCCATCACCTCACCACTTTCATAGTAAAGAACTTCCCCCTGACATCCCACCTAGATCTTCCCTCCTTCAAATTAAAAAGTTTCCCCTTGTCCTGCTGTTGTCTACCCTTTCAAATAATTCACTCCCCTCCTGCATATAGGCTCCCTTTAGGTACTGGATGGCTGCAATAAGGTCACCCTGCAGCTTTCTTTTCTCCAGGCTGAACAAGCCCAGCTCCCTCATCCTATCTTTGTAGGGGAGGTGGTCCAGCACCCTGATCAACTTTGTGGCCCTCCTCTGGACCCTCTCAATGGCTCTCTCTCTTTCTTGTACTGGGGGTTCATACCTGGACACAGTACTCCAGATGGTGCCTCACAAGAGCAGAGTAGAGAGGGATAATCACATCCCTGTCCCTGCTGGTTGGTCCACTTCTAATTGGGCCCAGGATACCATTTGCTTTCTGATATGCAAGAGCACACTGCTGGCTCATTTTAAGTTTTTTCATCCACCAGTTTTATGATTTTAGGCTTATATGGTAAAAATATCAGGTTGTCCTTTCTGTCACAGTGTACCAGTTTACTTCCTGCTTGTTCCTCTAATATGTGTGCATTACACTGTGTCACTGCTTCTTCATTCTTATTAGTAATAGCAGTAACCATAATCCAGTATTCTTATTTCAAAGTTTTTCAACCATAAATCTGAGATTACTTTGAAGAGGAGTTCAATATTTTTATCCCCAATCAACATATCAGGAAAGTGAGGTACATAACTGGGAAGAAGGGAAATGACTTGCTCCAAACTAAGATAGATAGCTAAGCCAGAAGAGGGGACAGAAACCACAGTTCCTAATACTCGTTAGTGTCTTCTGTTCCCTGCAAAACAGAGGTTACTATGTCCCCGCAAGCCTTTTAAAACCACACCCTATTCCTTTTTCTCACTTCTCTGTAAGATATAGTGTCCTTGCCTATTTCTAATAAAATTAATTGCAGACTATTTTATTGACCAAATATTACATGATGATGCCTGTATAGATTTCTCCAAATATTAACATGCTCAGTTTAAACTGAATGGAGTTAATTCAAATAAAGTTTTTATGTTTAAAATCTCTCTATTGGAAAATAACCAGATTTAAAATTTGTCAGGGTTTTTTTTTTGTTTGTTTAGGTCTAGTTTATTTTGCTACATCCACATGACAAAGATAAACCTAAAAAAGGCCTTGGAAAAGTAGCACTGTCTGTGAATGTGTCTTTTATGCATTCTAAAAATTATTTTGCAATATATAAAAAAAGTAATATAATAAATGAATGTTTTAAAATCACCTTCAAGAACATATAAGCACCTTTTGATGTGACAATGTTTTTAAAATGTGTTAATAACTATCCCTTTAAAAAAAATTATTTCATTAAAAATAATAATAATAATAAAAATAGAAAAAGAGGCCGTCAGTTTACTCATGACATTTAAGTGGATTAGTGCCTAGTTGTCTCTGAAATATATTCTGGTCGTCAAAGTTTAACAAGAAAATACATGCCAAAACACAATCTGTGTTTGAAACAGAATAAATTTTTGGTAATAATTTACTGAAACTAAATTTAGTTCTCTAAAAGCTTATTTATATGGAGACTTTCAGGAAAATTAATCTGTAAAACTGAATTTAAAGTGGATTAGTTAAACCTAATTAAGTCCCTGTATAGATGTTCATTCAGAATTAAAATTGCTTTGATTTGGTTTAACTTAACTCCCTTCCAAATGAATTATGACTACCAGAGATTTAATGTAGTTTAAATAATCTACTTTAAAAATTAAATGTAGAAAAATTTTCCTGCATGTCTCTGTGTAGACAAGGTCTCTGGAAAAAATCTGTCTGTCTGACCCTTTCCCAGATGTTAATACAGGTGTAGACATTAACAGAACAAAATCCTGTAAGACATATGAAATGACTCAGTTCTCTTAAAAAAGAGACAGAATGCAGGCAAGTATGTTGTCTAGCAGGTAGGAATTTATGATATGAGGGAAGGACTATCTACTAGAGGTGCCTAGAAACTGCAGGAAAAGTCTAATCCTCAGCTTTCAGGCTAACTTTTGCTTAGTGAACATGACTTCCCAAGAGAAGGAATGACTGGAAATACTCATTTTCTACAGGTTTATAAGAAGATGAAACACGACTGGTTATCATATCTGTCATCTGTTTAGAACACGATAGGTTCTTTATGCTGAGATTCCTGTTTGAATACACACCAGTAATAATTCTGTATAACCACTACAGTATTTATATGGTTCTTTGACAGTGTTTTTGTAAAAGGATAGCATTTCTTTCAAAATTTCAGAGTGCAGTTTTGTACCATAGTTCTGAGAGGGGGATTATTTAAGCAGGCTTAAGGCCAGAGAGATTCTTGGAAAAAAAATAACACCCATTTTTCCAATAGCTGTTCTGTACTTGAATTAATATGGAAACTTGGAGGAAGAAAAAGGCATGGTCACAATGAATTTTCAAAACACCTCTTCCAAGAATGACCTTCTTAACATTTAAAAGTAATGTTCCTTGTGGGCAGGTGAGACTTTGATTGCAAATGATGTCAGTAGCTTTTGTACTGGTGATTTTATTGACCCTTTTTGGAGCATAGTAGATAAATTCTTCTTCCCATTTTATCTTTTCTCTGCCTATTGTGCAATATGTTTCATGATTCCAATACTGACAGTTCAGTTGGAATGGAATGTTGTGTGGGTTTTTGTTCTTGTTGTTTGTTTGGTTGGTTGGTTGGTTTTTTGTTTTGTTTTGGTTTGGTTTGGTTTTGTTTTTTTTAGTAAGAGACTTTGGAGCCACCATAATTTGGGGCTAAAATGTTTTTATTGGAGTTAAATTATGTCCCTTAATTTAAATCAGTAGAGTTAATTATACATTGGTAAATCCTCAACTCAACCAGAATCCAGAATATTGAGAATGATATAAGAACCACTGTAAGCTGAAAAAAATTGTGCAGAAACGAGTTGCTGATACTTAAGAGGAAGACTGATAGTGCTGCACCTGAAGTAAACAACAATTTCTGATGTAGGTGATTTCATTTTCAAAATTTCAGCAGTATTGTTCTGTTCAATTGATTTTTATGTGGTACAGTTTAAAAGCTGGTTTTGTTTCTCTTTGCTCGCTTAGTAACAAGCATCAGTAGACAACAAATTTCCAATCACTATAATGAGAAGTGTCACAAAAACACACATTGCAAGAGCACTAACTTTACATACTAATTATGCTGTTGGGTTTCGAAGGAAGAGGAAGAAAAAACAAAATAATAAGAGAATGGAACAACAGAACAATTTTGTGAACTACCTCATAATATTCTTTGGATTTATCTTCATATAAAACAAACCATACAACAATAATTTAACTATCACTGGTGCATAAATGTCCTTCTCCACACCTATACATCATCTCTTGGTAAGTGAAAATAAATCTAACCATAGGGAAAACCACAGTTAAACTGTGCAAATGGTGAATTGCAAAAATAATGTTTAGACCTTTTAGAAAAGGAGTCTCTATGGCAGTTTTAAACAACAAAATCAGCTCTGTTGAGGAAGCTCCTCCCTCAGGCCCACCTACAAGCTTCCATCTTCTGCTCTCGCACCCCTGTGAGCTGTTGCTACTTACCATGTCCATAGAAAACAAGCCCTGTAAAAACAAAGTTATTCTGGATGAACTCAGTAAATATTCTTCCAGGTGAGTCAGATAAACCTACAAGAGAGGAGAAGTTTGAAAATGCTCCTTGCATGAAAGGCAGCTTAGACTGCTTTTGAGTACATCTGACCATTGAGTTCAGGTTGTTCAGGTACAAACAAACAAAAAACACACCTAAAACAACAACAACAACAACAAAACAAAACAAGTATTTTTGTTGAAAATTACATGTATTTATTATTTGCTTAAGTACATATGTTTATTATTTTTACAGTCATTCTAAACATTGAAAGTGATGTACCCATTTACATCACATTTGTAATTTTGGAGCTAAAAATGCTTCTTCCTTTTTTAGTTTGGTATCTATGATAGATATTGTTCTGTTAAATATTTCCTGAAATCTCTGAATAATTAAGGCACAAAATAGATGATTTAAGAGCAAAATGTTGTTTATAAAAGTGCACTTGTCAGTGTTGGGGAGGTAAAAAGAAGTAATCCTGCCGTGACAGTAGTCCCCCAGGAAGACCTTACCTTCCTGATACCATCCATGTTTCTTGTGGTTCAGAACACTTGTTAAACTGAAAGGGGGAAAGAGGAGTGCACGACATTTAGACTTGTTGTAACATAAACCATTTCTTATCTCTTCCCTCAGTCCCTCTTCTCTGCCTCCATTTACAACTTCACTATCCCTCCTGCCTCCTGGGACCAGAACCTTAGTGTAATCTTTGTTCTTCTTGCTTCCCTCTGCATATCTAAGACAAACTGTCTCTCTTACTTTTTTTTTTTTTCTTTTTTCTTCAGTCACATGCACATAAAAAAATCCACTTTTTTTTTTTTTTCCCCCCTCCCCCTTCTTTTTCTTTTACCTTTTCTCCAAAGTGAATATTTTCATATCTCATTTCAGTCTGTCTCACAGTTTCCATATCAGCCAGCCCATGGGCTAAAATCAGTTCTACTTCTCAGTTACAACTTTATTTTTTGTCATAAAGTGGACCCATTGAGTCCATTGAGAACTGAAGTCCTTTTCTTCTCTGTTTTCCAAAAGATAATCTTAGAAATCTGTAATTATGGCAGAATGCACTGTTCTTCCAACCTGGACTGGTTTTCATTAAGTCCGGAAAGCATTTCTATGCCACTATCAACTTCTAGCTCATTTCACCCACAGTTGTTAACATACTTCAAGATTTTCATGTTAATTAGATGTTTGATGATCTAGATTTTTATTTCTCAAATTTGTTAGTCAGCCAAAAGTTTTTTTTTTTAGAATTTTCCAAGAAGCATTTATATCTTAGAAGAGCAGTTCAACGTGCACTTTGCCTTATTTAGATTTAAAACATTAACATCTCTATGCCTAAATCCCATAGGGATCACGTCTAGCTAGGTGCTCTGTGAGAAAACGTAACGTACACTGACAGCACAGAGTTTAGTATCCTTGACCACAGCCACTTACATTCATAGCACATTCAGAATATAAAGTACTGCTGTATTTCTTTCAGAACACTTGCCCAGGAAGTGACAGATTTGGGAGGACCTGAATGATGCTAAATTCCATTATGAGTTTTACCCGGAATTGTTGCTTCATTTCATTGGAAGAATATGAACAACAGTATTTGCATATTTTGCACAGTGTTTTGAGATCAGCTGAAGAGAGCTGTTTAAAAAGATGTACAAATTTTAAGAGAAGCTTTGAAGAATCCATAGTGTTACATTAATGGTTCTGCATTAATGGTTTTGAGGTGCTGTTATAAATGGCACCACTTACGCCTTGTATTTTCCTAACTATGCAATCAGCAATAAATGCAGTAGTTAGATATCTTATTGCAAGTCCTTTTGGGGAGCTAAAAGTATGAAGTTAATGCAGCTAAATTAAGGACCATTAAGCCCTTTAAGGAAACTCTTATTGAGAAGTAGAGTGCTTAAGAGAAGATTAAACTAAAAAAAAAAAAAAAAAAAAAAAAAGCATTTTTAATATCTACAAAGACTTTCATTTAACTTCATAGCTTCAGTTGATTCATCACAACCTTCCTAAGTGCCAGCAGTCCCAAGAGATATCAGTTTTTCACAAAAGTAAATCTTTGGAATCAGACCCTGTGATGGACACAGTGGAAAATCACAGAGAGCAGCAAAGGGAAAAAAGAAAAGAAAAAAAAAAGAAAAAAAAAAAAAAGAGGGAAAAAAAAAAAAAAGCATGGTAGTATAAAGCACTACATGCCTGCCCACTCAAACTGGATGCCTGAGCTCAAACTTGATGATTACAGCTGAAGTAAGCACAAATGGCTGTGTACCACAACATTGGTAAAAGGATATAGGAAGCTGTGCTATGTGAATGTTGCTGTATATCCCATTACTCTGTGCAGACGGTACCCCAAAGTATCATTTTCTTTATGGCTATGGTGCTTTCTCATGCTTTATTAATTTTTGGAGGGATTCAGCTTGGCTACTTGGTTGTCACTTTATTGTCCCAATAAATATCGACTCTATGTAAAGAAAAATATAAAACTGCCAGAAAAACCAACCTATATCTTATACTCTATAGTCAATATAAGTTTCCTCTCTGTCATTAACACAGGAATTCTGCAAACTTTTCAGCTTTGATAAGGACACATCATGGACAAAAATGCTGATACTTCTGTTAACTATAATTATGTATTTTGTTTAATAATTAGATTTTTGTTGTTGCTTTTGGCTTTCATAACTCACTGTTTTCACTGGCTTCCAATTAATACATTTACAATCCTTTTTTTTCCTTCCTTCCTTCCTTCCTTCCTTCCTTCCTTCCTTCCTTCCTTCCTTCCTTCCTTCCTTCCTTCCTTCCTTCCTTCCTTCCTTCCTTCCTTCCTTCCTTCCTTCCTTCCTTCCTTCCTTCCTTCCTTCCTTCCTTCCTTCCTTCCTTCCTTCCTTCCTTCCTTCCTTCCTTCCTTCCTTCCTTCCTTCCTTCCTTCCTTCCTTCCTTCCTTCCTTCCTTCCTTCCTTCCTTCCTTCCTTCCTTCCTTCCTTCCTTCCTTCCTTCCTCCCTCCCTCCCTCCCTCCTTCCCTCCCTCCCTAACTTCCTTACTTCCTAACTTCCTTCCTAACTTCCTAACTTCCTTCCTAACTTCCTTCCTTCCTACCTTCCTCCCTCCCTCCCGCCCTCCCTCCCTCCCTCCTTCCTTCCCTCCCTCCCTTCCTTTCTCCCTTCCTCCTTCCCTCCCTCCCTTCCTCCCTCCCACTCTTCCTTCCTCCCCCCCTTCCTCCCTCCCTCCCTCTCTCCCTTCCTCCCGCCCTCCCTTCCTTCCTTCTTTTCCTGGCATTATATCTAGAAGTTCATGGAAGTAAGCAGAACTGTGACAGTTTCCACCTTCAGGGTAGTCAGTTACATTTCCATTCTTCGGTCATATAACACTTCAGTAAATAGAGGAGCAGGCATAATGATGATAGAGTAAGAAACAAAAACTTCTTTGTCTCACATGGAAAGTAAACAGAATATTTTCTCATTCTGAAATTTATCATATCTGTGAAGGGCAAAAGTACTGCTAGCTGTTACTAAGCAGATGAGATTATAAGATGCTAAGCAGATTTATTAATGTAACATGGTCACTACTATCTTACAGCACTTATGTAGGCATTAACTGTAGATGAACCGAAGTAATACTTGGAAGCTGTGCAGCATTTCAGTTTAGGGTCACATAGCTAAAATTTGGTGCTGATCTTCACAAGAGTATCCACCTATGAGAGATAAGCATGACAGTCTTCACAGATAGATGCCAAATCACATACACTTATTTTATCAGAATTTATAATGAACTGCCAGTCCTGGGGCTCGTGCTTCTTCCTTTTCAGCTGTGCATTTTGTTGTTAGAGTGAATGTAGACTTGCATTTTCCATCTAGAGAGATCAATATTTCCTGCCCTCCCACCCTTTATTTCTCACTGCCCACCATTTTTCTTGTCAGATTATGTTCCCCATTGCTGGGCAAGCAGTTTATGAGAAATAAACCACTGAGGCACATCAAACCTTATAGGGGGGCCAGGTCAGTAATTCAGTGGCAGAGTTTTTCAATCCATTCTCTTTCAAGTAGCTTATTTTAAAAGATAAAACAGAAATAAAACATTATTGTGTCTCCTGTTGATGTTTAACAAAACTATAGAAAGACCTTTTGCCTTAATAACGCCGGTGATGTGCATTTTATCTTTCTAATTATTTATTTATAGTTGACATGAAAATGCTTCCCACTAGACATAGCTGACTGCATGAAACCAAGTTCTTCATTGCCTTTGTGAGACTTTCGTTATTATAACATGATTAAAATACTACATTAATTATGCATCTTGCTATAAAACAGAATTCAGCAGAGGAAACAAATATGTATTAATAATATATTAGTTATTAAATTGTGTACTTGTCATTTGAATGATATACAAACTGATACATCTTCAATTCAAGAAGATCACCATTCATGAACTTCTAAGTCCACTTACATTTCACTATCATGGATGGCAAAACTTTTCAGAAAGGTCACCTTGTGGTACAGATGAGTACTCTTGAGATTAAGTAGACAACACAGCTTCATTGTCAGGCTAAAATTTTTGCTAAGATGTGGTCATATCATAAAGCATATTGGCCACTAGGCTAGGCCATGTGAAATCAACTTTTCATCAAGTAAAGTGCTTCAATTTGTGAACATTAAAAAGGAGACACCTTGAAACAAGAGCAATTCTGAATTTTTATTTTGTGTTTCCTTGTACTGCTGGAAGGAAGACTTTTATACTGAAGAAAAGCAAGCTATGTTTTGCTGCACTGGTGAAAGGTATTGTTGAAACAGATATTTAAAAGTTCTTATAAAGTCAGTTTTGTGATTAGACTGCTTGAAGAGGAGATTGTAAGACTGTGTGTAGATAAAGCATGTGAGGAAATTATTTAGAAGTAATGCAACGGGTTCCAAAATCTTAGCACATCAAGGCATCATTTAGTTAAAGAATAGAGCCAATAGATTATGAAGTGCAACTGCAGCTGATTAGCTGCAGCAAACTTTTATTAAAATAAAACATTTACTTTCTTTTTGGCTCCAGCTAGAATAAAAATAAATTTATTTAATATGAGAGCTGCTTGGCAAGATTTGCTCTAGGAAATTAAATGTGCCTGGGAATGTTCATGCCAGTGAGGTCAGCTGTCATGGAGTGACCTATGTCCATAATATTAAAATCGGCTAGTTGACTATAGAAGGTGAAAGCAGGCAAATTGCCAGTGGATAACACTGTTGACTCCTAAAGCTTGTCTAAGAGATAGCTGGAAGAGGCCTAGATGGCCAGGGTCTGTTTGTGTAATTTATCAAGTGTCTGACTTTTAGTCTCAAGAACTTGTTATTTTATAAGTAGTGTTAGTCTTGTTGAGTGAGTGTCCATAAGATATTTTCTAAAACTAATTATTGAGATAAGTTCCAAATTTTAGTTCCATCCTAAAATGTTATATGTATAGCTTCCCTTTTTCTTAGAGTTGTTAGATATATTCTAATTTTGAGACCAAATTGAATGAAAGGAGAAGTTAGATCTTCTAAGGCTAACTTAAGACATAAAACCCTTCAGCTGTCAGCTGCATATGGATGTATTTTCTCATTGGCTTATTATTGAACCAGAACAAATGAAAAACTTCAGAAAAGGTGTGGAGTCTTAAAAGTTTTTTGATTAAACTGACGTAAAAGTTATGTCAGATAAGATGTTAAAACAATTAATATTAGTCATTTCAATAACAGTGCAACGAAAATGTAATACTGCAACTATTAATATGTAGTTCTGACTTGGGATTTGCACCAAGAGATCTGAAAAGATAAAAAAAGAAAATAAATAATATTTTATGGACTGTGAAAGTGAGAAAGAGTCAAGTACAGTGTCATGGTCAGAATTGACTTTTAGGTCATTAGTCAATCAGCAATAGAATGTAGATACCTCAAATTTCACATTAAACGTCTGTTCACTATAATGGTAACAGTGGTTGAGCATATGGATTTATTTTATTCCTTGATAATTTTCTATCCAAAGAAAACTGTGACTCAGTAACTGTTAAGTCATGTAACATGCACATGACATCCCTAAAATCAGGAGGTCAGCAATACGTGAAGTTATACTAGACTAAAATGGCTTTCTCTCTTCCTGTCTCTTGTTTCTTGTATTTTCATTTCTTCTATGTTTTCTCTGAAAGAAGGCAGTAGATCACCCAGTCAAGAAAACTGTCTGCTTAAAAGGAGATTCACCTGTATATAAACCATTCCTAATAAATAATTTATATATATTGTGGCAACTTCACTGTTTTTTGTTTGTTTGTTTGTTTTTTTCACTTCGAAGCAGCGTTGCACAATTATTTATTCACTGTTTGCTTTGTTTTATAAAAACTCTGAAGTGATTTTTTATAGGAAATGATCTGGCTGACTGTTGCATGCTTTGGCTGCTTTAGGGCAGATCAGTCTATCAGTCTAAGTAATTTTTTATTAGTTGTATCGATTATTATCGATTATTATTTCCTTTTTTTTTTTTTTTTTTTTTCTTGTAGGGAAAGTTAGAAGTACTTATATTACTACAAAAACGGAAAAAAAAGAAACAAAGGAAAAAAGAAAAAAAAGGAAAAAAAAAATGATACCATAGCATTTCCTGTTATCATATCCTGTTGTGTATTAACCTAATATCTGTATAACATTAAATATAGAACTCTACATATCAACAGTACATTTGATCAATTAGTTTGCAGTGGTGCTCTGGCAGTGTTTTATTTTCATAAAGGCATGCAAATCTTTCTATTTAAAACATAAGATTTTCTTAATGTAACCACTCTACTGGTGTTGCAGCTGACAGAACACACAAAAAAATCAAACAATATCAGAAGGTAATTCCTGCTCAGCTATATAGATGCTTTCCTTGTTTAAACTAACTCTTCAGTTGTGCTTACTTTGGTACTGTTTATATTTGTAATTACAGCACCTCCCAGTGTTTCTGTAAGTTATTGATTACACTGTGCTCATCCATCAAGGCTGATGAGCTATGGAGAAAAAAAAAAGAAAGAAAAAAAAACCACACACACACACAGAAAAACCTTGGAGCCATATCCTTGAAACTTTATAACACCATTTTGGTTCCAGAAATCTGTAAATTTCATTCAATTATACCATCTTTCCTGGCACTGTCACCAAGAGCTGCTTTCAATATGTACATTAATGGAAAAAAATTACTGTCTCAAACATGGATATTGAAACTTCTGTCTAATTTCAAATAGAAATTGTTCCTGTTTTGTCTCAAGACAGCACAGTTTTGATAAATCACTTGAAAATCCACTTTGAGAGGAAGTTCTTTAAAATTTGCTAAGATAAGTATGCTGAAATGTATTGTAGGGTCTGTGTAGGCTAACTGAAATAACTTTGTGAAGCTAGGGAAAGAACTGTAGTTTGACATAATGCATACCTTTGGTACTGGTATGAATTATGTTACACTTGTTTGATAATACAACATAATATAAACTCTAGGAGTTAAAACTTGTAGAGGCAGTCATTTATGTGTTATGAACTTAAGGAGTGTGTTTCCCTTGGGATTTGGGGTGATTCCTTCACCCTCTCCCCAGTTTGCATCCAGCATTCTTTCTCAGTAGCATTTGTGGTTTCTAGGGTTTATGGGTCTGGTTAGGGCACAGATATTTTTAGCTGAGCAACATGATTACATGTAAAAACATACATGTGCATGCGCACAAGCATACACTTTCTCTCTGCCTAGCAACCATAGAAGAGTTGTCAAGTCAGTCTAATGATAAAATAAAAATGCTATGCAAGAGAAGCTACTGCTTTGTGATTTCTTCATACTAGTGCTTTGACAATATGCCAAGGCATTACAACTCAGACCCAAGATACAAATGAAGTCTGGAATGAAAAAGGAAGAAAAAAAGCAGACTAACAATGTAATGCTGAAGTGAGTGGAGTGTTATTCTGAGAGGTGCTAGCAGCTGTGAAAGGAAACAATGGTGTAACATTCCTCTTTCATTTTCAGTTCTTGCTTGTTATCTTCCACGTCTGCTTGGAACCCCCTTTCGTGAATAAGATGTGCTCTGATAAAGGAAGTGAAGATACATGAAGTCTCAATGTAACAAAGCACAGAGTGGTCATTGTCCTCTGCTTATCCTCACTGTACTTTCACACCATTAATGGTTTAACTAATAAGACTTGCACTTAGGATCTCACCTTTGTGCTTTCTGTGGTAGTGTCACATTTGAAGTGTGATGGCTTTTGCAAAAGCACTGCAAAATATCAGGTAATTCTCATAACGTTATTCTGAACAGACACAGCTTATTATTTCTGATTGTGTTGGTGGAGAAAGCAAGGTTAAGTGACTTGCTTCAGCTCAAACAAGAAGTCAGTGATTACGATCAGGGATTCATATTCCTGGTTTTTGAACACAGTTTACTTGAAACAACATCATAACATGAAAAATCACTTCAATTTTTTGCAATTAAGAAAAATTGCCAGGCTTTAGTAACTTATTTTAGAATTTGTTTGCTAATTGACATTAGCAAGTCACTTCTCTGTGCAAAAGTTTTAATTCTCCTTCTGCTAGTACTGAGATTTCTAATTACTTCTCTTCATTCTCCTTGGTCTGTTTTTTTTTTTGTTTTTGTTTGTTTGTTTGTTTTGTTATTCTTCTTGTTGCTGTTTTTTGTTTGTTTGTTTTTCCCTTCAGAGCTTTTTTATGCCTTCTGCTGTTCCTAAGCATTTTCCTCTCAATGAGAGACTGTCCTTTTCTAGCAGTTGCCAGTTCCAGTCAGCAGGACTGCAGTCAGGAAGTACCCATGATAACTGATTTATCCCCCATAGAGACCACACATAATATGAAGGTCTGCATTTTAAAAAAGTAGATCCTGTCCACAGCTCAGGCTTGCAACATAAAGTGCCAGAACAGGTGCCCAAAGAATTTATTTTGGTTTGAGCTCTGAGAATGTACTAATGTATGGTGAGTAATGCAGTCTCCATTGATGTTGCTGCCTGCATTCTCATTATTTAAAGAACTGAGGATCAAGCTTCAGTCCACAATGTGATAATTTCCCCCAATACCTAATTTAATGGAAGTAATTTCTATTTACACCATGTCTTTCATTTGAGAAGCTCTCACACTATAAACATAAATTAAGCTTAATGCTCCCTCTGTGCAACATACATAGACTTAGGAGTAGAGCGGTTTAATCATTATACTGGTGTGCCAGTAAGGAAATACTAGAAATCTAGTTCTCTTCCTTTCTACAGGCTCTGGACAGATTCAACACATGCTTCAAATGCAAGAACTGGAGAGGATAGTATAGTTCTGCCTTGCTGCCTTCTCTGAAGTCCAACTGAGTAAATTTGGGGCATGTCTTCCTTAAAATGATTTTCCTAATATCAAGGTAGTGGTTACGTGCAGGTATAGATTTACTAAAGAGGTTGGAATGATAATAGCATCTCCACTTGACAGCACTTGCTATGGCAAATACTCATGATGTATGTGACAGCTCTGTCCAGTTAGATTAGTACCTTTAACACCTCTGAGCGTAGGACACAGTGCAGCCAATCAAAATCAGGAGTTCATAGTTCACAGAATCACAGAATCACAGAATCACAGAATTATCAAGGTTGGAAAAGACCTAGAAGATCATCTAGTCCAACCATCACCAATACTTCCAGGCTAAATCATATTCCTCAGCACCACATCCAAGCGTTTCTTGAACACTCCCATTGTCGGTGACTCCACCACCTCCCTGGGCAGTGCATTCCAGTGCCTGACTACTCTTTCCGAAAAGTAATATTTCCTAATGTCCAGCCTGAATCTCCCCTGATGCAGCTTAAAACCATTCCCTCTAGTTCTATCACTGATTACACGAGAGAAGAGGCCAACCCCCAGCTCACTACAACCCCCCTTCAGGAAGTTATAGAGAGCAATAAGGTCTCCCCTGAGCCTCCTCTTCTCCAGGCTGAACAATCCCAGCTCCCTCAGCCACTCCTCGTAAGGCCTGTGCTCCAGACCCCTCATCAGCTTCGTAGCCCTCCTCTGAACATGTCCAGGGCCGCAATGTCTTTCTTGCAGTGAGGGGCCCAAAACGCAGTGAGGGGCCCAAAACAATAGTTCTATCATGATTGGAAAATGTATTATAAATAAAGATACTATTTTTCTTCTTTTTGAAATATTGTTTTTTAATATGCTGTAACTTGTGGTTTTGTTTGCCAGCATATCAGCTCTGCTGTGAATAACCTAAGGCAGTAGGACATTGTTCCTAAAGAAGCAAAATAAATAAATAAATAAATAAACTGTCAATAGGGATAACAAAGGAAAGGATTCTAAGGGTAATGTCCATAAAATGTTTAATTCCTGGCTTTTAAGTCATAGGGCTACACCAACATATGTTGGGTCTGCAAACTGGAAATGCTGCACTAATTTGTAATGGCTGGATACCTTGTGCAGTTTCCCTGACAGGTGTTTTTTCTCTAAAGTTGCATAACTTTCTACAGTGAAAAACAATGTAAGTTAATCTACCCACAGAGAGTGTATCTTGACATTTATTCACCATTATGTATACATCCTATTTGGATACTACCCATACACTTTATTTTACAAGCAAATGATTCAATTAATGGACCTCAAAACTTTCTTGGATGCAGTGTGGAGGACTTGCTGCTTGAGCAATGGTTGCTGAAGGCATTTTGACTTCCTAAACTTGGAACAAACAGTGTTACTGAGTGAGTGGGGGGTCCTTCTGCTCTGGCAGTGATTTCCCTTTCCCTTCTGAGAAGTGTTTGCATGCTTCTGCAGCAGCTGAGGTTGCTTACTAATCCTCAGGGAGGCCGCAGTGATGCAGCCACCTAAAGAAAGAAACTCCTCGGGTCTCAATACCTTGGAAAAAATGAGATGTTCTTCCTTCTGTGGTTGACTAGCCTGCCAGAATATGAGGGCACAGTGGAGGACTTTAATTTTTATTTATTTATTTATTTTCCCCCTTTTTCTTTAAGAAAAACAGGATACCTTCTAATGGTTTGATGTCCTCAACCATTAAAAGGCACCATGGATTTAATTCCTGAGACTAACATGGACCCACAAGCAGCATTTAAGAGGCCTGGAAGCCACTGATATCTGAGACATAGAATGCTAATAATATCTCTCTCCATACAGGTGAAGCTGATCATCTACTTTCTTGAAGATTTTTTAATCTTAATTTTTACAGGCAGCAGAAAGCTAATCATTATGGTTTTCAAAACTCTCCTCTACTGTTGTCTGATTTGATGTTCCAGTTGGCCTATTACATGTTGTTGGGCTATGTCAGTCATCTTGTTACTTCTAGTTATTAGAAGGAACATCCAAGGGGAGGAAACATCCCTTAAAAGCTCGAGTGTTGTTTTATAGTCAGAGTCAGTTTGCCTATCCAGTATTATCATAAAAGTGACTGCAAGGTACATTTGTCTGGCCTCTTTGTAGTAACTCTACCACTGGCCTAAGTTACTGTAAATTAAGATAACAGGTTTAAATAAGAGAGACAAAGGAATGAAGTAAAAATTAAGGTTCGCCTCACAAACCAGCCAGCCCCAGGCCATGCGCTCCCAGACAGGAGGAAGGGCAGAGAGAGAGCTGATGATAGTTTTAACAAAGACAAAACACAATGGTAACGATCTGAGGAGGAAGAGTAATTTACTGAATTTAACCAAATCAAACAAAACAAGAGAGAGAAGAGTACACAAAGTAGGAGTCAAACCACGATACACTATAAAGAGAGGGTAGCACCTGCTTTTCTCCACTGTGAGCTGAGACGGCCAGAGGCAGTGAGCAGCTGGGATCTGGCCCACAGTCCACCCCTGTTTCATCTTCGCCCCAAGTCCTCTTGGGATGCCGCTCCTCCCCTCCCCTCTGGAAACACAAAATGTCCAAAAAGACAGTAACACAGAACAAGAACATTAACTCTTTAACTCCCACTGTTCTGTATGGTGTTCTGATGTGGAATGCCAACAGCAAAAATGACAAAACTACAAAAGTCACAAAATAAACCCTCCAAGGTAAGTAGAACTCAGAAAGGAGAAGAAATACCTCTGAAGTCCTATATTTGTGTGTGTGTTCATTGGTGACTCTGAAAAACACAGCAAAGATCTTTCCAGAAGCATTTGCAAATTCTCGTGGTTTTACTAAAACCGTTTCTTCACAGTACTGAAGCTTCCTGAGTAAGCAATTCTTTTTAGTACTCACTGGATTACTTTTTATTGTATGCAAATTCACTGACACAGATTATTGGTAGCTGAAAAAGGTGAAGTATTTTTATTTTATTTTATTTTATTTTATTTTATTTTATTTTATTTTATTTTATTTTATTTTATTTTATTTCTTTAACTTGTGCTTTAAAGTTACCCAAAGTTACAGTCAAAAGTTACAGTCAAAAGTATAAAGTTACAGTCAGGGCATCTGTGCTAAGTTTAGTTCTTGTCTTGGGTAGGTTAGGATGAGATGCTTGCATCTGTCAGAAAGTAAATTTAGTGTTGTAATTGTGCCATGTAATACTGACAGAAGTGGTACAGAATAAAAGGAAGAATCTAAAATAAATAAATAAATAAATAAATAAATAAAATAAAAAAGTCCAAGAGGATATGCTGTCTAGTTCCGCAATTGATTTTGAATTAGAAGTAGAAATATGCTTTACGTTGTAATCATGATTCAGTTCCACCACCCCAATCCCTACCCCAAAGAAGACTACTTTCATTCTATTGAAATGTGAAAAGCTGGAAATTCATTTTTAGACTGTAAGAGGAAATGAAAAGGACTGCAAGATTCATAATAGAATTTCAATGTCTACTTGAAATCCAGGCTTGAACCTAAGGGCAGTCCTTTCAAGGAGCTCAATGACATCTGTGTATAATTTAATAAATTACTATTGTAACACAAGTTTTTGAACTGATTACTCAGTTCAATTACTCTAAACAAAGAATACAACATTCTAATAGTCCCTGAAATAAATCTAGCCTAAAAGGATTGCAAAAATGTTGGAAACATCAAAGACACTTTTATCCACCATTGAATGATTTGAAGCCAGGTTCACCTACAAGTAAAAGGTCATCCTGTATGAGTATATCAGTAGCAAGGTTACCAATTTAAAAAGCTTAATGACAACTCTTAGCTGATGGTAAAAAGAGATACTTACATTTCGGCATAAATGATCACAAGTTACTGTATGCAAAGAAACACTTAGCCACAGGTAGAGGTTAAATATATTAATTGCTAGCCTTTTATTTCTATTTACAGATACTCCTACAAAGGGCTGGATTTTTCAAAGAAGTGATAGATGAATTAAGCCACAATTTTAAATGAATCATTTATTTTGCCATTTCAAATAACCAGGTGCTTCATTAGATGGCAAAGCCCAATTTCAACACTTAACACAATGTTCCAAAATTATTGTTCCAATTTTTTAGTTTTATTTTTTTTCCCTCATGGAGTACAGCTGCTTTTATATATTGAAAGATTTTATTTGCTCAGTAAATCTCTATGTGCCTGTGTTTTCATGTCACAGAATTGTAGAATTATATGTGTTGGAAAGAACCTTTAAAAGTCATCTAGTCCAACCCCCTGCAATGAATAGGGACACACATAACTAGATCAGGTTGCTCAGATCCCTGTCCAGACTGACCTTGAATATCTCCAAGGAAGGCACTTAGATCACATCACTGGGCAACCTGTTCCAGCGCTTCACCACCCTCACTATAAAAATTTTCTTCTTTATATACAGCCTAAATCTCCCATCTTTTAGTTTGGGACCATTTCCCCTTATCCTGTCTCAACAGACTCTGCTAAAGAATCTTCCCCCTTCTTTCTTTTAACCTCCCAGAATTTAGCTTTAACCAGAGCAACATGCTAAGGCTAAGAGTACAAAACACAACTGCCTCTAAAAGCCTGTCAGTGATGGTTTTTTTTTAAACGACAGGGAACTGCTAGCACAGCTGCACACTGATGTGGATTTACACTTTTTGCTGTTTTCTTTCTTTCTTTCTTTCTTTCTTTCTTTTTTTTTTTTTTTTTCTTTTTCTTTTTTTTTTTTTTTTTCCCTCCAAATGAAGGGAAAAAAAGCTGTATAGAATAATGAGTTAACTGCTGATGCATGAAACCAAGTGAAGACACTACCTTATACTTAATGGCAGCCTATGGACAGCCCTGTGTTTTAGAGCCAGTTCTTTTTCTGGGGAGACATTGTTGAGGTCAGATGTGGGGTTATTCTCTAGACTTTAAAGGGAATTTGAGGAGTGTCTAAATTTCAGATCTGACAGTCTGAGGGTAGGAATAAATGTGAGTTAGCATTAAAAGTACAGCTCATATCTTATTTCCTTTGAGCACATAATTGCTTCAGTGTTGATGGCTCACACAGTACTGTAGATATCAGAAAAGCAGTTAATTTGGTGATTTAACATATGAGTTATGATCCATTTTAACATTAATGTTGGGTTGTTTTTTTTGTTGTTGTTGTTCATTTTTTTATTTGTTTGTTTTTAATAAAGCAGAATTTAGTGGCCTCAGTGACCATTGTGCTGTTCTTTCCTAGTACTCTTCTTTTCCCTGCAGGCTCCATTAGTTAGTAGTTTCCTCCAGTATGAGAAAAGCAAAAGGGAATAAGTCAAGGCAGCAAGCCTGGAAAGACTGCAAGCTGATGTTTCTTTGCCTGCTCACTTCTGCTTTCCTTTCTCCTGTTTATTAAAGTTGTTGCCATCACTCATATGGCAGCTGTGCCTGGTTGGAGGAGGGCAGCTGGGGCAAAGGAGGACTCAGGCAGTAAGAACAGCAAAAGCAGATGCTTCTGGATATTTGTTGCTGTGCTTAAAAATATCATGTTAAAATCATATCTTAACATTGCAGATTAAAAACAGGTCATCGTGTCCTTCCTGTAGTGTCAAGCTAGACTGGTTGCAGAAGAATCAAACATAAGTTATTTGATGTGATAAAGAACCTCTGTCCAAGGGAGAGGCAGGAAGAGGAGGTATACTGTTCTGTAATGACTGACCTATTGCTAATGGCTCAGCCTTTACCTAGTGGAGATAGATGGATGAAGTTTTAGTTGCATCTGCCTGCATTCTTGCTCAATACTGAATGGTCTTCTAAACTGAAAGTGGATCTTCAAAATTGAATTTTCTACTTAAAAAAAAAAAACAAAAAACAATTAACATAAGTGCATTTTGCAAGGAACTGCAAGCAGATGATTGGATTATATTATTTTAATTCCACAGCATTGTTACTGTCAGAAAATCTATTTCGATTTCTGTTCACAAATTTCTCTTTAATACAGTTATGTTTTTTTCTTACGCATGATTTTCAACTTATTTCTGATTTGTGTTCTTGTTCTACAAATTGTGACAGGAAAAGTCACCACCTTTAAATAGGATAACGATTTCATTAAAAAAAAATCTACTACTGCAGAGATCAAACCCTTTGGCTTGTAAATAGGCTGGGGAAAACATTGTCAAAATGATTAAAAGGTCTTTGAAAATGTAATTCTAACAATCTAAAACAAATTAACTACCAGTTAACGTGATTATGTGCATTAAAAAGTGACTATAAAGTGTGAAACCAGCAGCTTCGTATTATGTAAGTTCATAAAAAGGAGACATCAAAGAAACACGTAACTGTAAAACGCTAACAAAATATTTGGAAAATTAACTGAAGGTTAGCCCGTAGGTGATTAGAATTTATTTGAAAATTCTTTTAAAGAGATGCTCTAACTCGACTTAAATGAAAACACTTGCTTTGGTGACTTTTACAAATTGGGATGAGTTGGTAAGAAAACACGAAATGTCAGATACTTCGACATGATAGAAAATATCACCTTTCAAACACCCAGCAGAATTTCAGAGTAGCTTCTAATTTGTTACCTTGCCAGTGCTGGGAAATGATTGCTGTGTTTCCAAATGTCACCAGAGTAGTTTGAATCATGCCATACACAAATGAATTTCTGAATATTCTTGCGAGCTTTTCCAACAACTGAGTTCCTCTTGCTTTGGCAGTTCTCTAAGCCAGAGTTTAAATACCTCACAAACCCGTTGATCAGTTTGGGCTAAAGGACTTTAATCACTTATATCACAGATTATGTTTGCATGCTCAGTACTTTGATGGGAATGAAATCCTCTTGGTAAGCTACTGTGCTGAAGTCCTGTGTGCCAAAATATCTGCTGATAAAACCTCCAGTTCTGCTATGTCAATATATGCATACAGCTGTTCATGTAGTGGGGTTGTGAAAAACCCCATCTTTTGCATATTTTCAAAGCAGATATTCTTGCTCTTGAACCCCCTTCCTTCTGCCTTTCTCATGTTAAGAGGATGGACTCAACCTCTCTACTCACCTCACCTGCACAAAAAGCTTATTGTTAAAGCTCCATGGTTTGTGTGCCTGAAGAGAAGTAGCAAGGATGGATGATATTCCCTGTTCCTCAACTCTTCTGAAAGAATTAGACATGACAGTACATGACCTGACTCCTACTCCATTTGGAGTATTTGACTCCAGAAGTGGGAGAAAATGTGTTAGGGATTATCCTGACACTACAGCCTGAACTATCTGAGCTTTGGGTTCTACATATCCCAGTCTCTTCTCCTTGCTTCTGACTGTTTTCTGCTTCTCCTTGTTCAGGCAGCTGGCTTTTGCAAAGCTATTCTTAAGCACTTAAAATGCAAGGAGAGCCTGACAACGTAACAGGGATCTACCCAATCCTTCTTTGCAGCTGAGTGCCAGACAGACATGTCATCACTGAGTATTGCAAATGCTTAGTTCCTCTTTCTTTCATCCTGAGCTAATTAGCACTATGATTAGAAGAGTGGCTGCAGGCCATGATTTGCACTGCCTTTACCAGTTGAGGAGTTAGACCAAAGTGAACTGAGAAACTGTATACTTTACCATTAAGACTCCTGTGAAAAGGGAGCTTTTACTGCTATGTGATAAGAAAGCAGTGCCCTTTTTCATGGAACATCCTTCCCTATTGTTCTGGCAATGCTAGATCAGATAGTGAGCCTGCTGAAAAGCACTGAGTGGGATTTGTTGGGGCAGCTGTTTCATACTGCTATCCTGGTAAAAGGGAAGTTGTAAAACCTCACAAGGATGGAACATGGAATTCCTAGAAGCAGAAGGCACTAGGAAAAAAGTGTAGGCTTCACATGGAGTAGCATTTAGTGATAGGACTACAGGGAATAGCCTCAAGTTGTGCCAGTAGAGGTTCAATTTGGATATTGGGAAAACTTTTTTTCACTGAAAGAGTGGTCTGGTGCTGGAATGGCTGCCCAGGGAGCTGATTGAGTAACCTTCCCCGGAGATGTTCAAGAAATATTTAGATGTTGTCCTAAGGGACATGATTTAATGGTAAAATACTGGTGGACAGTTGGACTAGATGATCTAGGAAGTCTTTTACTTGGTGATTCTATGATTGTCTGGTTAATTTGGCGTTTCTCTTTTTACTGCTAAGTCAGGTGCTCAATAGGGTCAAAGTTTGTCTTTTTTTGAGGCGTTCGGTTATACTTTTGATTGAAACAGAATAGTGAAACAGCAATCTCAAATATTTACAGAATGCTGATTTTATGCTTATGTGTTGACAGAAAAATAGAATAGCAACAATTAGTCAGGATTATTTTCTGTCAGAAACATGTTTTTTCCCCATTAGCTAGGACCATATTAGTAAAGAAAACATCCAGGCCCATCCCTAGTACTCTGATAATACAATACAGTTTACATCTTTATGACTACAGTTTTTCCTGTTCTTTAGCCCTCATCTAAAGAAGGAAGTCCTGATTTGTGCTGCCAGTTGGAAAACACTACCAGTTTCTTCTGTTTCACGTGCAGTTCTCAGACACTACCTGGCAGATGCAGTTTGGCATGGTTAAAACCTATAGAAGTGAGTGAACTAGCAATTAAACAGTTTTGGTATATTCCAAATACTGAACACATAATTGTGTGCCAGTGCTTGAGCCCTTGTGTTTTCTATTATAGCTGTAGAGAGAGCCTGTTGCAAATGCCATACAACCAGTATGCAGGGCTCATGCTGACGGAATAGCTAAGTACCTGTACTGAACATAGAATTTAATTACTAGTCATCTACATACATAAACAGTGTCATACAGTATTTTTTAGCTAAAAAGAATTGTGATGGGTTACTTAGGAGGTTTGAAAAACTGTTTTCTGCAAATGTTTAGGTATATGTTAGGCAGGTATCTATAAAGAATACTTAATCATGCCTCACACTGGGGAGATGGCCAAGTTGATCTCTTGCAACCTAATCAGCTTTCTATAATACTATGATTTTATAATACTTCTTTGATGAAAGCTATGGCAAATAAATTACAAATCTCTCTTGTATTAAGTAAACAGTTCCTCAGTGTGTGTGCATTCATTAACTTGGACTTACACAATAGTGAAAAACATTTCTTTTTTTTTTTTTTTTTTTAATCTCAGAAATATTGATGTTACAATAGATTCCTTTGGGTACTCTAGTACTGAGATTTGCTCTATATATAGAAACTCATGTATAATCATGGATGTAGAATACATTTTAAGTAGCAAAAAATAAAATTAGAAATAAGTGTGCATATTTTTTCATTGATTGCTTAAGAATACTCAGAAACATATTTATTTATTTCTCAAAATTCATATAATGTTAAAAGCCATATATGTATATTTGATTTCATATATAATAAATATAAAAATTTCTGTTCCATACATGGAAATCCCTTGATGTTAACCTCTTCTCATTTCTTGTAGTCCCTTTCCCCCGAGAGCATTCACATAGGATTGTCTCAGGATACACAATGCTAAGAATTTTAGAAGTGTTGCTCTCTCCTGTAAAACTGCTAGTATTTCAGGCTATCATTAATATGAAATGCATTTACAATTAGTACATACAATTAGTACATTTCTTTGTTAAAAATAAGAACTATCATGAATTATGTCTTATGGAAGCATCATTTGAAAACTCAGTTGTAGATTTAAGTAAAAACAATGAACCCTTGGAATCCTATGTATCAAAACCATATCAAAAATCATGAACATTCATTTTTGTGTTATTCAAACACCTGAAATGTCTTCTTGCAGTTTTTTCTTTAGTGAGCATGAAAAGTTAGAAGCTTATCAGGTGCTGTTTAGTATTTATAATGGATTTTTTTGGACAAATGTGCTTGTAAAATTACCAAAAAATTCTAAGTTATTAACATAATTCAAATGAAGCTTGTTGTGTAAAAGAGACTGATTCTTTCTTCTCTAGACTTCCTAGAAGACAAACATTATTATTACAATTTATTGGGTGCCACTGTTGTGTGTGGATTGTGACTGCTGGTTCTCGTTGCTATTTTTGTTCCTTGATATGTTTATTTATAGAGGAGTTATAAGGCTGTGATTGAAGTTGGTAAAGATGGTCACCTTGGGCTTGAAAAGTGACCCCAATCAGCTGGGCTTGTTGTCAGTGATGCTGGAATCTGTTCACGAATGAGTGGAAAGTAGTTTCCTGTCAAGTTTAGTTAGGATTGTTTTGTTATATATATATATATATTCTTTCTTTCTTCTTTTTTTTTTTTTTTCTTTCTCTCTCTCTCCTTTTTTTTTTTTTCTTTCTTTATTTTTATTTCAATTCAATGTCTTTGTTGTTATGTACAGTGTGAGTCCTGTGCTGCCTTAAAGATACGAAGAAGAAAGCCTATTTTTCAATAGGGAGACCATTGTAGCTAAATTTTGGTTCAATTGAGTTGTCTAGTAAGAGCTTTCTATGCATCGTGAGGACAGATTTCTCCAACAGTGAGTCCTGTCAGGGACCTTTAAAAAGTACAGACTTATGATTGAGTTTCCCATCACAGTCCAGTCTCCTTTATCTTCTGCCTTTGCAGTTTGAAACTAACTGTGATTGTGTCTTTGCACAATATGTTGTAAAGATGATATCTGAGGCTACGGAGGTGAAAGGGAGAGTAGAGATGTGTCTGATGATGGTGGTTGGATGAAGGAGCACAGAACATGCATTTGAAGGGTATTTTTTTCTTTTTTATTCTTAAGTATAATAGCACAAGGGAAAAAAAAAAAAAAGAAAAAAAAGAAAAAAAAGGGTTTTTTTCTTTTTTTTTTAAGTGCTTTTTTCCATGCTGGACATTTACTTACTTTATGATTAATAGAAGTAAATATATGATTTTGTGTTTTGTTTGTTTTTAATTAAAAAAATAATAATAAAAAAATTGTTCAGTGGATTGGACCCATATTTGACAAGACATTATTACCCCTCTCCAGGAGTGACTTCTAATTTCCTTTCAACATTTCTTCTGTAAAAAAGTCAATTTTCCTTTGCAATATTTTTCTCAGTATGATGGTCTGGCATTGACCCTTTACTTTTGATAGAACCAAGCAGATACAGTTTTCAAGTAGCCATTTTATTTCTTGTTGTTGCTTGCTATTGTTCCTTTTATTGTTCCAGTGGTGAATGACTTTAACTCCTGTCATTTTCCCCCTCTAACTTCTGTAGAAGAAAAAAAAAGAGAAGGAAATTACTGAAGGAGAATGACATTTTTCACACTTTTTTTGATGGTCAGGGAATTTATTAGAGTGCTCTTCTTGACAGGATGGTTTCAATTGCAATTCAAGACTTGTTTCAGATCTGAGAAAGAGCTTACATCTGACTAGGACAGAGGTGACTTTGTTTAAAATCTTCTCACATAAGGTATGGTATTAGTTTCCTCTTTTGGAAGATTGCTGTTGGTTTTGGTTATTAAAGCACTCTGAGACTCTGAGACAAACAGGATTTTATTGTGGAAATGACAAATGTTACTAGCAAAAGAGTTTAATTAGATACCACCTTACTCATAGTGAGGGGAGGAGGATCTGAAGTGGTTGCAATATAAGCTTTTCTCAGGATATTTGGCCCATTTTTACCAGGATTTTCTTTTTTTTTTTCTTCTTTTTTTCCTTTTTTCCTTTTTTTTTTTTTTTCCTGCTTTAGAAAAAGCCAAAACATTACAGCATGCGAGAGGATTGGTTTTGTTTCCTACACATCTAGAAGCAACTGCTTCTCTCTCCTTTTGTTTGCTACCTTTTGACATGCTTACAGTGAGGAGTGATTGAAATATCTGATTAACATCAAGTAAGAGGCATTTTTGCCCAGTTTTCTGACGAGATGCCGAACCAGTCCAAATCCCTTGAGTCTTATGCAGGAAGTAATCCCACGATCCAATGTCAGCATAATCCCCCCAAGACAGCTTAAATATTTGTAGTTCTTTCTTAAATCAAGAAATCCCTTGAGGTTTATACCAATCCCAATTTAAAAAATGACTTGACCTGAAAACCCTGGAGGAATGTTTGAATGAGGTTGCCTTGCCTCTGGCTTCTTGGCCATCTTGCTCTAATAAGACATGAATAAGATATGCAAGGTTCTAATTTATAATATGATATGAAAATTATGCATCCAGTGAAAGGCTAGGGGGAAAAATAAGGGATGGCAATGGTGGTAGAGACAGCATTTATTGTGATTACTAGAAGGGGCCCTCAGTGGGCTGGGATTATTGTACTTTAAGTGAAATTGATTTTGTTCATGATTTGATTTTAATCTAGTTTAGATGAATCAAATTCTACAAGGAACAGATATTTAATTTAGTACATTAGGATGAAAAGGACATCAGTTCAGAGAAGTTTAATGCATATGATGTGATAAAAGCAGTATCTGATTATGAGAGGCTTTTTTAATAATAATTCCTTGTTATTTCAGTACTTCTTGAATTTATTCTTTCTCTCTGCATAATATTTTTATTAAATCCAGCCAAGATTCTAGTCTCCTTAATGATATTTCAGCTGATTGCCTGAGCTAAAACAACAATAACAATAATAATAATTATTATTATTTTCTATATATATATAAAATGAATGGAGGAGGAAAGGGAAGAAGACAGAATTCCAGACTTATCATGCTGATTTTTCCTAGAGATCTGCTGTTGGAACAAACAGAAGATCCTCACTTGCCTCCTGGGTACTTGCTGCAGGCAAACTCCTTTGCAGAACGAGTCATAGCTGTCTTGTTACAGACTGCAGTTGTAAACAGAAAGTCTGTAGAAACCAATCTCCTGCAATTTTCCAGTCTACTGTTTTCTAATCTAGGGGAGCTGGAATGCTTTGCAATTTGGAAGTTGGTTGCTGTTGAAGAGAGGTCTCCTACACTTCAACAGTCAGTGCCAGATGGATCTGTTTTCTTAGCTTAACACCAGAGTTTCTGATAGCCATCCGTGCAGAGAATGCAGACAAAGAAAAGTTGAAATAGTGTATCTGAAAATGAAACCCAAGTTTCTTTTTCTTGAACAATAATTTATATGAATTTTTTCCTTCTTTCTTTCTTATTTGGCATCCAGTTCAGAGGCTTCTTGTAGTGAAAGAAGGAAATACTGTTGATACTCTGGCTTCCTGGCGCCTTCTCAGCACTTTTCTTTAGGTTATTGCAGATGAATCAGAGTTTTCTCATTGAGAAATGTTTTCTGTTTGGATGTCTAATGAACAAACATTATGTGCTGGAAGAAAAGATTAGCTGTGGTGAAAGGGACTTTCGATTATCATCCAGATTCACAAAGATCTGCATGGGTCACAGTGATCTGCATGGGGAAATAAGGAACATGAATAATGAAGGAGAAATCTTGCATCATAGATGCAGGGCAGGAGTTGGTGGAAAAGCATTTTAATACATCAGTCTGGAAACACTTGATTATATGTCACCTAGCTGCACTTGCTTGTCTTAAAACAAATTACAAGTGCTTTTGCACTCTTTCAAAAAAAATATATGATTAATATTTTTCATTTGCTGCTTTACAGAGAAAAAGCAACCAAAAAAGAAAAGGGAAAAAAAAAAAAAGTAAGGAAAGTAAGGAAAGTAAGGAAAGTAAGGAAAGTAAGGAAAGTAAGGAAGAAGGAAGGAAGGAAGGAAGGAAGGAAGGAAGGAAGGAAGGAAGGAAGGAAGGAAGGAAGGAAGGAAGGAAGGAAGGAAGGAAGGAAGGAAGGAAGGAAGGAAGGAAGGAAGGAAGGAAGGAAGGAAGGAAGGAAGGAAGGAAGGAAGGAAGGAAGGAAGGAAGGAAGGAAGGAAGGAAGGAAGGAAGGAAGGAAGAAGAAGAAAGAAAGAAAGAAAGAAAGAAAGAAAGAAAGAAAGAAAGAAAGAAAGAAAGAAAGAAAGAAAGAAAGAAAGAAAGAAAGAAAGAAAGAAAGAAAGAAAGAAAGAAAGAAAGAAAGAAAGAAAGAAAAAGAGAAAAAGAGAAACAGAAAGCAGCTGTATGGATTTCATGAGACTGTCCTGAGGACGGGACCTTCTCTTTCAGTGCTTAAACCTAGTTGTATCTATTTTAGGCTAAACTGCATCCTTCTTTAACTTCCCCTTCTGTATTACTGGGAGACTGGTGGATGATTGTCCGGTGCCTCCTGTTTGGAGGCAGAATACACCCTGCAGAAATCTCTAGAAAGCAGTTTACATTTATATAAATGAAATTAAGATTTTCTAGAAGTTCATGTTCATGTCTGTGGAGAAATCATTGGGTGTCCCTCCTTACTACACTGCTTTTAAGCTAGCATCTATTAGCTATTGCTGTGGTCCCAGCACTGTGGTCACTGTGGTTCACTGTCAGGCTGAGAGATACTGTAAGAGGCATTTGAAGGACAGTGTGGTCTGAGATGACAGAAAAACAGTTTTCCTTTCTGGTTTGGAGGCTGGGTTCTTTTTCTGAATATCCAGCACTCCCTGGGAATCTGATGAATCAGCATGACTAGAAGTTTTGTATTTTAATATCTTATACAGGTACTGTGCCAACGAGTAGGTGTATTGTTTCTTTCTGTCCTTAAATACACACTTGCTCTAAGCAACAGCTGTAGTGTTAGCATGTTGTTTTAAAGCACTGAAAGTATATACTTTTTGTTTTGTTTTTGTTTGTTTGTTTTTGTTCTCCCCCTCTCTGATGTTTAGCAATTGACATGGCAAATAGACTACACTGTATTGGATTGCATGATGTTCACATGATGAATAATACAGTGCTAGATATGGTAAGGGATAGAGTATGGAGTTTGGATAATGTCTTATCAAAAATCTTGGACTTCTACCACCTCCAACAATGCTCTATCTCTTTCTTTTGCCTTGTGATGCTGGGAGTAATGAGAATTTTGTTGTTATTACTGACAGTAAGTCCTGTACTGAGATTACATCTGTTCATTTAGCTGGAGATTTTCAGGGACCTGCAAGAATTTATTTCCTTACTTTGGACCCTCCATTTTGTGGTTTCAACTCAATGAGAAGTCTTCAGTTAAAAAAAAGATTGCACTCCTACATTTATTAAACAACAACAACAAAATACAAAACAAACAAACAAAAAAACCCACAAAAATACTAGTACATTTAAAGCTAGAAAATCAGATTTACTTTACACTGAAATGTATTTCTAATTTGCTGAATGGTTTAAAACAACATATCAATGTATTTTACATTGAAATGCTAACCAGTATTTCTTTAAGAAGAGAAGCATAGAAGGGAGCAAAATAAACACTCAAATCTGGACACTTCATTGATTAGATAAACTAATCTATTGTAATTAAAAGCTTGAGTATATTCTTATTTTTATAGTATTGTATTTTCTCCCTCATGCTAGGCTTTAAACTGCCTGAAACCATGAAAGGCTATATTCAGTGTCACAGATGCATGCAGGAGAATGCAAATGGCATGACATGTACTTGTCAGTGTCAGCTGAGAAAAGAATTGGCATGGATTGTTCAGTGGAACAATAAAGGAGGTGGTGTCTCTGGGACAATAGCTTTAGCTGACAGAGCAGATGGACTGCTAGCCTGGGAGATCTAACTAATCCTCTCTCAGAACAATGAACAAGAGTTTACACTCTACACTTTAGTTGGCTACGCTACAGTAAGTAAAACAGAAATGTGTTTATCAGTAATTCTGAGTGAGATACATCAAGTGCAATAATTTTTCCTGCAAAGATTGCTTGAAATTTGTAAGAACTTGTGAGTGTATCGCCATAGACATTTCTGTATATCCAGAAAATTGACCTCTATGAACAAGCTCTTGTAGCTGAAGTGATAACACATTTTTTTGAATAAGGAATCTTCTACCAGGAGTTCTTTATAACTTCTCAACATTCAAGTTGTCTGACATTTTCCTTTGCCAACATCTGCCTTGGTGCAAATTCTGGAATATATCTGGAAAACAGTGAAACACACAAAATATACTGTTACACCCTTCTCTGCATTAAAATAATAATAATGAAAGTTTCTCTGTTTATTGGAATAAATGTAGTCTCTCTGCATTTTGGAAAATAAGGTTGGAATTGGTAAGAATATATATTTTGTTCATTCTTTGGGTGAAGCACCCACATTTAGTCCACTCACAAGCACTGCAGAATAACTCCATTTGCTCTGTCTCACTAAGAGCATTTGGCAGCTAAGATCTGTGATTTGTGTCTGAATTGAACTTGCTTTGTGTCTCAGAAATCACTGGTGTGATCTGACTGCGGATGAATCAACCATAAATGGAAATATCTGTGTATATCAGGGTGAGCAGCCCTTTTCTTCCTCGGTGGTCCTTGCTCTTTGTCTGCATAGGGAAGTTCTCTTCTTTGTTTACTGTATTTGTCTACTTGATGTCTAAACATAATTGTGAATTAAAGTCCAGTTTGGTTGCAGCAAGGTGAGGAACAGTCATGGAATATGAAACAGGGGGCAGAAGTAAGATATGGAATGATCCACCTGAGGGGCACAGGGTGGCACGAGTGCTGCTGCAGATAGGTAGGGATCTGAACACTGAAACTAGGAGCAAAGATGATAAATGATATTGGCTAGATAAAAAAGGCATATGGAACTGGGAAAGATATAACAGAGAGTGGAGGGAACAGTATCTGAGGAAAATGTTGGGAATGGATGAGGAATAAAAGCATGGAGTTAGAGAGAGTTTGATAATATTCATTAGGGCTTACTGGAACTTTAGATACTTAATTCTGTAGGGTCAGTAGGATGCCTACAGTGAGAAATTCAAATCAACTTTCTGTGCTAGATGGATGAAGTCACCCACTTCGTTATCTGGAAAGGGAATTTGGAAAAGAGTGACAAGTGACTTGAGTAAAGTTTTCATTTATGTGAAGATATTCTTACTGCACAATTCTTCTGATCTCTGTGACAGCCTGCAATGCACAAATTCTGACGTATGTGATTCCCTGCACTCATTATTGCAGCCAAGACCAGTGGGGATTCTGTTCTGGAAATGGGGAAGGCTTCACAGACCCAGCCTCAGAAAAAACAGGATCTGGAGCTCTGAAGTATATTTCACACTTCTATATTTTGGTTTCAGCTGGAGCACATCAAGTGGCCTTCATACAACATGCCTGACAATTCTACTATACCGCGTAGTGATGTTGTGTGGGTAATTATCTTGATATTTAGGAGAAAATATAAAGCCATAATGGGAGAACCAAAAACCCTTCAGGAGTTAACATTTTGGTATTTAGTCATGATATGAACAACGAGCTAGAAAGTGTACAGTGCATTTACTGAATGCTAAATATAAAGTATAAAAGAACTGCTATTTTACAAGCAATGCCTAATGTATGCAATCAATTAGAAGAAATAGCTAATGACAGTCTAGATAAGGGAAAAGAAAACACGTCAGTTGTTGTTTTGGCATTCCCTAATTTCTGGTAACCTGATTTTGTGTTGCTGATGTTCTGTTGCATTATTTCAGAAGTGCAGCTTTCCTCACAGTTCAGGCTACCTACTTACCCTCCTTATTTATTAAGTCTTTCTTGGGGGGGGAGGGGGGAGAGAGAATCAACAAAAAAACACAACAACGCATACAAAAAAATTGCACGCTAGCTGGGAAGGAGTTAAATAACACAAGCCTTTTTTTTTCTACTTTGTTAATCTGGACACGGTGTTAGATTCAGAATTGCCTACAAGGTTATCTATCCTGTTAAAGCTCAGAAGAATTTTCAATGACGCTCATTTGTAGTAATACCTGTTGGGGGAAAGAAAGAGCTTGTGCAATTACAACTTCTCTTATAGCCATTGCTTATCAGTGTCTGCCTCTGAGTCAGGAAGCCTTTTCTGGCTTGAGCAGCACAGTGAAGAATGACTCCACTGCCAACAGAATGGAAACTCAAAACGAGATTGAGTTTAAATCCGCAGCTGCGACTTGAACACTTGGCACCAGAGATCATAAGGTCATTGCAGTAAGACAGAGAACATTCATGCATAGTATGTAAGAACCACATCAGTTTGCCAATCCGCACTGCAGATTTTCACTATCTGGTGTATGTATATTGCCCAATAGATTCCTGTCCTTCTAACTTGCTGAAGAAAAAGAATACATATCTGCATGATTTTTTTAACCTTTTCTATGGCCATACAAAAGTATTTAACTGCAGCTATTTTGTTTTTGGAGTTGTTGCTTCCAACAAAATGCAAAAATAGATTTTAATATACTTTTTGACAAAAGATATTGAGTGTCCTATGATATATTATTAAATTGTTCAGGATATCAAAGCTCACATAACTGAAGATGATTATTTTATTGTTGTTTTGTTTTGTTTTCTTTCCTAAGACATTGTTCGGAGTTGGTGTGTATCTTTTAACGTTTTGCACATTCAACATTACATGACCACTGAAGTTAGTAAAAACTTAAATTCAGAAAAATAAACACAGATTGCTTACAAAGGTAAGACTTTATTAATAAATACATGGAGTCTCACAGATTTTCATTTCCCTATGTATTCTACATTAGATATGTTAGCTCGCACAATCCTTGGTAAATTCAAATGTCCAAAGAGAAAGTGTTTCTTTGTAAAAAGCCAGTGTGACCTCTGGAACTAGAGTGCATATTAATCTTACAGCCAATAAACCTGCCTGAAAAGTACATAAAATGCATTTTAATAGAATCAGATGTAATCGTTTCTTGCTGTGAAAGAAAGGTGAAAGATTCACTGAGATAGAAAGCAAAAATCAGCCTGGCTTCAAGGACTTAGGGTAAAACTTGATACAGTACAGAAGAAAATAGTCACAGATTTGGGAACCTGTTGAGGATTGAACCTTCAGGAATTCCACTGCATGGCAAGATTTTTTTTTAACAAGAAATAAAAGCATTTAGTCTTAATTCTTCAAATAAAATTTCTGTACATTTTGCAATTACTAATGTAGTAATCTCCTAGACATTTAATATGTTTTGTCTTTCCTCTAATAAATATGACAAAATTGTCAGAGATTATATGTATTCTCAGCTATACATTTAGACAGCAGAGAGTCCTCACCAGGGAGAGCTGTTCAGTTCCCTCAGCTTTGAAAAACAGAGCTCACACAAGATAATTGAAATGCCAGACATAAAGCCATATTAAACTGGGCTTCGTAGATTAAACTGTTCACAGACATTCATGCACTGTATAAAAACTAACATACCAAACAACTGGTATTCTAAATTTTGCTTCTGAATAGCATGACTGATTGTTGGTATTCTTTATTTTTTATTATTATTTATTTATTTATTTATTTATTTTTGTAAATAGGGAAGAACTAGGAACAAATAGTGAAAGTAATGTACAGTAAAGATTGACTAAATATCTGAAGAAAAACATCAGATCTACAAAAGGTAGAGTTGAAACTTCTAGCATTTGACTTAAATAGTCTTTACCACTGTGAATTAATAAAGAACATCAGATTTGAGAACCTAATGATTTAAAAAAAGAATTAACAAAATCAGTCTAAACCAGGTGAAAAGTAAACCCTTTTGCAATTTGCTGAATCAAAACTAAGTAACCAACTAATTAACTAACTAACCAACTAAAGTGTTTTGGTTCATGGTGTTTTGGATTTAAACAGGTTCCCTGAAGCTGCTCAGTGAAGCTAGTATTCTTGGCAACCCAGCAACTTCTGTTTAGTGATCAGGTGCTTTGGGTTTCAAGATCTGTGGCTCTGGTAGGAATTGCAATTTTTGAGGTCGTCCTCCTTGCAGAATGAGAGATAAATACAGAGAGAATTGGACCTCTCAGCGCTTTTGGTCTCCAGGCACCCTCACAGAACACCCCTGGCATGACTAACAGCCCTGATGGGAGTGCTTAAAATCCTCTTTCAGATTTATCAGCAGTTCATCAATTGCAGCAAGCATCAACCCAAATATTTTTTAGTGTCAGTGAACACAGCCAGAGGAACTTCTTAGGAAAACTGGATAGAACTTGCAGTAATAAGGAAAAAGTCACTTTTTAACCTTTTTAACTACCAAATCCAAAGCTTATTCAGTTACAAAACAAACAAACAAAAAACAAGAAAACCAAAAAATACCCCAAAACCAAAAAACCTCTGGCTATGATATTTTCCCCTTTTGTCCTCTTGGCAGAACAGCTTCTCTGGCTGCAAATTTCCATGTTTCTCAAAATGATAATTAAAGACTCACAACTCAGATACTGATTTACTGCTGAAAGGTCATATCCTCCTCCCTCAGTAAACAATTACGTGGTTTATCCATTCCTTATCACAAGTCATGGTCAACTCTGCTTAACAGCTCCCCACCCTCCATCCCCTTAGATCTGTGTTGCATGACCTATTGACAACAGAGAACCTTCTAAATAAATAACTCAGTTTAACCTTTACTTAACATGATATTTTTACAAAATAACTGTTGTTATTTTAAGGGTTGTTCTTCACTGTGAATAACACCTAGTACATTTCTAAATAAACATTAAAGTTAGAAATTTAAACTTGCTTTTACTTGACACTACATTTACCTTGGCAAAATAAAGATCAGGTTCCTAAAATATAACGGGACATTTAGCACCCACTTCTTAATCATTCATTCTGTCCTTCCATCTTTATGTATTAACCACACAGCTTTCTTTCATTCTGATTTATTTTTATTGTACTTTCCCAGCAGGCTTGCAGTAATGCTACTTTTTTGTGGCGTCTGCATGCAAAACACACATGCTTGCAGTGATCCAGATTTTGTTTGCACCATTTTAGGGGCAAATGAATTTGAAGAGAAGTACCATAATGTCTATCCCTTTTCATAGTTTCTTTTATTGCAGGTTGCAAATTATATTTCACTGTTATTTTATGCAGAAATAAACTACAATGACAAAAGCGTATTGATATACAAAGGATTCCTTTGTTAACTGTTTGCAGTTGTGATCTTTCTAATCTATTGTGTACACATTTTAATATACATTGTGCTGAACAAACTGATAGCTCATACACTCTACAAACCAGATTCAGATGGCTTCCCTCACACAGAATAGTTTTGTCTGCCAGAACTGTTATGGAATTGTACTGCTGACATTTCAGCCACTGAAAGTGGCCTTTCTTTGCTCTAATTAGGCAGCTGAGACTGTCAACTTTTTCTATGGGGAGAAATTTCTATGATATTTATGGTGGTTCCTTCTTCAGGAAGAATTAACTCTGAAAGACACATCTGAATAGAAAAACTTGCTACTACGTAAGTGGTTCTGTTTGTGTCTGACAGTGTGATGACTGGTGAACCCACACATAGAGTACTGTGTCAAGTTCTGAGCTCCTCAGTATAAACAGACATGAACATACTGGAGAAGGTAGAGAAGGTACTTTGCTGCCACCAAGGTTGTCAAAGGACTGGATCACCTCTCTCTCTGAGGAAAATCGTCAAAGAAAAGATTTCAGGAATGTCTATAAACACATAAAGGGACAGTGCAGACACGACAGAAACAGGCACTTCTCAGTGGTGTCCCTTGCTAGGTCAAGAAGCAGTGGGCACCAAGTGGAACACAGGAGGCTCTCTCTGAAAACAGGAAGCACTTCTGTACTGTGTGAGTGATGGAACACTGATACAGGTTTCCCAGAGAGGTTACGGAGCTTGGAGATCTCCAAAAGCTATCCTGACATGGTCCTGGACATCTTACTCTGGATATTCCTGCTTGAGCAATGAGATTAACTCAGAGATCATTTCTAGCCTTAACAGTTCTGTGGTTCTGTGATTGCTGCTAAAGACACGCTGGCACAGGATGGACAATTGGCTTAGCTCTGCTCAGACACACATGCTGGATAGATCCATGAAATCTTCCTCAAAAACAAGTTGTATATATCTTAGTTTTGTTTCTCTGTGATCATAACAGTCAGAACTACTGTTGGCTGCCCACTAAAGACTTTAATGACCGCTATCAGGATCTACTCTACATACTGTGGTTAGTCATTATATGGAACAGACTCATTTACAGTGCTTTTTTTGAGTTTTGAGTGAAAAGTTATCTTCCTTCTTCAAACTAGTGCCTCTGTACAACATATGGCAGGATTTGCTAACTCTCAGATTTCAGGGCATATTGAAAATGCTAGTCTGTATGAAGAAGGGAGAAAAGTGTTACACTACTGAATTCTCCAAAATAGAATCATAGAATGGCTTAGGTTGTATGGGATCTTAAAGATCATCTAGTTCCAACTCCCCTGCTGTGGGCAGAGTTGCCTACCACTAGACCAGGCTTCAGAGGGCCCCATCCAACCTGCTCTTAAATGCCTTAAATGCTCCATTCAAATATTAGAAGGTTGCAGTGATGTCCCCCTGGAGCCTCCTCTTCTGTGAGTTAAACAAAACAAGCTCCCTCAGACTTTCCTCTGAAGAGAAGCACACTAATCCTTTGATTTTTTTCATGGCCCTCCTCTGGATCAGCTCCAACAGTTTCACATCCCTCTTGTTCTAAGTGCTCCAGACCTGGACATGGTACTCCACATGAGGCTTTGCAAGGGCAGAGTATAAGGGACAAACACCACTCTCACTCTGCTGGCCATACCATCTTTGATGAAGCCCAAGAAACAGTTGGCCTTCTGAGTGGCAAGTACACATTGTTGACTCATGTCCAGCTTTTTGTCCACCAGGACCCCCAAGTCATTTACCACAGGGCTGCTCTCAAGGATTTCTTCTCCCAGTCTGTACACATACCCGTAATTGCCCAACACAAGTGAAATACCTTGCATTTGGCCTTGTTGAACCTCACTAGCTTCTCGTGGGCCCTCATGATGAGATCCCTTCCTTTTACTGTGTCAACAGCACCACTCAGCTTGGTGTCATTAACAATTCTGCTAAAGGTACACTCAATGGTTGTTCCTAAAAGATGTGTGTATGCCTGGGGTCAGGCTGGGCCACTCAATGGGGAAAAGCCACCACCATGATGGCACAGAGCAGGGAGTGGGCCATGAGTTAGACATGCCTGGGTTGCACTCTCCTTTGCCTTTCTCTTATGATCAATTTATCCATAGAATCCTTTCTTGCTGTTTTTCATACTCCTCACCTAGTTTAATTCCACATGTACCTTGGCTTTCCAGATCTCTGCATGTCAGAATGGCATCTCTATATTCTTCCCAGACCAACAATCCCAGCTTCCCCTACTTGTAATTTTCTTTCTTTTATCTCAGTTTGATTAGATCTTTTTTCAGCCATGCTCATTTCTTGCTTCTTCTGCTTGATTTCTTATGCTGGGGGTAGAGAGCTCTTGTGCTCTCAGAAAGATGTCCTTAAATTGCTGCCAGTTCTCATCTGTTCTTACAACACCTTGCCAATTGCACTGCATTAGTATCTTCCAGTAGATGGACTCCCTCTCTTCAGTAAAACACTCACTCTAAGCTCTCATTAAGTATCAAACAAATGTCATAATCTCCTAGAACTATGCTGTAAGATTACAATATGTAGCTGCTTTCTGCTTATATGCGATGATATTCTGTGATAACTTCACTTTAAACTAAATTTTCTTTTCCTTCTCTACTTCCTTGCCCTCCTTTCTGTTTCCTCTTTGCTTGTAAGAGTTTAATTTTCACTAGCCTGCCAGAAGAGTAATTATTTTTGCTCTGTCTAAATGTCCAGTGGAGATCATCAAGAAGAAAACAAGTCAGTTTTAGAATTCTGGAACAAAAGGACAGCAAACATAAACTGAAAATACTGACAGAATTGGAAGTGTGTGGGCTGGATCACTACTTTCCACTAGGACAGGCTTCATTGAAGAGGAAAATATGGTTAAATTAGACACACTTACTTATGTAATGAACTACTTGCACATCTTTAATGAGCACTTCAGATTACCTGTTATTAGAATTCTAGTACACCTAAACTAAATTTGGATAGGATACTGTCTACACAGCTGTCAGTTTCAGAAAGAAGAATTGCATTTGCTTTTCAGCATATGGTCATTTTATTTGACAGGAAGATGCTGGACATCTTAACTGTAATAATCATGACAGTTTGTGTGGGATCTAACCATACATATATGCAGTAAATACACACTGCATTATATGCAGATTCCTTGTTCTTTCTGTTAAATTGTGATCTGTTGAACTCCAGTGAGACAACATTAGCAGATTGCAATAGTGACATCCTAAGGAATTTGAAGTAAACACTATTTACTGGTCTGTTCACCAGAGTGGCACTGTACTTTGGTATACACTCATTTTATGGTTATTAGGACATTAATTTAGCACTTTTTATGACCTCTAATAGAAGGTCTGGAATGTAGGTTGGGCAAAAATATCACAGATAAACACACTATTTAGAGTTATGATGATATTTTGACAAATACTATTCTTGCAAACTTGGCCTGTACCATTAAATAAAAAGAAGAAAAAAACCTTTTTATGCTATTATTCATTAAGATCATTAAACTGAAATTTATATGTTTGGATCAGGAATTCTCTGTAGTCTATGAAAAGATTGCATTCTCACGTTAATGCAAGTAGACTTTATTAGACTGAAAATCTTCTTCAGAACTCTTCCCAACTCTGCAACTCCTTATTTAGCAATTACTTTTTTCCCTAATTCTCTTTGCTAATGAGTGTGTCTCTTACTGCTCTCTTGTTCTCTGTTTTTACTGTTTGTTTTTTCTTCTTCTTCTTTTTTTCTTTTTTCTTTTCTCTTTTTTTTTCTCTCTTTTTTTTTTTTTTTTTTCTTTTTTCTTTTTCCCCTTAATACTTTTCTTTTTCTGGGCTTTTATTTTTTATCTTACTATTAACTTTTGTAGACTTCTATTAATTACTTAAATCACTGTCTTTTGTCTTCATTCAAATAACTCTTCAAAACTCATTCTTTTTATTGTGCCTTTAGGGAGAGCCCTTTGACTTAAATAAATTTGAAATGCAAATAATATACTTGGCAAATATACAATATATTTAACCACTTTCTTTGGAAAACTGTGGTTTTCCAGCATACTTGGTATATTCTTATTTCTCATGTGTTTTTCCCACATGCCATTTTCTTTGCATTCCCTGCCTTTTCTGTTTATTGTTATTAGTGAGTTTCTACACTTAGTTTGTTTCCATTGACTATTTCAACTTTTTTTTTTTTTTTTACTTTTTTTTTCTTTTTTATTTTTTTCCTAAAGTTCTTTATTTCCTTATATTCACACATAGGGTTAATATATAGAAATGCATTGGCTGTTGTGCTTAAACATTCTCTGCTGCTGATGTGCTATGCTGCTTTGTTTCTACCAAGTAATCATGTCTTTAAAACATGTACAAATTTCCCTGAATATCTGACTGAGGTCAGAAATAAATCACTGCATACACTAATAAATTGTCCTGTGTTTATTTATTTATTTATTTATTTATTCTGATTTTTGAGCATTCATTTTACGATTCTCTGTGTAAATATAATGGTAAATTTGCCATTTACCTTCTATGGATATTGCTGAAGGGTTCATTAGGAAAATGGTGACAGGTGGATAGGAATACATTTTAAACCTTACTGAATATTGAAAAGATGTATAAACTAGTTGGAGGTAAAATATTTCTTCTATCCTTTCTGTATGCTTTAAAATATCTGTCAACCTTTCCCTGTCTGTGTCAGGTCACAAGTGACATTTGAACAGCAATATTTGTTCACATGTGGCATATCTAGGCTGTCTCTGGATTTTTCTTAAAAAACAAGAGCGACTTCTCCTCCTGTCCCTTCACAAAAATAAATGTATATATATATATGTATAGCAAAAACATAAAACCCCAGCAATTCCATAGCAATGCCATTTTGAAAGAAACAAGCATACAACTCATTCTTTTGTAGGGAATAAATCTTGAATTTTCAAAAATTTTGCATACAAATAATTATTATTTTTTAGAATCAAAAGCTACAACATCACAAAATATTTCAAATGTCACTTTTCTTTTTTTCAGCAGAATTATAACATCATTCAAATTTGTTCAGGTTTTAATAAATTTAGTTAGTTTTTTGATGTTGGTTTATAGTCTGTGATACTATCGGAAAAAGCAAGAAACACTTCTAATTTCCAATAAGCTCTTTTGTGCAAATAATACTTAAATATTAAATGATTTATTTCTACTGTTATTTTGCAAGCAAAGTTAAAATTTATAAGTGCAGAAAGCAAATTAAATCTAGAAATATTTGAAATGAAATGCTTGGTTTTTCTTCAGCTGGGTTAGAGCTCAGGGTTAAATAAAGAGGGGTTATTATGAATTTGCTTGTTAATTATTGTCATTATCAAAAATGACCAGAATAATTGTTATATTTACTTTGTACACGAGTCCTCACATAAAATGGCACATTATTTCAGGCAACCATGTTGCCTTATTCTAATAAGGCATACCGAACATCTACTCCAGCAACATTCTTTTTATCAGATATGTGAAACCAAACAGTTATCCATGAAGAAAATATAATGAGAAGAAAAGTAGGGCTGCTTGGCATAAAATAATATTAAATGCAAGACACTTGCATGATGTTCTCTTCAAGATCAGAAACTTGTTGGTTATCATTGGGTACATTTCAACAGGAGGTGTGGCTTTTATTTTGTAGGGTTTTTTTTTTTGTTGTTGTTGTTGTTGGTTTTCTTGAGAGATGTTTCTCTTTACAGTTGACATCAAGCTTTCACATCAAACCCTCACACGTATAAACAAGATCAAAAGTTTTGAAAAACTTTAAATTCCTCAGTCAGAATCTGTTTTTATGAGCTCATTTGAAATGTTACTTTACACAGAAAAGTATGGCTGTTTTCCCTTATTCCTTTTGGTTATTTTTTGTAACCGTGTGGAAAAGAAATATATACATTAGTGTTACACTCTGAGGAATGGATCAGAATCGGACATTAGGGTAGAGGGTCTGGTCAGGGTCATAAGATTTGAATATAAAAGTATAGCTTTTATGGATTTATAAGGAAGAGACAAAATGATTGGGATTGTAACACTCCATTGTTTTTCAGTTCTAAAGTGGTTGTAGTTTTTAAGTTAAAAAACAGTGGATCGTCATGCATAAACCTGTATTTGGATAGATTGTGAGTAATTAAATCTAGAGATGTGAGCAGGAAGGGTGCTAGAATACTGACAGAAAAGGCACTAAAGGACAGGAATCTTTGGGTTAAATCCATACAGATAATTATCAGAAACCCTTGTTTCATTCTGTTCTACTTTTAGATAATCTCAGGATCAGAAAACTAAGACATTACTGAAAAATCAGTACACTCTTAGAAAAAAACGTGTTTTCTGAATGTTATATGGTCTTTTCTGTCACTGAAAGCTGGATTTTCTACTGGTGTGAGACAATATGGTTCAATCAACCTCATTTAGTGACTGATACTACTGGCAAAAATTGGATTGTGAGATTTGTATCTATTAAAATTAGATTTAAAATTAGAATTAAAACTGCCTAGTTTTGTATATGTATATATATATTTGTCTTAATATGTTCAAAGACTGTTATTGCTTATTTCTTCCCCATGACCACTTGCTGGATTTGTCCAACCTTAAAAATATTAAGATGACTCCATATTTTAATGCACAAGACATTGTGATATGCTTTTAAGGGTTGCCTGTTTCTGTTTTACTAACTTACTCTGTAGTTCATTTAACTTCTCTGAGTTGAGCTGAAAGCCTTGTATTAGAAGCTGTAGCTATCAGTGGAAGTAAATGAGTTGCCACTAGTTACAACATTTTTTTTCTTGCCCCTTAAGCAGCAATAGTCAGGAAATGTGGGATAGGATAAAAAAAAAAAGTCAAAATAATTGGATCTAAGAAATCTGAACATACAGCATAGATGTCGAGTTTCTTACAGGTAACCATAGAATTTGAATAATTTAACCTTTAAAATGTTGTTTATTCTGTTGTGATCAAGAGGAAAAAATGTCACTCCTTTCTTTTGCTGATGCCATTTACAGGGTATGATTACAGATGCATGGTGTAGGTGCGTGTGTACAAGGAGCCTTCATCTTAGTGAGAAGCCTTGCTGTGCCAAGTAAATCATCCAGAGCAATTAAATTTAAATAAATAAATAAATAAATAAATAAGCAGAGAGAGAGAGAGAGAGAGAGAGAATCACACTTGGATTTTCTTAGTACGACCAGGTAAAGGAAATCTTGCATAGATCGAAAATAACTTTTGAGTTTATTGACAAAACCATGTCAGTCTTTTTGCTTTGTTAAATAGGGATTTGTGGTCAGCTCATCTGCCGGAATCTGAAATTGGTAGCTGCCAGGGCAGGTGCTATAAGGGCCAGCAGCTCCCTGTGGCCTGGAAACTGGGAATGTGGGTTTAATCCCATTGTCACAGACAAGAGAAGGGTAGCTGGGGTCATTGGGGCTGCCCAGGACCCAGGCATTGGGAACCTCCACAAGCATAGATTGAGACATGGCTTCAGGTAAAGGCTAAGCTGTGCGTCAGGCCCAGACATGAACCCACCAGATGAGGGTAAACCACATGTAGGGATGTTGATGCAAGTGGTAATACCTGCTCTTCATAACATATTCCTCTGTTATATCCTTTCCTACATGTGCAGAAGTGCACACACAGCTATTTGCCATTTGAAACTGCAGTCACAGGTTACTAAATCAAAGCACTGATTTAAATGATTTAAGAAATATTGGGACGATGGGCTCCAGGTGCCAGTTTTTCATTCTGCATCCTCTTGAAGTTGGAAAGTTGCTATTCCGCTGCTTTTACTTACAGAGATGAAACTCAGGCTATCATTATCTGTCACACTGCATATTAACAGTGCTGTGCGCTGCCTGGTACTACTCATTGCAGAGCTGGGAAGTTTGTTACTACAAAGACCCTTATTCGCAGAGTCATTCTCATACATTCTTTGACAACATTGCTTAACCACTGGTGAGAAGATGGTGTTCTGGTTAATTTTAATATTCTTGTTCTAGGAAAGTCAACTGAAATGTGTTCATGGTAATGTGAAAATAAATAAAAGATCAGATTCCTACTCAACAACACTTGAAAAGTCTTAAATCTGTCTTATCCTCGCCATGTTTCAGCTACTATGAGCTCTACAGAAGCCAGTAATCTGTTATGAACGTGCTCAAAATGTAATGAGTTAGTAACCATTGAGATGCACGACCAACAAGTTGGTGGCATCTACCCAACAGCTACACAGCCTGTTTAGAGCAACAGCTGAGCCAGGGACATCAGAGATCGCAACAGGCTGTTTAATGCAGTCTCTTCCTTTTTAATTCTAATTGTGTATCAGGAACATCCATTTAACAGTGAGTACAAATATTTTTGAACAGCATGAGTTCTCCCCATGAAGGTTTGTTCATAGGATGGATGTAGAGGAAATGCTTTGTGCACTTTGCTATTTGGGTCAGACCATATGCACTTTATTACCTGAGTGCCTTCCAGGGGGAAAAAAAAAAAAAAAATGTATTTTCTGGAATGGATTGCTTCACTAAGTCTAGAATATATTCTATTATATGCTATGCCACTTCAGATAGTCCACTGAAAATACATTGCTTGCCTTATGAAGCATGGCCTGTAGCATGCCTTAGGGCATGGCACTTGTGGGGCTAAAGTGATAGCTAAGTTACTGTATATGCACTGTATAGTTGCTCATACTTACCTCAACATAAAACAGCACATTTACACATTAGAAAAGCACAAAATGGTCCATGTGGAACTACTTTCACTTGAGGCAAAGTCTCCTTGTAGAAGTCAGAAATGATATTTTTTTAATTGTGTGAATAAAAGGAAGGAAGGAAGGAAGGAAGGAAGGAAGGAAGGAAGGAAGGAAGGAAGGAAGGAAGGAAGGAAGGAAGGAAGGAAGGAAGGAAGGAAGGAAGGAAGGAAGGAAGGAAGGAAGGAAGGAAGGAAGGAAGGAAGGAAGGAAGGAAGGAAGGAAGGAAGGAAGGAAGGAAGGAAGGAAGGAAGGAAGGAAGGAAGGAAGGAAGGAAGGAAGGAAGGAAGGAAGGAAGGAAGGAAGGAAGGAAGGAAGGAAGGAAGGAAGGAAGGAAGGAAGGAAGGAAGGGAGGGAGGGAGGAAGGAAGGGAGGGAGGGAGGGAGGGAGGGAGGGAGGGAGGGAGGGAGGGAGGGAGGAAGGGAGGAAGGTAGGGAGGGAGGGAGGGAGGGAGGGAGGGAGGGAGGGAGGGAGGGAGGAAGGAAGGAAGGGAGGAAGGGAGGAAGGGAGGAAGGGAGGAAGGGAGGAAGGGAGGAAGGGAGGAAAGGAGGAAAGAAAGAAAGAAAGAAAGAAAGAAAGAAAGAAAGAAAGAAAGAAAGAAAGAAAGAAAGAAAGAAAGAAAGAAAGAAAGAAAGAAAGAAAGAAAGAAAGAAAGAAAGAAAGAAAGAAAGAAAGAAAGAAAGAGAGAGAGAGAGAGAGAGAGAGAGAGAAAGAAAGAAAGAAAGAAAGAAAGAAAGAAAGAAAGAAAGAAAGAAAGAAAGAGAGAGAGAGAGAGAGAGAGAGAGAGAGAGAAAGAAAGAAAGAAAGAAAGAAAGAAAGAAAGAAAGAAAGAAAGAAAGAAAGAAAGAAAGAAAGAAAGAAAGAAAGAAAGAAAGAAAGAAAGAAAGAAAGAAAATTAATTTGTATTCTTCTTTGTTTCCAGGGCAGAAGGGAAGTTTGCCGTTTTTCCTCTGTATTTTTCCTACCCCCTCCCCCCCCCCCCGCCCCACCCCCACTCCCACTCCCACTCCCACCCCCCACCTCCTTTTTTTTTTTTTTTCCAGGGAGTGGAGAAAGTCTAAGTTAAACTTTTCTCAAAGGTGTAACCCGATTTCCATAGAAATATAAAATGTAATAAAGAATATGTTAAAGTGTTTAATGAGTAAATTTACTTTGTGTTTGATTATGTGGAGCTTTTTGTTCTGTTGGGTAAAAGGTGGAAAAAGAAATGGCTGTGTTATGATCTTTGTCTGGGATGTTAAAAATATATATATCAGAAAATGTGATATGCATTTCTCTTTTCCTAGGAAACCCCTAGTCATTGGACATATCAGTGGCTGCATATTTCAATATATTCCAAGATTAATCTTCCAGCTTGTGTCACTTGCATTCTACTTCAAATATTAGCATATTCAGAGAAGTAGTTCATTATAGAAAGAATCCCTTTACTATCCAAGTTTGCTGCTCCTGAGATTTCTTTATTTTTATTTTTTAACTTTTTCACTGTTTTACTATCCAGTTATTTTCATTCCAGATTTTGTTTTCCTTGAGGACTTTTCTAGAAGATGCTTACCAATCTAAAATGCAGTCAATAGTTTGAATTTTTTTGTATTTAGCAATTCAAGTGTAGGTAGGCAGTGATAGTTCTGATAAGACTGTGATTCATGAACAGCAGGCAGTAATTCAAAAACCAAATTCTTGTCCTTTGAGCTTGCAATGCTCTATTACTTACAGAAGAATAGAATAGAAGTCTCTCCCCGAAGGCAATGGAACTACTTCTGAGAATGAAGCCACTGGGTCCCGGGCACCATACTACAAAAGTATGCTGCAAGTAAAATGCCTGCTGAAGTACCTGAGGACTTTTTTTCCCTGTGTCTACAAAAGCTTTGGCAGTTGCTTTTTAAAGTCTAGCACATTTGTGTTTCATGGAAAGCTCAGGACTGCTTCACAAGGGGTGGTCTCTACAGATGCCTGGGTCTGAATAGATAGGGTAATCTGGAAATCAGCCTCTCTAGCATGTAGTTCTCTATGTGTTAAGCCCCTATTTTAATTTACAGTCCATAATATAGTTTCTTTGGCAGAGATTCATAAATCTCCATTTCATCTGTACGACAGCTGCATGATAATGGAGCTTTCTCGGGTGCTGCCTGTATCTCCACTAAGCCTGCCTCTTAGGTTGTGTAGAATTCAGCAGTAGGAATATCACCCAGTGCCAGTCCTCACAGATGCATAGCGTTATTGGAAATGTGCTGGTGACTCACATTGTTATGCAGGTCCATGATCATTAAAATTTTATCATGTAAACTCTGCCGTCTGCACCGAGGAGGAATTGAGAGCGTTGGCAGCGGACGATCACATATTTTTTCAGAATCTTCTGAAAGGAAAATAATCAGAAAGTTAAGAGTAAGAAGGAAGGAATGAGAATAACATTCTCTTTAATTTCAATATCGTTTAGTGTCAAAATCCCTGAAACTGACATTTGTCTAGCACACCTCATTTTAAGTTTTACCCAAGTGTGGCTCAGTGTCCCCGTGGTTGCACAACAGTTGAAACCAGTTGCACATAATTTTCCTGTGTTTCTCCTGCAAGGCAGATATTAATCAAAGCATGCCACAGACAGCTAAAGCAGAAGGCAGCAGGCTATAGATTATAATAACATTGATTTATCAGAGGTCAATCTGTCAGATTAGTAGGTTTAGAGACTTGTCCATTGGTGGGGTTTTCTAAGACAGATTCAGCTGGAAACTGTCAAAAAGCTAATGAAGCAGAGTATTCTGTAGGTAAGAAAATCAAGAAGTTTCAACTGATAAAAGAAAATGCAAAAAAAAAAAAAAAAAAAAAAAAAGAAAAAAATAAAGCAGCTAAGCTATTTATTGAACAAACTCATTTATTATTATATTAGAAAAGGATGAAATGAATTGAGTTTGGACTTCTTGTGGTTTTAACAAAATTGTTTTATTTTATATTTAATAACTTGCTTGTGTCTACAGTGTTTTCAGTTACAATTAAAAATAAATCAGAAGTAGAATGTTAAAACATTAATTGCTTGTTCAATCTCAACTAAATATTTAGGAAATGGATATTACGAAATAGCTAGAAAATATATGAAAAAGGTGCATTTGAGATAAGTTTTTCAAAGTGACACGCCCTTCTCTGTGCCTTGCTACTTGACTGCATGAAATAACTTGATGTACAGAAATTACCCCTTTCTCACCCTGAAGATGAGGAGAGATTCAGTTTCACATCACCGCTGATATCAAGTCCTATTTCTCAAGGATAAATAAGTAAATAAATAAATAAATAAATAAATAAAGTGTACTTAGATTATAATACTTCAAATTAACAGTTCATTTGCAAACTTAAGGCTTACTGCTTTGACCATAAAAAAATTAAGGTCTGTAACCAAAAAATATCTGACCTGTATCTAGATAAATAGAAGAGCTACTCTAAAAGTAATGCCACCTATTTTATGATGTGAGCCCACAACATCAGGGGCAGATGTTGGTGGTATGGCAGTAGAGGCTTAGTGTTCCCACCAATATTCTGTTATATTTTGTTGCCTTGTGGCAGATGGCAGCAGAGGGGTAGTATGGCAAAATGTAGTCTGGAAGTGCATATGAAAGAAATGTGTATAATTGAATTCCTTCATACAGAAAAAAATGGCACCCACTGACATTCACTGATGTTTGATGAATGTTTATGGAGACCAAACAGTGGATGTGAGCACAGTGAGGCAGTGGGTGGTACATTTCTGCAGTGGCGACAGTGATAGTGAGACACCTCCAATGCTGCAGAGCACGGCATGCAGGCTCTGTTCATCACTGGTGAAAATACGCAGCTAATTGTAGAGACTGTTGAAAAACAGTATTTTGTAAATGAAAATTTGCTCTATCACATAGTGTTATTGTGCTCTTCGTATCTGTTATAGTTTTCATGGAAATACAAAGATAACATTATTTTGGAGACTTCTACATAAAACAAACTTCTTCCTTAAGTGAATAAAGAAAAAGTAAATCTATTGCAGGTTAAAGGTGTTTCCATTTCCATGTTTTATGAAGACACAAACTTTTACAGTATTGGGTGGACTTCAATGATTAATGAATACAGAAAAGACAAACTTCAGTTTTCCTTTGGGCAGAAGACTGATTGTTCTTGCTTTAAAACCTAAAAAGAGTGACTTCTTCCATAAAGAATTGGGACTAGTGCTTAACACTTTGAAGATACTTTTTTTGTTGCTGTTTGTTTCCTAAATTTTTACAAGTGAACTATTTTGCATGTCTGAGATTTACTTGCCCAAGAATGGCAAAAGAATTGTTCAGAAAAGAGGAATGGCATTTTCCAGTGTGGCAATCTCCATACCTTCATCAGATTCCACCTTTTCTATCTACAGTGCAGACCCTCTGTAAAAGGAAGATGGCAAGTAGAACAGTGAATTTGAAAAGCTTGGTATGTCTTTCTTAGAGACAAGTGAGTTGACTGCCATGGGTTCAAACAAAATAGGAAGAAACGAGAAAGCAGTTTTGCATAGATTTCTGTTTGCTTTTTTTCATTTACTGTCCACCTAATGATCTAGCTTTTCAAAAGGATAATAATCATCAAGGTGAAAATTATGGGTCACCAACATACTTCTCTTATCTATTTAATAAAAGATCTGCTACCTTTTATGAATATGAAGAAGTTACAAAATACAATATAATAAAATAAATTACCATATGCCTATTTTCTATAAAAATTGTCTAGATAATTCTACTTCTGATCTCTGATTAGTTTTTGTTGACAGGGTTGCTATCATGTATTTTAAATTGAAAACTTGAAAGTACTTCAGCAAAGTGAAGGCTCCTCTCCAGATACTTATTGTTCTTCTTGCTTGTGCTTATGAGAATATTCCATGTGCTTAGAGCTGTAGTCTGCTTCCTTGCCTGAGAAGACTTTTTTTTTTTTTTTTTTTAATGCATATAACCTTTTGAAAGTTGTAACTTGATGAAATCTATTTGGACTTGTTTTCGTGGATCTAGCAAAAGAGAACTCTGTGATCTCAGTACTCTTACTATGCTTAATATTAGTGTAGTGATAAGCTTTCATAAATATCTTTGAAGAACGTACTAGAAAAATTGCCATTTTCAGTATTAGCTGAATGACCTGATTTTAATTTGTTCCATTTTCAAGCCAAGTAAAATCTATTTCAGCACAATATTTGATAAAATCAAGTAAATGCAAAACATCAATTAAGAGAAATCCTGACTTCCTCTGCTGTGGACTGGAGGTTTAATTTTGGCTTCATATAGTATAGAAGCTTCACTAAAGTGCAAGTGAGAATGTGGCTTTATGTTCTAGGACACTTGGCAGCCTTCACTTGGGGCATTTGTACCAGCTTTAAGCATCACTGTTACCATTTCTTGCATTCCCTTAGCTGTGGTAAACATGAGGAATAAAAACAATCTCATAATGTATATTGATAACCCAAGTATTAACCTACTCAAACAGCATTTACCACTTGTTTAACATTTTTCATTTCTTTAAACATGAATGCACTTCTAAAAGGCTGAGTTAGTCTGTATTTTTCCATTTTCCTTACAGAGGAAAAGAAGCAGAATGTGACTTCCCCAAGTCACAAATGTACAAGGGCAACTGAAGTGATGTAGGCCCTTGTGCTCCCTGAGATGGGAGGGAAGGCAAACTGGCCAATTTCTGTAACTGTGACCATGTCTGTTTTTTCTGAAAGAACATATTTTTTGTGTTTCACTGACATTAATTCTCTGAAAATAACAACTTCTTCTGCACTTGCTCTTTCTCACAGTTGTTTAGTTTCTGCTTATGCTTTTTCCAGGCTTGAAGAATGGATGCATAAAAAAAAAAATCAAAAAAAATCAACCATGGTGTATTTCTAGGGCTGAGTATGAGGTTTTCTTGTTCATTCTCCTGATCACAGCATACAGTCAATCTTAGAAAAAGGTGCTTGTAGGGAAGTCTAGTTCAGCACTATAGTTTTACCAGAAGTACTACATTTTTATCTCTTTCTGCCAGTACTCCAGCAGGAGTTTTCTGGGGGACTTGGGACAATGTTTTTCAGCAGATAAGATAATATAGTGTACACACACTGATTCCTAAAAAGTGTGCTTTCTAGCATACCATGTTGATAGCACAGCAAGTAAACAACAATAACTACCTCTTTGGCATACACATCCACAGCTATCGCTGAGGGACACCGCCATCCAAAACCTTTTCTTCCATGCTGTGCTGCACAGCTGGGCATGGGCACTGTGATTTACGGTCTAGTGACTGCTGTTCCAGCTACCCTCTTTTGAACAAAATTTTTGCTTCTAAAATAACCAGTCTGTGTTTTGTTCTTTCTTTGAAAAAATCAACTGAGTTTTCCACCAGATTTGTAAAATCCCAGATCCTTTTGTTTTAATGACAAATACTTCTTCCGTTGAGCCCTCTTACATGTCAGGGTGGAACCTTCCTCAGGCTGATTTAAAGGCAAAAGACAGAAATGGGCCACTCCACGCTTCCTGTAAACAGTTTAGATGAGAACAATGCACTAACAGTTTCATGCAGTTTTCAGAGGCTGCTGAATTTGCTGGATTGCTGAGTCATTGACAAGCTGTCGCATGAACGAGACAATAATTTCTTTCAATTAGAAGCTCATACAGGCAGGAATATCATTCAGATATCACGGAGATAAAATGGAAATTCTGCTCCATTTCAATGACTGATTTATCTGCTTCCATAGAACAAGCAGAAGATAATGGAACTATGCATATTCTTACAGACATCAAACTTCTTCCCTCCTTTTCCTTTCTTCCTTTCAATACTTCCTAACTATCTTTTCTAAATTCATTTTACTGTTGGCTGACTGTCACTGGTTACCATAGCAACAACCTCTGGTAGCAGCAACTCTAGGATGCCCGATGCAAGCATCTTCACATTTGAGCCTTGCCAAGGCTAGCTATTAATCCAGGTTTATATATTGGCTCAGCACCGTAAGATTGCTCTATTTTTTTCTCCTTTAGCTTGCTGCCAATCTGATTGTCCTGAGTTGGTCACTTTTCTTTCTGCTCTTATCTATTGAGCAATCTGAAGTTAACTTTCATTCTTTGATGTTTTCACATTGGTTATTTTGGAGCACTGTTTACATTAAATATCTTTAACAAAATAAGTTAAAACACAATTGTTTTAAGGAAACTTTTTTTTTTTTTTCCCAGCTTGTTTTTTAATGAAAAAATAAGGATTTCAAATAATCTTTGGACAAGTGTTCACAGTTTATTAGAGCAAATTTCACTTGCATGCTGTTCTGATCTTTGATATGTTTAAACATTTTGCATGAGGTAATGATTCTTTTTTTAATAAGGTAAGGATAAATACATATTAGAGTTTTTGGAGAAAGGTAGGTAGTATGAAAGAGCTCTGAATGATGGTACCTAATAGCTGATGTGGAAAGTTGAAATGTTCTTTAAAATTTTCTAAATCCCCCTACCCTCATCATTGAAGACCACCTAATAGCACTTTGCTGTAAAACAAAAGTAGCAAAGTAGTTAAGAATAGTTGGTTGGGAAATGAAAGCTGAAAGACAAAACTGCAGTGCAGTGATTGGTTTGATTGCTGAATAAATTGCAGTGTTCAAATTCAATTTGTATCAATAGGAAAAGCACTGTACACCTGCAGAGTCTGTCACACTTGCTATCTGAAACTCTGGTGCAGCTAGTCTTAAACAATCTTTTAACCACTGTCAATAATTAAAAAAAAGAGAAACAAACAAACTCTAACTCTAGAGTAGCAGTATTTGCAAACTTATTTCATATATAAGGGAAAATGAGAGCAACAATTCTTTGGGATCTTTCCTTAAAAAATACACAATACTTTTTAAATGCTGTGTTATTCTCAGTGGATTACTTTAAAAGTAGCCAAGGGGTACTGTTCATTCAGTAGAAGGATTTCTCTTTATTAAATGTGACAGAAAGCCAGAAGCATAATGTACTGTCTTTTTAATACAGTAGAAATTGCACCTTGATAATTTGTGCCTATGATATAAAATGGACAAAAACGAAGGCTTCTACATTTGCACCCAGACAGCTGATGTCTATCCCTATTTGTAATTGCCGTAGTTTTGTGATTGAGAATAGTTAGTTTCTAGGGAGTGTTTTTTGTTTGTTTGGTTGGTTGGTTGGTTTGGTTTGGTTTGGAATGGTTTGGTTTGGTTTGGTTTTGTCTCAAACTTCCTTGGATCTTTTTTTTTTTTTTCCCCTGGAGTTCGGAAACTTCTCTTCAGGCTTCTTTAGAGGTGTGAGTCCAATTTGCTGTGACAGGAGTTTCCAGGAAAAACTTGGATGAACTTATAAATGATTGATGTAAAATAATAATTCCAGATAAAAGGGAACAAATCTTAAGACAAGGTTTAATGTCTGAGTTATGGAAGCTTACTTGGACACTTGGACAAACTCTAGTAGATTTTAGGGGAAACTCAATACATTTATTATGGAGTTCCAATTCCTTTATCTTGTATAATGGAAAAACTGTAAATTATTTGTTTGAAGTAGTAAGAAATGCTTAGTGCATCATTTTACCTTTTTCTGCATATAGGGTGAGTAAATTCTGCCCTACCATGGAGTTGCTACACTCTTGCCTGATTTTAGTCGATGTCTTGCAAATTCTATTGTTACATTAAAGGTTTTTCAGCCCAGCACTAAATAAAACTTTAAAATATTGCTTATTAATTACAACTGACATTTGTGATCTTAGGGTCAGATCACTTTTAAATCAAAAATGTCTATTCGATAAATTTCAAAAAGCTTTTTTGTCATTCGAACCCAGAACACCTACAGAAGGCTCCAAAAACTCCTTTTCAGCCTACTTTAATATTAGTTTAACACTTAGATGTTTAATCAAAGTGTTTAATAATTAAATATTAAACATTGCCATTTTCCTCTGGACACTTAAACTAATATTAAAACTGAGTAAACATGAGCATCTTGTTTAATAATTGTTAATAGTTTCAGTCAAATTCCAGGACTGGAATACCAGCAGTTATTACAGATCCAAGTGAAGTCATGTACTTCTATTTATTCTTGATGTCATGTATATTTATAATTTGAGCTTAAAATATGTTCTGTTGTGAGAACATTCTTCAGTGCCTAGTTCCTTTAAATTATCTGGCATCTTGATGCTTAGTTTATGATGGCTGACAATAAGGAAGTTTCCTTCCTAACATAGATAGGAGTGACAGTATATTGTCAGAAATATAAATTTTGAATATATATCATTGAGTATTTTTAATTAATTATAACAAACAAACAAACAAACAAACAAACAAATAAATAAATAAATAAATAAAGACTGTCGTTTTGCCCTAAATTTAGTGTGAGAAGTTCACATTGTGGGTTAATAGCCTCACACATACCCAAGATGTTTGGAAAATATTATTGCTTTAAATTTGTACTTCCATATGAAGCATTTTATTTTAAAGGACATACCTAATTGAGTGGATTTATTGCTTTGATCTGTTAAACAAAAACAACAAATCAACCATGAAGAAATAAAAGCTTTGTTTTTAGTGGTGAATGATTGCAAGATGTCCCCTTGGGTGCATCAGGCTCAGCCCTGCTATCTGGTTGCAGGAAAGAATTGTCCTGCTCTGCCTTGTGCTGATGCAGCTTCACCTCAAGCACAGTTGGGAGTCATAATAAAAGAAAGATATAAAACTATTAGAGAGCACCCAGGGCAAGGTGTATGACATGAACCTGAGGTCACTTGGTTTGTTCAGTCCAGAGAAGACGGAGAGAAGACCTCATGGCAAACTACAGCTTCCTCCTGAGAGGAGTGGAGGGCAGCTACTGATCTCTCAGGTGACACTAGTATGACCCAAGGGAACAGCATGGAGTTGCATCACAGAAGGGCCAGGTCAGTGGTCATGGCACCAAACTGTCAGAGGTCAAGAAGTGTTTGGACAACACTCTCAGAAATATGATTTGAATTGCAGGTGTGGAGCCAGGAGATGGCCTCAATCATATTGATAGGAAGGGAGAATGGCTTTTAAATTAAAAGGGGTGCTTTTGGTTGAGGTGTTAAGAAAACAGTTTTTATTCAGAGGGTGGTAAGATGCTGGAACAGGTTATTGATGCCCCACAAATGAAAGCATTCAAGGCCAGGTTGGATGAGGGGCTCTGGGCAACCTGATGTATTGGTTGGCAACCCAACCCTGCCCATGGTAGGGGAGTTGGAACTAGATGTCCTTCAAAATCCCATCCAACCTAAGCCAGTTAGTGATTCTATAATCCATGTGTGTCCCTTCCAATTCTGGATTACATGATTCTATGAATGTTGCTGATGAAATATGGAAGGCAGTCCAAAAACAGAATGTTATTTTGGGAGATCTTTGACAGCAGGCCTCTGATCAGTCCATTAAACCAAGTTAAATTAAACTCTTTAACCTAGATCTTTAACTTTGTTCAATAGTTGAAATTATGGGTAGGCTGACTCACTACTTTCAGGCTACACAAAACGAACAATTAAACACTTTTATATAGCCACAGCTGGAAAAGTCAGAAGCAGTGTCATAATGTGCTTAGCTGAATGGTAGTACTTGCACCTACCTACCTGAAGAAATAAAAGGTGTTTTCTGAAATGGGAGTTCAAAGGCCAGCAGATTTATTGGCTACAACTGTGAAGGTGAGTGGCTAAAAGTAAGAGCAGAGTCAAGGCCATTCAGCTGTAAGGATGACAATTAAAAGGAGAAAACGAACAAACAAACAAAACACAAGAAGACTCTGTAATGGAAAAAACAACAACAACAAAACAAACAAACAAAAAAAAACACAACACAACAGCAGCAGAAAAAAAAACACCCACAAAACTCTCCTTCTGAGATCTGAGGATTTGCTGATAATGTTTATTTCTGGGCATTAAAGCTGTATTTTGTTTCCAGTTTTAAGACAACGTCAGGTGTCCTGACGTTTACAGGAAGTAAACAGGGTTGTGTGAAGGAAATATTTGATTACTCCTTATTTTCGACTAGCAGAGACAGCAAGCAAGTTCTCCAGTAATCGTAAACATTCAAGGTAAAATATGCATAACAACATTAATTATTGCAGTATGTTAAAATCTGGATGGATTGCTGTACTTGTGTCATGCTTCAAAAGCATAGTCTTTCCTTACACCATTTTTAATACATCATTTTGTCAGAAATGCCATATGTATGCAGCACTTGCCACAAATTGAGAGGTTTGCCTGCATTCCTGTCAAATCTGTTCATTTATAGAAATCTATAAGGTACTTTGGCCAAAAGGGATTTGGTTTTCTAGCAACAGATTTATTGGTTTGCTGTGCCTGTGTTCTTGGTGGATGGGCAACAGCCCTTTATTTTTATTTTTATTTATTTATTTATTTATTTATTTTGGGGGCTTTCTTCCTTTCAATCATGCTGCTAATGAAGGTGAGGAGTTTCTACATATCCTTATTGACTCTCGGGCCTTTCAGTGGAGGAATAAAGTCCTGAATTCTGATTTCTCTTTATTTTTAGAGCGAGAAGACAAGCTTTGACTTTTTTAACAAAAGGGATCAGACTTAAACAATGAGCCAGATGATGATTCAGAAGAGTTTTTAGAGGAAATATCAATAAATGTGGTCACAGGTCATACCTACTCAGCTATTTCTTGATCAGTTGGCAAAGCTCTGTGTATGTTGGTCAAACAGTGCCATTAAGCAGTATGTTTGTGATAGAGACAGTTAAACCATAAAAGCCAAATACCTGAAACAGAATTACTATGCTAGTCATGCAAATATTCCACTGTGTACAGGGACAGACAGCTTCCTGAGACTGTGACTTCTTGATATGTAAGTAAAGACCTACAAGTTGACAAGAAATTGAGAAGATGTTCAAGGCTGTTCCTCTTTTTCTTGCTTGAAACTGAAAGATAAATAATGAATAACAGCAAAACAAGTCTAGCAGTAAGAGTTGATCTGCTTTTTCTGTCATGTGACAATTATTTGCTTCATTCATGCCTTGTAACTCTGTAGCTTGTTGCCAGTGTTTTTCTTAGTCTTCCTGTACATAGCCCTGGAGCATACCCACATTAGTTGTTCTTGGAAGTATGTTAAAATAATATCTCTGGTTCAGGCAGAGGTGAATGGAAGAGGGAGGAAGTTCTAATTTGTAGTGACTGAATAAGTGCTTCTTATGAGCTTCCTTTTACTTGCTTTTCACAAAGACGTTTTTTATTTCCTTAAGTGTAACCTTGCACGTGTTGCTTTTTAGTTTAAACCAGATAGAGCCATGTATGTCACAGGGAATTTACAAGGAAGAATGCTTGATGCCAGATTTGCTACTGGCTTTCTGTATACATGGTCTTTATCAAAGTTATACCAAAATACAGAGAGAAAAAATAGTAATAATATTTACATATCCAAAGTGCACAAAAGTAGATGCAAAACAGTGACTGGTTACAAGCTTGCACAATGACCCTCCTGAATGATGAGTTGAAGCACTTTTTCCAAAGTTCTGTGGTACTTGAGAAGGTTAACCATTGCAACACAGCTGAGAGATTAGTTAGTGAAATCTCTAAATGGATGACATAGTTCTGTGTGAAGAATGTGTTGATTGCTTTCTCCCACTTATTTATTGGTTTATTTGCATGGGGGCATGGATCCCAGGAGCTGCTCGGCTTCCTTTAATTTCTGGCCTCTTTGACTTGAAGTAGAACTGCAGTTGCATGTTCTTTGTTATAGATGTTCTGGGATGGAGTTGCTCACTAATTCTTGAATTCACTGAGAACTCATTTGCTACAGATAGTCATTTTAGGTACTTGACAATGATTTGATTAGTTATTATTTTGTTTCAATCAGACTGCATTTTGCATGTAGCTTCAAACTGAAAAAAAAGTTTACTAACACCTGTTCCAAAAAAATTACATCTTTTTAATATAGATCTAAAATATTTTTATCCTTGTCTTTTTTTTTTCTTTCTTTTCTTTTCTTTTCTTTTCTTTTCTTTTCTTTTCTTTTCTTTTCTTTTCTTTTCTTTTCTTTTCTTTTCTTTTCTTTTCTTTTCTTTTCTTTTCTTTTCTTTTCTTTTCTTTTCTTTTCTTTTCTTTTCTTTTCTTTTCTTTTCTTCTCTTTTCTTTTCTTTTCTTTTCTTTTCTTTCTTTTTTTTTTTTTTTTTTTTTTTTTTTTCCCCTTTCTCTCCCCCTCCTTTGGTAAACAGGGCTTTAAATAAAAACAAAAAAAACAACAACAAAAAAAACTTACTTCCTGTTAAATACATAGGCTTTAAAAACAAACTGAGAAATGGAGATGAGATACTTGTTAATGAATGTTAGGAATCAGAGATAATAGTCACCTATTATTATTATTATTATTATTATTATTATTATTATTATTATTATTATTAATGTTATACAGTTTTATACAGTTACCCTATTTTTTAATTGCCAAATAACTTAATTTTTAACAGTATGTAACTACTGAAGGCAGTGTTTCCCACAAGATGCAATTATCTGCAACTCACACCCAGTATACATTCTAATCCATTATCAAAAAGTGATGTTTTTGGTTCATTTATATCATAATGACATTCTATTTCAAAATGTTGTCTGGTGAGATACACTAGTTTTAAGTATATAAGTATTTACAGCATTTTATGCTTTAAAAATAAATGGAAAATCTTTCCAAGCTGTTTTTCAGGCATCTCTTTGCAGTTTGAAAGCAAATTATATAAGCATCAAGAAAGTAGTATGATAGACATGAAGAAAAAAAAAGAGTATTTCTTTTTGTTTATCAGATAATTTGAAAATGTCAGATAAAGACTATGTTGTTCTTTTCATTTTAACTAGAAAATGTTTAACAATATTTATGTAGCGGGAAGATAATATTCATATATTGTTAAATTATATTCAGTTGTTCTCATTTCCCAAAATGCACAGCTGGTATGTCATTTTAAGATTTAGAAGTCACTGCATTTACGTTTTAACGATCAATGGCAGCTGTTGATCTGAGTCATTAATGAGATTTTCACTGCATCTGCATTTAAACCTTGTATATTCTGCAGAAGACAGAGTATGGTTGGAAAATGAGATTTCTGTCGCCGTTATAATATAGAGTTTTACGTGCTTAAGCTGAGAGGATTCTCTCTGCTACAGCTTGTGGAAGGTTATATCATACAAACTTTTTGTTAAATGAGAAGGGGCAGAGGGAGAACTCTTGCTGAGATTTCAAATACGACCTTTTGGTCTATGAGCACATAGAAAATGGCCCTCAGGTGAAGATACTCACCACTTCTGTGTTGAGAGTGAAATAGAAGGATCCTCAAAGTGAAATGTGATTTTATAACTCACTCATTTATTAAAAATACTATCTATTACTTCCTTTGAGGGCAGTAGAGTACCTTGAAAATGACAGATTGAGTGTACATGGTGTCACCTGGGGGTTGTTTAATATAATGTCATAGATATTTGGGTGTAGTAAAACTACTCTTAAAAATGGCAAATAATCATCTTCCTAAACAATATCTAAATTGTAGTTCTGATGCAAAAGAAATCTCTCCTTGTAGTTAAGTTTCTTAATGTTGTGTCAGAGGGTTTCTGTAACAGGAATAGCTTGTTTATAAGTAAGAGAAAAAAAGTATTTTTTTGTTTGTTTTTAACTACACAGTGAATTAGTAACAGCATTTGCCTTGCACTTTGCCTTCTATGATATATGTAGTCTTTGCATGCTTTCACTCAGAGACTTGTTCCTTCTGCTTCAGATCCATGGGAAACTGGCACTAGTTAATTTCTCTTTACCATTACCCTAAATGTAATTTTCAGCATTACAAGATGACAGAATTGTCCAAATTAGGAGTTAGAAAAAATGTGAATAAAAAAAAAAAAAAAAAAGAGAGAGAGAGAGAGAGAAACTCCAAGTTAACTACGATAGAAGGTTTTTCTACAAGAAAACTTAGTAATGCATTTAGTTTTACTGAACAAGAAGTAGTTCTAAGTAAGTGCCTCATTGGGAATGAAAATGATTCTTAATGAAGCCTTATATTTTTCAGATGATTACTAATTGTCATCTAAACAGGCCAATTGCTGTTGTAAAGCTCAAACTACTAAACATTAGGACATGTGAAAGTAACTTGAAAGAACTACAAGGAGATGCTGACAGAAAGTACTTTGAGGAATTTTGAGACCAGCCTACTATTTCAAGTATCTCTCTGTCTCTTGAAGACAAAATCTGTGAATTGCCCAAGACGTGGTACCAAGGGGTACCCCGAAGTAAAGTAAAAAACAAACAAACAAACAAACAAAAAACCCTAAATTCATTTTATTTTTCAGACACTGTAAGCTCACTACTGATTTCTGTTAAGGCAAGAAGTAATATAATCTTAGTATCATCTAGGTTGAATAAAACCTTCAAGATCAAGTTCAGTCATTAACCTCGCTTACAGAGTTTCATCACTAGATCATGTCCTTTAGTGCCATATCTACACATCTCTAAGGATGGCTACTTCACTGGCAGTGCTTCCCTTCAGATTCCTTTACTACCCTTTCTGTGCATACATCCTTTTTAAATACCAATCTAAACCTCCCAAGCAAAACTTGAGTCAGATTCCTTGTGTCCTATCACTTGTCACCTGCTGCTCTAGAAAAAAAGTGTACTGAAACATCCAAATTCATAATGTAATACTTGCTTTATAGATTAACTGTTAGAATCTGGATGACACAGAGAGTTAAGCGACAAACACTGCTTATGAAATTTTCTTAAGAACAGTGAAAGAAAATGTTAAAAGTTGAAAATAATAGAACAGAATCTTCTCTACCTTTTTCAAAATTAATCATTTACTGATTAAGATCATTTCTTCATCTTACTTGACCAAAGATCTACTTTCAGTTCTTCAGCATCGTCTTCTATAACTAAGAGTTTGTCCATTGGCTTTTGACATGTTATATTGCAACTGCAACTTGTGTTAGCACTAACCCTTGCTATACAGGCATTTCAGAACTTAATAACTAGTTAGAATTTCATACAAGTAACTACAATTACAAAAACCTAATTCTCTTGAAGAGTTTGTGACTATGGAATAGTGTGTATCAGTCCTTTATTAGGCTGGGTAGAGGACAGAATATCCATAACCCTTAGGTGCATGGTCTCATCTAGTTTTTAAAATCTCATATTGTAATGTGCTTACGACTTTCCCCATTTATACTCCTTTATCTTGTGTCAGGAATTATGATGGAGAGTAACAGAAACCTCTTCTGATAATGTTATCTACAAGCACTCTCATCTTGTGAGGCAACTACTTTCTACTCAGAGATCTTTTGGAAGAAATGAATAAGCTAAAAATACTGTTCTTATGTTTGAATACTGAATAGTTTGTAGATGAGGCAAAAAGAAATGGAGAACAGTTCAAGAGAGAGCTCTGGTTACCATAAACTGAAAACTCGGTTAATATCATAAATCATATGGTCCTAATGTGTATCGCAGCAGTGATTCTATGGACTAAATCTTATTGCTCCAGAGATTGCTTTGCTTTTTCACCATTTATCTTACTATCAATGATTATGTCAAGGAAAAGCAAAAAGCAAAATATACTATATGTGGTAACTATTTGCTGCATTGCCCTGTAATGCCCCTTGTGAACTTAAAGCCATGGGATTTACCTTATTGGTGGAAATAACTACTGGCTAAAAGTATGGCTAAAAGTAAAGTTGTGATTTCAAGTCTTATTCCATAGACACCTTACACACGTAATTAGTGAATATCAGGAGACTAATTATATGAGTAGGAGTTACAAATTTGGCCCTTGGACAATTCAGAGTTCTGAGCAGAGACTAATTCTAAGATACCAGTAGTTTTGCTGTAGTCATTACAAATGTCTCACATTACTTGTGTTTTAATACTGGAAATATTTAATGTTAATTCCATATTACACAGAATGTTTGGACAAATGAATTAACAGATTGTGCTAAGTGCATTTCCCATGGTCAGGATTCAGACTAAAACATCTTGCATACTACCTGTAAATCTTCAGATGTATCTAAATCATATGGTGAGAATAATGTGGATGTCTCTAAAGACAGTATTGACACAAGTCATTAATTTTAGTAGTCTGTTACAGAGTCGTTCTGGTTAAGCCAACTTAAGCTGGGAAGGGTAGGACATAAACTTCTTATTCCAATTTAATATATATATATATATCTTTTTCTTGGCAAAATAAGAAAATAATCACAGGAACATAACTGATTGGTGAGGCATGCAGCTAGAAGTGGAGGAAAATTAACTGTAGCAAAGCAGAGGCAATCACTGGGGCAGAGATGAACTAAGGTGCACTACAACTCTCTGAAGTAGCTCAGATACCTCAGCTCAGTTCCGGCTGCCACACTCTCTCAAGCATGCTTAAATATCTTCAGGGTATCTTTACAGTATTTATTTCCTGAGCACTGTCAAAATTTGGCTTGTCTCTAGGGCAGTTATAGGCCTCCCGCATTTCGTTTGGCCTTCTAGCCCTACAAACTCAGCTGCTCATTTTCCCACCCCCAATATTTTGCTTACTTTGTAGCTGCCCTCAAACTCCTCACAGAACTTGGTAGGTTATGTGCTGGCTAGGTGTCAAATGAAAACTATAGTAGCTGTAAATAGAACATGTATAAATTTACCAGTAGAGTTTAACTCCCAGCTATCTAGTTTAATATTTTCTGTTGAATGAGGCCTGTGACAAGTTAGTTGAATCTGAATCTTTTAAAATTGTAGGCAGTCTTAATTCTATGTAATTAAATTGATTTTAGTACAATATGAATAATAATAAAAAGACTACTACCATTTGCCTCTGAAACCTCTATTTTTATAATGCTTAAAGGTTTTCTGTCCCTTCTCTATTTGCAAATGTAATGAAATTAATAAGAAAAGGAGGAATTATTTTGGAATACGGTTCAAAGTCAACAAGCTTGTTTGTACCAGGTATATTTCACACTCTATTTTTGATTCACTTCTCAGTTAACATATCTGATTTGGGAAAAAAGGTCTTTTATACCTGTGCCTATCATTATTTACTTGCACTGAAAATCTTCCTATAGGAAAAGCTCAAGAAAGAAAAGTTGATGAATGGGAAAATAGTTTAAGAACAAAAGGTAGCAGAATAATACCTTATCTCTCTGAGCAGCAAGACAGGCAAAAAGGAGAAAAAAATATGGTAAGGAAACCATGGAGAATAAGAGGCATAAAAGGCAAAGTATCTCTTGCTTGGAGATATTGCATATGTCTTACAGCTGCAGAAAGTGAAAAAAAAAGATGTCAGTAGGATAGCTGGAGATTAAGGTTAGGCTTGAAGACGATTGGAACACATGGAATCAATTGCAAAGCTGCCACAGTGAAACTGTGCTCTGTTCTGCATCTAGAAATTACACCATTGCTCCAAATAAATGCCATGGCACATTGCTTAGAGCAACAATTATGCTAAAGAACAATGGGGGATGCACAAATCCAGTCAGCTAACTGTGGTGGAGTGAAATACAGTAAAGTACAGGACAACTATTCTGTGAAAGAGAAGTGCAGAGCCCTAATAGTAGCATTTCAGTAACAGTAAATGAATCACAATAGTGACTCATTTTTTACACAGTCGTTCTCCAAGACTGCCCAGATGTTTCCAGAGAAAAAACAAACAGAACAAATCAAAGAACAAAATAATCAAATAGCCAGAGCAGGAAGAATCCAACTCTAGACATATTTTCTCCAAATTCCTTTCAGAAGCATTGTCTTTTAAAATATGAAACGCAGGACATAACCTTTCTTTCAAAACTTTTAATGGTTAGTCTCTGTAAGACTCCCAAGAATATCAAGAGTTGTAAGTGCCTCGTCCTTCTTTGAATCTTGGTAAGCTCTTGACATCAGTGACATCCTGTGGCATTGAGTTCCATAATCTAATTATGTGTTGCATTAAAAAGTATGTCCTTTTATCACATTTGGAGCTGCTGCTTTTCACTTTCACTTAGTGTCCTTTTGTTCTTGAATTATGAGATGCAGGACTACTGAAGCTCCGGATCTATTTTCTCTGCCACTTACCATTTTTATACTTTCATCATATCCCTTCTTATTCATCTTTTTTCTAAGGTTAACAATTCCTTTTTTTTTTTTTTTTTTTTTTTTTTCAGTCTTTTCATATGAAGTCTTCTCTCTATGCCTAATTATCACAATCACTCTTCTCTGAATACCTTCTAATTCGGTAATATCCTTTTTGTGATGGGGTGACCAGTGCTTCACACTATTCCTGAGGAGGGAAAATTATTGATTCATGTAATGACATTATATTTTCTTTCTTATTCCTAGTTCATTTCTTATGCATCATAACATTCTACTTGCTTTTTTGAACAGGGCTTTTCGTTGAACAGTCTGTAGTGGGGCCCAGATGTTTTTTCTGAGTTGGAGCTATTAATTGAGATATCAGGTGAAGTGAAAGATTTGTTGCACTTTTTCTCACCAATGTGCTTTACTTTGCATTTAAATAAATGATTGTCACTTTCAAGGTTGTCTATCCATCTAGTTTGGTCAGCTATACCTGAAGTTTCTTGTCTTCTTCAGGCCTGGTTACAAGATTATCTATCTATCTGTCTGTCTTTCTTTCTGTCTGTCTGTCTATCTGTTTGTTTTGTGCTGTTTCCAAATTTTGCCCCATTACAGATAATTTTTTCTTTCATGTTAACACATTTAGAACACCTGGTCCTTGTATGGCCCTTGAAGCACCCTGCTGTGACTTTTTTTTTTTTTTTCCCCCCTGTAATGAAAATTGTCAATATATGTTTTTTATTTTTTATTTTATGTTTGTTGTTGTTGTTTTAATCTTTGGGAAATTTTCTACTTCATTTTCATCCTATCTCAGAATGATTTAATCTCTGACTGAGATAGAGAGGGGGTTAGTCTCTTGATAGAAGCCTTGCTCTCAAGGCCTTGCCACATTTATTCATTGAATCTAGCAAGGTTGAAGACTGGCTATCTTCACAATTAAAGCTAAACGTTCTTCAGTTATCTACGCTCTTTATGACCAAAAGTATGGAAATTCAAGACAGAGAATGAAGAGTAGTTAGTATGCTAGACAGATGCATGCAAAAATAAAAAGATGGAAGCAAGCTTTTAACATAGCAGTTATTAACGTTGTCTTGGTGAAAATCCCAGCAAACCAGTATATAATCAATCTAAATAGGCAAGGGTTTAAAGATTACAAAAACTGAAAAGGAAATTCCAACTCAAAGCTGTAGGCAGCTGTTACTTTTCCAGAATTTATTCCAAAATCTGATATAAACGAACGTATTTTCAGATTTCTAATCCCCAGAACTCTTGTGGAAAAGGGGAAAGGCAACCCTTTTTTTAGGCTGTATATGTCCTAACATCCCCTAGGCCTGCTTATTTCCTGGTATCTCTCTCTTTTTCTCTCAAGCGTTCTCCATCCTCTCCCTGAGAGAGTCAATGTCTGCTTCATCTACCTGGCTGCCTACTGCATGCAACAGACTCCACCACTTTTCTTCACAAAGAAGATTGCTTGTACAGAAGAAGGCTTCTCAGATACTTTGGACACCTTGCACAGATGTATGCCACTGCCTTGAACTCAGAAAAAGAGAACCTGAGCATATTGGTGGAAATGTGGTCAGTCACTTGCAACTCAGACCTTACCAGTTTGGTAAAGGAAATAAGGACAATTAGAACTTCCTGTGATATTTCCAGAGCTTTATCTGAAGAAAATGAAGTATTTTCCATACAATACTATGTCCAGCCCTAAAACAGTTTTGTCTGGAATGGAGTTTGAGAACAGGTATCATATCTCTCTTTTTTGAACAAGCTTATTAAAATGCTAGCAACATCTCTACAGCTAGTATTGGAGTTTAGTGAGATTTTAAGATAGAATATGGAATATAATCCACGGCTATCAATGGACCAATTATAGATACATATATATATGTTTAAATCGTTGTTGAGCAAGCTAATTTGATATAATCAAATATATGACACTGAATTATAAGAGTGCAACAGTAAAAAATAACCACTCTCTTCTGCACAGCAACACACACACACACACACACAAAAACCAGCATAACACAATCAGAAATATAATTAGAGATTTTTATTTGAAGAATAAGAATAGTAACATAATGGTGCTCTTCACTTAATTTTTAGAAGATTCTAAAATACCACAGTGTTTGTGCGGCATAAGAATTTGAAAGAGATAGAACACAAATTGCACTGTCATACCTATTAATGAACATAATACATTATTGATCAAATATAAGAAATTGTACTGTGTAGTATTTAGTTAATTTAGGAAGAAAATATGTATCAAATATATGAGCTCACTGCAATGAACAAAGGAAAGCTAAATACTTTTCACAATATACTCGAAAAATTAACAGCAACTTAAGAAAAAATCACGTCTTTACAGTTTACCAGTCAAACATAAGAAAATGGATTCATGTTAAGTGATTGAAGGATGAGTTTTGCTGAAGCAATGCATATGGAAAACAGTGTGAATACTGTGCCTACTGCTGTCTTTGTACTGAAAATATCCATACTTTGCATTTGCTGTGGACTAGTATAACTCCTGAAATATGTGTGTATCCAGGTAGTGTTAAGAGATTAATATATGTCTTCCTAAAGGCATGTCACCATTTGGGAGAGTATCACAGAATGTTTTTCAACATCATTAAGATGCTGCCACTCATTAAATGGAACGTGTATCCCACTATTTTTGTTGTAAGCCCAGATAAAATATATCAAGAAATAAGCATTAAGACTGTAACTAAAATAAACCCATATATTGATAATATTCCATTGAAGAGTCGATGCATTTTTCACGGGATTTTTTTTTTTCTCCCCACTTTCTTTATTCTCTACAACATGTATAACATAATATGAATGTAGAAAAGTTTTATCAGTGCTTTTCTGTCAGCCTTCTTGGTTTTCTGCTTACCTTAGAAGGATGAATATTCCTCTGTGTTCCCCAAACCTCAGTAGGATAATGAAACTCATGAGATGCTGCATTTTTCAAATGTAGTTTTAATACCTTCCTTCCATTCCTCTATCTTGTTACTGTCTACTCATGACTTCTTGAAAATGGTGCCTTAGTTATTTTTTTCGGTGTGCAAATAATAAGTGAAGCAACACAGTATAAATAAGCTTTAAAGGACTACGCTGGCTAACACCCCCCTGTGTTTAGTTGGTTCTGTTTCATATCCTTAAATTTATGAAACGAAACACGTTAGCTTCATTTAACGGGAGTTTCTATGAGTATTTGAGTATTTGGAGCAGGCTCAAGTGGTATTTGTTTGTTGTTGTTGCTGTTGTTTGTTGTTGTGCGTGGTGTTTTTTAATCCTAGCAAACAAATAGAATTAGAAGATGTAAAAAATAACCCATCTGAATTTGAAATGAAATAACTTTTTTTTTAAAATTTTTTTTTTACTTTTTTTTTTTTTTTATATTACTATTGATAATATATATTAACAATATATGGCAAAACATTATTTCCCAGTTAAAAGAAAAAATAATTAATCTTACAAGGGAAACATTCTAACCTTGTGTAAAATAAGATTTTAATGAAGCAATAGTCTGAGCACAAAAATCTCTACTTTGGCTTGACAATCTCAGATTATTTAAGTTGCTTTTTGAAATTTGTCCATAATATCAACTGAGAAATTTGAGATTTAAATAGGGTATATTATATAACATCTTTCCTCCTCCCAGTGGAATTGATAAATCCAAATAAGTATCTCTATCATGATTGGCAGTTTATATGTCTTTAGATAGATTTAGTTATAAAAAACTGTTATTTTTACTTAAAACCTGCTTCAAGGTACATTGCCTCTTTTCATCTCTTTGTGGTTCTGCATAAATTAACAATTTCTAATAATTAGTGTGGCAGAAATTATACTTGATTAGGAACAAAAATTAATGTTATTTTCATTAAAATTATTTTCATTCATTTTACAAATAGAAATTAATATTCATTGCTAGATGTACATTTCTACAAAGAACCCTGGACAGTCTTATTCCTTTTAAAATCTTTACAGAATATTATATTATCTATGAGTTTACCAACATGACTCCTATTAATGGAATTCCAAGACAATGCTAATGTCTTGGAATAATCCCATAACTTTCTCCCTACTATTAATACAAGGCATTATGTATTTTCATGCAGTGGACAGTCCACATTTAACTACACATCCTTTTCATCTTGCCTGTATAAATTTTCTGTAAATTATGTGTGCATTTTGCAAGTGAGTTAAAAAAATTGTCTTCCTTTGCTGCCTCTCATCAAATTATCACATTTAACATTCTTAAACTAATTAAATTGGTACTTGATACATATACTGATCAAACCTATTCTTATGGCTGTGTTAAAAGGCAGACTTTCAGAAGCTGACCTTGATTTACTTGCTATTTTTGAATGGCTTGCAACTTTCGATATGTTGAATTACATGTGAAATATGGAAACAGATAGTTTTAACATTAAATCCTGGTAGTAAAGACCTTGAAGTCTTAGATAACTTAATTTGTGTAAGAGATGATAAACTAAACAAAATCAGTGATATACTAGGAAATCTTTCTGATATAGATAGTGCAAGCCTTTCTGTGTCACAAGAGATATTAAAAAAAAATAATAAAAAAAAAATTAAAAAAAAAAAAGGGCTTATGAATAGTTCCCTTATTTTTGTCAATCTGGAATCCATTATTAAGCAAATGTATGATCTTTGTCCTCTTGGTAACAGTATTTAGCACAACATGAAATGTGTTACTCTAGTCATGGCTCTAATTGGCATCTTTGTTGACAGTCTCAGAAGAAAGGTCACAGCATGGCTAGGCATGAGACCGATGTTACTGTCTTGCTTGTAGATGCAACCTCCTTGGCTGAATGGGGTAATTTATTGACAGATATACTTCTTAGAAAATATCTATGGGTAAATAATTTATACATATATTTTTTTTCTTTTCCTTTTTTCTTCTTTTATGCTTGTTTTAGTGCTACAGGCAGTGTGCTTGTGTTAAGACTAGGTGAGAGAAAGTGAAATGGAGGTGCTAAGATAGATAGTGAAAAAAAAATATCTGCAGCTTGAACATTTAGTGAACTCAATCACTGTTGACAAGAAATGTTTTACTCAAGCATAGTAAGGAAATGCAAGGAAGCATAACTACTACCTAGACTGATATACTTTAGTATTTGGAAGAAGAAAAAAAAAAAAAAAAAAAAAAAAAAAAAAAAAGTAGATATTAGAACACCTACATTTAAAAATGTCTATTCCATATGTAGTCAAATTCTATGAGGCAGGCACTCCTAGAGGGTGATTCAGAGTCCTAAATTAGTTGACTAAAGTTAGACAGTGTGAATGCCTCCCACAGTAACAATATGTTGCAGAGGGACAGAAAGGAGGCAAGTGAAGGGAAAGGAACACGGAGTGATAAGGGCTATAAAGGACTATAAATGAAATAACTCTAGAGCAAAGTTTAGAATTTGTTTCAAATAAATGGAGGGTTTTTTTGTCTGCATTTGTTAACAGGAAGATCAAAAAGTTTGATAAAATGCGTGCTCCAAACCTGGTAGCATCTTCATAGGTAATCAAACAATAGTCTTATCACTTTCAACTGTGAATTTCTATACTGCATTTATTACATTTTTCACTGCAACTGTTCTCCGAGTTCCAGCCCATACTTGAGAATTCACAGACATATATAAATAATTACTTCTTGAAAGAGCTTATAAGAGAAACAAAAATAATAAGAGAAGAATAGGAAGGCAAACAAAGGAAATAAGAATGTAATGATCTGCCCAAAATCATCAAGGGTATTGACTCTTTCTTAGTATACCAGGAACTGTAAGCTGTAATACCCATGATTCGCATGTGTGAAAGCATTTCTAATAGACACAACTTCGGGGAATTCATTTGTTTAAAAGAGCTTTGCCTTTAGTAAAAGAGCAAATATTTATACCCACAAGTAATGGCACCACAGTGAAGAATCTCATTTGTATTCATGATTGGATAGAGCTCTTGAAAAGGTAGTCCTTTCAGAGTATTTATGACTCTTCTATTCTTGATTAAAATAATTCATTTGGTTTGTAGGCACTATTTTAGGGAGAATTAAAAAAATTCTGTATTCATTTGTCTATAAATTCTTAGCTCATTAGTCACTGTAAAAGTAGATGGCAAATCTTAATCTTTCATCCTCAAAACCAAAGGTTACTAAAGATAGATAGACATTGTATATGTCACAGACTTGCAATTTTTTTGTGTTTAACACCTATTCAGAACTCTTCCTGGTATTTAACAGGAGTGCCAAGGAGCTTTCTGGCATGCATGGGCTTACATGAACACATAGTAATATTGTATATTCATTTACCTTCCTACCATCTGTTATCTTGTATTCTACAGAATTAAGACAACAAAACAAAACCAAACAACACATAATCATCTATTGTGATTCCTATATCTCTGAGCAATTTTCCATTAGATATTGTCATCATTGTGACCTTTATTAAAAATATTGTGGATTGGGGAGTAAAACACTGAGATGAAATGGGATGGGGAAAAAAAAAAAAATCTGTTAAAATTGGTGGAGACATTATTTAATTTGCTATTCACTTAAATGGACTTTCACTTTCTTGACTCACTATAATTTGGCTCAGTTTAGAAAGTTTGGAAAGTTCATATCCTTCGTCTCTGTTAAAACTAATATGTGAGTCATAGGTCATAGTTTCAGTATTTTCCACTTGTAAATTGAATCACAGAACCATAAAATGGTTTGGATTGGAAAGGACCTTAAAGATCATCTAGTTCAAGCTCTCCTGCCATGGGCACCTTCTACTACACAAGATTGTGCAAATCTTCATGCATCCTGGCCTAGAACACTTTGAGAGATGAGGCATTCACAACTTCAGAATACACTAATGTCAATCTGTGTCCCATAGTTACTTCTGCAGAAGTATACCATATTGGAATAAAGCAATGTTCTCTTGGTAGAATTTTGTAAATTGCATCATCAGTTTACAGGAGGATCCGGGGAACTGCAGGCCTGTTAGCCTGACCTCGGTTACAGGGAACAGATTGTCTTGAGGGAGATCATGCGGCATGTGTGGGATGACCGGGGGATCAGGCCTAGCCAGCATAGGTTTGTGAAGGGCAGCTCCTGCTTGACCAACCTGATCTCCTTTTATGATCTAGTGACCCATCTGGTGGATGAGGGAAAGGCTGTTGATGTGCTCTACCTAGACTTCAGCAAAGCCTTTGACACTGTCTCCCACACTATTCTGCAGAAGCTGGCAGCCTGTGGCTTATATGGGTACACTCTTGGCTGGGTAAGGAGCTAGCTGGAGGGCCGGACTCAGAGAGTGGTGGTGAATGGAGTTAAATCCAGCTGGAGACCGGTCACGAGTGGTGTTCCCCAGGGGTGGGTGCTGGGGCCTGTCCTCTTCAATATCTTTATTGATGACCTGAATGAGAGTGCACCCTCAGTAAGTTTGCAGATGACACCAAATTGGCAGGGAGTGTAGATCTGCCTGAGGGTAGCAAGGCCCTACAGAGAGATCTGGACAAGCTAGAGAGCTGGGCTAAAACCAATGGGATGGGGTTCAACAAGACCAAATGCCGGGTCCTGCACTTTGGCAACAAAAACCGTGGGCGATGCTTGGGGCAGAGTGGCTGGAAGACTGTGTAGAGGAAAATGGACCTGGGGGTATTGATTGATGCTCGGCTGAACATGAGCTGACAGTGTGCCCAGATGACCAAAAAGGCCAATGGCATCCGGGCTTGCATCAGAAACAGTGTTGCCAGCAGGAACAGAGAGGTGATTGTCCCCCTGTCTCAGCACTGCTGAGGCCGCACCTCAAGTACTGTGTCCAGTTTTGGGCCCCTCACTGCAAGAAAGACACTGAGACCCTGGAACATGTTCAAAGGAGGGCAACAAAGCTGGTGAGGGGTCTGGAGCACAGGCCGTATGAGGAGAGGCTGAAGGAGCTGGGAATTTGCAGCCTGGAGAAGCAGAGGCTCAGGGGAGACATAATTGCTCTCTATAACTTCCTGAAGTGAGTTTGTAGTGAGCTAGGGGTCGGCCTCTTCTCTCGTGTCATTAGTGATAGGATCATAGGGAATGGTTTCAAGCTATGGCAGGGGAGATTCAGGCTGGATATTAGGAGGTATTACTTCTCAGAAAGGGTGGTCAGGCACTAGAACTGCCTAGGGAGATGGTGGAGTCACTGACCCTGGGGGTGTTCAAGGAGAAACTGGATGTTGTGTAGAGGTATATGGTTTAGTGGGAGCTATTAGTAATAGGTGAACGGTTGGACTGGATGATCTTCTAGGTCTTTTCCAGCCTTGGTGATTCTATGATTCTGTGATTCTATGATTCTATCATTTGGCTTTAGGTTTGGACTAGGCCAATTGCTGTAGACATATTGTTACTGTATATATTGTACTGTGGAGAAAATTGAGCATTCTGTGAGATTTTAACTTTGTTGGATTTTATTGGTCAGAAGACTTCATCTGGATACCTGTTAATTAGGAGGAAAAGGGAAGTTTCAACTTGCACTCTTTCATTTGGAAACAGGCAAGGAGGACATTAGGCAAATTATCTTTTGCCTGAAAATACTGAAATAAACAGACGCTTCTCTTGTTCAACAAGAAGGATTGATTTTTTGGTTTGCTACAGAAGGGACACAGGCTATACATGATATTTGATTGGTATAGTTTTCTTTAGACAGGCCCATAAATTTTGCCTCTAAAAGAGAGAAAATAAAGAGCACGTTATAGTGTCACACATTTAGCAAAGTGAGCTTGATAACTATTACATATTTTTTATGGTTCTAGGAAAACAAAACAACAACAACAACAACAACAAAATGCTAACTGCTTAAGCAGTGGGGGATTAAGATTTACTTATGGTAACTTTTCTTAACAAGTCCTTCCATGGCTGAACTTCTGTATGTACTACTTAGTCATTTTAATGCAGAGAGTATTCAGATACATTAGAGCACATTGAACTGAGAGTGTATTCTTGGTTAACAACTGCAGAAATAGCTCATTTTTTTCTTTTGTTCTGAAGTAAAGAGATAAGCCCTTTCAATTCACTGTTGTCAGATTTCTTTTTGCTCTTGAGCAGGAGATATGAGTATATCTGTGTCACTGGACGTAATACCCTAGTAAATGTCCAAGTCAGAGACCACATTCCCAAAAGGATCCAAATTCCATGTTTTGGCAAGAGGAGGACATCTGCCATATACTCTTCTCAGAGTCCTACTAATCCTGGATAGAAAAACCAGGACACACAGACTGGGCAGCAGATGCATTCATGTTCCAAGAGAGTAAGTTTACATGCAGCTGGAGTATTCTGAGCCACATATATTGTGTGTGGTTTTCTACTTTCTTATAATATGCACAATAAGAATTTTCATATACCTGCCTCTGTACAGACTTACTCTAACTTAAAAGTCTTATCATTTTTACATGCCTGAGTGACATAGGTGTACCTCAAAATGAAGACAGTATGCAGTATTTTCTGAAAAAATACCAAAACAGCTGGTTTCTCCTTGTAGTTTAAACAGGCTTAAATTAAAAAAAAAAACAAACAACAAAACAAACAAGCAAACAAAAATAACCTGCTGTTAAAGCTAAACTTTTTATCCTTCCCTCCACTAAAGAAAAGTGATTTGGTAATGAAGCAGAGAGAAGAAAACCACCTGTGAAATGAAAGCAACCATTGTACAAAAGCTATGTTCCTCTTGTTACCAGTAATTTAAAACTAAACTTCAAGATATTGTTAGTGTCATTTACTGAACCTTGTGTATTCATTCTATAGAATATATACTGCTTAATATCTTCAAAATGTTTGGATCAACTTCTGTCCTCGTGTGTAGCTCTGCACCCTTAGGGAAAAAACAGAAATATCAAAAAGCATTATTCATACAGAATAAAGGAGATAATAATAATAATAATAATAATAATAATAATATCTTATATCCAAATGTTTACTGAATTTTTGAATACAAGACTAAATGTTCCATATAAATATGCAGTTTCTATTATAAAGTGTGTATTCTTATCTGAGATTATTCTCTATTTCCTCAGGTCATCTAAAAAAAAAACATAGTCTAGGTGAATAAGATTGTGTTTTTGTCATTCCTACAGGTAAAAATTTCATTTCACTGCTTATGTTTCCATGCAATCCTAATGTCTAAGCATAGTAACATTTCATTATTTGATGAATAAAGTCCTTTCACAACATCTTTAGGACTTGTAAGTGAGGTAGCAGGTGTTACACAGTTAGACTGAGGATTTCATACACTTAGAACTTCAGCACAAATGTATGCTTTGTCTTCTGTGCATTAGATTGTATATAAATAATCTGTTTCCTGATTTCCTGAAAATATGTAAATTTCAACGGAAGTTTTAGGATCGTCTTCCCTTTTACCGTATGGTTTAACCATTTTTGTGCATTCAGAAGGATGACAGCTGTGTGAATTCCAGAAGCACAGACTGCAAGAGAAGTTTTCAATGCATCTCATTGCCCTCTGGTTTTACATGTTGCTTATCAAAACCTGTTGTTCTTATGATGGCTAACAGTGTAACATGTGGCAATGTGAGAGGGATAGCTGTTGAACACTAACATTTAAGAGTTCTGGAAAAAAAAACATGCTAAGTGTTTACTTTTTTATATCGACTAATGGGGGGAGGAGGATTTTCTGGCAGTTTTAACAGTGTCATTTACAATCGTTAAGTTTATTTTAGTAGAAATATATAGAGCAGCTTGATTGAGTTGTAGTGTTGAGCTGTCCTGCCTTATGTAATCCAAATGTTTTTGAATTAGAATTGCTTGTGGAAATCTTGAGTGTCTCTGAAGTGGTACAGCAGGGCAGGGGCATATTGATTTTGACTAAGGAACTTGTAACCATTTTTCCTAGCCAAATTATATAAATTACTAAGGACAGCAGTTCTGTAAGGAAGCACAAGTGGAGGTGCCATAGATACTGCAGCAGAAAAAAATATATCATCTGCCTGCCTGCCTTTTGTTTCCAAAGTCTGGCCTTAAAAAATTAAAGGACAGGAGAAAAATAAATTATTAATAGTACTCATGAAATTTTAAAGATACAAACATATCCCGAAATATAGTAGCAGGAGAGTGATAAGTCCACACCCTTTCTATTTTATTTATTTATATATTTTTTTTCAGTAGTGGACACATTCATGCAACAGCACTCAAGCATAGCTTCTTACTGCAGGTGCTTTTCCCATTTTGGGAGTTCACTGCCCTTGTTTTGTTAGCCTCAGCATTTTGAAAGTGTTGGCTCACCCGCAGTGCTTGCAAATATATCACTGTCCATGCTGCCTTTGCTTTTTGTATTTACTGGTGTCTTTTGCTTCAGGGTTTCTGATGCCCTTGAGAAGCTGTGTCCATTTTTTACATCTGAAAGGGTGCCAATTCATTTATTAAGACAGAGTCTGTGAGGCCTGGATAAATTTATTCTATCTAACATTTAATAAAACATTAAATTAAAAATGTGACTTATGCTGTGACATGCCTAACATTACCCTTCCAAGGTTTATATTGGAGAGTTGCAGGGCCCCACTCTCTAGTAGGTAACATGCTATCAATCTAGCTCTGAGGTGACAAGGCCACTGGTGTTTTCCTGTGGAGGTTGTTTAGTAATTAATTTTTCACTGCTAGTATGCTCAATTAATAGCTCACATCATTTAAGGCTAGTTTAATAAGTTTATGAGTTCCTTATAAATTCTAATAATGATAACAGTTAATAAAAGAATAATTAATTTGTGTTTGGAGATCTTAAGATCAATCAAGCAAATTAGGCCTAAAATATGACTATTTTTTTACAATGTTTTATTGTTTATTTTTAACTATAGATGTGTTACCTTGTGTGTATAAGCCTATATATCTGGCAAATTGTGTAATTTTTTAGTGTTTTACTTGCCTTATTAATTTAAGTCTTTAATCTGAGGATGGGGCAGGCATATAAAGTGGTACATTAAATCAATATTATGTTGCAGATGATGTCTCTGAAGAGGTTGCTATTTATGAAGGGGAATACAATAATAGGAATAATAAAAAGAAATTGCATTTTGATCTTTCTGCATGTTATTATAATGCTGCTCACCCATTTTAAAAATAACATACAGCTCTCCTTGTAAAGGCAGCCCCTTGCACAGAGCTTTGTCACATACTCAAAATGTGAAGTGTTTTGGTTGGTTTTTTTTGTTTTTTTTTTTTTGTTCATTTGTTTGTTTTTGAAGGAAAGGAAAAAAGAAGTCCAGATAGGGAAGTCTTGTCAGTTACTATTAGGATTCAAGAGAATCAGCCCTACAAAGAGAGAGTCTGTTGCTTAACAGGCGTTTGCTTGGCATTTAAAATAGATGGTTGTGGTCTCGTTAGAGTTGCTGATAGTCAGGGATAACCTTGTTAAGAAAGTTAATAAAAGAGGAAGGTACATTTGGTTTGTATTCTTGCCTTATGTCTCGCTCAAGGTTTCATTTTCCACTTCTTTTCAAAATTCTTCATATAATCACTAGAACTGGTGCAAACAAGGTGATTTTGTGGCTTAATAGTTGTTTCCACAGCTCTTTATTACTGCACAGACAGTATTCTGGTAAGGGATTCAAAGGACTTTTATTCATTCTTGGCTCTGTAACTATTGTACTGAGCATGCATTCACTCCACTATATATCCATTTTCTACATCTATAAAATATAAATCAACCTAATGTCCCTAGTAAAATATTTGTATTAAAAATACTGGATAATAGCATATTATATGAGATGCAAAGCAGTAGAAAATTGGGACATTCATTTTTCTAGAACTTCAGCATCTGACTTAAGTTTGTAACAGTTTTTTAATGTAAGTCTGTTGAGACAGGACCTAACAAAAGCTCTATGATATATCCTGAAATTCAGGGAGGAAAAAAATGCAATTTCTTTTATTATCTGGATTTTAAAGAAATCAACCCTAGGAAGGACTATGTACCCAAACCAGTCCCTCGCAACCTATATTGCATGTGATGTTTCAAGGCATTTCTTAAGCCTTCCACATTTCTGCCATAAACCCATTCTACTGCTTTTTAAGCTTTCAGGCATTGAAAAGATTCTGAGTTAGCAAGTAATCATTGTTCAGGCAGTAGTTACCTGTAGCTGCTGCTCCTGTTTATCTGCTGAATAACTTCCAGAATGATTGTTTTCAGGGTACCTACATGTAGGTGGAGAAAAGAAGTGAAAAGCTTGGGAAATATAGCTTTTGTGGTTATCACACGTAGAAAGATATGCAGGTGGAGAATTATGTTGCACTGTTGCTGAGAATCGAGTGGGAGGATATTGCAGTAAATGTAAGAGAAAAAAAAAATGGGTGTGGGGGTTTCATAAGATGATGAAGGAGTTGAAGGGCCGATAAACTTCCTCTTGCTGGAGGAGTGAATCATGCCTTAGTTTGGGAGGACTTTATATACTGAGTGCAGGTACTATTTATCAATAACAGGTGCTATCCTTCTGGTGCTGGCAGAAGTGGATTAATAATGTCTGTAATTATATTTATACTGATAAAAATAGGTATTTCATTGTGGTAAGCTGATCAGGTGCTTCAAACTGTATTTATCATGCTGCACACCATCAGTGCTGTTATCAGGGCACTTATTGTAGTGTTTGTGATGTTCAAATTTGGACTCAAAATGACTGCTTATCCTGTGGTAAGAGATTGTTGCTGATCCATTTCAACAAGTAGCGGTTGCCACTCAGTTGCATAGTAGTTGCCACTCAGTAGCAGACAGTGATCTTTTCCTCCCAGTGGTGACTGGTTATCTCAGAGACGCAAGCAGCAGAGAATGTAAATTGCACTGAATGCAAATTGCACCTATTGCATAGCAGCTCACTAGTGGGACATTCTCTAAGTAGGCTTATCTTGGAGCAAGAAGTTTCTGCAGTGACTTTGTGATTCACAGTAGGTGATGAGCAGTGATAGCTTACTACTGGAGTATGTACTGATGTCAGGTGAGAAGCCTGGGGCTGAGAAGATAAGAAAAGCAGTAGGAAAATGGGATTCTTATAGCTAGAAGGGAATTAGGTATTGATATATACATGCATCTGTATACCATATACAAAAATGTGTATATTTGTAAGACCAAGGATGTAAAAAATGGCCTCGTTAAGATTTTGAAATGGGGGGGGAGGAAGGAGGGGGAGGAGGGGGAATAAAAGAGGCAGGAAGAGAAATTACACCATGAAGTATTGCATTGAAAACTGAAGTGGCTCAAGCATTCATTTGCCTCATGCACTCTCACTTAGTCTAACAAATGTCTTAATATTGCTGTTACTGCAACCTACATCGTATTCATGTTGTGAAGACCCATGAAATTTCAGTGAAGTCCTTCCTGAAACAAAGTGGGATATTTAAACTCAATACATGTGTGTATACAGAAGTTATTAAATACCTGAGAAGTGTTATTTTCTTAAGGATAGAAGGAGCAATAGGGAGTGGCTTACCTGAAGATAAGCATTAGGAATAGTCTGGATAGCAAGGTTTCTTCTTAATGAACAGTAAGCACATAGAAAGGAATGCAAAAGCAGACATATCAAGTTGAAAATATTTAGAGGAAAATATGAACACAAAATTAAAATCGTCTCCTCAAAATAAAACAAAACAAAACAAAAACCTACGAAAAATCATTGAAAGTAATACCATACTGAGGAAGCTCAGGGGAGACTTTATTGCTCTTTACAACTGCCTGAAAGGAGGCTGTGGCAAGGTGGATGTCGGTCTTTTTTCCCAGGTAACAGTGATAGGAGTTTTGCCACGAGAGGTTCAGGTTGGATACCCGGAAAAACTTCTCTGAAGGAGTGGTCAGGGACTGAAATAGGCTGCCCACGAATGTGGTAGAACCACCATCCCTAGAGGTGTTCAAGAAATGTTTAGAAGTGGCACTAAGACACAGTAGTGGGGAAACATTGGTGATAGGTGGATGGTTGGACTGGATCATCTTGGAAGGCCGTTCCAACTCTTTGATGGTTCTATGATTCTATGATCTCATTTCCCTCCTTAAATATTTCTAATTTTTTTTGGACGTTCTACTTGAAAGCATGTGCTTGTTAATAACTTACAGTATTTGAGGCCTCAGTTCATTTTAAGTTTATGATAAATGCCATTTCAGATCTATGGCTTTGTAACATAGAAAAAAGGCTGATTTGTTAAAGATAACCATGGCAAATTTCTGGAAAGAATGCTTTGACAGTAATTATTTTTTGAAAAACTTCAGATTTTAGGTGGAAGAATTGCTTCTTCTATTTCCATCTAATCTATTTCTTCAATGTTCGTGCTACAAAGAGAACTCTGGAGGTGTTTAAATGCCCACATAATAAATTTGATGTGAGTTATTTGTGACTCACTTTAAACTTGGGATCAACACAACACATTATTTTTCAAAAAGCAAATTTGCAAATAAAATGTAGCAGCTATGTTTTTATTCACTGAATGGGTTCCTTGATTTTCAGGCCATGCCATAGGGCATCAGAATGATATTTCCTCTGGGTCCTTTTTTAACCATAGGCAGTAAAAAAGATAAAATAAGGGAACTTTAGAAAGCTCCTAAATGGAAATTTGGCAGTATTTATACTGAGCCTGTTTCTTTCCAGCATTTTCTTTAGCAGGGTTAAGCACCGAAGCATGAGAGTTTATTTTCCTAGAAGAAAAAGGTTTACTGTCCAGTGTAGCTTTTGATGGTCTTGTTATCCATATAAATATTTAAACCTCCTTTGAATCCTGCTGAGCTCTTAGCTTCAGTGATATCGTGAAGGAATATAATAAAACATGTTTCTTGACACCAACTTTCTCTTCTCCAGGGAATGAACTACTCATAATAATGAGAGGTTATTCACCATGGTCTTCTGGCTCCAACAGACTTGATCAAATAACTTCCTACCAGAAGCCTTTTATTCCCCAGGACTGAGAAAATGTTCTCTCTCTCCTCTCTATTAATACTGTTTAGGTACTAATGGATTGGTCTTGCAAAATTGAATTCATACCTGCTGACAACTACCATCTCAGGCTTGATTCAGTCAGCCATATAGATCATTTATGGACCACAGAAAGAGTCAGGGCCATGCTTCTTCAAAAATAAGTAAGAAAATGTGGTATGAAGAACTCTGTATAAATCTATATAGGACTTCTAGAAGGTGCACTGAAGTAAAACTAAATTAGAAAAAAATAAAAGATTAGAATATATTGCAGAATATGCAGATTAATGAAGTAATAAGAACAGAGGGCCATATCCTGAAAGCACTGTAAGTCATCGTTCCTTAACTGAAGTTGATTTACAACACCTACAGAACTAATCCAGTATCCTTAGTGACAATGTTGGTATGTTCTCCTGGTAACAGAGAGACATGCATCAAAAATGACAGTTGGTTCGTGGGGAACGTTTGCAATAGAATACAGAGAAAAGACAACATGTATATTTACAGCATGTGGAGAACTTAAGGCTGGAGAAGAAGACCTTCTGGAGTTTCTGTGTTCTGTTCCTTATTGCTAAAGGCAATGACATCATATAATACCATACAATCTTTTTTTTCTTAGACACAAAGTAGTTATTTGAGGGAGAATGATATTTTAACCACAGTTTTTTCTCTGAAAACAGATTGATGGAACTTTTATCACATGCTGCCCTCTGGTTTCCTTCATGATTTGTATCAGGAATGGTGTAGTGAGCAGGACTAGGGAAGCCATCCTGCCCCTATAGTCAGCACTAGTGAGCCTCACCTTGAGTACTATGTTGTTTTGGGCTCCTCAGTACAGAAAGGACATTGAGATGCTGGAGCAGGGCCAAAGAAGGGCAACAAGGCTTGTGAAGGGCTTGGAGAATATGCACTATGAGGAGAGGCTGAGGGAACTGGGGCTGTTTAGTCTGGGGAAAAGGAGGCTGAGGGGAGACCTTATTGCTCTCTTCCAATATCTGAAAGGTGCTTACGGTGAGAGCAGGATTAGACTTCTCACTGGTGACAGATGACAGGATGAGGGGAAATGGCCTCAAGCTGTGCCAGGGTAAGTTGAGGTTGAATATCAGGAAAATCTTTACAGAAAGGGTTAAGCACTGAAACAGGCTCCCCAGGGAGGTGGTTGAGTCACCACACCTGGACGTGTTTAAAAAACATTTGGATGTGATGCTCAGGGACATGATTTAGCAGAGGGTTGTTAGGGTAGTTTGATTAGGTTGTGATTGGACTCGATTGTCTTGAGGTCTTTTCAAACCTTAGTGATTCTATGATTCTGTGATTTCATCTACCAGTGACCATAAAACCATGACTCTTATGCATCTTTCATTTGCAAGAACTGTACATTGTAAGGGTTTTTGTTTGTTTGTTTCATAGGTTTTTGTTCTTAGCACAAAGTGGATGCTAATATTCTCTTTTCAAAACATATTTTTCTAAAGGCCATTGGATACTGCCTATGCAACAAGAATCAGTAGTACTAAGTAACAAAATATGATGCACTACAGCTAGTAGATTGAGTTGATGCTGCATTGTACTGCAGCATGGAACTGCAATGAAATACTGAAGTATCAGTTAACCTGAGTGTGTCCAGAGTACCCCAGTCTGCTACTGAGTAAAGAGTGTTGTCTGCCAAAGCTTTAATGCTGACAGCAATGTACAAAGCCAGAAGGACAACAGCTTGGCTTACAAATAGCATGCTGAGTCTGCAAGGACCAGATAGATTGAAAGACTGTCTATTGACTTGTAAATGCAAAAATTTGATAGTAAACCCTTTGGTATAATGAAAATGCAAAATAGTTTTATTCTGTTTATAAGCATCATTTACAAAATAAGATTAAACTGTCAGTGAACATCAGCTTCTCATACAGTTGTTCTCAGTAAACTCTGAAAATTTTTGAAGAGCACTGAAATGTAAGTTCAGCTCCAAAAACATTTGAAATTCTGTGTTACTGCTTTTAGCTAGAGATTTTAACTTGCTTCAGACAGTTACTGAAGAAACACAAACATAACGATATCATGTATGCGTGTCTCAGATCTGAAAGAGAAAAAGGAAGGCTTTTTTAATCTTCCAAAATGCAGTTCCTGATAATTGATAGAAAAGATAGCACGGTTAAGCATTTTGTGTTCATTCCCTAAGCCCAGGATGATTTATATGAATTCATCAAAGTTTTCCCTATCTCCAGGGAAGAATAAAATGAACATTTTGCTGAGAAATGTTTTATGTTATTTCTAGATGTTGTTTTATATTGTTGTTGTTGTTGCTGTTTTTGGTGGGTTTGTTTGTTTCTTTTTGTTTTGTTCTTGATTTCTGGCTAACTTTGAAAGCCCCTAGGGTCTTCTTCAGATGAGTAGCAAATTTGATTCAGTTACCATCAAAGCTTTGTACAGCAATAGATACAGAAGTTGACTGTTAGGAAAGACTAATAAAATATATCAGACTTGTTGTCTTTCCAAAACCTCGTGTTCCTATTTTCCCCATCAAATACAGTATATTGTTAATGACAGGTGCTATATTTATTAAAATGAATAATTTTGAAACAAAACAGAACAATTCATGTGAGATCTTTTGAAAAACTATATATATATATATGTATAATTATTATTATTTTTTTTTTTTCCTAGGAAAACATTATCTGCAGAGTAATAGATTTCAGCTGTTCCAAGTTTTAGATGAGTTGTGGTAACAATAAAGATAGTATCCATAGAGCAAATGGGCTTAAAAGATTTCACACATAACTCATTTATCGGTCTGTCTTTCTATTTTTCTATCTATCTACTTATCTATATGTTTGTCTGTCTATCAGCAGGCCAAGGAATCTGTGTCAGAATGAAATTCATAGCCATAATTTCTATAGAAAGAGATCACATGTACAGAACACATGTACATTCAAGCCAAATATAGGGTCTAAGTAATCATGCACATGTTCATTTTGTAAAATATCATTGGGAAAGGGCTATAGGCTTGTTTTATATTTCTATTATCAGAATGTTGTATTCACAACTAGAAAAAATAGTTGGGGAATTAATTCAATAATTTCTTGAAGAGCTCACATAAAACAAAACAAAACAAACAAACAAACAAAAAAACGAGCTGGGGCAGTTAAATCTAAACTTTGGGATCTTTTTACTTGCTGTAGTATTTTATTATGTGAAAACTGACCAAGACAAAGTCTTCTTGTTGTCCATGACAAAGCTTCCTCGGCATAGTCCTGATCTGAATATCCCTTCTTGAACGAAGGGTTGGACAAGATGACCTGCTAAAGGAGTGGCAGCAGCAACTTCCAACAGTTATTTCAGCCTATTGCCTAATAAATGGTACCTTTCAGACATACACAATGAAATTAAAGTGGTTAATTGAACTCTATTAATTACTCAAAAGAAAGTTAAATGTAATTGCTAAATTTGCCTATTGCATAGGTACGCTGATATACTCATTATGCTAGGCTGAGTTTTCCTATCCATTGCTATATGCACTAATGAGGTTGTCTTGATCTTCCGAATGATATACAAATTTTATTCAATTACAATGACTAGTACCAAGCAATGAGATTCTGTCAGAGGTCACAATCCTATCTGGTTTATACTGTGCAAGATAACTGAAACTGATAGCTGTACTTTGTACACAGTCTTTCTTTCACACTGTAGTTACCAACAATTTATCTGGATCAGATATAGAAAATCTTAAGATGGCTCAATTGACTTGGTCCAATTGATTAAAAGAAATCTAATTAGCCTTTAGAAAATTTGTGCTACAAATGCAATTATGAAGATCTGAAAAAAAAAATCAACAAAGAGTGTTCTAAAAGTAATGCTTCCTATTTTATTATTTTGGCCCACAACATCAGAGGCGGATGCCGGTAGTATGGCAGTAGGGCTTGAACAGTTACATTTTGTTCCTGTGAAACAGATGGCAGCAGAGGGGCACTGTGTTACAACAGAGTCTCACATGGAAGTGCTGATACAGAGGCTAAAAAGTTGATATGAGCACAGTGAGATGGAGTGTTTCAGCAGTGGTAATGAGTGGGTCACTTCTGCTGGTGCAGATTTTTACAAGTGTGACATCAGGCTCTTGTTCATTGCTGGTGTAAATGTATAGCTAGTGGGAGAGACTGTGTCCAGAAAGAGTGCTTCATAGCTGAGGATTTGCTCAGTGTTATTGTATTTTTAGTATCAGTTGTAATATCCAGGGAAATAAATAGGAGGAGTTATTTTTGGAGTGACCTAAGAAGTCTAGAAAGTAAAAAATCCTGAAGAATTTAATTTTATTAACCCAAACAACCAGAAATTCATTATCAACTCCACAACATAACATAATATAATTGCTTGATCTTCCTAATCTATGAATTCAGTACTAAGTTTATTAAGATATCTTAAACAACTTACAAGATGTCATCACTATAGGAGACAATGACATAAAAATTACCATAAAGAAAAAACAAAATCTGCAAGCATCCTTAGGCTGTCTAAATTTCAATGAAACAATCCTCATGACATTTTTTTGCAAATTTCCATAGTATCATTATCTAAAAAGATAAGAACTGGCAGTTGAGAAAAATACTTTTATATATATATATATATATAAATATTTTACATTGATTGGCCTTTGTACTATGGCTCATATGGAATATCTGCAGGGAAAAAAATGTTTACCCTTTTGTTTGCAGCAGCCGAAGATGTGCAGGAATAGATAGGGAGGAAGGAAAGGAAGATGAAGGATAGGACCTACTGTGTAGCAGAAACCTGGAGCTTGCTGAGTAGTGTGGGAAATAGAGATGCTGCCAGGTTGTAGGAGGGTTGGAAGGAAAGGTTCCTCTCTTGTCCTCTCTTTTCACGTTCTTTCTCCTCCTCTCTCCTCTTTTTTAAAGCATGACAAAGAGACACAGTGTCTACAGAGAAAGTATGGTCTACAATCTTTTATTGTTTCTGCTGCATTCTAGGTCACAGTCACAAAGAAAAACTAAGTAGAAAATAACTTGTTAGAGGTGTTATTCAAAAATATAGGAAAAACCACAGATGGTGGAATCTGAGGAACATTTAACCTAATTACTATCACTAAGCATAGTTAACTCTGAAAGTCAGTTCCTAAGATGCCAACCATCACATTTGGTGACTTTCTTCCTTTGACAGCACCAAAGGGGTGTGCTGCAGCATTAAGAGTCATAAGTGAAGAATAGAACCAAAATGACTGTCAAAGTATTTTATTTATTTATTTATTTATTTATTTTTATTTTGACAACTTAAGTTTTCACCTAACAATTTGGGTGGTGGATTACGATTAATTCAAGGTCTTGACATTTATGTGTGCCCTGGTGGTGCAAGTGGTAGGAATGCCGCGTTGCAACACCGGAGGCCCTGGGTTCGAATCCCCCTGTCGCGCAAGTGGTAGAAGTGCCGCTCTGCTACACAGAGGCTCGAATCCCGGGGGGTTGGACTCGATGATCTCTAAGGTCCCTTCCTACCCGCATGAGACTGTGATACTATGATATGATGATGATTTATCCTTGACAATTGAAATCCTGTGTTAATTTGGTGCTATGTGAAGTGCATGAGGAAATTAGGGACAACAAGCAACAACTACAATAACTGTAACAAGTGTTCTAACTTAAATTTTTATCTTTCAGCATGCAACATTAATGCAGCAGTTTTAAAGTAATTTATATGTCACCAGTAGTATATGTAAAGCATTTTGGAAAGAGTGAATGCATAGCCACTTATTAGGAAAGTGTAATGACATGAGTACATGAGTTACTAGGTCCCAGAGTGCTTCTGAATAAATGTAAATAAGTATACTACAGTGTGCAAACATGAAAATTCTAAGAATAGCACCATGGAGTCTACATGCATGTTGATATCTGTCTTTATCTCTTTTTATAAATGCTGGATTTAGAGAAATTTCATCAACATAATTCTCTCACTGGAACTGACTTTTTTAAGGCAAAAGAGAGGGAAAAATAATAATAGTTAAAAATAAAAAAAATTTTAAAAATTCCAAGCTCTTTGTATCTCCCTTGTGCACTCCAGCAAGTTCATAAGGGCAGTCTACTCTTTGATTTATTTGAAGTAGCAAGGTTATTTACCTTAGTTATTTATGTGATTTCAAAAGCATCAAATTAAAGATAGATTTTTTGTATTTTATTACAAAGGTAATTACACATTCATTTAGATGTAGACTGGCAATTAATGGGCATGAAAATACAGGGTGATATTATAGCTTGCAGTTAGACAATTTTGGGAGTTGGGTAGGAGATGATGAATGTTCTCCAGTTTTTGTGCATAGTATATTAGGTCAAAATTGGGTTTGTGGCTTAAAGCCTTTTAGAACAAAACAGCAAATTTCATTCACTATGATTAAAACTAACTTTGGTATGATAACAGCAGCTGATTCATTTAGTCACTTGACCTCCTTTAAATGTCTTATTTCAGTACTGAATTCTGTCCTTAACTTTGTGCCATTATTTGAGTTCACATCTTTTTGTTATGATTAGAAACTCTCACACTACTTTTTGTTTAGTCAACATGACCTCATTTTGTGTATACAAATATACATGCCTATTTATAAATGTCAAATTACTTCCCTTGATAGATGTTTTGTATATTAATAAACATTTTTTCTGTTGATGCTAACGACTGTGCTTCCTATAAAAAAGCCAATTTCAGGTTGCACAAATGTATTTTATGATATTATATATACTTGATTCTCACGAGGGATGAAGAACCTTTGTTGCAGTCTCTGTACAGCCTCAACTTTACCACAGAATTGTGACAAACTTGAAATTTGTATTATAAGGAGAATTTGTCAGTTTGAATTTCTGTTTGAATTCCAAATTGACTAACTAAGTATCCTGGTTTTATCTTGGATAAAGTTAATTGTCCTACTACTGCCTGGTGTGGTGCTGTGTCTTGAATCTGTGACCAAAAAAAAAAAAAAAAAAAAAAAAAAAGGTGTTTATTATGCACTGGTGTTTTAGCTGTGGTAGAGCAGTGCTTACACAGTACTTCACAGGCTGTCCTGCAAGGAGGCTGGGGGCACACTGGGAGCTGGGAGGGGACACAGCCAGGACAGCTGATTCAAACTGACCAAAGGGATATTCCGTATTAGGTGGCATTATTCTCAGCAATAAAAGCTGGAGGAAGAAAGAGGGGAGACAATATGAGTTATAATATTTGTCTGCCCAATAAGCTATTGTTTGTGTTGAAACACCACATTTCCTAAAGTAAAGGAGCATCTGCTTTCCATTAGGAGGCAGTGAATTAATTCCTTGTTTTGCTTTGTTTGTGAGTGTGGCTTTTGCATTCCCTAGGAAACTTTACCTCAAACCACAAGTTCTTGCATTTATCCAATTCTCTCCCCCATCCCACCTGGGTAGAGTAAGTGAGCAGCTGGATGGTGCTGAGCGGCCTGCCAGGGTTAAAACTTTTCCTTCAATTTACATTTACAAAATATTTGGGGAAGAGTTAAATTTTGTAGAAGTTGATATGGTCAGGAATGTCATAACTACATAGAAATAATCATTACATATCTTATTCTTGCAGTTTCCTTTTAGCATAGTTTGCGATGCTCAGAAGTTGGACACTGTGTAGACATATTGTTTGGAATTTTCAGAGATAGTATTTTTTTTCTTGTGCTGATATTTTAAACATGCATTTGATGTGAGAGTAAGGGAAGAGTAAGTTTCTTCAAATTACTGTTTTCAAATCACTTTTGATCAGGTTCCAGATTAAAAACAAACAAACAAACATAAACAATTAGAATATTGTAATTTAAGACATTACTCAACCTTCTTAAAATGCAATTTGTTTAGGAAATAAAATGATTATAATATTCTGAGTGCTATTAATGGAATTAAATGAGGTTTTTATTTTCAGTAAATGACTGTGTAGCAGTCTATGCCACACCCTGCAGTTTCTCTCCCTGTTTTAAGATTAAGAGCCTCAAGTATCATTAGCAATCAACGCAAGCTTTCCTACAAGAACAAGAACAGTATCATTACAAATAAGTAACTTAACACTCTGTGCACGTTAATGCACAGAACAAATCTTAGCACCAATTTGCTAGCACTAAAACCCATTAGAACACTGGCCCCAAAAGGGCCAAATCATTGAAAATGCACTAATTATCAAGCAGGCTCTTTGGAAAGATTTTGGGTCACTGCCAAGCATTATGAAGATTTTCAGTAAGCTTAGACAGTTTTCTGTTTAGTTCCCTGAAAGAAACTAGCAGGTAGAGACTCCGTCCTACCCATGCACAAGCCAAAACCCTGTGGATTTATGGAAGATTTTGTGTTAAAATAAATTCCAAGTTTGGTGAGATCCAGTGTACTGCTGGGGTAGTAAGTAAGTACATTCTGCTGTCTCTGAAATGTGTATTTAGTCTGCACTTGGGACTTGAACCTGGCCCAGGTTACATCACCATGGCTACTTGCTTGTCCTTTGTCAGGCAGCTGAAAAGCGGACTGCAAAACATAATAAATGAGTAAATGTTTACACCAATGTCATGGCTGGTGCACTGCAGACTGTCTGTGGGGGAGCTTGTCTGTGAAAAATGGACAATGTGTGAATTTATGGCTCTGTCAGGTCATTTTCATGGCTAAGGGAATGGGTATAGTGGTTATCGACCAGCAGAGAATTTATGTCTAGGATTGGCTATCGTTGTTCTGTACAATGGATTGTTTCTCACATGTCTCGTAAATAATGCGCAGCATTTCATTCAAACTGATGAGTATACCAAAAAGCTGTATTTTCTGCCTACCCCCTTCTTGGTATTGAAGCACTGGTGGCATCTTTCCATTTTCCTTCTGATGCTCTTACATCCATGCAGACTAAGAAAAGAAGATAAACAGCTATCTAAGTGCCTACTTTTTTTTTTTTTTTTTTTTTTTAAAAGCAGTCAGAAGCCATCTGTTACAGCATGCATCCTGACACTGTCTGTCATCCCTCACTGAGTCAGTGGTGGGTCTGGGTTCTCCACACTTTGGCATCTCAAGATGGGTATGTTCCAGGAAGGTGGCAGAAACTGAAGTTTCTGCTAAGTGGGATGTTCATTGGCTTCAATGAAATTTCATTCATTTTTACAGTGCTAGGTAGGCAGGCAGGATCTTTGAAGTAGATGTTCCTTCAGATAAGCAGAGAATAATCTTCTCTTCATATCTGAATTGATAAAAGCAACTGCTTGTGGTCAGATAAGTTCATGCTATGTAACTTGAAGAATCTATCATTTGCCCTTTCCTCCACTCCTTTTCAGTGCCTTTCACAGAAGCAGGTGAGAGTGGGAGGAGGCAGAGGATGCTCCAAATATTCATGGAAATTCAGCGTAGGATTTTCCAAGAACATGTTTTCCATTTCTTAGCAGCTTCCACACAGGTCATTGGTGGAATATGTTCATGACAAAAAAACGTGGCCTTGGGACTACTTGGGACTGTCCCTATCTTGCCAATGTGTTATTTACCACCCCTCCCCTCCCCCCTTCCCGCCCCCCCCCCCGGCTTTTTTTTTTTTTTTTTTTTTTTTTGTAACCAGATCAGATCTCAGTTATGTTCATTTGATTGATGATTGATGCTTGTCTAGTGACTATGTACTATGGTGGGTCTCTTCCTTGGTGATACTCCAGCTTAAGTAGACTTCCTCAAACAGTCTGAAGTGAGCTAACTTTGCTTTTCCTAACAATGCTGCCAAGAGCAGCACAGTGAGGGCTCCTTGCTGAGTGCTTACTCAGCACCTGCTGGATGGAGCAGTCTGTAATGGACTGATATAATGGATATACTATTATGTAAAAATGTGACAGTTAGCAACTCTGGTATAGTTTACACCACAGAGGTAATATGCCTCCTGGGGATTTTCACTTTAAAGAGAGCTGAGATCTGTGCAGGGTTTTGTTTTGTTTTTTTGTTTTTTTTTTTTCCTTCAGCAATCTTCTCTGTCAGAACAAAGATGTTCCCCTTCTTGTGATACAAAGCTCTCTCCTACTTGTTTTATCTCTGGAATTTTATTTCTGAGAGTATTTTTTACTAATTTCCAATGCTTTACTCATTACTTGTACTACTGTACTAATGAAAGCACAATGGATTTATATTAGAAAGCATTCCTCTTCATAAAAAGGACAAGTTTATTTTAAAATGACTATTTGCTGAGTCTTTGTGAAGGCAGTTTGTAGTTGCTGTTGCAGTAGATCGCTATTCAACACTACTTTTTTTTTTTCTTTCTTTTTTTTCCCCCCTTTTGTTGTTGTTGTTTTCCCCTCCCCCTGGATTTTGAACTCTTAATCTGTCTGCTAAAGGAGACTTAGACTTGCTCTGGTTTGTGTTATTTATTTTGCTGTTTCAGGAAGACGTAATTAAGGCAGTATAAAGTTGTCATCTCAAAAAGAGAACAGTGTATTAAATATGTGTATCTTAATTCTGGGAGTTTCAGAATTAAGAAATTCCCCATCATAAGGGAATATAACTTGGCAGTAAAGTAGCCAATATGATTCCATATTAAGGAATTAAGCTGAATTTTACAGTTTGTTCTTCATATTTTGAAGTATTTGTTAATAAGTGGGCTCTTTCTTACTGTAACTTAGTTTAATTATTGCATTCTCTTTCTCATACACTGAATTCCTGTAATTGTAAATGGATGCTGAAAGTCTGTTCAAAAGAAGAAATCTACTCAAGAGTGCCTGCACCAAACATCTGTTACCACATGGCAAGGAATCATACTAATAGAAAAACGACAGGAGTGTAGGGTGAAGTTATTTCTGGACACTGAACACAAGTCCAATTTTAGCTATGTGTGGCATATTTATGTTGGGGCTTGTTTGTTTTAAACGTATTTTCACTTGAAAGACAACTTAACTGTAGATGAACTATAATACTTCACTGGGATTTTCTTGCTATAGGCTAGATGTATTTTCCTCACACTCCCCTGGGATGCTTCTGAGCAGCCAAAATTACTTTTTCTTGACCTATAAATTTGAACCCAATTGACAGGGATCTCAGAACGCAACTCATACTTTAGCTCTTGATCTGCCTGGAAGCAAATCCTGCCTCTACACAACTGGTGAGCTTAGGGATGCATACATAGAAAGTCATTGCAGACATTGTGTCCTTGTTTTATCACGGTATTTTGTTACCCATTCTGGAACTGAGATGAAATGCAAAGTAGTGCTGAATGAAGGAGGCTTGTCACAGACAAGCAAAGGAATCTGTGTCCAGTAATGGGATCAGTAAGAGATCTTCATCTTTCTAATATGTTAAGTAGTTGAATATGCTTCCATCTCCCTTACATTTCAGTGACAAGGAAGCCTTGCTATCAGTTAGGGCTCATGAATAGATATGCTGTTGCCCAGCATAGCAGTTCCTTGCTGCATCTATCACAAATTCCAGTTAAGTTTTGTATTTAATCCCTGGCATTCTATCTGTGTGTTTAAAATATATCCCATAAGCTCTGTGAGAGCTTACATGCAGTATTCTGAATAAGCAAGTAGGATTTCTTGAATAGTACTTCAGATGTAAGAATGTCCATGTCTGGTTCTGTAGTTCAAATTATTTTGATAGCATCCTCTGAAGACAGGAAAGATTACATTCATGCTTTAGACAGAAAATTATTCTTCCTTTTCCTAGTATTTACTTTTTGTTTTGTTTTGTTCTGTTTTTCTATCCAATAGAACAGGTTGTGTATATAAAGAAGGCTTGTAAGTATGAGAATTTTTAATAGTATAGCAGATCTGATGTGCCACAAGTCATAAAAAGGATATGATAACAAAGCACTATCCTGAGATGTGGAGTTCAGTGTCTAACATCTTTAAAGATTTTTAATAATCCATTGTAACTCACTTATCTCTGTAATTAATTTTGCATCTACAGAGTAAAAATGGTTCCTGCTTTTTTATTATTATTATTATTATTTTTCTCTATATATTTTGCTGTTAAGATTTATGAGGGAAAGGAATTTTTAAGCACATTTCTACTGAAGCTGTATCTTTTTCTTCAGATAACCCTCTAATTTAGTCAAATGAGAATCTTAAAAATAAGAGTTAGTCCTTTTTAACTGTTGTGAAATCTGAACAGAGAAATATAGTCTTTAAAGTAAAAAATGTGGGAAAAAAAGAGATATATATCTATTATTTTTTTTTTACATAGAGATTTCTTTTCTTTCATCAATATGAGGACGAATCCTACTTATTATTTTTTCTTTTCCAAATTCAAATATACTTTTCCATTTGTATTTCATTGACCAGTACAGTTTTACATATAAAAGGATAGTGCTTACTAAGATGAACGTGTATTATATAGAACAACATATGCATTTTTAATACTTTGCATTCAGATTCTAGCTTAGACTCGTAGCTAGACTTGTAGCTCTCTTACTATGAAACTCATGTGCTCTTTCATTCACTGTATGGTTCAATCTCTGTACAACAAAGAAAATAAACATATAACTTCTAATTGTCAATGATGTAGAACAGTAGAATTATTTTTAAACTCAATTTGTCTTGACAATAAAATAATGCACTGTACTTCAATCTCAGGGCATGTTCTTACTCAGATGAGAATTCAGTCAGTTTAGTAAAGAGTAAGAGAAAAGCAGTATTTTTATGTTTTCCTCAAACCTAACAAGTCCATAAATTATCAAATGTTGGGATAAGAGCTGGGACAAACAGAAGATATCTATAATAAATGTTCTGCCACAGTTAGATAATTTGGTCACTTCCAGGGTCCGACAGCATCTGGAAAGGTATTTTTAAATTGCAATTTTGTACAAAGACATCTAACTTTTACAATAGAAATGCACTGTCTTTACTTATTAAGGTACAAAATTCAGCTTGTAGCATAGTGAGCAAACAAACATTTTTTTCTGATGTGCTCTTCCTTTTATCCTTGAATATACAAAGCATCTGAACAAATGTGCTCTCAATTACTATAAGGAACTGGCTCACCCTCATATAACAAAGTGCTTCCTGATGTTGAGATGGAATCTCCTGTGTTTAAGTTTTATCTTCTCCGGGCACTGATCACCACTGAAAACAGTCTGTCTCCATCCTCTTTGAAACCTTCCTTCACAATGACAGTATTCCCCCCCTGAGCCTCCTCCAGGCTGAACAGTCTCAGCTCTCTCAGCCTTTACTCACAGTCCCTACACCATCTTTCTGTCCCTGTGTTGGACTCTCTCTGCTATGTCCATGTCTCTCTTGAAATGGGGAACTCAGAACTAGAAACCATACTTCAGGTGAGGCTTCGTAAGTGCTCAGTGGAGAAGAAGAATCACCTTCCTTGATCTACTGGCTAATAAAAGACAGTATACCATTAACCTTCCTTGCAGCAAGAGTACATTCTGGCTCATGCTCATCTTGTCAACAATACCTCCACATTCTTTTTTGCCAGTCTGCTTTTCATCTGTGTGGATCCAACATGCCCTGGTGCATGCAGTTCTTCTTCCTCAGGTGAGGACTTCGCACTTCCCCTTATTGAATTGATTACACAAAGAAGCTTCAGATTAATTAGAAAGGGAAACAAATCCAGCAACTAACTGGTTACATTGCACAGTTCACTTTAGTACTGAGATAAAGACATTAAAATATTTTTGGTGTAGTCTGAGTCTTACAAGGAACTTGTTGACTCAAACAAGTAGACAGAATAGAGCCTTAAGGACACTACAAGGAACTTGTTGACTTAAATAAACAATTACCTTTTAATGACTGGAAGCTGTAAGATCTAAGGGAACCTCACTCTGCTGAGGTAGAGCAATAGACATTTTATCTTCAATTCTTCTCACTGCCACTCACAGTTGATTAACATCAGAAAAAGGAGGAGGGGGTGCACAGCCACAAGAGCTCCTACTTAAAAACTCTTGAACTGTCTAGACACAAGTGGGTTGTCAGCAAAGGGTGGTCTCGGACAAACTAGATGATTTAAAAGGGAACACAGTTTACCTTGGTTGACCTACCACCCATAGAATAAGACCCTAGACTCAAGACAATTCTGGATGCAAGAGTGGTGTAACATACCTACTTCTGAGTGTCTCTCTTTCTCCTTTCCTCCCAGTCTTCTTGTTTTTCTTTTAGTAGCTGTGTCCTAAATCTATCTTAAAGTAGTTGATAAGGAGAAAACACCTCAATCAAGCGCCCTTACCCTTGATGCTTACTAATTGTTGTTGGAAAGTTGCATAATTTTGCCTCAAAGTAATTGATGAGTTGTTTTTAGAAAGCTAAAAAAATTGTCTTGTGTTGTTCCCCTGAGTTGTGGTCTGACTGTTGCTCTGGCGACCCGTGGAGAGCACAGAGTGCCCTACTTGGTCGGATTCACAGAATGACAGAATTCTATGGGCTGGAAGGTACCTTCAGAGATCACTGAGTCCAAATGCCCTGCAAAGCAGACTGCCTATATCAGGTAACACAGGTAGGCATCCAAGCAGGTCTTGAATATCTCCAGAGAAGGAAAAAGCACAACCTCCCTGGGCAGCCTGTTCCAGTACTCTGTAACACCGTACTGTGAAGTTCCTTCACATATTGGTGCGGAACTTCCTATGTTCCAGTTTATGGCTGAAATGGCCATATAGCCAATTGCCCTGTCCCTACAGACTGCTGAAAAGAGGTTGGCCATGTTTCTTTGCCTCCCACACTTAAGATACTTATAAATATTAGTAAGATCACCTTGGAGTCTTCTTTTCTCAAGGCTGAAAAGACCCATGTCACTCAGCCTTTTCTTATGACAGGTGTTCCAGGCTCATCTTTGTGGCCCTCTGCTGGATTCTCTCTGGGACTTCCCTGTCTTTTTTTGTAATAGGGAGCTGGATACAGTACTCCAGGTGAGGCCTGACCAGGTCAGAGTAGTGGGGGAGGATCACCTCCCTCGACCTTCTGGCCACACTCTTCAATGCACTCCAGGATCTTACTGTCCTTCTCGGCCACCATGGCACACTGATGGCCCATGGCCAACCTGTCATCCGCCAGGAACTCCAGGTCCTTTTCAACAGAGCTTGACTCCAGCAGGTCATGTCCCAACCTGTACTGATACTTGTGGTTATTCCTTACAAGGTGCAAGATTCTATCCTTGTTTTTGTCATACCTTGTCTGGTTTATTTCTGACCAGCCCTCCATGTTGTTCAGGTCTTGCTGAATGGAAGCACAACCTTCAGGTGTGTCAGCCACTCTTCCCAGCTCTGTATCATTATTGAGGATGGACACGATCCCCTCTTCAGGGTCTTTGATTAAAACATTGAACAAGTCTGGATACAGCACCAGCCCCTGAGGAACACAACTAGTCACAGCCTTCAACCAGTCTCTGTCCCACCAAACACAACCCTTTGAGCTTTTCCAGTGAGCCACTTCTCAAACCACCTCACTGTCCACCCATCTATCCTACATTTTCTCACCTTCAGTATCAGAACATTGTGGGAGACACTATCAAAAGCCTTGCTGGCTATCCTCCAGTCTACAGGCACCTCTCCTGTTCTCCAGTACCCGTCAAAGATGATAGAGAGCATTTTGGCAATCATCTCTGCCAGCTCCCTCAGCATACATGGATGCATCCCATCAGGGCCCATGGATTTGTGCATATTGAACCCACCTAGATGCTCCCAGACCATCCCCTACTGAAGCAGAGGGAAGATCTCAGTTTTCCAAACTTTCTTCCATCCAGGGTCCAGGAGTCTCAAGGGTAGTCTTTGAAGCGAAGACCAAAACAAAGAAGGCGTTCAGTGTCTCTGCCTTCTCAGCACCCTGTTACCAGGATGCTTCCCTTGCTCAGCAGAGCACATGATCCCTCCTCTTCCTTTTACTTTTAACTTACTTTAAAAAGCCCTTATTATCCTTTAGCTCCTTTGTCAGCTTCAGCTCCAGGTGAGTTTTAGCCTTCCTCATTGCTTCCCTGCAGGCCCCAACAACACTCCAATACTCTTCCTAGGAGCTAGGTACAGCTCCACAGCAATGTCAGCCTTACCAGCTCACCTCTTAATTTTCACCCACAAGCTCTCCACACATTCTTCACCCTCTTCCTGGTGGAGCTCACTGCATTCTAGTTGAGCTCTCACATAAAGGACAACTCCTCCACCTCACTTCCCCCACTTCTCTTTCTGAAAAAGAACATAGCCCTCCATGACAGCATTCCAGGCATGAGAGCTGTCCTACCACATCTCTGTGATTGCAGTGAAATCACAGCTTTGCAACTGTACACAGATTCCCAGCTCATGCTGTTTATTTCTCATGCTATGCACATTATGTGCAGGCACTTAGGAGAAGCAGAAGGTGCAGTTACTACTAGAGGGACACAAGAAGGTTTTGGATATGACCTTCTCTGAGGAGTCCTCACATGATCCTATGGGACAACTCAGAAGTTTCTCCCTGCAGTCTTCAACAGTAACAACATCCCTCAACCCTTCTCTGTCACATCTAACTCCCCTTCCTTTGCCCTTTGGATCTAGTTTAAGCCCTGGTAATCAATCTAGAGAGCTTGCTCCCCAGAACACTTGTGCCTCACTTGCTTAGTCAGAGTCCATCAGGTGTTCGCATACTCTCAGAGGTCTGCCCAAGGTCAAAATATCAAGATCAGTAATACACCACCCCCTCAGCCAGTCATTAACCTGACACATTCTCTAACTTCCTGGATCCCAGCTACCCTTCAGAAGGACAGAGGAGAACACCACCTGCACACCTGATCACTTCTACATCTTTCCAAGGGATGTAAAGTACTTTTTAATTTATATATTTTTAGTTTCCTCATTGCAAAATACTGGGACTGAGTCTGAATGACAATAAACGGATAGTGGTCTTCCACTTTAATGAGCTGTGGTAGAGCCTTCCTGATGTCTCTAACACATGCCCCTGGAAGACAGCACATCTCTCTGGAGAGACTCTCCTGGCAGCAAATGGGAGCCTCAGTGAGCCCCAGTAAGGAGATCCTAGTTATTAAGATTTTCTGCCCTTTTTTGGTGGTACTGGTATTGATACCTGATCAGCCTTGCTCCCTATGCTTGTTACTCCCTGTATTCTCAACATGACTCTCAGAGCATGGGTTTGGACTACTTTTCAGACCTTCACCCCTGACTGGGCTGAAAGCCTTAAATCTATTACTCAGGGACACTGCAGGGGAACTTACAGGGGTTGGTGGGACTGTGGGTGTTGGGGGCAGATGTCTCCTGCATCAAGCAGAAATGGGGGTCCAGCCCCTTTCCTCTCACTAGTTGTCTAGCCCTGCGGGTGAGCACTAGATTGGCTACTTCCACTTGCAGGGACTTAGGAGGAGGCGGCATGTCTGCAGTGGGAGTAGATTCTCACCTCCTCCTGTCTATCTCCATCGGAGATTCCTGGGAACACCTCAGGCTGCTGATCTCTCGCTGCCCATCTGCTCAAGCATCTCCTTGAGCAGGTCAAACCTGCAGTCATGACAGCACTCTCCTCCATCAGGACCTAGGGTGCCCTCCATTTTATGGAGCTCCCCAGAGTCAGCAGTTTGGACTGCCGCCTCACTTTTTAGGGTTGTCCACCTGGGTGCATGCATGAGCCCAGAGAGGCTGTGTTCCCTCAGTCTGGATCATTGACTCAGCACAGCCACTGTGACAGGTGCCCACTGTGACAGATAAAAAGGCAGTAACACCCTAGAGTTCTGAAATAAGAGGAGAGAGAGAAGAGGGCCCTCCATGCCCCACATGAATTACCTGTGCTAACCACCGAGCACAGCTTTCTAACCAGCATGTCCTGTTTTTGGTGCTACCTAAGGGCTGCTTATATATAGGCAGGTGGCTGGCTGCTGTCACTCCCAACTGCACGTAAGCACAAGCATGGCTCCTGCTTGCTCAGGGTAGGGCTGGGGCTGCCATGCTGACCAAACAGCTCTGCGCAGTGGGTCAGTCTGCAGTTTTGGGAGTTGGTACTGATTTACATCTCTGCCAGAATCCCTTGTTTCAGTTGATCCACAAGAAGTCCATGCTAAAATGGTCAAAGATTCGCCTCTCTCACAATCTACTAAGTGGGATGAGACAGGTACATATTTATGTATGAATGTTTACCAAAATTTCATCAGTTTTGAAAAGTAGTGCTATATTTATTGTCTTGAAATTTAGGTGAGTTTTAATCATGTAAATGCCAGCTTCTCAAAATTTCTATTGTTTGTTATAGAAGATCAATTCTCATCTTGCATTAGAACAACTATTTCGATTTTTCACATATTATAGAATTTTGAATCATTCCTGCAGCAAAAGTAACTTTACTTTTTTCCCCCCTCTCTCTTTCCTTTCTCACTCTCTCCTGCTGTCTGTTACCATGTACATCTTCAAATTTTCTACTTCTAGCCTTAAAAAAATCAGTTATTCTTAGTGTTTCAGACAACTAAATTTAAATTATCACATGATTATTATTATTATTTTATTTTTTTTTACTTTTTTTTAAAGGCTTTTTTTTAATTGATTGAATACTTATACAATCCCTTAATCTAGCACTCCTGTTGGGTGTTGGAATGATAAGCCATTGAAGCTGTTACTAAAGGGGATATGTCTGCACATTTGCAATGCAAAAAGCTTACAATATAAGAAAACAAACAACCACATGAGTCTTTTATAAGCAACAGTTGCTATTTAAATAGCTGATTTTAATTTTCTTTATGCGTATTTCAAAGAGCAATCATAATTCATCATATAATTCTTCAGAAAAGTCTTTTCTAGTCACTGATTTTCGGTTATACTTCAATAGTAAACATTTTTAATGTAAAAAAAGAATCACTGAAGTTTTGAATTTGGGAAACTTATCTTTTATATGATGACCTTCTTAAGGAGTCGTTAAAATACGTGGTGCTTGCCTTGTTCCAAAATAAAATAATAACATAAAAGACCATAGTCATCTGAACTGTAGGATTTGGAACTAAGTCTTAGTATGATGTTACTTTTATTGTTTATAAAATTAGAAGGAATACTTTGTTTTCTTTGTGTGAATGTTCTGGAATGAAATAAGAATATTAAGGAGATGTTTAGAAAATAGGTATCAATTTAGTCAACAGATTTCATATCCTACTGTTTGTCTATAGAACTTTGCACAACCGCACACTGAAAAAGTTTTGATGGTCAAAGTCTATCCTGACTAACATCTTGCTGGAGTAAGTCATCTAAACCTTTTATCAACCATTAATCTCAGTGACGTTTACAGATTTTGTTGCTGTGTAGGTAGAGAAATGGTGTGTCTTTGTTGTTCTAAGGAAAGCTGAAGGCAATTTTATTGACTCAGATCATTTTATATGAGTCCAGTATCACCTACAGCCAAATCCAAAATCCTTTTGACTTTCAAGTTCTCTCTTTTTTAGTAATTTATATGTATTTGAGTATTGTGACTTTTATCTTCGACAGTGTTTGATATAGCATAGCATTAAGTCAAAAGCAATTGGGAAATCGTGGAATCTGCCTCTACATCTAGGTCAGCCAAGTGCATAGGTTAGTAGGGGTGACTGGAGAATGAAGTAGTGACATGGAGGAGAGAGGTCATCATGCTTACTGCTATACATGCTTATGGCTATACAAGCTCACAAGTTATAGTATCCTTGGTTCCTAGCCAAGATTACAAGTGACACTGTTTTATAACCGTATAATTGTACTTTTTGTTTTGTGTTAAGTTTCAATCTGTTTTGAGAACTAATTAGTCAAATATTTCAGCAATGGGATTTTTTCAACATCAGTGATCTCCCACACAGTGCCAACCTTAAAATAGCTATAATGCTGATTTGATGGATAGGAGCATGATAGGAAAACTTAGGTTAACTTGGAATTTGCAATTAAACCATGGTATGAAAGCTAACTTCAGGGCTAGTGACGTTAACTCAGTGTAGTATTAGGTGGGAGTGATTTCAAGGAATATGTGGCATCTTGTTTCAAATAATTTCCTCAGTGTCAAAGATCATCTTCTCTGTGTTTGCATATGTTGGGTGAAATTTGAATCTCCAGATAATTTCTCATCATTTAATCTCATGGAAACTACTGAAACTGCAATTTTTGTTCAAATTTGGCACAGTCTCTTAGCAATGCTCTGCATTCAACAGTACTCTATTTATTTTTTACTGGTCAATTTTTTCTTTTATCTGGTGAATTTATAAGTGATAGATTTCAGAAAGTTTTTGAGAAGTGAAAAGTTAAAGTTCTTATTTGGAGAATTAATTAATGTTTCTGTCCCTGTGTCCTCTCTGCCTTGTAGACTTATTTTTGAAATATGGAATTTGAACATTATGCTTTGGGGCTCATTCCATGCTGTCTGTTCCTCCTCTCTCTATAGGAAGTCCTGGTCAGGCTTCAGGCTTGTCTCACACATGCACCAAATTATCATTCAAAATACGAACACAATGACTTCAGTGTTAGCTTATATTTTATGATCCTTCAGTTAGAGGTACTTTAATTCCAGCAGCTTTAGTAGACAGTTTTTAAGAATTATAGAAGTTACAATCTGTAAAAGCCCATTAAATTGTGTTGAGTCAACCTCTGCTGAAATGCTAGACTGATTCAAAACAGTGAAATCTCCAAATCATTCAGCTTCTGCCTTTTGCTTTACTAAACCACATCTGTGTGTATGTGTGTGTGTGTATGTGTGAGAAATTTGATTTTGCTTTCTTTTGCACTTTCATTTGTTGTTTTCCCTGTTTAGCTTTCAAACAGCTTTTGTTAGCTATCTTAACTTTTTCTTGGGGCTTTATGACCTCGTCGTACAGACTGGTATGCAAAGAACAAGATGAAAACATTAATATTGATTGGAACACTTGGAACAGAGATAAGATCAGGAGTCATCAACAAAGATCCACTAATGGGAAATCACACTTGACCTGCTGGGTAGATGAGAGGAGAGCAGTGGATGTTGTTTACTTTTACTTCAGCAAGGCTTTTGACACTGTCTCCCATAACATCCTTGCAGGTAAGCTTAGAATGTGTGGGAACTGGAAAGTGAGGAGGACTGAGAGCTGGATAACTTGTAGAGCTCAGAGTTGTGATCAGTGGCAAGGACTATTTGTAGGCCTCTAGCTAGAGATGTTCTCCAGGGATCAGTAATAGCTTCTGCCCAACATCTTCAGTGACCTGGATGAAGTGATAGAATGCACACTCAGCCAGTTTGCTGATGCGATGAAGCTGGAAGGAGTGGCTGACACATGAGAAGACGCTGCCATTCAGCAAGAATAACACACGTATTAGTACAGCTTAGGAAATGACTTTCTGGACAGAAGGATCAGGGGCTCCTGCTGAACAGGTGGAGTATGAACCAGCAGTGAGCTGTTGTGGACAAGAAGGCCAATGGTATCCCAGGTTGCATTAAAAAGAGTGTGGACAGAAAGTTGAGGGAGGTTCTCCTCCCTCTCTACTCTGCACTGGTGAGGCCACAATTGGAGTACCGTATCCAGTTCTGGGCTACCCAGCTCAGGAAAGACAGGGAACCACTGGAGAGAGTCCAGTAGAGGGCTAAAAAGATTATTTGGGATCCAGAGCATCTCTCTTATGAGGAAAGGCTGAGAGACCTTGGACTATTCAACCTGCAGAACAGAAGTCTGAGGGGAGATGTGATTGATGCTTATAAGTATTTATCTTGATGCTATTATAAGTATCAGATGGGCAGAAGTCAAGTGAACAGGGCCAGTCTTTTTTCACTAGTGCCCAGTGATGGAACAAGGAGCAACATTCATAATCTGAAGCATACTAAGTTCCATCTGTATATGAAGTATGACTTCTTTGTTTTGGGAGTGATAGAGCATTGGAACAAGTTGCCTGGATAGGTGGTGGAGTCTCCTCTGGTGATACTCAAAACCTGCCTGGATGCTTTCTTGTGCAACCCACTCTAAGGAAACTGCTTTAGCAGGGGGATTGAACTAGATGATCTCCAGAGGACCTTCCCTACATTTCTGTGATTCTGTGGCATACAATTTCCACAGCTCCAGGGGAAATTCTAGTTATTATTACCAACTAAAGTAATATGTGTGTATAATTTACTATTTTTAAAAAGTTTTATTTTGAAAATATGTGTTCTTTCATCATTTATTAAGCAGTATGTCAAGATATCAGTGTTGAGTTGGTATTTTAAAGTTATTTTATATTTTGAAGTTTCTGATCCTGATGAAATGAGTTAATTGATGAGGCAGTTTGTGGTGTAGCATAAATACATAGTGTTCATCAGATAAAACCAAATGATTAGAAATTATACCATATTTAGTAGAGTTAACTTTTTTGCCCTTTATATAATGGCCTAAAAATGCTTCTGGAATGAAAATGGGTCTTGAATTATATCCTCCATTAATGTTACTTGTAATTTCTATTATGTATCACCAATTATATCTTGGAACTTTGCCTATCATAGTGGATATGCTGCTACAGTTGCAAAACTATTTCATCTAGAAGTCCTGATGGCCTGTAACAGTGCATTACATTTACAGAAGAGAGAGAATTTAGGGAGAAATGCAATTTTCCAGAAAGTCTTGCTAATGGAGGTTGGATGCCAACCAGAAATGATGCTAAAGAGATCTGAGGTATGAGAGAGGCAGAAAGAGGGAGACCTTCTGCTCAGTTGCCATTCAAGCTGTAACCTGCTATGACAGTTGTCAACATTGCCTTTTCTGATTTCTCCCAGTTGTATTCCATTTATTATAAGCATTTCAAAGAGTCGCCTGCTGGGGAATCCAGAGGAGAGTCACCGCAGGAGTCTGGCTAACAGATTTAGTCAAAAGGATCCTTGCCCCCTGCTATGAGCAATAATTTAATGAGCACTTCACAACAACAATATCAAAATAGGCATGCCCCTTGCTTTCAGTGGAGAGAACCAGTGAGAAGAGTGGGTTTCTAAAACTCATGCAATGTTTTTGCAGCATGGTTCTGGGCCCCTATCTTATTGCCTTATTACAGTTAGCAGAGAACAAAAACAAGTTAAAAGCTTGACCTGTGCTATAAGACAGACAATGTTTGAAAACTGACAAACATTGTATAGTTTTCTTACTGTTTCCGCAAAGGCCTTTCTTTATTATTATTGTGGTTCTTTGAAATGAAAGAGACGGAAAAAGGTTAGTACATAAACAATTGTGTGTAATTTTGAAGGGAAAATGCATGTTACTGAAGCATCAGGCAAAAGGAATTGTACAAGGCTTCAAATTGTTTTGTGACAGGCTGGATAAAGCTGAAGTAGACCAGTACAGATCCAACAGAGCATAAGAAAGATCTTTAATTAAAGATAGTAATTCTACCCATGGGATATTTAGGTGGCTTACTCTGGTTTAGAAAGTAGATCATTTTGTTCCCTACCTGGACAAAAAACCTACAAACCCATTTTATTGGAGTGGAAAAAAAATATTTAGCCATAAGATCAAAAAACATTCTTTAGAAAAGAGCTGTTGTCTGCCTGAGAGTGGCTAAGCATGACTATTGCTGGTACTTGTTTGGGGGAATAATATAGGCTCTTCATTTAAGTAGGAACTTGTGAAAAGTACATTTTAACTTCAGTGGAGATTTCTGATGCATTCGTTTTCTAAATTCTGTGGAAAGGTTGTTCAGTGGTATATCCTTCAAACTCAGGTGAAACAACTAAATAAAATAAACTAAATAAAAGAAGCTCACAAAACACACGTGAGCACAGTGTAATCATGTGCTGGCATGCCAAGCAAATATTGTTACCTGCTGAAGGATTATGCAGTTTTGCAAATGAAGATTTCTGCTTGCAGAAATAATTAGTTGTTTACATATGTGGTTAACTTTCTAAAATACATACGCATGTTAACACCTGGCATACATTAACAGACTTCATTATTTAACTTACGTCATAAAAATATCCTTATATTAATGTTCTGAATACTTACCAGAGGTCAAACTGTCTCTTTCAGGTTATTCACTGAAGTTTACAATGTCTGCTGTTCTGTGATCTTAGTTTTGTTTCACAGGGTAATTATAGGAAGCCATCACTAGTGCACTAATACAGCGCAAGCTGTTACTGATATCACTTAGAAGTCATAGAACCACAATGCTGGAGGTACTTAGTTCACATCCAGGGGTCTACAGGTCTGTTGGTCTGAATTCAGCATCATGAAAAGTCATGGAACGTACTACCTTGAGCATGATTGCATAACGTAAGAGATAACCAGGTAATCAGGCCTAGTCATCAGGAAAATGAAATTGATCTGGGGGTTTTTGTTGATGCTTAGCTGAACATGAGCCAAGAATGTGCCCAGGTGGCCAAGAAGGCTAGTGGTATCTTGGCTTGTATCAGAAACAGTGCAGTAAGAAAAACCAGGGACATCATTGTTCCTCTATACTTGTCACTGGTGAAGCTTCACCCCCAAGTACTGTGTTCAGTTTTGAGCCCTTTGCTACTAGGAAGAAATAGAGACCATAGAGTGTGTTCAGAGAAGGGCATTGAAGCTGGTGAGGGGTCTGGATCACAGGTCGTATGGGGAGTGGCTGAGCAAGCTGGGAATGTTCGGTCTGGAGGGGGGTCAGGGGAAACTTTATCACTCTCTACAACTGCTTGAAAGGAGGTTGAGGCAAGGCAGGGTTGGCCTCTTTTTCCAGGTAACAGTGATAGGACAAAAAGTAATGGCTTTAAGTTTTGCCAGGGGAGGTTCAGGTTGTATAAATTTGAAAAATTTACTCTCAGAAAGGCTGGTGTTTGAACAGGCTGATCAGGGAGGTGGTGTATTCTCTGTCCCTGGAGGTTTTCTAGAAGATAGAGTAGATGTGGCACTGAGAGACATGGTTTAGTGGGCATGGTGGTGATGGTTCGATGATTGGACTATTCTCATTGGACTTTTCCAACCTTAATAATTCTCTGGTTCTATGACTGAAGTCAGGTTACACTGTTGTATTTCTGTCAATTATGAAGGTGAAGAGTTCACCTAGGACTACTAGAGCCTTTGCTCATAAATAGCCTAAAGGGTGTTGAATGTCAGTTTGCTACGTCTGTAGAGTTTTTATCCCCATGGTCATGATAATGCAGTTTAATATGCCATTTAATAGACCTTCTTATTATATCCTGTTTCGTTTGTTTTCTGATTTCTTCTTCTAGCAAAAAATGAATTTTCTTCTTGTGCTTCTTACCAAAATATTAATTTTATGCAAAACACCATTATTGAAATGAACTTGATCAATCTTATTTTCTCACTTTTTCTAGGTCCTGATCTGACTTTTCAGTTTCACAGAGAACAGACAGCTGGTTTTGTAGCTTGTAGGAGTGTGGATATCAGTGAGGTCTAGATAACATTAATGTGACTGGGAGTTAATTTGCTTGTCTACGTGCTCTGCATTATGGGTTGTATCTTTAGGTTTAACAGTTTCACTAGAAAGGCAGCCTGCCTTCAGAGCTGGGTAGTATGAATAAGAGGAGATAAGACGATTCACAGCCAGAGTAATTTCTAACTGATACTGTTAAACCTTGATTTAGGATATTTCTGCACAGCTTGTCCCATGCTCACAAAATGAAACTGGTAGACTGTGCTGAGATCATAGGCAGTGATTAAACATTTATGGTTAAGGTTGTATACTATGGTATTGCTGCTGCCCAGAGGCAAAGCATTGTAATGCAGATTCAGTATAGGTGCTGAAAGAACTCTAAAACAAAAGGGTTTGCAGATTCTCCTGTAGTACTGGCTCCTGGCTGTTCCCTGTTCTCAAAACTACCTGCATTTTTCTTTCTTTCTTTCTTTCTTTTTTTTTTTTTTCTTTTTTTTCCTTTTTTTTTTTTTTTTTTTTTTTTAAATGAGGAATGTAGGGGAGAAGTAGATGGAGGCTAATAATGTTCTAGAAATTGCAGCTTCCATCATTTGTCCTTTGCATTTGTCCTCTGCTTAAACTGTACTCTTGAGTGCATTAGGTTACTCTGCTTTTGTAAATAGGTTTATGCAATTAAATTCTGTAACCCTTGTACAAGTACGTAGCTGTACTGCTGGTAATGGCTCAGTTGCAAGATAGACAGATTAATTAGAATATTTATTTGTAAGGGACTACTGCTTCTTTAAGATATGGTTATAAATGTGGGTTTTAAATGTATTCTCCTTGTCTATGTGATCCTCTTAAGTGTATATAAGACAATCTTGGTTTTAAATGTTTTTTGTTTGTATTTAGGTGATAATATGAAACAATTTGACTGTCAGCAGCAGCTGATATTATTTGAGTGTTCTGTGTTTTGCTTTGTTTGTATTTATTTGCATATCAGATATTATTGTTTGCATAAAAAGACTACTTCTAGTTTAAGTCTCTGAATGGTTGATTGCACACGCATTGTAACTTGGCAGTTTTTCATACTGTGTTAAGATCCAGTTCAGCTTTCTGTCTTGAAAAGTGTTGACTTGTAAGTATTCACTCTATCTGAAGAAAATGGTAGGATTGTAGCAACATGCTTTTGATGCTAAGTGCCGTAATTGTTATGCTGGAAGTTTCCTGATACTGTCAGGTTGGTGGAAGAAAGAGAGACAGGGTGACATAAAGGACACAGATAATCACAAGTCTTCATTATGGTCATGTAATGGTTCAGATAAACAAGTGCTAGTTTACTGCAAGAAAATGTATTTGAGGGAAGAAAAACATTTGTCTGCTAAAGTCATTTAGGGAGGAAAATTCTAATATGAGTTCCTGTGAGACATGTAGAAAATACTTAAGCCTGTCTTAGTCTGTGTTTCTTGCTTGAATGTTGGAATTACACTTTTAAAATTACTTGTAAATATACATACAATGCTGTAAGAGAGGACTTTTATGATAAAATTGCATAACTTGCCATATGATTATAAATTTTACTGTATTAATTAATGGTATTTGAAAATAAGCACCTTCTTGGATGGACTTACCAGAAGGGCAATTATATATTGGTAAATTCTTAATGCACATGCAGCTAAATGCAATCACATCTGAATGATGGCATTTTCTCTGAAGAGAACTGGGGGATTTCTGCTGGTTTATTTGTGGAGAATATGGTCTGACTGGTTACTGTTTTAGATGAATTGTCCCATCTCATTTAAGAAGCACTGATGTTATCATTACTAGCATTTGCATTTTCCAAATAATTTAGGTACCCTAAAAGAGTTTAATAAACTCTTGACTCTGGTCAGTGTATAAAAAAGGGGAGAAGTACCTAATTGTTGGCCAAAAAAGTCAAAGGATGCATCTTGCTTTAACATGATGTTTTGAAAACAGGAATGGCCACTGAAAGTTGTACTGTCTTCTTGTTAGCTTACGATAATGTATACAAGTCTAATTTCTCACCGTGCAGCTTCATCTGTTGCGGAGAACTCTAAAACTGCTCGCTGTGTCTTATCTTGCTCATTTTCATCTTTCTGATTTCTTTCCAATTTCATGTTTATTCTTTTGTTCAACATAAAGACACCTTCAGCTTTACCTAGTGGGAGGAAAAGTGAAGCAGTGCAGAGCCACATCTATATGAAGCATCAGTACATCCAAAAAACAGACATTCAGGAAGGATTAATGTATCTTTTCTAGAGCCTGGGGAAAAGGACAAGGGGAGATAGAGGAACTGCAAAACATGGAAAATAAAATGAAGGCCTTTACAGATAAGGCCATTATAAAGGGTTGGTGTGGCTTAAGGGTTAAGGCTGAGGATAAAGAATTGTGTCTTCTGGAAGACATACCAGTTACTTCCACTAACTTGTCTTTGACGTTAGGTAACCTTCTTTGTAGCTTGATTTGCTTACCCATGCGATGTTGCATATTTTTTTAGTTATTATTTCATATAGGTTTGGTGGGAATTGATTCTCTGTTTAGAAAAGTATTTGAAATTCTCAAATGGGAAAAGTTGCTTGTACTGAAGACTTTTGGTAATATTTGTATGCTTTTGTGGTACAGAGAATTTGCAAAAATGGGTAAAAAGTAATGCCTTTCAAACTTGACTTTCAGTGCTTTGCAATGTGTGTAATTGTTTACTGTGGTGTAAAGTAAGTGTAAAAATGTGACTGAACTGGAAGATAACAGCATTTTATGCTTATTTTATCCAGATATGGATCACTACACAGTGATCTAGACAGTAGCAGATCAGGCTCCCGAGGTATATCTAGGATTCTCGTACTGGACAGGTTGTTAATGGGTTGCTGTGCTGAGAGAGGAATTCCACTGAGAAACCCTCTTCCTTTGGGAAGACAATTCTCTTGGGATGTTGCTAAGCAATCAGACAGTAGCTTTTCTCTTACTGTACAATTTACCTCAGTGATGGCATGAGACTTCATCCTGAAGATGGAATAGTAGAAGATAGTATCATTTATGACTGAATAGTGCCTGAATTAACATTGCTTTTGAATCTAATATATTGCCTCCTGATAGCTGTGTGCTGTACCTACTGGACATTAGGGCTAGGTTATGCTTTATGCACTGTCCTGTGTTGAACAGTAAGCCTGTGCTTTCCATTGTTGTACAGCTCAAGGCTCTCTTCTCTGGGTAAAATGTTCCGAAAGAATGGCTGACAGAAGTGGCCATATCCCCTTCATTTGTACCATATTGTGTGATACTGTGTGATCAAACTATATGCATTCTTTTAAGTACTAGAAATTTTATGTCTAGTTGTACTTCCTGTAACATCAGTGGTATGAGGCCCAGAGAGCTGAAAGACTGCATAGTTAACAGAGTATGAAAAATAAAATGTTTTTTCAATGTGCAAGCCTTGTTTTCATACTTTGTTTTCTGATTAGGACAAGGTGTCAATATACAAAGAACTTTTTATAAAAAACAAACTAACTAACTAAAACCAACCAAAAACAACAAAAACCTGTTAAAAGATGAGTTCTGATATGAGCCAAGTAACCAATGACATGATAAAGGCCCCATCTGGGGTGCTTCATCTAGGCCTGGGGCCCTGATTACAGAAAGGACATGGAGTTCCTAGAGAGGGTCCAGAAAAGGTCCACTAAGAAGTTCAGAGGGCTGGAGCACCTCTTGTAGGAGGAAAGATTAAGGGAACTGGGCTTGTTTAGCTTGGAGAAGAGGAGGTTCTGGGGAGATCTCATTGTGGCCTTCCAGTACTTGAAGGGAACATATAAACTGGAGGGGGAATGGCTGTTTATGAGGGTGGATAGTGATAAAACAAGGGGAATGGTTTTGAACTGACACAGGGGAGGTTTAGGTTAGATATTACGGTGAAGTTTTTCACACAGAGGGTGGTGACACACTGGAACAGGTTGCCCAAGGAGGCTGAGGATGCCCCATCCCTGGAGGCATTCAAGGCCAGGCTGGATGTGGCTCTGGGCAGCCTGGTCTGGTGGTTGGTGACCCTGCACAGAGCTTGGGGGTTGAAACCAGATGATCGTTCAGGTCCTTTTCAACCCAGGCCATTCTATGATTCTGTGATTCTATGATGCTATGATGTTTTAACTCTTCAGTGACATTATGAACAGCATCTGGTATTTTAAAAATTTAGAGGGGCTAATTCCCTAATGAAGCTCCTTCAGTGTAAAAGACAAACTGTGTCTCAACATGAAGTAGTATTGTGTTCTTCAGGGAATGAACATTTCAAAAGGTTGCCAGGTGTATTTCAACTCAACTGTCAATATTTAGAGCAGATGTCTATTCTATAATTGATTGTGTATCTTTTTTATGACAAATAGTAGATCTGTGTGGGGAGGAAGACAGCTGATGGACATTGTTGATCAAAGCACTGATATTTACATATGTCTTCTCTGTAAAGGATTATTTGAAGTTAGTTTGCTTGCTAATTCATCCATTGCTTTAGTTATAAGGCAGTGCAGAGAGTGGCAGTATTTAATTTGAGTCTGAACAATATTTGCTTTGGTTAGGACTGGGTCTCTGACACCTCAGGCCTGGAGGTCAGATTTCTTTGGCTGATAGCTGGCTCTGGTTGACTGCTTTCTGCTGTGATTCTATGAACCGTATCAGTATTGATCAGAATAAAAGTGCTTTCATGTCTGTGATCTTGGGCTTTGCTATAGAGTAATTTCTATCTTGGCCAAATTCGTGCTTTGCCAGAAGAGTTGTTGTAGTTCTTGCTTTTGTATGATATCTAGTGATAGAGCCTTATCAGTTATTTGTATAAACGGACAGGCTCAGTCTTATAAAGCTCTCTTAAGCAACGTAGTAAGAAATCCACCATTTCCTCGAGTGTTGTCAAGTGTCTATACTATGTAGACGTTTTGGAAAATTCTGCTGAAATAAAAGGTTACACTTGCAGTCATTTTTTAGTGTCTTTCAAAAGCTGTGTGTACCAAACTGACCTGTTGTACAAGTTAGCACAGAAAAAAAGGAAACAAGAAAGTTTTGTTAGGGAGCACAGATCCCTGCAGTGCAGTGCTTACAGAAGCACAACACCATATTTAGACATGTTTTATGGATCACTCACCTGTAAAGGATAGCAGATTAACCACTGAAAGTCAGAGCTGGATCCTGAGGTGATCAGTGAAGCCTCCTGCCTGTGTATGAGAGGAGACTGTGGCTTTGTATTTTCAATTTCCTGTACCCTGGGATTACTGTCTGGGTTGGAATTACACATACTTTTTAGTTGCAGACAGTGAGATGGCAAGTTTAAATAGTTACGTGAGGATTGATTATAGAAACATGGTCCTGATGAAATTTTGTGTAGTGAGAAGTTGTCAGGTGGAAAATTGTCATCAGTCGCATCAGTTTTAAAACAGGGATGTTTTAAAAATAATCTGTGCCATGTTTAATGAATATCTCTGAGCTTTCTGGTTGGAAAGATCAGACCTAAAAAAGAGAATGGAAATAGGAAGCAGAAGGGACAGGGAAACCTACTCTAGATGTTCATTTAAAGGTTTGTAAATCATTTATTTTGTTCTATGAGCAGCCATAAAGGAACACTTTGGGAATCTGCTAGACCAATTAAGATGCATGTGTGTACACATAGAATTTGTATTCTAATGGTGTCTGGCTAATTGAGTTATACCAATGTATGAACAAATTTTTTGATTTATTTTTCTTTTTAAGAAAATCTAACAACTATGACACGTATTAGTTTTACGTGTTTAATATATATATATATATGTTATATATTATATATATATATAATATATATATATAACAATTTGAATATATATATTCATTGTTATATTGTTATATATATATATATATATATTGTTATATATATATATATATATATATATAACAATTTGAAAGGTATCTATTTAATACAATCAGTATGCCTGTATCAAGAAAATAACCAGATTAAAAGAAATGTGTTCAGTTATGTAAAGATGAGATACTTTATAAATAGATAAAGGACTTACTATTAAAATTGCAAAGCTAAAGAAAGCACAGAAATCTGTTCTTACTCAGGTCTTAACAATCTCAAAACAAGACATAATTTTCTTCTGGTTCTCTGCTTAAATACATAGCCGTTTTCTAAGCAGTATGCTACAAATTGTAGCTCACAGGTAACTGCAGCATTTTCCTTGCTGTATAGAAGAAATTTACTTTCAGCAGCCCTAAGCAAATGGCAACTATAGTTAGCAGTAAAACAGGCAAATATATATATTTCCCAATAGTAACTATTAACCAGCTGTTTATACTGTTGAAAAATATACTTTAATGTAATACTAATTCTGGAGGCTTTTTGTCTAAGGGGGAAGGGGATTAAAAATCTACATCAGTGTAGTTATTATGGTCCATCATTAACATACCCACAACAAAGTTTCCCATATTAGTAAAACCATGTATTCACTGTGGCTTTTTTTGTTTGTTTGTTTCATTTTGTTTGCCTTGCTTTCTTCTAGAGAGCTTTGTTGGCTTTGTGGAAGTGTAATGGTCTGTGTATGTTGCTAGTGGAGAATCCTATCCTTAGGTATGCAGTTCATTTAACAAGAATTGAAACAGTCAGTTATGTATATATGTGACATAATATCATTTTTATATATAAGATTCTCTAATGAGACTTAAAAAAAACTTCATCATTTTATTCTTTTCTGCTTTAGAAGTGATTGTGAATGGATCTTGCCTCCAGGTGTTTCTTCTGCATTTATTTATTTATATTATTATTTTCTTCTAATGGTAGTAAGCTAGGAGATGCATGCTGCATATCATGCTGTGTTTTCAGTTGTCATTTTGAGACAATATCCAGACAGTAAGGTCAGACAAAAACTGTATGCCAAATGGACCAGACAGTAAGAAGCTGGTCAGATGAATTAAAAACAGAATAAATAGATAAATATTCCAGAGCTGTAAAGTAGTTGAATTAGCTGGCTCTAAACTCTCAAACTTCGTTTTTCTACTTTCTCTCACAGTCAGAGATCATTTTCAACAGGGATTTAAAACACAACATATCTTTCTTTAAGATATTAATTAAGATCTATTCCAAAATCTTAAAAATGTCAAAGCATTTCTAAGTTTTTCATCTCACACATTAAACATGATTTGTCATCAGAGTTTGACTCTTGGACATACTCAAATTATTTCATATTTGAGGAAGTATTTCACATGTTCTTTGCATCTTTTATGTGAAGGTTGTGCCCAAATATTTATTAGATAATCTGTTAATTATATAATCTGAAAATCTCATATTTTTAGTCAAATTGGAGAAATAGATTTTTCTATCAATGTCTTGGCCACCTCCTATTAGGAAAAGTGTACCTAAGCAAACAAAAAACAGTGATTTTTTTTTTCCTCTGACTTCATGTCTAGGAAGCATTCATAGGAAACAACACGTAGGTGAAATTTAACTTAGATTTGAAATATAGCCACCCTCTTGTGTGTTTTATTTATTTATTTTCCTCCCTGTGGTTATGGTACCAAAGAAGTTTCGTTAACTATCAAGTTTGCACAGTGGTATCTGTCACATCAAACTTAGCCTGAGTGCCACCTGGTAAGCATATGAATTCTGCTGCACAAAGAGCATACCTGGTCATGCCACATATGAATTTCAGTCCAAGGAGTTAGATTATATATCTGTATTCTGAAAATATATAGTGTTTGACAGGATGTCAGGATAAGAGCCTAATATTTTCACATAATCCTGAGCAATAAGACAATTTGCGGAGGGTGTTAAACACATGTTCATATGAGATGAAAAGCTTATCCAGAATGCTCTTTTAATCTCCTGCCTCTTATCCTCCATTGTCTGTTCCTCTGTTCCTTGTACTGCAACCTGTATACAACATGTTACAACAACCTTTTTATTTATTTTGTTTTATTTTATTTTATTTTATTTTATTTTATTTTATTTTATTTTATTTTATTTTATTTTATTTTATTTTATTTTATTTTATTTTTAATAAGCAGATTATTTGAGGTGTAAAGAAAAATGTATATTTTTAAATGAAGGGTTGAGAAATTGTGAAATATTGCACAAACAGTTTTTTTTTTTTCTCAATGAAAGCTCAGGCAAAAAAAAAAAAAAAAAAAAAAGATGTTGTTTACAGCCCTTAAAAGTGTGGTGGCTCTATCTTGACATAGACAAACTTTCTTTAAAAAAACAGGACACCATTCCTACACCCCTCCTTACTAAATTCCTATTTGACATGTTTATTCTCCCTTATGGATCAGAGTCACATTTTATGTGAAATCAAACAGATTTATATTTATAGGTTAAATGAAGATGGGCTTATCTGGAATTTCAGCTTTTAGGGCTAGTCAAGATGAATATCCTGTAGAATCTGTTTCTCTCTTATTCTAGCAGCGTTACAGAAGAAAGTAACAATTCATTTTGAAACTGGAACTTTAAATTACCTTTAAAGATTCATATTTTATTTGATTTGACAAAGATAGAATACTGTTTCACTTGCAAGCTCATGTCAGCTTGTTTTGGGTTTGGTTTTGGTTGTTTTGTTGTTGGTTTGTTTGTTTGGTTTGGTTCAGTTTTGAACAAACAGCAAGATCTATAGCACAGTGGACTAAAACTGTCTCCTGCCTTAACTGCAGGACAGTTCTACTTTATTCCGTATATCTTACACGAACAAAGTTCAAATATAATTTTATAAATCGACTCACATCTTCATTAGGCGATGAGTTTAGTGTAAGATTTATGAGGAAGAAGGAATGTTAAAGAAGTCCTAAACTGTTCATTTAGTTAATGTGGTTAAAATTCCCCAAATACACTTTTTTATTATAAAATTTTCTCTTATAGTTGGTAACTACTTCTTTTACTGTTCTTTAAATATATATCATTGTCATGTCATTAAAACAAAGCAAAACAAACAAACAAAAAAGCACATATAAAAATTACAAACAGAGAAACCAAACCTTAACAATTAAAAGTAACACAAAATAAACTGTTTTTTCTTTCTAGAAGTGTGGATGGGGAGGGAGGGAAGGTGCTACATGCAAGTTAAGGGCTGGGCTGTGTGGAGCTCCCAGCTGGTAATAGCACGGTTGAGAGCCTCTGGGTAATGATGAAAGGACAAGCAAATAAAATGGATGTCATTGTGGGAGTCTGCTTTTGGCCACACAGCCAGGATGACAGCACTGATGAATTATTCTTTAAGGAACTAACAGATATCTCTAGATCAGCTGCCCTTATCCTTATGGGTGACTTCAACTTGACAGATGTTAACTGGGAATACCATACAGCTGATACAAACAAGTCCAGGAGAAACTTATAACACCTTGATGATAACTTCTCTGTACAGGAACTAAGGAAGATGATTAGAAAAGATTGTAGCTGAAGTGGGGATAGATGGCTGTCTTGGCCACAAAGCAGTCAAGTTTAAAATCTTCAGTGACTGGAGGAAAATTGCCTCGAAAGCTTCAGCCCTACATGTGGGGAGAGCAAACTTCGGACTACTTAGGGATCTAGTTAGAATGATCTCCTGGGAATCATCTTTTGAAGTCTCTATAACTCTTCCCTTCCCCCCATCTTTCTTAATTAAATCCTAATTTGTCAATCTGTTGTCAAAGATGTGTGTGGCCATATTAATGGATTCCATTTTTCCAAGTCACTTATTGGTCTTCAAATAGGGTTACATCGTTATAGAAGCAAGAAACCTGTTGCCAACACCAGTGATGCAGCCAGTTGTTCACTTGGAGAATCCATTTACTTTATTCTTCTCCATCTTTTATTCTAACTGATAAGATTGAAAGGAAAATGATATACGCCAACAGACCCTTGATCCCCATTTGATATTTTCCAAGTTGCCTATGTGGAAGAGCAACAAGGGTTAATGGTTTCCATCCACTAATGGTATGAACAGTCTTTCCATGGCATTCCTGATTCAAGCCCCTGACAAGCAGCAAACAACTCTTGACAAGAGGTCAAGTCAAGTTGGAAGATGGATGTCTGTCCCCAGTAGCAGGGAATCACCTATAGCAATCATTCACTGATTTTCTGGGTGATCCTGCATGGCATATGGTCCACTGGCTCAATTTCTTCACTTGAAGCCATGCTTATCTCCTTTGTGGATAGAAGACACTAAACCTGCTTACTAACTGCAAACCTGCAGGCGGAGCAACAGACTTTTTCCTCATATGAGGAGTGACCAGTTTCCAGCCTTCATCTTCTACGGGCTTGGGACTTACTGTTTCACATAACACAGAGTGGACTTGCATCTCCACTTTCAATGGTTGTTGTTGAAAGAGCTTCAAGAATATTCTCTCTCCTACTCGTCTTCATGACTGCTACTCAGCCTTCTTATTTCCTCCCGTAACTTCTTGACATGGCAACATAACTCTTTAACCACAGCAACACACCTACAGAAGAGATGACCTTCAGCCTCAGGCACTCCCTGCAGTTTGAGACCTGCAGAGATGCCCCTGCTGCCAGGAGGTTTGTCTGGGTGGGAGCCTCTGGCACAACTGGTCCAGCAGCTCCAGAAGATGCAGCTGCCAAGGAAAGAGTTCTGTGGCATATCAAAACCATACCTGACGGTGAAATTACAAACAGTCACCTCAGCTCCTTGCAGAACGCAAAATACGTGAATGAGCTATTGCTGGGTTATTACATTAGCACTGACTGCTTCTGGAAATGATCTGAATGTTCTGATAAATTTTTATCTAAAATACACATCCCTCTTTAGCTGTTATTTGCTTTCCAAGAAATTAATCTGCTGTTTTTAACAGATGGAAAGTTTGTGAGGCCTCATTTGTTGTCAACCAGTAAGATCTCTTACACAAATAAGCCATTTTTTATTGAAGTAAATGTTGTGAAAATAATTATTTTCTTTTTGGAAGGGCGCACGGTGACTTCTGTATTTTCATTGTGTATTAGTGACAAAGAATAAGCTATTATGCATTAGAAATTCATTTCCATGTTTTGTTGTTGTTGTTTCTGTTGAAGATAATTAGAATTCATGTAACCAGACCTACTGTGGGAACAGCATAAAGTCTGAATAAGAAAAACCTGCGTTTACAGTAACAACACTGTTGTATGTATAAAGGCTTAAGTCTTCATTTTAGAATTAAAAAAACAGAAAATAACCACCAGGTATTAAAATTCCCAGAAGGCTGTCAGTAGTAGTTTGTAATGAAGCAAATAACTGTCTATATAAGCCTGTATTTTCCTGTTGCATCCTAGGCAGTAAATGGGAAGTGTTAGCTTGGAAACATTTATTGCTCAGCAGTTCACTCAGTAAACACAGGTAAGGATATGATTAAACAACTTAAGACAATGTTTCTCAAAGCCAGTAATTTCCTCAGCTCTTCTGCATGGTTTTCTGAAAGGCTATGTATTACAGTTGCAAAAAGATTGCTTCTGACAGCAATGTTCCTCATGTTAGAGCACTGTCAAAACAGGTATATACAAAAGGACAAGAAGCAGCTGAAATACATCGCTAGATGAACGTATTGGTGGGCACGCTCAATCTGGCTATGCAGCTGCATATCAAAGCTCAAGACAGTCACATGACAGATGACTTTGGGCAAAGATCTCTACCACTGGATTATTATTATTACTTTTAATAACTTCATGTGAACCTTGAAATACTTTGTTTCTGCTTTGGGTATGATGAAGAAATTCATCTTCTTATTTTGCATGAAGTTCACATTCAGCCTTTTTATTTTGACCGAGATGGTGGCTTTGTACATTTTGATTGCAAGTAGTGAAACAAAAAAAGTAACCTAACTTACATTCATTTTCTTGTTTAATTTTGTAATTTGGCCTTATAGTCATTGAGTAATGTATTTATAGTGGAGTTGCATACATTATGATGACTAGGCTGGATTTAGTTAGAATAACTGGCATGTACCATCCAGGTGTTTATTCTTTTTTACTGAAGTGAGAATGGAAATCTTTTGTTCATTAGTAATAGAAGACAGACTTGTTTCTCTATGAACAACTTGCGACTGTTTACACTCAGCTGGGAATCAAGACATATATGTTCATTCTCTTATTTTCACAAAACTTGACTTTGTTTCATGGTGTGTATTGTTTTTAACTTCTACTCCAATAAAAATGACAAAACATTTTTATTGTCAGGACTGATGGACAGCATGTACACAAAATTCTAAGGCTAAGGCTGAATGTTTGAAAATCTAGTAGACACATATGGGACAGTTTATTTTCAAGGTGGTAGTAGTGGTGTGTTACCTAGATCTGGTAACCTGGGAAGTCAAGTCCCTTCGTGAATGTGTCTCGACGGCCCCGACCAAGTTACAGCCATTCATTTCACTAATAAGGTGAGCAGTAAAATGGTCTTTATTGGAATGTGAGGGTCCCTTATATAGGTATCCTGTTTCATCTATAGCCCTTCTACAAATGCATGACCAAGCAGGGGAGGGCCTATCATGTTACATCCTGAGGGTCCGATTTCACCTAATACAACAGTGGTGTTTGTTTTTTTGTTTTGTTTTTGTTTTGTTTTTGTTTGTTTGTTTGTTTTCTCTCTAATCTACACCATATCTAGAGAAGAAATGTCACTGGATGCCTTTGCAGCATCTCCCATCTCAACTTAAAAGATGTCACTAATTTGAAAGTACCTCATTTTACACATGAGAAAGCCAAAGAAATGTGGGTACATCCATTGAAGCACATACATGAAGATTAACTGTTTGGCTTTCTGAATGTTCAAAGCATTCTTAAAATTTATGCATTAATCTTTTTGTGCCTCAGTACAGATCTGCAATATGAGTAGAAGTAATAACTGTTATTTCTGAAACATAGTTAAGGGAAAGTTTTTCTGAGAGATCACTCTTTGTTAGAGAGGGTTTTTATGCACAGCTTAACACATGAGGAGAGAGCTATGTTCTTTGCATTCAACTGACTTAGGAGCTGTAAAAGCAAAAGCAGGTACTGTGCCTTTTGTGATGCTGTTTCTTCTTCACCAGTGCAGAACCTTTCCATTGTAAACCTCCATTCCCACTGCACTTCCCACCTCCATCGTACCCAGGTGAAAAGAATTGAGCCACTTGCTTTCGTGAGTCTGCAGGAATCTGTAAAAATGGCTGGTTTGCAAGCGATCTTAACTGTAGTTGGCAAAATGGCACACAGGAGAACAAGAGAGGGATTAGCATTGCTAACATTCCAGAGTGTGAATTTAATTGTGCTCTTACTATGTAAGAATGAATGATACAGGATGGCTGCCTGTCTCATGCTGCAAGGAAGACTAGCTGGTCAAGTCATTATTTATCTGTGAAAATATCCGTACAATTAAGCTGAATGCCAAATAGTATGAAGGTTCAGGTGAGAGTAGAAAGCTTCAAACATACTGTTAAATGAAGAAATCTGATTATCATCTGGCTTTTGCAGTCTTGGCTGTGTAGTTCAATAGGCATTGATCAGCTGATTGGTATATATGCCACATGCATTAGGAACTGCTATACTGAAGTTAAATAGAAAAAGAAGTAATGTTTTTAACAGATACTTTCTTGTAAATACACAACATCTTTATGTTGTTTTTCAATAGGAATTTTATGGCTTTTTATTTTCTGTTTGCAATTACAATTTAAAATACTCTATGATTTGTGGTATAAATTAAGGATTTAGTTAATCATATTTCTTACAAACAAAAGAGAGATAAAGTAAAAAAAAAAAACAACTGTTTTCTAGTTGCATTAATAACTTGTATGTAGTGTAATGTAGTGTATGCTGCCATTATTAGATGTCGTTGTGTGCATAAGACGAGAATACTAATAGGCATGATATGTGATTGTACTTTGTTGGTTTTTTTTGCACTGTAATTTTCTGTAAAATGACTACAGATGTTTTAAAAAAAAGCATGATGAACAAGTGCTTTCCTAAAGATTAATATTCATACACATGTTAGGGTTTATTTTTTCTTTGCAATCCATTTTTAATTTTTATGGAATTGTGAAAGTCATACATTAAGGATTAAATTGTGCTTAGTTTTAAGTCAAAGTTTAAAAAGAAAAAAAGAGATTTTTTTTTTTCCCCCAGATCTTCAATTCTAAGTTTTGTTAAAATATATCAAATCCAGCTGGGAAGCTCGTCAGTATGAACAGATTTGAGATAAGTTTTCTGCTTCTCTGAAGTTTTGATGGGATCGTTCAATGGGAGTACATCTAGTATGATTATTTATTTATTACCTTTTTGCTTCCATATTGCAATGCTACTATTCATAGCAAATAATAATAATAATAATAATAATAATAATAATAATAATAATAATAATAAAATAAAAAATCAATTTCTGCTATTTACATTTTAACCTCAGAATATAGTCAGTTTTGCTATTAAAAAACAAAACAAAACAAAACAAAAAAAACCTGTGTAGTGTTCAAGTAACTCATCTGCTAACATAGTCTTTCTGATTTGATGAATGGACTCATTCTAAAGGATTCTCTACTATGATGTATAGTACTTCAAACAAATAGAAATGTGTGTTTCATCCACACATTGGAAGGAATCATTTCTATTGTCACATGTGAATAACTTGTTCTGAATATCCTCTGTCACACTGAGCTGCTCATTTAAACCATACAGGGTGATCTTAGTGGATTAAAAGCTGATGTTCAGCTAAATAATTATATTCTCAAATACTTAAACAAAATCAGTCCAGAATGACATTCTGATTTTGTTTGTTTGTTTTTAAATTGACTGTTCTCTTTGTTACTGAGCAGTGCTGAAAACTAAGAATAGTGGTCACAATTCTATCTGTTAAATGTAAAATCAGTACTAAAAATTAGGTACTCCAGTGTAGTGCTTTGGAATGCACAACAGACAACACACTGTATGGCTTCAAGCTGAAATATCTGAATAATACTTTGAATTTTTATTTTTGTCATAAATTAGCAGCATTGATTATCAAGGATTTTTATGAAGTCTTAGCCTGGGATGTTTGCAATGTAAAAATGTTTGTATTTGTATTTTTTTGTCAGTGGAAGCAAAGCATAATGTATGCATACAGTATTTCTTGTGTAATTAATTAATTTTGTGTTCTCTGTGTGGGGTAGAATTTCTTACACACAAACACTCTCATCTGATTTGCCTCTCATTTCAATACTTGCATAAAGATTCTCTAGGCTTTCAGATCCTCTCTTTTACATATTTCATTTGCTTCAGATTCTGAGAAGTCATTGTATTGAGGAAGTCAACTGGCACGATGCCCACAATTAATGATAAGCCTTCTCTTGTCATTCTTTCTCTGCATTATTGTAAGCATTTATGAGTAAAGGAAAAGAACACAATGTATCTATGCTTCTGAATATGAAATCCATCATTTCGCTTTTATTTATTTATTTTTTTTCCCCTTTTTTTTTCCCTAGTGAGAGGACATGTAGTTGAAAGTGGAAAAAAATAAAAAATAAAAAGAATAAAAAAATAAAAACAAACACCTAACATCACTAAGGCTACAAATCTGCTAATAATTAGAAAAGGTATTCATATCATTGCAGCTTAAGTCCACTTACAGATTTTTTTTAAATACATGTGATTGAGGCTTCACAGATCTTATGGAATACTACATTTACATACTGCACACTGATGCCAACAGAATATCACCATAGACCTTGCTAAATAAGGCTTATGAGCTTTAAGGAGACTGTTAGGTATTTGCTTGAAGATTGTGAACAGCAATGTGGGCTATTCCCCTAACTTCTATTGTTAAAAATATTTAGAAAATATTTAAGAATTGATCTTAATGTCCTCTCAACTTGAACCTCTCCTGGACTTCGTGTAAACGTTCTGAATGACCTCTTTGTAGGGGGGGAAAAAAAGAAAAAAAGAAGAAAGGTTTTGAATAGCACAGTATTCACAGCTGTATGCAGTGCCACTTCCATTGGCTGTGTTGTCTTGTACAAAGTAACAAAGTTCTGTTTCAAAATCCAGTGGAGTCAGAAAAATACTTTCTTCCTGATTCAGAAGATGTTTGAATTGGTATGTTCTGATTTTAATGCTGCTTCTAAGATTAAAATTAAAGCTTCTACATCTGGTCTTTAAAAGATACATAGAGAGCCTTCAGTGAGAAGAGACTGCTTGGATTCTAGCAGTTGCCATGTCTTATGGTTAATTAGCACTGGCTTTGAGATTGATAAAGAAGAAAAAAAATAAGATTATTCTTATGATCCAAGGTAAATAAAAGACTACACAGAAAGAGTATAGACTAACTCCAGTTCTCTGCTGTATGTTATATCAAAGGATCTTTTCCAGTGGTGGAATGTTATTTTGGTACAACATGACTTTATTTAGAGTTGAGTCAATAGCATTTTGTGTTCTACTAGGAAGGCTTTTCTGATTTTCTTACCCTTTAAAGAAGAGGAATGGTAAATTAATGAGTTTGCAATAGTAGTATGGTGCTAAGAGACTTATTACAGGAGTAGAAGCATTGCTAGCGGTACAGTATGACTTGTCAGAAGATTCATGTTCAGTAGATTTAATAGATTTCTTGACAGAAATCTTTGTGGATGCTGGGTCTATCTAATTACTAATGTAACGTAGTTTGTACCTGGGTGTGTAATATAGACTGTGAGGGAAAATGAATGTGATCAGAGGATGTAAAGTAACACTACTTTATACATTTTAATTATGAGTTGTTGAGATGTAACTTTTTGCTAGTTTGTTTCTAAACATTTTTAAAATCTAGATTGTTACAAACCACATTCAGATTTTCTGACATGCTTGTTTAAATGTAATATACAAGAGTAGGGATATTCATAATTTTAATGACTAGCTCTGTCGAATGGACTCCCTGCTAATGGAATTGATACCTGAGGACCATCAGCATTTTCAGTGTATTGACTCATCATACAACCCTACTAGAAAAATAAAGTAGGTGGATTTAAATTATAGCCACAAACCATGGTTATTTTGTGCATTCTTAGAAAATCTTCTACAGAGCTCTGTTTTTATCTGTATTCAATTGTTGTATTTTTCCACTGGAGCTTTGTTTGCTAGTTGGTTACTACCACTGATTTGATAGAACTATCAATCAGAAGCGTTGTAAAAAGGGACAACAAACAAGCAAACAAAACCACACAAAACAAAACAGCAAAACTGACTGACTGAAAAAAACCTATATTGTATTTATTTATTTATTTGTTTATTATTATTATTTTTCTTTTGGTACTGAGAAAAAAGCACCTATAAGAATGCCCTCATTTGTTTGGATGCAACTGAGCTTTGAAAGGGCACAACAGGTGTGCTGTTTTCAGTAGTGTTAATTTAATATGTGACACAGTTCATAAACCAGCAGCTAAATGTGAGAACAGAATGCATTTTGAGGCCAGCTTAATGTATTACTCCGTACTGTAGAAATGAAAATATTTCAAAAAATTTTTATGTTGTTAACCTTCCACATTTGAGATGCTGTGGCACCACAGGGGAGAGGAGAGTGTTCTGTGAGAGATGTGCCAGGACGCTGTCTGCATACTCAGGATAGCTCAGCGCTTCAAAAACCTGGACAGAAGGGTGACAGCTCATGAGAGGGAGCATTCTCCTGTGCTTCAAAGGAGCTGAGAACTGAAGGTGGGGCACTCTATCCAGTTGACATACCAGCTCTGCTTGCTGCTGTTACAGCAAATGAGAAAATGATGGCACAGAAAGAAGAAAAAGAAAGGAAAAAAAAAAAAAAAAAAAAAAAGAAAAAAAAAGAAAGAAAGGAAAAAGTAGTGCTAGGAAGTTATAGTACCCAGCAGAGTCTGGTGAAAAATGATAAGTCTGCCTGTTATACTCTGTCTTTCGAATCTTTATGTTGACACTTTTAGTGGTGGGAAAAGTTTTAGAATATTCATTTACTTCTTCCTTTATTCTAATGTGTCTGCTGTGCATATATCCAAACCATTTTTTGTCCTGTACTGTTTTGGAATTTGGTGGTCCTCTGTATGACATAGTTTTATTATTTTTTCTTTTTTAATTAATATTCCTGTTAATGTATTACTATTTTAGTGTACTTCCTGTTTCTGTAACACCTATTCTGTTGCTCTTATTGAAATGTGAGCTATGTTCCCTCTTAATGTACTGCTCACCAGCACAGCTTCTTTTTCTCATTCTAAAGCATTCGTATAGAAACAAATTAGCTGTATATAAATAGGTCTGCAATGACGTACCTTCTGCTTCCATAAGGCAGCCAAATTTCTACATGAGATCAAAGAGCTAGTTTACATGGGTGAAGGTGTACATTAGAGACCGAGCAGCTGCTCTGTAGTCTTTTGAACTCTCATTTACCACCTCCCTCTTCACAAGCATGGTGTTGTGGCAGAAGTTTTTCACAGCCATCAGAGACTGTGTTTTTCCCAAACTGTAACCAGATCTTTGGTATCAGACCTCTGACATATGCTCAGGCTGTATAATTGCAATTGAGCATGATTAAGGCTTATGTAGGTTAAAATGCTCTGTGTTTGCACTTACCAAGTAAAGTCACTTAAAGTGGGTGGTGTTCCTACATGTGGGAAGTACTCACCATGAACTTGCTTAGCTAAAAACCTATCACTTCTTTCACTCCTACCTTGGAATAATCATTTTGAGTTGCCTGAAGTAAAATATTAAAACAAACAAACAAACAAAAGCCACTAAGTATACTAAAAAGAGTTACCTTTTAAAAAAATATAATCATTTTCTTTCCCAGTTTGGAAACAAACAAACAAACAAAGACAACAAAAAATAGAAGGTTGTTTCTTCTGCTCTTTCCTCAGAGGTTTTCACTGATAGCACAGTCCAATGGCCCTTTTCTGAAATGGAGCTTTGCACACAACTGATTGTGACTGGAAATGAAGATGACTCTTTGTCTATTCTGTCATGTTGAATTCCAGGGCTGGCATTTAAGGACCCTTTTGAATGAGTAGCTTCAAATTGATTCAGTTTGTTGAAAAGCTTGAGGCCCACTGAATTGAAAAATAGCATTTAGATTGGGAAAAAAATGATAGATTTCAAGTCACTATACAAGTTTTGTGAGACAGGATTTTGCATTGCAGCAGTCATTTAGAGTATGTAGCTGCTTGTTTCAGCATTCATTTAATTTTCTAACTTTTTACTCACTAAGTTAGAACAGAAAAGTATTTTTATATGTGTGGATGTATGTAGATATCTCCAGAAGTAATGCCTATTATTTATATACTCTGGAATCCACAACAGATACAAAGAAAACAATAGCACTGATTGATAGAGTACATCTCAGCTACAAAACACTATTTTTCAGGATAGTCTCTGGCATTAACTGTGTATTGGCACCAGCACGCCACATTAGTAAAAATCTACAACAGCAGAGGTGACTTGCAATTGTTGTCTTCACTACTGAAGTGCACCACCCACCACCTCACTGTTTTCACATCCACTGTGTGATTGCCATCAGTATTCAGTAAACATTGATGAATGTTTGTGGATACAAAAGAAAAAAAATATATGAGATGTGGAATTTTTAAAAATACTTGCATGATTTTTAAGAATGATCTAGGTATGAATACGACATACCTTTTACTGCTTAAACATTGATTTGATTTGTCTCATGTATTTCCATTTCCCTAAAATCAAAATTTGTTGGTTTTGGTTGAAAGCCAACAAATGGATTTGGAAAATTCTGTTCTTCAAATACTGTGGTACTGATTGCACCCATATGCCTAAATATCCTGTCTGTCTGTGTGCTTCATTAGCTATTTCTCCCCCCTCAACACACACACAAAATAATAATAATAATAATAAAGAAGTTATCTGCTAGTAGAGAAGACTTAGTCTGTACTACTTCAACTGTGTTTGGAGATTATACGAAGTTTATAGGCTAGAGAGCAATTTGACCAAGTGGATACACAGAGTTCAAGGCTGTGATCTGGTACTATCCAAATTGCTATGGCCACTGGAACCAAGATTAGCAATTTCATCAGAACACCATGTAAATATTCATAGAATATGTCACTTGCTGAAGGGAACCTATATCATTATATGTCTATTATATTGCAGTTAAAGGAAAAGGAATGCCAAGCACTGTGTATGTAGACAATATAATTAAGATTCTAAAGCTTTTGGGGTGTCACATCATAATCTTCATGTTTTATAATTTGCATGATTTCCCTATGTTTAATCACAGTAACATGCTCCAGGGTGAAATGATCTCATGGAATACAATTTGGCACTGCCATGTTTTACAGTTTACCATAATATATGACACATACTCCTAGTAAATTTGTAGACTTTTAAGTGAAGATCAAGAATATCAATCATTAGAACAAGTAATGCTAACATGAATAAATTGTCAGAGATAAAAATCCCTATTTCCAGGCTTAAGCTAATTTGAAATTATTGAGAATGAAAAATAAATAAAATGATAGGAATTAGATAACCTCAAAGATGCCTAACCAATACAGTCAGTACAGTCAGTTTATTCTGCCTAATACTGGTAACAGCTAGGGACAAGATGCTGGATTTAAATGAAATATTGTTTTGCCTGAAATTTGTTTATCAGATGCAAACTAGAAAAACTATATTCTGCTTTTCTAGATGGGCCTGTAAGATTTTTAGTGTACAGACTGGCATCATAAGTAACAGTTAAATACAAGGGCCATCAGATTTCTGGCTGCTAATATCTTTTGAGTCTCCTACTTGTCTTCAAACAGCACAGGAAGTGTTGTATCCAGAGAGATGGTTTTACAGAAGGAAAAGACATTGTAGGACAATGGGGAAAAGAGTAGAATAGTTGCATCAAAGTTGTAGTTTAATATGTTTGCAGAAGTTGAATTTTCATAAAGACTAAATGATTTTCCTTATACTTTCTACATGAATTGCAATCTTGTGTGTAGTTTATAGGAGAACTCAGTATTGACATCTGCTTGCTACACATTAATAGCATAATTTGCTCCTAAGAAGAGTTGTTATTATTTATTTATTTATTTATTCCAAAATAAAAGAAGCCTTTGGCGTAAAATTTATGCAAGGTCACATTTCAACTATCGCCTGTTTTTGCTGATGTTTTGTTTGTTTGTTTGCTTTTTCTTTTCCCTTTTTCAAGCACATATCTAGTTGCACTTTAATATTTGCAGTCTCTCTAGATTGTCAACATCATTGTATAATAACCAACTTATTATAGAAAGCTGCAAATGCCACGCTGCCAATCACTTGTCCATCATGCTAACAGGTGCACTGCCATTGTCAGTGTCAGGCTGAATACTGGGGATCAGTTAGACAGGTGGAGTAATTTACTCATCTCACAGTGGCAGAAGGGGACACCTTATCAAGGGAAAAAGAGATGCAGCTTCCTGGTGCATTTGGTAAGCTAAATAACTTGGATTTATAGTCTCCACGTAAAAACTGATGTGTTGAATAGATGCTAATCTAAATGAAAACAAATTTTATTTTAAATATTGTGCAATAGTATTTGTTTTTCTTTCTCCTTTACATTGTCCACTCTCATTCTTGCCCTCCCTGCCCACCTCCAACTTTTACTTTTTACCATTGCCATCTTACCATCTTGCTAGATGTTAAATCCTTGACAGATCTGTCAAGTCTTCTGGATTATGACAAAAAGTAAATTTGACAAACAGCAATAGAAACTAACAAATCTGTGCATTAGAATATTTCCCACTATCTTTTGTTTTTGTTTTTGTTTTTGTTTTTAGTCAGTGTTGAGAAAGAGGTGGCCAGAGCATGCTGTACCACTTAATCCAAAGCAGAATGAAAGTAAAAGGAGTTGCATCAGTACTGATGTTGGTTTTCACCTGTCCTAGTCTCTATAGCTACAGCAGCTGTTGGTAATATCCAAAAAAGGTTTCAGGGGCCAACAGAAAAAGAAGATGCTTTCTTTTCCGGTCTCCCTACACTTTCAGTATACTAGACAAAATTTCCAGTATCTTCTGTAACCTCCTGACTGGAAGGAGGAAAGCTTGAAATAGATGTATATAGATAAATAAAACATAGAGATCTAAGTGTGGTGTGGTTGTACTCACAGCTTCCGATTTAAACTTTTTGTGGTCAGGTACAATATATTGCCAGGAATTATTACTTTATGGGAAAAATATGTCAGTATTGACATTTGCTGGCTACGCGTATATGGAATAATATGCTCTGAAGAAAATGTGACACAATTTGTTTATTTGTTTCAAAATGAAAGAAGCCTTTGGAATAAAAGGACTATTGTAACAGGGATCTATGCACCTTCAAAGTCAGAATGGTAGAAGTGACTTCAGAATAACTAGTGGGAAGGGGCAATTAATGTCTGTGTTTTGAACTCTCACTTTTACAGAAGTACACAGAGCAGTGGTGTTGGTTTATTAAATGAGATACACCAGAGAGTAATTCTAATTCATTCATAGAATACATCTATCCTCACACTAGAAAAATTAAAGTTTAAACAAACTTCAGCTTGCTAATTTTTTTTATTTTTTTTTTTAAATAATACTGCTAATATTAGACTTGACCTGAGTTGACAAGTGGATTTGCAAAGCTTTGACAGTCTTGGTTAGTAAATGGTTCCCATGATCTCCACTTTTATCATTTAAATATGCTATCCAGATATTCTTGTAAACAGCAGAACTTTCCCTTCATCTTTTCCCTTCCTAACAAAATTTAATGGGCAGTGCTAAACTTCAGACAGCCTAGGGCACAGTATCACATTATACCTAATCTGATGTAATTACAGGCTTCTGCCAACAAGGATGCTCCCAGCTCTTGTGGCCTTGTGCTTCCTGTTGCTTATCTTGTATCCTTTAGAAGGAAAAAAATATGTTCTTTTCCACTAATCAGTAAGAACCAACTATCTCCTGGCTGCAGGAGTGCTGGGAAATGAAGAGGACTAGGATTATCTTTTTCAGTGTCAGGCAGCAATTAGGTGGAGGGTGAAACTGCACTGGTTTTGTCCTTTTCTGTTCTGTTCCCTCTGTTTTGTTTGCTATTATTCCCCATAAATTGACACAACTGCATTGCTATCATGTGTTAACTTCTGAGATAAGATGTTTGGCAGCACTGTAGTGTTATCTCTGTTTAATTAGCATGATGTTTACTGATATTAACAAGCAATATACGCCTTGAACATTTTGCATACTGCAACAGCATGCAACTCTAAAGATTGTGATTTGAAAATTTATATTCCCAATGTCTTTCATAAAATTCAGAGCCATTAAAAAGTTTGAAAATATTTATCAAAAACATTTTATTTATGGCTACTATTCTGAAATTCAGGTTACTGACCAGGAAAAACAGGAGAGTATGTCATATTTGTGGAAAAAAAATGAAAAACATTCAAGTTATGCTGAGAATAGCTCCTTCTACTGCACACTCTTTTCTCTTTGTGCATTTTAATTTTGCATTCTTGCACCATGTAAGAAATCCTAAGAAACCACACACCAAGGTCAGGTCCTAGAAATAAGCCTGAGAGTTTAGCTACACAAAGCCCCAGAACTGAATGCACATAATTGATCACATTCTGACTCTGGGACTAATGCAAGATCTTCATATTCCAGGCTTCTCCTTTTTCAGTCCCTTTCTTCCCAGAGAAAATAAATGTGGGTGTGCAGCCTGGTTGGATGCTAATTTCTATGATAATTTGTTATATTTGACCCCTAAGGCACACTTAACTGCATGCAGGCGCAGAATTTCCATCAGCACAGGGACTTCTGTCACTACAGGAAGAAAAGTAGAAGTGAGATCATCCTCCGCACCAGGTGGTTTTCACAACAGAACTGCCAAAGGGACAGTGAAGTTCAGTAGACCAGAGGATACAATGGCATTTTGCCAAAATACTTACCTTGGGAAACGCTACTGCCATTGATATTCCAGAAAGTATTTGATTTCTTAGAATTGAAATGTTGTGATAACCCTCAAAAGGTATAGATAAAGAAATGTGGAAATGCATTTATTGTTGTTGCTTTTTTTGTTGTTGTTGTTTTGTTTTTTTGCAGTTGTTTTTTTTTGTGCGTGGTTTTTGTTTGGTTTTTTTTTTCCTTTTCATAATAATATGTTCAGTAACAAAATGACTAAGAATATTTAAAATTAGATAAGAAACCTCTGCAATTGCATAGACTGAAGATTTAGATTCAGCATCCCCTATGCATGTTTTTCTCTCTCATCTGAAGAGGGATTAGTTCCGTTGTCACAGCTGTATTGACTTTCTCTTCATTTTTCAGAAATGCTTTTAGAAGTGTATTATGCTATTCAATGACAATAAGCATGCTAGTGTTATTTGCTTCTTGCCGTTCTTTCTGTAAGTGAAAACTGTCTCTAACACTGGCAGCTCAGCTCTTTGCATGACAACTAAATTCCTCTTTTATCTCTCACTCTTACAGTTCACTTGCTCAAAAAACAAAACAAAACAAAACAAAAAAAAAAAAAAAAAAACCCCTCTCTTTCAGTGCCTTTTAAATATTCTTCTATTTCTTCTATTTCTGCAATGTAGTACAATCTAACAGTCTTTTCCCAGTTCTGATATTACATTTTCCCTCCCAGTGATACAATTTTGTCTGAACTACAACAAGTGCATTCAGATCTGCTGTGTAAAGCTGAATGTCTTCACCAATAGTGAATTTAATAAAAAATGCAGTTAAATATACCCCATATGGATTCAAGAGCTGAGTGTCACGTTTGAAAGTGTTGTTTTAAGTGTCACGTTTGAAAGTGTTGGTTTTGAGTGTTCCATAACCACAAAGGGAAGGAAGAAGGAAAGGATTACATTAAGGAAAAGTAACAAGGACTTCTTTTTTTTTTTTTTTTCTTTTTTTATTCTTTTTTTTTTTTCCCCAAAGTGCATGTGAAAGCATCTCTTTAGAAAAACCGAATTCTTTAACTACATGCTGCTGCTTCAGTAGCAAAGCTGTACTGTAAAGTGCTGGGAAGTTCTTCCTTCATTTTACTTTAATGTGTTCATAAAAGCTCTAATAATAACTTCATTTTTTGAGCTCTGCACTCATTACAGGCAGGATTCAGGCAGTGCTTACCACAGCTCACAAGAACTGTATACAATATGGCTTGTTTAGGCACTCTTTTATAAGTGTGCTCTTTGTTTTAGTTTGACAGGGCACTGAACAGAAGCACCAACTTTCAGAGGGTTTGTAGTTTAAAGAGTGAATACCTTTTATCTGCCTAGATATTTGTCTTCATAAATCTGGCTTGCATGATATGGAAAGTAAGAACACTTTGGATATCTGACTGTCCTGATGTAGGTACACGGACTTCCTGAAAACTGAATCTGATGCATAGGCTGGGATATTGCACATATAGCTGTAATTGTTACAATACGGAAACCCTGGTGGCCAACTTCAGAGAGGGACAGTGTGCTCAGCTCATGTATGTGTGGCTGTTTATTTTTTGACAGATATTTCCATTTCAGTTAAATGCCATTTGTAAATGCTGCCACTGAAAGGCACAGAGGATTTCGTGTTCTCTGTTGTTAATTGAGGTGCAATACTCGCAACAGCATGTATATATATATATATATATGATGAATGATTATATACTAATTGTACAATACAAGTTCATATTGTGGAAAACTGTTTATAGGATTGCATGCAATTATTTTATTATTATTTTTTTAATTTTTATTTTTTTTCCCCAAGTTAATCAAGGATAGAAATGTTTCTTGTTTTATTTTTTGTTTGTTTGTTTGCTTGCTTGCATGTTTGCTTGCTTTGTTTTTTTTCCTACAAGTTCTAGGAATAAATTTTTCCTCCCCAAATTCCTAAGCCTTTCAGAAAACAATTTCAGATAAATACAATTTTTTCTTTTTTTTTTTTCCTAAAGATATGAAGTGTTTAAACTATATGCTTACAGTCTAGTTATACATTAGAAAGTCTCATTATTATTATTATTTGCAAGACAGTCACTTAATGCCTTGCATTTCTGAATTATAGGAATATTTCTAATTATGATAATAGTGTCCTTCAAACAATTTCAGTTCCTCTCAGTGCTTGTATTTGTACACTCCAGAAAGCGTACACAAATTCTGCAACTACATTCCGTATGCTGTGATTAATACTGTTTTATACCATAAATGAAAACAAGTGTAAAGCAGGATTGCTACTCCTATCTGAACTGGGGAAAAGAAGAGGAACAGTTAATTATCTTGTAATCTTGGCGTAGGCTTAAGCTTTGAAAAAGTTTGTTTTAAAATAATTCCTGCATATTATTTGGAAACTAAATCAGTATTTACAGCACTCTCGTTTACTGTGGATGAATGATAATGAGATTAATGCTCATACACTGAAAGCATGACAGTGTAAATCATTCTTGAAAACAGCTACAGCTGCAGCTACAGTCAAAAAGGTAACTCAGTGAAAATGACATTATGGAGTCCCATGTTTATTCTTTCTCAGTGATTTTCCTGTTAAATACACTCAGCTTTCAAGTAAAAAAAAAAATAAATAAAAAAAAATATATATATTTTACTTATTTATTTATTTCCCCCCCCCTAACTGCCAGCTGTTCAAACTAAAACTGAGATCTCAGCCTCTTAGCTCTTACCCAAACAACAGAATTTACTTACTCAAGCTTAGATGCGAGGACTTTTTGGTGGCAGATAAGGCAAAATAAAACCAGCTCACTCTTCCACGCTGTAACTGTAGTGGCATTACATACAGTTGGATTACGAGAACTTTGCTAGATGAGGAAACTAATGCATCTTGGTGAATAGAAGCCACTGTATGGACTGGAAATGTGCCATTTTTCCATCATACATTTTGTCTGTGCAAACTAAAGCAGGTACGAACAAGTGTGAAATCGATTATCTTTCCTTTATAAAGATAGAAAATGGAGCTAGAAGGAATTTGGGTTATCCAAGCCAACCACTTTCATGGCCTAATGTTAATCACTTAAAGACTGATCATGTTTGTAGCCTCCTTTTCTGCCTATCAATCACCCATCTTTATTTTTCCCCTATAACACGAGACCATTATTTGATTCAGTAAAATATAAAGATTTGAAATAAAATTTTCAGTCCATGTTTTCTCTAAATATTTTACTTGGCAGAAGCTTCATTGCACAATAAATGAGTCCTTTGGATACAGCCAACTGCTTCATATAAAACAAGCTCCTGTTCCTTTATTGCTTTCGGGAGAGAACAATGAAAATTCACTGTTACTGGCCACATCAACCTGAATGAAAGCCAAATAAGAAAATTGAAAATGATTGTCAAGTTCATCATATCTAATACAATAGAGGCAAATTAGAGTTATCAGCAGCAGCAGAAGTAGCAGCAGATTGCATTATAAATCATCATATCATTGACAGTCAATTACATTCAAAACTTTTCAAGCATGAGGCAGCAGCAGTGTTTATCTACTAACAAACTTATTCAAGCCAGAAAACACAGTGTGGGTGCATATGAATGATTCCTTGTGCACTGGAAGAGTTTGCCTAAAAAACAGAACCTAAGAAAAAATATATTCTGTGAAGGGTATAGAGGATTAAGCCTGATTTTTTTATGAAGTTATACCCTTAAACCAATTTTGCCTTTCTTCTTCCACTGCAGTAAACCCATATTTGTCTGTTGTCTGTGAGAGCCCTCCTGTAATGTCAACTTCTCTCCAGTCATCTCTGCTTCATTACCACTTCTCCTTTCACAAGACTTGTATCTTCTTCCCAAGTTCCCAGTATTTTGACTGCTTACCTTGTTCTTCTTCTTTTCTTTTTCTTTTTCTTTTTTTTTTTTTTTTTTTTGTTTGTTTCAATTTGAAGAAACTGAAATATTTAGTTTGCCTCCTTAAGGTATTAAGAGTAAGTTAAAAAAAAAAAAAAAAAAAGTAGCTTTGTATTTTGGAAAGTGATTCCCATAATGATTTTTAAATTATATTTTAATTAGACAAAACCTAATGAAATAAATAGATTGTTAAAAAAATTAATAGAACTCGGGAGAAAAATTCTGACAATTTTTTATCAGTGATTTTATTGTATGGAATTTGTACTGACTCTCAGATTGAAACAGTTTTTCTGCACTAGTATTTTGAATGGTGGTACATTTATTCTGAGCCCATGGCCATAAGGGTAAGCACAGAGTGGTAGCAAAAGGAGCAGACTGATCGATAAGACACTCCAACTGTGTTTTCCATAAATGTAAAAAGCCATGAAGCAGTGACAGAGTATGATGAAGTGTTAGAAGTGATGTTAGCCGCATGCCTACCTGTGGTTAGGGAAAGTTGTTGGGTTTTGAGGAGAAGTTCTTATGATAATTGTTTTTTTGTTGTTGCTGTTGTGTTTGCTTTGGTTGTAGTTGTGAATTTTTTGTTTGTTTGTTTTGTTTTTATTTTGTTTTGTTTTGTTTTAAACTGAATCTGCATAAATCTTCAGAGACTCTGTTTTAGGATTAGATTGTCTGCGATTGTCCTCCTGCAAGACCTACACTTTGTGCCCTGGGCATGACTATCTCCATATAACCCCAGCCAGCTGGCTCCAATTATAATATGTGTAGTTATGCCTGAAATTCATTTTCAATTCCAATTCTAAACCGACAAGAAATTTTTGTCATTAGCCATCCAGCCCTTGGCATATCTGGGATGAGGAAAGCATGAAGGTGAAGAGCCAGACTGTAACAGTTGCTACACATCTCTCCTGAATTTAATCCAAAAATCAAGACTGATATGTGGGTCCCTCTACCACTTAGGAGCCCGCTGATACATTGGAAGTAACAATTCTTGAACAGTTAGAAGGGTGACAGAGGTAACTGCACAGGGTGATTCAGGTGTAAGGTGAGTTAAATCATACTGAGAATTCAAGACAAAAACACAGATAATGTAGGCACCATAGTTATTAAGGCTGTGGAAAGAATGAATATGCGGCTCATCTGGAATTGTGGAAGTACCCTTTTAGTTTAATGTCCTATCTTCCACTTGAAACAGCATTTATATTATAACCTGTCATATCTGGTGATGTCTGAGGCATTTCAAAATGGCAATAGATAACTGTGTGTTTAGGTTACTCAAGTTTCTTAAGTCTTTGGACTCAAATGTCACATTTTCAAGTACCAGCTAGAAAACAGAAAATGGTTATGTGGTCAGTGCTGTAATTTGCTTTTGCTTTAGTAGATGTTTGGGTCTGGGCTGAAACCTTAAAAATTAGCACATTTTCAAAGATTTTCTGTTTTACTAAGTCTTTCATGCACTTTTGACCATAAATCGTATCTTTATCTATGTTCTCTCTCTTTTCCGTTTGTACAAAACTCTTAAACGACTTTTGAAATAATGAACACTAAATTTCGTACGTAACCAATTTTGTAGAGGATTATGTTTCAAATCCATACTATATTAAGAAACCTTTATATTCTCTTGCTTATTTACTTTCTATGCCTCTTGACAGCTTGGGTGAAATTAAAATATATATATATATATATATTTTGGTTTGCCAGTTCTGATATTTATTTATTTATTTATTTAGGACTTATATTATCTAGTAGCTGTAAATAAGCCCTTAACCCAGAATATTTTGTGGTTGCTTTTATGTGTTTCACATACTGAATTCTGTTGTATGGCTTATTCCAAAGGTATACATAAGTGGTAGTAGCTCTGTGGGTGATATTATGAGAATGAATCAAGCCAGAATGACTTTATTATGTTTACAAACATATATTTCAATAACCATCATGAATAAAATACCAGATTTCAAATTATGTTTTTAGATTACTTAAAATTGAATGTTATCATTGTGTTATCATAAATATAAAAGGAAGCTTGTGATAGGAACATTAGTTAAGATCTAGAATAGTGGTTTTATCTCTATAGCATAGTAATATTTAAATGCCTATTTTTGTTTCTGTTTTGGTACTTTTAAATGCTATTCAACTTCATTAATTTTTTGGAACATATTCCAGCAGGTTTTCTTTAAGGTACACATTTTTAACTCTCAAATACATGACCATTCTACTATTGACTGAAATCTCATTAAATGCCATGTATGGTTCTTTATTTTAAATACCAGAATTAGTGATGAAAAGCTTTTTTTTTTTTTTTCTTTTTTCTTTTTTCTTTTTTCTTTTTTCTTTTTTCTTTTTCCCTTCAGTTTACTAGCTTTAAGCATTTTAATTGACTTTGATCAAACAAGTAGAGGGCTTTTACAGTGTTATGCTGATATTGTGAAGTAGTTTTTTAGATTCTAGGAACTGCACAGGGTGATTCTTCTTTTTCTTTAATTGAGGGATAGGTATTGCCAACAAATATTTGGAATTATGTTCAAATGTATCAAGGATGTTCTTTAGTGCTTGAACATACTAAATCTTCAAAAGCATACTAGTTCACAGTAGTTTGTTCTGAATTTCATCCTTATCAGATTATCTTTGATGTCCGTCTTTACTGAATGTACCATATATTCTTCATGGCCCAACTCCTGTATTTCCAAGAAAAAGTTTTAAAGATTTTCAGTTTTATGAAATAATACTATTCTGGATTTCCTGATGAATTAGCATCTTTCTGGGATAGGGACCACTGTTTTTAACTATCCCTCAATGCAAAGCATCATATCTGTTAAAAGGCAAATTAGAACCTATGGAAATACATATGTTCTTGGAATTATTTGGTAAATAGACAACACAATTTATGTAAAGAACTGCACCTTCTTTTTATTATTTCACAGGAAGAAAAATAATAGATTGCCAAAGCCTGATACATGCTCTAATTTTTGATAGAAAGAGTGAATGTATTTATATAAGGTCACTCAGCTCCTGTAAGAAAGGTTATTAATGTGTGAAATTATTTGCTGAGGTGAACCACCTCTGTTAGACAGCAAAATTCATCACTCTGGTCTCATTTAGGCATGTACAAAACAGTGTTAAATAAATAAATAAATAAATAAATGAGAGAGTTAATTCTTTAGTAATAATATTTTGTGCCTATCCTAACAATAAAGCTGAGTACTAATAAAAACTGATTTTGATTGTGTCAGTAGAAATTATTTCTCTGACATGATCCAAGGTTTAGGTTTCCTAGATATCAGTTACACTATGTTGACATACAGTTCAGTGTGCAGTGACCCTATGGAATATCTTTACCCTCCTCCCATTTGCTAAGGAGTAAGAACATGTTCACTTTTGGTTACCATGAAGTAGATGTAAACTACGGCTAAGTTAAATTGCAGCTTATCAGACAAGTTATTTTTCTTCTAACAATGGCAGATTTATTATATACTTTTTAAAAAAAAATTATTATTATTATTGTTTAAATTTAAATAAGTTTACCTTTCATGTTGCCTTTGCATTTTAAAGCACTTCAGAGTTCATCTGGTACCAAAGTCACTTTTTTGTCTGATTGTATTAGTATCCATTTTATTCCATATGTCTTCTCTATAGATTTCTAAGGAAAAACAAAAAACAAAAACAAAAACAAACAAAAAAAAAGAAATTGACTTTTTATTATTACTTTCTATTATTTCAATTTTTTATTTTTTAAAATCTCAATTAATAGCAATATTAGAATATGCTGTTTCTAGGACCCCTAAATTCAATTTGCAGGTAAAGCTTCTTCAAGATAGTAATCACAGAACAAGATACTAACAATGTTTATAAACATCATCATTATGGCTTCATTAGAATCTCTCTGATAACCTGAACAAGAAAGAAACCATACAAAGATGGAAAAAAGACATAGATACATAAGTATGGAGAAACAACTTGAAAATATTAGATAAAATAGTGGAAAGTAAAACAGTATATTAGTACAGGCAGTGGTGGATCTCATACATGTTAAAATATATATATAAAAAATAGTAAATTTTTGTTATCAATCATGAACAAAAATGCAGATAGAAGATGAATTGTAGAAAAAATGACCAAAAAAAAAAAAATAATTCTTTGCTTTGGTCTTTGTACACCACCACACAGAATTACTTGACCAGATGACTTAATCCATGAATAAGAATTTCATTTGAATTTCCTATATTTTGAGAACTCAGAGAGGCTAAGGGAGGGCTCAAGTTTTAGAGGAATGTAAAATATTACTGGGCTTAAAATAGTCTAGAGCAAACTATTAATGTCTAAGAGTGAAATTAACTCTAGAATGCTGTTGACAGCATTTGTAAATGATCTATAGAAACCTGTAGGTGTGACACACCTTGAGTTTTGTAGACTCTTTCATTCCATTCTATGTGACATGCCTGTAGGCAAGATTGGATTCAATTTAATTTAATGATATAATGTGTAAGAATCAATCAATTACTGTTAGTCTTCCTTCGTGCATGTCAACAGGGTCTTGCATGCATCTGTCCTGGACAAATTATTCTGTTCAGAGTTTCAATTTATAATTTTTATACTAGGCTATGATCACAGAGTGTGTTCATAAAACATTCAGTAATATCAAGGTTTTATTGCACTTTGGTAGTGGGAGGCTTGTTGGGGATCAGCATTTAAAATTTTGGACAGCAGCTTTAAAGCAACAGGATGATACTTATTTTGTTACATGCAGGAAAGAGAAATCAAATGCACTCGGCAGAAGGTATTTGCCAAAACAGATGATAGTAGATCAGACATGAAACATGAAAATACCATGAGATATATGAATATGGGTACTGTGTGCGAGATGTGGAAAATCAGTACTCAGGAGGTCAAATCTATTACATCATTTAGATTTGGTCATCATGGTTTACGGAAGAGTTGAGTAAGCTACAGAGAGTCAGAAAGAGGAAATTAAGAATCACAGAGTCATAGGGGTTGGAAGCAACCACTAGAGATCACATAGTCCAACCCCTCTCCTAAAGCAGATTCCCTAAAATAGGTTATATAGGAAAGTCTCCAGGTGAGTTTTGAATATCCTGGGAGAAAGAGGCTCCACTACCTCTCTGGGCAACCTCTTCCAGTGCTCTTTCATCCTCAAGGAATTCCAGTGCTCTGTCATCGGTCAAAGAATGATGAGGACTTCAGAAGAAGTGATGTATAAAGATATATTGATATAATTTGTTTTGTCTTTTAATCTAATCAGGAGAAGATTTAGAGAAAATACAAGGCTTTGATTATGCAAAATATTTTGTAAACAGCACAATGATTAATTGTTTTCTTGATCACCAATAAAAAAATAGAAATACACTGAGTTAATCTACCAATTTCAGTATGGGAGGGAAAGAAAGGCTTTTTTTTTTTTTTTTTTTTTTTTTTTCCCTTCCTTTTTTTCTTTTAAATTTTTAACAGATTTGCCAAATGTGTGACAAATTAATAAATTATACTTGCTTTCCTTCCTTTACTGTAGTTGAAGTAGATATTCTCTCAAGATCTTTGACCAATTCTGGGCTCCTCAGTTCAAGACAAGAAGCTTCCAGAGAGAGCCCAGCAGAGGGCCACAAAGAGCGTTAGGGACCTGGAGCATCTCCCTCATGAGGAGAGGCTTAGAGACCTGGGACTATTCAGCCTGAAGGAGAGAAGAGTGAGAGGGAGTCTTACAAATGCTTATAAACATCTAATCATTGGGCATCAAGTGAAAAGGGATAGGTTCTTTTCAGTAGTGCCCAGCAACAGAACAAGGGGCAATGGGCACAAACTGAAACACAGGAAGCTTCATACAAATTTTGTGGGTGGCACAGCACAGGAACAAGCTTCCTAGAGAGGATGTGGAATCTTCTCTGGAGATATTCAAAACCCACCTGGATTCTTTCCTGTGTAATCTACAATAGGGAACCTCTTTTAGCAGGGAGTTAGACTAGATGATCTTAAGAGATCCCTTCCAATCACCATGATTCTGAAATTTTATGATCTCATTTTACAGCAATTCATATGATTTCATGAATTTTGTGTTTATTTAACCAGGTTTATTTTGTATTTTTCTGCCTAAGATTCTTAGTGTTAAAATACAATAATAATTTTGCTACATTTGGAGGTCATGGTGGGAGTACATGAAAAATTGTGACTGGTTACTGTGACAATGGAAGCCATATAGGTTTATACTGTAGAGTGATAGACAGCTATTCTATAAAGTCATTGCAGAAATGACATCTCTTTGTCTTGAATTCTTGCTTTCTATTTTTGGAAATTCAGAAGATACAGTGGCTTCACAGAGTTATGAAGGAAGTGTCTAACCTCAGTTGTTCCTCTTGGGACCACTTGGACAATTTTTGGAGAAGTGTATTTGCATATCTCCAATCAAGTGTTTGGCAAGTATGGGAAAAGTTCCTAGCTGCCACTTTTGACATCTGTAATTTTGGCAGCTGTTAGTCTTGAAGAGGAAAGAGAGGGGGGAAAAAAAGTAAAAACATTGGTATTTTTGTAGAACTTGGGTGACATTTAAAATTACTTGCTGAAAATAATAATAATAAAAAGGCATGAATAATAAGGTGAGAAAAGGGTTCCAACTCATGGAGCAGATAATAGTAATTTAGTATTTTAAAGTAACTCTGTAAGTATTTAATCTCCAAACTCTTCTAATTTGAGTCTGTTAAAATGAAAGTTGAAATGAGGAATTGCATACTGAAGTAATGATGTTAAAAATACATTGTCAAGTGGGCTGGCAAACTGCAAATTTGGGGGAAAAAATTAGTTTACCTAATGACTTTTTTCTGTTGTAATTTTCATGGGGAAAAATCTGGTGCTCCTGAATATTTCTCAAAGGAGGTGCTACTTTATTATAAAATAAAAATACGTAACGCTGGCTATACAGACAATAAATTTTAGGTTTTTGAAGGATTTAGAGAAGAAAAGTTGGGAAAGGGAAAAGTGCTGTTTCACATTTGTAGCTGCAATATTTTGACTGCACTTCTAAACAGTAGAACAGACTTTCTGTATATTTTCTTTTAAATGTGTAGTAACTTTAAGAAGATACTGTGATGTGATTTTCACTGGTTCTTGGTTATGTTAAATGTATTTTCATTCACTAGGAGACAAGAGTATTCTGAATGCAAAACTGATATTATACAACATTTTACTTGAGTAGGAACCACATAATTTGACCTGGAGGTCACACTAGATTTTCTCTTGTATTGAAGTATCTTGGATAATATTAATCTATATTTGTCTTTTGTTTTCTGCTATATGTTTTCATGATGCATTGCCATTATAATAACAAATAGCCTGTCAACACACTTACTGGACCGCAACCCTCTTGGGATAATCACTGAATTTTCATCAAGACTGCAATGATTAGTGTTTCTGATTATGATAATCAAATAACTAATTAGCTATCATGTCTCAGAAAAGACATAAGCTTACAAATGTTTTCAGAATACTTTGAGGGCAAAGTTTTTGGCTACTTCCACTTTTTGTTGTTGTTATTGTTGTTGTTGTCTTTTTTTCTTTCCCAGAAAGCTTAGAGCATATAGGAGTAAATGGAAGTTTCTTGTTTTCTTTGAAAAGGAGCTGAGAGTTTTCACTCTGCCCTGGTGTGTAATGATTTGTACTTCTGTTTCTCCCTTGTATTTTTGAGCATAGTGATTTAAGAATATGGTAAAATTTCTACTTGAATGGGTAACAGCAGTTGGTTATTTTGTGGTTTTTTGTTTGTTTGTTTGCTTTTTTTTTTTTTTTTTAATTAATTTTGTGCTTGTCTGGGTGTGTGAGATTTCTGAGATGTTCAAGCCTGATTATACTTCAGCTTAGAGGCATAGAGATATCTCATCTTCACAGATTGTATCACAGCAGTGCTGCATTGTAGTGCTGAGACAGTGTTCTCACCTTTACACGTATTTTCTCCTTTTGTGTTTCTACATTCGGAAGTCTTGTGATGTTGCTTTGCCTAGGTTTCTGCCATCAGAAGTCAGTATCTGAGATTTCTGTTTGTTTTGTTTAACAGTGATGTCAGAGAAAGACAACATAAAGCATATTTGTTTTTGTTACAGGACTCATTACATGCAGCACTGGTTCCTTGTTCGTTCCCAGAACTATTGTTGGATCCAGATACTTGTAATTGCATTGTTTTCCATGCTGTCCTTCATCTGTGCTCATTTTAAATGTCACAGAGAGAGGTGGTGACATTATGCTAATTTGTAATGGATTCCAGTGTTACATTGCCCCATTTCTTTGACCTCAGCAAAGAGCACTTGCTGAGAAGAACAGAGGATGATTACCTCCCCTCTGAGCATGAACTAGCTGCTATGGCTACATGACCTTGGATTTAAAGTATAAACTCTAAAATTGCTGTGCAGAGGTTGTACAGGTTTCATGCCTAAAACAAAGACAGGATTTCAAAGAGATTTTTTTTTTTTTTTATCCTCTGTGGCTGAGTTTATAGATTCTTCCTTATACAAAAACTCTCATTCAGAAATTCCCCTGCCAGGCTTGTGAGATCAGTTTTCAGTGAATGTGCAAAGAAATCAGACTCACATATATTTAGGACATGCTTCTTAAGAGATATCAAGCTTTTATGGAAGAATTAGGTGAAAGACTTAGTATTGCAGTTTATTATGAGTTTGTGGCTGGAGTAAGACTGTATCTGTATCAAGATAAAGATCTTGCCTGAAAGATTTCTGTGGTTTGATCCTCCTGAAGCCTAAATGCAGGAATTATTGAGTTCCTGACTACAAAAAGACTCTCAAAGCAGCCCCTGAAACTGTATCAATTCTATACTGCTAGAATAAAAAAAAAAAATTAAAAAAAAAAAAAAAAGAAATGGTGGCAGGATCAAAGGCATAGTCGAGCCATTACTGTTCCTTTTAAAAGAACTGAACAGGGTCATGTGGGAGGACCCTATGAATGGTGGAATTGAAGGAAGATTTCAATCTCCCTTTGAAAATACACTGGCATTAATATGATTTTGAAGAGCATGAATAAGAAGCTCTACAGTCAAAGCACTGCTGCAGGAGCGGGTTTTTTGGCCTTTTGTATGTCAGTTACAATTACACTGGAGCTCCAAATAAGAGGTGAGTAAAGCCTGAGGACATGATTCTGCATTCATTCCTTACCCAAACCTCCCCCTTGCGCTCAGTGGGAGCATAAGAGGGAGTTTCATGTTAGGCAACACTGCTTCAGTTCTTGAGTCTGGTTCACAGTGAAAGAAAAATCAGTTTTGTAACTTCCTTGTACTTCCTATAAGGTTTTTTGAGTAGGAAAAAACAGGAAAACTTAGTAGACAGGTTATTTTCACCAAAAGGAATTATAATTTGTGTTATTCTGGTATTTGGATTTTAAAAGATCAGGTGCTTCACACTTGGTGAGAGTCAGAAGCTATTGAGATCTGTCCAAGGAATAACTGGTATTTTAAGGTAGTATCTTTGATTTGGTGTCCTATTGCTATTATTTATTATTATTTCTTTTTCATTTCCTTTGGATAATTAGCAAATTATCAGTGATACTGAATTGCAATCTCCAAGGCTAGCAATTGATTCATTTGGCCTTTTCTTTCACTAGAATAGAAATAAAACCATGTCCTGTACAGATGCAAAATGAATGTCGATTGTAGGTTACTATATCATTTTCCCTTCCATATCAAAGACATTTTATTTGTTCTAGAGGGAGTAAACCGTAGGTACCCCTAAGGCTAGACTGTCTTGCTGATTGGAAATAAGGAAAAATACCAAGATTTTTATATATATAAACAAACCCATCATAAAAATGTCTTCCTGTCTTTGCACTTCTTTTTTTTCCCCTTGAAGATAGCTTGTAATTGCTCTACAAAATTATCAGGGAAGAAAGCTTAAAACAGTGCAGGAAAATTATTTTATAATTCATTATATTGTTGTATTAATTGTCTGGATCAGTGAATCAACATATTTTAAACTGTCATCTTCATCCTGATGTGATCATTGTTTAAAGCTCAAAGCTAAAGACATTCTCTATCTAAAATCTAAAATAATCACTTCTATGGGTTTTCATGTATGCGGCTAGTGTTTTTTATTTAGTTGGTTTTGTTTTGTTTTTGTGCTCAAGCTCTTAATTTTAAGACCCTAAAGTATTATGAAAATCTACAAAAGTTAGAAATATTTATTTTAATTTTCTATCCCCATAATTTTCTAAACGTATTTGAGAAAAATATTAGTGCTTGAGCTGTTTGTTTCCATGTCTAATCACACTGATAACAGCTGCTGAAATGCATTTGTTTTTGGGTGGATTGTGACAGATGCTTAAAAGGTATTTTCCATTAGACTGTGCTATAGTTTTTGATGATAGATGCATTTGAATTCTGAGCTAATATGCAACCAGTTTCCATAGTTAGGCAGGCAATTCTTTATTTAATCAGTTATTAGTGTTACAATACTATACTTATATATCTGTTTCAGAAATAAATTTCTCTCAAAATAAACTACACAGGTGTTTTTGCACCATCGTAAGGTCATATTCCAAATCAAATACCTAAAATGAGTTAACTCTGTGATATGAAGAGAACTTCATAAAATTGTATGATGTGAATTATATGTTCAGTATGCCTTCAATGCTTTGATTTCTTAGGGTCAGTCTACTTAGCAGTAAACTTGATGAATTCCTTTAAATCTTAATGAACGTGTCTGACATATACTTCCTAAGGCAATCTTTGGATTAAAATGGCATTTGTATTTGGCTTATTATAAAGTTACGAACGCCTACATTTCTTGTCTTAGTTTATCTAAGAGATAATTTTAAGGTGCATTCAGGAAATCACAGTGTCCTGTAATGTAGATCTGTAGAGCAAGACCTGCATGTTTTCCTATTGTAATTTAAAACATTTTTTTATTTTTTTTTTCCTTTTTGCAAGGTAATAACTGTGTATGAGGAAATAACAAAGTAGATGCATTATAAATTATAAATTATTTTTTATCAGAATTTTGTTTGTGCATACCCATGGAAAGTTGATCAGAACAGGGAAATAAAATTCAAAGATAGTGATCATGAACCATTTAAACCTGAAATTAATAACAGGACCAAGACATCTATAAAGAGTGTGATCCATGCTGAAGTGTTTCTCCATTCCTTCTACTTTGTGAATAATGACCTGAAATTTGATCCAGTTTGAATATTGTAAGATGGAGACATGAATAGTGATTGAATGTAAATGATCTTCACAGCTGGGCTTTGAAATACAAAATTGCTCTCCTAAGTGCAAGGTTTTGCTTACCAATCTTCAGTCACTTCTTTCTCTGTTTTTTGTTTGTTTGTTTGTTTGTTTGTTTTTCCTTTGCATATTTAATGTTTTGTTGGATTTTAGTTGAACTAGCCTAGCTTGTATATTACAGATCATTTGCTAGGAACCTGCTGGGTTACTTGCAAAAGGGTGCTGTTCTTCAGTTCCTAATTAAATAACCAAAAATTCCATTGTAATTGTACATTTAATATATTTAACCTAGCACACCTTTGCTATGCTATTTTAATATGTAACTGAAGTAGTGTGTTATACTGCATTTTTATTCTGTGATGACTGTAAAATGTGCAACAAATACATTTAAACTTTAGACACTGCTAATTTAAGTAGTATCAAACAATGTTAGTTTCTTTATTTCTTTTTTCTTGTTCATTCCAAAATAAGCTGCTTGAAGATAGATCTGATTTAGCAGTCATTTTCTCTTTTAATTTTAAGTATGTTTAATTATGAACATATGTCAGCGTTCTAAATGTTTCTAATTAGAATACAAACTGCAGTTAGAAGAACTGAATTATTTGCACTGTGTCAAATATCCCTAAATCAGTAATCATCAACTGCCTGTAAATTTTTGTGAACACTGTCCTTCAGCCCAGAAGTGCAGGATAGCTTTTTGGTGAAGACACAGGCAAAGTAAGCATTTAGTACTTTTGTGTTGTTTCTGTACCTTCTGTCACTAAACACCCATCCCGTACAGTAGAAGTTCCACATTTCCCTTGTTCTTGTTCTTTTGCTATCTGGAGTGTAGTAGTTATTTTTGTTGCTCTTGATGCCCATTGCAAATGTCAGTTTTTGGTGGGGTTTTGCTCTCCAGTTCTTCATGTTCTAGAGATGTTTCTGATTTCCCATTGTAACTTGTCACTGCTTTCACCTCTAGTAAACTTTTTAATATTGAAGCCATACAGTATTGTCAACTGTATATAGTTGTGCAATATTTCATGATATGATTTTATTCCATAGTATATGTATTTATTAGGGATGGATTCTGCTGGTAGGATTGCTTTGGACCAACTAACTAACTACCTGATAAATCTTTAACTGATAGTCAATTCATTTTAGTGCTGAATTCTTTCAAATCCTTTCCCAAACAGATATATGACTTAGTTTTAATGAACTTTAGTAATACTGTATATAAAACACAGCATTCATTTGCCATAATGGAATTAGAATGGAATGTTTTTTTATGGAAGCAGGTATAGTTGCAAGTTTGACAAGTTAAATTGTAAGGAAAATGATTAGTATTCATTCAGTCTGTATCTGCTCTTTTAGACTGTCCTTCCAGCCTGAAGAAAAACTTGAACACTGGTTTTAACACAGTGTTAAGTATCTTTCTAAAGTGAAGCTTAAAAAACATTATCATACTAAAAAAAAAAAAAGAAAAGAAAAGCTCACAGTCTACAAACACTGTGACTCTGCTCCCTTCCACCTAGTAATAATCCCAGATCCTTAAGGATTTATGGATGTGAGAAACTAAATGTTTCTCAGATCTCAAAGTCATTGGTACAGATTTTGAATGTGAACATATTCTACAGATCATATGAACTGATTCTTAAGATATTAGTATATGATTCCAGAATGCAATAGCAGCTGTGTAAATCTTCTGATTTTTGGTCTGTTAAATATATACTTTGATACCTGCAGTTACATAAAACAGTGAATGTTTACTTCTATTTATGTATTTGCTGTTATAGTCCCACATCTTCCTGTGGTTTACTTCAGTCTTTGAGTAACTGTGTACTTAGTCAGATCATTTGGGATGTGATTCAAGAATATTTATCTCAAACCAAACTTAACACATCAGACAGAGTGAAAAAGTTTCTACATTTTTCTTTGGATAAACACACAGCACTACAACTTTGCAGGGATTGTTACTACAAAAACCGTTGAAATATCAAAATGGGAATCAGTGTCTTCCATTTTAAGGTTGTGGCCCTACAAATATTTCAGAGACCAGTTTTGTATTTTGAGGGCATACAATTGTTACAAATTCCTGTAATTTCCTCAGGTGTAAAACTAGACAAATACATGCATGTTGTGTGTGTTTATGTATTTATGTACAAATCCACCTATGTAAATACATAAATACCTTCCTCTTCCTAGAATAAAGCCTTATTTTTAATCTGTATTTAATTTTGAAGAACATTTCCACTTCATCTTATAAGAATCTTGGGGTATAGTGCTTTACTGTTTCCTCCACTCCATGTTCTTTTAATCCTCCTTCCTCGCCAAAAGACATGGAGAAATGCGTTCCCTTTAGGGCTTTTAAATTTAGAGCATGGGGTTCTTAATGAGGGAGTAGGAACTGGTGTTACTTGAAACAAATAAATTAAAGAAACTAAAGACACCATGTTTTAGTGAAGAATAACAGGTACAGCTGTGAGTGTTAACTCAGACCTGATGAGTGGTGGTATTTCAGTGCAGTCTCCAGCATAAATATAAAAATTTCCCCTCCTTAATTATAGAAAACATATTTTGTACTGATTCTATTGATATTTTGTGAACAATGTGGTTCTTGTAGAAATGGTAGGTAGAGTAACTAAATAAGAGTAGGGTAGTGGCACTGAAGTGCTTCTCAAACAAAAATATTCAATTACTTGCATAACTGATGTAGCATATATTTTCAATATTCTAAAAAGCAAGTGAATATTGCTCTCAGTTTCATGACTTGGATCGTTATCAGCCTCTGTCATTCACAGGAAATTACATCCTAAAATCTCAATAGATAACATGTAGCTGCTGTAAAAGCTAGTGAGATGAGGTAATGCTATGTAGGCTGTACAGATTGTTCCTGATTGAATATAGCATTTGGAAGAACTTTTGCCATTCACTGAAAATAGTCATTGCATAATTAAAATGAAAGAAATGCCTTCCTGGGTTGAATGACTTTTTTATAAGGAAACTAATTAATGATCTTAAAATAACAATGATTTTTCAAATTTGTAAAAAAACACTGCAGAAAAGTAATAACAAGTATCATAAATTACAATTAAATTCAACAACTACTCTACTTTTTTTTTAATATATATATATGACTGTCAGCACCATTTTCTGCAATAGAGATCTCTGAATTTGTTTAGAGAAACTCTTATTTGCATTAAGTTATTTCTAATTATTGATTGGATAAAACAGCTAATTCTGGAATAGAAAACTCAGAGTTCTATTTTTTACTTTGTGTCTGCATTATTTTTGAACCTAACATTTCTCATTTAAGGTAGAATTTGGAAACACTGCCTGCAGAAACTGTGTCAAATATCTCATTCTTTGAGATGGACAAAATCCTTCTGATATTACTCAAAGGAGTAGTTTTGCATAATTCAATGAAATTGGAGAGCATGTTTGATAATAAGAATAAAGGTCAGAAGAATGAGAGGAAAAAACGTCTTCCTTTAGCAAACAAAAAGCCTAAGTACATTATGTGCCATGCATCATTGGATGGGGGAATGAATTGTGTGGGATATGACAAGTTCCCAGTGCTACCTAATGAGATTTTAAAAAAAGAAAAGAAAAAAAAGTAACACAAAAAGAACCGTGTTTTATTGTGACTTTTCAAAAACAGTTTGCTACAATTCAGCAGATTCTTCAGAGAAGTTATATGCTCTTCAGGAAAATGAACAGTTATAAAAGGCAAGCATACTTGCTTATACTGTTGAGGCCTATGAATTCATTCTGTCTCTTTCACGAGATGGAAAAGAAGGAGCATTTCAAAAGAAAACACTCTGAGTTGTACAATATTGCTCTACAAATGTAATGCTTACTGGCAGAGAAGTAGAACCTTAGGGTCCTATTCAGCGAACTTTAAAGCAAAGCAATACCTGATGAAGTTGGTAAATCATTTTCTATCATATTTATCATTATGAAATATTCTTACTTTGTGTGTCAGTACTCAAATATCCATTATCATAAGAAAAAGAAAACAACAACAACAACAAACTTAAAACATGTCAAGAGAATTATATAGGCAGAGTGGGGATCAAGATATTGTCCTAGAAGTATGGTCTGTGTTTCATTCTGATTAACAAACATATTTTATGCTGTCATAGAATTATATATAGTTCCAACCCCCCTGCTGTGGACAAGGTTGCCACCTACTTAATCAGGTTGCCCAGGGCCCGATCCAACCTGGCCTTGAACATTTCTAGGATGGGGCATCCATATCTTCCCTGGGCAACGTGTTCCAGTGCCTCACCACTTGCTAAGAATTTCTGCCTAACATCTAAACTACGTCTCCCTTCTTTTAATTTAAAACCATTCCTTCTTCTGTCACTTACAGACCATATGTCTGAGAGCTCTGTTCATACACCTCTTGAACTCTGGCAAGCTAGGTGTCATGACCAGTTCCCTGGAGAGACTGCTCCAGTGCCTGTCCACCCTCTTGGTGAATAACCTTTTTCTTATATCCAGCCTGAACCTTCCCTGTTGCAACTTCATCCCATTCCCTCAGGTTCTGTCATTAGTCACCACAGAGAGGAGGTCAGTGCCTGCCCCTCTGCTCTAATAATAAGGCTGAACAAACCAAGGGACTTCAACTGCTCTTCCTATATCTTCCCCTCTAGACTCTTCATCATCCCTGTAGCCTTCCTTCGGAAGGTCTCAAATAGCTTTTCTCCTTTTTGCACTTCATTTTTCAAAACTGTATACAGTACTCACATTGAGGCTGCACTAGTGCAGTGTGGAGTGGGACAGTCACTTCCCTCACCATGTTAACAATGCCATGCTTGATGCAGCCCAGGATACGCTGGCCTGCCTGGCTGCCTGGGAACATTGTTGACTCATGTTCAGCTTGCTGTCAATCAAGATCCCCAAATCTCCTTAAACGGGGTTGCTTTCCAGCATCACATCTCTCAGTCTGTATATACATAGCCAGGGTTGCTCCTTCCCATGTGCAGAATCTGGTACTTGCTCTTTTTAAACTTCACACAGTTGGTGATAGCTCAGCACTCTAATTTGTCTAGGTCTCTCTGCAAAGCCTCTCCACCTTTAAAAGAGTCAAGAGCTCCTCCCAGTTTTTCATCAGCAGCAAATGCTCAAAACAACTTTGAGTCCTGCATCCAAATCATTTATGAAGACATTAAAGAAAATTGGTCCTAAAATGGAGCCCCAGGGAATCCCACCAGTGAGTGGCTGCCAGCCTGCTGTAGCGTCATTAATTATAACCCTTTGGGCCTTACCCATTGGCCAATTGGTTGCCCACAGCATTATGTTTCTGTCAGGTTGTATGCTGAACATTTTGTCTGGAAGGATACTGTGAGAAACAGTACCAAAAGCTATACTGAAATCCAGAAGACCAAAAATATTACATACATGAACCATCTTCCCTTGATCAGCTAGTTGGGTGACTGACCTTGTTGCAAAAGGAAATTAATTTAAAATGTTAAACTAAATTAGGTTAGTTTGCATGTCTTCCAGGAGGATCTGTCCCATGGTCTTCTTCCTGACCTACCTCTTTGCCAGGCCCATGTTCCTCAAGATCACAGATTCAACCACACATGGTCATTACAGCCCAGGCAGCCTCCAATCTTAACCTCTCTAATGAGCTCCTCTACACCGGAGAGCACCAGGTGCAGTAATGCTTTACGTCTGGTTGGTTTATATAATACCAGGAAGTTTTCTTCAACACACACCCTGGGTTGCTTACATTGAGCCACGTTGCTTTCCCAGCAGACAGCCACGCAGCTGAAATTCTCCATCAAGATGAGAGTCTGCAAGCATGAGGCTTCTTGTAGTTGAAGCAAACAGGCCTTGTCAGTAGGCTCTCCTTGATCAGGTGGCCTGTAGTAGACACCAACCACAAGGTGCAGTTTCCAAATCCACCTTTATAGTGGTGTAGAGGCACTTCAGTTAGGCTTTCCGTAATGTTACCTTCTTAGAGAAGCCTTCTCTAATTCTTCTGTGATAATTCACAAATGCATTTGGCACTTTGCTATTCAGAAGTACAATTATTCCCTCCACTGAATCTAGTTTAAATCTATGCTATTCAGTTTCAGTCTAGACAACTTCCTGCACAGAACACTTTTGCCTCAACCAGCCAGCTGCATCCAATCCAGCATCTATATCCTCAGACTCTCAAAGGTGTGCCCAAGATCACAGAACACAAAACCCTAAGAGTGATCTACACAGACAGTCATTAACCCAATCTGTTTCTTCCTTCTTCCTGAACCTCAGTTTCCAAACAGTAGGATAGAGAAGAACATTACCTGCACTCCTGAACACTTTAACATCTTCCCAAGAGACATAACATATCTTGATGTTTTGGAGTCTCCTCGTTGCAGTTTTATTTCACCCTACTTTAAAGAGCAGGGATAGTAGACCTCTGGCTTTACCAGCGATGGTAGCCCCTTAATGAGATTGCAAATGTGGCCCCTGGCAGGCAGCAAATCTCTCTAGAGAGATTTTCCTTGAGGTAAATGGGTGTTTCAGTGCCTTTTAGTGAGGAAGTGTCCCCTCTTCCTAAATTCAAAGTCTATGTAGTAATCGTTAGCAAATAAAAGGAATTGCCAAAAAACTGATGGGGAGAAGATACGTCCTAACACTGATCTCTTCAGTGCTGAGGCACACTTCTTTTTGTGTATACTGAGTTTTGGTCTGCTAACAGTTTTGACCACTGCAGGGTCAAAATTGCAGCTCTTATGATGAGCCTCGTGTCCTGCCTGTTATGAAAACTCATAACCTAATAACATATTACCTCTCATCTCTATGATTTTTTTTCTTGTTTGTGGGTTTAAAGATCACTGCATCTGAACAGGGATCAGTAACTGATGCAAAAAGACCTTTGGATTGAGATCAATGCTTTGACATCTTTGCAGTGTAGAAAAGAGAGGGAACAGAACGTGCAAGATTCATGGATTTGTGTATTCATTCATTATTTTCTTGGGAATTGTGCAGTCACGTTTCATATTTGCTTAAGAATCTTGACATATTACAGAAAATATATTAAATAATTAATTTAGTAGAAGTATTTTAAAGGCAAAAAGAAGTTTCCTAGATAGCTTGCAATGAAGAATTTCTGTATAGCCAGTGTGAAAAATTTAGATCTAGGCAAGTCTCTTCACAGGGATACATAGTCTGGAGCTGTTTTTATTAAAAAGTCAGTTTTCCTATGTAACTTTTTAGGACTTTCTAATTTAGAGATTTTTGGTAATTTCAGTGGCTTGCTTCATTTAGAGTACCTGATGTTATCTTTTCTGCAGTGAAGCCTGTTATTGGTAATCACCTTGAGCTATTAGTAGCTGACTGGTTTTTCACGATCATTTGGCAGTCAAATTCAGTGCAGCTCAGTCTCGCAAAATTGACAATATTCTTCTCACAACTGTGCAATTCCCGTGTGATAATTTCTCATTTGCAAAAGACTAGAAAAAGACATTAGGAGGTATGCTTCTAGGGAGTCTTCATGTGTGTGTCACTGACTTTCTCCTTGATCATTTGGAGGTCTCTCTTTTACGATGCTGTTTCCTCATTAAGTTTGTTGCCATTTTAAGCCATCTGTGTTATTTTGCTCTCTTTTATTTTTTATTTTTTAATAATATTTTGATACACTATTACATTATTAATACTGGTTATATAAAATTAAAGAAGTGAAAAACATTTTAACATTGATGTCATGAGAGCAAATGGTCCTAAAAATATGCTGTAGAAATGTAGCTTTTCAGTCAAGCAGTTTAAAGAACTGATTAAGCCTGGCAACTCTTATTAGATTCCTTAGTAAATGGGTGTCCAATCTTTTTGCTTGTTTGGGCCACACTGGGTGAAGAGAAATTATCTGTCTGCATAGAAATATGTTTGGCGTTTTTAAATGTATAGTCTGATTTCCAGAGTTTTCTGATAGTTGATCACCGAGTGTTACCAGACCAACTCAGTGTTACAGAATTAACAATATGCTGTTGGTGTACTTGGCTCATTTCGGGGTTGGAATAGTCTGTGATTACATAGTAAGTTTTATAAGTTTATTTACACTACAGTTTACTGGCACATGCAGTGTAGGACTTTCATAAGACCTGACAATACTAAAACAAACATACTAGAGGTATGAAAACTCACTCATCATTTTATAAAATCATAGATCATAGAATAATCTGGGTTGAAAAGGATGATCATCTGGTTTCAACCCCCCTGCTATTTGCAGAGTCGCCAGCTACCAGACCAGGCCCAAAGCCACATCGAGCCTGGCCTTGAATGTCTCCAGGGGTGAGGCATCCACAACCTCCTTGGGAAACCTGTTCCAATGAGTCACCACACTCTTGGTGAAAATACTGTAATTATCTGTTTCTGGTGTTACCATCTCATTTGATTGTTCTGTCCTTGAATTCTAAGTGCTTCCAGCTCTCAGTCAGAACATACTTATTTAACACAAGATGGAGGTATATCCACTGTGCTTGTTTGGTTTGTTTTTAATTTTTCTCACCTACAAGCAAATATAGAAGAGTGTAAAAGATCCATTTGGTTATAAGTATGTTGTCTTTATTTCTCTGGATTCCTCTCTCCAGATCACTTTGGGTAGCTGAAGCTACATTCATCTAAGATAATGAGGGAGAATTTTAGGAAGTGACAATAAAGTATCAGTGGTTGGTGAAAATTACAGAAGTTTTTCCATGTTTTGGCTTTTACTGGTATGTTACAGTGTTAAATTCTCTGGTTTACAATTTCAAAAAAATAAAAAATAAAAAAAATAAAAAAAATAAAAAAACCTTTCTGTGTTCCTATGTACTTACAATACTGAAGTATATTCAATGAAATGGCAAGAGATACAGATACATATAAACTTGCTTTCTCAGAAGTGTTAAGAAAATTCCCATACCACCAAAACGTTAGTGTTTTCTCTAAAATTCACAGTGCAGTAAGACATTAGTTCAGTACTCCTATTACACTTTTATTTTATTACCAAATGTTTTTCTCAGCAAATAGGGTTCTGTTTGGCAGTCGCTTTTACTGCATTCTCAAATGAAAACTAGTATGTAAAAGCATATGAACAAAACTGTCATATCTTTAACTGTGAATTAGAAACTTCACACTGAGGTTTCTGACTTTTCATTCACTGAAGTATACACAGAGATCCTATTTTAATTGATGACAGTGTACATTTCTTTTATGTATCTGTTTATACAGTGAAAGAGGGGAAAAAAAAAAAAAAAAAGATGTCTAAGGGGCTCTGTTCTACCTCTAATAGAGAATAAAGTTATTTAATATTGTGCATTGAAAAAACATATTTCCTCCTCATTTTATTCCCAAACCAATGTTATACAACCCTTCTATTTTATATTCCTTTTCAATTTGTTCTTGAGAAATAAAACTTTAACAGGATATTTGCTTTTTGCTGGCTTGGTATCTAGGCAGTGATAATTTCATATTATACATTTTCCTTTAAAAAAAAATAAATCTGTTTAGTTTCTCATTATTTTTCAGTCAGGTGTGTAACATTAAACACCACATCTCAAAATGAAGTGTGAATAGTTGTACTTTTTTATTCTATTTTTAATAATTACTTCCATTAAAAGTTTTCTTATCCATTTTTATTCTTTCAAGGAAAATACTGCATTGATTTTGTAAGAACTTTTAACGAAATGAATTTTATAATAGAAGCAAACTCTATTTGTTATTTATCTCAATCAGAAGAACAAGGTGTGTACTGATGAAGATTAATTAGCACTGGTCTGAGTTAAGAATTCCTTTAAAAACCTGTCTCCTTCAATTGCTATTCAGAAACATGACTTAGTTGTTCTGAGAAACCAAACTAAACTAAACTGACAAGCAAACAAATAAATAAACAAAAAACACACCCTGTCTGTATTGCTGCTGCAGTAAATGCTTGTGTCTAGATTGGTATTCATTGAGTCTTCTTGATCCAGCTGGGGATCATTCTCTTCATTTCTCTTAAAAGCTGAGTCCTTTCTATGTGTACTCTTCCCATGTGCTTTTCTGTGAGTCAGAATTTTACTCAGTACAGACAGTGGATCTCTCTGTGAGCAAGGAATTCTGTGGTTGAAGGCAGTTAAATCACTTTCCTACTACACAGAGGGGCAGGAGACATGATTTGGAGGAACTGAAGTCAGATCATTATATTAAAAGAGGAAGCTGAATGTAAGGTTAATCATGTATGTAAATGTTTGTCATAGTAGGGTGTAGACAGGCAAGTCAAACCTAGTGAAGAGTTCATAAGATTAAAAATCCTCCACTGAAAATAATGCAACCTGTGAACTCCAGAAGTGTTTAAATCTTTTTGTAATGTCAGGTGGTCTGCTCTTTATCTAAGAATGTACTTTTAATTAGGATTCACATCACTGTAGTAACAGAGTGAATCACAAGTATTCAAAAATAGAAATCCTTGCAGATTTACAGAATAATGCTTATTTTCAGGAGGTTTAATGGTGTGTGAAAGCAGGTGGAAAATTAATGTTGTCTGCCTTACATCTGGGAACAAATGGAATTTGAGCATACTGTAGGACAGGCTGGAAAATGGTGGAAGAACAATACTATTCCACTCCTCCCAGGCATTTTCAAGGTTTTTTTGTTTGTTTGTTTTTGTTTTTTTTTCTTTAATAGATGCTTCTAAAGCCTCTTCCCCTGTACGAATCACATATATTTATTCTTCCCAATGTATTTTTTTCCCCCCTTTTTTATTTATTTTGTTTCTTTTTCTTTTTGTCAAAATGATTGCATTTTCCATTCTCTGGCAGTTCTTACTTTTTTTTTTTTTTTTTTCCAGCATGTGTCCCCAGTTGCCAGAGCAGTTGGTTTTCTGACATTATAAATACATGGTTGTGGTATTTCTCCTAAAGCTGCTACCACATTTTGCTGAACTGAAAATTAAACTTTAAACACACATTAGGTAAATTAATTGCTTCTTCCTTTGCAACTTTTTTTTTTTTTTTTTTTTTTTTTTCACTGAGGGTGAATTACTGAATTTGTTCACATTACCAAAAACAACTTAATTAATCATAGTATTATTTTGCTTGATAGTAGCCTAGGTAAGAACAGCCCTACTACACTCTGGCCAAGAAGTAGGGCTAGCCTAAAATCAGGGCACAACTGTTATCTACCTACTCTTTTGCTCTTTTGATTTTGTAGTTTTTTATTTGTTTATGTTTTAGACCTTTGCAATCTGTGTTTTAATAGCCTACTGGATCAGAGATTGCATTTTATCTTTGTAATCAGTTGATTATGATAGAAAATAATATATTTTTTGTTTTCTACTGAACATATAAAAATGATTTCACATTTCACGTAATTCATCTGGCAGCTGAAGTGAAGTAGTTGCTGTTTCTTTGCTATTTCTGTATTTTTGAATTGTTAATCTTCATCTCTGAGGTAAAATGCCTGCACTTAGTTTGTTTTCTGAATTACTGTCCTGAAGTTAGTAATGATAATTTTATACAATTAGTGAGATAGTAACATTCTTGATAAATACATTTTATAAATGTTTTGAAATAGAAGACAAAGTAGAGAATAATTTGATACCACCAATTTTAGGTAAACCTTTCAAACTCCAAGTTTGTAAAGCAGAATTAGCTAAAATATTCTGCTTTTTCCAAATGAGATGATCTTAATTAAAATCCCACTGGAAGTTGCAGTAGGATGTGTTTCAGTGCAAGTATCAGTTCCCTGTCACTGTCTTTGATGATTCAGCTGTGATTTTACCAAGTTATCCAGTGTGCAATGTATGAAATATCTCTGATAGGTCTTCTTTCTTGTGGAGATGTAATCCAAAAAACAGTGTCAGATGAAAATCAAAGTTCTTAAAGGACTGATGGAAAGTGATTTTAATGAGTGCAAATTTCAGTCCTTACCATGATAAATTTGACAGAAGGGTTGCCCTGCATGAAATTCCTGTGTGAAGATGTGTGACAGAAATACTAGGAAGAGTTTAATTGAAAATCAAGAGTAATATTTTGATGGGGAGAAATAAGTTTTTTTTCCATATTTCACCTGGAAATGTAACGCAGAAATTGAAGAAATGAAGTATATGCCTGTATCTTTGTGAAGGTAGTTGATAACCACATTCCAATTACCTCTCAGTAATAAGAAGCATAAAACTTAATTGCTTCTATTCAAGTAGTCATTTCTTCCAATTTAAACTAAAAAAAAAAAAGTAACTTAAAAAAAAAAAAGAAAAAAAAAAAAAAAAAGCCTGAAACAAGAAACAAAGTTACTGAATACACTAACAAAACAGAATGATTAGGGTCAAATCCCAATCAAGGCCAACATTGGGGAATGTTGGGAGGGAATGTAATTTTTTTTTTTTTTTTTTTTTTTATTTTTCAGTACCACAATATTCTATGAGCTAAGTTTATTTTTCCTTTGATCAATTATAGCTACATAGAAAGGAAAATGTTTTCATTGATAGCACTACTACATCCATATTTTTGTATAAGTATCCTTACATTATACTCTAATGTTTTTTGCTTAGCTCAATTAGCTCAATTCTTCTTCTTTTTCTCTGCTAAAAATTGTATGCTTGTATGATACACTGGATATTGGCACTTAAGAAGCTAATTTTAAACCATTATGGGCAAATCATTCAAATGAAAATAAATTTGGTTGCTCTTTCTTCATATAACAGTATCAAATGAAAAGTGAGTAATAAAATTACAGAAAATAAATAAATTGAAAATTTACTCATTGTAAGAGTTGATTTCCACAGCTACTAATGCTAAACCTGGCATTAAATGTGTTTCTCTTATTTGCTCTGAAATAAAACTGCAACTAAGCAATAAATGATGAAAAACAACTAAAAAATGGATGGCAATGAGAAAAGTCTTCTGAGCATTTTATAACATCCAGTGAAGTATGAGCTTGGTCTTCTTAATATTCTAGGTTGTTTTTTTGTTTGTTTGTTTTACATGTATATTGCATTGAAAATACATTGCATTCTGATTTCTTTGGAAGTCTGAGGTAAAGGCAGCCCTTTCTTATGTACTCTACTGCTATAGTACTTGTCTTTCATGAAGTACAAAGTTTTTACTTGCAGTGAGACTTTGAAAGAACTCTGCATGCCAGGGACATGGTCTTTTCCCAGTATGATTGAAAAGATCTCAGCTACTTTGGAGTAGAACTGGTAATGGAGAATCTTCATCCTTGGAAATTTCCAAAACTTGATCACAAAAAGCCATTTGATTTTGCCCTAAAGTTAGCTTCAGCTTTAAAAAGGTTGGACTAAATGATTTATTGAATTCCCCCCTAACTTTCTTATTTTACAGTGCAAAGATGTGTTATTTTATAATAAAACATTATTCCTCTGCTCAGATCAGGCCTTCCTTATGCCTCATTGTCATCCCCACACTCAGGGCCATAGTTGCTCACGGACGACACAAAACACTTTGGTCTACTGTGGTGTGATTAGAAATTTACTTTCATTTTTTACCTGCTTCTGCATTTTCATCTTCTTGAAAAATGAACCAAATCATCACTGTAGACTGAAGGACTGTCATTTTGACTGGAGTTTGCTTCAGCTAATTAGAAGTACTTGTAGTACTCAGTATATCTGTAGTAAACTTCTATGTGGAAGAAAAAAAGAAAAAGAAAAAAAAAAAAAAGAAAAAAAAAGAAAGAAAGAAAAAGCACAAGAAATTATAATAAACTATTAGAAGTATGATTTTGGGGAAGAAGTATGTATTTAGAAGTTAGTATCTAAAAATCTGCAAATTCAATACTAGTTGTTAGCTTTTATTGTAGCAAAAGAATTGATCTATTCCATTTTTGCATTTTAAATCTTGTTTTTGCTCTTCCAGTTCTCAGCTGTTAGTAGAGGAACTAACTAAAAAAGACAAATCATATGTGTAGAAAGAGCTTGAGTGGATATGAAACATTTTCTGAACAGTGACCCTCTACTTTTTCTCTGAAGCCCCTACTCTGCCATCTTTCTCTCACCATTAAAAGAGGCTTTGCTGGTCCCCCCTAAATGAGGAACCAAACGTGACAGCTCAGCTGATGGTGTTGACATTGGCAGCAGAATTGATGGACAGCACCAAACCTTGCCGTGGCCTATCTCCTGCTAATTAGCTGTTCGAAGGAACTCTGTGTGCCACAGGCACAGTCTTATCGGAAAAGGACATCTTTGCCGTTCACCCTGACAGCTGTGATGCAGCTGTTCGTGGAGTGAATTGAGCATGGAGGGGGAGGGCAGGAGGCAGGGAGGATTTAGAACAAGTGACAGCTCTGGTATCTTTCATTGAAGCTGTCCCAAGCTATAATAAACAACTGCAATGGAGAAGAGAGAAGATGAGAATCAAAATTTATAAAGTGAGAATGCAGGTTATTCATGAAACAAGAGGAGGAATGAGAGAAAGGAAACAGGCCTGCCCCACGAGGGCTGTGTAAGAGAACTGGAGCTGTACACTCTTGTGATTAATGCAGGCTGAGGGATTCTGTTATGGCTTCAATACACAAACGTTCATGATTTTCTGTAGATTGTACACATATGTGTGGATATTAATGGAAAGTGTGCCAGGAAGTCTCACAGCTGAACAAGACCAGGGCTTGAATAATTTATTGAGGTGCCATAGATCTGGTGGCTTTGGAGACAGACTGGAGGAAGGAGTTTTTGGTGTTTTTTTTAAATTTATTTTTATTTATTTATTATTATTATTATTATTATTTTTAAATGAATAAAAGAAAAAGTGCTTACTACTTGCTCTGAATGATTATGGTGAGGAAAAAGAGAATATGAGGAAAAATTATTGCTACTTTTCCAAGCAAATACCTTTGGTGCAAAAATATAAGTAGTGAAGTAAATTTTCGTGACATTTTTACTTATTCAAGCTTCCAATGTATACTCCATTTAAATTTTTGAAGACAGATATTCAATTTAAGTAGATAACATAGAAATAAATTGTGGAATTCAGTATATAGAAAATTCAGTTTGACATTTTCATTGCCGTACTAGAGCTGCTCCGAAAGTAATGCCTCTTAATTTATTGTGTAAGCCCATGACATCACAGGACGATGCTGGTGGTATTGCAATAGAGGATGAACCTTTACACCAGTATTCCATTGCATTCTGTTGCCATGTGATAGCTAACAACATAGGGATACTCTGATAAAATGGCATCAAACATGGAAGTGCATATAAAATGACGTTTATCACTGAATTCCTTAATGTAGAAAAAACTGCACCCATGGACATTCATTGATGCTTGTTGAATGTTTCTGTCGACCAGTGAGGTGGTGGGTGGTGCACTTCAGCAGTAGTGACAGTGACTTCTCCTGCAGAAGCTGACAGCCTTCTGAAGCTGACGTTCAGACAAACCTATTTTATTTTTTATGTTAGCTCCCATTACATTTTATTTTCTAAGTTTGATATTTACAAGTGAGAGTATGAGACCAGATTTTGGTGCTTTCTTTGTGGTGATGAAATACCAGTTTTTAATTTACCATCCATTTTATAATATAACCTAAGAAGGAAAATGTAATTTAAAAACAAACAAAAAAACAAGCAAAAAAAAAATAGTTTTTAAGGTTATTATGTCTACAAGTTTTCTCAATAAACTGATCTCATTTTGATATTAGTAAATGGTTTGCATTAAATAAGAGAAATAAGAATGACAGAGATATTCTCTTCCGTAGAATTCTTTAAAGATGAGCATTAATAAAGTTATAATTAATTATTTTTCCTTTGTGTTTCCAAGAAGCAGAAATATCATGGCAAATGGTTTACTTGCAATATTTCAGTCCTAAGCAACGGTAAGGAGTATTAGATTGCCTAAGAAGTTTTGCTTTTAAACAGCATCCAGTGTAATTTTACAATTGAGTGGATTAGTTTGTGATAGCACTGAGATTTGGGATGTTGCTGCAAACTAATTCTTTTTAAGGTTTTCCCTTTTTACTGCTGATTACCTATGGGTTTTTACTCCATCCAACTTTTCTTTACTGACACATAGACAAAATAACTAACAGTATGCTATAGTCTGTAGCCAAAAAACGTCCCGAAGCAGATGTTTCTATTGTTATAGCAAAGAAACCACACATATGCTTATTCACACCAGCAATGCATTGTTTATACATTTACAACCATGTCTGCTATTACCTTCTATCCAGCACTGAAAATATCATCTTTAATTGCCAAAAAAAAAAAAAAAAAAGAAAAAAAGAAAAAATCATATAAACTTAAAATATGTTTTGAAGGAGATTTTCCTAATTTACACATATACTAAAAATCCAAAACACTCAGAAAAGCTTAACTTTTTCAGTAGATAAAAAATATATACCTTTTTAGCAGGACTCTTTAGTAGGATTACTCTTCTTGTTTTTATTTATTTATAGTATGTCCTCAAATGTATTGAGAAGAATGTAATGCATTATGGTGACATTTTATTTATTTTCACTCCTAATTTGTGAGGTAATCCAAATTATCCTATTGAAACCTTTAGATATACCTCATAAATACATGATGTGACCACCTGAGATTTTTATTTCAGATTTCATACATGTAATAACAAGTATGATTTATTTATTTATTTATTGCAAGTTATTTTGATCAGTAAAATATCTAGCTTAAGTATTCATTCTAAGTGGCTTAACTGTTATTTCAGATCTTCTTTTGCTAATGAATTAGTGGCTGTTTGCATTTCTTCAGCAAATATTTCTCAACTTGTACAAGATGCGTGTTTTTTATGTGTTCAGGTTTTGAAATCTGTTCTGTGATACTGATTGTTTAGATTAATCACTGTAAACACAAATCTTTGATCATCACTTGTTCATGACTTAAGTATTCATTGTACAACATCAGATTTGGAAAATGCCTTTTTAAAAACATTTTCTAGTTTCAGCAGCAAGAAAGCAATTTCTGTCTTCTGAATATGTGAGATCACCATTACAATTTGCTATTTTCATATAAGGGATGGTTTTGTAACTTTATATAACTAGTTTAGTTCACTAAAATTGAACTGATTTCAGCTCTGATTGTTTTTGCTGTAGCCTTACTTTTATCAGTGGGAATATGGATACAAGTTTTTAGGAAGGTCTTCAGGGGTTAATGTGCTTAATAGTGCTGCTGCTTGAGAGTGTGAGCCAGGTGGCAAAAAGGGAAGGGTAGAAATTTTTAGCCTTGTTATACTGCCTAAGTGCCAAATCAATGAGGTGAAAGTAGGATGACAGTTTCTTTCATTGTGTTCTCTCTGCCAATATCTGATGGTTCTTCACTGCTAATGTGACTGAAGGGCAGCAGAAGAACATCCTTCTTGGTCCTACCTATTATCCATACTTCCAAGAGCAACTATGCTAGAAAGAAATCTAATTTTTCACTTAGAATTTCTGTGGTAGTGGGTTTTATTTGGTTTTATTTTAATTTGAGATGGTGTTCTTCTGTGTGTTTTTTTTTTTTTTTTAATCAGAGATATTATGATAATCCACAAGCCACTGATGCCTAGTGTAGTCATAATCTATCAGATTTCTTCTCTCTCTGAAATTAAAATGGTGCCTCTGGATGCTGCAGATCCAATCTGTTTGATGGCATGTATGTGTGTTTATGAGTTTCTAAGATATGAGCAGGAAGGAGCCGTTCAGAGAAGAACAGATTTTCATCTATTGTATCAGATGTAGCCAGTGTCAAATCATAAGTATACGTGTTTTCTATGTAATTAACAGAACCGTATTAGGAATGCAGATTAAAGTGATTTATTTTTTTTTTAATTATTGCTATTTTTTTGTTTTGTTTTGTTTTCCTCAAAGTAATGTAGCAAGTGCTAAACAGCCATAAAGAGAAGTTTCAGCATTATTTTTTCAGGAAGGGAGTTTGCATGATTGGTTTATCCTTGTTTACTTTCCCTTAACTTCCTTGTTCTTTTCCTTGCACTCCCACTTTCTTTCCTGTGCTTCTCTGCACTCTTTCCATCTCACACTGGCTTGCACCATCTCACATGTGCCCTTTCTAACACCAGCTCTCAAGCTCTGTCTCTTCTGTGTACTTGTGCATGCTCCCACCTCCTTGCACTTTGAGTCCCGTACACCTGTTTTCTTGCTCACTTGCTATCACTCACTCATAGATTCATTCACTCATTCACGTGCTCTTTTGCTCTTGTCCCCTTGTGCTCCCATTCTCATATGCTCTTTTCCTCATGCTCCCTCTTCCCCTTTTGTGCTATTTCTTCAGTTTTCTCAGTCACTCTCACTCCTGCTCACTTCCTCATGTCTCCCTCGTTTTTCCATCCTTGTCTCACCCTCTTGCATTTTTCCTTCTCGCTTCATATCCTTCTCTGCGTCTTTCTCTCTGTAATCTTCATCCCTGCCCCCACTCCACTCTTTCTCTCGCACTCATCTCAAACTTACAATGTTTTATTTTTAATAGGCAAAAAATATTCTTTTGTTACTCGGCAATTGACCAGAGATTAGTGACACAAAACAGTTCAATCACCAGGGATAATACTGCTTTATGAACCTGGTTAACTGGATTCACAGGAGATTTTTTTTCCTTATGGTGGTCCCCTCCCCCCTCCCTTTCTCCCCCTTCCTGCTTTCAATCACATCGTTGCTGGGAGGCAAGAAAGTAGGGGGAGAGGGGGAAGAAGCTCATTTTGCAGCCCTGGTACACATAGGCATCACAGCACCAATCAATCAACACACATGCTTTCCCACTGAGACTCCCCTGTGACCTTGAGGAGTGTGACAAATGACTTAGAGGACAAAACAGATGGAAGGTTTGTGATAAAGCAAAAAATTATGTTCTTCTGGGTGATGAAGAAAAATAAAAATGGGAACTGAGAGTGGATATATATTTGGTTTGAGCAAGACTCGATAAATTCTGTAACTACCTTTTTCTGTACTGGCTGTTGTTAGAGGAGTATACTGTCATGGTAATCAAGACTTCTTCAATAAACCCCACTTCAGTGTTTACAGTACTTTTTTTGTGCAGTACTGCAGTACTTTATGGCTCTGAGCCCTCAACTGTGGCTGGAAGTTGTAGTCGTTATTGATAACAGATTCCAGAGGCAGCATATCTCATCAAATTCCTGTTGAGGGAAAGTAATCAGCAGAGTGAACCACTTAACCTGGATTGACTTGACTCATTCTGAAATCTGCAGCATGTTAACTCAGTCCTGAGAACATTATTATTAATCGTAAATGCTAGATACATTAATAAATGCAGTCCAGCTGTAGATACACTTTCAGCAGTTTTTTATACGTACATAGACTGTATCTTTTTTTTTTTTCTTTTTTTTTTTTTTTTAAATAGAAGCTGAAGTCAGCAATCTTCAAGTATCTACACATGTAGTGCACTTTGAGAAAGAGGATAAGTTTTCTTGTACCACCCACATGTGCCTAGCCTTAGGAGAAAATTGTGTCTATGAGTAGAAAGATTCCTTTCACTATATTATTCATTCTGAGTATTTCCTTCAGAATGCAGATTGGTGTTTTCATTACTGATTCATACACTTCATCTTTTTCTAGTTTGTTCTGATCATTATCAATATATCTATTTCTTTCACATTTAGCCCCTTAGAACAACAATTTCTATTACATATTTCACCCAGGAAAACAACTGATACTCCATGTTCTGCACTCAGATACTTCACCGTAGCTCAGTCAAGAAAGTAGTGACCTGGTTGCAATACAGACTGCTGAATAAAATTTAGAGGTCTGTAATGTTTTTTTTTTTCCTCCATGTTTGTCATTGCATTCGGATCCATGCAGACCAGGAGACTGATTTTCTAATCTTATTGAAAATTATTTCCATTCCATGGAACATGTTCATGCTCTGGACAAAAGAGGTCTATTCTAAGCAAATTTGGAGACTGCACTTTTCCTAATGACAGACTGCACTTTCCAGTACACGGAAAGGTATTTTGGTTCATTAAACTCAGTTGCAGTGCTAGTAAATGCTCAATAAAAGGAGGTGGCATTTGTTTGGGGAAGTAGGCAGCAAAATGTCATCATTCTTCTAATGATATTGAAGCTGGTCAGATTTACTGGTAAAATGCCCAGATCTCCCTTGTAAAGGCCATAATCCAATATATGTTTGATGTTTTCAAGTGCCAGAATTGCAAATCAGAAAAAAATAAACCATTACCTTATGGAGAGCTTGAAACAATACAGAGAAATATAATCCTATTTAAGGAGGAGTGAATGACAATCACTGTAAGATCCCCACAAATAACTGGAGAGAGCAGTCTGTTACCATTCTAAGAGAGCTTTGTTAAATTTACCAACAAGAAATGTGCTATCAGAGGACAGCAGATGCATCAGGAAAAAATTCAGAAAGTTGATTGTTCCAGAGGCTTTTAATGAGGTCAGTAACCCAGTCCTGTAGTACAATTAATTTCTTCAGCAACTTACTGAATGTAATTCTTTTCTGAAAGTGTGAGGCTCCTCTCCCCCAGCAGATTTAGCTTCATTTTTCATTCAGGTGAAGCCAAATTGGCACTGTGTAACTTTGCTGCCCACTCATCCCCTCATTTGCTCTAATGAGGGCCTTCAGAGTGGGTCTGTCTATGGAAAATGACAGACAAGTGGGATTATAGATTAGTTTGAGGTAACAAAACAAAACAAAAGAATGGAAATAGTTTAGGGTAAGCCATTAAGTGTGCATTGTATTTACTAGGTGCTATGCTCAATTAATGTGAGTAACTAATCAGAAAGCAATAATCTAGCTTTCTATCCTGTAGCTATTTTCAAATTTGGGATGTTTTATTCAGCGATAACATAAATCCATTAAACAGCTTTTGAGAGCTTCTGCTCTTTCAAGGAAACTGTTATTTTATTAATTTATTATATTAACACTGGTTATCATGTTGAAATTTTATCTGCTTGGGATTTATTTATCTTATCTGGATCAAGTCAATGTCTACCAAAAGTAGTTAAGTGACTTAAAAACTTTGGAAAGTATCTTCAAGGACAGGAGAACATGAGTATCTCAGTATTTTCATTAGTTTGGGAACACAAGACATGTAGCTCTGTGTCTGAAAGAAATAAAGAAGATAGAACAGAGACTTGAACCCAGGTCATTAAAGCCCTCAGATAACACCTTAATCACTGTACCTATCCATCCTTTGGAAGAAGATTATTAATGCAAGTATTTTCATCTTCTGCTTTTAAGTAATTTTTCTCATAAAATAGCAGTGCACCTCAGAGAGAGTTTTTGCAGCTTCTGGGATTTATACAAATTGAATAATAAGTTCTTTGTGTGATCAATGCTAAAAGCTTTCAGACTGAATTGTGCACTGGTTTATCCTGAAAAAAAAAAAAAAAAAGTTAGCATGTTTTAAGTATAGAATGCATATCTCTTTAAAAATTTTGTCTTCATACTACAGAAAAATTGAGCCATTTGGTTCATTCAGTTTACTGTAGAAGAAATTCTAGAAGCAAGATTCTCAGACAACTCCATAGCCTATTTTATGGAAGTGCCATTTTGCAGGGTGAATACAAGACCTGCATTTGGCTTTAAAACTAACAGTAACTCTGGGACACATTACATGTGTTTCTCATACAAAGTAATAACAAATAAATAAATAAATAAATAAATAAATAAATAAATAAATAAAATCAAAGGTTTTAAGGGGATGCATAGTAAAACTGGATCTTGATAGACGATAACTGTTCTTAGTACTATTTTGAAGTGAACTTTACACACTTGTCTTGACACAGATAAATTTTGCTGTAGCAAGATTTGCTTCACGTGAACATTTTGAGTCATACTGATGCAATATTTGTTGAAATGGAGTATTTTATTTGCAGTCTAAGTTTGCAGTACTGGTGGAGTTCTCTAAAATACAATTTTGTTCTGTGATATTAGTGAGATTTTGAGGGTTGTTTTTCTTTTCTGCTTTGTTGTTGTTGTTTGTTGGGTTGGTTGGTTGGTTCTGTTTTGTTTTTTCCTTGGGTAAAGAGCTCCAGTGACAACGGATCCTCACTTAGGTTATGTAACCTTTAAATAATTATTAAGCTGGAATCACCTTGGTTGACTAAGAGAAAATGAGTAAATAAAAAGGATCTGAGGAAAAAGACAGCAATATATTACCCAACCAATGGTGAAATTTGTTTTTAATTACATTTCTCAAAATAGATGCTCAGAAACCATGAGACTGCTGGGGTTAAGAAAAGGATGCACAGGAGTCAATGTGTGTAAATTTAAACTTATGACATTGCTTATCCTTTTAGTACCAGTAAAAAAACCAAACAAAAAAAACCCCAAACAGTTAAATATAATAACAAACAAACAAACAAATAAATAAATAAATAAATAAAAATAGAATCCCATAAAGGACTGTGATCTGTATGTTCCTGATTCCAGTCTTTAAGAAAGAAAAGAAAACCTCTTGAACTGTAATGAAATGAATTTTATTTTGCAGGCACAGGGCCCATGCCATTTCATTTCATTACCAGGATACGCTGAGCGGGCTGAAATCAGCAAGAACTACAGGCAATGCAAGCTGATGATAAGCATTTCATCATGGCCCTAAACATATTAAATTTTTAGCTATAAATTTTATCAACAACATCTACATGGCAGGATAGCATTTTCCCCCTTCTTTCTTCAGTCCCCTCCCTGTTCTTTTATGCTCTGCAAATATAACTTGTGCTTGACTGTTCTGAAAACAAATTTAAAAAATCAATAAGTAAAAATACATCTACAATTTAGCTAGTTCAATAATTATCATTCAAGCTATCTCCTGTACTTACTGAAAATGGGAAAACAATGTTACAGCATGAGCAAGGGGAACAATAGATGAGCCTCATTAGCTTTTGTGACAGTCTCCAAAAGATTTCCTCCCAAAACTAATAGCATATCCCAGGGGAATATTATTCAATTGAAGATCTCATTCCCAGTTTCTCCAACAGTTTTACACAGGCATTTGGTCTTTATAGAATACTGATAGAGAAATGAAAGGTATAAGTTTAGAAGGAAGTTCTGTAGATTTGTTCTCTCTGATAAAACAGAATAGTTCTGTTGGGAGGGACCTTCAAGGATATCTAGTCCAATTGTACCAATCACCAGGATAAATGGCTAAAACCATAAGTATAATCAAGTATGCAGTAACATTGTTAATGAAAAGTTCATGAGGTTCTAGACCAGAGGAAAACGAAATCCTTTGCACTACCGGATAATATTTCAGTAATCAGTGAGAGACACGAAGGAAGATGGAGCTGAGAAACACGAGGAGGAGATTGTCATTTTGACTTACTCTGGAAAATGGCTGTTTTTTTTCTAAAGCAGTACCCTATGTCATTCTAATTGCATCTTTAATACTAAGAGGTATATCTTGGAAAAATATCGAGGCATAATAATCTTGGCGCTAGTTATAAGGTAATTAGTTTCAGAAGAGAAGAATGCAGAGTAACTAAGGACAGTTAACAACTATATTAATCATGAGTTATCTTCTTATGCCATGCTACACTTCATCACTGGATAATATTTATACAGGAAACTATTTGGGTACGTGGCCATGAGTGTTGTCCCTTCCTACTTGAAAGGAGAATGCTTCAAGTTCAATAACAAGTGTGTTAACAAGTATATACAGCTTCTTTCTTTTCACCTTCTCATCTACCATAAGGAAATTGACCCCATACTTCTGTCTGGAAAAATGCAGCAATGGCTCATGGACAAAACATGTCATACATAATTAGAACAGAATCTGTGCACTGAGCTTATCACACATTAAATCAGGCCCTATGTGACATTTGTCTCTGTGCAGGAAGTTTAACGTTATAAAAGCTACTTGTGAACAGGAGAAGAGTACTTGCTGTATCTGAGGTAGTCACAGCAAGAAGTAATTGGCTAAACTTCAGTGTGGAAAACTCTAGTTAGGACTTCCTTCCTATAATTGTAGTTAAGAATCATCATCTGAAAATAGGTTACCTGGGGAGTCAGTAGACTTGTCATTACTGAAAGGGAAGAGTTGACAACTGTCTATTATAAAAATCAGACTCCTGTCCTGGAGTAAGAAACAAGAGGATGACTTCCTGCTATTCATTCAAGCCTTTTAATGTCATGACTCAAAGCAAGCAGTGACCACTTATCTTTATTTAGAGATGCAGTTAGAATTTCAGTTACAGCAGTTTGTATACTTCTGCATATAGCAATATTGGTAATTTCAAGCTCCCTCCCAAATGAATTGCAAATTCTATGTTATTTTCTCTTCCTGCAAGCTATTCAACTGCAGTAACCATCAGAAATGACATTCTCTCAGCAACTTAGATTATTAAAAGATTTTATTTTTTTGACCAAACTACTTCAAATTCTATTTCCGTTATTATATCAAATTACCCTGTTGTTTTTCCTTTCACCTGCTATTCACTACTTGAGTTGTATCTTTTGTTTATTCTTTCCTGCACCAGCAAGGAAAAATTCCTTCCACTAAGTAGGTGAAAGTTTCAGGCAAGTATAAGGTGACTGTGTATTAGAAAATGACAAGGGCAAAATGAAAACATATCTAATGACCCTATCTAATATTTGTTGGCATTGCTTCAGAACCAGATAAAAAATCTATTGTTTAGGTCCTTTGATTACCTTGGAATTCTTTGCAGTTCAGTGAAGATAGATGTAAAGATAGTCTTAAAAATATAGAAAACAATTTTTAGAAGTACAGCTTTCAATGAGAAAATACTTCCGAAACTGAAAAAAAAAAAAAAGAAAATATTTGATTCAATAATCTTTAAGGGGGAAAAAAAAAAAAAAGAAAGAAAGAAAGAAAAAAAAAAAAAAAAAAAAAAATTACATGAAAAGAAATTCCAAGAGGCAAAAGCTTAAGATACCTTAGACATAGCATGATCTGTACTGTTTAGTCAGCCTTTTCTTATACTCTTCTGTCTTCCTTTCATTCTCTTTGTCTTATTAATATATTGGCTTTGGATTCATTTCTCCTTTCTGTTATTTTTATAATTTTCACAAAGGCAAATTAAATCTACTGCATGACAGCACTATGCGACAGTTCAGCAGTTTCATAATTCTTACAAATATTCCAAACCTATTGCTGTCATAAGCGGTGCTCTTCTGTGTGATTTTCCCAGCAAAAAGCTTTTTATAGGCAGCTGTGCTAGTAGTCTCATTCTCTGTTCTTCAAATGAGCACAATGGAAGAATTCTAATATTCCAGAGCTCCATATGAAATCATCTCATGCCCATCAAAGACTGAACACCTCCTGATTTTGTGTAACTTAAAGTGTCTGTTAAATTTCTTAATGTCTCCTCTGTACCATTCATCTCGTATTTTGTTCGCTTTCATTTGCAGTGAGTGGTCCTCAAGCCAAGGCAACTCAATGTACCTATAATTGCATGAATTTTGCATGATTATTTAATGTTTTATGTTATTGATGTTATCATTCAAATAAGCATACATGTAAAAACAAATCAACAACTATAGTTTCTGCTTCTGTTTCTGCAACAACTATATATTTCTGCTTCTATTCTTTGTAATGCTTTGTAGCTCCATAATTTATGCTTTTAAATATTCAAAGCTACCTGATAAGTTTCTTTGCTAGTTTCTCCTTCTGCTCATGGCTATTCTCATCAATGTCATTTGATGTGATATTAGGAAGTATTATTTACTGGAATTATAAACCATTGGACAAATGGAGCTACTTTGCCACTCTCCTAATTTGGTACTTGTTCACTTCCACTGCAAGCTCTTAGACTATTGACAAGAAATATGAAATTATGGAAACAAATGATGGTAAACCAAATCATCTTATGGACTATCAGCCACCTATATTTTACTTTAAAACTTGGAAAATTTTGACCACATCGTTGACTTTTCCCTTCCTCATCACCATATAAAAGATACAAATTTCTTAATCAGAATATTTTTATGACAGAAGCCCTGACACTGTTTTCAGTCTTCAGTGATATACTTAATCCTCTGCTCCCCTTCTACTGTTTTGCCTTCCCTTTAGTCTCCCCCAGCCAAAAATAAAAGTTCCTACACAGATACAAACTCTATCATGTGAACTACCAGCCCCTTGTTATTATAGTTTGTGGTATTTTCAGCTATTGTCAATGGTTTTATGGCACCTGCAAGACCTATGCTCCCTTATCATTCAGTTTTAAGAAGTCATAGTACAAAATGCTGTAACAACTTTACTGTTAAATAACAGGAGTGGCTATATAGACAAAACAGGTTTTGTTTTGGTCCTAGAAAATTATTTAAAATAATGTGATTGTCTGTCATATTACAGTGACTCAAGTTCAATTACAATTTTTTACCCTTATGAAATAATTGGGGTTTTTCATGTAGTAATAGTAATACATCCATGTGTATGATAGTATAGTAATCAGAGTAAACTGATGTTGACATTACCTGCTACAGTCTCTTGAGCTTTTCAACATATATTCTGAACCATCAGTAGAGGAGAAAAAAACCCTCTACCTGCACTGCTTTTCATATAGTCCTCTATGTAGCTTGCATTATTTGCAATATGATGTGTATTCAACTAAACATAAAAAACAGGCCTTTTCCAGAAGACCTGTTATTCAGCCAATCTCTTTCCAGACTTTATGGGGTTATTTATTATAACACTGCATTTTTCCTTACTAAGTTTGATAAGTTTTCTGTTGGCGCAGTCCTCAAGTTTCTCTAGGTTCTTCTGCATCAAGTCTCTTGCATTTATTGTGTCTAGCATTTCCCCAGATTTCATGACATCTTCAGATTTTTCGAGGATACATTCTGTCATAGTCCAGTTTGTAAATTAAGCTATTAAACTATATGAAGGCACATACTAATCACTGGGATACTGAGCTTGTTATTGACTACTAGCCAGATGACCAGCCATCCTTTTTGTGGATAATGCAGCATCCCACCTAAAAGTTATTTTTATATCCCATGTCTCTTTAGTTTCCAAATAAGGAAAATGTAGGATGCAGCATCTAAAGGCTTACTGAAGTCAAGAAAGATTACATCCACTGTTCTTAGTAGCCAGTCATTCTATCAGAAGTATCAGGTTAGTCAAGCATGCTTTACTATTGCTAAATTCATACTACATATTCTGGATTACCTTTTTATCCTCCTGTACCTGAAAACTGAATCCAAGGATACCTGTTCCAGGGACAAAGATGAGACTAGCCATGCCATAATTTAACAAGTCATTTTTCTTGCCTTTTTATGGATGATTGCAACTATAATTTCTTCTCGGAAAGGGTTGTGAGGCACTGGAATGCACTGCCCAGGGAGGTGGTGGAGTCGCCGACCATGGGGGTGTTCAAGAAATGTTTGGATGTTGTGTTGAGAGATATGATTTAGCTGGGAAGTATTGGTGATGGTTGGACCTAGGATGATCTTCTAGGTCTTTTCCAACCTTGATAATTCTGTGATTCTGTGATTCACAGATGACAGGGACTTCATCTAATTGCCATGTAATTTACATACAGTGGACAATATAGCATTCACATCCATTACAGCATGCAGAGAAAAATCTCATCAGATCTTATGGATTTTGAGAAATCCAACGTGTTAATATTGTCCATAATCTTCAGTAAATTACTTTTGATGTACATAACACATAATTTCTATTAACATCTATGAACACCTTTCTTTTGAATTGATACAACAAATTTGATGGGAGGTAATTTTATTTTAGCAATAAATAAAACAGGTACCTTTGATGAAACCATGTTTAGTGTTCTGAATTTAAGAAACTGGCACCATACTTTGAATGTAAAAATCTTTCCTGTAAGTCATGTGATTTCTTCATGGTTTTCTTTGTATACCTTTTTTTTCTTTCTTTCCTCTTTTTCTCGCAACACTGTTGTCTGTTGGCCTCCAGTCTGTAGCATTAGATTCTTATTCTAGGCTGAAAGCTTGAAATTCTGCAGAAATCCACTGTTGATTGATTGAATGACTTAGACTCATAGGTTATTGTTCTCAGATGATTTATGTTTCCTGAAAACTCATTTTCCTTAGTCTTTTTATTATTATTATTATTATTATTTTCTGTGCCAAATGGTAAACAGACTTGGTTAGTATGAAGCATTCTGCATCACATTCTTTCTCCTATTACAAATAATAGTTTAGTAGTACACTTACGTTACAAGTTACATCTTTAGCCATATAGATATAGATAAATATATTAGTACATTTAAAAAATAGACTTGTAATTCTGATCATTTATTGGGAAAAAACAAACAAAGAAAAAAGAGATTTGAGAAACTTTAAACTTTGAGCCCTTTTGAAGATATTGTCCAAAGTATAAATAAACAATAATTTTGTTATATTTAACACCTAGTTAAAATAGTTGGTATTTTGTGTTATGTTGTCTCTTTTCAAAGGCTTTGCAAATTTTCATATAGTTTACAATGAACAATTTTGTAAATGCTAACAAACCTTGTTTCTTTCCCTCTACCATTCCTATTGAAGTAGAAATCTGAATATATAATTAAAGAAAAAAATGCACTTTTACTTTCTGTGCTTTTATAATCTCAAGTAAGGTAGGTGCCTACTTCTCTTTTAACAAACAATACAGCTAGAATGCAGGACCCCTTCAGTTTCAAATGGCCTGTAATATATGTAAAACCAGAAACCAGATGAATTCCATTCATATAAAGTTAGTTAAACAATCACAAATTTCAATAAGATCTCTTAATATCTTCTTAAATTCTAAGACAGTTTTTAACATTTAATAGTCCAGTGTGGACAGTTCAGACTCAAGGTACTGGTTTGAGCTTAGACATTACTCATTGCTGTTCTTAATACTAGCAAAATAAAATTAATTTATTCGTAAGGTATTGTGATTTCGTTAGTCTAGCATAGGTGAAAAGGGCAAGATGTCTGACGTGATTTCAAGATGTCTAAAGTGATATAATATAATATGCAGAGAAATTAAAAGGAGGAAAATAGGTTAATTTCAGTGGGAAAAGTAAAGAATTGTTCTTCTGTTAGAACTCAAAACTACCAGAAGAGGTTTAGAAGATAATACTGTAATAAATAAATAAATAAATAAATAAAATGCCTTGATAATCTCTGAGGTTCATCCTTTCTTTGTCTGTCTTCTCCCAATGTCCTTTAAAGGAGCGCTTACCAGTCACAGCACAACTTTCCTCTTGGCCAACGCTTGGACATTTTCTGTGTCTTCCAGCATTACTGGCATCTTTCCCAAAAGTGAAAAGTGTGACATTTTTATAACAGGACAATAATAAAAGAGGAAGAAAGTGTCCTATTCACCCAGTTCTCCATGTGGAGGTTTCACATTCATGGTTTTAATGCAATTAATCAAAGACCAAATGCATTTGTATTCTCTGAACAGCTCAGGAATACTTTCATATTTTCTCAGTGTAGCAGTGTGAAATGGTGCAGGATGCCAGTGGATAATAGTTCTGGGAAAGATATCTTTCATGCTAGGACAGTTCTTAAAGGTTTTGTTTTAGATGATGGATTGCAAGTTCTCAGTCATTTGCAAGCTACTGGCTTTGCATTTGCTCTTCACATTATCAAATTTCTCAGTTTGAAAACCACAGCATATTAATTGAAAGCAATGCTAGACTTTCCTGCTGTATTCATGTGGGAAGGTTGTTAGAGTCTGAGAAATAACCTTTCCACATCAGAAAAATGAACAAATATGATAGCACTGTTTTCCACTTAGTTACCAATAGGACTGCAAGGTGAGATGGCATATATTCATGTGAAAAATATCAAATAGTAAACCCTCTGCTACAAGGAACTCTTTTTAAATTCACTGACTTGGAAGAAACTGCAGATCTGAGGATTTAGTAATGTCTAACAACGGTATCACTCATGCTAGAATTGCCATAGAGGATACTTTCTCCTTTGAGGCTAGTTTCCATGTATCACGAAGATTACTGGATATGTTTCAGTAAAAGAAGGGATCAGAACAAGAGAACTTGTACATTTGTACAGCAGAAACTCTAAGATCAGATGGGTACAGCTCATCCAATGAGAGAGGTTAATTTAGCTCTAATCTCACACAATAAATTCAGCAAGAAATGAGTGCTTTGGGGCTTTGGCCTAAGGAAACAGGGGAGAGAAAAGAAAAAGGAAAAAAAAAAAAAAAAAAAAAAGGCTACTTTGCTACTTTGGCAGATACTCTTGACCAAAGCTTCCAGTTCTGTGGCTGCTGATTCTTTTAAAGAAATTATTTCCCTAAGTTTTGAAAAGTCCTGTTCAGTGTGTCCCTGGTGGAATGATAGCCTAACTTGCAATACTGTTAATCATCAGATCATTGTTCCAGATAGTGGGAAAGTACTGGAGGTAGCTGACTGTATAATAAAACTAGTTCTAATGGGAATTCATGTTCATCTCATGCTATTCCAGTTCAGGAGAAGAATACGGAATGAGATATAGCTCCTGTCATACAATATTCTAGCTTTCTCTTTGATCTTTCAGCATCAGTTTTGACCACACTACTGCCAAAAAGGCAAATTGTGCTCTTTTCCCTGCCTCCAGCTGTCTGTTCCTGCCACCTCTTTTGTGTCAGCACCAGTGACTGTTCAGCAGTTCAGGAAAAAAATAATAATTTGGGAAGTCAGGTCGAGTTTTTATTCAGTTCAAGGAACTGACATAACTGGTGAGATACCTGATTTAAGTATTGACATAGTGAATGGTGTGCCCAGCAAAAGAGAAGGAAGTGAGGGCTGTCTTTCTGGTGGCAGCACAGTCTGAGATAACATAAACCTTGTTGAAAGTTTATAAAGAGAAAAAATGAACAAACAAACAAAAAACTTTTTAAAAATCTTCAGCTGGGGTTAGTGAATGTGTGCTAAACTCAGTAGTTTAGTGAATGGCAAATGCTTAATTTTGTTGGCATCCACTGACAGAGTGAAAACTCTGGTTTGTTGGTTGTATTTTCATTTTTTTAATATATCTGAAGATTTCTACTAAAACAAGTGATTTAGATAGTCACATTCAGTTTTCTTTATCAATGTATGCTGATACAGCACATATTTATCAACGTAATAATTATTGATTCATTTGTGTATAGGAATTTGCAATAAAAAGCTAATTTAAGATTTTCCACTTAGTTCTGAAGGTGCTGAAGCTCAATTTTTAGAGTGAAGTCAGTGAAAGGAAGAATGAAGATTCCTTCTACTGCTCTTGATGCCTAGTGGTACAGTTTGTTTTCAGAGAAGTGTGGTTGTCATGGGAGACACAGTAGGAAACTTTGAACTAAAGATATGCTGTATCACCTTCCTGTTGAACTCTGTAATAGTGAGAGAATTGCTATATTGTATATTAAATTAATATATATTATATATATAATATTATATAATATATATATAATATATATATAATAATATAATATATATATATATAATATATATTATATCATATATAATCATAAATTAATATGTGGCTAACATTGTAAAAACTATACTGCTTAAAATCGTGGGGTTTGCTTTGTTTTATTTATTTATTTATTTCTGTAATTGGATGCTGAAAGAATAGCAGAAGAGTTCAGAATATAGAATCATAGGATGATTTCGGTTGGGAGAGACTTTTAAGATCATCCATTTCCAACCCCCCTGCAATAGACAGGGACATCTCCCTCTAGACCAAGTTGCTCCAAAACCCCTGTGAACTTTGAGTCACTAACCAGTAGTTATTAAAGGCGGAATTAGACAAAACCAATACAAAACACAACCTAAAGCTTCCACATGGCAGCTTAAAATGGATCTTCAGATCAAATTTTATAGTTTGATTTCAAGTGTGTTTGATATGCAAATGTGTGACACCCAGGGGATCAGTCAGTCAGCACAAGTTCATGAAAGGCAGGTCATTCTCGACCAACTTCATCTCCTTCTGTGACCAGGTGACCTGAATGATAGCTGAGGGAAATGCTGTTGATATAGTCTGGACTTCAGCAAAGCCTTTGACACCGTCTTCCACTGTATTCTCCTGGGGAAACTGAATCTGTCTGAGGGTATGGAGACCTTTCAGAGGGGGATCTGGATGGTCTGAATCACTGGGCTGAGGTGAATGGAATGAGGTTCAACAAAGCCCAGTGCTGGGTCCTGCACTTTGGCTGCAATAACCCCATGTAGAGCTATAGACTTTGGGCTGAGTGGCTGCATAACTGTGAAGAGGAAAGGGACCTGGAGGTGTTTGTTGATGCTTGCCTGAACATGAGCCGACAGTGTGCCCAGGTGGCCAAGAAAGCCAGTGCCATCCTGACCCGCATTAGAAATAGTGGGGTCAGCAGGAGCAGAGAGGTAATCATCCTCCTGTACTCAGCTATGTGTTCAGTTTTGGGCCCATCACTACAAGGAAGACATTGAGGCCCTGGAATGTGTCCAGAGAAGGGCAACAAAACTGATGAGGGGTCTGGAGCACAAGTCTTATGAGGAGAGGCTGAGGAAGCTGGGATTCATTAGTCTGGAGAAGAGGAGGTGCAGGGGAGATCACACTGCATTCTACAACTTCCTAAAGAGAGGTTGTGATGAGGAAGGGTTTGGCCTCTTCTCCCAGGAGACAAACAGGATCCTAGGGAACAGCCACAAGTTGTGACAATGGTGATTTAGATTGGATATAAGGGAAAAATGTCTCTCAGAGAGTGGTCAGGCATGGGAATGGCCTGCCCAGGGTGGTGGTGGAGTCACCAGTGTTCAAGAGGTGTCTGGATGAGGAGCTACGAGATATGGCTTAGTAGCATAGAGGTAGTAACTGTGATAGAAGGTTGGTTGGACTAGATGACCTTTTAGGTCCTTTCCAACTTTGTGATTTTATGATTCTAAATATTTAAGTAAGTTTTCCTTCAGCCAAATGGAAGCCAGGAATTTGATTTCTTTCTTCTGCTCATCCAGAGGGAAACAAATATAGGAGTACATACAAGAACGAACACAGGGTAGACTGCTTTTTATTATGGATACACAGAATGTCTTAGAATCATAGAATCATAGAATGGCCTGTGTTGATAAGGACCATAATGATCATCAAGTTTCAACTCCTATACTGAGTGTAGCGATCACAAAGATTGAAACAAACTTTAAAAATCATCTAGTTCTAATCTCTTTTTTAGGGCCAGGGTTGCTGCTCACCAGGGCAGGCTGCCCAAGGCCCCATCCATCCTGGCCTTGAACATATGTAGGGATGGGACATCCCTACAGCTTTCCTGTCCAGCCTCACTACCCTATGAATAAAGAATTTCTTCCTAACATCCAACCTAAATCTCCACTCTTTTAAGTGCCATTCTCCCATGTCCTAACACTGTTATAATGAGTGAAAAGATGATCTCTCTTCTGTTTATTTACTCCACTCAAAACTTTGAATTAAAGCAGTATGCAGGAAAAAAAGACTTTTGGTAGACTCTGTGATTAGAATTTCTTTGGGGATTAAAACAGTTAGGGGAATAGTTAATATTATTCTCTAGAAGGTATTTGTGCAGTAGTACTAAAGCAGTTATTTTTAATACTGTGAGAAATTTACGTAATTAAAAAATGAATAATCAACAAATGTATCTTCCCTATCTAACTTCTAGTATGATTTTCAGGGTTTCTCATATACTTTACAACTATATAATTCTTTTCTTTCACACAAAATTAATATATATTTTTTTATTTTTGTTTTAGAATTCTATTCTTTTTATTATTTTCCTAAATTCAGAATTTAGAGGATTCTTGTCATTAAATATAGGAGCTATATCATAGCACTAAGTGTGACTTATATTTGCAAAACTATACGTAAATATATATCATGGAAAAAAGTCTGAAGTTATTTGTGTGCTAATATTTCCTTAAGATAATACTATAGTTTATTGAAATAAAAGTTACACTGAATTTTATAGATCATAAAGACTTCAAATTTGTTGCTGTGTTATCAGCTGCTACATTACGTCAGGGAACTTTGTATCATATAGGGAATACTGGATTTTCAACAGAACAATAAATATAAATGTAATATAAAACTTACACAACTGATATTTAGGAAAGATATTAGTAAAATGGACTAATCATTTGAATGATTTTTTTTTTTCTTTTTCTTTTTTTTATTTATTTATTTATTTATTTTTATTTTTTGGGGGGAGTTTAAGTAATGAAAAGGCTCTTCATGGATACTAAGTATGAAACTCAGGCATGGAACAGTATCATCCTGGGCTGTCCTAGTTTTGTGCAATTGTCTTAGGCAAAAAGAGGGAAATGAAGAGTCATATTTTGTTTCTCTGTATTTTCAAGCCATCTACCATAGAAATGAACAACATAATAGATTTATAATTTTCATAGTCTAAGCCAGGCATGTCTAATGCACAGCTTGTATGTCTTTTTTTGGCCCTACAGAGATAGTAAAGAAGACCCATAAGACAGCAAACTTTTAACATTTTTATGTGCTTTTTAGCAATGTTTTCCAAGAGTCAGGTGTGCATAGCTTGAGTGTGGGCCACATAGATGACAGCAGAATGCTGTGGAGGAGAGAACAGAGTGCAGTGCTAAGTTTGCCTCTCACATCCCCATCGTACACTCAGTTGTATTGAAATCTGCATGTATTACATGCATTTTTTCCACTTGGCAAGTAAAACACAGCAATTGCCAATAATATTTCAACGTATCTACATGTGTGTATGCCTGTGAAGACACATTTTGTTGTTGTTGTTGTTGTTGTTATTAAGCAGACTTGTAAGTTTTCTTACTTAGAAGGCTGGAGCGCCTCTCCTATGAGGGCTAGAGTACCTTTCCTATGAGGAAAGGTTAAGGGAACTGGGCTTCTTTATCTTGGGGAAGATAAGGCTCCAGGGTGACCTCACTGTGGCCTTCCAGTACATAAAGGGAGCATATAAATAGGAAGGGGAATGGCTGTTTGCAAGGGTGGGTAGTGATAGGACAAGGGGGAAGCTTAGGCTAGATATTAGGAGAAAGAAAGCTTTTTCACTCAGAGGGTAGTGATGCACTGGAACAGGTTGCCCAAAGAGGTTGTGGAGGTCCCATCCCTAGAGGCATTCAAGGCCAGGCTGGACGTGGCTTTGGGCAGCCTGGTCTAGTGGTTGGTGACCCTGTCCACAGCAGGGGGGTCAAAACTAGGTAATTTTATTTATTTATTTATTTATTTATTTATTTATTTATTTATTGAGGTCATTTTCAGCTTAGGCCATTTTATGATTCTGTGATTTAATTCTTAAACTTGGACTTGAATTACTTTGTAAAATAATTTAGTGAGTTAGCAGATACACTGCAGAAAAAATATTCAGAATACCAGTGTCGTGCTGACAAATTTTGTAATTTTTAGTCTCAAATAGCTCACAAGAAGTAAAAATGATTTGCAATATGATGTTTTTTGTGGGTTTGACTGCTCGTTTAAATGAGTTAAACTTGTGTCTTCAAGGTGAATATGCTATGTTTCAAATCATAACAGCGTTCAAAATGAAACATAAATTATGGCAAGATCAAGTTGCAACAAGTAAGTTTATGCATCTTTCTATATGGAGAACAAAATGATAGATGCTGAAGTGCCAAACTTCAAGTTAGGCTCTGTCTGTAGTAAAATGACTGGAACATCCAGAGGACCGTTCACAGATAGTATTGCCTTAACAGTGTTATCTAAGACAGAAAAGGATGTGATAGACCATGTGTCTGCCTTTGTCAATAGCGTAGAATTTGAATGCGGGGAGTTGGTCATCCTCAGATTGTGGTAGTATGTGCAGCAAGATTGCGTAAATATAAATTGGTGGATATTTTCCACTTCCTTGTCCCCTTACTCCACTCATTATTATTATTATTAATTAGTGGTAGTAGTTATTTAAGGAAGGTGACCAGTTTAGGACATCATACAAATGCTAGAAATTTTCTAAAGTCTTGAAGAGACCTAAGATATTTGTTCCGTTTTCATTCTAACAGTCTCTGTTGAAATACTGTCAAAATGTTTTATGTTATTCAAAGGGCTCCTCTTTGAAAATGGAAGAAAATGAAAAGCATTCACTTCAGAACTTGACATCTTTTAAAGAAGAAATCCATTTGGTGGTGTGGTACCTCTGACCTATCCCAGCCAGCAGTTAATACAGACTATTGAACTTGCGCTTTCTTGGCTAGCAGTCAGACTTCTTTAGTTGAGATTCTTTTATGCATATATTCACTTTAGAGCTAATGGAATAGTGACAACAAGTTTTCTAAAGAAAACCTGTACATGAGAAAATTGCTTAGACATGCACAATCTTTTTTTTCAGAAACTGTCAAGGATTTGTATTGATGTTTGATGGTATGTTATTAACATGATCACAGAATTAATTCAAAGGCAGTAGAGCAGTGCTGTTTATACCATTTGTGATGATATTACCATTACTAATTACATTATATTGTAATACCAATACAAATCAGCTGCTAGCAATGTCAGGATTAGTGTGGGATGGTATAATAAGCCATGTTTTCAGACCTTTTGACATTATCTTGTTGAAAAATGTTTGTTATTTTGTTCTTTGAAATGAATGGAACGCTTGTTATCCAAAATACTGCAAAGACATGTATTTACTGACCTTTCCTTCCAATTTAGCCTCGTCTTTCATAAATTAGAAAATTTTCAAAGACAAGAATACTATTTAAGGAGGCATTTTTTATGACAAAGAATATTTCAGAACATAAAAAGATATATTTTTAAATATATATATATACAGAGAGAGAGAGAGATGATGAATGATAATCAGATCAACACTTATGTATGAGTCAGCCTTTGGCCTATGCTGGACTTGTCCTCAACAACAAGGAGGGTCTGGTGCGTAATGTGAAGCTCAAGGGCAGCCTTGGCTGCAGAGACCATGAAATGGTGGAGTTCAAAATCCATAGGGTGTCAGAGGGTGTGCAACAAACTTGCTACTCTGGTCTTCAGGAGGGAACCTCTTCAGGGAATTGCTTGCTTAAAGTGATATGGGGTGAAGGCCTGGAAGGAAGAGGGACCCAAGAATGCTGATCAGTATTCAATGATCTCCAACCCCAGAAGCAAGTGAATTCCAAGAAAGAGGAATGTGGGAAAGAATACCAGGAGTCCTCTGTGAATCAGTAAGGAGCTCCTGGACTTACTTAGGCACAGACAGAAAGTCTATAGGAATGGAAGCAAGAAAGGGTTTCCTGGGAGGACTACAAAGGAGTTGTCTGAGCAGACAGGAATCGGGTTAGGAAAGCTAAAATCCAGGTGAAAAAAATCTAGGCAGGGACTGAAGGGGAACAAGAAGAAATTCTACTGGTATATAATTGATAAAAGGAAGGCCATAGAGGATGTGGACCCTCTCCTGAAGGAAACTGGGGACCTGGTCATGAGAGATACTGAGAAATCTGAGGTATTGGATGACTTATTTGCTGCAGTCTTTACCAGCAAGAGCTCTAGCTGCACCACTTATATTACAGAAAGCAAAGGTAAGAACTGGGAGAAGGAAGAAAGGTCCTGCTGTAAGTGAAGATCAGTTTCAAGACCATTTGAAGAAACTAAAATTGCACAACTCCATGCATGGGACCTGATGAGATCCATCCCTGGGTTCTGAGGGAAATGGCAGATAAAGTTGCCAAGCCTCTATCCATCATGTTTGAAAGGTTATGGCAGTCTGGTGAAGTTCCCACTGACTGGAAAAGGGGTAACATAACCCCCGTATTCAAGAAGGGAAAAAAGAAGATCCAGGGAACTACAGGCTAGTCCTTCTCACCTCTGTCCCTGGCAAAATCATGGAGCAGATCCACCTGAATGCTCTACTACTGCACATGGAAAATGAAAATGAGGTGAATGGTGGTAACCAAGGGCAAGTCATGCACGACAAACTTGTTCTTTTTTGATGGAGTTTCATCATCAGTGGATAAAGGAAGAGCAACTGATGTAATCTACCTGGACTTGTGCAAAGCATTTAACACCATTCTGCATGATATCCTGGTTGCAAAATTGGAGATAAATTGATTTAATGTGTGAAACACTTGCTGGATGGCCACACTCAAGAGAGTTTCATTGAGTGGTTGCTCAGTGACCAAGTGGAGACTGGTGATGACTGATGTTCCCCAGGGATCAGCATTGGAACTGATGCTATTTAACATAATTGTAATAGATTAACATGCTATTTAACATAATTGCAGCATGGACAGTGTGACCAAGTGCACCCTCAGCACATTTGCAGATGACACCAAGCTGAGTGGTGCAGTTGACATGCTGGAGGGAAGAGATGCCATGCAGAGGGGCCAGGACAGACTTGAGAGGTGGGTCCAGGCTAACCTCATGACCTCAAGAAGGTAAAGTGCAAAGTCTTACACCTAGATACAGATGGTGGAGAATGGCTTGAGAGCAACCCTGAGGAGAAGGATATGGGAGTGTCTGTTGATGAAAGATTCAGTGTGAGCCGGCAAAGTGTGCTTGCAGCCCAGGATGCCAACCGTATCCTGTGCTGCATCTAGAGAAGTGTGATCGACAGATCAAAGGAGATGATTCTGTCCCTCTACTTTGCTCTCATGAGAACCCACCTTGAGTACTGCATCTTATTCTGGGGCTTCCAACTCAAGAAGGACATTGAGCTGCTGGAGCAGGTCCAGAGGAGAGTCACAAAGATGATCAGAGGGCTGGAGTACATTTCTAATGAGGACAGGCTGAGAGACAGCTGGTGCTCTTCATCCTGGAGAAGAGAAGGCTCTGAGGGAAACCTGAATAGCAGCATTCCATTACCTGAAGGGGGCCTACAGGAAATCTGGGAAGGGACTTTTTATAAGGCTATGTAGTGATAGGATGAGGGAAAATGACTGTGAATCGTGAGGGTGGTGAAACACTGGAACAAGTTGCCCAAAGTGGCTGTTGGTGCTCCCTCACTGAAGATGTTCAAGGCCAAGCTGGATGGGCCTTTGGGCAATCTAATCTAGTCAGAGGTGTCTCTGCCTATAGCAGAGTTGGAACTAGATGATCTTAAAGTCTCTTCCAATCCAAACCACGCTAGAATTCTATGATGAGTTAGTCAGGCAGCTGTTTTAATTTTATTGCTATGTGTGTGTAATATTGTATACTTCAGCACAGCCCCTTTCTTACCCTTCTAATATTAACATCAGTTAAGTACTGGGACAAAATTTGTGACTTTTAGGCTGAACAGAAAATAAGATGAGGATTACTAGAAACAAACTCTAGGAATAATTGAATAGGATCGCTTGTAACAGTGTAGGTTCTTTATGCAAATCTTGACAAAATATTTCTTTTCATTTCAGAAAGAAGTTACTAACAGAAGGCTCAGTCAGTCACTTCCTAATCATTGTAATCAGGCTAATTTCTCTAATTTCTGAAGTTTCTTTCTGAGCATTGCTTTGTTTCTTTGATATCCTGATGGTCTTCATTAGGATTACTTCATTGCTGTTCTTTTTGGGGAGATAAATAAACAGATCACAGTAAATTTGACACTATTTTCTTCAAACTACTATCAGAAGTTTGCACTTCTTTTCATTGAATGGTAGCAGCAATTAACTGTATCCCTTCTCTTCAAGGAGAAGACTGTTCATAATTTGTTCACTTCACAGCAGAGAATTGCTTTGCCACCTGTGTAATTGATTACAAAAATGTCTCAGTCTATATGTTCCTCCCAGTATGGATTCTAGCTTGCAAAAGGAATTTGGAGGTTGCAGGTTTGGAGCCAAAGCACTACACTAGGAGAAGGAATTACTGCATTGAATCACTGTGCCCATTTCAAAGCTGAATCACTACTATCTTTGGGATTTCAGTAAAATGTGGGTTTGCATGACTAACAGTCTTCCCACTAGACTAGAATTCTCTTATAAGGTGTAAAAGATTGCCCTTCACAACACATTATAATGGCTCTGAGATAAAGAAAAAGCAAGAGAGAGATGTTTTTGCTTTTAAAGATATATATATATACATTTCTTTTTTTCTTTTTAAGTGTACTGCCACTTAGCATTTGGAAATATCTGGAGACGGTGTCCGAAATGAATGTTTTTGGTTTTTTTTTCCCCATGCTGTGTAGTTTGCTAATTTAACATTGCAGCTACTGAAATGATCTCCCTCTTGATCTCTCTCATAGCTTTCACTCTCACACCCATGAAACTTGGTATGTAGTACTTTAGCATCCACTTTTTTCACAGTGGATCCATAGGAAAGATGCACTGCAATGAACAGAGACAGTCACAGCTGGTCAGGTAGTGGTTTGAATCTGAATCTTTGACATTAGTGTTACCAGTAAGTAGTCCATCTGTGTTTTTTTGTAGATAAATAACATCTACGTTGAGCTAAATTGAAACCACCAATTTATTATGTGTGGGAGTATTCTGCATAGGCCTAAATAATACTCATCTGTTTCTCAAGAACCACACATTATTCTTTTTCTTATATGGTCATGTTTTGCTCTTCAGATAAGGATGGAAGTTTTCATGGATAATTTTAGGGAATACTGAAGAAGCACAATACCAAAGTAACTTTTTATTTACAGGGTAATAATGTAATCTTCTATGGATGAACCTGATTACAAGCTGTTGTCATTATCAGTCAGCCTAGATCTATTTCAGCCATAAAGAACTGTACTGAACTAGAGGCTGGTGAAGGGTCTGGAGCACAAGTCTTATGAAGAAGGAAACTGGTATTGTTTTGTGTGAAGAAAAGAAGGCTTGGGGAGACTTTATGGATCTCTGCAATTCCCTGAAAGGAAGTTGTGGCCAGGTGGTGTTTGGCCTCTTCTCCTGGGTAGCAGTGATAGGACAAGAGGTAATGGCATCAAGTTGTGTCAGGGGAGGTCAGGATGGATATTAGTAACAATTTATTCTCTGAAACATTGGTCAAATATTTGAATGTGCTCTGGTAGAGTCATCATCCTTGGAAGTGTTCAAGAAACATGTAGATGTGGCACTTAGGCACAGGGTTTAGTGGCCTTGGTGGTAATGAGTTGGACTTGATGATCTTAGATGTCTTCTCCAACATTACTGATTCTATGATTCTCTTCTACAGTTCTGTTCTTGATTAACTATTGTGTTATGATGCCTTTATGTGTGGATTACATGTAGATATCTGTCTTAAAAAAGAAGGAAAATATTCTATTTAAACTGAATATATTCAGTACCTCACAAGAGATAACACTAGATACATGTCAAATGACATAAACAGTAAGTAGATGAGAACAATTAATTCTCTGTACAAGGCGTAAAATTAACTTTTTCTTAGGTTTGCATTGTCTTTGCATTGTTATTTCCTTTTTATATTTCATTCTACTGGTTACTAGTCAAGTAACAGACATTCCTTAAATAAAGAAGTCAGTGACAAAAGCAGGAAACACAGGCCCATGGAGCAATGGTAACTAAGAGATGTGACTCTTACAGAAAAATTTTGATGATTTATATGTTGCAAACACATAAGCTATATGAGAGAATAGAAATGCTTTGAAAGTCAAGTTTAGATTATGAAGGCGTTTTACTGTTGTTTCTTCTGGTGAGACAGATTTTTTTTTTTTTTTTTGTGTGATATCCAAGACAATTCTCTCACTAGACTGCTTTATTCTTTGTTCATTGCCAACACCAATAGAGGTAGAGTTTAGAATAGATTTAAAAAATGAGTAGTGAAAAATGTGCTTAGTTTATTTGTCTAAAAAAACTCTTTATTTATCTTTCTAAAGACGTAGCTTACCCAGGAAAATAATTGTATGCCTTGTGAACCTTTCAGTTCTAATGCTGAGTTTTTAATCTTAATTTCATTTTAATTTCACTTTCGTAGAAAGTATTTTTTTTCTCCTGAAAATATTGCTTTTTCTTTGTTCTCCCAGGAGAAGAAAACATCACCATTAGGTATTATTTATTTATTTGTTTGGGTTTTTTGTTTGTTTTTTTTTTTGTTTTTTTATATTCTGTGATTTTCCAAGTCTTTTAAATTACAGCATTTAAAAATAAAGGCAAACTGTAGGCAAAATGCTGAAGTCAATTTAAACAATGCCAGCTGGCAAAGACAAGAATGCAGTGAGTTGGCAAGAACTTATCCAATACTTTTTCAACTGAATGTTTATTGCATAGGTATTTTGTGTCTGCCTATGTATGTATCAGAGTGCAAATCAGTCCATCATCCTAATTTCTCCTTCTTTCTGTTATCTACCAAATCTTTTCTTTTTTTTTTTTTCTTTTCTCTAATTAAACTATCAGTAGCTCATTATTCTTTAGTTCTTCAAAAATGAAAGCCATAGTTAAGAATCTTCAAAGATATCTTACCAGAAACGTACAGTTCTGTGTAGGAAGACATGCAGAATTATGTCATTTCCATATGGCATGCCTATGCAAAATAGCCAGTATATAGGCTCTCTAAATGACCAATTAAATGTAGTGCTCTCCTGTTAGTTCTCACTTGCCTCTGTGCCATATAAGAGTAATAATTAAGAAATGTACCATCTAAGAATTAATGGCCATTTAATGTGCCATTATGAATTAAGAAAGGAAATTGTCCCTGCTAAGTCCTATTCATGATCATTCATAAACAGGTCTCATAGATTTTCCTTTCTTTTTTACATTGTTGTTAGTACTACCTGATTTGACAAACTACAGTGCACTTTATTTTAATTTATGTGCATGAGCCTCCTATAGTAGTTCTGTAAGATAAAATTAAGAATTGTGATGAAGTAATGACTCTAATAACTTGCTGCCAAAAATATAGTATATTCTTTTGAAACAACAACTGTGTAAGAATTATTGATTTCCTGAAGTGAGTGACCAACAGTCTGAAAATCAATGTGATTCACTGAGGAATCCATGTAAATACATATACAAGTATATTTTTCTTATTGGCACTGTAAATTTAGGCATATACTCTGAGTTGTGTGAGGCTACATGCTTTGAACTTCAGTATGTTAACTTCTTGTTTCCCACATGAGGATACTGAAAATCTTTTGGTTTTGTCCATTAATTTCAGGGGAGTTTGACTGGTAAAAAAACTTACGCATGCACATTTCACTTGTGTAATTCAGATAGCTTAACTAGCATATGTGAGGAGAGCTAACATTTTTATAAACTGTTTGGAAAGGCCAGTAACTGAGAATTTGGTGTTCAGGTAATTGAGATTCTTCAGAATCAGGGCTTCACATGTAAAAGGGAGTTAAAATGCTTAATAATAATAAAGTACAGCAGCTTTCCTTCCTTGGGCAAGATTATGATTTCTTGTATCTTTATTTTTGAATGTATGATATAAGAGAAAAGGAAGGAAAAAAAAAAAAAAAAAAAAAAAAGAACAATGGAAACCTAAAATGTTTGATTAATGGAAAAAGCTTAGAAAGAGCTAAGTTTGAGGCCTGATCTCAAAGCTTTTAGGCTGGAAAAAACGTCCCATTAATTTTAGTGGGAGTTTTGACTGCACAAGGACTTTCAAGATCATGTACTTTCTTGTTCATTAAAGGATAGAAAGTAATTAGAAATAAAGCACAGAAAAGATTTTATGCAGTATTGCTTTTGTCAGCTGAAAAATCCATATTATTGTAGGAGTTTTAGACTAATCTCTCTCCCTTTCTTGCATAAAATGATGACACAGTAGGTTGTTTTCATTACTTTTAGCAGGTCTGTTGTTCTTTCTGTTCCTTTTACTGGGAAAAAGCAACTGGAAAGTTGTTTTCTTGATTTGTTTTCTTATTGTTTGTTTTGTGCATGTGTGTTACCTTCGTTCTGTTCGATTGCAATCTCATCTGTGATGCTGACTTTGTTATTTCCCTTCTCCTCCCAAACTGTTTACCTCAAGATACTCAACTTTTTATAAGTTGTCATTGATAGAAGAAATAAAAAGTCTGTGTATATTTTGATTGAAAACTTTGATGATGTCATCACATGAAATAGAGGAAGAGTTGGAGAGATTAAGAGAAAACTTTTTCCAGAAAAAAGAGAAAACTTTTTACAAAAGCAAGTTGTATATGTTTTCTGATAAATAATTTTATATAAAAATTTTCAACACTTGATGAAGAAGAAGATATACATACTTAAGGCATCTCAAATCCAGACTTAAAATTCACGTTTAAGGCAGTCATGAGCCATTCCATGAATCATGAATTTACTCACATTCAGTAATGGGAGAATTTTCTACAGTGATTTCATGAACAAGGGGTTCATCTCCTACTGAAACTTTGAACCACCATTTCTAATACTTAAAAATATGTTTAATGTTATTCTTTCTTTATGACTGGTTGATTTTGTGTGTGTGTGTGTGTATGTTTGTTTTTCTTGCATCAAAACCTTCTTTTCTTTCAGCTTCCGGCTGTAATTTATTTCAGTGAAGAGCACAGTCCAAATTTAATTCTAGTTGCAGTTGACACTTGTAAAACTAGAGAGCAGGAACAACGTTCTTTACCACTTTCTACTGTCTACTTGTAGGAAAGAGAAGTTGCAGAAAGATGGAGATTAAGGGAAGATATTACTTTCCCTGGTCTATTTGCTGGCCACACAGTATGTAATGATCTTAATTATAACGAAACCCAAGAGAAAATACATTTTACTTAGAATCATTTAGTCTTTTGAGTTAAAAGGGTCCAACTCCCCTGCAATGAACAGATAATCTACAGATAGATAGGGTTGATCAGAACCTTGTCCAGCCTGACTTTGAATATCTCCAGGAACAGAGGGCATACATCTCTCTGGTCAAACTGTTCCAGTGCTACACTACCCTTATGACAAAAACAAAAATCAAAAAACAAAACAAAAGCAAACAAACAACAAAAGAGCAACAACAAAAAACAAAAACAAAGAAACAAAACACATTTCTTCTATCCAGACTAAATCTCCCCTTTTTTAGTTTGAAACCAATTCCTCTTGTCTTATTACAACAAACCCTCCTGTTTGTCCCCTTCTTTTTTATAGCCCTTCTTTTGATACTGAAAAGCTACTATCAGATCCCTCTGAACAGTCCCAGCTTTCTCAGCCTGTCCTCATAGGAACATCCTATGCAGCATGTGGGGAAACAGTTGGCTTTCTGGGCTGTGAGGGCACATTGCTCAGCTTGCAATCCACCAATATCCCTAGGTCCTTTTCAGAAGGGCTGTGCTTGATCCTTTCATTCCCTACCTTGTACTGATAGTGGAGATTGCTATGACCCTGATGCAAGACCACACATTTGGCTTTGTTGAACCTCATGAGGTACTCCTGGGCCCAGTGCTCGAGCTTATCTATGTCTCTCTGGATATCATTACTTCCCTTGTCTGTGTGTCAATTGCACCACACAGATTGGTGTCATCTGCAATCTTGCTGAGGATTCAACTGAAGATATTAAAGAGGATCAGGCCCAGTACTGACTCCTGAGGAGCACCACTTGTCACTGATCTCATCTGAATATTGAGACACTAGTCCAAATAGATGACATCAGAGGTTCTTCTTCAGTGATGCAGTCATAGAAAAATGTGCTGGTTGGTGAAGAAGGACTTGCCATTGGTGAAGCTGTGCAGATTGACTCATGTCATTTCCTTCTTTTCCACACACCTTAGTATAGCTTCCAGGAGGATCTGTTACTCTTATGTTGCAGCAGTCTGCTTTTTTGAAAAGTGATTATGTAGAAAAAAGGCCCTATATTTAATGATACCACATATTTGTCATTTCAGTTGGTAATTTTTCTATGAATGGTATTTGATTTCTCTTCATTCTTGTTTCATTTTGATGGTCTAGCTAAGCTTTCAACTAGCTACCTAAGGGAATGGGGAAAATATTCATTATTTGTTGTTGTTAAATTTTCTTTTGATTCCTTTCCAATTATTTTTGGTAAAAACAATATTCACTATTTCTGTAAAGGTGACTGATTTATGTAGAGGTGACTTTCCAATAAGTAATAAAGTATTTGATATTATGGCACACAGTCTGCTTTCAGAAATTCATCACTCTATCAAAGTGGATGGAACTCTGCAATATACACTCCAAAAAGAAAGCTTGTTCCACAAGGACCCTCTCTCTGTTTTTTTACCAGTTTAATTCTGTTGCCTTTGGGTGAACTGCACTTCATTTGTTCTCATGTAAATGAAGAAAACAATCACATGTAAAGTACTGGAGGAGGCATAGGAAGATTTTAAAATGAAACATTCTTGGTGGCTTTTACCTTTTTCTTAAGCTGTACTTACTGATCTCCATGGATTGTATAAGTACCTTTAGATTCAAAGTGTAAAACAAAATAACATTTCTGCTTGCGTAACATTTTATTTTAAGTAAAATTTTAGATGGCAAAGAAGGGATCTTCTGAAGTCAGTTGGAAATGTAACTTCAGATATCAAAGGAGCATATTTTTGGTAGATATAAATACTTAAGATGACTTTCTGCTTTCAAGGGGAGTTACTGAAAAAGCTTTTAGAACTGTGATATAATTCTCCAAGAACACAGAACTTGTGTGAAATATCTGAGGTATCTGTTGGGAGTACTTTGGAGGAGACATGTGTTTTCTGCTGCAACTAAAAGCACTATTTGATGTAAAGTTTTCTGACGATTTTGTTCACTCTATGATGGCAAAAGAGTGAATAAGCAATTCTGTACAGAATACTAATATCCTTTCTGAATAGGGTGCACTGAAGGTTTGTATGCAATTTGGGCTTTTTACTCTACAAAGAATAGATTTGAAATTGTCCAACTTTCCAGATACATTACTCTTAATTTAACATTCTCTCTCTGGGAAGCATTCTTTTCTCCAATAAAACAGAACAGTAAAAAGGCTGGTGCTGCCTTGTGGTACCTTATTTCAGACTATATTTTCAAATGCATCTGCTTTTCCGGCTTAGATTGTTCAAAATTATTGTAGTAATGTTTGTCAAGATGGATAAGAAATTCAATTCCTATTGGAATATTCAGGTTCTTTAAACTTCGTAACCTACTGAACTTTTGCTCCAGGATTATCTTATAGTCACACATGTATACAGTCATTCTGATTCAAGACTTGGGAAACATGATATTTTAGGGTGTCTGAGTACTCTGAGGGAACCTGAAGTACACAGTACTATTTATATCAGCAGTTAGTAACAGAGAATGAACATCCATTAATGCTCCCACATTGAACACAGATTTAATTGTACTTTTAAAGATCTGCTGTTTTTGTTTTTTAGAGTCTCAGAGTTGATTAATAATATCTTAATAAAAGGCTTAATAGAGCATTAAATTAAAAAAGAAATCTTCTTACTATGAGACAGCTATTTCAGTTGGTAGTTCACTATACAGATTTAAAAACAACAACAACAACAATAATAAAAACAATTCTGCTCTGGCATCTGAAAATCTGTTGCCTGGTACAACATGTGATAAGGTCAGCCTTCAGAAACAAAACTGATGTTTGACATAGCACTTTAATGATACAATACATATGTTTGGTAACACCAAGATTTGGTATCTGATTTTTCTTTTTCTTTTTAATTACTATTTTTATTATTTTTTATTTATTTTATTTATTTTTGAATAAAAATATATTTATCTTCCTTCAGAAGAAATTTACTCACATTTTGCTTTATGCTTGACTGATATTGGGCTGTTGGGGAGGTGGGCTATCTGAAGATCTTTAGTAAGAATGACACACCTTTTTATTTAAATATTATTGCTTTTTAGGCACTGAAATTTGGAGATATACCGAAGTACTTGTGGGAGATTTGGGTACCTGACAAACCATGGGTGGTAAGATACCAGATCCACTGAAATAAATAAAATAAACATTTAATTTTAAGTTAGGTACTTTGGGCCCTGCTGTCACTGAATTCAGTGGGCAAAACTCCTGCAGGACTACAAAGTACACTGCTGCAACTTTATTCAAGCGCATATCCACTTTTTTCAATACTATCATACTGGTGTGAGGTTGAAGCAGTGCTTATAGTGAACAACAGCTACCATCTAAGGGGAAGAGAGTATTGCTCACCTGAAGGTTGTAATATGATATTTTTTGTTATCTTTATGAAGACAAACTCTTGCCATCAGAACAAATCACAGTTCACAGGTGGGCCTACTGAATAGTACCATTCTCCAGCAATTCTCTTGTTAGTCTCCTATAACACTTACTCTGGACTCCAACCTAGTAGTAAGCCAAGGAAAATAACAGTCTCCTTTGAAGCACCATGTGGGCTTCTCAGAAAATGAGTCCAGCAGATGCTGGCTGTTCTTCACTTTCAGGGTCAGTAATCAGAGAAGAACCAGGGTTCAGTGTTTTGATTTCTAAAGCTCTGAACTAAGAGGAGCTATGTTTTATTTAGATTCATGGTTTCATCTCTGTGCAGAACTCCAGTCTAATCCATCAGTTTCCGTGCTTTTATAATAACAATAATAACAATAATAATAATATAATAATGTGTGTGTGTGTGTGTATGTGTGACCTTATTTTATTTCATTTGAGAAATAAAGTACAGTAGAATCTGAATAGAGCTTTCAGGATCTCTTCACTGTCTGAGCTTTCTGAAGAGAGTCTGTTTAAATTTATACTGCAAAATGCTATGTGGAAGTTCAGAACTATGGTGTGTTTTGAAGGTTAAAAATACTAACTGCAATCTGAATTTGGATGCATTTTATGATATTTCTAATTACATTTAAATTTATTTACATTTCTTCAAACTGAATGCTCATACTAAGTTGTTTCCTCCATAATTTAGCCCTCTTCCACCAAAACTAAGCATTCTCTGGCAGCTGCTTTAAGCTAAATCAGAAAAAGAAAATTTCCTAGAAAATGGCAAGTTTCTAGTGACAGACATTCAACTTAAAATTATATTTCCTAACTACAGAATACTTGGCTTTTTAGCCTTAATAGTAGACTTCCCCCCCAGCATTGACATTTCACAGATAGAAGAATTGCTTTCATTTCCTACTGTAAAATACTCTGAATGAGCTTTTTTGAATCTCTACAAGTGTACTACATAATAAAGACATCTGGATATCGAACATATTTCTTCTCTCTGATTAAAGGGAATGCTGTTGTTATATATTAATTCTATAATATGAAAGTTGAAAGAAATATTGAAGGAAAAAAAAACCTCATCATATGCAGGACACAGTAATTTTAAATGAGCACATTAATAAGTGGGTGAATGAACTAGCCCTTAAACATTGACACTACTAGAAATGTAGGTAACTATGCATAAGTATCTATACATAAATTCCTATTTAAAACAATGGAAAATGCATTCGTAGTTAGATCATTCTAAACTACATAAATCTCTCTGAACATAATACCTCCTATTTATTTCCATGGAAACTACTACAGACTCAAAGAAGACAACAACACTATAGAACAGAATGAATTATCACCTGCAAAACTATAATTGTTAAAATATTCACAGTTTTACCAGCGATGAATAATAGCCCTCATGCTGCACTTGTAAAAATCTGCACTAATATCACCACTGATGTAGTGCACCACCCACCACCATTTGGTCACCATAAAAGTTCAGTAATGATGCTTGTCAGTAGGTGCCACTTTTTTCTGCATCAATGATACACCTTTACTTCATATGTGCTACTATGTCAGGCGCCATTTTGTCTGATGGCCCTTCTGCTGCTATCTGTTGGACTGTAATAAAATGTAATGGTGGAAATAATCAACTTCTACCTTCAGACTACCAACTCCATTGCCTCCAATGTTTTGTAAGCCAACATAATACAAAAAGAGGCATTCAGTCAGTGGAGTATCATATGGAACTAAACATGTACTTTAGTCGCTAGCTCCATTTTTTGATGTCTTTTTGTATGGGTACAAGTTTGTACTGTTTTAGAGGTTGCGACTTCTAATACTTGATTTCAGAGAATATTAATTACAAAATGTAGAGTCCCAGTGAACAGTCTTATATCAAAAAACAAGATCAATATAAACCATCTTTTCTGAGAGGAAGTAGAGTTCTATACATTATCTTTTAAAAGCCAATTTTTCAAGTGTTACAGCTGTCAGGAAAATTATTTTAATGGAAATCGGATGTTAATTTATAGAAACTAAGTTCTAACATCACTCAAGTAGGAAGAGATTTCCAAACTTTTAAACTAATTACTGGAAGATTTTACATCTTCTGAATTTCTACTCCTCATCAGATCAGTCTTGTCAGTTAGGTTTAGTATACAAAGGAAGTTAAACAGAGGAGTGAACTATTTCCCATGCATCTATTTTTTAAATATATATGTCTGTGAAATTGCATTCTCTTTGCTCTGTTTGCAGAAAATTAGAGTAGATTTATTTTTTAATTATTATTTTATCTTTATGTATTTTTATGTATTTATTATTTTTATGTATTTATTATAGTGGGTTTTTCTGTGTGTTTTCTTTGTTTCTGTTTGCATTTTTGTGTGTGTGTGTGTGTGTGTGTTGTTTGTTTTTGTGGCGGTAGGCTTCATTCTCACTGATGTAAATATTTAGCTTTATAGTACTTTCAATTACTTTATTTATAGAAATTATTTTAAATATATAAATATATAGAGAGAAATTTTCATACTGGTAGGTCATTATAGTCTGAGAAGTAGCAAAATACTGTTCGTTGTCCATAGAATGAATGAAAACTCATCATTTTTTTAATGTATTATTAAGTATGAATAAAGAGGCATTTATTTATTTATTTATTTATTTATTTATTTATTTATTAAATGGTTTAATCACCTGTCGGTTCTTTCTTTGCTCACCCAAACAGCAATTCAGCAACTACATAGTCTCTTTCTGAAGACTTTTTGGCAAAGCACATTCTCAGTAACTTAGTTTGTAATAGAGTTAAAACAAACAAACAAACAAACAAACAAACAAAACCCAAAGAATTACAATTAAAAAAACACAAACTCCTAAAACAATTTTCACAACCCATGGATTTTCTGTTTTTTTGAGGTTACATTTTAGTCATTGCTTTTAATGGTAGTTGGTAGTTGGGTCCAAACATTATAGGCTTGTGAAAGGCTTGGAAAATCAGCCTTATGAGGAGAGGCAGAGGGAGCTGGGGCTGTTTAGTCTGGGGAAAAGGAGCCTGAGGGGAGACCTTATTGCTCTCTTCCAGTATCTGAAAGGTGCTCACAGTGAGAGCGGGGCAGGTTTCTTCTCACTGGTGACATTGAGGGGAAATGGCCTCAAGTTGCATCAAGTTAAGTTTAGGTTGGATGTTAGGAAACATTTATTTATAGAAAGGGTAGTTAAACACTGGAATAGGCTCCCCAAGGAGGTGGTTGAGTCACTGTCCCTGGATGAGTTTAAGAGCCATCTGGATGTGGTGTTCAGAGAAATGATTTAGCAGAAAGTTGTTAAAGTTAGGGTACTATGGTTAGGCTGTTGTTGGACTTCATGATCTTTAAGGTCTTTTCCAACCTGCATAATTCTATGATTCTATGCAGAAGTTTCTAGGTAATAGCATGGTATACCTGTTCATACAGCAGTTCCGATGATATGACTTTGTGGGTGAAATAGTATGGAGTGGGGATGAAATAGGAAAGGAAATACAGCACTCAGTGATGAGTAATCTAAAATGTACTTAGCATGTGAGATAAATTTTAGCAGATAGATAGCAATTTCACTTCTATGAAATCTGTTCTACAGTGCACATACAGGACCACACATGCACTGACATCACTTCTAGTTCCAGTGAACATGCAGGGGACTGTGATGCTGACTCCAACTATGCATCATGTCTGGGTCATGACTGGCAGCTGGGGCTCTGCGTACAACAGCTCAGGCTCATGATGTTGGATATCCATGGATGTGTTTACCAGTGAAGGGTTATTATCTTAATTGTATGTTGCTTTCTAAATCATGTTCTTGGCATAAGACACAAACCACGCTAGTGGGCCATGCAGTCTAGTCTCTTTATTTACATATCCTCAGGCCAGTTTCCTTGGTATGATCCGTATGTACAGCCAACTAGCAGTTGTCACTGAGGTTTCTATCACTCTCTAGTCTCCCACCCCAAATGCATTACAGTTGTGTGAAGTCAGCAACAGTTTCAGCATGGAGTTCAGCTAGTGCAGCTTTGTCTTTAAGTTCATAGTAAGTTAATTTAGTTATTGGTAGAGGGGCAGATGTAGTCATGGTGTCAACGCTTTTTGAGTAGACTCTACCCCATGACCTATAATTAAACTGATCCCTTCTAGGAATGTAATGATCCATTCCTTTGGGGAAGAAAACTCCCTCCATGTATGTATCTTAGAGTTTGAGTACATACAGGGAAAAAACAAAAGAATGCAGGGAGTAGTGAAGAGCAAAAGGAAGTGGTAGACTTGCGATGCATGAATGAAGAGCATGATGCTCATGACTGAACATGCCCTAAAGTTCTTTGAGAAATCAAAGAGATACTGAACTGTCAGTTATGAGGTAAGTTAAAGGATAAAATCTGAGTGTATTCAGGTATTTCATTTGAGTACGTTTCTTGTAAATGGCTTGGTTTCCAATTAGTAGATTGTGTAGGAACTATTCTACATAAAAATAGTGTTAGAAGGTGTATCTTCTTCTCAGCTTTTCAGGCTAGATGATAATAATTGCTTGAGTCAGGACTCTGAGAATTTGAATGCTCCATACATTTTATTTTGGGAGTCTTCATATGTAGATATTGTTATTAACCTGGAAGAAGTTTTCACAATTTGTATTTTGTTCTGGTCATAATATCCAATGCCTATTAGTGACTACAAGAAGACTCTTGGGTGTAATTCCGAGATGTTAGACTGACAATAATCTTACTTGTAATTGGGTTTTATTTTGATTTCATTTTCAAAAGTAAGCTGATTTTTTAGTTTAGAATCATTTAAATAAAATACATACTGGTCTACTGGTTTCTGTCTCAAATGTAGTTTTAGTAGAAATGACAGTTATTTATATAAAGGCTTACATTTATATCTTGACTTTCTCACTAATTAGTAGTGTACAATGTATAATTCTGATTTTTCTTTCACCCTCTCAGTGCCTGTGCCTCCCTATGGGTATCCCAGCTGTTTTCTTTTCTTTCTGTAATTGAAATCAAATTTGTTGCAGGCTGTAATTGTTAGTGAATCTAACTATTTAATGTTTTCTGCAAGACAGATGTACTGCAGAAGCAGATGAAGTGCCATATGGAAAACAAAGTGCCCTACTGGGGTGAAGATAGATCTGTTCTTCTTTTGTTATATGATATTCCAATACTTTGATCAGTGGGCTCCTGTATATTTTAGAAAGTTAGGAGTGTGATATGTGTAGAAAAAATGACATATATGGTATATTAATGAAAATGGTTAGGTCATGTCTCTCTGTTGTCTTCAAGAACTGTACATCCAGACTGCTCATATATATCAAGATTGCATAATTGTGACATGGTTTAGAGACAGGACTCTGTATACTAGGTTGATAGTTTGGCTTGATGACCTTGAAGGCTCTTTCCATCCTTGATAATTCTATTATCCTATGATTCTGCATTATGCTTCTTGTCTGAGCTTTTCTCTTGTGACATTAACGAGTCCTATTTCAGAGTCAGGGCAGTTTTACAACAAGTCTAATGCCTCACATGGGAATGTAAATTTAGATTTTATCTCTCATCCTTGTTTTGGCATCTAGGTAAAATCACATTATTAAAAAAAAAAAAAAAAAAAAAAAAAGTATCTTTTAGTCTCTGAATGAAGACATGAAGACATTCCTTATAAATCTGCTTTGGAAGCAGGACACTGCTGTCAGTATTTAAAGATATGCCAGATTTGCTTTATCTTAAACTTTGTAATACTTTGAAACAAAGAATCATAGAATCATAGCATGTTTCAGGTTGAAGGGACCTTAAAGAAAGATCATCTTGTTCCAGTTCCACTGCCCTGGGCAGTGTTGCCAGCCTGTTCCTTAAAGCCCCATCCAACCTGGCCTTGAATGCCTCCAGAGATGAGGCATGTACAGCATCTGAGGACAACCTGTTCCACTAGAATTTCCTCCTAAGGAAAGAATTTCTCCCTAAGTATAGAAAATAAGATGTTCTTTTAGCTTATATCTGTATCTCCATAAATAGAGATAGAAGACACTATTAGTCATGAATTATTAATTGTAAGTAATATTTAAATATTTTAAAATATGTGGGTTTTGATCTGTCAGACATCTACTCTAGTTCCTACATTAGAAAGACTATGTAGTTTAAACGGTACTCTTCTACCTCTAGCTTCTTTTCATGACAAAATATACAGTAATTAAATATAGGAGTAAAGGGAAGTCATAGGTTAATAACTTGGCTGCTGAATTTCTTGAGATATTTTTGAGGCATATTTTCTTAACAGAAATAATATAATAATCCCCTATGTGTTTTTTTTCATATCTGATTTTGAAGGGAGCCTCATGAGTTTCTTCCTGTGCTACTAACAGCAAGAGGTCATCAGTACATCTGAATCAGGCAGTCTTAAGGCTTTGAGCAATTGCATCTTTAACTGAGTGAAGTCCTAGTTTAAAGTCAAATATCACACTTACTCTGCACTGTACCTTTCTCTAAGAATGGTTATACTCTGTGTAAAGTTCAGCAAATTTTCTCCTGGGGTAGAAAAGTTCCTTTACATGTATCTATACAAATATTAGCTTTCTGGTGAATACTTATGAAGAGATTTGGAGGCAAGCTAGTTATTCTCTAGCTCTTCAGATTATACTTTGTTTCTCAGGGATCTGAGGAAAAATAGAGGTGGGATTACTTTACACTGTTCACAATCATAGTGGGGATTAATCAAATATTTATCCATTATGGAGGAGAGAAAGAGCTGAGTAATCAAATAGTTAGTCTTTATTTAAATGTCATAACATCATCATCCTTCTCCCTTTTAATTGAATTTTATTTTATTTTATTTTATTTTATTTTATTTTATTTTATTTTATTTTATTTTATTTTATTTTATTTTATTTTATTTTATTTTATTTTATTTATTATTTTATTATTTATTTTATTTTATTTTATTTTATTTTATTATTATTTGGTGTGATTTCCCGATCTGTGTTCAGAAAATGTCTTTTATTAGAGGATCTCCACTCTTCAAGAAGAAGAAAAGAAAAATCAAGATAAATATAAGAAAAATATGGTTTTGAATCAAGTTCCCTGACATTTTTTCTTCTTTCTGAAAAATGACTCGGTTATTTCCTTATAAGTTAGTGTGGGGCTATCAATTATGTCCTGCCAACAGATTTGCTTCCAACTCTACCACCCTTTGTCCTGCAAAACAGTCGAAACCAACTAACTGTACTTTCTGATTGAGTTTAATGGAACCAGTACCTGTAACAGAACAGGTTTTTTGTTTGTTTGTTTTGTTGTTGTAGTTTTTTCTAACATTTGATGATTTATTTGTGTGTATGTGTAAAAGAGTAATCTCACATTGTACAAAGTAGTACAATATTTTTATTAATATTACAGTATCACCTTATTTGATGCTGTTTCATTCAGATTATTTACCTGATAATAGTTCTAATAGTATCATCGGAGTACATTAGGCAGTCAGAAATATAACGTATATAAAAATGTATAATGTTTAAGCAGATTAACTTTGAGAAATTACACAGAAATATATATATAATAATAATATATATATAAATATTTTCCACTGGAAATTTATTTAAGAATGAAAATTCTAAATGCATCAAGTCTAGTTGAAGGGACCTCCAAAGGTCATTTGATAGAGTATTCTAATCAGAGATCTAATTTGTTGAGGTTGTTCAGGGCCTTGCTATGGTTAGGTTTTTAATATTTCTAAGGATATCTACAAGGCTTGCCACAGACTTGCTAGGTTGCCTGTTCCTGAGTTTGATCACTCTTGTGCAAAACTCTTCCTTTCATACCAACTTCCTTGTGTCAACTTAGTTTCAGCCTATCACTGTGCGCCTGCAAGAAGTGCCTTGTTTTATACTCTCCCTGTCTTCCCATAATCAGCTAAAAGTGAACTTCTCTTCTCTTCTTGAGATAAAGCACATTAAGCTTTCAGCCTCCAACCCACTTGGTGACAATTTTTTTCAGCTTGCTCCCACGCATTCTTCTTGCACTGAGGAACCACAAACTGGATGTATTACTCTACATGCAGGCTCTAAAAGCTGACTACAAAGGAAGAGTCACCTCCCTGAGCCTCTTGGCTTCATTTTTACTAATGAAAGTTGGTAAACGATTAGTTCTCATCACTCAAGGACACAATGCTGACTCATGCTGAGCTTCTTGTTAATGAGAACCAACAGGTCTTAGTTGGCTCCCATTATGCACTTCATTAAGTCATTGCCTCCCTGAAACGGGATTCTGTGCCATTGCTGTATTTTATAAATCTCAGAGTTTAACTTGTGTAGTATCCACAAGTATTCCAGTCCAATCTCTTTCTCTTTATGCCTGGATGTGACATTCAGGGAATCTGCTGAGTATCAAGACTGGGCTGACTGGCCTTCATTTGCCCAGATTCTCCTCCTCCTTCTCCTTGAAAACAGGACATGAGGCACTAGACCAGGTTGTTCAAAGCCCCATCTAGCCTGGCTGTGAATGCCTCCAGGGAGAGGGCATCCACAGCATTTCCGGGCAACCTGGTTTAGTGCCTCACCCCCCTCAAAGATAACAGTGTCTTCCTAATATCTAGTCTAAATCTACACTTTTGCAGTTTAAAGTGATTTCCACTCATTTCTGTTGCTAAATGCCGTTATAAAAAGTTCCTCCACAGCTTTCCTGTAGGCATGCTTCAGACACTGGAAGGCTGCTGTAAGATCCCACAGGGCCTTCTCTTCTCCAGAAATAAAAGTTCCAACTGTTTCAGTCTGTCCCTGTTGGGGAAGTGCTCATGTTCTAAAGAAGAAGAAAATATGCAGACTGTGATAACTTATTTTAATCTGAAACAATAATGACTGCAGTGCTTGTAAACTAATGCCTGCTATTTAAAACAAACAACAATAACAACAACAACAAACAAACAAACAAACAAAAACAACAAAAAACAAAAAAACAACAAGGTTCATAAACCTGAGAAGGTAATAGGATGATACTTGTGCCTAATGTCTCTGTTTTGGGCACAGAATTTAAAGACCATGTCTCCCTTAGAACATTCTGTTTACTGAACTGGTTTCTACCTCCTGCTCTGGATCTCCCAAATTCTTCAGTCTCCCAGATCCTGGTATTTTTGAGAATGTTATTATTAGTAGAAACTTAGCTGTTCCAATGTCATATGTCATTCAGTTCCCTATGACTTTGAAAAGCACTACCAAATTTTCCTTCACCTTCCATTTGCTGATGATGCCTTTCTTTTTGTGATTCACAATCCTGGTCCTCATTAGTGTCAACTTCAAGAAAACATTGACTTCTGTAATTTAAATAAACTCAGACATAATTTCACTGTTATCAGCGCTGACCTTATGCAGTGTTCACTTAAATTTGGGGCTTTTCTTGTGCTTCAAGGAGGTTGCCATTGATCAGCCAGTACTTCTTTATTCTTTTGTTCTCCAAGGCAGTTTCCTACCAGACCTTACCAAGCAAATCCACAAAGTTTATACCTGCTTTTCAAATTTCAGCTATTTCTTCTTCTTCTTTTTTTTTTTTTTTAAATTTTTTATTTATTTTTTATTTTGTTATACTATTTGGAGTAATAGGTCCCTCCTCTAGTTCATTTGTGATTCACCTATATGAAAGTAGTTCTTGATACTTGCCAAAAATCTCTTGATATCTTTGTCCTTTAGGAAAATTGCCAGATATTTCATTTGCCCATGATTCCCACCCCTGTGACTGTTAAATTTCTGAAGTTTCCAGTTTTCAGAGGAAGACTTCATTTCCTCTTTCTGATCAATCAATTTGTATCAGACACTTGCAGCTGCACCCACCATCTTTACCCATCAACTCTGGATTGGTTCATCCCATACTTCAGTCCAAAGATCCATTAATTCAAATCAACATTTTGTGCAGAGCACACACAGCCACTTTTCACTTTTCCAGCAGAATCTGTACTGGTCCCCAACAATTTTTTTTCCACTCTTCATGTGTTTTACTACAGGCATTTGAGGCAAACACTTGGGCTGTTTTGTATTCACAGGGGATATTCCATGTCTGTTAATCTGTACTCTCAGCATTTCCTTGCTTTCTGCTATCCCTCATCTAACTCTCAGATTTTTGGTCATCATCTCCTTCCCTTCACTAGATTAGCAAGTCTAGTCTCACTTGATTAAACATCTTGTGAAATAAAAGTTTTCACACATACATTTCATATGTGCATATAAAATATTTCTTCATTTATTTATTGTCGGTCCATGCATAAATACTACTTGCAGACTATGAAGAGAACAGATGCTTTGCATGTGTTGTTATGCACTTGTGCAATAAAAGAGAAAGAGGAGCATGAAAAAAAAAACTTCAAGTACTGAATAATTCTCTTTGTGAGTATTGCCTTCACTTTATGCTTTGCTAGTAGTGTTATCTTTTTGTCTGATTATTCAAAAGATACAAGATTTTTTGTGTTTTTTTTTTTTGTTGTTGTTGTTGTTTTAAGTATCATTGAAGTGAGAAGCAGAGAGCAGACGTGCACATGTCTGGCCAATTTGACAGCACTGGTTTATTCTTCTTATAGAGATGGTGTAGAAATGTTCTGAAAAGCCTGGACCTGTAGAGTGTTTCAAATCACAGCAGTTAAAGAGACTGAACAACTGCCATGTTCTTTTCTTCTAGAACTATAATTATACATAAAAATGATAATTGACAAATCAACATGTATTGTTGTAAGCACATTTGAATTGGAAAACTGAATTATGCTATCAAAAAATAAATTTTACAACATGTAGATTTATTTTCTTTAAAAACAGTGGTTTTCTTTGAGGGATTTTTTTTTTTTTTTTTTTTCCCATGTATCTAAATATTTTAAGGAATATATATCTCTATTACCTAATGTTATTAAGATAGCAGTCTGTTTTGGTAGGAGGATGTGACAGAAGTTATGTACCTTTTTTTTTTTTTTAAATAAGATTTCTCTTGGACATTTCTGTTTGTATAACATTATTCTGTGTTAATTTATTTTCCTAAACTAGTAATTATTGTAGGTGAGAGAGGATAGTAACTGTGCATGAGAACTGTTCTTCTCAAGTTTGTTTTTTTTTTTCATTCTCCAATCCCTACTAAAACTTTCTTTCTCTAGTAATGAAAAATTTCTCTTTTATTTTTGTTGTTGTTGGGAAAGAAAGAATTAAAAAGAACATTGTGTTTCATAATTTGAAAGTTTTATTTTTTGATGTTAAATGTAAAGGTGGAGTGAGATAAAAAATGTTAAAGTGTGGCTCACAACACTATACATTTAACTCTATTTTATTTTATTTTATTTTATTTTATTTTATTTTATTTTATTTTATTTTATTTTATTTTATTTTATTTTATTTTCTGTACACTTTGAGTGGATAAATAGTTTGAAAATTTTAGAATCATGGAAAGCATTTTATTCTGAAAAATGTCAACAGCACTGATCCTTTGAAATTAATCATTTGTATTTAATATGTTATATTTTAAACCCTCAAAGCTTGGACCTTCTTATACGATTGATAGAAGATTGAAAATACACATGCGGGTACATGAAAGTAGTGATCAGGAGATAGCATGAAGTGTAATGGCTGTTACCGCATGTTCTTAAGTTTGACTGTGTACTCCAAATCAGGGAGATTTAGTACAAGAGTTTTTGTTTGTTTGCTTGTTTTATTGATTTGATTATTTTATTTATTTGATTATTTTAGTTTGTTTATTTGTTTGCATGTTTTTCTTCTCCACAGTGCTTTTCTGCATTATACCATTCTGTTGCCAGAAACAGTAAATCCATTAATAACTACCCTTCCCTATGTACTTCCTTAAAGTAGAATAGAAAAAGTCATTAAATTTTTCTTCATAGTCTTTCGCCTGCTCTCAGAAAACTCCCTGAGTCCTACCAGATTTTATTAGTCTCAGAATCAGAGGCTTTATAAAAATGAATGCAGTCATGTGTATTGGGCAGCAACTACTTTGTACACTTTCAAATTACTTTACACTTTCAAATGTACAGAACTGGCCATCAGTTTTTAATTTGGTGCTTTAAATTAAATCTGATTTGGTAGAATCAATGAAAGGTTAAACAAAGTCTATGCAGCTTCAGTGGTTAAAAGTAAACAGCTTTGATTGCATGCCAAACTGACATCTAGATTCAGTTTTTCTGTTTTGCATATTTCTTATTTGCTAACCTTTTGCCAAAACATTATTGCATCAAGCTTTGATAGTGGGAGGAAAAAATTAGTATGCTTCACAAAACATTGCTTGTTATCATATATTGTACTTTTAAAATTTCAAAGTAACAGATGAAAAAGTATTAGCACCAACAATAGATATTTTACACAATTTTGGTCAAGGTTTCAGCTGCTATGCTGGTTGCTTTGACAGTCTTCATTGACACTGATTTAAGTCAAATTGTTAGTGGAGGGTAGAAGCCCATGGATGAATTTATACAACACAAAATGATACATGCAAGCTATCTATTATTCAGGCTCACTGCTTACAATACTAATGTGGGACAGTTTGTGTTTTCCGCAAAAGAATTTTTACCTTCTTTTTTGCATTTAGTAATAAGGTGTTCTTGATGAATAAATACAGCAGTTAAACGGAATGTTAGCAATAAACTGATTGCAGTTAATAGAAATTTCTCTTTCCTCTCTAAATAATGGATTTAAATTTGTATTGTGTCTGTATGTTACAAAACCAAATGCAGTTCTCAGTGTAATTTTATCCATAGTTTTGTGTGTGTGTTATTTTTATACCTATATTATTTGTCATGTGAAAGCTGGTATATGAAAATCAGTTAAGAAGGTGAGGAAAGTGTTATAGAAAGTCATCAATCTGCTTGCTGAAAGAACCCAGATACTATAAGCCTTACAATGTCCATTTCCATTTTATAATGTAAATCAGTCCTTGAGATATCTGTGGTTCCTAACATAAGGCCTTCTAAACAATGTGGAATGTAATGACTTTTGGTAGCATTACAGTGACATAAAGCAAAGAACCAAAATTAGAGACCATGATATCAGGAGATCATGGAACTGACTGGTGCCTGCTGATACTTCATTAATTGCATGAAGGCCCCTGGCATATGTGCAGCAGAACCCACATTGCAGCCCCTGGTTATGAAATGTAGCTTTCTGTTACAAGCAAATGCCTTTTTACATTACTATTATCATTATTTATTTATTTATTTTTAATTACATATGCAAAAAACACTGAAGGGTCTTTCAGCGAAGCTCTCATGTCATCTTTTTATTGTTATATTCCAATTGGCTCAATCTATCCTGCTTGAAGTAAGTCTGAAAGAACAGTAGGTGTTTGATCTTGCTCTGATTAAAGTCAGTGTAAAATTGTATTTGAATTTAAAGGCACAAGTCCAGTCCATTCAGAGAAATGAAGGAAAGAAGGAAAGAAGGAAAGAAGGAAAGAAGGAAAGAAGGAAGGAAGGAAGGAAGGAAGGAAGGAAGGAAGGAAGGAAGGAAGGAAGGAAGGAAGGAAGGAAGGAAGGAAGGAAGGAAGGAAGGAAGGAAGGAAGGAAGGAAGGAAGGAAGGAAGGAAGGAAGGAAGGAAGGAAGGAAGGAAGGAAGGAAGGAAGGAAGGAAGGAAGGAAGGAAGGAAGGAAGGAAGGAAGGAAGGAAGGAAGGAAGGAAGGAAGGAAGGAAGGAAGGAAGGAAGGAAGGAAGGAAGGAAGGAAGGAAGGAAGGAAGGAAGGAAGGAAGGAAGGAAGGAAGGAAGGAAGGAAGGAAGGAAGGAAGGAAGAAAAAACAACCACTAAGATAAAGAGATAACCATTCTAAAGATTTGTACTACGCTTTTATTGTAGTGACTAGACTGAGACATATAACTGATTGGAAATTACAAAGTGTACTATTCTGCCCCATAGCTGCAGCTAACACTGCAGCATGTGGAGGGTCTGAAATCACTGTCTGTAACTTCCATTAGGTCAATAGCAATTTTTCACATCTTGTGTTAAGAGACTCAGGGTGCACAGCTTCAGTTCTACTTATATTTTGTTATCACATGAAGCTTCATGATTCTTTCCCTTAGAATCAAGTGCTTCCTTGGTCTATTTATACAGGTCACGCTGTTTAATCCACAAAGATTCTGTTGTCTTTGTTTCTGTGAGGAAAATATAAATTAGTTTATTGTGAAGCCAAAGTACAGCTCAGCACCCCACATAAGATGCTTTCTGAATTGAAAGCAGTAACTATTCTACATTTACAACACCGGCAGGATACTTTTAAACCTGGATTGCTGCCTGGGTTATTGAAACCCAGAATGCTAACATGAAATCCACAGAGGTTTTACAGTGATTTTCATACAATTTCAAATTAACCCTGAAGAAAGATGGACAGCTGTAACTCATAAACATTGTATGAACAGACAAATTGCAAGGTCAAATTTGTTTTGGAGGCCCTGGAACATGTCCAGAAAAGGGAAATGAAACTGGTGAGGGGTCTGGAGCAAAAGTCTTATGAGGAGTGTCTGAGGGAGTTGGGATTGTTTAGTCTGGAGGACACTCAGGGGAGACCTCACTGAACTTTACAGCTTCCTGAAGGGAGGTTATGATGAGGAACGCTTTGGCCTCTTCTCCCAGGCAACAAATAGGACCCAAGGAAATGGGCACAAGTTGTGCCAGAGGAAATTTAGATTAGTCATTAGAAAAAACTTGTTCTTTTATAGAGTGGTCAGGCACTGGAATGGCCTGCCCAGGGAGGTGGTGTAGTAGACATCACTGGGCAGTGCTCAAGAGGCGTCTGGATGAGGAGCTATGAGATATGGTTTAGTCGTTTGTTTTAGCAGTGGTAATGGTTGGACTAGATGATCTTGTAAGTCCTTTCCAACCTTGTGATTCAATGATTCTATGATTCTGTGATACAGCAGTAAGATTGAACTTTATTTTATTTTTAAATCTACCTGAAGATTACAAAATAATGAAATTTTGTTTCAAGTTTATGAATGAGTGTCTTTATCGTAAAAGGATCTTAGAAGCGTCTTTTTTCACATATAGTATAGATTTCTCTGGCTATATCAATGAACACAAGTAGGACCAGTGAACATTTGTAATCTTGAATGAAAGGAATACACAACCAATTTTCCTGCAAGATTTTATTTGCAAAATTTAAATTCATGCATCAGTTGTGCAGAATAAATTTACAACTCCATCGACCTGCTGTATCCTGAAAATTAAGGGTTTTTTGTTTGTTTGTTAGTTTGTTTTTTTGTTCTTTTCTTTCAATGATATGAATTTAATAGCAAAAAAAACACTCTGTTTGACCCTTTAATAGAAGGTTACTCTGAAAGTTACTTTTTTTTTTTTTTTTTTTTTCCCATGAAACTACAGCAGATACAAAGAGTACGTTAACACTGTTTGGCACAGTAAATTCTGAGTTGCAAACCACTAGTTCTCAACAAAGCCATCACTGTTAGCTTTGCATATTCACCAGTGATGAACAAGATCTTGCATGCTCATAAAAATCTGCACCAGTGGAGGTGACCCACTGTCACTGTCACCACTGCTGAAACATAACATGGACTACTTCACTATGCTCACATCCATTGTTTGCCTTCCATAAACATTCCATAAACAAATGTCAATGAATGTCAATGGGTGCCATTTTTTTCTGCATCGTGTAATTCAGTGATACAGATTTGTGTGCTTACTCATGACTATGTCAGACACCATTTTGTCTGATTGTCTCTCTGCTGCCATTAGTTGCATGGCAACAAAATGTAAAGGAATATTGGTGGGAAGATTCAGCTTCTACTTCCATAATACAAACAACTGCCTTTGACATTGTAGGCCAACATAGTAAAATATGAAGTAATACTTTTGGAGCAGCTCTCATATAAGTCTGGATAATAAATTATATCACTACAATCTGATACTTCTGCAATCTTATCTTAAATAAATTGAGCTCAGCTTATGTCCAGAAAATAAGCACTTAATTTCTAGCCCTTTATACTTGCAACACCTGCTAGGTAAAGTGAATGAGTTCAAGGACGCAAATATTCCTTTATCCTTCAGTTCCCATTTCAGGATTTTTGAATAAAATGCTTGATCCACCTGTTCTGGGTTTGGTATAGTATCTGGAAGTGGACTGATGTTCAATGAGAGGTTTTCAATTCACTTGATCTATCAGCTAATTATGAAACCAAACTTATGTTAACAAAGACGAACAGAAGAATTGCTGTGCTGTGAGGGTTTGAAAGGTGACTGGTTGTCATTTTAGAACATTTAGTGTTCTGTGGATGTGAAGCTAATTTCTTTTTCACGATGTATAGAAAACTAATGATGGGCTTCCTCTTCTCTACCTTTCTGTATCTAAAAAATGTTTGTATATCCTAAGATAGTTATCACAGGTGTTCTCTGTAACAGGTGTAAATCTTCAGAGAGTATTTTGTTCTCCTACTTAGCTAGCTCTTGAAGAGAACTGAAATGATGTATTCCAGTAGATTACCCATTTGCCGCACTTACAAGACCAAAAATTGAATGTCTGAAGTCTTAGTGTGGAAAAAATAATTTTAAACCACAAAAAAGCAAATGCAGTGTACTTGATTTTAACAACAGAAACAGAGTTGCTGTTTTGTTGATAACGTGTGAGAGATAAGTTTGGAAATAGCAGAAAAATTGAACCAAGACAAATACTGTCCACTAAGCCTTTCTTAAAACAACATATGATTTGGAAAAAATGTATTCCTAGTGATTATATGATAGTATTTCTCATGTCATAGGTATTATTTATCAAGGTTTCTAATTTGTCAATCATGACTTACTGCTTTAAAAATGTATATGTCAGCAAAATTTGTGAAATCTAATCCCAATATAGACTCTTCAGTACCCAAAGTATATGGAAACACTGGATATGCTGAAGAAAGTGGGTGAATAAAAAGGCCTGATGCTAAAGAAAATGTCAATATAAATAAGTACTTTTTGCTATATGGATATGCAAAATGTACCCCCTAAAAAGGCTTTTTTTTTTGGACATCTTTGGAAAATACGGTTATTTGACTTTTATACGGAAGGGCATTTACTTAGTAATTTCTTCTCAGAAGGGATTTTATATGGATTTCACTGAAAGTATCAACATAGTAAGTGTTGATATTTTTTCAATAGTTGTTACAGGTGACTGAAGGAAAAAAAAAATAATCTATCAGTTTTTCTAATATTCATAGTCATACATTTATTTCATTAGGAAGGGACTTTAGAGGTCATCTAGTCCAACTCCCCTGCAATGACCATAGACATCTACAACAGAATCAGGTGCTCAGAGTCCCATAGTATCATCATAGTATCATAGTCTCGTGTGGGTTGGAAGGGACCATAGCGATCATCGAGTCCAACCCTCGGGATTGGAGCCTCCTGTGTAGCAGAGTGGCACTTCTACCACTTGCGCCACAGGGGGGATTCGAACCCAGGGCCTCTGGTGTTGCAAGCGGCATTCCTACCACTGCGCCACCGGGGCACACATCTGGCTTGACCTTGAATGTCTCCAGAGATGAGGCTTCCACCACCTCTGAGCAATCTGTTCCAGTGCTTCAGTATCCTTATAAAAAATAAGAATAAATCCTTGAATGCATTCTAAATCTCTCCTCTTTCAGTTTGAAATAATTTTCCCCCATTCTATCACAGCAGATCCTGCTAAAGAGTCTGTCCCCTTATTTCTTATAGACGTACATCAGATACTGAAGGGCCACCATCAGGTCTCCCCAGAGCCCAGCTCTCTCAGCCTGTCCTTATAGGGAAATTGTTCCATCCCTTGTATTATTTTTTTTTGGCCTTGCTCTGGACACACTTCAACGGGTATGTGACTCTCCTGTACTGAGGACATCTGGACACAGTACTCCAGGTGAGGTCTTAACAGCACAGAGTGGAGGGGCAGGATTACCTCCCTCACACTGCTCACCAAGTTTCATTTGTTGTAGTCGAGATACAGATGGCTTTCTAGGATGTGAGGAAACACTTCTGTCTCACATCCAGCTTGCCATCCACGGACTGAAACTGCTTAATATCTCTGAAGACTATTTAAGTAGGTACAAGTGGCAGTCCTCTGTTCTGGACTTGTGAATGAACATCAGCTCAGTGACATCAAGTAAAACCCAGGTAACTGTTTGACAAATTGAGAGCTTCTTGGCAACTATCATTGTCTACTGGTCACTGGAGCACAACAGCTAAAACAAAAGTTTCATCTCAGAAGCCAGAGAAAGACACTAAAAAGTAGGACAAAGATAGATGTTTTTTTCTCTATTGAATTGCCCTTTTAAAGTTCTCCAGTATCTGAGACACAGAGCACTAGCTCCTGACAGAGCAGCTTAGTATGAACAGAAGCATGCCCTGTGTTTCAAGCTAGATTCCATGTGTTAATTGCAACTCATAAGTGAGTTTCTATTGAAAGTAATTAGCCAAAGTTCTTGAACATATCCTGTGATATGTTCCTCCTGTTCTAGGAGAAAGACAAGCTATTTGACTACTTTTATTTGTTTATTATTTTGTGGTGCTTAAAAACAGTAAAAAAAAAAATCTGTCTCATAGATAAATCTCAGAAATGAAACTTCTGAGAACTCCTAGAAATCAACACCCCATTTCATTCCAGCTTATTATATTAATTTAGGAATTTTACTCAGTTCATTTGTGGCTGTCCTTTTGACATGTTAGCTAGTAAACCACTATGAACAAAGCATTTGTCCAGATATCAAATATCTGCATAGAAAAAGATCATCATTTCCATAATTTATTTCATTGTGGTAAATCATCATGTATGTATTTTCAAGTCTACTAGGTTAAATGTAACATAAACATAAAGTTCCATGTCTGTAATTCAAGTCAAGCTGTGACACTCTATCTAAATATTATTCTCATTGAATGTGACTTGTAGAGTAGTGTTTAGACTAAAATTCAGAGAAGTAGTAAGTATATTTTCAAAACTGTTGGCGTGATGTCACTACTACTAAGGAATTGCCTATGTAGAGTCTTTATGTTCTGCTTTTTTTCTGGCTGTGAATCAATACCCTGCTAGTGAGATCTCTTCCAATATCTATTACTCTATCTGAGGCAAATAAAAAATACTTTCTATGGAAGAAAAATCTAAGCTGTGCGGATCCTCAAAGAATAAAATCAACAGCCTCAGTTCCTGTTTGTGCTGCTCTAGTGTTCAGCATAACATAATATTTGTAAGCACTTCCTCTTAACAAGTGAGTTGCACATTTTGTACAACAGGAAAGCTTTTACTGTTCTTAGGTGTAGCCTGAGTCCAAAGCCATCATATAGATCTAGTCTACCTGGACAGTAGTGTGATGCATTTTGTCTTCAAATGATTACAGGAAATTAAAATAAATAAATATATTAGTAAAAATGAAAATATCTAACTACTTTATTTCTTTTTTTTAATAATTTATTTTTAAACACACCATGCATATTGTGTTATTTTAAAGAGTACCACATTCAGATGTCTGGATCTGACTTAGGAGTAGTTCCTGTCAACAGCACTCATGCTTGGTTCCTTCTGTGGCAGATTTCCTTATGAAAAGTTTTCTGAAACTGTCCAGAGTAAATAGATCCAATTGATAATATAGCAACAGGGATGATCAGGGGTCTAGAATTTAAGGTTTTTTACGTAGCAAAATAGTTTTCCTATGAAGTACAAATAGATACTTCCGCAACATGATAAACACACAAATTCTTAAGGAATAACTGTATTGAATGGCAGTTTACAAAAGCAAAATTATCTGTAGGTTAAGGTTTGGGTAATTTTCACTTGTTAGTTATTTATTTAGAACCTTGTATTCTCAGGTATTAATTTACTAGATTAAGGCTAGGGTATAGTAGCCATCCTATGTACATCATTTATGAAGTCAGCTGTAGGAGAGAGGTACCTCCAGAGGGAATTTCCTCCTTTGAGAGGTACTTGAGTCTGTAGAGCCATTGGTTTTAATTTAATTGTTAAGCCATTGGTTTTCTATCTTTAGTAGGAAAGGCTAAATCCGTTAACTAGAATTTATATATTTAGAGTTTTCTCTAATATTCAACCTGTTGGCTTGCCTGAACCACACTGAGCTGTGAGGATTTGTTCTTGGGCTGCCTATAAAATATATACTATAGTTAATGTATAAAGGTAACAAAACATTTAAAATTATATTTTATTCATGCATTAATAATAATAATAATAATAACAATAGCTTGTTTAGCTTGGAGAAGAGAAGGCTCCAGAGACACCTCATGGTGCCACAATGACTGTGGCCTTTAGTATTTGAAGAGAGCATATAAATAGGAGAGGGCGTGACTGTTTATGAGGATGGACATTGAAAAGGCAAGGGGGAATGGTTTTAAACTAAGATGGGAGGTTTAGGTTAGATATTTGGAGGAATATTTTCACCCAGAGGATGGTAACACACTGGAACAAGTTGCCCAAGGAAATTGTGGATGGCCCATCCCTAGAGGCATTCAAGGCCACATCCTGGCTCGACGTGGCTCTGGGTGGCATGGTCTAGTGGTTGCAGACTCTGCTTGTGACACAGTTGTTGAAACAAGATGATCTTTGAGGTCCTTTTAGACCCAGGTCATTCTATAATTCCATGATTCTATGAAAATGTGAAGGTAGTGTGATATTTGACCTAGTTTTTTGTGAAACTGGTGCATCAGTCTGTTTCAGTGGAACTTATTGCAATTCTTAGTGAGTTCTCATGATGTCTGACAGAGCTTTTTTGGTGAAATTTTGTTCTTCTTGTACTTCATCCTTGAAAACAGTTATTCACCAATGTACTTGGTGCCAAAAAGTGGTGACATGAATAAAGCAGTTATGAATCAAGGGATATTTTTCTCTCATAAGAGAAGACTTATAAAAGTCTGGTAAGGAGACGTGATCAGTTTCTTTGTGTTGAATATCTGTTTGTAACTCTACATTCAATTTGAAAATTTGCAGATAATGTATTTATGTTGACAAAAGTAAAGTCACAAATCTAATATATATATATATTCAGCAATCTCGTAACCTATTCTTAAATTCTTTTGTCATATTAGAATCAAGGATGCCTATTTTTCACTGTTCACAGACTGTATTAGGCCAGCGTATCAAAATGCATATCATTATTTGCTATATCTTGAGTTAGCATTGCACTGTGCATTTCTTATGTCCTGGTTTCATCTTGGCTGATTGCACACTGATATTTGGTTATTACTGAGTGATGTGTGAGTGCCCAAGGCTGGGCCACTTGACAGGGAAAAGGTTACACATGCCTGGCCTTATGTATTGGCAAGTGGCATACCAGTCCTTTCCTTAGAAGAGTTTACTAGCTCACAGAGGTGCCATCCACTTCCTCCTTCCCTCCATATTGCATCCCTGGATCTTTTCAGTATCCTTGCCTCTCCTCTGAGCTCTTGGAGATGGTATCTTTAAAAAAAGGACAATTTCATGTTCCAGGAGGTTTTCAAAGTGTAGCCAACTGTGGCTTAGCTGGCATGCTGGCATGCTGAAGTTTGCAAGAGCATCTGTCAGAATATATTCTGATTCTACATTTACTGATCTCTGTTGGAGGCTTTGAGGGGAAACTTGTGCATCTTGTTCTATATACTATGGAGGAAAAAAAAAAAAAAAAAGAAATATTAAGGAAGAAAGAAAGAAAGAAAGAATTTGAAACTTGATAGAAAATATACTTTCTCAATAAGGAAAAAAAAAAAATAATAATAAGATGCAAAGTTACCATTCTGTCTTTTCTTTTCTCCCCTAGTCATTCTGCATAGCATGTTTTAGTCCAAGAGTTATTACCCTCAACAAGTTTGAAATTGACTATCCTTAGATTGAATTGCCGGAAATGGCAACTGTAGATTTACGCTGTTTGAAGTTGAATTTTAAAATCCAAAAGTAAATGTAATAAACACCAAATAAGGAAAAGAAAGAAGAAAAAAAAATAAAATTCAATTGTGGGGTGTTAAATATATTTTCTTATTAATTCTCTTATAATTCTAGTGTACCAATTATACTTCTAAGCAAGGTTACATTCCTCATAGCAAATAGTTGGCTATGCTCTAAAGGCTGTACAATTTATCAAGAAAACATAAGCAAATAACAGACCTCATGAAGCTTTGTTATTCTCAATTTAGAATCATAAAATATTTTAAAATTTAGTCTTTGTTTTTAATTGTGTATATTTAGCAGCTATTGAAATAACATTTTAAGCATCTCTGTCAATTGTAATGACATTTTAAAAATCAGAATGGGTTTGGTGCTTTTATGATTTAGCTTGTGGTACACCTAAATTTCATCCATCGTGTATGATTATATGAAGGTAAATAGGCATCTGTCATTGACGTGTATCATTCTTCTGAAGATAGTGACATTTCAGCATTGAATTATGACTGGATTTGTATAAGGAATTACTTTTCTCTACACTGGTGGCTTGTCATAGAGCACACTTTACGTAAACCATTGTACTTTTCATGCCATTTCCCAAGAATGCTGTTTAGGGTGGAAAGGAGAAGTAAGGTTTTGTGAAAAAAGACAGCATTCTAGGCTTCCATAAATTGGCTTCAGTTATATCTGAAAGCTGGCAATGCCAACTACTGTGGAATGGTTTGCTCCAGCATGTCTATCCATACATGATCGGCTTCATTATTGTCCAGCAAACAAAAGAATGAAAGCAAAGAAGAAATAGAGCAGAAATTGTATCCTTTGTCTGGAACGTTTCAGTGGATAAAACCAAAGAAATCTTATGAAAAATGTAATGATCACTGCTTTGGTTATTTCCTGCACTCAAATGCAGGTTGCCTTGCCAGGTTTTTTGACTGTTTGTATTGTTATTTTCTGACCCCTCGCCGTGTAGGAAAGAACTTCTGACTTACTCTATTGCAATTCAGCAAAATGCAAGATCTTGTAAGCTTGTTATATTTTCTGCAACTATGGAGGCAGAGATCAAATAAATGTTCTCAGCACCTCTATGCTCCATTTAAAAAGCTGATGAGCTATAAAATATCTTTGTGCTTTGCTTGGCTTTCATAGTACTTCCTTAACTGGCTATACACTATACACTTCATGTGACATTAACAGTTCCTATGGGCAATGATTAAGGATGAAGTCCCAGTGACATTCTCTGGAAAACTATATCCATAGTTTCATAGTTTCATAGTTTCGTGCGGGTTGGAAGGGACCTTAGAGATCATCGAGTCCAGCCCCCGGAATTCGAGCCTCTGTGTAGCAGAGCGGCACTTCTACCACTTGCGCCACAGGGGGGATTCGAACTCCGGGCCCCAGTGTTGCAAGGCGGCGTCTTTAACCACTGCGCCACCGGGGCACAAAAATATCCAAAATGAAGGGATCCTTCATTTTATTTTGTTTTATTTTTCTGAGTACAGCTGTTTTGTTTTGTTTTTGTTATTGTTTTTTTTTTTTTTTTCCAGCAACCACATATATATACATATATATTTAAGAAAGAAATAACAATGCATATATTGACTTTATATTTTCAGTTTTAATATATTGAAAATAAAAAGCACTTGCTTTTTTTAATTATGATGATTAAAGCTATGAAAACTCTCAGTCTTTTTCTAATAATTATTACTGCTACTATAAAATTTTTAGTAATGCATAATATGATAGGGCAATATTTTCAAATGCAGTTAATGGTTTTAAATTTAGTTGTTGAATTTGAGTTTGGTAAAACAATAGAAGTAATATCTAAAGTGAAAAGTCTCATAAAATGTAAGACTTTGCCTGCACACTACACCTTGTTCCCTTGTCATCGTTACATATTTGATTTTCTCACCTCCACCACATTCTGATTGCATCTGCCTTCCTGAACAGCTTTCTTTTTGCACTTCGTAGATGAAATTAAGGTCTTTATTCCTACTTCAACTGTGTCATTGTTGAGTTAGCTGTTAAATTTGAGATTTCCTCATGACAACTACGGTTCTTAAACCACAGAATCATTGAATCATTAAGGTTGAAAAAGACCACTAAGATCACCTTGTCCAACCACTGAACTATCACCACTATGCCCACTAGCCCATGTCCTTCGGTGGCACATACACACTTTTCTTCAACACCTCAAGGGACAGTGACTCCACCACCTCCCTGAGAGGCCCTTTCCAATATCTCACCACTATTTCTGAGAATAAATAGTTTCTAATATCCAACCTGAGTTGGATTTTATCCGATTTACAGTACTATAGAAACAGATTTTATAGCTTATAATTATAGCTTACAGTTGAAAAAGAAATTAATGCATGAATTTGTTTTTTAGTTTAGTCTCTCTTAAAATAGTTTCTGCAGAAAAGAGTAGTGAGTGCAGTAATACACTTACATGACACAGTTTTACCAAATCTGTCACGGGATGTTAAGCAAGTTTATTGTTTGACATATCTTTATGAAAATGCAAATTCTGGCATTTTCCCAAGCTGGCAGTCAGCAGTGTGAAACGTTAAAACTCACATGACTATTCCAACAGAATGTAATTTTGTGAGGGCAATTTACTAAAAACAGTCAAAATTTCAAACATAGATAAAGAAAATTAGTGGAAAGATTTTAAAAGGAAAGATTAAAAAAAAAATAAAATCATAATCTGGCTTTCTATATTGTCATTTTCATGCCTTTCCTACTTATCAGACCTGCATTTTCTCAGTATTTTTAGTGTTTAGTAGTGACCCACATTTTTTGCAGTCATACTTCAGAATTAAGTGATTCAAATAGTGTTCCAAGCATTTTTCACAACAGCTTATCAGTATAAACATAGTAACTCATAAATATCTGAATGTGATTTACATAAATTTGAAGAACTGATACACTGTGAAGTAAATGACAAAAAAGGAAAATCATTTTAGTGAAAAGGGGGCTGTTTGGATAATTGGTCACAAATGGAGATATTCAACAAGTTATACTGGAGAAAGTAAAGTATAGTGTACTTAATCACACTCCCTGTGATTAATTAATGTTATTGTTAGAAAAACTTTTGTTTGTTTGTCTTTGGCTTAATAGACTAACAACCAGTTTAATATTCAAGTAAATAAACTATTATTAATTAACTGCACAAGTCAGACTCCAACATTACTTTGAAAAGTTATGAAAGTTTGAGAAAATTTAGAGAAATGAGACTGTATTGTGAGAGATGGAAGAATAGTTACTGGTCAGTAGTTATCAGTTTTATAAAGGGATGAAAAAGGACTAGAGAGAAGTTCTTAATACTTCTTTATGTGTATTTGGGGGATGCAGTATGGCAAATAAAAGTGAAATTAGTATGTAGTCCTGGGACTATGTCTTATGATAAAATATAAAGTAGCATTAATTAATTATAGGTAAGACTGGACTACATTGTTTGGTATGCACTGCTACAGTTCCTACAGCAAAGTCAAAATATAGTGTAATACTTGTTTAACAGCAGAACAGAAACAGTTGAGCTCTTGTATGATGCATTCATTAGAAGGCATGCTGAACTGATTAAAAAGGATTACAGACCCACCCTGGCTTTGTTTCTGATTTATTCCAAAAGCAGATCGTTCTGGGATTTACAGTTGCTAACTCTTGGCCTTTCAACAACCTAGACTGAAGATGGGGGCTGTATGAAAGGACTGCTTTTTCTCATTAAGACCAAAGAGACAAAATGTCTTGCCCAGGTCTCACTTGGCAAAGAGCCAGGCAAGATTCTGAAAGAGTTTGGATGAAGCATGATAAAAAAGAAGTAATGTTTTAACTAAACAGATAAAATGCAAAAGGGATTACCATATATCTCCAGTGACTGCTTTTACATTTTCACTGCCAGAAAAGACAGAAGAGAGAAGCTGATTTAAGGATTTAGATCTTTATTTCATCCAGAACGAATGGGACTTTAACTTCAGTGAAAGGGCTAAACTTTCATAAGCAGCGACTTAATAGTAGGGATCAAAAAAAAATCTCTACAATTTTAATAACTGGAAACTGGCAGATGAAAGGAACTGTTGCAGGCTTCACCTAATAAAGAAAAGAATAACTATCTCTAGAGAGTCCAAAATATTTAACAGACATAAAAATCTAAACTCATTACATTATTTTAAATTCAGTACTCTGAGTACTAGATGCTTTTGGTGCTCATTCAGTACATACATATATGATGCATAACACATACCCTTGAACTACTTTGCTGTTAAAATCTAAGAAAATAGAATAATTATGGTTTGGTAAAAACAAATGGATTCTTTTATAATGGAATTGTATTTCCATTGTCAGGACAGTGGACCTTGACATAGTTTAAGTATAAAACACTCCTTGATGAGGAAGTCTAATCACAAAATCACAGGGGCTGGAAGGGACATCCAGAGCTCGTTGAGTCCAGCCCCCCAAATCACTACAAGAAGTCTGCAAAAAACTTACTGGTCAGGTGTATGAAGTGAATGGTGAACCTGGAATGCCTGGAGAATGAGTGAGTAAACCAAAGGAAAACAAACAAACAAACAAACAAGACACGAACTCTAATTGGCATTACTGGTTAGAAACAATACAAATATTTTAATGTTTTGAAGACAGAAAAGAAACACTATAATTTCCCCACTAGAAGATAAAAGTGAGAATTCATTCTCTCTCTCTTTTATCAAGACTCAATACTTCTCATTCCAAGCTGCACATCTCTCAAAAACATGCATCCTTCAGAAGCTGACAGAACAGCAGAATTAATCAAGACTGATCTGTTCTTATTTCAGTTAGCTCCATGTAATCCATCAAAAATATTTATGCAAAGATTGGATTAGCTTGGAAAGCATTCTAAAATATTACAATTAATAATGAACACATGCTTGAACTCCCAATGTAAAATAAATAAATAAATAATATGAATAAATATATATCTGCACTTTTCCCCTCAACTCCCCTCCCCTAACCCCCCCCACTTTTTTTTTTAAAAAAATATACTTCTTAGAGACTTTGCATTTCTAAAAGTCACATTACAGTTGCTTAAAAGTCTACTACAGTAGTCTATAATTATTAAATTATATCAGTCCTTAATTGTTATGAGACAAGAACAAGACAAGCTTCAGTAATGTGTATTTTTTATTTTTTTAAGTTTGAGCCTGTGTTACATATTTGGTGTCTTAGTCAGTTTAGGATTTCTCTTTGCCATTAGATTTCAATACAATAAAAGCAGTTGTTCCTTAATGTTACAGTTTTAGATACAGAAAGAAAAGCTGCCTTTTTGACCTGTTATAGGGAACATTCTTTAGCAAGAGGTTAGACTCACTGATCTCTTGAGATCTCTTTCAACCCTTGCAATTCTGTGATTCTTCAATTTTGCTAGTTCCTGGAGAACCTTAACTTTTTCCCAGAATGTAAATCATGAGTAATTTGTACACAAGTGAATCCTGCTTCTTAAGAACCACATATGCAGTAAATTATTATTTTTTATATATATATATACCTGTTTTTTTCTAGTAGAAAGTATAGAATTGGGCAGTTAATTTCATATTAAGAAATCAACTTTATTTTTCCTCTTTACTCATGTGAACAGCTGCTGCCTCTCCCTATTTTTTTTTCCCCATCTTTCTGACATTTCTATCTTAATTATGGTTTAAGTATATTTTATTTAAAATTTCAGTTCATTCTTATTTCTTTCCCTTGATTATTTGATCATCACAGAGATAATAGGACTCACGTTGTCTTCAACACAAATAGAGTAAGTTTTATTATTTTCTGTTTGACTCATTGCTTTGCATTAACAAGGAAACTTGCAGGTATTTTTCATGCTTTCCTTTCCACAAGCAGCAGAAGTTTGTGCACTGTTATCATAAACTATCTAAAGAAACTAGGCAAAAGTCAGTAGGAAGTGTGGAGCTTTAATTTGGAACACTCTACCTGCACAGGAAGGCAATGAGCATTATTATGAAGGTTAAACAAGAATAATGCCTTAAAAAAATCCAGCTCTTTTAATCAGTGTATTTCCAGATGATAAAAAGAAAGCCAAAGAGATGAAATTGACAAATGTAGCATATAATGGTCCTTCTTGGAGCAGTACTACAGGGGCCTCATTAGTAGACATTTTAGTACAATCATTTTTACCCCTGTGGCTGTCACTTCAGACTACTCAGAAAAGGTGGCTCTAGGAGCTAATCACAGCAATGCCTTTCTCAATTTTATTTTCCTTGTAAAAATGAGGCACAAGAGAGCTAGTAAGTTCTAATTGAAATCAGAATTATCATTGCCATGGATGCATGCTGTGTCTGTAGGGTATGTTTTTGCCATTAGAAAATTGCCTTTCCCCCATAAGTTTGGGGACTTAAATGCAAAGTTGTGTCGAAGTCAGTAACAATGTGGATTTTATTCTGCAGTTTTGAATAGTCCCAGCAATACATTTCTACCTTTCTAAACAGAAGAACAGTTGTCCATTTATGTTTAATATTATTAACTGTAGTTGATAAGGGGAGGGACAGACTTCAAGGATGAGAAGTGCCATTTACATTGCACTTTAAATTACAAATCGGCTCTCTCTTGCATGTAATTCCTTTTCCTTTAGAATTCTTCAATTTCTCTTGCAAGAATAATAAGTATGATCTCCTGCTTGCAGTTTAATTGCCAACTTGAGAGTTACTGCAAGATCTCTGATGCTAAAAAAAAAAAAAAAAAAAAAGTAAATAAGCAAAGTATTAAATGAGTATTTTAAAGCGGGATTTTTTTTTTTTTTTCTTTAACTTCAAAGAAGTATCTGATTATGATGGTCCATCCTGCACAAACTGGAGGAAAAAACAATAAAACAAAAACATTCCTGAAATTCAAATCTTCTTACTCCTGAATTTATATGACAGTGATAATAATCCCAACATTAATCTGGGACATTCAAATGTATTTCCTCCCTTTTCTCATGAAATAGTAACTTGGTACTCTACCTTAGAGAAAGAAGCACAGGGAAATAGGGAGTTGTGTATAAGAGATGACTTTTCATGTCTATCCATGTCCTATAAATTTCTAGTACTGGAGGACTTTCTACTTTTGAAGTAATGTGATTGGTTATCAGCCAGGACTGTTGTAGAACTTCAGTTTTCTGGTTGTTGCTGAATGGTTGGTGTGCACCCAGTGCCAGGCCACTAGATGGAGAAAGGCTTACACCATGGAATATCCATTTGGTCATTTTTGGTCTGCTGTCTTAATTCTCTTCTCCTCCAGCTCCTTGAGCCCTTAGGTAATAATGGGCTTGGCTCTGTACATTTCTGTTTAGTAGCATGTATAAATATTGGTGTACTATCAATGTTGTTTTCTCCTAGAGCCAGAACATACCATCATGTCAGACATCCTGAAGAAAATAATTTAATCCTAACTGAAACTAGGACACACCTGTATTCTAAACAATATGGGGATGATTTGTCCCATCACTGGAAAAAACCACAAAATCTTATAGAGTAACAACCGGAATTGGGCAGATTTCTGAATGCTTCAAGTTATTCAGAGTGCTCTTGAGGCAACAATAAGAAGGGGAGTCTGAAAACAGGTAGCTATAATAGAAACTATTTTTCAGCTTTAACTGAAGCTGATGCTATCGCATACTTCTTGTGATACTGACTTCTGTAGAGGTGAGCATCAGGAGTTATTAACCCAAAAGGTTATACTGACTGAGGTGAAATTAAGTTCAACAAAAGTAAAATAAATCTTTGCTTCATGAATGTCCAAGTCCAAGGGCAGATGTTCTGAATGATTTCATTTTTTACCACCAGAAATACCTTTTTATGGAACATATGTGGGAGTGTAATGATACTGTGGTAATGATAATTTCCTAATGTTTTACAGCTTTTTAGAGGAAAATGGAGGAAGCAAGTCCTTACTTAAAAAATAAATAATGATATAAAGTCATATGAATTGTGTCAAATGTATACCTAATGTATTTTATTAATAAAAGATTCTATGTTGAGGCATGGGAGGAACAAGAAGTGCTTTTTTAAGCAATAAATATTGGTAGCAAATAATTGTAGGTAAAATTTAAGTGTGAGAGAGAAACAGAAAAATATACTGCAAGCAATAGATAAATCAGTAATTTATAAATTAGAAATAGGAAACAGAAAGCATTTTTTATGTTTTCAAACCAGTATGAGACAAGTATCAGAAAATGATCTGAAAACTGTAGGAACAGTATATGGGTTGAGGAAGATTTAGAGGTCATGGAAGGAGCCGGAGGGAAGGAATCAAAACAGAAACTTGCTAGTAGTCTTTTGCTTTTATTGATAGTATGGATGATAATACCAGTGCTTCACAGAATCACAGAATCACAAAATCATTGGGGTTGGAGGGACCTCTGAAGATCATCGAGTCCAACACCCCCTGCCAAAGCAGGTTCCCTACACCAGGTTGCACAGGTAGGCATCCAGGTGGGTTCTTGAATATCCCCAGAGAAGGAGACTTCACAATCCCCCTGACAGCTTCACTGAGTTTCTAGTCAGTTATCTAGTTTTTGTATCAGAAAAAAAATAAATAGTCTCACGACTAATTTTGTCTTCCTCTATGAAGATGGAATAGAGATTTATTAGGAGCATTTCTGTTACACAAAATAAATTACCTTTTCCACTGCCTCCTTCCTCTGAATCCTGTGTGTCAACATGCTATCAAGTAGGCATGAATAGTTACGAAGGAAAGTACAGAAATACTTGGTAAGAGGCAATCACAAAATGATCTTAGGGGAAGCTATCTAGTTAACTGTTACAAACTGTCAAAAACTAAGCCTTTCTCTTCAGTTTCCTTTTAGATTTTGTAATGGACTCTTCTTTACTGAATAACAGAAAATGATGAAACATCATCAGAATAATATTTTTGTACTGACTTTTTAAAAAAGAAAATGTAACTGTACTTAAATTTGTACTTAAATTGTAAGTACAATTTGTACTTAAATTCAGCAGTGCCATGATAAAAAGACCAGATAGCATGAGCATCAGTTTTGCTTCCAAGTTACCTTCATGTCTCTTTGTGTGCTTGATTTTTGCATACTTAAAGACTTCTGTAAGTAGGACAGACCTCAGTATGAGTTTACATATAAGATTTAAATGATTTTATTTATATTTATTTTCTTTTCCCAAAGTAATTTCTCACTAGGAAAGTGTTTGTTGAATAGCTTGTGATTATTCTCTTATCTAAAAGAGCAGATGTATATATATATATATATACAGTTTTAAAGCAAATAAGGTTAAAAAAATATCTTCATATCACATACCCACGAACATCATGAAGGATTTTCTAGTTCATAGCAATTCCAATTTGTTTCAGAGACTATTTAGGTTTCAGGACATTTCCCAGCCATTGGATAAACAACCTTCTATTATAAACTACAGTGTGTAATGTGTATTATTAATGATGCTCTCATAGAGCAGCTTTTCATGATAAAAACAAAAGTTCTCAATTGTTGGAATCACATTCAGAATGAAGGAAATGAAGGTAGCAAAAGGACAAAGAGCCAGACTCCACAACACAACACTATATTCTGTTAATGTAGATGATGTAATTCATCTTTCAAGTCAGTTAGTCTGCTGGTGGCTTATGGAGAAACACATACATTAATATTTCCAATAAACCCGATTGTAGTCAGATGAAATTTCAAACTGTATGCAAGCAGGAAAGGAAATAAGGTCAGGAGAAATAGCTACTACAAATTAACAAGCCCACTAATATCCTCACCATTAACATCATTATTTCCATAAACTATTCCAATGATGTAGAAATAAACATCAAATAATATATCATTAAATAAGGAGGAAGTGTAGTAGTTATCTCTGTATTTTCTTTCTTTCTTTCTTTTTACAGACTGGAAAATGAAGCAAAAGTTTTATAGATTTTCAAAATCATTATAAGCATTTTTTGTATGTGCATGTGGTTCTCTTTTTTTTCTCTTCTATGATCTTCTGAATGCTAAGTCTTTTATTCTGTAAGTCTGTCTCACAATGAGTGAAATGAGCTTTAACTATATGGAGAAACCAAACTAATTTGTAAAACTCTCACTTAACAGTGATTTGGTTTGAGAATATGACAGAGGGATGAGCTCTCTCCTTTCTGTCACTCTGTGTTTCTCTAAAATGCATAAAACATATAACATGTGTTTGTGTATATATACATACAATTAATTTAAAATGATACAAGTGGATTTCATACACTGAGAAATCATCTCAGTCTAGATTAAAAAAAAAAAAAAAAAAGAATCCTAACACTCTCTTGCTCTGGTGTACATATGTACTTGTGCACATCCATACACAGTATATTCACATAGTCCAGAACAGTAGACAGTCTTAATGTTGCTTTTTGTGTTTGCCCAGGGTTACAATCATTTCATAAAGAACTGTGAAGAAAAAGACTGGAACTTCCTAAAGACTATATTGGCTTATAAGAAAATAGCAGTCAGGTGGAAATGTTGCATATGATTCAGTCACTCCTTGCTTTAAATTCCCATGAAAATTTAGAATATAAACATAATGTTGCAACTGATTAATAGATTAATAGATCAGATGGGAATGTTTAGAAGACTTCAAAAGCATTCAGTTTCAAGCTTCAAAATGACGTTTTACTGAATTGATATTCATTAACAGTGCCTATTGACAGTGGTTCTTAATCACTATAAATTGCCCACGATAAGCTTATTTTAAACTGGTTAGAAGTGTACAAAACCACTGAATGAAGGTCATTTTAGTCTGTTCTGATATCTATAATGTATCATTTCAAAGAATAATTTGAGGAGGAAAGCCAGAACAGATTGCTACTACCTTCTTTCTTCCTGTTCTTTCCCCATAAAATTCCCCTGGTGTTTTATGTTCCTCTGCCTCCTCCCCAGAAGAAAATTGGGTGATCTCAGCTGCTTGTGACATTTATTTTTGGGATCACGGCTTGTAGAAGTTCTGCATATTCTGCAGGATTATTCTGTTTCCATCAGACACCCTGCCTGTTTGCCTGCTCTGCAGGATTATTTTGGTTTTACCAGATATCTTTCCTGCATACACTGCAACCTCAGTTCTTCACTTACAGGTTTTAATACTTGCAGTGTTTTTTCATGCACCTTGTTTTTGCAGGCATATCAAAAGTCTCCTTCTGTCTTTTTTCAGTTAAGGCCATTATTTCTGTATTAAATCTGAGCTGTGTTGTGAAATGTTATTAATGATTTTGCAATGTTAAATTATGCTTTTATACTGCACCTGCTTGTTCTGTTCTTATGTCCTGATGTCTGTGTTCAAGATGAGCAAACACTAATTTTGTTGCTCAGTGTGCAACTAATTAATACAGTAAAACCCAATAATAGATTGCAGACGTGTAATTTAATGAGTTAAAGCTCCATCTCATACAAGTGTCAACCGCAGCTGAAATCTCTAGTAAAATTTTAAGCAGAGTCAATTTCTATTTATAATTTATCTTAATATATATATAGCTTACTTAAATTTAAATAGAACTTAGTTTTTGTATTTAGCAGACACAGATTGAACTGCACCTAAAAGAAATAAGCAGATATTAATGTTCCTAAAACTTAGGCAGACTTGAACTTTCTTGTGCCTGCATAAGAATTCAAAATGACCAGTTTGCCTTAGCGACAAACACAATGAAGAAATTTGAATGTCTCAAGCTGATTCTGAATATATATGCGAAAACTGTGCTAACTCATTTTTCCTGCATGTTTTTTCTTAATATCTATTCATTGAATGGAATGAAAATGTAAAATATATTTTCAATTTTCCATAGAATTTACTTGAAAAGGGGAGAGAGAGACTCAGGAAAAATAAATAGATAGATAGATGATAGATAGATAGATAGATAGATAGATAGATAGATAGATAGATAGATAGATAGATAGATAGATAGATAGATAAATAATGCTGTCATTTGGAGAAATGAGGAGATTGTCACTAACAGGAACCACCTTGTGCTTCTGAGCATGTTGAGTCTCCTGTATCATTTTTGAAAACCTTTGGGAAATTGTATGTGTAAGTTAACTGTGTATTCTTAGGAGACAACTTTACTGTAAATTACTCAAGGCAGCTAAGCAGCAGATCCCCTTTGGCTGTTACTGTGTTTGGCTATATTAGCATGTCATATCTGCACACAGATGTTCAAGCTGATTTTTTTTTTTTACAGTCTAGCATTCGGCATATACAGGCTTCCTTTTTCATTTCCCTTCACTCCCTTCCTTTCTGTCTTTCTTCTTCTTACTTTTAATGTGACAAATATGTAGTGTTATCTTTTCCGATTATTATTATTATTCTTAATTCCAATGGAATGTATAACTTGCAAGCACTCTCACAGGAACTTGGGTCAAAATGAAAAGCTAACAGTTGCTACATCCTTATTCAGAACTGATTTGTTGATTTCAAATTATAAAAACTGAAATTTGGAAGTGAGCTGCAAACCAAATCAGAAGAGGCTAGACATAATTTAGAAAAGTGTTACAAATTTGTCTGATAATTTTTCTTCTTAAGCAGTCTACTCAATATGCAACCAATGCTAGAGTTGCCATCCATCTCCTAGACTGTGATACTCTGTTGTAAGGAAACATCCTTTCTGTGTAATAGTAGTTGCTAAGTGTAGCCTAGTCCTAGCCTGTCACATTTTTATTTCTTTTATATGCCTGGTGAGCACAAAAGCACTGTTTCACCACCATTAAAAGTACTACTCATAGCTCATTTACACCATAGTAAAGTATAAATATTCTCGTATTATGGAAGTCTGTGAAAGGTTGGAAAACTGAATTATTTGGAGTAAAGGTAAAAAATGTTAACCACTTCTGTAGAACCAAGAGTTGGTATGAGATTACTAGCCCCGTGTTGCAAATAAAATTTCTAGTCATTAAATTCCTACTTGTTTTGTCAGATCAACTTACTGGGATTGCACATGCTTTGATATCTTTTCTCCATGTTCTTAGAGATGTAAAATCATTAAAAGTTATAAGAGTAAATAACAGAAGAAGAAACATTTAACTTGTATCTTTTTTTTTTTTTTTTTTCCTAGTTCTTATAGCATAAAGCTTTAGAAAAGAAAAACACAACTTCTTTTTCTCCGTAAGTAATTTCAATTTTAGGGAGAATAAAGCTAATTATTCATGCAATGCCATGGTGCTATGCAGAAAACATACTGTGTCTTGTTACCTAAAAACTGCTTTAATGAGCAAAAATACAGTACAGAGAAAGTGAGGACAATAACATTTTGAACACTGATGTTATGAGAGCTTTTTCCAGCTTACTTTCATTGGCAATAAATTCTTTCAACTAATTTCAAGTTTTATAATTACTTGTGAGAGTATCCTAGAAAAAAATAGCCTGGTGTCAGGTATGAAAGACAAGAGAAATTACTGGAAAATCTTTCCAGTTCAGGTTTACAAGCTCATATTTGAGAAATAATGCTTTGTGTACTTTGCTTTTGGAAAAGAATTTGGTATCTGCATTGAAATGCATTTTCTGTTAATCTTTGTCTGGAGGCCAGTGGACTGCTGTGAATTTTGAACATTCTTTGGCTAAAATACTGAGCACACACCACAGCTATCCCTGCTGTGCTGAAGACCAGCTGGGAAAAAGATACATACTCTGAAGTTAAAATAGTCGGAACAGGTCCTCTACTTGATAACAGCTGAGTGCTGTAGTCAAATACAGCTATTGCAGCAGGATTCTATTGATTTATACTGGACAAAACGGGTGCTTTTATCAAACAGTTTTGTGGCTACTCAGCAGTCTGTGTCAAGCCATAGGCAAAGATTTTCAGGAAGTTCCTGGCATGCAGTGAGACAGAGAAAACTGGTTATTATACCAGGCAAATCGTTCAAATCACTTAGCAGCATGCCTGCCTCAGTCAGATGGAAAGCACATTCACATTATGCGGATTATACTGCAAGCCAGCGCAGCAGAAAGATTAGGCCTCACAATTTTCCAGGTAGTGTTTAAAATCTTTTCCCCAGCTGAAGGATATAGCTGACAGTTCACACTCCAGAGTCAAGTTAATCTGTAACATTATCCACCCATTTTGCACTGAGCAGTCCCCAAAGCAGTTTGTAATATGCATATGAACTGAACCATTGTTGTGATCAAATTTTAAATACCCTTGTGAAATGGGAAAAAAAAAAGGAAAGATAAAATAAAACCCTGCTGCTCTGGTCCTGAAGATTGACAGTGAAAGGAAAAGTACTGCTTCACTGAATGCATGGCTCTGGCTACGGTGGCTGCATTAAGTTGCTGGTGGGACTTACAGTCCCTCTTCTAATGCATGGTTAATAGCTCAGCATTAACTCTATAGGGCTGGGAGATGAAGCTTTGCTATTTTAGACCATTATGAAATTGTGGTAGTGTGAAATTTGTGTGATAGTTATCATAAATTTGTTTGGTCGAGCATACTTATTCAATATAGCTCATGAACATCACTTTATATGGTAGGTGTATAGCTATTTCACCACTGCAGCAGCTGTAGTGCAAAACAATAGCAGTACATGTAGCATTTGCTGAATTTACTGGGTTTTGAAATTGGTTCTAGTCCTGGTGGCCAAACATCTTTTTGAATGACAGAAGAGAAAAAGCATCAGGAAGAAATTGCTGTTATGGCAAAAAGGAGAAAACAATGCATCTTGTTCAGACCTCTGTTGGCTTGATGCCTTCCTCAAGAGTGATTCACACCATCATTAATTATTTGCATTTGTTTCATAGTAGTGAAATCCAGTCCTGACTTTACTGTATACTCAGAGTTGATCCCATTTGTGGAACTGTATAATTCGTTTTAATAACCTGAACACCAGCAGTATGCCATGAGATTAGTAAAAGCTTCTATACTTTATGACTATCTTGTTAAATTAAAGAGTTCTCTGTTAATGTAGTCTCTGGTGGAAAAAAAAAAATAAAAAAATGGAATTTGTACTGTTGCTGCTAATAGGCTATTTTCTTCTCTGACCTCCTAAACATTTGCTTTTTCTTATTATTGCCTCTGGTATGGCTTATTCCTGATAAAAATAAAAAAAATAAAAAAATAAGAAAAAAAAGAAAAAAAGAAAGAAAAAAAGAAAAAAAAAAAACAACACCCTCTGTTATTTGACATACTTGCATTTTAGGAGTATGTTCAAGCCATCCTGCAATTCAAGCAAAGAAAACTGATGCAGTCAGAGGTCTGGAGCACCTCTCCTATGAAGAAGGTTTGAGGGAGTTGGGCTTGTTTAGCTTGGATAGGAGAAGGCTCCAAGGAGACCTACTTGTGACCTTCTAGTACTTGAAGGGAGCTTATAACAAGGAGGAAGACTGACTATTTACACAGGCAGATAGTGATAGTCAAGGGGAACAGCTTTAAACTAGAGGAGGGGAGATTTAGATTAGATATTAGAGGAGAAATTGCCACTCAAAGAGTGTAGAGGCACTGGAATGTACTGCCCAGAGAAGATGTAGTGTTGTACTAGATGATCTGCAGAGATCCCTTTCAATCTAATCCAAGCCATTTTAGGATTCTGTGATGCTTTTTGTAGAACCATATAGTAGTTATTCAATTTTGTGATGATTTTATAGCTCTTTTTTTTTTTTTTTTTTTTTTTTTCCCCCTCCTAATACTATATTAGGAAGATTTCAACCCATGATTATGCAAGCTTCTTCTATAAAAATCATATAGATAACTAGGAAAAAAAAACAAAAAACAAAAAACAACTATTCCTAGGAGGGGGGTTGGGGGGGAGAGTGGGGGGGTTCTATCAACTAAGTTTTGTGATAGAAAATGTATAATGAAGATAACAAGAATGTTGAGTATTGATTTTTTATTTACTTTTTAACTGTCAAGGCAGAATAATATATGATGTAATATGAATTTTGTTTAATTTCAAAATTTTTATAGAGACTTTTTTTTTGGATGCTACAGAGTTTTCAGAATCATTAGAAATCAGCATGAAAAACCACTGTTACCTCATTCTGCAAAATCAGCAACAAACCCATTAGTTTATTAAAACTGTGCCATGAGTCTTAATTGATTTACTCACTTTATTGTGCAAGTCTTTTTTAATTTAAATATTCATGTATTTTATCTTGAAGTAAATGTAATTATAAATTCTGACACAAGTATTATTTGCATAGCAATTGATATCAAGGAATAATTCATTAATATTCGATGATGTGCTAATTTGTGCAGAGCTTAAAGCTATTGTAAACTTCATTTTGCCTTTAGATGTAAAATTGTTGCAATGTAAATATAACTGTATAATTCTATTAATCAGTTTCAAAGCGTATTTGAGACTGCAATGTATGTTCCTTTATTATTTTAACTATAGTGGAGCAATATGAAATAGTAATCATGACAGAGAATGGGTTTTCTAATGTTCTCAACATCCTATTTAGCATGTGCAGTGAGAAACACTTGTGTTATTTCATGAAGACTTTGTTACCTTCATTATTTCTTACCTGAGAAATCAATTCAGATATGCCGTTCTACTTCTTATTAGCAATATAGGAGGAAAAAAAAAAAAAAAAAAAAAGAAAGAGTGGGAGAGAACTATAAGATGTAAAGAACTTATTTTTGAGGAATTTTCATAGCAACATTTGTTCATACTTTAGCTCATTCTTACTGCACTATGAATATTAAAAAAAAACAACAAAAAAACAAAAACAAAACAAAAAAACCCCACCATATTTACTATGGCTTAGAACATATAGGGTACTTCCTTTGTATGTGCCTAGATAGCTGAAAATGAATGAAGCTTCACAAATGCAGCTGGCAATATATATCTGGTTTACATTTAACCCAATGCTCTTTGTAAATGCCTATACTCAGCTGAAGCTCTGAGCTTGGTGATAATATGCATTTCTTGACTTTTAATAGACAGTCCCATGGGAAGTACACAATTAATAAAAACCTGTAAGTTAACATAAATCATACGTGACACCTAAAATATTTTGTTTTCTAACACACTATTAATTGCCTATATTATAGTTTTATAAAATGAGTAAAAATAATGCAGAATGTACTGCACATTAAAAGTGCACAGAACTTCCCACTGCAGATAGTTCTGAACTTTTTCTCAGACTTTACAATCTTCCTCTGATAAGTTGTGTTTGGATTGTCTGGAGAAAATGAGAAATTAAGAGAGAGCAAAAGGTGTACGCACTGCAGAAATGCCCATATTGCCGAATACAATTTGGGTGATCAGCAAGTAGGGATACCTGCAGTTCTCAGCAGTTCTTCCTTGAAGATTACTACCTGCTGAGAAGAAGAAAAGCTCATATCTCCGTAGGAGGACATCATAGAAGTAGGTCAAATGCCCACAGGTGACTGACCAATATGGATATGTTAAAACATTGTTAATTCTAATACTTATTCTTTCTGTTTCTTAGGTAGTTCCACCCTCTTCTCTTCCCACCCTTCCCTCACCTTTTTTTTTTTTTTTTTTTTCCTTCCCTCTTTTAGTTTGTCCTATTATTGGCGTCCTTACAGCTTGCCAGCCATCTGTCATTTAGCAGAATGCTTTTCGTAGCAGACTACTTGCAGTATGTTGATCCCTGCTTGTTATTCAATCCAAGTGCTCTGTTACCTGACCTTTAGTAGTATAAAACTGCATACGGTATTTTCACATGAAAGGATAACCTAAAGAAGTCTTGTTTGAAAATGATATGTCATGTCGGAGCAGTTAACTGGACTGCCAGACTTGGCAAACTTGGAATAGCATTTTCTGAAGAAATATAATGACAGGTTCAAATTTTAGTTATTTATTCATTATGTAAAGATATCTTGCAAAGGAAATTTCATTCATTATACTGCTACAAAGTACATTTCCTTAACAACTTCCATAAGAACTTCTAATTATCAAGAGTAGCTAATCTAGAGGGAATTGTTCTGAATAATGTACTATTTTTTTTACTTGCATGAACTATGTCATGGAATTTATGCATACTGACTATACTCATGAATTTAACAGCCATAAGCTTTTGGTTTCAGGTTAAGCAACAACAACAACAACAATAAATATCAAAATAACTACAACATAAATAGAAATTAAAAAAACAAAAACAAAACCAAGCAAACAAACAAACAAACAAAAAAAAACACCAAAAACATTTTCATAAACAACATGTACAGGCTACAGTAAGTTTTTACTGTTATGCCTTCAGATTTTTTTATTATGAATCCAAGATGGTTGAAGTGCTGTTCTGAGCCATTATTTTGAGCACTTTAAGGCTTTTTTTTTTTTTTTGTTACATCTAAAATCTCATGTTGATTTAACACATATGCAGACTTTGATCTTCTCTGATCAGATCTCAGCACCAGCTGTTTAGGAGATCTCTCAAACAGATATAGCACCCAAATTCTTTTTTTCTCTCAATAAATGAGATTCTACTTGACGTCAGTTAAGCTGTGCCCATTTATAGTGGTAGACTATTTGCCTCACAGGATTTATCAGGAGAACTTCACTTTTTTGTTTTGTCTATCACTCAAGATATAGAGCTCTATCTTCTGCGTATTTGAATTGGATTTCAGCTGCAGAAGAATGAATTGCTGCTTACAGTTCTGATCTGAACCTGTTCTGATATCCCACTGAAAAAAAACAAAAACAAAAACAACAAAAAAAAACTCTTTGAACAATATTCGGAAGTTCAAATCTGTCACATTGTATATAACCCCTCCCACAATCCTTGAGAGGTGAGGAGGTAAGGAAGAAAAATAACAAGCTTAAGATAAAATAAAAAGTACTCTGTAAAGAGGATCTCCCACAGTTGTACCACATTAACACTGCAATTTGTATAGCTGTGAATATCTCCGCTTTATTTTTTCCTGTGCCATTTCCTTACCTGTGAATTAATTATAAAGTGTTTTCAAAATTGACAAATCCCTTGTCCTCTTTCCATAGTTATAAAGTGTGGCTGGTGAACAGTAGATGTTGCCAGTTTGTTTTCCAAATGGAAGACAAGTTTGACTTGGCAAGGTTGCCAACAGCTAGAGTAGTCTGGGGTTATGGTTTAACTGACTGTCGCTAATTGAAGGGAGAAGACTAATGGCTACATGCAATATTTCCACAGTAATGAGAGCATCACTTTGACACTGCTGTGTTGCTCTGTGAGAGACTAAAATGTTTTACAGGGATGGCAGAGCAGTATCACTCACAACCTCCTCCACCCACACATCCTAAATGTCATAATATAGTGAACAAGCTGTCTTGGCTTAGGAATTCTAGGCTGCTGCTTTTCCAGTTCAAAATGGGAAGAAAATAGGACCTAGTGGAAAAATGTTGGCCAGCTCCAACTGAATGCCAGGAGTACCACTTAACCAACATATAATAATATGTAGAAAAATTTCTCCACCCAGTGCATAATAATAAAAGAGTGATAGCGATGATGCATTAGAGTGACGACATGAATTACTTCTGAAAGTATGGTAGACTGATGACAGAGATACTGTTTCACAAGTAAGTAATGAGCACATCAAATTTTGTAGGAAGAGAGAAAAGAAACCACTTCAGTGGGTTCAGCATATACACAACTTACAACTCAAAGACCGGACAGTAGCCATTATCTCCCATCAGAGAAATGATCAGGTTTCACTGAGAAAGCTGAAGTAAATCACTGCAAGACAGCAGAGTGAGAACAGAATTATTTGTTTAGACTCTCTAACAGATGCAGTCTATGCTCAGATTTGTTATGAAACATGTTTTCTCCATTGTACGGTATACTCTGGCTTAGAAATTCATTTTGTCAACATGAGCATATTTACTGCTGCTTTCAAACTCTCTAACTTGGCAGACAGGCAGCTAAACTACAAAGAAATGTGGGACAGAAGCTGCATCTGTCTGCCTGCTTTCTAAGAGGAAGAGTCTCTATAACCAGTCTGGACAGTCTCACCAATCATTGTCCACCCTTACTCACGTCCTAAGACAAGTAATGAAGAGGATAATAAGGTGAGAGTGGTATATTATGATGCATGAGATCAGAAAAAGAGGAGGCTGTGCTTTTCCAGATAATTTGAAGAGGATTATACATTTATATATTATCTATCCGGGAGATATTCAGCTAACAGGGAATTTACCTATGTAATCTGGTCTCATTCTGTTCTTTAGATATGAAGACACCAAGATTTATCAAACAAAAAAAAACATCATTAGGAATTCCTTGCTGGGATTTTAACAAAGAAATATATTTGTAGAGTTTATATGGCCCTTCCTGATTATAGACATGATAAAGTGCTATATCCAGACCAAGAAAAATCATAGGTGGCATAAATTATTCTTAATTAATACCTTAACATCAGGGAGGTTATAAAAAGATGCTTATGTGCCAAAGGGTTGGTGAGGTCATATTGTTTCTGAGAGAATATAGACATCAGATCACACAACGGTACTTGCTTGATATTATCTCTTTCATTTGGTACAGCTGCAAGACTTGGACCTGTCTCATATTTTAGGATTATATAGGTCCCCAGCTGAGGCAAACATTTGAGCATGCTTTAAATGCAATTCTAATTAAAACCTTGTTCTCTCTGCCATTCCAACTTAAAGGATGATAGTCCAAATTAAATGTCATTAACTTATATGTTTTTCTCACAGCAGTATTGAGATATCAACCATAAATAAAAATATTTTTGTCTTCTGACTTTGATCCAGTATGTCTCTAATAAACTCTTACTTGCATTGTTGTGGAGAAGGAATGTAATAGGGTTCATGGCACTATTTAGATACATGTTTATTTTAACAAGAATTAATAAATTGTGCTATCTCTAAAAAATAATTTAAAATACCCAAAAACTCCTGTCATGAAAGTAAAAGGTTTTTATTGTTGTTGTTCAGTAATAGATAAATTAAGTCTGGATTTTCATACAGTGTATGTTTATTAATAATCCATTTGCCAAATTATCTGATTAACAACTTAATCAATGAAATGTAATTTAGTGTTACTGATGATGTTAGTCTTATCTCTAGAGATTAGAAGTAAGTTTCCTGTGATGTAGGTTTGAAAGCAGTGCCAGGGCTGGTGTGTGTTTTCATACAGTTTTCTCTCAGTGTACAATGTGCAGACATTTTTTAGACAATTATTTGCTTTAACGCTTTAAAAAAGTGGTAGAAAGTTACTGGCAGAAAATTTAGTATCAGAGTTACCTAATTCACAGGTATTCATAGAGTTAAAGTTATGGACACGAAAGATGAGGTGGAAGTAGTGGGATACCACTAGCTGTTCTTCAGCGTAGTTCTACCCCTTAATCCATAAAGATTGTTAAAGCCTCTGGAGAGGCTGGGTGACTGTGGTGACTGTTATCCTAAAAAACAGATGGTAAAGTGAGTGACACCTATAAATGTGCAGGCTGTGTTACTTCACTGACAAGATGCTAAGCCCTTCTGGCACTAAAGTAAAAAGACAGGTGTTTTTGACACAAAAAAAGTAGTATTGAAACTATGCCTCAAGCCATGTGGAGAGTCAGAGCCAATTTTTCAAGTAGAAGTAACTAAAAATCTAAATTGGGGTATACATGTAGAAGCACAACAGCTTCAGACCTTTCTCATCAATAATTTTTTGATGAGTTCTAGTGCCTGTCTTATATCTGCAGAATTAGCCAATGGCTGTTCAAATAAAACTTAAAAATTCAAGGTTTGAATTGTTTCTAGCTTTGCTCTGGAAATCTTTTGCAGCTAATTTCCTAGCAAATGAAATGGCAAGCAGATTTTTTTGATTTCTTTGAAAACATCCTTTATGTTCTGTATTAGGATTCTTCAATTACCTTTGTGTCTGCCTTAAATACAGTATGAAGTTAATCAAGTACTTAGATACCAAAATTATAATAGCAATTAGCAATGTCAAGTTTAGAGATTCACGTGGCCAACAGGGAAAGCACAATGGTGTAAAAACCGATTTAATGAGTATACTTACTTGAAAATCCATTATGACTTCAACAGATTACTTTGTTGAAAAAGGTATTAAAGCTAATAACATTTAATCTACTTGCTTGAATTTAGTAATATTTTTCAGAAACCAATAAAAATAAAGCCTCAGTAATCAAATACTACGAGATGGTAAAATATCCAGTGCAATTATTTTTTTCTGAGAAATTAGGCTTCTATCTTTTTTTCCACCTTCAAATTTTAAACACCTATTTATGTTTATGCATGAAAGTAAGTTGTTAAGCAATAAAAATTGCCTCAGGTTTGCACCAAAAGAAAATGCAGTGGAATTCACCTTATTAAAAAAAAAAAAAATCATAAAAAATAAAGGGAAATGCGCCTTCTGATTGTAGTTGTGATGTGAACTGAATTACATCCACTACTTGAAAACTTTTACATCCATTGTGGTCTATTTAAATTATCAGTTTCAGAATATCTTGTTATACTTAACCCTTTTTATCACTTTTAGTCAGAGCAGTTCTCCTCTAGGCACATAGTCTCCTTGTTCATTTGTTCTGGCTGGATAATATATTATTACAGTTCTGATTTAAATAGTGTGTTCTATATGTTTCTGGTAACCAGGGCACTGTAGCATTATATTTTATTATTCAATGATAATTAAATTACATTGGCAGGTGCAGAACATGAGGAAGATAGAAAGGTTGCTATCTGTATGTTAAAATATACCATAAGGCTTTTCTTTTTTTTTAAGTAGTTTCCCATATTGCTCATTTAATGTCAAACTTTTCTTTCATAGCTATACTTATTCATTCTTGATCGTACAAGAGAACAGTCTCTAAAGAAGATTAGAAAGTAGTTCTATTCCAACCTGTTGATGTGGACATCTTTCTGGGCTTCATTACAGATTGGGAGGACCAGGTTTCCTGTTTCCCAAGTAACTGTTATAACTGTGTAATTATGGTGTTAAAACTGTTCATTATAACCATGTCCATTCTTCAATAGCCATATTTAAACAGCAAATATTGCATTTTATTAGAAACTATTGTAATTTACTACATCTCATCTAGTGAAATCTAAGTGAACACTTATTATAAGAAACAGCGTTATTTTCACAGTCAGAAGTTTAGATATGGAAAAACTAATCTCCTTTTGCCACCATTAATCATTACTATGTCTCTTCCTGATTAATTTTCACAACTTTTTTTTTTTTTTTTTTTACTATTTATGCACTGCTGTTAATATTTTCCTTACTGTATGTTTGAATCACCATATATTACCCAAGCTCATCAGAGAACATACCTTTTAGTTTGGATGTGTTTGTTTTTCTTGCTTCTTCCTGAGGTACATAAAATGATTTGTATGATATGTTTGGTAGATCACCATCTTTTTCCTTTTTTTTTTTTTTTTTTTTTAAATCCCTCTTGCAGAGGATGTGCTCTGTCTCATGATCTAGGTAGTTCTGGGGCAGTTAAGTGGTTAAGTTGAAACATTTAAAATCAGATCTTAAATTGGTATATATCTTACTAATATATTTAATTTGACTTCTGAATCTTCCATATTCTAGAAATTAAATGGCATTTTCTAATTCTTCTGAAGGCAGCAGCAATGCTTCATTAAGGATTGGGAGTTCATATAAATTATTATTAATATTATTAACTTTGTAAATTAATGCTCAGCTGCTATGGCAGTGGGCACTCTATAGACTGTTTGTGCTGTCCAATAAATGTAAATTTGGTAATGTCTGAGATTGGCAAAATTAAATTACTCAAAATGAATTTTGCAAAGAGTACATGATCTAACAGTGACATTATCTTTACATCAGAAAATATTTCATGATATTTTAAAAAAATCTCCAGTGCTCCAGACCTTGATTTACTTTCTTGTTTGAGAACCAGAATGTTAGTATTACGCTCATGTACCTAACACCATTTCTTCCAAAGATTAACATCTCATTTCAGTTTTCTTTAAAAAAAAACAAAGTTTTTTCACGAGATCTCCAGGACTGAAGAAATTTTCATTGACAGTCATCCATCTTACTATTTCTTGGTCTGCATAAAGAGCAATAGATTTGATATCTAATGCCTTATTTGGAAAAAATATTATTTTATTTAATACTCTATGTTGATTCTACTGGGGTTGAGACAGTTAAGCTACCTTTTTGTACTTGTTAATGAAGCAATGCATTTTTATAAATTACTTTACTAATTTCATAATCACTACCCATTATAAATTATAAACTCAGAAACTAAAAACTCTAACTATGTTTCATTAGATTACTCTGTAGAATAGTATGAAGCTATTAAATATATTGATGAAAATGCTAACTTCCATTCATTTAAACAAAGGAATGACACTTGTATTACCTTTTAAGAAATGCAGACTTTACTTTGCGCACAGAATTTATATGGGTTCTATCTAGTTCAGTATTTCACCAAGTGAATGCACTAGAATACTGTTGATATTTTTCATTTCACTTTTTTTTTTTTTTTGGAAAGACAGGAAGGAACATGTTATTATCTTACATGAATATCTGTATTGCAAAGGCTCCAGGATTTCTTTTGAATGGTTAATTCAATTGATTTACTTTGTTGGTTATTGGAATCTCTGTTTTGGAAGAATATACTTCTACTTAAGCAATATTCAGTGACAGTGAATGTCTGGGTACTTCTGATTTTTTTTTTTCCTCTCTCTTTTTTTTTTTTTTTTTAGGGGTATGTTGATTTAAACTTTTTTAATCTTGCTGTAGTTGTGTCTGCCAGATTAAAGCATCTCCTATCGGAAAAATATATTATTATATACAATTAAAGGTTATTCTCTGATTTGTTGAGATTCACAGGTCTACTTCTTGAGCCTTGAAACAGCCTTCTAGTTCTCTGTCTCCCACATCCTGAAAGATTTTTTTTTTTCTTATGCAAAGATAAACATTATTTTTCTAGTAATGGTCATTTCTAAATGATATACAAAAGTTGTGGATTGGTCCTATTTTAACTTGACATTCTGCATTATTTCTGGGAGCAATTAGAATGCAATTTATGTTAGAATCTCATAAACTCATGCTCAACTGATTATTCACAATGACCCTTGTATCTTCTTGGATGTAACCATTTCCCTAGCAATTTTTTTGTTGCTGTTGTTGTTTTTGTTGTTTCTTGCCCACCAACATCCCCATCCCTCACTTATGTTCTTTACATCTGGTCATGTTGCAATACATAGCTTGCTTGGGCCCAGATTATATCAGGATCAAAAATTCCCCCTAATCAGTGATTTGTTTTAGTTATTAACTTTTCCCTTAATTCACATTTGTCTGCAAACATCATATCTAATAATTTTGTCCCATCTACTGATAAAAATCACAAATCACAGAGCCAAGATTTGTTCCCTGAAGGATACCAATAAAAATAAGCTTGGTTGATCATGATTCTTTGGTAACATTATTTTTTTACAGTTAATAATTAACCACTTTTTCATCAATTTAATGTGTAAAGACTAGAAGTAGTGTCTAGTTCCAACAGTAAAATGCTGTGAAGTGTCAATTTTTTTATTTATGAAATAGAAATCAGTGTCACAAAACCACTATTACCTTTATTATACTATGATTACTCTTGTCAAATAAAATTGTATTTATTTGGCTGATTTTGTTTTTCATGAACCTATATTATAGTATTTTTTAATCATGTTTCCTTTATTTATATATCTAAGTCCCTATAGGGATACTTTGCTCTGAGTCAGAATAAAATTAACTTTTATAACCTTAAAAAAACTATTTATGTTACATATATGCCTTCATGCTATCTTTGACTATTTTGCAATGCCAGTCACACCATCATTCTTTAAAATGTAGGGTCTACTTCTAAAATCCATTTTTTCTTTTGTTCTAAGCTATACTTCAAAATAAGTACTACTGCCTTTCTTGATCACTGAACCCTTTGGGATCTAGTAAAATTCTTTTTCCCTTATCTGTATATAATTCATTTAAAGGTACCTGCTGTTTCTACAGTGTCATGTAAGCACTTACTTATTCACATATTATCACAGACAATTTAATGAACAGTAAAAATTGATGTGCTTATCTCACTGTGTATTATGTTAATCACTGAACTGTGTTTTTAACAAGGAATGAAACTAAATTTTTGGACAATAAACATCTCCTATTCATAGCACTGAAAGGTCAAAGACACAAGAACACATAAATAAAATATTCACAACAAAGCTCTGCATTAAATTATGGTGGCAGCTTGCAGTACAGATTGTTCCAGATTCTCCTATACACCACTGTCCCAACTGCATGTAGATGAAGAGACTGCAGAGGCACTTATGACACCTTATTTCTTCTCCAAATGACCCAAAACTTACCTTGTTAATGATGGAGAAAAGGTTAGTGATTTTAGCATACAGATGTCATTGTCTCTGCATCCCTCCATTCTTGCAAACAGTAGTATAGGAATCTGTAATGTTCACAGTTTTTTGTGACCTCTTACACTATTGCATTATTTCCAAAACACAGTTAAGAACATTTGGCATCATAATACTAAATTGACATTGTACTTCATGAGGTGATGAATTCTGTAACTTGTTCAGTCAAGTATGATAATTCAGTTAATTTTACTTTAGGCATAAAATCTGTGAGTTTACAATAAAATGCTCAAAAGCATTATATCATTAAATTCATATAAAGCTATTTTTCTCCATTGTTACCTGCTGGATTTTTTAACTGCTGCTTAGCGTTCCACTGAGCAGAAACTGCTGCTCTATTTGTTCTCCCTTTGGACAGTCAAAAATACTGTCATGCTTTTGGCTGGTTTCAGTGGGTATTGCATCATGTATAACAATTGAGTTAGATATTTACAAGATTGCATGCATTCTTAAGGGATAGAAAAAGAGTTACTGTAGCTAATGTGATCTGTGTTTACCTTTTTGCCCTCTGCAAACCATTTTCCACATACCAAGGACAAAATTTAAGTTCTGAACTAATAAGCCCTTAAGAGTCCTTACTAATTATAATTTCCAGTCCTGCTTTTTTATTCCTTTGTAATCTCAGTAACCATTTTAACACCTTGTCAGGCATTCAGGAATTTCCATCTGTTCAGCCTAGTGCATTTGTGAAATAAACCCATCTGTACAGCTGATTAAAAATTGGATGTAGTCCATGTTTTGTCTTGATTCTGAAAGAAACAGTATTGCCGCAGCAGTTGTTGATGTAGGGACTGAGTATAGAATAGAATGTACAAGGCTAATGGAACAAAATAGCTTTCAGTGTTTTCATTCATTTGTATTTAATAATTGTTTAAAATAAAATCAAAGCAAATTAAGTGTGACAAGCAAGACCAATTATAAAGGCTGCAAAGTTCAGTCTGCAGTTAGAATATGAAGGATGTGTAGAATTACTATCCTTTCAAGCAAGGTAGCAAGGTGAATCCAAGATGGCAGAAGCTTCTTACTCTTATACAAACACCCTTAGGTTTATTCTTAGAGTGCATTTGTTTGTTTGTTTTTCACTGGTGTGGTAGGCAGTCTTCAGTGGCATGCTTTTAGAGAGGAAAGACAGATGTATAATTCCTTATTGGCAGACTGTGTCAGTAGAGTAACTGATTCATTTGTGTGTGCATTAGGCTGTCAAAGATACCAGCTCTCTTATTTCCATTCATAATTGCTCTGCCACTGCTGAAGGTTTTGTGGATGCAAAGCTTTGAAAAGTGACAAGGTACACCTTTAGAAAAACAAAATGTAGCAACAAAAACTGGCCTGACTTACTAGAAAGGTAAGATGAGAACCCATGAACAGGGTGTGGATTATTAGGTGAGTATTGAAAAGAAAAAGGAAAAGAAAGAGGTGGGGAGAGTGTAAGAGGCAGTATGAGAACCTTTGTCATATGTTGTCTTAGATGCCTCGGGACAATTGTTGTCACTCATTCCTCATCCAGCATAGATCTATCTACCTGCTTTTGAATGTCGGAAGTGATGCAACACAACTCATATCGTACTGGAACAGAATATAAGTAACACAGTGAAACAGATTGTGATATATTGTTCTGTAAGCTAATGTCAATGCAAACAGATAAATCTACATAAGATGCCACATCCCCATGGAAATTTTCAAGTTCACATTTAATTGGTTTAATGACCAATTAAATAGCTTTGCATGAATATGACTATGATGCTATGATGCTTTCATTCCAAATGCCAGTTCCAAATTTCAGACAACTCTTGCTCAAAGACATATGTCATATGGTCACGTAAGCTGTATGGGCAGACTCTTCACAGCTCTCTAAATGACAGGAGGTATAATGTAACTATATTATTCACCTTTTGATGTTCACTGCACTCTCAGACCCTTTAATTGTAGTACACCAATAAGAAATATCATGAGGTTTTGTGCATGAAACAACATCTGAAACTTCCTGAACTATGAGTTAGGTCTACTGACCTTTATTCCAGTACAAATATATACGTCTTCTATCCATTCTAATTAGTTATTATTTGGAAATCCTTCAGAAGGACACTCTGGATGAGAAATTTTGAGAAATTTAGATATATTATGATACAAACAATAGTACATAAGCTGCCAAATATCATGAAGTGGAGCATCATAAACTTTTATACTCTAAAAAAATATATGTGTATATATATTTATATATAGCTTTTTTCAAGCCATTTACAATTATCAACAGAAAAACAAGACCTTAAATATAATTTACCATTTATCAGTAAATGTTACTGATAACTCTATTTAATAGCATTGCTATATACTCAGACAACAACAACAACAAAGAACCCAAGCCTCAAATCCCAGAGTAATTCTAGAAATGAAAGAAAATCCAGATGTTCCAGTAGGTGGGATTTATACATAAAATCAAGATAAAGAATTGTTTATACAGAAAACTAATATTTTAGGTGCTTATTAGTTGAGGAAAGTGTGAGATTTTTATTTCTATTTATTTTTATTGAAAATTCAAAACATTTAATAACGAGGAAAGGCAACTGTAATTATACTCTGTAGAATTGTTGCCCACTGTTTTGTTAAATATGGTTCCTTTTTGGTGATAATAACAATACGTCATTTGGTGGATTGTGAAGTCCCTTAAGGAAGTTATGATATAACCCTGGAGCTGAACAAATCCCAAGTGCTTGTGTCTGACTTAAACACGATAAATACAAATTCTTCCTATACAGGACATGTGTTGCTAATATATTTTAAAAACGGTGTATTTGGAATTTGAGTTTCAGGCTGTCCAGTTAAATTGTCTTGGATGTATTGCAGTGTATAGAGAAGTATTTTAATTTTTAGTAAAGTCTAGGTGAAAAGATGGTAGACATGGTTTTCTCCTCCCTTGTTCTTCCCCCCTTCATAGTTTAAACACATTGTTTGGTCTATAGAGTTTTGAGCTCAAATAACTTTTTGGTGCAGCTCAATCATTTTCACTATGTGAGGAGTGTTTCCTTTAAATCAAATTACACAACTGCTGTCTCATATCCTGATTCCTTTAATAGACTAAGATACAGAGAGCTTTCTCAATCCATGTGGATTGAATGACTAAAGGTGCTCCAGGGAAGTACTGTGCTGAAGACAATAGGAAAAATTAATTTAAGCAATATCATATGTAAATCCCCGTTGCCTTTTCACACCAGAATGTTAATTCTGGGGATATATGACCCCACTGGATTTTATGTCAGTCTCAGACAGGGTAATATAGAAGTATAACACAACTGAGGGAATAACTTTTAGGTTTGAATAATGCTGACTTCATTATGATAGTGACAAATTCACTAGTGGTTTACATGTGTGTAACATAGGATGCCATTTGGGTTATGAATTGCATAATAAAGAGATGAACTTGTCCCAGTGTTTTCCACATAAAAATAAATACGGAAGTTTTATATGCAATCAAATTTATGCGATGCTGGATTTAATCAGCTGAATGTGTAAAAGGTTTCTAGGATCATGTTTTCAAGGATCATCGGCTAAAACTAAACATTAATGTTCACCTCCTCCACCGCAGTATGTTTCCTGAGCAGACATCTTTTTCAGCCAAACTGTTTGAGCAGCTGATCTAAACTCATTAATGTAACAGTATTTCAGCAAAAGTCATGCTGATAGCTATTGGTTCATTAGTGTCTGAATCCAGAAGGCATATAGAAATAGTTAGAATCAACTGACAATCTTGGCTTCAAATGTGATGAACTGATAAGTAGGTTAACAATTTATATATATATATATATGTTTTATTTTGCCTATGTTTTGAGAAATGATTGAATATTATACTGTTTTAAGATTTGTACTAGATCTGCTTCATGATTGTATGCTTATTTATCATGCATAGAGAAAAATTAGATGTCATTTAGTAATGAGGTGTGTTTTGTTATCTTACTAAGTCACAGTGCTATACCAACTTTGTCACACAATTTTATTGACTAAAACTGACATCTGTAGTCTTGTCAGTTAATACAGCTCTGTGTGGTATAGTTCTAATAGGATGAGGCTAGAGGTGGTTTTGGAGACATAAAAAATCATGAACAAGAAAAGCTATAAAATACACATAATTAAAGTCCAGAAAAATCATCAGAGAATTTGGGAAACCAAGGAATATGCCAGCCTGTAGGACATGATGATGGGTTGCCATTGGTCTGAATAATTTATTCCATCCATGCTTAATCTTTGTCCTAAATTCATGTTGCTAGATGGAACCAAAATAAAATAAAATAAAATAAAATAAAATAAAATAAAATAAAATAAAATAAAATAATAAAAAAGAGGATACTTAGATGTGGCTGCAGGAGAGAAGCACTGGGGAGAAATGGATAGGAGGGAAAAAAAGCAAGAATGAAGACACTTGCAAGCATCATCTCAAACAAAGATTTTTTGGATGAAATGCTGTAAGACACCTGTTAGTTGAAGTAGCATAGTTCTTAGTAGCATAGTTCTTAGTCTTCAAAAAACTCATCATTCTAACAACAGATTAATTATGCAGGTAGAGCCTGACAGCTGGAGCTTGACAGCTTGACAAAGACTGGGAGATGATGAAGTGAATGTGATGTAATTTATATATATATATAAATATATACACACACACACACTATATATATATATATATATATATATATATATATATAAATGTATAGATATATATAAAACAAAAAATATTTTCCCCCTACTTAACTGAACCTCTCAAAAATATTTTACTAAACAGAACTCATAGCCATAGGCACCCATTTTTGAAGGAGAAACCTGTAACATGTTTACAACACACTTTTCTAGAACGTGCTTCAACCTTTTATAAATTCATAGACTGATTAATTGAAGCCATACTTCTCTGTCTTCCTATGTAGTATATAACTTGTTTTGCATGAGATTATACCATGGTAAATACAATCCCATGTATTCTCCACAATATTTTAAAACTTGTCCAAAATGCAACCTTCTGCTTTATAGTACATACTCACAAAAACAAAGAGTATGAATTAGAAATGGAATAGTTTATTGTGCATGCAAATAAATTTTGTAATTGAAAATAATTTGTCTTCATTCTGAGTATTATTGCTTAGGAAAGAACATCTGGTACTTTTAGAAAACATGAAATTTCTTTGTTACATAGGCACTTTCCCACCTGTAAAGAGGAAGAGTTTAAAACAATAACTTTGACCAGTTTTAGTGTTGTACTAGCAAAGGTTTCCTACTTGATTTCCAAGCTATTTTATATTTGTTTATTTATGTGAATACTTATATAAATATTATATTATTTTATATTGAACTATATTACATTATACTATATTAAATTTGAATATGTATTTGTATAAATGTTGTACATCAATATTTTCTTTATATTCTGTTTTCATTTTATTTTCATTTTTTACATTATTATTGTTATTTTTTAATTTAGTATAGCATATATATATATTAGTATAGGGTAGATTTCATTTGGAAGATAAGATTTGACTGCAGAAAATATCATGCTGTATGTATGTGTTAAAATAACAGCTCATTTAAGAGGTAATCACAGAGGGTGAAACTGTATTTGAACTACTAATGTGCAGTATAGGTACATGTGGTTTATAGGTCAAAGTATAATAGTGCGAACATTTTTTGATTGATACAAATTGTAACCACTGTTGTCAACTTGGCTCCAAGAATCCCACGCACTTGAGGAAAAATAATAATGTGGTTTTTAACGATGCCAAAGTACTTCAGGATATTGCTTCACCAAATATTAATTCTTCTGCGCAAGTTCCAGATTCCTTTTAGTGCTGCCCCCAATTAAAGCTTTAAGCACTTAACCTGTAGTTGTGAAAAAAGCAGTTTATGATGGGTGTAATCTTACTCCCAGAGGTATAATTATCTCAGTTGGTTCCCAATTAATCCATGAAGTTGTTAGGTCTTCCTTTTAATTAGATCTATTCTTCTTGAAGAACAGTTTTATTTTTCATATTTCACTTTATTATTTCCTTCTCTGGAACCCTGCAGGGTGGGAATACTACTTTGAAATATTCTTAGTTTGATTGCTGATTGATTCTTAATGAAGATGATGATCTTCACCCATAAATTGCATTAAAACTAGTTAGGAGGTTGGAATGAAAGTCTTTTAAAAATAGAAATAGCATGTAAATATGTACCAAATGAGAGAGTATTTTTAAGAGATGTCATAGGAGAAGGCATGTAGAAAAATGCTTCATATAAAGTTGTATTTTCTTCCTTGTTTTGACATGTGAAAATATCTTATTTTTATACAAGAAACTGCAGCTAAGAAAAGAAACTTCATTAAATCACCACTTAGTAAATGGAATATTATCCAAAGATTGCTGGAATTTCAGTTTCTCTTCCTTTCAAGTTTCAACTTCACATGATAGAAAGCTGCATTAATTTAGCTGGCAGTTGTATCTATTTCCTCTGCTGTGCTAGTGGAAATCAATTTATCCCCTGAAACAGTGGACCACTTTTAGAGAGAGGAAAAAAAAAAAAAAAAAAAGTAATCAACTTAACTCTGGAATGTATCCAGCCAATGGAAGTCCATTTGATGTGTACACCAGTTTCACTGGCTGAAGCGTCTCCTGCCCATGTTACACTTTTTTTTTTTTTTCTTTTTTTCTTTTTTTCTTCAGTTTGGTCTATTTTTGTATCAGTTTTATGGAAAGTGGAATTCACTATTAAGAACTGTTTAATACTAAATTCAAGATTCTTATTAAAAACTGTATAAACCAAGTTTAGTATTCCTTACACATAATTAGTAAGAGTTCATTGAAGAAAGCAATATTCAGTGAGATGGGAATTAAAATAATAAGGAAAATAAAAAGATAATTAGTGTTCATAGATTATATTTATGTCTGCAAATATGCATTTTGAGCAAATTACTTAAACAACATAAGCTGAAGGGGGAGTTATATGACTACTAAACTGCATAGGAAGTATACTGGTTTGAATAGAAAATAATTGTTATAAAGAGAAAAAACATTGATATATTTTCTGAAGTAATTGGTGGCAGTGATTATTTTAATTTTTAGTTTCTAAGTGGAAATTTTTCTAAGTGGAACTGTCTGAAGCTTTTAAAAAAGTAAATAAACAAAAAAAAAAAAAAAAAAAAAAAAAAAAAAAAAAAAGAGGTTTGTGACCAGATAAAACTGTGGAGAAAATTGGTTGTTGTAGCAGCAATTTTAGGAATAAAGTTGTGATATCACACTGCATTGCTAAGAAATGGTATCTAAATGTGTGACTAGAAATGGAAGTAAAATGTCCCAATATTTTTTCTTCTTGAAGTTATTTACATTTTCTAGTGACTGAATGCGTAACCACACTTACAATCTTAAAGTGAAGTGTTGTTTTAATTATAGTTAGTGTATGCAACATTGATGGATAAATATTCTGCCACACTCTGTAACTGTCAAACATAGTGATACATGTGAAGAAGAAGCTTACAGCTAATGTTATAGTGAAGACTGTGACACTGGACTTTATTTAGGCCTAACCCACAGCCTTTTGACAGCACAGGGATAACTGCCGTCCTTCCTATCTACTTTAATCTTCAACTTATACCATTATCATTGTCATGGGTCTTCATGCTAGCAGAGATACAAGTGAACTTTAGCTGGAGTCATTAATGCACAAAGCAGATGGCAGAAGAAGAAATAAGGTTCACCTGCTCCATTTTCTGTCTCCATTAGAAATAATACCTTTACTGATACCTATGCAATAGGAAATAATGAAGAAAAAGAATTAGTTTGAAAACACAGTGGAGTTTACTGAGACTAACCACTGCATTCTTATCCATTCAAGCCAACATGTAGAACTTGCCAGCAGATGGCATAACCCTGCCCATCACTTATCAGTTCTCTCTAAAGAATGTGAAAAGAGAAACAAAGTCCAGGCCCCGAACAGTGATCCTTGAAAGTTAAGTACACTTCAGGGACAATGTGATGAACCTGATGTTGTGTCTGTTCTCAGGTAAATTAAAAAGAAATGAAGAAATTTATAATTTCATTGTAACAGGAAGAATTTATACAAATACCTCCTCCCCCCAGGAAAATATCAGGTAATTAAAAATGTTATTTTATGGTGTAGATCATTTCTTTTGTGTGTGAAATTTTTAGTTGGTTTTTATTAAAAGGGGGTTGCTAATTGTAAAATCGAACCTCTGAAATTGCTCTGACAGACCTTTGTTCATTATGCAGTAATTAGAAAGGCACCATTAGCATCTATGCTATGAACTTTTCAGTGTAGTTCAGGACACATGGTAGTATAGCCAATTAAAACAAAAACATTTAAGTGGGTAAGAAAACTATTAAAGCCAATTCATTAGACCTGCATATTTTGGGGTCAGTGGTACAGAACATGCACATCAAAGCAGAAAAAGCTTGAGCTGCTAATATGCCCCAAAGCACTGAAGTGAGCAGCATTGCAGATTGTGAATTTGAGAGGTAGGGCAGCCTTAGGGTACTGATTACATTGATGAGGATATGGTAATGACTTAAGCAGCTGTCAGGAGTTACAGAGACCAAAATCCACAAGGATGTGTGGCTAAGTAACAGATGCCTTTAAGACTATCAGTTTTGCTACTGTTCAGTAAGTTACAGCAAAACTTTAATGAGGTGACCTCCACAGCATTTTGTACGTAGACTAGGTTTTCATTTTTCAAAAGCCATTTTTCTTGCAGCGGTAGATAAGCTCAGATAGACCCAATTTTAAAAGTTACTGGTACAAACTTGAGACCAGAGAACAGCAACAGACAGGAAGAAGAAGACTTGGAAAAATACTGAGTTGTAAAATATTTCAATCAATACAAGGCTGTTTTAGTACTCTGTTCAAATCCAGCTGAGATCAGACACCAATGGCCTCCTTAAGGCCAGTGTCACACTATAGAGACGTGGTCAGGTAACTGTAATGTCCAATCATATTTCAAATATTTTTGACAAAAAAAAACCCGCATAATTTGTTTTTGAACTTTTTTTTTTTTTTCTCTCACAAACATTTGCAAATTAAAAGTTATGTGCTAGGTCAAAACTAAACATTCCAGCTCTCTATTGGCCTGTGTGGAAAAACAAGCATCTCAAGAGAGCGATTCACACTGTCCAGGACATCTAATTGTCCATTTGTTCTCTGGAGGATCTTCCTCTTTTGACTTCAGAGATATCTTGGATGATTAATTTAGATTAGAAGCCTAACTTGTGGAAGGCTAAAATAACAGGCTGTGGAAGAGGGGCTAAATAAATAATGTGCCTGTGACAAATCATTGAGTTAGTGCCACTGTGAAACTAAAGATCTATATCTGTTCTTCCGTATTCTCATATTACAGCACTTGCAGACCCTTATTAACTACATACAGTTAAATGTCTTTTATCCCCATGCTGTAGTTCCTACAGATGTTCCACCAAGAAAACTGAATTTTGCTACCTGTTCAGTATTGCAAGTGGCAGAGCAGGGTGCAAAGTGATACTGCCCTCAGGAGAAGTGTGGCAAATCACTGACACTTGACCTCAGTTGAGCTTATATTAAGTGCTGAGAAGTCCTCATACTGATTATAATAATTCTTCGGGGATCACCGTCCTTTCCCTCTGTAGCTCATATGCAGTTCTTTTAATGAGCAGCTCAGTGTTCTTGTCCACAGTGTGCACAGAAGTGAATAGAGCTGGGAATCAATCAGCAGTGTGATTAATCACTGTTAACATAAGAGCAGGATACTGCCGACTGTTGGCATGCAATGTTTGATTTGAATGCTTTTATCTGGGGAGGTAGAAGTCTCTCTTTATTCTGACAGAAGCAACCCTGCTGCTTCCAACAGCTGCTGAAATCAGGCATGTTTCATTGCTATTAATTCAACATAAGAAATCATTATCATTGTGCTGAGGTGCTGGACACGTATCATTCTTCCGTGTCTGAATTCTAAAGTAAAATTAGGAAGACTTTTCTGCTTTCAGTTAATGAAGCTCTTACTAGGTAAGTGATTTGGTTCTAGTCAGAGTTCAGTACTATTTTTTCACTTTACAAACAAGGCAGGAGATATTAAAATCAGAAAGACTCAAGATTAAACTAAATAGTGCATAGCTCTCCTTTACACCAGGTGTAAGCAGCTCTCTAAGCTGACACTTTATATGATAAAAATCAAAGATTTGCATATTATTCTTGCAACTCAAAATTACACTGCCTTTCCCCTGCTGTTTATGTGAGAACATTATTAAGATTTTTTTTCTTGCTTTGGCTCCCCATTGGAGGTGATGGATAGTTACTTCCTTTTACTGTCATCAAGCCAGTAAATAACCAATTAACAGTAGGAATATCATAGGATCAAGTCCTTTTCCTTTTATAAGTCTTTTAACTGGGAAGGAAAGCATTAAATCTAACCTAATATATTTACTGCAGTCTGCTGTCCACCACTCTTCTATGTGAGTGTCTTCAAAATGGAATAAATGGCAGTAGAGAGTTTGTAGCTGAATAATAGCACTCAAGTGAAGTTATCATATAGGTGACATCTGATTTGTACTCTTAACCAACTAGACAATATTGCTGTGGTGATTATTTTTAATATTCTCAGGGGAATATCAGCAGGCAAGAAGCAACAAATTGTGGTTTCCACTTTTGGTAGTATGTGGCAAATGGCATATTTGCCCTGTTCTGATATTTCTAGCTTCAATTACCAATTCAGTTCCCAGATTCGTGTATTTGATCTTTCTCTTCACATATTAAAAGAGATCCGATCAATAGAGAATCCACAAAATGTCTGTTTCAGGACGACATTACCTGTTTATTCAGTTATCTATAGGCATATTTAATGTATGTTTTGTTGTTGTTTTTGTTGTTGGAGCAACAGTGAACATTAGTATACATTAGTATACGCATTCCCAAAGATAATGATATGCATTTATTAGGGAACAACTAATATTTAATTTTTCTTTTTGTTTGAATCAAGGAACTTTTTTGAAAGTAGTAACCTTAGTTGTATAAGCTTCCCTGCTGTTTTGGATGTTCCTCCTGATAGGTTTTAAAAGTTGCTTGATGACTCCTAAATTATCTGCATGCTTAAATTTAAGTCAGCCATTTCTTATTCTCTGTTGCATAATCTTAACTTACATGTTAAAAGCATGAAGCTTTCGATATTACTAAAACACCTCTTCAGAAGCTAGTTCTATATTTAACATTTACTTGACAAATACTACCACCTAATGTCTTGAAGTTTGTCAATAAGTATTTATGTGTTAGAACATACAACATGGTTAAGAGTAGCAACTATTTAATGATGCTTCATTAATTTCAATGAAATGCTTGGAGGCATATTTTCAAAATGCCATACTGTTATCACTGTTCTGGGAATACATCATGTTTTGCAACAATTACAATATCCATTGGGCAATAAATCAGTTTGTTATATTCCTCAAGGCCAAGAAAATGAGCTAAATTGCTGTTTCAGAAACAACTTTTCCCAAGCTCATTTAAAATGAGGAGAATTGGAAAGGAAACATTAGTACAGGATTAAACTGAAAGGCCAAGTGAGGTATATATAGGTACAACAGAAGGGCAACATGGGGACTGTGAACAGGATTCCTTCTGTTGCAGTATACCACTAGAGATAATGAGAGTGACAAAAATGTGCTGTAAATAACTTATAGCTATGGAGAAAAGTGAAATAAGAAAATAAAATAGGTACTTAAGTTCTCTGAATTTTAAGCAAGATGGCTCTGCACTTTTCTTCCAGATGTGGAGGCAGGGAAAAAATAGAACAAAATTCTTTGGCCAAATATGCTTTAAACTCCTGATGTGCCTTTCTCCATACTACATACTAATATTCTGACTTTGTATTCATTTACAGATTTCGATCAGTGAAATACTGTGATGATACTTACACACGAATTAGTGCATGCGTATTTATTATGCACAGGTTTTCTTTAAACATTGTTTTAGAGAGATTTTATTATTTTTCCCTTCCTTTAATTCTGATTAAGTAAAATGAAACTGCACAATTGACAAGTAATCAAAAAGGAATAAAAAGGCATTTAAGTTAGAAACATCGTAAATTTGTAATAATCTTTAATGCAAAATATTCTGTAATGTGTCATGAGACTGTGCTGCTTTGAATTGTTGAGTCTTTAATCACTCTGAGAGGTATGTGTATGCATATATAAAAATACACATGCATGAAGTTACCTATCAGTGTCTCTCTCTATATACAAAAACATTTATCTGTAACTATCTTTATGTATAGGTTTATATATATCTTACCCAAGTTCATTGATTTTTATCTTCTTCAGAAAGCCATACATTAAACACATACTTCTTTGCCCACACACAACTGTGGAAATTGTCAAACTTTTTATTAAACTAATGATAGGTAATTAAGTATCTCACAGGTGAGAGACTATATGTAATATGCAAGAAATAGATCAGGGATTTTCTTCACCTTTTATGAAAAATCTTGAAATTATAGAAGTTTCAGAGGTATAAAATAGACATACTATCTCCCATATTTAAAATACAGGAAAATACTGGAGCATGAATACTGCAAATCTTACACATAAAGTGCATATTTTCAGTCCAGTGGGCTGATTGTGGAGATGTGGAAATGTATCTGCAAAAATACTGACAATTTGCTAGAGTTCTGGAGATGAAGGAAACTGTAAAGATTTCTTCTAAAATAAGACACAGCAACAGATTTGGGATGAACAGAAATGTCAACATTTCATTATTTAGTTTGATTGAAGAAAACTGTAAAAAAGATAGAATCTCCAACGAGTAGGTGCTTCAGAATTTATGGAATTCATTGACACAGTGAAAAATCCATATTATATACATTTACCTATTAAACTCTTGAGTAGTTGTGTTAATATATTTCAGTGAGTTCTTTGCATCTGTGAAAATGCACCTTCCAGAGCTAAGAAGTAGTGCCTAGAGTTATTTATACTTTTATCGGTATGTCAAAAGCATAATCAAAGGGATGACCCCGTGAACACGTTCAACCAAACTTTCAAGTAATTCAGTACTGGATGTCAGAAGAGCTGCAGAATTTTGTAAAATAGGCATAACAGGCAAAATACAACTATGCAAGCTGCAGTGTGTATGCAATGCCATGCATGTAGTGCATGCAAACTACAGTGATGCATTTGGTTTAAGAACACACATGCCTATCTCGCCAAAACTGCCTCTAGGTCAACTGTGAAAAAGTTACCATGGTACAAGCACATCTTAAGGCAATATCTGATACATATAATATATGATATTACTAATTATGAGTGAATTGTCAAATAACTTCCAGTGATTTCATGGTTAGCATGAATGAAACTCAAAAAGTTTGTTAGTTCATAAAGTTTATAGTAGTTTCATTCATTCATTTTAATTTTTAAGCTTGTATTTAGACATGCATATAAGTATACACGAAACACATGTCAAAAAGCATTACATATATCTGTATTTTTTTCTCTTCTGCTATATATTCTTCCAATTTTTATTATTATTATTATTCCCCCCAAAAAGGGGGAATAATAATATATATATTATAATATTGTATTATTATATTATATAATGTATAATATAATTATATATTATAACATTATAAAATTATATCATATTATATAAATATAATATATTATATATATTATATAAATAATATATGATATAATAATATAGTATAATATAATTGTAATGTAATATATTATAATATATATTATATGTTATGTTATATATATATATATATATATATATATAGTCCAATTATTATTCCCCCCAAAAAGGGGGAACTGAATGCACTTTAAAACAAAGCAAAACAGCAACAACAATGAACTGAAACAAAACAGATATATATATACATATATACAAATCTGTGTTCCAGGATTCTCTGTCAGTTAAATTTCAAATATCACAAAATGTTTTTGTGAGAAAGTCTAATACTAGAACATCCCACTGAGTGCTGCAACTTTGAAAAATAACAGTGTCGCCACCATACCATGTTAAACGTTATCAAGACCTGAGTTCTTGTAGGCTGCTTTATTCTGTCTGTCTGGAGTAGTAACCCAGATTGTTTGTGTAACAGGTAGAAGAACATTTTATTTTTTCAGCCTAAGGTCTGAGGGAAATACTTACAATTTTATTTGGTTTCTGGTATTGGATAACTGCAGGGATATAGTTCAGTTAGTGAGAAACCAGATTAGAAAGATGAATACTGGTTATAAAGAGCTCCTGATAGGAGGGCTATGAGAGTGATCAGACATCTAAAGAAAATATAATCTGTGAAGAAAGCTGTTTAGAGAACTGTAGTTTTTCAGTCTAGACAATAAGAAACTTCTGAGGTCATAACAAATAAAGACTAAAATCAGAAGGGGAGATACAGGTAAGATTTTTCAAAATATATTGAAACAGAAAGGACACCTAAACTCTGTGATTAAAGGTGTTGAAGAAGGTTTTTAAGAGTTCACTGATGAATGTTTCTGAAATTAGATGGGCATCATCTACAGTAGTAGTTTCTGTACTGGGGAAAATTAATATAAAATGTGATCCTTTAAACTCTATGATAGGCTTTTACTTAATTGGTCTAGACAGTATCGGTTCCAGTTTTCTGATTTAAGTGAAATATATAGGGAATTCTATGCAAGAGGGAGATAAATATTTTCTTTTGCACTTCTACAAAGAAAAAATAAACAATGTATATTTTCATCTGATGCCATTTGCAAATGATCATCTGGTCAGAATTATTACTCTCAAGGCTGTATTGTTTCTTTATACATTGACAGTAAAAGATATAGACTAAATTGTTTTCTAATAAAATTTGCCTTAAAAAAAAACCAAACAACTCAGAAGTAGACAGTAATACAGTACTTTTTACAGTCATTTTCTTGCTGTTCTTTCCTCCTATTTTTATTTTTATTTTTTTTAGTTTTACTTTTTTCATGCGGATTTCCTGTATTTTTATTTTTTCCTCTGGGTGCATTGGAATACATATGTATGATAATCAAGCATTTATGAAAATAAATGAGTTGACATGATTAACTAAGAAAAAAAAATGAAGATGTAGTGAAGTTTTGTCAATACTTTGGAAATCAGAATGTTAATATTGAAATTTCTTGTCAGCAGAGCAAAACCTAAGTGTGGACAGTTGAAACTGAACTGTTGAAAGAAATAGTACATTAAAGATGAGAAGTATGAATCAGCAGTAGGGTAGTTCCTTTTCCCTTTCTTGTCCTTAAAATGATTCCTAGCAACAATATTATGCAATGATGCATGTTTTATATGTAGCGGGAATTCAAATCAGCCTATAGTTGAATCAGTAATTATCATAAACAAGGAGCCTTGAATAGGGTAATTAGGACCTAAGACAGAGATTAGGAAGCTAAAGTACGAGATAAAAATAAAAAGTAAACTTTTTTTTTTTTTTTTTTTTTTTTTTTAACAGTAGACAGACAGTTGTCTGCTAGACTTTGGAATTATTAACTTGTTGATTTTCTAGCACTGTTTTATGTTACATGATCTCCATCTATTAATTTCAGCATTTTTCTATACAAAATAATATTCTACAATACTGTAACATGTCTGTTTTTGTATGGTTTTCAGAGATCTATTCTAGTAGTTAATCCTGGGCATCATCAGAAAGGTGGCCAGCAGGGATATTGTCCCTCTCTACTCAGCCCTTGTAAGTCCCCATCTGGAGCACTTCATCCAGATCTGGGATCCTCAACGCAGGAAAGATGTGGAGATGTGGAGCTGCTGGAGTGGCTCCGGAGAAAGGCCATAAATATGCAGCCTTCCAGCACTAGAAGGGCACATATAAACAGGAGGGAGACTGAATTTTATCATGTTCTAATAGTGGGACAAGGGTAAATGGCTTTAAATTAAAAGGTTGGGATTTTATGTTAGATATTAAGAAGAAAAAAATTAATAAGAAGGTGGCGAGGTGCTGGAAATTTTTGCCCAGAGAAACAGTGAATGCCCCATCCTCGGAGATGTACAAGACCAGGCTGAATGGAAAGCTAGGCAACCTGATCTAGTGAGCAGCAACCCTGCCCACAACAGGGTAGTTGGAACTGGCTGATCTTTAAGATTATGTGAAAGGATGGAGAAGAACTTCAGCAGGTGGAAAGATAATGGGAAATTAAAAAATAAAATTTAGATAAAGTCACAGAGTTCTAGATTGATAACTCCTCCTAAGGAAGAATATTCTTAACCCTTAAGGATTAAATTAAATTTCTCTTTAAAAAATAAAAAATAAAAAAAAATAAATCAGAATGATTCCTCAAATGTTCTATAGGATACAAAGTTTTAACCTCAGAATTTAATAGACTTGTAGCTGATTTAAGTTAAACTATTTCTCCAACTTGCCAAAAAGACTGGCCTATTATTAGTGCCCTTTTCAACATATGGTATTATATTCTGTCAGTACTTAGGCAGGACATGGTTCTTTTTTTATCCTGAATCCCACTTGTACTTCTAAACTGATGATGCATTAATTTTGTTACAGAAATCTTGCCAGATCTTTCTCATTGCCTAATGATTATCCGTGCTGTAGCTTATATTCTATTAGTTTCCCAGAATTCAGTGTTCTTGAAAGTTATTGAGTGATTTATTTTTGTACTCAGCAGATTCTGAATATTCATTATATATGTAATATATATATATATAAATATATATATATTACAGAATAGGATTTTTGGGGGAGGACAAGGAAGTATTTAAAGGAATAGAAAGATGGGCAATCTTTTTTAGACTGTGGTCTTTTTGCTTAACTCCTCCATATCCTCTTAGATTTGTGTCACTGAAAAGATAGAAAATTTCTCTAAGCAACTAGAAATCCATGATCTTAAATTTTACATTTTTTTTCCCTTCTAAAAAAATTAATAAATAAAACATAGTCCATTCTCCCTTTTCAACTAATAGCATGAATCCGATTTCTGCATCATCTACACCTTGCTAGCACTGACTTTCAAACAAAAAAACAAAAAAAAATTATGTTAAAGGCCTATGGCTAGTTCTTGAATAATTCTACTGAAGATTTGTAAAAAATGCATAGGCATGTTGATAGAAAATTTTATAGCCTACACATTTAATGCTTATAAATTAATATTGATCTAATTAAGGCATATATGCTGGTGTCTGTTCAATATGTGATGGGATGAAGACTGAATACAAATTAATCCGTTTACTAACAAATGGGGAAACAGAAGAGCCTAAAAATTGAAAAGAAAAGTTCCTTCCTGTAAATTAAATACAAAAGCTTTTCTGCAGGTGATCAGGAACTAAGACTGAAGACTTATTAAAATAGTTGAGAAATCAGGAGAATAAAATCTTAGAAACTTCCTCTTTTTAAAAAAAAAAAAACAAACCACATCAAATTCATGACCCCAAATACAAGTTTAGTATTGGCAGAATATGAGTACTTGCTAACAGAACTTATTATTATTATTGTTGTTGTTGTTGTTGTTGTTGTTGTTATTATTATTATTATTCCTAGAAAAATGAAAGCCATAAAAAAAGCTTGAAATTTTAGTGATAATATAATATGATAATGCTGTTTCTCATTATTCAGTTTGTCAAGAGTAGATTTCTTCATATTCTCACAAGGGAGAAACTGTCCAGAGCAGGCAGATTAACTGAAATAAAACTTCAGACATTCTTGTTCATTTGCAGACAGTTTGTGGACTTCAGTCAGAGTTATGAATAGCTAAACTTAATTAACCTAGTACACAAGTTAAATTTGAGTGAATCAAAACATAATGCTACCTTCAATACAGTATTGTTATGACAGGCTCACCAGTATAACATTAGGAGTAGCCTCATCACACAGCAGTGTCCACCTTTCTACTGACTAATCCTTCATGTAAGGTTATAGGCATTGTGGTTTCTGCAATGTGTGAGACTCAGAAGTGTAAATAGTGTGATCCATTTATTTATTTATTTATTTATTTATTTATTTATTTAGAGATGAGCAAGACAGCCTTGACCTGTGCCTTTGGAAAGTAAAAAGTACAGAAAAGCTCAAAGGTGTGATTTTTGCAATTTATATGGATATGTCCCTGTGATTAAAATCTCTGGGGAACTTACACTAGTTTCTTCCTAAAGGTGAATCAAAATATTCTAAAATATTGCTCACAATGAAGGTAAAATATGAATTCATGATTACAGGAATCGGCAGTTACTTATTAAATATTTATCATTAATACTTGCCAATGCACTCCAAGGTATTTTAAAAAACCTCCATAATTCTTAATCCCCAGTCAGTTAGCCAAATGAAGAAGCACTGTAGTGACTTCAGTGAGATTCTCTCGCACCCCTAATACACTAAGTAGCAAATTTAAATGCTCTTCTCATGCATTTTAAACTATTTCCAATACCTTTGTTACCTTACTCTGGAAGGCGTTTTTTGTTTGTTAGAGGATAAAGGTGTGTACTGAACCATTTTTTACTTTTGCAGCATTATACTTGTGATTTCTTATCAATATTAAAAACATTAGAGATTTTTTTCTTATATGCCCATTGAGCCCTTGGACACAAATCATCTGGATTATGAGACTATTAGCAATCATAAAGAAAATGATGAGAATATGTAAAACTCAAAGCCATTGGTGATTCAAACTGTAAGCAATTCCTGAAATAAAATCAACTTTTGCTTCTTTAGGGCTCCAATCCACCTACTTCAATTACAGTATCCCATTATTTTCAGGTTCTGGGATGAGCAAATTACAGTTTTTTCTAACGTAAGTGAGGAATTGATTCTTATTAATCAATAAAGTACTTTTATCAGGGGTACTCTGTGGTAGAGATGGTGTATATATATCTATATATAAAGCAGTGTTTTTTAACACTGACAGATCTTTTTATATAAAATATAAATACATAAATAATATAAATAAAAATAATAAATAAATATAATAAATTATAATTATTTTTTTCCCCCAAATTTTAACAATGCTCCACTTTTATAACTTCTTTTATTTTCTATCTTCAGGAACATTCCAGAAGAGATATGATATTTAGTATAAGTCAAGAAACATGAACAGTAACAGAGATATTTTCTCAGTAACGCCTACAACAGTTTTCTTAGTGAAGAGTTTGAATGTTAATCCCTTTGTTTTTCCAGAATGAGCCCACATACAATATTTGTCCTTCTCAGCCTCTAACTGCCAGTACATCAATGAGATTTCAAGCTTTTCCATCCTGAAGTATATCTTAAAATAACTTGACTGCTTGATATAGATCATTGTAAAATAAACAAAATTGAGTCCTGGAAATGCATGGAAGTTGGCATGAATCTATCTGCTGTTGACAGAGCAGGATTAAGTGTCTGTCTTCTTTTAAAAGAGATTTGTTCTTCTCATCATACCGATTTTCAGTTTTCACATTTTATGCCTGGTAGAATACATTTCTGAGTTTGGAACAGATGCCTAAAAAACATAGAAAATAAAATCCCTCTTACATATTTCACATACTTGTTGCCTTTTACTAGCTTCTAATTCAACAGACCTGTAGAATTAGAGCTATCTAATTCTATCAAGTTGATTTGTTTGTTTTGTTTGTTTGCTTGTTTTTGATGTTGTCTGGTTGGTTGGTTGTTTTTTTTGCATTTTTGCATTTTTACAAAGTATTCAGCTGTTTTTTGTCTGTTGGTTCCTTTGTGGCATTTTAAAAGCTCAAAATAGAGTTTTAACTGTTCATCTGTCTTGCTTCAATTTATAGGAGGGAGGCAAGGTTCTTTGATATATATATACTCGGTGTGAGATTAAGAAACAATGGTTCAAATGTTGGTCCAACCAGTTTAATACAAGTCCTAGCCATTTAGGGAGGTGGGGAAGGGAAGATGGGCAATAGGAAAAATGGGAAATATGAGCAAGGAGTCTCTGTAGAGAGCAAAAGAGATAGTCACCACTGTGGGAACTTGTCTGATCACCAAGGGGGGTGAGAGAGTGGGAGAAAGACAGGAAGCTCCGTATCAAGCAGGCCTCAGGGGGATTCTTCCAAAGAGGTTTTCCCCTCAGGGAATTCTCTGTCAAAGGTGTCTATGGGAGTTTGTCTCCCAAGTCCCTTGTTTAGCAAGGGCCTCTTATACCCCATTTCTGTGGGTTCTCTTCTTCTTCTTTTCTACATTCATGGCCCAACAGATAAACGAGCAGGAAGTGGTGCCTCTGTTGCCATGCACATGCATTATTGCCTTCTGCAGTGGTCAGCTCCTTCAAGCAGCACCCCTGAAAAAGACTGCTTGTCCCCTTCTGCTTATCTTTGTAATCATAAGCAGAGGTACTGTGGCACAGTGACAACCACCATTCAACCTCATAGATAATTAGCAATTGTCAGTCAGAGTCTTATCATTAGAAAGGTCTCACAAAGCAAGCTTTGAGACAAAAAAACAGCTTTCTTTCACATCATGAAGTAAAAATAATTGAAGAATTACAAATAAAAGCAATTATGGTAAGGACGGGGGATCATTGAAAAATTTCTGTTCTTGTATCTAATTTAAGTAAATGCATAAGCCTTGTATTTTATATAATTTAAATAGGTCTTCTATTTTAAACATACTCAGTTTCTTTGTTGGAATAGTGAGCTTGCACATTCTCTTAGGAACAAGTATGGAAGACAGAAATATAACATTTCAAAAACTGTTAGAAACAGATAGAAATAAAACAATTCCAGAGATAAAGAACAAAATAATAGATGGCACTGAGGTTTCTATTGCTAGATATATGAGAAGTTTTTTCACAACTTTTTTAGGAGAATATACTATCAAAAAAATGTCTTAAAAAAGAGTAGGTAGTTTGAGTCACTGGCAAATAATGTTTAAAACACTTCAAATAAATAAATAAATAAATATTAACTTTTCTAATCAAGAGGTATATACAGACCTTCTCTTCCATTGTAATTTCTCCCTTGCATCTTAATTGTATAATATTTAAAGCCTCATTATGTTTTAAAGTGAAAAACTTTGTCTTAAGATGTATGAGCAAGACAGAATGATGCTGTTCAGTTTCCCTTTGAAGTTCTGAGAACAGTCTTCTCATCATATCGTGCGACAATTTCTTAATGAGGGTGTGTTGGTGGAATAGAAGCTCAATGATTTTTTGTATGAGTGGCAAAGTTTTCCTTTGAGTTTAAAAGACTGTGAAAGCAAACTATAATTCTTGTATTGATCCAGACACCATCTATAGCTGTGTTTATTACATTTGTTTATTTTACCATAATTTATTTATGACTAAATTACTTGGTGATGTCTCCAGAAGACTAAAAAGAGAAAGGATATTTTTTCTGATTATCAAGAAAAAGAAAGGAGGGAGGGGGGAGACAGATAAACCACAATGATTTTAAGTGGTAATAGCTTTCACAATATAAGAGAAAACACAAATGGGGAAAAAGAGAAGATATGTCATATGAAATATGTAAAAGACTTTCCCTAGCACAATGCGCACTTAACAATCAGTTTACTTAGGAACAGATTGCAAAATTTCATGTTGTTCAAATATGATGTGGAATGAAGTCTTTTCACCTCTAAATTATTTACACACCAGTTTGAAAAGTAAATAAATGCTAAGGCCCTCATACTTTTTTCTTTCTTCTGAAAAGACATATAATCTCTTGCTGTCAGAAGACCTGTATCATTTATGAACTAGATTTCAGTATCATCTGTTTTAAATTAAATTTTTTAATTTATTTTATACACAATCCAGAGACTTTTGAAGGAAAGTAACCAATCAGATATTCATTGTTTAACTGGAAAAATGCAGTTTTGCATTAAAGAAATGCAAATTAAAATAAATAGATAGATAGATAGATAGATAGATAGATAGATAGATAGATAGATAGATAGATAGATAGATAGATAGATAGATGATAGATAAATCAGGACTAAACTAAACTCTTCTCATTCACCCTTGTGGTAACTCACAAAGATAGAATAAAGCTGTAAATCATAGAAATATATTGTACTACGATGGGCAAATTTTGTTTTTAGCACTTGATACAGTAACACGGAGTCATAGAGTGGCCTGGGTTGAAAAGGAACATGATGATCATCCAGTTTCAACCCCCCTGCTATGTGCAGGATTGCCAGCCACCAAATCAGGCTTCCCAGAGCCAAACCGAGGCTGGCCTTGCGTGCATCTAGGGATGGGGCATCCACAATCTCCTTGGGCAATCTGTTCCAGAGTATCACTAACCTCTGGGTGAAAAAGTTCCTCCTAATATCTAACCTAAACCTCCCCTGTCTCAGTTTAAAACAATTCCCCCTAGTCTTATCATGATCCTCCCTAGTAAACAGTAATTAAATATATATGAATAAATATCAGTTCCTCCTTCTGAAATATCACCCTGTATTCATACATGTTGAAGTGCTCTAAATTAGCAGCATTTCCACGTGTTTCTCATACTGCAATTCACAATCACTGTTTGACATCAGATTCTTCTGTGCTCTGCGAAGTTGTGTGCATTTGTGCAAAGTGACTGAAGTGGTCTCAGGAGCAGATCTGCTCATACTGATTATCACGGTGGTATTGGCTTCAAGGGAACTATGATGATAGTTGCTGTCTTGTTTGATTGCTGTCTTATTTGAGTGGATCATCTGATTTAGCTGTGATTTGCACTGCTTTTGCATGATCATTCAAGGTAGAACACCACAGGGGACCAAGCCTTTCATATGGTTCACTACTATATCAAGCTACTTCTTAATGTATTTGCAATGTAAATTCTTTCTAATTAAGGTTTTTCTAAGCTGAAGTTTCATATACATTTTTTTTTTCATACCTATAAAGGACAGAAATCAGAAGAGGAGGAAAATTTTCTCAATGCTGTATCTTTTCCAAAATATACAGTTTTCTTCTCAGTACACGCAACTTTACATGGAGCTTCAATTTGTATTAATTAAAGCTACTTCCTGGGTGGTCAAAGATATAAGGTGAAAATTTTGTTAGGATGCTTTACACTATAACTAAACACCCTGGTGTTTTATTGCTAATTGTCACATTTTCACCACAGTTCCTCATTGCTTTGTTGAACTGTGAAATTACATTATATTGCTATGAAATGACATAATATTCTCTAGTCTGTTAAGTGGGAGATCTTTTTTGTTTGAGTTCTGATTTAAAAGCTCAGTGTTCCTATTTACATTTTACATTTTAAAATAGTTTTGTTCCTACAAAAGAAGAAATGAACAGATGTCACCATTTTACCACTTACGCCAAACACTGGTAGAAAGACATTCCCTCTGGCGTCAACCTGGTTGAAGTAATAAATGAGTCTAAGCCACCATCTAAGCATCTACCCATTAACTAGAAGATACCTTCAAAAGGTCTAAGTCAAACAAAGAGATAAAAGTACAATAAGGTATACTACAAAACATCTTGTTTTAGAGCTGCTGCCTGTAGGCTAGCAATTTTCTACAAAGATTGGCTTTTATAATCTTAGTAAACCTTCCAAACGGTGTTGGTGTTTTCTCTGTTTTTGTGTTGTTGCTTCCTCCCCACTCCATAGGGCTGTGATACTAGTTTTATGATGGGATTTAAATCAAAAGTTATTTAAGATAAAGAGGACTTAGTTAAAGCAAAGAAAACAAAAGCAAAGCAAAAAATAAAATTCACAAAACACTAAACATTACAAAGCTGACCTTTGCCCCTTAGCTTCCCTTTGGCAAAGAGAATATATTATTTTTGTTTATATATTATATATATTATATTATATATATTATATATTATTATTATATATATATATATATATATTATGATATATTATTCATCGCCTCTGATTAGCCTGGGAAAGACTTACTTCAACCAAATCTTTTGTCTAAGAACTGTTGCTAAATTGTAAATTGGACATTTAGCTCCTGACATGGTCAGTGGAAAGAAACGTCCATCTATACTCTGAAAAAAATAAGTGTCTGACAGTGGAGAGAATTTTTCGAAGAAGTTTTTGTACTGGATAAAGAGGGATCCTCTATAAGATAAGACATAGGTGATTAATATTAGGTGAATAAAACTAAAATGCTTTCTTCGCCTTAATACTGGCACATTCCTCCACGTATATACTATCTTATACTTAAGATATTTTTCAAGTACCATTCATAAGAATTCAGCATAATTTTGCAGTTGGGTTGCAGGATTAACAGTATTTAATAATGTCTACTGGAGGGAGCGTTTTTTTTACTTTTTTTCCTACTCCATCTGTAAGAAGTTCTCCACCATGCTCAGAATTTCAAAAGTAATTTCCTTACTTCTGTAAATGAACTGAATGGTTTTTGTGAGTGTTTTTGTTTGTTTGCTGGTAGGTTGGTTTTGTTTTTGTTTTTGCTTTTGATTGGTTTTGTATTTGTACTTGGTATTCTTTGAAGTTATATACTAAAATTGAGAATATCTGTTCTGTGTTTCATTTGATCACAGAAGTCTCTTCAGATTTTTTATATCAGTTTTTCATATTAAAAGCATAAATAATGGTTCCTATTGGCCTTCTCACAAAGATATTTGAATCTTGTCATGATAAAAACATATGCCGCTACAGAAATTATTCAGTGTTTTCACTGAGGAATACCTTAGAAAACACAATCAAGAAGAAAGTCTTGAGACACGTGCTACTTATTAATTGAGGGCAACAAAAGTTTTGTTGTTGATATTAGGCTACCTCCTGTAGTTAGTAAAAATAAGTAGATAAACAGGTTTTGGGCACTCAGGACTCATCTTGATTCTATTATGTACAGTTCTGATGCAGCTAATTTGTGAAAACAGTGACCTTAAAGTAAAATAGTTAAAACGTCTGGAATTATTTTTGTGTTCAATTACCTGCATTAATACAGCTTTTGGTGTTCTTTATAGTATCAGTTGTATTTACTGTATAGTTTATTCAGCAAAAGTGGGACTTGCAACCAAATTAAATATGCTGCCAAAGGAGTAAACCATGTCTCGTTCTATGAACATTACTATAGCATGAGTTGTATATTTATATTTGTGGTAAGTAGCCTTGGCTAGGGGCCAAAATCCTGCTCAGTTTCTCACTCACTTCTCTTCCTTAATGGGACTGGGGAAGAATAGGCTGAGAAAACTCTGGGTCAAGGTAGTGACATGGAGATTGCTTAACAGCATCTCTTGCTGGCAGAAAGGACTTGATTCTGTGAAAAAAAAAAAAAAAAGAAAAAACAAAAGAAAAAAAAATGTATTGTCAATTAAAGTAAGTTCAGGTAGTGAGAAACAAAGACTTTAAAACAATACTGTTCCACCCCTGTTTCCCATGTTCAGCTTCAGTCCTTTGTCCTGACTCCTCGAGTCCCACTATCAAGAGTGATGGGGAATGAGTGTTGCAGTCAGTACATAATAAAATCTCCTCTCTACTCCTTTACTCCTTCCATCTTAATTTTTTTTATTTTTTATTATTTTTTTTTTTCCCATCTTGGCTACTGTACCCAGATTTGCCCTGTGGTGCAGCCACTGGTGCTAGCACAAGGTAGCCACAGTTCACTGGCAGCTCCCATCTGCCAGTACCTGGGCACCTCCTTCAAAACAGATGCCTGCTCTAAAAATCCTACTGTTCTAAACTACCATCATTGTGCAGAAAGTTTTGAGTTAACCTTTCTATGAGACTTGAAGTAACATTGGACCCACCCTGGCATGAACAAAGTTTTTAGAATGATGTGGAGGCAAAAGCAGTGTACATTTTCTAATGTATGTGCATTATGAATTTAGAATTCTCTTGGGTTCTCAGGTGAACAAATTACCTTTCACCAAGAAGATGTGTATTTAGATGAGAGAGAATGTTGTAAAGTACTTTCAGGTTTCACAATCATCTGGTTGTTTTCAGGTCCTTTTTTTTTGTTTGTTTTGTTTTGTTCTTGTTGTTACTATTTTAGTTATTTCTATGCAATGAATGAATGTCATGGATCCCTGTAAGCCATTTTTCCCTTCATTGACAAAGCAAATTTTGAAATAATTACAATTTCTGTAATAGTAAATGACTATTTGTAATTGCAAGTTTTGTGGCTGTTCCGTTGAACAGAACAGAATATAGACTGGCAGCCGTATTTGCTCAAACATATTTTTAGGAAATTCTAGAGTCTATGTCTATTTTAAAGTAATTATGACCCCAATAACTGAGAGAAAGGAGACAGAGGGAGGAACAGACACAGAGAACAGGGCGAGGGAGGGGGGGAGGGAAGGAGGAGGAAAGTAGCAGAAGTTCTGTGACTGCATAAGTGGGGAAAATTGCATAATTTACATTTGCTAACTTGACTGGGGTTTGAAAATTAATTGCAGCACTCTTAGCTATTGCCTTTTACATAGGATAATAGTTTGAACAATGTATGGGGTTTTATTAGTGTATTGCAAGGAGAATATTTGTTTTGCACTTTGTGCTATTAAACAGCTATTTATGTATGTAATAGTCAGAGAAGAAGCCTCCTCCTGCCAGGCATCTTAAAGACAAAAGAAACCTCTGCCTTTTCCTGTGCTTCTGAAAGCAAGTCTAGCATAATCTTATATTTTTAAGGCAGGTAACTTGTGTGCAACTAGCATTTAAAATGATACGTCTTAAAACCACAAGTCCTTTCCAAACTGATTTGGTCAAGATTACAACACAGTTAATGATGTGATTAGACCTGCTATTAACATCACTGCTGGTAATATCTTAGAAAGAATTTAATCATGTTGGTATAGGAAACCTTTGTCTAAATCTTAAAATATCTATACGTTGCAAGGCTACGTAATTGAGGCAGTGACCAGATATAGTCCTTGAAAAGGACAAATTGTATTTAAATGCAGATTATTCTCCTACTTTTGTGATTTTTTTTTTCTTCATAGTTTGTGCAAGTAATTTCAGATGGACAGCCAGATGGATTGAATAAACAATAGAGTAAGACACAGAAAACAATCAAAGCATTTTACCTATGCTACCTAACCTTTCTAAAATCATACTTGAACTTCGGAAACAAGATGAAAAGCACCCTCTTCCATTAATATTGAAAAAAAATAAAAATAAAAATAAAACAAACAAACAAATAAAAAACAAAACAAAACAAAAACATATCTTGGTATACAAGCATTAGTGATTTATATAGCATTGTGCATAGAATCTGTAATATGCTTTTACTTCTTGCAAACAGCTATTTTATTCTCTACTATGTAAATATAATGGCTAAGTAAGGAATCTATAAATGTTCATGGCTTTAAGAATATGTGATCTTGTCCACTTACAGAACAGAAGGAGGACACACGGTGCCCAAGTCCATATCACTTAATGTGAGGCACTTCTCTGAAAAAGCTAACATACAAGAACAGGTGTTCCATATTTCGGTGGTCAGAGTGTGACCAGGAAGTGAACTGACTTATCAAGACTCCTACCTGTCATTATGGATCATCCAAAAAACCTACAAAGATCAACTTAGGTGTTTTTAAAGGCTCCATGTAGCTGTTTCCAAATCCAGTATTTTTTGGCTTCTGCTACCAATAACAAGAGTAGAATGAACTATAACTCTCTCCTTTCCCCTAACCATCTCCTACTGTATGTATAACAGTGAAAGTAACAATATTTGAGTTATCTCAAGGAAATGAGCTTGAGAGCTGTGTCTCTAAAACCACTTCACTTAAAGGTTAATAATAATTAGTGTGGAGTCAACACCACCCTGATAAACCTCTTAGTTTAAACTAAATGACAGAAAAAGAGCTAGTAGTACACTTGTGGACATTACAATAAGAGAAGACACAACACATTTATAAAAATAAAATCAACAGACTGATAACTGAATCATACTTCAGCTGGAAATACTACAAATGGAGTTTTATTCCCATTTCTGTTTGGTTATGTATACAGTGTTTCTGTTGCTTAGATTGTGAAAAATAAATTAATCTTGGGTTTCATTGCATAAAATCTGAACATAAGACCCAAGTGACTAAAGGTCAGGAAATGCATAGGTTAACTCACAGCAGCCCATGAAAATGTAGTATGTTTGGAGGAGAGTAAGGGATAGTACATGTACATTTTTCCCAGCTCTGTAGGAATGTATGACTGATTTGTCAAGTAAATACTACTTGGCAGATCTACACCAGTAGTAATTTAAAGCAAAAGAGGTATTGAACTCAGAAAGAGACAAGCAAATGCTTTCTACACCAAAAAAACAAACAAAAAATATTAATTTAAACTAAGGGTGAGCAGAGGCCAACTATTTTTTTCTAATCTGCATACCATCTTAGACAGTTACTGGGATCTGAACCCCAGATCAAAAATAGCTTTTAGACTGAAACAAGGCAGCATTTATTATAGCTAAGTAAAATGATAACATTTTATCTGAATTACTTTACTAATAATCTAAAACCACAGCAAACGCTTTTAGAAGATGAACACGGAATAGAAACAAATGATGAGTAAGACTGAGAACTAAGCAGGACCAAATTAGACTTAAGTTAAAATTACTTCTGAATTTCCATTTAGGACAGCTCAGGTTTTATTCCTGGTTTAATACTTCAGATCTATAATTGGTTAAACAATAAAATTCCAGTTCACGAATGAGGATTTTTACCATCACTCGTGTTCTGTAACCCGTGAAGGAGATTATAATGAAAACAAAAATAGCTGTTTCATGAGCTGGAAAGGGATCATGAAAACTGGGACCAAAGAAACAGGTACAAAGATAAAATAAAACTGTTGCTTTGCTAGTTTGGATCAAATCTCACACATATCTAGCTGTTCACGGAGCTTAAGTGCCTATTGCAACTCCTGAAATAATCAATAACAACAAATATTGCAGTCAACTTTCTGTAATAATTTCAGATATTTCAAACCAGAAAGGCACATAAGAGAGCTCTAAAGATTTTTAAACAAATAGCAAGTAAAATATTATTCTTCTGATGAAAATTGATTACTGTTTTGATTTTTACATGTATATCCAGTTTATTATTTTTCCACTTCAGATAGATTAATTTTATTTTTTTACTTCTTGCTCTAAAATTTTTGTAAAAGCTGAAGTCATGTGAGGGCCTACTTCCTCCCTGGAAGATAAAAGCATTCCAAATACTGTAAACCTCCCTATTTTAATGTATCATAACACAAACTATAACACAACAAAACTCTATCTCAAGAGTAAGAATGTCTTATTTGTTTGTTTGCTTGTTTATTTAGAGACCTGTATAGAAAACAGTACATTAAGTTGGGTGGGTTACTGTTTTTTTTAATCACTTTTTTTTTTTTTTTTTTACATTAATTGTTTTTGTTAGTTGTTAGTGTTGTATATATATGTTTAATACTGCACAGTGTCACGGATGATCAAAAAGAAATAAGAATTTGTAAATGGAAAAAAAAAAAAAAAGTATCCCCACACCACCTTCTACTGTCACTTTTTTTTGCATATAATCTCATGTTTTGTTACAAGTAGGGATGTTCTTACACTATCCTTGCAAGATTGTTCCTGAAAAAAGAACAAAACTAATGACAGTGTTTTTTATTTTTTTTTCATTTTTTTACTTGTTATTTGTACTTAAATTGTAGGACATACTCCCATGATAATTTCTGTAGTCCTTTTGTTTTAGTGGTTTTATATTCTGTTTAGTCTATAGACATCTCTTCTACTGGCTTTTCCATTGCTTTTCTCTGAACTTTCTTTTAATAAAGGGATGATGAACTGATACTGCTGAGGCTATTACTGAGCTACAGTCACAGTAAACCAGAATAGAAAAGAGAACATTTTGTTTTTGTTATTGGAGTGTAAGCTTGCCTTGGAAACTACACGGCCAATTTGCCTTCTTGGAAAGTATTTTTCAACACCACTGCTGAAAAATTACTCTTTGTTAAATATCAGCATTTAGATTTATTTTATTCTAGCTGTTTTCAACTGGAACTTGCTGTTGCTCATATATTTCACTTTCTTTTTAATAATTTCATCTTTTATTATGATAAGATCATATGTAATTTTGGTTATCTGAGTACAGTGTAAAATGTTGCAAATCCATAAATTTATGCCCTATTTTTGACAGAGGGTATATCTATCTATTATCACCCAAAGTTGTCCTTTCCTTGGGGTATGCTTACATTTTTAATTCCAGTGGCACCAAGGCATATTTATCTTCCAAATTTAATTGTTATCATACATTTCCTCACAGGACCTTTTCTGTCCCACCTTCTGGTTTCTTCTATCAAGAAAAGCCTTTCTATCATCTTTCACATCTTAAGAGGTATTAATAAGGAACATCTGCTACTGTGACTCATTTAAAATGTCTCTGCACAGTCTAAGATGAGAGATAATAAATATGTCCAGACGATAGGGAATCTCAAAGGAACCATGAGACAGTATTGGTCAGCATGATGGGCAGTGGTCTCAGCATGACAGCACCTAACCTTATGCTCCGTTATTCCTTCGTGTAAATGCTCAGCAAATGTCACAGACCTGTTTGTGCGCTGTAAACAGTTTGTGGCAGGTACAGCATGCTGCTGTAGGTCTTCACAAAGCCACTGCAATGTTCGTTTTTAACAAATAATACTGGTGCCTTCCTTCCCCACAAAGTCTTTCCTACCAGAAAAAATGAACACTTATTTGTTTGTTTTCTGTAAATTAGACTTGAGATGTTTTTGTGGTGTTTTGTTTTGTTTTGCTTTGTTTTCTTAGAGGAGAATGGAAATTCCTCTCACCCCAATAGGCTTTGAATATGAATTCATTTGGTGATATTTCTAGCTCTAAGCATCCCTAGCTAACCTACTTATACATTCTTTTATGTTCAGTGCTTTTTTTTGGAAAGCTTTTCCTTTCTTATTAATAGTTTGTAATGTGTATAACCTATTAAATGTATGAATTTTACTGACTTTAATCTCATATGATGTTGAAAAGGACACAGAGAAGCATTGGATGAAGTTTTATGTCATTTTTAAAAGTGAAGGGCATGAGAAAGGCATGCAAAGTGTAATTTTATACATGGCAAAGAATACAATTACTCTAACTAAACTAAAATAAAATAAAAATGTTCAACAATGACTTTATTTTTTTTAACTTATTTTTTAAACCTTAATTTGAAAACAGTTCTGTGAAATAAACAAGCAAAAAACAAAACCCAAAACCTTTGTGCTGTTGTACAAGAAAATTTTTATTATTTTAATAAAATACAAAAACTAGTATGAATTATTATCTTATGTCTTAGGTTTGCATTTTTGTCTGATCTGTAGAGGGCCTGATGTATGTCTTCTGTATATTCTAGTTCACTTCTTATTAAAAAAATCCCTCCCGAATATTCTTGGCAGTAGAAACAAATTTGTAGAATAAAATTCTGAAATGAAGAAACATGATACCTTAATTGGCTCTGAATTTAAAAAAATGTAGGCAATACAGAAAAATCACAGCTGTTGGAAGGAGTATTTCTTATGTTTGTTGCATTCTACTTTCCCATCAAACACTCCAGAAAATTAATATTGAGAAAGGACATTAAATTCAGTCTAGTTTCATCATGAATTAACATGAATCATCTTTTTTCATGTGTGTGTGTGAAATGTGAGCTGTACGTTCCTGTAGAAATTCTGTCATCATTTCACAGATGTAACATTGAACTGTTCTAATTAAGTAGCATGGTATGATAGAGGGAATGAAAGCTTGTCTGGAGTAGAAGAAGATTTATACTAGTAAGACTGCTCATAAAGTAGATAAAACTCTTCCCCATTTGGAACACTAAGAGTGTTGTTAGTCTTAGAAGCATTATCTGTTGTTCTTAACATCTGTCTGACTAAAATTTTTCAACTTTCTATATTTCTTTGGGATGTCAGTCATCATTTGGAAATGATCCTAAACCTTCCTTGCAGTCATACTAACCAAACAAAATTTTTTTTTTTTTCCCAACTTTTCTTCATGCCTCTGGAGAGTTAGCAAATAATTTAGGCTATTTAAGCAAATCTAGCTGAGAACTGAGTGCAGAGGTTCTTTCATATGGCCCATTTCCCTTCTCACTGATAAATGAAAAGGTTATGCTTACCAGTTGGGAAGAATCTTTTTTAAGTGGACAAATTTTAAGTTATTTAACATCCTTTTGTTCCAGACAGTGGTAAAAAGGACACATTATCAGAAAGATGTTTTCTGGTACTTTCCTGCTCCATTAAATATTCCTTACGAAAGAAAAGGGATTTTTGTTTCATTGCTGCTTTTGCTTGTCAGGGAAGTACAGTGAATGTGACATCTAGTTAGGGTCTTCTGTAGCAAAAAAAGGCAGAAGAGAAAGACCCAAAGCTATTTTATATTTTAAGAGAGTGTGACTGTGGTACAGTTAAAGAGCAGATGTATCATTTACAACTAGAATTTCTTAGAAGGTTTTTGTCACCAATCCGTTACTTCAGAATAAGCCTTCTTTTCCTAAAATGGTATGTAAGTTGTCAAATGCTATAATCAACCAGCTCATCCAGGCTTACAGCAAAATTAAAAAGCCCCAGGGATTTTCTTAAAATATTCAGTCTCATTTTTTATCATTTTCCAAAATGTACTGTGACCTCTTAAGTTGTGATGGGCTTGCTTCGACTTTGTCCTTTTGTGGCATTATAATTGACTTTTCAACCCAACCACCATAAATTTAGTTGGGGGGCAAACTTTCATCTACAAGCTTAGTTTCACTGAAGCATGTGGAGTCCTGTGTGGTCTCACTACAGCAGGCAGATGTCAGAGTTTTAGCTGTAAGGCAGAGTTTTCTGTTCTCAAGAGATTGCATCCTTTCCACTTGGATGTGGTGCTCAGAGCATAATGCTAAATTAGTTTGTTTTCTCTAGGGTATTTGCAGTTCTTACATACAGTTTTAGATACATTGTTTCTGTTTGTATATTCTTTGATAAATACAAAGTGTGTGTACATTAAGTTCATATGTGTCTACCCACGTGTATATGTTTTTGCACAAGAAGTTCTGTCTGCTCTTTTCTTTCTCAGCTTTTGAAGCTTCATTGTCAACATAGGGACTTAAAAATATAATGCATAACTGACCAAATAAAGTTTGAAATACTTTAAATATTTGACCGTTAAAAAATTCTTTCCATTTGCTTTCTGTGAATATTGAAACTCTTTTGTTTTCTGTGCTTATAATGTTTGACTCCCTTGCTCTGCCAAATAAGCATCCCTGGAAAAAAGATAAGGAGAATACAATTTGAAAAGGGCAAGGAATGTATGCTGTGCACAGCCAGTGACAAAATACTAATTACCTCCTCTTGTGGCACATTCAGTATGATGGGACTACATTTTCTTTCAGCCTTAACATTACTGTGTTTTTCAGAGATGTTCAGTAGACAGCCTTTAGAGATATCTGCATACCTTGCCTTGGCTAGGTATTTGTATTTGGATGATCTAAAGAATAATGCTTCCACACAGATAAGCACAGATAATAACGGAGAAAACCATCTATAGATAGCAACTTCTGTTTGTCGTCTAGCTCTCAATGGTTACTCATCCTTGTGTAGTTTTGAAATTGCTTCACAAAGAGCCAGCTCATTGCTATAGGTTGTGTAATGTGATTCCCTGCAGATGATCTAATTGAAGTAATTAAATTGGGTTTATTATTACTGTTTACTAACTGGACCCACAGTCTTCCTATTGTATTATCAGACTGAAGCAAAGTCTGTATAGGAAAAGTGATGGCCATTTATTCTTCACAACTGTGGACAAAATTAAGAAGTATCTAAGCCAAACTGATAATCAGATGGGTGAGTCAGGGGTTAATTTACTATCAGGAGGTCTTTAAATTTATTAGCTGCCTGTCCTTTAATTAAATTTCTGTTGAAGGTCAGATTTTGCCTTGATACCTACTTTAGTTTTTCAGTTAAAAACAATGAATCCGACAAAACGATTTACTGAAACCTAGAACAGAGTATGGGAAAACTTCAGGGAACATATTAGCAGTTAAAAGGGAGGGATTCATCTTCAAGGTGACAAATTTCATGAAGTTCTGTAGCTTCAACAGGTTAGTGATAACCCAAGCTGTTTAGACAGGTGATATACCAGGGCTGTAGTAATTGTTCTGCTCTTCACCAGCTGCCACATAGTAAATACAGAAGGAACAAAGGGACTGCTGATATAAAACTCTGGACATCTTTATTCCTCTTATCATTTTACCATACTGTGTTGTTGTGCCAATCATCAGGTATATTCGGGACGTATCTGGACAACTGTCTTTATCTGCTGAGAATGTGCATTTGATGGCACACAGTTCTTTTCCTAATATATTTTCTTTCTCTCTTACTCTTTGGAGTTAAGCTATCAGTTATACATGTAGTTCATGTAGTTCATGAACTTTTTCTGCCAGTGCTCACCAACATTTAGCTAACACAGTCTTTCCAGCACATTACAGTGTTTCTTGGATTGCCACTCCCTTTGAATTAGGTTGGTTGCTGTAGGAATCACAAGGGAGACATCAGTGACATCAGTAAGAGTCAATAGAAATAAAAGAGTACAAGATACCTTTCTCAGTCCTAAAAATGCTATTCAAAACAGTCTATTTATAGTTTCTTGAACTAACCACAGAGCCACTTGTTCTGTGATCAACCAAGACCTGCTATTCAAATAGTGACAGCAAAATAAAATAATAATAAGTAAAAAAAAAACATATATATATATATATATATATATATTCAAGATTGTGCTTATATGGGCTGAATTTCCTTAGGGACATGTTTACAATTGGAAAAGAAATAAGCAAACAAAATACAAATGTTTTGCTGTATAAAACAATGCCTGTTTTTTGAATTGGACTTGTACAGCAGTAGCTAGGACACCTCATTTATTTATTTATTTATTTATTTATTTATTTATTTATTTATTTATTCTACTCAATTGAAATGAATTGTCAACATCATGTCTGTGCTTAGTTACATAAATTTAAATTATGGATTACAGAGTGACTGTCAAGGGAGTTATTCTACTTTAACACTTTTCAGTTAAGAGACAGAATTTGGCCTCCAAGTGAAACTCCCAAAGCCCTTCAAGCTACATGGGAAATTGCTAGTCTAGTCCAAAACAATTAAAATGGACATATCTCATTAATGGTTTTAGTCAACTTTTGTAACATCAATCCTCACTTGAATTGTATGCGGGGAAAGAGAAAAAAAAAAAAAGAAAAAAAGAAGAAAAAGAAAAAGAAAAAGAAAAAGAAAAAGAAAAGAAAAAGAAAAAGAAAGAAAAAGAAAAAGAAAAAGAGAAAGAAAAAGAAAAAGAAAAAGAAAAAGAAAAAGAAAAAGAAAAAGAAAAAGAAAAAGAAAAAGAAAAAGAAAAAGAAAAAGAAAAAGAAAAAGAAAAAGAAAAAGAAAGAAAAAAAAAAGATGATACTGAATTGGAATTGTCAGAAAGATCTGCAACTTTGTCTTTTGAGTCATGAAAATATATGCAGTTGATCTTGTTTCTTAAATCTGTCTGAACTTTCTCTATCTTGCAGATAAGGACAAAATCAGATTAAAAACACACCGCTCATTACCAGCTTCCACCTGGACATAGAGCCATTGACCACAACCCTCTTGCTGGGACCTTATAACTAATTCCTTATCTACTAAATAGTACACCCTTGAAATCCACATCTCTCTAATTTCAAAATAAGGGTATGGTGGGGGACCATGTCAAAGGGCTTGTAGAAGTCCAGGTACATGCAATCAGTCGCCTAAAAGGGGACAGACTCTTTATCAAGTTCTGCAGATAGGATAAACAGAAAATGGTTTCAAGCTGAATGAGGGGAGATTTAGGCTGGACATGAGGAGGAAGGTTTTTTTGTTGTTGTTGTTTTGTTTTGTTTTTGTTTTTTTTTCCTCTAAGCATGGTGAGGTGGTGGAACAGTGCCCAGAGAGGTAGTAGAAGCCATGTCCCTGAAAACATTCAAGGTCAGGCTGGAGCAGGCTCTGAGCAAGCTGATCTAGGTGTAGATGTCTGTGTTCATTGCAGGGGAGTTAACTAGATGACCTTTAAAGGTCCTTTCCAACTCAAATGATTATATGATCAAAATAGTAAAAACTGAGAAATGCATCATAAATAATTTAAAATTTAATTTTGATGCTGCAAAATATTAAATAATGTCCATTTAAAAACTCAATTAAAAAGTAACTTTCTTCCACCAGGAGCCCTATATTATCTCCATCTTGGCCTGTTAATAAATATTAAAATAACTAACTAACGCTGACAAGTCTGCTACTACTTAATGTAATTAAGTCAGTGAGTTTTGATAAATGTTGTAAATAATATAAGAGCATGTATTACTCTTTTAGATAAACCAATATCAAACATTCATTAAAAGCTTTGGAATGGAGAAACTTAGTCTCCTTTTCCATGAAACATAGTTCTGAAAACTTGATTTAATATAGTCAAATCTGTTTCCTTACAGCACTGAATCTGTGCTGTCCTAGCCAAACTCCATTTATTTAGGTTTCAGACTGCAGTCGGTTTTCAATTCAATTTTTTCTGTCATATTGACTGATTGTATACTGCTTCTGTGTGCTGTTAATAGCTGTCATGTGCTGCACAACCATTTCAGGAGTAGTCAGTTTGCAGTTTGCAGGGTAATCAGAGTTTCCAAATAAAATAACAGTATAGAGTTAGAAGATATAATACTGTTAAAGAAACAGAAACAGAGCAAGAGTTTGTTTTTAAAATGATCTTTGAACTACAGGATTCAAACACTGAGATTTTGATAGGCATATGTAAGTTTTATGCAACCTCAGCACAAATAAACTTTAAAAAAAAAAAAAAAAAGTTAAAAGAAAAAGTTGTGAAGTTATTAAAAGAATACTGAAAATCTGACATCTTTGCACTCTTCTTTTGTTACTTTCTTACTAAGTTTACTTACTCAAGCTTAGCCATTCAAATGAGAGCTGTTGAGCTATCCATGTAAAGAAGTTGGTCCCATCCAACATGATTCTAAGATGATCCTAAGGTCATCTGGATAAGCTGAGTGAATGCTCTGGACATTGCTGCAAAAGAGGAAAAGTTATCAAGCTCCCACTGAAACATGCCTTCTTGACATCTGAAGTGGGATGAATTCCACCAAAATCTTGAGATAAAGGAGGTATGAAATATGAGAAATTTGCCTTTAGGAAATGTAGTAGCTATTAGATATTCTTTAATGGTCACACTGATTATCCTGAATTTTACAGCTATTTGGAAGATGCATAGTTGAAAAACAAAATAACTATAAAGCATGCCAGTTAATTGAATAATAGAATTTGCATTAGGAGTAGGACCATCAAATTAGTGGGCACACAATTTATCCAGTGATAAACTCAGAACAGGTACTGACACCTTCTATATCACTGAACTCACAGAATCACTGAATCGTAGGGGTTGGAAGGGACCTCCAGAGATCAGCAAGTCCAACCCCACTGCCAAAGCAAGTTCCCTAAACCAGGTCACACAGGTAGGTGTCCAGGCGGGTCTTGAATATCTCCCAAAAAGGAGATGCCACAATTCCCCTGGGCAGCCTGTTCTAGTGCTCCATCACCCTCACCTTAAAGAAGTTCCTGTGCACACTGATGCAGAACTTCCTATGCTCCAGTTTCTGCCCATTTCCTCTTGTCCTGTCTCCACACACTGCTGAAAAGAGTCTGGCCTCCCCACTTTGCCCCACACACCTCAGATATTTATAGACCTGGATCAGGTCCCCTCTCAGTCTTCTTTTCTCAAGGCTAAACAGACCCAGTTCACATAGCCTTTTTTCATAGGAGAGATGCTCCAGGCCCTTCACCATCTTTGTGGCCCTCTTCTGGACTCTTTCCAAGAGATCCCTGTCTTTTTTTGTGCCGGGAAACCCAGAACTGGACACAGTAATCCAGAGGAGGTCTTACCAGGGCAGAGTAGAGGGGGAGGATCACCTCCCTCAATCTGCTGGCCACACTTTTTTTAATGCACACCAGAATGCCATTGGCCTTTTTGGCCAATAGGGCACACCGCTGGTGCATGGCCAACTTGTCATCCACCAGGACATCTAGGTCCATAACTGCAGAGCTCTTCAACCAGCATGTCATCCAAAATAGGTAACTCAAAATGTAGTTTATGGACAAAGAGTAAGGACAAGTCAGGAAGCCAAGAATTTCTTGCTAGTAGAATGCACCTGTATTCCAAACCTGAACATACATGACTGTCTATGGGTAAGCTTTTCATAGCTGAGGGGTCTGCAGTGCTGGCCTATGCTCTGTCTCACACCTACACTCCTCTGAGCCACATTATGTGTCCCCACTTCTCAGAGCCTCTGCTGTCGTACAGGGTCAATAATCCTTTACATTGTTATATTAGTCATAAATCTCCCATTTCACATAGGATAATTTCTTGTTACCACTATCTATGCAAAAGTATGGTTTTACTGCACTATAAAAAAAAAATTATGTAAACTGGCCATTGCCACCTGGTCAACTAGCTAAACTGCTGACAGAGCTAGACCAAGTGATGGAAAGCAGCAGACCCAGGAAAGATCAGACAGAACAAACCTGACAAGCCTCTAAGTGCCTTACAAGTTTAGTACAAAGCATACAGCCTGATACTATAAAAGGTAATACTGTATAACCAGTCTACGTGTTTACAAGAAACAGACAATAGGGATTAAGTTAAATTATGGTAATGGTGGAAAACAATGAGTAGTGCATATTTGACTGTGAAAGAAAAAAGACCATCCCAGTCATTTTGATGCATTACACAAGCATTTACATATTACATTTCATCACCTGCAGCATATGTTATTTTTATTCTTATTTTTTCTGATGTTTCTATTTTAATCTAATCTTTTGAATCTAATTTGATGTAATTAAGTATATACAAGATTTAGTTTATAACAAAGTCTCCTAAATATTCCGTATTAAAAAAAAGTATCACCTATGATGTAACTGTCTTGCCAAAGAAAACTGACTGGCTGTTTTCAGCCATTGAATCTGATCATACTCTTAAATTTGAAGGGCTGTACAAGAAAAAAAGGAATTCTGTTCTAAATTTTTACCACCAATGTTGCTATTATGTTACTAGTTTTCTTTTTAGAAGTCTCAGTGATCACACTGAATGTGATTCTATTCTCACAAAATTGATAATTTAATAATAACATTGATTTCAGTGATATTGTTCTTCTTCTGCCCAGCAAGAGCACAGAAATCAGATTAATTCAGCAAAATTATTTTATTGCGATGTTATAAGAACTTATTATTTACCCCTGTAAGACATTATCATGGTAATTTTAGTGAGGAATAGGTTAAAATAATCTTCATCCAGTTGAGCAAATAGTCAGCCTGCTGATGTGTTATATAGCCCGTCTGTTCTGCCAACTAATTTTTTATGAGCTTCTTAGAAATAGTTGCCTTTATGCGAGTGACTTTGGGTAGGATAGTCTGTAATTATGCTCTTAGTAATGTTGCAAGTATAAAGAATGAAGAGGGAAAAAAAAAAGAAAAGACATAGGTCTTTTATGGGACCTCTTGCAGACTTCTGTCTCATTATGTTTACAATCTGCCTAGAGAATGGTGTCAGATTTAGAAAGCAGATGAGATTGATTTAGTTTTCAGGCCCTTATACCCATCCTAATTATTGCATTACAAATGGCAATTCTTTCTCCCCTCTGAAGGAGCACTTTGATTAGTGTCTGCAATGCAGGTGCCAGGGCTTAATACCGTAAGTGCATGTCAACTAGTTTCATTATACAGTCAAACTGTACAAAACAGCCATTGCACACGAGGATCTGATACACGGTTTTACCAAAGCTGATATGAGTTTAAAATTGATAGGTTTAGATTGACTAGGAAATCCGTAATCCTTTTTGTTTAATGATTTCTTTTGTTATTTCAGTAAACATGGGAATGATAGGTAGATGTGAAATGGAAATAATATTATTGTAAATAGGTATTTTAGCACTGTAGAATTTTTCCTTCCTCCCAACGCCTAAGACAGTTGAATGGTTCTTCTCTCATTCCCAACATTTCTGTCTCACTTGTTTGCTCATGTATTTAGTGACTTGACTTACTGAATTGCTTTATTGCTTAACAGTAGTAATGTTCTTTGTAGTTGGTTAAAATTCATATATAAATATCACTTGACAGTGACTAGATAAGTAAAAAGAAATAGGGTTTGATATGATTTTGATTGAGAAAATATATATTTTTGGTGTGTGGCTTTTTCTTTCTTCTTTTTTTCTATTTACACTTTCGGTGGGCTGAAGTAAGAAAGAGAAGTGAGCCAGAGTATGATTATTTCCAAAACACTTTTATGTATGTTACTACTAAAAATAAAGGAAAGAGGATGCGGGAAAATCCTTGTAGCAATGCTACTACTCTGTATGGCACAGTGAATAGTGCTTGAGAACACTATAGATGATGTTTCTCAAATCCTCTGAGTTTGAGTTCTTGGCTCAGAGAACACCAGCTTCTTCCTCAGCCACCTAATTCCTTTTTGAGTCTTAATAATGAACTTTGTCAGATCTTGTCCCAGATTCTATCGGTCTGCATTGGTTAATAGGTGTCATACACATCTCAAATTACTTATTTTTCCATGTTCATTTTAAACCCTGTTCCATTCAAATATGTCTGAACATATTCTGAATATGCAAAGAGTGTTATGTCTGCTTCTTTGACATGCAATATATTTAGTGTAATTATTAGGAAACTTTACCAATAATTATTTTGATATTCATTACTTTATATACCCAATACACAATAATAATGCCAATAATCATTTCTAATTTTCTGTATACTTTTTAGTTTTAAAGTGCAGTTTCATAATTAACATATCTTAGGGAATGTATTCACATTATATTAACAAAATTATCCCATTTCTAATAAAATAAAAGGAAAAACAGACCAATTTCAAAAGTGAATTAAAATTATACAACATGTTGCCTCAAATAAATTGTCCAATAATTATGATTTCACACACCATACACATATATTGTCCACAGTCCAGTAGGTGTTTTTGATAGACTCAAACCAATTTTTTTGTTTGGTTTTTTTTCCTATTAAAACAAAACATTACATTTTCATTTTCACATCTGAACAAACTGTAGCCACATATACATGTATATACACATGTATATACTGGGCATTTCTGAAGATCAGTACGAATATAAGAATTTAGAAATGAGAATAGACATTTATGGCATTTTTTTTCTTTCAACTCACATTTGAAAATAAGACTATCTGGATAATATCCTGTTTAACTATAGAAATATTGTTCTAGTGACTTACATTACGGTCTATTGAAAAATTACCTGCAATTTCTTCGGTATTTAGATTCAAACTGCATTTTCTGACTTCAGTTTCTTCAGCTTCTCATTTTTGTTCCCCCTGCATCAACACAAATATCAAATCATGTGGCAAATTTATTATGAAAGGGCTCTTTAACTGTTATTGTTTTTTTGTTTTTGTATTCCCTCTAACAGTTCTTTTGTTTTGCCAGTACAGTTGAAACACTGCATTACTAGAGTAATTATGTTTGGCCAAATTTCTTAACCTTCTTTTACTCACTATGCTCCTCCATGCTGTGTCATTTCATATCACCCATATATGTAGTACAACTTCTTTGCACAATTAAATGGACATTGGTGAGCCTTAAACTCGAATCGTTGCTAATCAGATTCCATGTAGTAATTTAGCTGAGATAGCTTATAAATTGTCTGAGTGTTGTGATAAGACTTAAGAAGCACAGAAATAACAACTGTATTGTGCGTGTGGTTGTTTTTTAGTTTTTACAGTACCGGGTGATATTTAAACAACTCCACAATTAGATACTGTATCATAAGCTTTCAGCATGTGCAATGCACAAAAGTAGTCATGGGTTCACAGAATACTGATGAATTTCAGACCCTGCTGCTAAATTAAAGTGGGCCCAAGGTTGATCATGGCCCCGAAAATGAGTCAGCACCTGAATTCTGCTCTACAACATACTTATCTTGTAGAGACACAATGAGTTTGGATAGTTCTAGAATAAAAGCAAAACAAAAACATACAAACAAAAAAACAACTCTGCCTGTTTTGAACTTTCCTTGTAAAATCCTGCACAGGTAAGTTCTAGGTACGTTTCATTATTAATGTTTTCTACGAGTTTTGTATTATTATCTTTAAACTACTGTTAAATTCCCTGTTTTTGTCCTGGATAAAAGTTATGGAATGCAACACAGGATTACCAGAGGCTTCCTTTATGTCATGTTTTTTTCATAAAAGAATTCAAAACTTTTTATCAGCATGGACCTTGCATAAACCTTGCATAAACACAGTAGTGTACTCATGCAAGATGGAAACAGAAGCATAATGATGTGTTCTACACTCCAAATTGTTTAAGTGTCCTTTCAATTCTAACAGTATACAGAAATCAAAATTTTGCATTGATTTTACACCAAGAGAGAAAAAAAAATAAAAATCAGGATGAATTAAAAAATGCCAGGAATAAAATAAAATGTTTACTTTAACTCCCTTAAGTTGCTCTAGAATAATGGAATAAACTTATTCTTTTGCTAGTTTTTCTTCCATGAGAGACCACATGGCATAGCATATGATATACATAACTTCTGCTTTTGGAGATGATATCTGTGCTCAGTATGAAGTGCCATTGTACCATTTGCAATATGCAACAGAATGAGTATGAAATTTAAGTCCATATTTTAATGAAGTAGTAGTGTCTGGAATTTTAGTACACTTTCTCATGTACACTGAAGAAAACATAAATGGGAATCAAATTTGACTGCATATTTACAGCAATTTAACTGGTTAAATTAGAAAATACAGCTTAATTTCCAGAACTGTGAATTTGAATTCAAACTTTTGATTCATATTATGTATTTTTTTTAAATTTTATTTTGTATTTACGTGTTTAAATTAAAGTAGGTGTTTTGAAGATACAGCAATACAATATCGTGCTCGCAGCACTAATTGCAAGGCAGTTTTTCAATAGTATGTGAGAACATGAAGATCATCTGTGTCATCATTCTTGCCTGATGCATAATTATGACCCAGTGCTTTAATTTGAATTGTCCAAGGGAAGGTTGAATTAACCTCCTCGCTAGTAAATATAACAGCTGGGATTCTGTTAGTTCCCTGCAGAGATCTCCAGGCAATATTTATCAGAAATTTCAAGTGCAAAATAAACTGTTGTGCTGCAACACCCAGTCTGCACAGTGATACGTGTGCAGCTGTTATAAGTGGCAATACATAGTTACACAGTGTGAATTTGATTCTGTTATATCTCTCCTAACAATGATGCTTCCACATTTCACGTGTTCTGATGCACAAACATTTACCTGATAAATTAAACTTTTATAGGAGTGTGCAGCATGTTTTCCTACTGTAGAGACCAACAATTTTTATTCAGATATGAGTTAATGCTAGAAACAGAATTACCGATGTTGTGTAATTTCCTTTCTTCATTACAAAGTTTCTGATTTTATTTTATTTTATTTTATTTTACCCATCTATCTAGATTTATCACTGAGCTTTTATGTTCTTACTGTAAAGATATCCTGACTGCTGATCCGGGGTTAGGGTGTTTGAAACACACAGTGCTCATAAGTTGTGCAAAAATACATAAAAATAACAACAATTACAACAATATTAATAAAAACAATAATGATAAAATGTCACTTCTGCTGTGACAGAGAGCTGACTCCCTGTAACACTCCATGCCAGCCCAGCTCCCCTCCAGTGAGATGAACTGTTTTGTCAACAGCTCCATCTGCAGCCCATGGGCAGCCGAGTGCTGTGTGCTGCTATCGTGGGATTGCTGAACACAGTTGTCTGTTAAAATTAGTTTTGAAAGGCAACACCTTAAAACACCTTTTTGTGGTCGAAATTTTGGCACTGTCAGGTTTTATATGATTTCTGAGAGTATAGCCGTAGGCTCTGTCAACGGAAACTCACTGTGAAAGAAGCAGGGAGGAAGAGAAAGGAAAAACGAGCTATCACAGTTGCTGAAGGACTGCAATCAGGCATAATAAACTCTCCAGTCAGTTGCTTAAATAAATATGAATTATAAAATAAAATGAAAAATTAACTGTTCTTCTTCTTTCTTGGAGAGTAATTATTTCAGCGAATATGCCTTTATTAGCAAAAAAACCCACACTTCTAAGCTACTGGTCATTTGGTACCATATTCCTTGTGATCTGAGAATGAGAGCAGAGTAACTCCTGCCAGAGCTGTGATTTCTGTTTGAATAACTTGTATGCACAGCAATGCTGAAGCCACAAAGGCTGTCTTTGAGGTATGGGGCAGAAGTTAGCATGGCTTTGGTTTATTTTTAACCAAGGTCTGTAGTTCAGCAACACTAGAGGGCTGTAGAAGACTTTTCTAGACATGTAGGAGTGACAAAGTTCATTGTGTTTTTTTGTTTGATTGATTATTTGTTTTGTGTGTGTATGTGATTTGTTTGTTTGTTTGATTTGTTGTTTGCTTTGTTTTGTTTTGTTTTGTTTTTTTTCCTGGGGGAAAATTGTGGTGCTAATGGAAGCTTACCTCCTTGCACTGCCTTGTATAAGTCAGGAGGCATAAATGTACTTCCTAAACATTAGTTTTAAATGACTTCAAATAAGGAGAATGCAACAAGTTTATTTCCCAGTGCAGCTATGATCTGAGATAATCTATATATGTCTTGATCTTTAATAACACAGTAATTGCCACTATTTTATAGGCTCATTCAGAGTAACGTTTGTCTCTGCTTTTCTTCGAACTTTAATTAGCATGTACCATGTAAGTCTGGCTTTTTTATTTGGTTGCTTTTATTGTTTCACTTTCATACACTGAGATATTTCTAATGCTGAAGTCTCTGTGTAAATAGGATTAAAACTCTGTAACTCTGTATGTTGTCTTCAGAACATCTTCAGATATCTTTTTTGACCTTTTGGTACCCTGAACAAATTAAAATGCCATTCACGATAGACAGGAACATTAGTCAGTAGGCAACAGTCGTTTCTTTGCCTCAGAAAACAGAATACACAGAATCTTCCCTTCCCCTTCTCACTTTTCATGACAGCAATCCTACCTACCCGTCTGTAGAGATGGATGGGGTTTTGGTATATTGGAAAGATTAACAAATTTAGATCATTTCAGATAGGTGTGGAAGTGAATTCTGCAGTGAAAGAGCACACATAGACCTTGTCATTAGTTCTCTATCTCTCTATCTTTCACTCTAAGGTGCTTCAGTGCTGTCAGTGAGTCCATCTCTCTCTCTCTCTCTCACACACACACACACACATAAACCAAACCAAAACAACATCAACAAAAAAAAAGCTTCAACTTATTGTGAGCTTAATGGGACAAAACCAGCACTTCAAACTCCATTTGAAAAATAACAGGCGGACAGAGCATATTTGGAGAGCAGATGTCAAATACTCATAAAGGAGTACAAAGCATATCAAGCAGAATGCCACCTTCCTACACCAGATTGTTTCCAGGATGATTTAAGTTGCAATCCATTGTAGAGTTCATGCTAGTAGTCAGATCAGCTTGTTTGCAAATGCCAAGTTTTGATGGCATAATGTAACACATAAATGTGATTATATTTTAAAAGAAGAGAATAATTGATCCTTATAATTTTCAGTGTTAATGTCAAATAAGATTGTACTCAGAAGAGAGCAACACTTTAGTTTCCCCTAAAAAGGAACCACCTTCACTTACAAAGATGTAGAACTCAAAAACAACTTTTCAGTTTAAGCATTACATTTTAAGATCTTTTCATAAAGTAAGGTATGAACAGTATAAATTAATATGTTTGTATTTTGCTCTCTGGATAAGTCTTTCAGTTTAGATGCATATTTTTTTTCTTCCTAACACTTTATTGCTCCAATAGATTGTCTTATTTTATACATATTTGGAAATTTTGGAGACCAAAATTAGAACTAATTATTTGCTTAGGTAGCTTACGTTGGATGATGAACCATTTTCATAGAACCTTTCATAAGGAGCTCTAGTAAGTTTTATGAATATATTATTTTTGAGCACATCACAATGAAATGCAGATAGCTATGGAGTAGAACATGGCAGCCAGTAGTGCTAATAGAATTTGTCAACATTAAAGGCATTATAAAGTAGAAAGCAAAGAATGCATCATCCATTCTGCAATATTTTTTACTATCTTCTAGTGTAATCAGCTTATTAACTATATATATATATATATATATATATACCCATATATAAAACCCAGTGGACGATGGATCAAAAACCATCCTCTGCTAAGCTTTCATTTGACTCATTTTATGGTTGGACTAGATGAACTTAGCTATCTCTTCCAACCTTAATGATTCTATGATTCTTTGATTCTATGGTATAGTTAGATAGGTAAGCTGGTCTGCAAGGAATGACTCCTGTTCATACCCATGAAAATTACAATGGATACAAAGAGCAAAATAACACTATTTGCTAAAGCAAATTCTCAGCTACAAAATGCTAATTTTCAACATAGTCACCACCATCCTTTTCACCCGTGACGAACAAAAGCCTGCATGCCACACACATGAAAATGTACACCAGCAGAGGTGACCCAGTGTTTCACACGGCACTGTTGTTAGGAAAACAGTTATATGATCCAGAAAAGTGTCACTGTCAGCCATATATTAATTCAGTAGGTCCTGACAGACTTGCAGACAATGTTCTTTCTGTTCCCACATGAGCATCTGTGGGACTCATCTGAGACAAACTTTGCAGTATTCTGGCATTACGACGGTTGTTTCCAATGCACTGAAGCTGATACTAAGCTCCATACTCAGTTCCTTGGTTGCAATCTGCTGATTCATGTGGGCGTGTTGACTGAAACTCTCTTCATTTGTGGTGTGGAAGCTGTCAATAGGTGTCCATTTTTTTTTCTGCATGGAGGAATTCAATGAGACACCATTACTTCATACACATTTGCATGTCAGACATCATTTTGTCAGACTGCTCCTCTGCTTCCATTTGTCACATGACAATACAATGTAATGGACTACTGGTAGGAACCTTCAGCCTTTGCTGCCCCACCACCACCATCTGCTTCTGAAATTGTGGGCCTACATAATAAAATAGGACACTTTCAGAGTGTCCTTTGTATATATATATATATATACTATATATGTATGGATACTTCATGGATTACAATCAGAAGAATTTTGTTTCAAAGTGGAGAAGAATAGCAAAGCTTTTGCTAGTGTTTTCAACTGTCAAAATACAGTGCTAGTAGGGTTGTCAATTACTACTGCAAGGTATAAGAGAGGAAAACAATAGATACTCAATACGGGTAAATGGAAACATAAAATTACAGAAGAAAAACACATTTCTCTTTTCTTTTCTTTTCTTTTCTTTTCTTTTCTTTTCTTTTCTTTTCTTTTCTTTTCTTTTCTTTTCTTTTCTTTTCTTTTCTTTTCTTTTCTTTTCTTTTCTTTTCTTTTCTTTTCTTTTCTTTTCTCTTTTTTTCTTGGTATTAGCAAAATTCTGTAAATCTGATCAAGCAGAGAGGATATATAATTCTTAAACTGTTCAGAAAGGAAGTTATAAATGCATATTAAATTCCTGCTGTTATAGCAGCTAAAGAACAATTTGAGGCAATCTAGTTCAAGTTTGCAAACTATTAAATATTTTGTTCTGATTTGATGATGCATGCATGCGTAATGTTGCATATGTAATATTTACGGAGCACTTGAAACCCAAATCAGATAATCATCTGATTGAGGATATCAGGGCTTATGTAATTATATTTTTGTTTTGCTTCAAGCAGAGCTCAATATTCTTGACCAGACTAAAAGATCTTGTTGAGCTCTTTCTAACATCAGTGAATTACTGATGTGTCCTTGAAGAACTGAAGGTAATAAGACATTTTGTGACACCAGTTATTTAATTTCTTGTATTGATTTAACTGAATATAAGCAAGTTTCTCAGCATCGAGTGTGAATAACATAACCAAAGTGATTCATATTTGATTGTGAAAATGAACTGAAAGCTAAATATGTCATGTAAGGTGATAAGCTGTTGGTAATAAAGAAACAAATGGCTGAATCTGATCTGACTTGGTAAACTCATTTGAATTCCAGTGCAATCACTGTAAAATGTGATGAAGATGGAACACACGATGGAAAACTATTCAGGAAAGCAGTCACTCTGAAATCATTGCAAGAGCAGACAGTCAATGGATTGTGAGCTCACAAAAGTGAAAGGATTTTAGAGATTTAACTATGCAAATACTGAGAAAGAATTGGTAGATTATATTGTCCTGGCTCTGGGCATTCATAGGAGTATTTTATGAATATCGTGTTCTATCTGGTGTCATCAGTTAGATAAAGAAAACATTAAATGTCAAAGAAAACAAAGAAGTGATTGAAAGGATGTGAACAAGAGTTCTACAATGAAAAGCTGAGCTTAGTCTAAAAAATAGACTTAGTTGAGATTTGATTAGAATCTATAAATAACTACATGGATAACAAAAAATAACAAAAATCCAAAAAAACAACAACAACAACAAAAAAAAAAAAACCAACACACACACACACACAAAAAAAAACAACAACAAAAACACAACGATAACACAGGTCTAATAATTCTGTAGGAAAGAATATATTAAAGTGTGGCTAAAAGCAGAATATAGACCAAATCAACTAAAAATAAGATGAATACTTTAACTAATACTGGAAACTACTTTCTGATGGAATTTGATGGATTTTCTGTCACTGGAAATATAAATGTGACCTTTATTCATTTTCTTCTTTTACGGATATAGCTTAAATCAAGCTTAAATATTGAATTTGGAGAAGAAATAATTAAAGTATATTACCTATGATATACAGGAAGTCAAATACCACTGTATTATTTCCTGTCCTTAGAAGTGCATTATCTTAAAATAGAAACAATGCACACTTTCTTTTAATTTCTTCTATGTACACTTTTAGACTATGTGCTAATTTGTTGTCGTCTCCAGAAAATACTGTGTGCAGAGAGCTTCCTTTTAAGTCAGTAAGATTAAGGGATATGGAGTCGAATCCTTAATATAAAATATAATTTGTATGGATATTGGCTATCTTCCAATTCACACCATAACAAATTCTACTTACCTGAGAGCATACACATTTTTTTTCTTCCTCTCAAGCTTGCATGGCATTGCACAATTCACCAAGTGCATTATGGGAGGATATCATCTTTCTATAGAGGATTAAGTATTACCCTTCCCCAGAGGCAGAATGCCAGACTAATCTGATGGACAGGTTCACCATAGCAAATTGCATATTCCAGAAGCACTTTAACCAAAAGTTACTGTTTGTAGTATTCCATCTGCTGAAAGTCTGATATATCTATATTTAGATGATCACTGCAGTTATTTTGTGTAGTAAATTATTCATTTAAACATGGTAGTGGACACTTCACCACATGAAAGCTTGCTTTTGCTGCTTCTGAAATTTCAGTTAAGTGGGATTGAAAACTGATGTATAAAAGCAAATACATTTTCACTATTTTGAACCAATACAATTACTAACATCCATGCAAAAATATGTATCAATACAATCATTATTAAAGTGTGAATATATGAATATGAGACTCAGCAGAATAAGATAAGCAAAGAATAATAAACTCAGATAGTGAAAACTAGTGGTGCTGTGATTGCATTACCTTGGGATGACAGTTTGTAGGATGTAATATCAAACTGTATCCAGAGAATACTCTACCCTGAGAATGTGAGAAAGCAAGATAGAATGTGTGGCTGCTAATTTTTATTTTTTCTTCCTATTACTTATTTGTCCTTTTATCACATAGGGTATTGAATAACTTCTTTGTGAACAATTACTGGCTTGTGAGTTAAGCTGTGCACATTGGCAGTGTTTCTCAGCTAAATCTGTGCTAGGCCAATAGCTTGTCATTTCCCAGTGGGCCAAAAAAAGTACCAGTTGGAAGTGTCTCATAGGCTTACTGTCAAAATTGAAGCTTTCTTGATTGTGGGATTTTCAGACAGCCCACTCCTGTACTGTAACACGTCCTAACACCAAATTTAAATGAAAGCTGATAATGCAGATTGAAGTAAATTAGCAGTTCTCATAGGTATTATGAGTTATACTGATACTGGTTATTTATCAGGTTGTATCTAAGTAGTCTCCACACTTACAAATTATAGAATATTGGGAGCTGTGAGTTGGGGGTTTTGGTTTCATTTTGTTTTTTTTTTTTTCTTTTAAGGATCTTCTTGTCAACACTAGAAAGAGGATGAACTGCAACCTCATATGTTCTGTGATTGTCTAAACATTTCAGAATATTACTTTGCAGCTCTCTGAAAAAGACTTTGCCGCTCCTTGTAAACCCATGCGTACATCATATCAGCAGCTTCAAAGCCTCTGTAACCCTCATGCCTAAATAAAGATGACATCACTTAGTAACTTTGAAAGGTAGAATTAAAACACGTGTAGTATATTAGGAAATTTCAGTAATCTTTCAGATGATATAAAACGTTGAAATAAGGAAAGAGCATGGTGTTGACTCTGTTTTTCATTATCAGCAGTAGGTTTGGTACTTGGGCATCTGTGTGGGAACAGGACACGGTATGATAGAGAGTGGCTGAATGTCAGGTAATGTATAGCTTTCATAGTCTTGACTGCTCATTCATTATGGTCCTGCATTATAATTATTTTTTATTTATTTATTTATTTTAAGTTTTAATTTTAATGACCATATTACTTGTACGGTGAAATACAACAGTGTTAGTACAGTCTGGTAGCATTGAACTCTCTCTGCTGCTGGATACAGAGTTTTTTTGAGAGAATTTTCAAATCAGGAACAGCAATAACTTTAAACTGAATCTGTTGCACTAGTGCTATATTCTTTTTGTAACACTGAAATGAATGCACTGAAATGTCATTTGCAGTTGCAGATACGTGTACCATTCTGATACTCACTCAAAGAAATTTGCCAAAAATAAAACAAAAAATTAAATTAGTGTATCTGCATTTAGAATTCAATTAATGATAAAAGCAGAAGTCAGAATTCTGTAGCATTTAATGTATGGAGGCAATTTTCTGCTTGCTTTCTTTCCACATAAGCTAAGAAAAATACTGGCATAAAAAAAAGTTTCCCTATTTTGAATGAAAAATGAAAAGAACTGTAAAGTGTGAGCTTCTTTGTTGTTGGTTTAATTTTGTTTTGTTTTGGTTTATTTTTTAAAAAATAACCACTGAATACATGTGTTTAATTTGGAAACACTAATTACATAAAGGTCACAGAAAGCTTCCTTTTTTATTATTATTTTTTTTAAATATCCTATGGTTTCCTTTTTATGAGGCATATTAGTAGGCAATTTCATGTGGTGTCATTCCTATTCATTATCTTAAATGGAAATACATGGAATTTATGCTACTGTAGAACTTTTGTTATTTGCTCTTTTTGCTGATTGGCACATGTCTGGAAGTCTCCTTAAGAAACAATATAATTAGTCTATTTGCATTGCCTGGAATTAGGTGACCTTTGGTTTTGGCATTAATTAGACCATCCCTGCTGTACACTGTTACTTTCTGGTAGTCACTAACCAGGCAGAAAAGAAATCCAAGCAGCTCATTTAGTAAGCTACAAAAGAATTTCAAATGCCATTTAAATTAACAGGAAATTATAATTAGTAGTGTGTTTTCATTTTATCATTGAAATATATATGGAGCACATCTAGGTGTAAATAACCTAATTTTTACTGAACTTATTTGTATCAGGTACCATGAGGCTAGTTACACAGATTATTTATACAATCCAAAACATCTGTTTTATAATGCTTTAAAGTGTTTTTGTTTGTTTGTTTGTTTGTTTTAATAGAAGATATTAGAAGGTAATATGATGAATTTTGGGGTAATATTTCTACACTATTCACAGAGACTTAGAAATATCTGTAAGAACCAAATTCCCAAGTACTTGCATGCTTGTTCTGCTATAGATGATATGTTCTTGCATGAATCTAGTCATGCAATAAGATAAATCTGAATTGCCATTAAAACAAATTGAAGGTTTCTGCCTTTATTTCTAGCAGTTAATTGAGGCACCCAAGTTGATAGCCTAGATTAAATATACTCCTGGTTTAGGTCTTGCTCATGTGCTTCAAGTTGCACAGTGGAATTAATCAAAACTGTAAAGTACACTTAGTAAATGACACCAGTACTGAATTCTACACAGAATGTCAGGACTGTGTTGAAGATTTACTAGTAAGTAATAGCTGCTTTGCATCACCTCATTAAAATAATTGATTTTTTTTTTTTTTTTTTTTTTTTTTTTTTTTTGTCATTGGCTTTTAACACTGTAGTGCTAGAAGAAAAATGAGGCTTGCCCTTGATGCTTGACTTGTCGTTCACTGGACAGTATTAAAAACAGAAATTACTGTAGTCAACTAACCACTACGATTTGTTCTCCACTTGTTGATCATAATGAATGTCAGTTTAAGTCCTATATATAGTGGAATGCTGAATACAAACAAAGGATTTATTTCATAAGATAATCAAAACCTTATCTGAGGGGGGTTTCCCTTCCCTTCCCTTCCCTTCCCTTCCCTTCCCTTCCCTTCCCTTCCCTTCCCTTCCCTTCCCTTCCCTTCCCTTCCCTTCCCTTCCCTTCCCTTCCCTTCCCTTCCCTTCCCTTCCCTTCCCTTCCCTTCCCTTCCCTTCCCTTCCCTTCCCTTCCCTTCCCTTCCCTTCCCTTCCCTTCCCTTCCCTTCCCTTTTCCTTTCTTTTAAATTAAGAGCTCAACTTATTAGACTAAGAAAGCATACAGATGTTCCTCACTGGCTTGTCTGAAAGTGCTAAAACTTTGCAGCACCAGAGCTAGGATTTCTGAAGATCTTATGGACCTGTATTAGTTTTAACAGAAAATGTAGACAGGTTGTCATAAAATGAATACATTCATTTAGAAAATACATTATATGCTGCAAAAAATAAAAAAAAATAAAAAAAAAAAAAAAGAAGATTGACAATTTGCACTCTTTTTTCATATGATTCTTATTCTTGACATTTCACAGACCTCTGAAACAGTGGTTCACTGAGATGTCAAATTTATAAATGTAACTTTTAACTTAAGATGTCTACTTACACTTTTTGTTTTGTATTAGTAAGTTTGATTTAAAAGCACTAGAAAAGCAATCCAGTTATCAATAAAACTTCATCACATGGATGAGCACTTAGAACAATGTTGGCAGGGTGTTAGACTTTAATAGATTCAACTGTCTAAAACATTAGGCACCTTACAATTGTTCGATGAAGTGGAAAGACATGCACCTCCACAAACAGCTTAATTTCACCCATTTGTATTTAGATACAAATGTGTCACAATAAATGTTTATTTACAATTTATTTATTTATTTATTTATTTATTTATTTATTTATTAGGATGTATATCAGTTACATTTAATTAGGCCTGGAAAATTAGCTGTGATTGTTCAACTTTAATAACAAATGTTAGCTGAGATGCATGACATACAACAAGTTTGACATTGTTTAAATGCTAGCTGCAATCCAGACAAAAACAAAACAAAACAAAAAGAAAAAAAGAAAACAACCAAAAATGTTGCAAGTGACCTCTCTCTACAGTATGATACATCCTAAGGACTGTGACATTTGGTTGTACCATTTCATTAGTTTTACAAAATATTAATCAACACCTATACTGAGATGCAACATAAAATGTGAAATTCTCAGTGGATTCTGTAGTGATGTTGACTATGAATGATGTTCTTTAACCAGACATAAGCAATCACTACATGGCTGGAAGAAGACAAAACAGAGATTTTCTTTCATTTTCCTACTCAAAACTAAAAATCAGAGAATCTATTGAAAAAAAGTATCCAACAAAAATACCTAGGTTTAAATAATACATAATTCTCTTTTTTTACAGAAACGTGTCCTTTTTTATTGTCCCTGGCTGATCAGATGCAAATATAGATATCTAGGATTTTGCATAATATAAAACTTTGTGAGTTTTTGTACAATGTGTTCTGTACACCTAAAATCACACAAATGCTTATAGGGATATATAAATACACAGACCTGCTTTGCAGACACAAATACATCAGCTGTGAAACTGTGAAGTAGTTTGTCAAATGTATTTTAGGCCGGATCTTTATCTGAAGTTGAAAATAAAAGCTAACTAGAATTAGAAGAATGTTTTCTATTTGTAAGTACAGCAATATAAAAATATAAAAAATCTAGCTATTCCATTTATGGTTAAAAAGGATTGGTAGGATACTCTTGTGTTTTACTTGTTTTTTGTTTGTTTGTTTGTTTTTTCCCTTCTTTTCTTTTTTCTTTTTTTTTTCTTTTCTTTTTTTCTTTTTTTTTTTTTTTCTTCTTTTTTCTTTTTTTTAATCAGGAACATGTATTATATTCATGAACAGCTTTTGTGAATTATAGGTGATGTCGGTGTCACAGTTACATTAATGCTACACCTGCTAAAACTATTAAGATAGTAGGTGCAGAATGGAGATTGGTAGAGCATGAAATGTTCTTGCCTTTCATGTATGTACACAGCAGTTGCTGTGCCTGGAAAAGCACATACACAATTAAAATTCAGTATTTTTCAATTCATAAGACCAAAATATATTTTCATCACTTCCAGACTGGACTGTCTCTTATTTCTTTTCCTAAACAACATCTTAAAACATAACCTTTTTGTTTACAAAATAGGAGGCAAGATTGTTTCTAATAGTCCATGAAATCATGGTTCTGAATGTTAAACCTACTAAAAACCAATGGAAAGGTCTACCCAGAGAGAATGAACTTTTTTTTTTTTTTTTTTTTAAATACGTTAGCATTGTTACAGGAGAAAACATATCAGCTTACCCCTGCACACAAAAGTTCCAAATGAAAAACATCAATGCTTACAGAAAATGTTTGCAAAATTGGGATTTCTCTATGCATAATGGATTTTTTTTCTCCAAAAAGATAGACAATAAATCTTTATCTAATCATATTCAGATTTCTCTCTAAGTTCATCTTGCTTCAGCTGTTAAAGAAAGAACATAATAAAATGTGTTGCAATAGGTTCTTGAAATGTAGTTTGAAAAGTGACTTCAGACAGTGGGAAATGTAAAGGAAATGTTATGCCACAAACTTTCTACAACTCTGGGGGAAAAAAAAACAAAACACAGATGCATTTGTGAGAATAGCTCAGAAGGATTTGTAAATTATAAACCTGTATAATTAGGAATTTGTAAAAGAGAATTACTGACCCTTAACTATAAAGGTATTTAAGTCCTTTATTAAATTCATTGTTGACATTATAGGTGTGGAGGTACTGAGAAGAAGTTTACAACTACAGTTTGGTTCAGGATTAGATTTTGAAGTGATTTACTAGCATTATCTGAAAGGTTCCCCCCAAAACAAAACATGCAGTAAATATCAATAGAATACCAATTCTATTTTTAGGCATATATATTTTAATTGAGGTAACCCATGTATATTTGTGCCATGCGTAAGAAAAATAATTGTAAACTTTTTTGCTATTCTTTTTATGTGTACTGGTTTTAATTACTTGAGTTTTAAAAAAAGAAACACTGACAAAGGTTTTCATCTGCAAACATTTTCCCCTTCCATTTTCTTTCCTTCTCTTCAAAGTAAGGAAGAGAAGACTTAAAACTTATTTGAAAGTTATTAAAACAAAATGTCATTGACAGCCTAAGACATTGAAAAAGAAAGTTGTCACTGATATTTTACCTATGCAAAAAAGATTTCTAATCTTAAGACATGCAGGTAAAAATGACAGATAAACAGGGAATAATAGAACAATATAAAAGTGTCACTTCTCTTTTGCAACTCCACCTGCTTTTCTCCTTAGCCTTATTCAAATCTATTGCTGATTTATTTATTTATTTATTTATTTATTTATTGGGCTATAAAATCCTGGAGTATAACACAACCTCACACAGTGCTACCCTCAACTTTTATAGCAGAGGTATGATTTACTAATGCAATAAAACCCTGCTATCAGTATTTTCTAACTGCTTTCATCTCTTTTGTTTATGAATAAAATGTAAAATGAAATTCCCATCTGAATATATAATTGAAGACACAGACACAGTTACTTATACGCAGAGTACTTGAGGAAACTGAAACAGATTTAGTTGTGTTAGTTTTACACTGAAATGAAAACATCTCATAATATATAATTCTTAACTGTGATATCAGCAATCTCAGAAATTAAGACTGGTAAAACCTGTGTGACTCAGTGTTTTACTTCTGCATCAAAAAGTTGTACAATTGCTGCTAATTTCATAATATACAAAGTCTGCTTTGCAAGTAAGGCCTCCTATTTCGTGATGCTGGCCAACGATGTCAGAGGTGGATGTTGGTGATATGGCAGTAGAACCTTCCTGCCAGTAATCTGTAATTTATTTTTCTTTTTTTGCTGTATGACAAATGGCAGCAGAGGGATAGTCTAACAAAATGGCATCTAACAAGGAAGTACATGTGAAGCAAAGGTGTGTCACTGAATTCCTCCATGCAGAAAAAAATTTTTAAAAAAATCACTCACTGATATTCATCACTGCTTGCTGAATGTTTATGGAGATCTAACAGGGACATGAATACTGTGAGGCAGTGGGTGGTGTCTTTCAGCAGTGGTGGCAGTGAGGTGAAATATATGGTGATATACAAATTTTCCTTTGAAGAAAATTTCAAGACACAGCCTTGAGTGGGTTGAAGTGATGGGAACTGTATTTTGGGATAGGAAAGGTGTGATTCTTCTGGATTTCCTGGAACTTAGACAAACCATCAACTCCGACTGCTATATGACAATGCTGGTTAAGCTGAAGGCTTGAACTTCCAGAGTCAGGCCAGAGGAGAAGACAGCCTTACTCTTGGAACATATTAACACCAACCTAATACCAAGACTGTGGAACACATCGCCATTTCTGGCCAAACTGTCCTTTCACAGTCACTGTATAGTCCAGATTTAGCATCTTCTGACTTCTTTCTGCTTGAGCTGATGAAAGATGGATTGCATGGACAACATTTTCATAGTACAATGCCATCATAGCATCTGTGAAACAGTGGGTCACCTCTACTGGAGCAGATTGTTACTATTAAAGCATGCAGACTCTTGTTCTTCACTGGTGAAAATGCATAGCTAGTGGAGGTGACTGCTGAAAAAAAAAACCCAAAACAACAGCTTTTTAGTTGAGAATTTGCTTCATCAAATAGCGTAATTGTGCTCTTTGTATCTGTTGCAGTTTCTATGGAAATAAATAGGAGGCATTACTTTTGCGGTGTCCCATATAGTTCAAATTATATATAAGATTAATATTGCCCAAGTTATTTTCGTATAGTTATGTTTTACCTATCTTTTCAATCAAAAATTACACTTCTAAGTGGTGTAATTATGAGGCTTTTTGCAAGGAAAAAAAAAAAAAGACATTTTATTCATAAAAATATTGCCACTCATGAATAAATAAATTCCACACTGAATCAGACTTCTCCGCATTTGTGAAATTTGTAAAATTTATTTATTTATTTATTGACTTTTTTTTTTTTTTTTTTTTTTCCCCCCAACCTTGAATTAAAAATGAAAGTATGGAATTAGGAAAGAATAATAAGGAACAATACTGCACATTTATTCCAGATACGATTGTTTTGAATGTCACATCTCAGAAGCTTTGGCATTAAACCTCTGGACCCATGGCTTAAAAAAAAGTTTGGTTTACAATAAATCCAGTGAGGTTTTTATACAAGCCTGTATGGTGGAGACACAGCTTGGCATAAGACTTGTAGTCTAAAATGTGTGGCACGCAGAAACTGTCCACTACACAGTATGTACACAGAAAATAGAGTTATGTTCTAACTTCAGTGTGCAGGGATTTCAGCATGGAACTAACCTAGGCATGAATTGAGATGCTAGCATACCCTGCTGAGTTGACTTTGTGCTTTTATTGTGGTGCTCACACCAGACCTACACAGTGGTTCTCTGCTGGCTTCTTTTCTCAAATGAACAGTGGGAACTGCATTTACTATTTGCTACCAGTTATTTCTCCTGTTTGCTGTTCTGTCAGATTTGTTTGAAAGATTTTTTGGAGCAGCAGAACTGTTCTACAAAGCCTGCAATTTATAAGAAGCGTTTATTATTAGAACTCTTTGAAAAACTTTTTTATATTTTTTTTTTCAAGAGGATCTCAAGCTTCTGAAATGTGTCTTCCTACTGAATTGCATCTAAATCTGAAAATTCATAAGAAGAGATTAAAAAAAATAAATAAAAAAGATTAATCACTTTTATTTAAATTCTATTTTGCTCTGTGATACACAGAATAAATAAAAAATAGAACAGGCTGACTTGTGGCTGCCTGTGACAGCATGGTTTTGGATTTGCTAACCTAGTAGATCCCTTTCAATTCCATGAATAGCAATTTTAGAAGAAAGGATTAAAGACAGTCGACATCGTCAGCTTTTTGCTTCTTTGAAACAAAATTTCAGCAAAATTAAAACACTGAGTTATTTCACTGTTACAGTAGAAAATTAATGCTTCCAACATTTTTTTTTGTCTGAAAGTGTCTGAAAAAAAACATGTTTAATATACTTCTAGAAAATAACTTATACGAGTAATTGCACTGTGATTTTGTAAGCAATATGCATATAGAATAAAACTTTAAGTTTGTGACAGCTTTTTTCATCAGCATTGATTACTAGAAGGTGAAACTGTGCTGCTGCAGTTGAATTGCTCTTTTCATATCTCAGTAATCCTATAACAACCCTCTGCCTGCATTTTTCCCCTTCACACAGGCTTTTAGCTCTGATTGAATGAAAAGACCATCTCATTTATGGTAGCAGTTATTGGTGAATTGTGACATTAACAGACAGAAAAGGGCGGGGTGAAGAACCTGAAGGTTGTGAACTTGCTACCTGTTGACCCAGTATAAGTCCATAAATAGTCCGAACAAAGAAACAAGAAAGTGAACTGTCATGCTAGCGGACTGTGACTCAGAATTTACCTAACTAAGCATTACCTAAGGAAAGACAAGAGATTCATATCTGTACGCATCCTACAAACAAAAATATCCTACAAACAGTGTAGAATTTAGCATTTAGGAAGAAAATTTTAGGTAGAACTATCCCAAAAATGACATGTGGCATACAAAGGGGAAAAAGGCTTGTCTGAAGTCAGCTGCCAGGACACTGGCAAAGCTGGAAATAAAATTCATGCTTCCCAATTCTTAGCCACTACAACAAATACCTTCTTAACACCCGACAAAGTGTGTATAAATCATTTATCTCATCTAATCAATTGCCTGCCATTGCCGAGGAGTCTGGATTGGGGGCATCTGTTTTTCTCATTTTCTGTCTGCCTTTGGCAAAAAGCATAGTCTTCTGAGAACTGAAGTGCTAACTAAAGTCTTTGGGCTTAATTTAGGAGCTTGTGGGTGAAGCTTAATGGTTTATGATATATGGGAGGTCAGAGCAGATGATCTAATAGTCCCCTCTCACCTTAAACCATATGAAACTATGTAGGCTCCTGAAATATGATAAAGCTAATAACAGTGTCACAGATCACAGTGATAAATGCTGAGCTAAACCTTCTGCTTGGCTGCAGTCTGAGAAAAAGCCTATGAACATCCCAGTGCTGTGCAGGGACTCAGCCTGATGCTGCATGCCAGACAAGAGCAGCAGCAAAGGAACCTGAAATAGCTGCACCTAATATAACCAGCATGTTTTATGGAAAAAAAAAAAAAAAGAAAACTGTTGAAAATCCTACTTAAAAATGTATGCTAAATAGTACATTTGAGGGCGTGGTGTGCCAAAATCCTGAGTTTTTCTTCACAAGAATGAAATGAGTTATATATAGAGGTCGTTGGTTCCTTTTGAGAGTCTCTGCTTTAGCTGTATACACCATGGCTAGGTTCTGTTTTGTTTTGTTTTTCCTCTTAAAAAAGGTTATTACTTTGCCTCAATTCTCGAAGGACTAAGTCCTTTACTGAGGCTTGAATTGAGGAAATTCTGGAAACTGGAATATAACTGAGTTTCAAAAGGGTTGCTTATGTTACTCTGAACTCTGCATGTACCAGTGAAAAGTGCTGCTAAAACAAAGGTTGAATGTCCTTGATGACACATTGAGCAGTATGCTTTATTCACCGCAGTCTAGAATTGGAGGCATTTTGCTGAAAAACTACTAAAGAATAGAAGCTAATTAGAAAGTGCTTCAGTGGTGGAATAATTTTGATTGCATAGAAATATGTTTACTTTCTGTGTACATATTCCAAGTGACACTTAGATGTATAGAGGCAAAATGAAGGTAAATGAAAACCAGATTTTACTCCTGAGAAATGTGCAGAGGCATCATCATTACATTTCACTCCAGCTGTTGTCATCCTTTTCTCCACATCTTTTCCTTCACTTAGCAGCATGACTACTTTTTATATTGCTTTGAAGGACAGCACAGCAGGTAGGTCTTATGATTTGGGACAATGCATGGCTAGCTCTGCTGCCCTTGTGCAGTAAGAAGGGCCTAATGCCTTTTGAAGATCAACAAATGTGCATTTAGGGAAAAATGATTTTGTAGATAAGCTTTATTTTTTCCTTCTTTTAAATTTGAAATCCTCACACACTGTCATTAAAACATAGATAGGAATAGTTAGATTATCATTATGATAGGATTGTGAATAGAAGTGTATGAAATGGATTGCTGTTTTATAAAGAGTAAGGAAGAGGTGTTGCTAAAAAACATGAGATAAAAAGATGAATATATGTCATATGGAAAGTGTGTTTTAGGCTTAGTCAGGATTTCAATATAAAGACCTAGATGAAGGAATCTAGAGATAAATACTACTTAAATATTATTTTAATTGATAAAATAAACATAAGGAATCAGAAAATTGCAAAATATTGAGCAACTGGCAAATTCATTTTTTACTTTTTTTTTTTTCTTTCCCTCTCCCACTGACAAATTTATATGTGAACCCAGATTCTAAATCCACACAATTCTTTGCATGAAGATTATAATGTTATGAAGGACCAGTGAAAAAGAATGATGTCCTAGTCTAGGCAGGAAATCCAATATATATTTATTTTACTAAACACAGGTGCATATCTTTCATGAATGCAAAACTTTCCTCAAGCATCCATATTGACTGTGAGAATATAAATCTCTTAGTTCAGCTCAGAAAAAAGTCCTGAAAATATAAAAGAAACTTCATGGAATAATTGACATCTAACAATACTAGGATTTTGATGGGATTTCAGCTAACATAAAATTATTCTGTAGAATGTTATTCTTCATCTTGCTCAGGGTTTCTGCTTAACCACAGCTTTATACTGTTAGGGGAAAAGGTGGGGAATACACACATACATACCTTTTTATACAAAGTGACTTGTATATTTTGAATCAGCATCCTACATCTTCCTCCTTCTTTCTGGTTATAATGCAGATGAGACCTATATTGCATGTGACTCTGCATGTCTGGTGGTTGAAAGAGCCAGTGGGCCTTCTGGCTCTATACAAAATGGAAAAATGAAACAGTACAATGAAACTGGCTTGTAGTAGAAAAATACACCCCTAGTAATCATATGGGACTATTAGAAATGTTTTATTAAAATAATTATATTACTCTGAAAGTCTCCCCCATCTTTTTCCATGCAATGCAGCTTTATTTGTGTTTGTCACTACCTCAAAAATTTCAAATAAAAATTGAGAGGGCAAACACACATTTTTACCTACATATATTGTTGATTTCTATTTATAGAACTGTCTCAGAACTCAGATACAGAACACTTATCCTAGAGCTGAAAAGAATGAATATTGTTGAGACACATTCAAGCTCATTTTGCTTTTCAGCTCTGTTGAATATTAAACATGGCCCAGTATGTCTTAGGGTTACTCTAGCAATGTCACACTACCTAAGGGAGACACATTCCTTGCTAGTGCAATCAATGCAGTAATTTTGTCTTGCCATGGATTTGCAGAACTTACTCAGCCTGACACACTACTTTTTAGATTCCAGGAAAAGTGATTTCCCTGTCACTGCTTTTGATGATGAGAGGTTTTTCTCATTCTTTGTGTTTAGCAGCCACCAGGCTACAAAATCACTTCTCAGCTTTGTGGTTTCACTTCACGTCTCATGCCAGCTTCAGGTCACTTAAGTGCCTCTACACTGAAGAGATTTGGGGTTGAATGCTGGCTTTATATCCAACCCTATTTTAGGTTTGTAAGATTTAAACCTCACTGAGGAATTCTATAGATGTAAATCACCTGTGATATATAGATCTCAGATTTTCCCTGATTAGTTATATCTCAGTTCCCCATAAAAATGGTTATACATTTACCAATATATTTTTTTGCCTAGTCCACATAGATTGCATATTAGGATTCCTTCTGATTATTGTTGACTGCAAAGAAGCACTTTACCCAATGACAAGAAGATACTTGTTTCCAGCTATAGAGTTAGAATATGAATCAGAGAGTATAACTTCTTTATGCACTGAAACTATTACTTTGTATATGCATGCATATATTATTAATCACTTATGGATGTAGTTTATTTAACTGAATACTGAACTGAAGCTATTGAACTGAAGTAACATGTGTGAGTAACGGAGCCCTTTGATGTGAAGGTGGGCGTGGGCATACAAAATTTAGCATTGGCTTAGAGGAATGCAACAAAAAACTTTATTATATTTAACTCAAATGACGCTGTGGTGATAAGAGATGGCCTGCTTTTTCATATAGGCTGTCTTAGAGTTTTTCAGTGCCTCCTATGCTATTAATCAAGAGGTGAAGTCTGGCAGGGGAGAGATGAAGTTTTTCTGGGGCTGTCCTGTTCTTTCCTTGCTAAGATGAGACATTGAGTAGTAGAGAATAAGGGCTCACCTATTGTGAAGGTCTTGCACATGGATCTACTTGACTTTCCTGCTTAATACTTGAAGCAATACAGTGAACTGATAGAACAGGTGGTATCTCTTAACAGATGGATACTACACGCTAGCTGTCTTTAAAGAACAGATGATTCTGATTTGCCTATCTTCTGTCTTACTGTAACTGGGTTTTGAATGAGGTCATCCTAATTATGAGTCATTTCACAGATGAGTGACTTTATTCTACTATCAGTAAGAGTATTACTAGTCTCCTTTTGTAACATCTCTATCTGTCATTGCTTGCAAGTATCCATTCTCTTTTCTGTCTCAATAGTTAAGATCTTTCTATCTAACTGTTTGTTTTAGCACAGTAAATACCAGAATAAAATAGCCTAATCTTACTGTATGTAGGGGAGAAGGCAGAAAAAAAGAGATGGAGTGTGCATAAGTTAATTTTTAAGCCCCATCTTCATGCAAGCAGTGTACTTCTCTTGGTGCTGGCTGTCAGGAATTCAGTGTCATTGACTGATACCTCAACTTGTCCAGTCTGAAGAGGACATGGAGTGGGATATAAGACAAAGAATTCTGATGTTAGATTAGAAATTCATGACAGGTGGTTATACTTTTACATTTTACTATTAAATTAAATTACATTTATGGGTAAAACTGTTGTGAGTGAATTTCATAAATTCATTTCAGACCTTTTCATTTAAACTGACAGAAGCAAATTATGGTACTATAGCACGTGCATCTATGATTTCATGCTTCTGCACTCTAGGAAATGAGAGGAAAATCTCAACAGGTTTCTCCCTGGTGAAACATTTTTAATTAGTAAATAATTCTGAAGCTGCACATTCAAAACATATCCTCACTATGCAAGCCATGTTGTCACTTCCAATCACTGCACTTCCAGATTTTTCAGTGTATGCATAGGCCCACTTTTCTTTCTTTTCAAAGAGTGGTGAGAATCAGTCCTGAACACCGTTGATGTTTCTTGCCAGTTAGACTAGCATAAAAACTTAGCCAAGTGTTCCTTTGTAGAGAAACATTTCAGTATGAATTCCACGAGGTTTATAAATAGAAACTAAACTGAGTGTTGAAAAATGTGAGGAAATGTCAAACTAATATGCATTTAGTTTAATGGAAGTGTTGTCAAAAATAATGCTTTCCAGTGATGGGTTTAACAGAGAGTAGAAAACAGAAACTTGTAATGTCAGTTTGTTTTAATTCATAAAGCGAAGTAATTAAAACTCCTAGGCCATGATAAAGAGTGTGTAAATAAAATAAGCAGGAAAAAATTGAACCACACTTCCACAAGATTTGAAAACACTTGGTAAACGTGATTGAAAAAAATGCTGTATGGAATTCATAGTCTGTTGTTGTCATTGTTTTGTTTGTTTCTTTCTTTCCCCAATTATTTTGATCTTCTTTCTCTTGGCAGAACTATATATCACACTTCTGGTGTGAGTGTCTTGGCAAGACATCCTCTTTCCCTACCTGTTTGTAAGTTGCAGTGGTACTAAGAACAATAAATATTTAATCATTATTTTTATGTCACAGAATTCATCATCTAGAAGCCAATATTCATGCTGTGACTGGTAACTCAATTCAGCCCCACTGTGTGCAGGAATTACAATGCATTCTTTAATTACCTAACCATATATTGATCATTATTTCCAGAGAATTGTGATTCTATTCAGTGCACAAAATAGTCAACACAAGTTAATGAGCTAACCTCAATATTTATTTTTCTCTTTGCTTTTGTGTTGATGTTATTTGCTGCAGTGTTCATACCTGTGCTAAAGGCAGAACAATTTTCTTGGGGAACTTACTATGACATTTATCACCAGTGTATTGGAATGCTTTACAAATATTAACACATTTATTCTTCAGTTCAGAATCAAAAGGGTATTAGTATCTTCTGCAGCCTTGGAAAAGTGGAGTGTATGCCAAAGCTGCATACTCATTCTCACCTTTCTGATCCTAAATAAACCATCTGGGAAATAAAGAACAGAAACTGAAGAAAAAAATATCCTGCCTTCAATGTTATTTAATGTTATTTTAGAGAAAGTTATGTAGATATGGTTTTTAGTCAATGGCAAAAAAAAAGGAACTGGTACTAAAAGGAAGTGATTCAACCTACGAGGAGGTTGATTTAAAAAACGACTCTTCAGTCGTAAACATAACATCTTTGACAAATGCCCATTTCTCTCTATTGATTTAAAAAACAACCTATTCTTTTCACTCCAACTGCTTAGTTGTACTAAGAACTTTCCTACTATAATAGAAACATATTGTATGGTAAAGGCAAAGACAAAATCTAATCTGGAGTAAGATTCGTCCATCTGTGGGAGGAGACTATTGTTTATCTTTCACCCTGTATCTTTTAAAACTTACTCTTGAAAACAAGTGATAAATTTCTACTCACAATAGTACAATTCACTACTGAATCTTGGTTCATCCCCAAAAGAGGTTTGTCTGATTGTACTCAGACAGGAATCATTTTATCTTAGAAAGTTTATTTTTTCAATTTTCTTCTCTGTCACATTCTTAGTTCTGTACATGTGCAGACCTGCTGAAGTTTTCTCCCAGCTTTCTAATAACATCTCCTTCCTTTCATCAATTTCCTTTTCTCTCATTGGTAAATAGGAATGCTTTTTCATTTTTTCCTTGGCTTGTCATACAGCCCTGATCTTACCCCGTATCTCTGTGTTATCGTTTACTTCATTCTTCTTTCCTACCTACAAGTTTCAGACTACCTCCATAGTCATGGTCATATTCTTTCTGTCACATTTCAGTCATCTCTAGATTCAACTGCATTGGCAGTTATGTGGTTACGGTGTACATCCCTTACATGCTCTGCAGAAATCTAGCTTGTGTTCCCATGGTAGTCTAATTATTCTTCCATCTTGTTCCAAAGAGCAAAAGAAAGTGCTGTTTCTCTGTAGGTGACAGTTTGCTGGAACAATGTAATGCATTAAAACAGACACTCAGGTCTGATTTCCTGGATTTTTTTACTTTTAAAATGAGAGTAATCAAGGAATGAAAATAAATAAATAACCAAACATATAAAGGCATCATGAAATCTGGCTGAAATGTGTAGCTAGTATGATAATTCATCTTCCCAGATCACAAGTGCTGATTTACAGGAATGAAACATTCTTATAGTGTTTACTTTCTTCAGTCTTCCACAGTCCTAACTGCTGCAGAACAAAATTAATCTCCTCCTCGTCAGTCTCCTACTGCTCCAAGGGTTTTGAATAGCAGCAGGAAAACATGACAAAAGACTTCTCAGTTTTAACTCTGCTGTAGCCTGTCAAATCTTTGGGTTACAGCTGTCTGTCTGCTGATTTAAAAAAAAAAAAAAAAAAGAAACTGCATTGGTTTCATTCCACTTATAGTTTTGAGACCTTCTTTTCAGATTTATTTTATTTTCTTTTTTTTAAAGCTGAGACTCTGCAGAAGCTGATAAGGCCTGGAAGGAGGGAATATATTCACTATTAACTCAAAGCAAATTTCCAGATTGACATTAATTTGATTCACCGATACAAGTGGACTGGAATTAAGTATTACATTGCATTTTTATATCCTGATAATTCTTTATGATGAATATCTCAGAGAATGTAATGAAATTAACCCAAATACTAGAAACATGACAAGAAAGTGATCCTGATGAGTTTTCAGCTGAATGAACGTAGGCAGGCAAATGGGCTCTTTTGAGTGTTTCTCAGAGGAGTTATGTAGGTGAGTATTCACACGTAGAAAGCTAAAGCATCACCCATTTTAAAAATACTGCTTTTCTGAGTTTGGGGTTTTTTTATTTTTGTTTGTTTTGTTTTTGTTTGTTTTTTGGTTTTTGTTTTTGTTTTTTGCCTATATGTAGTTGAGTGTAGTATTGTTGACATCACTGAAAGTATTGCATACAATGATGATACGTGTATCAGAATCCTCAACTTGAAATCCTCTACTGCCTGTAGCTTTCTTGTCACTTCAAAACAAAATGGCAAGTGAAGAAAGATCCTTATCTTGTCAAGCTTCACTAATATGTTGCAGCTTCTGTAGTGTTCTCCTAAAGTGTCAGAATGCTGTGCAGAATGTTGGCATCATTCAGAAATATCAACTAGTTCACTACCCCCATACCTACCTGCTACTTTTAAGCATCTTAGAAATAAGCTGTTGTGTTGGAATTGCTTTGACTAAGTCCTTCAGAGACAACAATTGCAAAGAAATCAAACTGCTGTCTCTCTCCCTGGCCTGGGAAGACCTGAGCATTCTAGCTGTCTCCGCTGCCAACTCTACTGGAATTTGAAGAGTCACTTCAAGTTCAATTGTTGGTATCCCAACCCCTGTTAAACTCTGGACAATGCCCAGAGAATTGGTTTCAGAGCAATATTTAGAGTCCAAAGGAACATATCTGTTTAATCTGGCAAAAGCCATTTCAGCCCTATTATTAAGCCACTGAGGGAATTTTCAAATGCTATTTTCTTTGTTCTTCTTCCTTCTGGCATCTATTCTGAATTGCTCACAGATCAGAGTGATGTGAAAGTCCCTTATGATTAAGGGACTCTTTGTGAGAGTGTGTGGGTGGCCCTGTGCCAGGCCACTGCTTTTCATTTCTCTAAAACCCTTCACCTGCAAATGACAGACAGTAGAGTGACTGAGTAAGCTGTTAGAAGGAAGGTGAAAGACAAAAAAGACAAAAAAAAAAAAAAAAAAAACAGAAAAAAAACAACCTTGAAGTGTTGGAGGATTCACAAGTATGTGATTATTCTTCCATACGTATCCCAGGACAAAGCAGTGGCCACTGAATTCAGCATGACTTCACATAACTGTTGCCATTTAGAAATCTCTTTTGAAAAGAGAAAAATTTGGAGGCATCTCAGGTCACCTGTCTTTAAATTAGAAGCTGTTAAGCTCTACTGGTGCCCAGTGGGCTGTAGCTTGCTATTTTCAAGCATTTGTGAACAATTTGAGAGTAGATAATGCTATTGATTACAGCAAATAGGACAATGATTAACCATTCTAATATCCTTCTATTTCCTCTAAAAGAATGTGAAATTATATTTATGGATCCATGTGTTGTTGTGGGCATCTCCACACTCCAACTCTTGATCTAAGTTAATTAATACATCTTGTATTAATTAATTAAGAGGTTAAGGAGCAGTAGGGATTGTGAGCCGTGAATAGACTGATGGAGTAACTCCCTGCCATATCTGTAAGAAAGGTACAGGTTGATACATCCCAAATAGTGGTGGACCCCACCCCTTTTGCTGCTGGACATAGAGAAGGGACCTAAGAGATAGGGAGGAATAGAAACAGGCTTCATATCAGCATCACAGGTGAACCCTTTCCCTACCAACAATGATTCCCCAGCTGCCCCTATGCAATAGAATCCCAGAGTCATAGAATGGCCTAGGGTTGAAATGGACCATAACGATCATCTAGTTTCAACCCCCCTGCTCTGTGCAGGGTTGCCAACCACCAGACCAGGCTGCCCAGAGCCACATCCAGTCTGACTTTGAATGTCTCCAGGGATGGGGCATTCACAGCCTCCTTGGACAACCTGTTCCAGTGTGACACCACCCTCTGTGTGGAAAGACTTCTTCCTAATATCTAACATAAACCTCCCCTGTCTTGGTTTAAAATCATTCCCACTTGTCTTATTACTATCCACTCTCATAAACAGTTGTTCCCCCACCTGTTTATTCCCTCCCTTCAAGTACTGAAAGGCCACAACAAGGTCTCCCTGGAGCTTTCTCTTCTCCAAGCCCAATTCCATCAACCTTCATAGGAGAGGTTCTCCAGCTCTGTAATCATCTTAGTGGCCTTCCTCTGGACTCATTCCAAGAGTTTCACATCTTTCTTGTGCTGGGGGTCCCAGGGTGCAGTACTCCAGATGCAGGCCTCACAAGAGCTCACAAGAGGTTTGAGACTCTGGATCTTGAGGAATAGGCAAGTGAGGATGAAGTGAAAGGTGCATCCAGAAGGTTGCCTAGGGTGAGGCAGCTGGCTCCATGCCTCAAGACTGCCTTTGCCAAGAAGGAAAGAGGGGTGATTGTCATAGGCATCTCCCTTCTGAAAGTAATAGAGAGCTCTATATTTTGGCCAGACCTTGTCCATAGAGAAGTGTGCTGACTCCCTAGGGCCTAGGTCAGGGACAGTACTAAAACTGTAGTTACTGGTCTACTTCAACCTTTTCATTATTATCCTTTACTGACAGTTCATGCTGAAAGCAATGAAGTCACTGTGGGCAATAAGAGACTTCAGGGCACTGGGGTGGTGAGTTGACGGAGCTTGAGTACAGGTGGCATTTTCCTCTATCTCTTCAGTGTCAGTGAGGGAATACTGACAGCACCAGAAAAATATGGCTGAAAGGCTAGTGCCATTGCAGGAATTTTGGCTTTTTTGACAATGAGGCATTTTACTCAGTGTCGGGTCTAATATTTGCAAATGGATCTTACCTGTCTCAAAGAGGGGAAACAAATTCTAGCCCAGGAGACAGAAGGGCTCCTTGAGTAAGGCTTTAAACTAGGTGTGAAGGAGGAAGGGGATGAAATGAGTGATGAGCCTGGGGGATTAATGTTGTAATTGAGGGTAAGGCAAGAGGCTCAGCCCTTGCTTCTATGACATAACTGTGATTCTGTAGGTAGGTGTGTGTGTAGCCATGTCTTCATCAACACACTGAGTTTATAAGTACACCAAGTGCTTTGCTACATGAGCACTTTTTAATTCAGTATATTCTACTATGCAGTGAGAATAGACATTAAGGAAAGGAAAAAGATATATATTTAAATGGATATAAATGAAAATTGGTATTTATTATTTTATTTTATTTTATTTCATTTTGTTCTCCAAAACAATGTATAAAATAAATAAAATAAAGAGAATAAAATAGTAAGTGTTCTAATTATAATTTCAGAAACGTCTCTCTCTCTCTCTCTCTTTTTTTTTCCCTATCATATATTTATTTATTTAGCAAAATGCATGTGAAAATTTCAACTCCCCAGTCTAATTAATTCTTCTCACTAAGATTCTGACTGGCAAGTCTTCTCTAGACTGAGCTTTTGTGGGTTTGCTGTTCATATTTCTTAATTATTTTGGTAAAAAACTCTCTCTATGCTCATTTGCCTCAATTAATTTTACTCAATTATGATTGGATACGAAGCAAAAGTCTTTTAAGAAAAAATTTCCATTAGTTTTTGCTTCTTTTAACCTCTAGACTCTTTCATTGGTTTTGCCAATATGTCTGCTTTTTTGGCACACCTGCTTTTGCTTTTGAGATTGTGCTAGCTCTTTTCCCAGAATCAATTGTGAGCAGCTTGCAACCAAATGCCTGATTAAAAAGTTAGCAGACCTTGAGTGCAATTACTTCAGCTCTATGGCATTCACGCATTAAACCCAGTGTTAATTGTTTCCCATTTTTGTAACGATCCTTATAATAGGATAAAAACAGAAGAGATCATTTCTTGAAGTTAAAACAGCAGAAGATAAAGACATTTGCTCTGATTAATCGTCTCAATATGAAATTAAACACAAGCACAAGTAAACATAGATGGTCCTTATACTTGATGCCAATGAAATTGGCATTGGTACTATTAGAAAAAAATTATTCTGAAGGCTGGCATAGCACATATTTTTCACAGTTAGACAGAAAATAAGACTGAATAAAGCAGTTTTTTTTTTCAGTTGCAAGTTCATAGAAGATCTACACCTTTATTTGTGTAAGTAGTATTATCATAGATACTGTCTAAATTATGCTGTGTGTACAAATATTTGTAATTTTCTATAAATGAACAATTCTATGATTTCATTTGGACTGCTAATGGATGCTGCTTTCATGATTTTTTATACTTAAAGAAGCATTACAGTTTTTTGTTTGGCTGTTTTTTGGAGGGTTGGCTTTTATTTCTTTTTGAGAAGGGAAATATCCCCAGATTATTTAGTGCCATCAAGCAGTACATAATCAACTGTAGTTATATGGTTATATGAACTTGTTATTACCCTATAGTTCTGTTTTGTCTTTACTTCATCAAGTCTTTGATCAGATTATACATTTTGTGGAAAACCAGCATTCTGTACTGCATTGTTTGAGTGTTACTTTTCACAGTGCAACTCTTCTATTTTCTATTCCATTCTTTCCCTACTTAGTGTAAAACCTTTTGCAGTTAATAAGAAATGCTCAAAATTTCTATTTATACCTCAAATTACACAGTAACAAAATATTTAGTCTTCATTAATATTTGTATATTTTCTACCTGAGCATCTTAAATTAATTTGCAGACAGCATGTTATCTTTTATAACTATCATGCCCAGCTGAAACAGACAATGATCTCTCTCACTTACTTATCATAAATGTTCAGTGAGGGTGGCTGGCCCCTGCAGAGAGGTAGTCAGTACCTGAAAATAGACCCCAGGTACCTGATTCTGAGCCTAATAGGAAACTTTGTGTTGATTACAGTGACTGACACTGTATTTCTCATGAAATCTGTCACAAAGCCCATGTCCTAACTCCACGTCCTGTGCTTTAACCACATGATTGCCCTCCATCCCCTGGGTTGAAATGACAGCTTATATCCTCTCACATGTTAGCTTCTCTGTCATTTTCTGTTTAGCTTAGAAACTCAGTATCATGAATTCTTTAAAATGCTACTTGTTTGACCTGGCCCCTGATTTTAATTGTTAAGATCCAGGCTAGCATTCCAGATGGTTCCACTCTACATGGGCTAACAAACTGGACCTGGTTGGTATTTAGATGTTTTTAAGGAAAGTGCCAGCTGTTAGTAATTTTGCTTGTTACTGAATATCATTTGAGATTATACTACTGGGTGAAGTTCTAAAGGATATTTGGCATTATTGCATGAATATCTGTAGCCCGCATTTTTGAGTTAGAACTTTAAGACTCACGAAATTGGAGCACATCTGTTTTCCTTCATTTTTTTTCCTAGTGTGAGAAACATTTAACTTCTTCATTGTAAATTTAAATATGTACACTTTTATGTTATTATTTTTTTAACTCTGTTATTAATGCATTAATGCATATTCAAACTATACTATCCAGACGTTATACTTTCATTTTGTAAAGATTTTTAACTGTTAATGTTCCTTAAAAACAATGATAAATAACTTTGCTTATCTTAGAGCAAAAACCATATCCTCTAGCATATTGTGCCGTACACGTGATGTGCATAGGGTCATGATACTTGAGATGCAGAATGACTTCTTGAAATCATTTGGAAAGTATTTCTTCCAATAAAAACAATTACAGTAAGTTTTATCTATGACTGTTCTCATGGAAAAGAATATTTTAGGATCAGAACTTACACAAATATAGTTTTTGCTGCATTTTTTTTCTCCAAGTTACATTTAGGAAATTTTCCAAAGAAATTTTGGGTACCAAAAGGACAGTTCTAATGACCCAATCTGTGTAAATTTTTGGGTAGTTTTCTTTAGCCATTGCATAACTTTGAATTTGAGGGCATATTTCTTATAAAGTTCATTGGTTAGACATAGAAATTAGATCTTCTCTTAGAAAATAGAGAGAGAAGCTATTAAAAGAATACATTTAACCCATGCTAAGAAGTTCAAATACAGACTTCTAAGCATGTGTACACTGATGTGAAGCATTTCATGTCAATCCTAAGTGATTATTTAATATATTCTAAGCTTGTTTAAGTGGCCATATTCAGGTTTAAATTTTTATATCAGAAGAACAATATAGAAGCATCCTCTGGGGTGAGGGGTGGGTGAGTAGAGGGGACACATCCAGGAAATAGTATGTTTGATTGGTGGATTCAGTACAAAAAGTACCTATGAGTAACATAATTTCAATCAGATTGACAAATTCAGAAGCATTCAAATAATTGACTGATAGCAAACCTTTGAATTTTATTGGCTTTGCTGCAAATGAAAATGTTGATAGACAAACCACAATCCCACTGAAACCAGAGAAACTTTCCAATTAATTTGCTAAGGTTATGTGTTTATTCCTTCTAAAAAGTTAAATTCAAAATAATGTTTACAGGCATAAAAGTTGTTATTTCAGAGAACTTTTTCAGTCTTGAATTTGTTTTCTCTGCTACTTTTGCTTTATGTTCACTTTTCTAGTACCAGTAAAATAATGGCATACTCTTTCCTGACTCATTCTGTCACTAAATAGAACTGTGCAGTTTCAGATTTCTTCTCAGGTAGGTTTGGCCACCTGCCACATTTAACCAGTAACTGCAACTGTAAATTGCAGTTTCTCTGAAAATCTCTCAGACTTCTTATTTATCAACAATAAAGGTCAGATCACAAGGTTTCCATGCAGTCTTATGTGCCTTGTCAACCTCTAAAGACTGAGGCTTCCACAGGCACTGTGCTCTGTGATGTATTCTATGCTCTGATAAATAAAATCCCAAAGTATCACCATGCATTTTCTTCCATCTGTCAAAGAAGGAATCCTGATATACTGCATGAGAAATTTTTATCAAAAGAACGGTTCACCTTAATTCAATTTGCCCATAAATAGATATGTTTAATCAATATTTGTTCCAATGCTGAATTCTCACTCAGAAACACATTTCCTATCATCTGTTCTGTAGACAGATATTATGTAGATCATGTAATGATGTAATAGCAAAATGTCTTCGGAAAACAAAAACAAAACAAGACAAAGACGTGTACATGTGCCTCTACAATACTTACATGAAGTGCAATTTAATCCTTTTTGCCTGAGTTTTTCATAAATTTAGCTATTGTTTCATAAAATTATATGTGAAACAGAATGTTTGTACTTGTCAGTTTGCCTGATGAAAAGCTAGCATTTGCAAAGTGTGTGTAAATTACCCTTGAAATGTTAGTCAGTTCTGGGCTCAAAAGTCAGCAGTCTTTGGCTATCTTTATTAACAGACATGGTCATGTGCTCCCAGTGGAAAGTACACAAATAAGTCCATTACATTTAAACGTTAGGATCAAGGGTGATGACATCCAGCAAATTCTGTGAAATGAGAAACTTGGTAGTATGTAAATAATAATAAAAAAAATAATAATGCACCAATCACTAAATGTTTTATGCTCAATCTAAATATTTCACGTCCTCGTTTCTATTGGTTTGTAGACACTATTAGGCCAAGATCATATGAAAGTCTGTACTTCTGAGTAAGTGATGTAGTGAATCTATTTCTAGTAGAAGCTAAGCAGAAGAAGATAGTTACAAACATTAGTGGAAGTAAAATAAATAAACAAATAAATAATAATTAAAAATATATATATTTGTAAGCTTATTCTTTTAAGTCACTGAAAGAAATAAATTTGCCAATGCTAGTTATCAACATTAAGCTCAGCTGGTGTAAATTAATTTAGATCATCAATACAGAACAAGAATGTGGGCAACTATACTTGTCTTTCAGCCTATTTCAGTGGGACATGACATTAGCAGCATTTTCTAAAATTATCTAGGTGTCAGTGTTCTTGTTTTCCCTGTAAATTTTAATGTCAAGAGCTTGCCATATGTAATTTCAGGAAAATATTGAAAATTGGGTAAAGTGTAATAATAATAGCAATTCTTGTCAGCTCTCATTTTACTTCTACTTGACGCAAGCAGAAAATACATTTCTAGGAAGTTACTGTTACAATAAGATGCCTATCTGCTGTTTTGATAGTACAGTACTGCTGCTGTCTTTGTGAAGATGAGCTCCACACAGAAAGACCTTATTTTTCCCTCTTTCTTCTTTCATATTATTTACTATTCAATGAAGTTTCAGCTTTCTTACTGCCTACGTGTGTAGCTTACTGCTCCTGATGTGTGTATTTAATGACAGAAACTGCTGTATAGAAAAGCCTTAATGTGGTTAATGTGGCTACTGTTTCATATCTTACTTGGCATGATAATTTAACGTATCAAAGGTTTGCCTTTTACACTCAGTAGTCAGGATAGCATAGCAATAAAAGACCCATTATCAAGCCATAAAGGCCCATTCAACCACTGAAAGACCTAGCCTTATCTGTGGATTTAGCTTTTCAAGCTTTGGCATGATAAGACACTAGCAGTCAGATGTACATATGCTTCACCTGTGATGAAGGAAGAATCTGTGTAAATATTTGTTGCAATATATATTGTTCCTTGAAGAATTTCTAAATAAATTCTTTTCCATTTTCTGTGGCACATGTTTACTTATATAACATGAACATTCCAAAGCTTTGAGATTTCATCTTGAGAAAAAAGTTAAAAAAAATAAAAAATAAAAAAATAAAAAAAAATAGAAGTTCAAAATTTAAGGAAGCAGTTCATAAGGGCACCATATCTCAAGTAACAAAACAGCTTTTCATTGTGATAATGCATAACAGTCTATCATTTTTGTTTGTTTGTTTTAGTTTTTAATAGAGATGTAGATATATTTTAACTTTGGAGTTTCAGTTAATTTATAGTGCATGCAATTGATTGAGATAATAATATTCATTTCAAAATTAAAATATTATAGAAATTCTATCTTTCCAACGATGTAACAGCTTAATGGATGCGTGCTTCATGGCAATCATGTCCACTTTCAGCTTTTCCAGTGTCGATCCATTTATCTTAAGTGACAACTGTAGTGTCCATTGTGTTAATAGATGTACAGCTGCTTTCTAGAATCATAGCATATAAGAGGTCTTATCCTCAAAGGGCAGTAGTGCTGCTGTTTCTGCTTTCAGTGTTTGCAGGAGAAGACATGACTGATGACTCAGAATTAATTGTATACCCAATATGCTGTCAGTGACAGATATCTGCTACACCCACTAGTACTACTTCAGGAGGCATAGTTCTAATGTACTATTCCCCCTACAGCATGCCTGTAAATTGAGAGCCTCCTTCCTTTTTCTCCTCCAACTCCCATGCTAGTGCAAGAATCTATGAGAATTCAAGTTCTTTCTGCACATAATAATACTCGTTTTATCCATGAGGAAAATGATCTTTAAAATTGCACTTCCTCAAACTCACATAATAAAAGTTAAGACTGACATCAGACTGTCTGTCACTAGGAGCACTGACTGTCTTACCGTGTTGCTATTCAAAGTCTTAAAAAGTCTCCCTTTTCCACCCTTCCTGTCTCATTCCCTCTTTAAACAGTATTAATCTGACTGCCGTTAAAGTCCTATGGCAAAAAAATTCCTAATGGACAGGTGATTATTTGTTGATAAATGGGTAGATTTTGAATTATGTCTTCTTCAATAACACAGTTAAAAACTAGAGTATTTAAAATCCAGAGGTTAGTTATAGCATAGAATCACCCCAGACAAAAGATTACTACCATTACACAAGAGCCACGGACTGCTTTATTTCCAAGGTCATATGCCATACTAAAGAAAACTAATGGAGCAGAACACTAAGATTTTTACTTTTTTTTTTCTTCTTTTTTCTTTTTCTTTTTCTTTTTCTTTTTCTTTTTCTTTTTCTTTTTCTTTTTCTTTTTCTTTTTCTTTTTCTTTTTTTTCTTCATCATTCTTTTTCCTAAATATCACCAGGAAATTTCCTGTTCCTTGGTAGGAAAGAGTGCATATCTGTTGTAGTGACTGACAGTGATGAAGGCATATATCCACAGCACTTCCATAACAGTGCTTCTCCCAAAGCATAGTTCACAGAATCAGTAAGACTGGAAGAGACCATCTTAGATCATTTATTCCAGCCATCCACATGCTACCAATAGTGCCAACTAAACCGTGTCCCCCAAAGCATAATTTACTTCCTAAAGCATAAAGATAGACATGAGCTAGAACATTATTAATTGATCTGAAGACAACACAGAATTATCCTCGACTTTTCTTATCAGCTTTTTTAAAAAATAAAATAAAATAAAATAAAATAAATAAATTAAAAGGATACAATATCAAAACATGATAACTGATGTGATACTGTATATACTGATTTAGCCAACATAATTAATAAACCTTAGCCAATGAAATACTTCTATAACTCATTGAGAAACTATAAACGTAAACTGTGTAAACATGAATTGCAAATATAACAGCTTATATTTTCATAACTTTGTCATCCACATAAGACAATAATAGTTTTCTTGTATAAGCAGCTTCAAAATAATGTACGTTCCTCAGATGGGAAATATTCTCAATTGTTTTTCTCAAATTTGGAAATGTAATTTAAAAAAGAAAGTCCCCAGAATTTTATTACCCTATTCATATTACTGAAGGCAGATGAGTTTTACAGAATATAAATCAGGACATATTTATTATTATAATTAAACTTGTAAAATTTCAGCAACAGCTGTTTCTACATTTTCGTAGTTCACATACATTATTGATCAATACATGCTTTTATTAATGTGAAACTTCTGAGAATGTAGAGAACTTATGCAGTTATCATTATAATTGCTACAGTGTTTCTGCAATACTTCTTCAAGTGAGTGCACTTGTAATGTGCTTTATCTGCCTTGCTAGGAGGAGCTCATCAACAAAAATAAACTAAAAAAACAAATTGAAGATCACTGAAGTATTTAAATTACTAAAGATCACATTAAATATAATTCTATTACAACTAAATTGTTTACATGAGTATTTCTTTCCATGCTGTAATATTCCAAGTCATACAAGTTCTTTTTGTAAAATGTGCTACAGAAACAGATAAGGCAGTTCACAGTCAGTGCAATACATTTTGTTTATAAGATCTTTTTCTTCAAATTCTCATGTCCCAGTACTTAACGGCAACTAAACTAAACTAAAATGTTGAACATCTAAAATCACATTCTTAACTGATGAACACAATGCAAGGTCGGCCTTTTCCTTCTGGCAAGTGAACTTTGAGCATTTAAATTTTTAAAATTCTGGATTTCATGTTTCTCTATAATCAAGGAGCAAAAAATAAAGTTGATAAAAGGATCAGTCTACCTTAAATCTTCTAGTTGTCAAATGCCTTATATTTATCTAATCATCTGCAGCCAATTGTAGAGCACAGACACCTCAAAAAGCCATTTTACTGTAAGTTTTTGTATGCCAAGAATCTCACTACAGCTACATCTCTTTCTCCATTAACTACAAATTTATTTAGGAAAATGCCCAAGTCACAACACTAATTTTAGTAGGTATATATTTACAAATTGTTACATGTTTATTTAATCCTAAGGTTTATTTTTCCCAGTGTTTCTGCTAAGAAACATTTTAAAAATATACCAAACTGGTTAACTGTGGCCATTTTGTTGGATAATGCATCTGAACAATTTTTTATGATTTAGTTTAGTTATCTGCCAGTTGCATATTAAACTATTTCTTTTATGTTTTATTGCATACAGTAGTTTCTTCTCCCCACTTGCCTTTCCATGCATTTGAGAAATTAATTTGAATAAATGTGGGCTTAGAACTGATTTCCTGAGTCTCAAACAGTTAATTCAGGGGGAGAAGACTAAGACAGAAAATGTTGACAATTACTTGCATTTTAGCAGACTCCCAAGCAGAAGAAGGTAATACTCTGATTTAGTCTAGAATAAACTGTACCACTCAGATTTCAAGTTAGGTCAAGATTACCTTACAGTCAGGATGATTTAATGTAGATAAGTAACTGCCTATTGAGAAAGTGAGTATTTGCATACTAATTGGAAATACAGTACTTAAAATAACATAGATCATAGCTTCTGTTCTTTCTGTTTAAATTAAAAAGAAAAAAAAATATATAAAAATAAAAGAAAGCAAGAAAAAAGAAGGTAAGCAAAAAAACAATAACAAAAATCATGTACATCATGAAAACTATTGGTTTCATGAAATAAACTAAAGGAATGTTACAACTGTACTAATTAAAAAAAAAAAATAAAAAATATTGGAAGCACAGGATTTGATTGCATGTCTTTCTTTGTTCACTGTGTCAGCAAAACTAAAGGAACTGCCCAAACAGTGTGGCTGTTTACTGTCCATACTTCCATGTGCTTAGAGCCACTGAGCACACATTTTCTCCTCAGTCAGTGGGATATGGCAGCTGGGACAATCTGTCTCTGTGTCAGCATTTTCACACTGAAGATGGGCCAGTTATGTTCAGCCTAAGTAGTAACAGACATATGAGGTGATTATATGTTTCCTTTTAATATATTGGACTGATTTTTATGACATTTTTCTACAATGAAATTGAGTAGAAGAAATCAAATGGTGATCTCACATAACAGCAATGTACATTCTGGAATCAATACTAACACTTTTATGTTAGGGAGAAAAAACAAGAGAATAACTAACCACTCCAACTACCTGTATGTACAGCACAGTATGAAAACTTACAATAAAGATATAGAATAATTCCCCCCCCCCCCCCTTTTTTTTTTCTTTTTTTTTTTTTTTTTTAATTCCCTTTCTTCCCCTTCCCCCCTCCCCCCATCCTTTCCTTAGCCTGAGAAATTGATGGAAACCTTGCCTACCTCTGCCACGTTCGTTCTCTGGATGAGATATCAAAATGGGAATAGTGAATGGGTTATCTTGTGATTCAAATAGGATCCTTGAATGAGGACTGCTGTGGCAATCTTAATTTAGACATAATAAAGGAAAGGAAAGGAAAGGAAAGGAAAGGAAAGGAAAGGAAAGGAAAGGAAAGGAAAGGAAAGGAAAGGAAAGGAAAGGAAAGGAAAGGAAAGGAAAGGAAAGGAAAGGAAAGGAAAGGAAAGAAAAGAAAAGAAAAGAAAAGAAAAGAAAAGAAAAGAAAAGAAAAGAAAAGAAAAGAAAAGAAAAGAAAAGAAAAGAAAAGAAAAGAAAAAAAAGAAAAGAAAAGAAAAGAAAAGAAAAGAAAAGAAAAGAAAAGAAAAGAAAAGAAAAGAAAAGAAAAGAAAAGAAAAATCTATTTCTCTTGGCAAATTTCTGGAAACTACAGCACAGTTTGTACAGAAATTGCAGAATTGAGCCAAGACTATTTTAGATAATCAAGGAGAACTTCTTACTAAGAAAGGAGAATAATTTTACTTTATAGTAATATTCTTTCATAAGTTCAAGTGAGACATAAAGTAAGAAAATATGTATAAGATCACTGGGTTGAATTATATGAAGTCTTATTAGTGGACTTTGTGCCCTTCCAGCAGGATATATTATAAACTTTCTAAGATCACTGTCAAGAAAATACTTGAGGTTCATCTTCCCAGTTTAGAAAATAGAAGATTATAAGGAGCATTTATTAAGTCAATCAGAAATGAAAACAATAACAAACAAAACAACTATTGTTTGTTTAGAAAACAAACTAATATCGCAACCATATGCTAATTCAGAGACCTTGCCAATTATTTCCAGAGAAAATGCAAACATAAAAATGTTTGTTCAAGTTTCCCATTGTACTTTAGTTCAAAAAATTATCTTCTATCCCAGATTACTCAACTGCCACATTAAAATGTGAACCCTAAGTGCTTCCAGCATAGGGCCTTAGAGAAATCTTATGAGAAAAGAAGGGTTTAAACCATGTTGTTGTTTTTTTTTTAACCCTATTTTCCTCCTACTTGAAAATGTTAACCTCAGTTTTGTGACTTCATTTCTATTTCCCAGCCTGATATCATAAAAAGAAATAAATAATATCCACATTTTAGTACATGAACCAAGAATCTTTGTTTTAATCGTGAGAGGAACAAAGTTTACCAAACAGATGTTTTCCACAGAGGACCTTCAAAGAAGCACAGTTATTTCTTTCATCCTTACAACATTTTTTTAAACTTCTTCACATTTTCTTCTTCTTCACTATCATTCTGTAGGATTCCTACAGTTTTCTCTTGATATCATTTTCAGTTTTTCTTCTTTGACTTTTTTATTTGAGTGGTGTTTAAGTGTCAAAAAAGTTTTTGATGTATTGATCCTTTTGTAACTTTACCATACAGATTGCTTTTCTGTATTTGCATTCTGAGCTTCTGTAGTGTGAATAATTTTGACATAAGGAAAATATACTCAAATAGTTTTATTTCTTTTTATTTTATAATGTTTGTTTGTCACCTTTACACAAATAATGACATAATAGTTCAGAAAGGAAAGTGAAATATTATTTTGTTGTTGCAAGAGTTCCCATCTGAAGTATAGATATCACATACAATTGAAGATGTGTCATGCTTGAATAGATAGTCTAATTTGCAAACATATGGTCCATTCTGCAAAGCCTAGTTTGACTTGGTTTGAATCAGATGTTCAGATGGTCCCTTCTTGTCTAGAAGGCCAGAAATCAAGGCTCATACCATGCAAATATACTGAATGGAGAAGTGGACATTTTGTTTAACTATCTGCTTTCTAATCTCAGAAAGCAGCTAAGCTGGCAGTGTAGATTTTATTTTATTTTAATTGTATCGTGTTCTATCATAATGGATAGTATCTCATGCTGAGTCTGTCATTGTGAGAGACATTCAGTAACAGAAACAATAGATAAATTATTTCTTGGCTCCCTGATTAGTAAAACTAAAACAATAGCTATGCAAAGCTTGAAGTCTGATTTTCAGAATAAAGCAATTATTCCATGGAAAAGCTCCTCTAATGCTGATTTCTATAACTTTGTTTGATTCAAATAAGTAATTGGAAGTAAAATACATTTTGGAATCTAACACACAATGCAAGCATTGAATAGTTTTGAAAAACCTGTGCTTATACTTCCAGTGTGAAAGTTCTATTTACAACACAGCTTGTAACTCATCTGCTATAGGACATTTCAGGCATTCAATATGATGTGGCATGGTCTTTCCTCTACTTCAGATTTAAAACACTCAGGTCAACTAAATAACTTACTTTATTTACAAACCACTTTCTGTCAGTGTTTGATGTCTTCTGTAAAATAAGTCAGCAGGAAAAAAATGCCAGATTCTCACCAGTACTGGCATAGTCTGAATACTGGAGGATTTGTTACCTGGTGTGCAGTAAGTCAATCTCACATACAGAGATAAGATATTGATTTACTGCAAAGTTGCAGAAGTTTGGGTACTAGGTGGCCTTCCACAAAAATTGCACATCCTGGGACTATTTCAGCATCTCAATAAATATTTGCATAACTTCACCACGTCTCTGATAAAGCCTCGATTTACCATTGGTCAGTTGAAGATGGGGCTAATCTCCCTTTTTACAGGCCAGCTGGACATGCTAATTAACTACATGTTTTCTCAAGATGTTCCGATATTCAAAAGCAAGCTTAGTCATCACCTTGTGATTAAGAGCTTCTCTACTTAATTACTTTATCACCTTCAAGAATGGTCATCCTGACATAGATAAAGGTACACGTTTTCAATATCTAAAGGTACAAAGATTTGCACAAAGTTTAGTTCTTACCAACAACACTGGCCCAACTAGTCTAGAAATCCATGCTTAGGTCCAATGCCCACAAATTCTTTTGTTTAAGTAAGGATTTCAGAATTGTGCCTTTCATACACTAGTCTGCTGTCAAAAGCAATAGATTTGTACGGATTGAAAACACAAATTCTAGTGCCAGAATATATTTATAAAGCTAAGATTTTCAGAAATGAAGCATTTTTGTCCAACATATTATGTTTTCAGATATGTATGCAGCAGTGGAAAATTATGAAACTGATCCAGATAGTTGTAGTTTATACTTTATTTCCAATTAGAAATCCTTACATCAAGAAAATATAAGTGAGAAATGTGTGACAGAAGAGCAAGATGCAGCTAAGATATATTTTTAAAATGCTTTCAGTATCTTGAAATAAAAATGTGTTAATGAAGAAAGATGTAATATGCTATGCCAAGCACAGGTTCTAATTTTCTGTGCCTGTGCCAATGAGAAAACCAATATCTCCACCCTTTTGTTTATCCACTCCTCCCTCGCCCCTTAAGAGCTTTTGTTCTTATTGTCATTTTCAAGTATCACAGTTATCACTTATATCTATAATGTTGTTTAATTTTACTTAATTATTTGTAGCTAGACCAGTTTCATGTATGATTGATTTAATATGTTTTTGGTTGTTACCACTCTGAAAGGATCAGCTGGCTGGAATTTAAAAAAAATAAAAAAAATAAGGTCATATTATGCTTGAATACTCCTGTTATCAACACTACAGTTTGCTATCCTTTGTCACCATCTAAGATACAGAATTATTTCTTTTTCTCTGTAACTCTTGTGGGAGTGAAGTCATGGTTCACCTGAATGAGCTTTATGGAATCTGCTGCAAAATGTGATTAAAGAAGAATGATTCAGTACATCTGATACCAGTTGTTTTCCTGATTTTTAAACTCAGCCCAGGTTCAAAGTCATATTGAGTCAAATTTTCCTGAATTGCATACTAAAATTCTTTGACAAGTTATTATTATTATTTTTCTTCCAAATGACAAAAATTATGGTTTTAATTGAATTTTCCTTTTGAGTTTCACATAACAAAGATGCGATATTTCCTGATTAAAGTTTGGACCTAAAGAAAGGCAATGTATTTCATGCCCGACTACCTGCCCTTCCCACCCCCAAGAAAAAAAAAAAAAAAAAAAAAAAAAAAAAAGATTATTTATGATCAAATATGTCACAGATTGTAGATTTGAAGGTTGGTCATGTGGTGTGAAGAACCATAACCATACTTCATATTGTATGCACTTCTCCTGAATATGCTGTAGTATAATTAATACTTTATTCTCTTGCTATCACTGATCCCAGTGTTGTACCACAGATAAATATTTCTTAGAATAAAATATTTGTATTTAGGTTATATATATATATATATAAATTCAAAGCTTCATTTGGATGCATGATAAATAGAAATATAGTCTAAGCATTCTCCATTCTCTAGGATTTTCTTCTGGAAGAAGTCCCTGATAGTATTATACACAGAAGAAAGTCAATGTGCCTTGGAAAGCAAAAGTCTTTGTGAGTGGATAGCTTTTCAAGAAAACAGTTTGAACATGTTCAGTTATTTTAGTAATCTCACTTGTCCAAGGAGTCTGAGAGGCAAGGACAACTTTGCATTGTAAGGATCTAACTCAGCCTGCTTTCAGTAAGGATCTGTGGAAGGTGAGCACATCTGCTTCATTAATCAAGGACATTTAAATAATAATTAGAAGGGGAAGCTGTAAACCAAGGACACACAAATTGTATACAAGGGAGACAGTTCCAAGGACCAAAAGTTTCCAGTCACTAAGTAATGTGCCACTTTTCCAGCAGTTTTGGAGGGGGCCAGCCTGGACTTTGTAACAGTTGAGAAGGATGAAAGAAGGGAATGTGAGGACTTGGGATATTTGAGGGACTGTGCAAAGCATACAAATGAAACTTTAGAGGAAGGAGACTGGAGGGAACAGAAGAGGAACAATCAGAAGGGGTATAAAATATGTCTGATCACCACAGTCTATCTTGTGTTGTCATTTATTCTCTTAACTGTCTCTCTGTGTAATCTCACTCCCTGTTCTGTGTGTCAGTACTGCAAGGACTCAGCAGCAGCTCCTGACAGGACCTGTGTGCTTATAAGTATTACTGAAAGCCATAACCAAGAAAAGTCTCTAAACTAAGTGATACTTTAGAAAGCTTTTTTTTTTTTACAGCACTGTGTGCATGCAGATCTCTCAACAAGGCATGTGTACACCAGAGCTAAATCACCTTCAAAATATACATTTAACATATGAATATTCATACAAATATTCATCTACAAAGTCCTTGTCTTTTTCATACATGTCAAATTTAGCAGTGCACCTGCATCTACCAATCGAGGCATTCTTGCAAGGGGGTCTTTAAGTTTGCCCATAGATAGTACTGATGTTGAAGTACACAGATGACTCTTTGGTACCTCATTGTCTTTTAGATTGCTTTTTCGTGCCTCTCCACAGTGTCTCCACAAACAGGACCATCCTTACCTGTCTGAAGTATCAAGGGGCCTGTTCTTAGAATTTGATACCAATGGGGAGCCAGGTAGTGTCATCTGAAATCAATTGGCAGAGGGGCTGTGCTGGTGATTGGGGCACCCACAAGTGCTCTGTGTGGTGGTGAGCCTGGAAGTGTGCGGGCCTGCTGCCTCTACCAGCAGGGAGGAGAGTATGGGCTGTGAGAGCAGAACTGGGCTGGGGCCCATGGAGCAGGCAGCAGCATAGGACATTCTTTAAGATGCTAATAAGCTTCTTAGCATCTTAAAGAAATGGACAGTCTTCCCTTGTGAGTGACATGATATGACTAAACTTAAGTACTGGCTTTGAGTCTCTCTTTGTGGAAGGTTTTTTATTTCAGTGTTCTGATGGCATGGCTTAGTCTGACATTTCCTGACTGATTGCATGCTGCCCCTTCATCAAGTCTGAATCTGGATGACTGTTTAAGTGACCTTCAGAGTTTTGCAGTTCCTTATGATTGGTGGGGTCCTTACTGAGAAGCCTGGAAAGCTATGCAACCAAGCTTATATATATATATATATATTTCTTATCATTCAGAGTGTGAGCTTAAGAATTTACAAAACTTAGGAGTTGCCAGTATCAGTATTCAACCCCTGCCATTTTACTGACTGTCAATTTAGAGTCAGAGCAGATTTTGGCTAAGATAATAAGCTTTTTGGTGAACAAAATCCGTATTTCTGCTACAGAGATCATGAAACCATTTGTGTAATTGTATGTATTTTTTTCTGCATATTTGGGTGGTTAAATTAAGTGCAACCGTTTAATTATTTTCCAAAATATTGAAACATTCATCTCTCCTCTTTAAGGACTTATTTTCTCAGTCATTCATATTTTCTTATAGACACATTTTATTTATTTATTTATTTTATAAAATAACTTAATCTCCTTTTCCTCTGCTGCTTACTGATTTTACTACTGACATAGATTCTTAACCTCGGAAAAACAGATTAGTAAATTTGGGTTACTGAAAATGAATGTAGGAAGAGAAGATTTTTTAAGCTATGTAGTAAAGTATATTTTCTTCATATTTGAAGGAAAAAAATACCTGCTAGTGATTAGAAAAATTGTTCAGGGTGGCAGTTCTATAGCAAAAATACTGGAAGAAAAAGTACTGAAGTTTGAAGTAAAAGAATGCTTACTGATAGTACACAGAGATAAGATTTCCATTGGTATAAACTAATACAGCTCAGTGACTCAGAGGACGTTTGTTTTTTGTTGTTCTTTTTCTTCTTTTTTTTCTTTTTCTTAGCTGGATTCCAATCCTAAAGCTAGGAAAGAAACTTAAAAGTAAAATACTAATTATAAAATCACAGCCAAGAGCAAATAGTACGTTTATTTCTATACTGACTTACACGAAAGTAATCGAAAATTAACTTAATCAAGTATCTACCCAAGGGAAATGAATAAAAAGGAGCCTCATAGAAAATATTGATCATCATGTAAAATGGTAGCAATTACCATTAACAAATAGTTTTTAATAAGCAAACATACAGTTAATACTATTAACTCAAGGTTTTCTAATTAGAACAAAACAAAACAAAACAAAAAACCTAAACAAACAGTTGTTAAACTTACTGCAAACTTTGTGAATCTCTTCATTTTAAATCTGTCTAGCTAACCAGATTGCTCAGGCTCCCTGCTGCTGAAACTCATTTTTGAGGAAAGTTGTGCTTAACATAATTTAACCTCCCTCTCGAGATGGCCTTGAACTAGTTGTTTCCGATGCTTCAGAAATGCCGCATTCTGATCCGTGAAGACCTGTTATATTCCTTTCATGAGTACCACAGTTGCTCCTGCTAAACAACTCACAGTAGTGCTACCAGCTCTGGAGCTCATGGGGAATTGCTGCATCATACTGTGGCCATACCTCATGAAGTCATATTATTTTTCTAGATGAGAGTTTCACAGCAATGACTAACTGAACCAAATGCACAGTGTGATTTATTTATTTATTTATTTATTAATCTTTTGTAGTGACTTTTTTCTTTTCCTAAGAAGCTCAGGAAAAAGTACAATTCTGGCTATCATTCTTTGTGTTGCTTTGAGAAAAATACCTGATTTATTATTTTATATTTCTTGCAGAAGTGATAACTCCATATTCTGTCATTGCATTCTGTGATTCCTTTTTGACCAGAGCAGTTTCACAGTCACTTTATCAGTGCTAAATGTCTGTATTAGGTAGAGTGCTGATATCCATATACATTCTTCAATTCTTGAAAGATGGCAAAGTAAAAACAAACAAATTTTGTTTAATTTTTTGTTTGCTTGTTTGTTTTTGTTTTTTTAATTTCAATAATATGAACAGTGATAATACGGGTTTTAAACTCAGTAGTGAATATTTGTTGTATTTTCTGATGTTGTTTGCTTATTATAACATTTTGCCAATGTTTATTTCTGCTTATCCAGAAGTGTTTATAGATCATGATTTTTAAATGATGAGAAACATATCTAAAGGTCTACTGATCACTTTCTTGTGAGAACTGTGAGAAGGTTACTTCATAGATGAGCATGTGCACACTTTTGCCTGCTATCTTCCCTGGGTTGCTCTGAAAGCAAACAAACAAAATAAATAAATAAATAAATAAAATTTAAAAAAAATAAAAAATCCACCATCAGACTCAATTACCTCTTAAGCATTGCCAGGAAACTAATCATAGTTCAAAACTTTAAGAAAACAAAAAACCTCAGTTGAACAAAAAAAGAAGAGCACTAATCAGCATGTCCTGTGCTCTTCTTTGTAGTCTCAGCGCCGTGTTACATTTCACCTCCCCGATGGCTCCCAGGAAAGCTGCAGTGACAGTGGTCTGGGAGACCACGAGCCGGTGGGTGGTGGAACCCTGATCTCACACCCTCTTCCTCTGGTTCAGCCGCAGGATGAGTTCTACGACCAGGCCTCACCGGACAAGAGGACTGAAGCTGATGGCAACTCTGACCCCAACTCGGGTGAGTCACTGACAGAGCTCTGCTTACCTGAATTGCTTTGGTCACTCTTTGCCATTCCTTTCAGCTTTGTAACGATAGAGATTGTTAGCACGTGCATGAATATGTGGTCATTTAGCTCATAATGCTTGGTAGGAGATAATGTGGTTTACCTGAATTGTCTCGTGCTGTAATTTATCTGAGGAAACAGAAACATGTCCAATGAGAAAAAAACAGCTCCAGACAGTTTTGCATGGTAAGAATGCATGGAAAAAAGGAAATCTTATGAAGCAGCAAGCTGTTCTTGGTAATTGTTTGCAGTGTTGATATCATTTAGCATTGGGCTTTTGGAGGTTGCCCTATTTATTAGACTAATCTAGTAAATTACTAAAGCGCTGAAAAATGCATCAATTCCAATTTTCAATCACACACCTATAATATCCCCTTCATACTGCGAGGAACATAGTGTTTCTTTGTTAAGTTGAAATGGCATGATCTCTTTTTGGAACATTTTTTTGAGCATTTTGATGCAACTATTAAGTACTTACTTTGGAATTTTTTTTTAATTTTTATTTTTTTCCCCCTTCTTTCCTTTGCAATAATAAATAAAAATGACTCCAGTGTTTGTGACAGTACCAAAAAAAATAATGAAGTGTGGTATTATCAAAAAGCTGTGATAAGTTCTTTGACATTGGAAGATGGAGCCCGGAGCACACTGAAAACTGGAAGAGGGCAATAACACTGCCATTAAGCCTTCTGTTTTCTGTCTAGAATTTGTAGACAAAGGTTAAAAGCCTTATCTCTGCTCTTGGAAGGTAATTGAACTTGCATTCTCCTGCATTTCAGGAGTACAGAAATAAGGATTAATTTCTTCCTCTGACATTTCTCCCTTTTTTATAGATGATTAAATTTTCAGTGAGCCTGTACAACAATGAAGGAAGGTGGCACTGGAATCTGCTGAGCAAAATTCTGATCCATGTTCTCATTTCGGCAGAACTGGATCTGAATTACATTTAAGTCATGGTAAATGAGAACGTAAACTGTGAACTATAGAACTTAGTAGCATTTTTTTTTTTTTTTCATATTTTTTAATGAGAGTATGAAGAGAATATGTTGGATAAAACTCTAAGAGAAAAGAAAAAAAAAGGGGGGGGGGGGCGAAATTAAAAAAAGGAAACTTGTCTGTTTTTTTTTATTTTTTATTTATTTATTTATTTTTTTCCTCTGGAAAACTTTTTTTTTCCAACTTTTTTTTCTCCTCTGAACAGAAATATTGTTGGGTCTATCACCTTAAACCTTAAATCTGTAGGAATCCAAAGAACTGTAATAGATTAGCAACTGTGAATGCATTGACTCTGGAGCAAAGAATGTACATTTATTTAAGTGAGGGAGGGCCTTAAGTGGAATTATCCTTATAATTCTCTGACTACATATAAAATGCATGAAAGATTTAACAAGATCAAAGAGGGATTTTAAGACATCATTGCCTGGATGGCACTTTCACATTGACTTAGCAGACTATGAGTTGTCCATTTCTTCAGAATGTGGCATAAAATTCATAGAAGCGTTCAGAAACCTGTGTTCAGTAAATTTCATGTCAAGTTACTAATATGTTTTTTTTACAAATTTTGTGTCAGGAATGTTGTGCAAATGCAGTACGTTAACTATGATAAAGATCTATTCATTTCCAATACAGACAGTACTGGAACACCAGTTTGTATAAGTGTTCTTAAAGGCTATAAGAAAAGTTTTATTATGTCTGTAGTTATAGCCAATTTAGTCTTGGGAATGCTGAATTCATGAGATATTTATGAAAATATAGCAATTAATCAAGCTTTACTAATGAATACTGAAGTACTGACATACAATCTTTTCACCTTTTATCAAACTGAATTACAATGGACATTGAAGCAGTGTAGTCTGTATCTCATCAAATCTCACAAACTACAAGCGGAATAACATGATTGTTAACGTGACAGAAATCATCCTAGAAAAACCCAATGCAGGAAAGGAGTGATGTTGCTTACTATATGGATTTGACTTTTATATCTTATTCACTATCAAGTTATTGTTTAGGCATTCTGTCAGATATTATTTTGGTAGTAGATGCATACGTTTTTGGATGAGAAATGAAATGGAGTTTAGAGCAGTTTGTGGTTATTGAAGATCCCGTGACATTTTTCAGAAGATTGGACAAAAAGGTGACTGGGCAAAATTGCTCTCTGGGCATTTACGTAAGTTCATGGTTAGTCTAACTGACGTAGTGTTATATTAACACTGTATACTTTGACACTCCTAATCTTAATTTCCTGTTCTATTGCAGTGAAATGCAATAAGAAGTGACAATTTAATTTCAGTGACTGTTTAAGGGATTTCTGGTTATGAAAATACTTTGGGAATTCTGAGGTAAATGATACTACTGTAATGTAAAGAAAAAATCTTAATGGAAACTAGTAATATTCCCAAGTACATGTAGTACATTTAGATTATAGCAGTTGATGAATAGTATTTTATTATTGTTTCAATTATTTAAACTGAAGAGAATTACAAGATATTTTCTAATGAACTCAAAGTATAAAATCTGCCCTTGGGGTTGGGGAAGGGGAGGGAGGGGGGAAATCATATAGTATTTTTATGAACATTTGCTCCAGTTCATGGGAATATGGGTTAATCTTGATGGTAAAGTTGTTGCCTCGGGGTGAGATCAGTTTTGGTTAATGGCTTTTATGCTCAGTGAATTATGTTGTTTGTTATTTTAAGCTCTGAAATTGTGCAAATAAAAATCCATCCACTGTTTCTCAACATTAGTATGTTGCTATTTCAGTTCTATTTTGAACAGTGACCAAAAACTTCAAAATGTGCAATGCTGAAAGCGTATGTGGGAGTTACAAGTCCCAATAACTTATTATATGAATGTTTGAGAAACCTTATTATCCTATTTTCCTGCTACCATTAACTTCCACAGAGACAGAAGAGCAACAATTGCATGGTGTAATGAAAAAAAACATACACAATGACAGTATTCTCATTGGACTAATCTTGAAGCAGCAGCCTCTTTCACTGGGAGAAACTGAAACAGAGACTGTAAACAGTAACAGTGTCAACCACTCACTGTCACTGTAGTTATGAGGAAAAGGCAACAACATAAAAATATGAAGTAAAAAATCTAATCTTAATTCTACCTTTATTTCATAAGCACTTCGTTATGCTTTTTATGAAGTATATCACCAGTGAGCAATGCTTCAGTTTGTTTAAAAACAGTGTATCACTACAGAGTGACACTAGCATTTAGTTTTGTTATGCATTATTAAGTGATAATAACAAGTAATATAAATTTACTACAGGAGGACTCATTATTCAAGAGTCATGGTTACAATGATTTAATTTTGCATATAATATTGATTTGTAAGGCAAGTGTTGTGTATGTTACAGTGTTTCACTGAACTTAAATGCAGTGATTAAGAATCTTAGCCTTCCCTTGCTGACTGTGACTTTGCCAGAAGTATGGGCCAAGAGAAATAGAAAAATAGCACAATACGGTAATATGGTTACTTCCACCCTTCTCCCCAAAACATGATGACAAACAGAAGGGGAATACTGCACATATTATATTTCATATAGTTTGTTGTAAAACCAGAGTACACATAGTTTGTTGTAAAACCAAAATACACACAATAAAGGAGAATCTGTACTTTCTTGGAAAGCACTGTTTTTGAATAATCTGAACATATATGTACAGGTATATGTAATCTTAAATGTATGCATATGTAGTTATGTACATACATATTTATGTAATTTGGGTAGCTTTATTTTTTCTGGTTAGCGAAATTCTGAACTCACATGTTCTCCATATTAACACTTGTGTATTTCAAATGCATATTACATTTCCTATAAAAATCAAAGGAAGATATTCCAATGATCAACCACCTGATTAAGGTTCTTTACATTTTAGTTTCTTTAAGACCTTAAAAAATCCCATGAACCAACCAAAAACAAACAAAAAAACATGAGAAAAAAAATCAAACAACTATTTAGCTCTAAAACTTTGAGATATTATGAAAAATCTTGTTTTAAGTGGTTTGCAATGTGTTTAACAAGAAATGCACTATTAAAGTGCATCTTTTATGATCAGTTTTTTAAAAAGTGTACAGGTGTCTGATGTCTTCTGATGGGAGTTATTTCTTCATTATCCAATCTAAAGAAAACTGTGTTTTTGTTTGTGAGCGGTCAGGTACAGAATGTCATTTTTCATTACTCTGAGTGTGTTTTCATCAGCATCAACAAAACAAACAAACCTTGCTAGTGGAAATTTTATTATTATTATTATTATTATTATTATTATTATTATTATTATTATTATTATTATTATTATTTTATTTATTTTATTTTTTTACTGTGTGGTTTACTGTAGGTTGTCAGGGGCTTAAATTTAGGTTGAAATTGTTAATGTCTGTAAGGGTTTCATGCAGGAGCTGTGAGATGAAACTGTATGAAGGAAAAATGTGCCTCCTAGTGTAAAGAAGAGGAAATACACACTTTTATGAGGACGCTTGATAAATCACATTTTGATAGCTGCAAGCTGTGGATGTGATTCATTTTTCTTCAAAGAGATAAAGAGGAATAGCATATACTTAGTGAAGTGTTAGAACTGCTCTAGGGAGAAAGCCTACAGTATGCTGCAGATGAATATATGCAATAATTGCAATGGTTTAAAATTAGACAGAAATACAATATTTATGTTTTCTGATGTATGTTTAGGAAACTAAATAATGGCTGCTTTATTTTTAAATCTCATTAATAAGTTGTATCATTATGTGTTACATAACACAAAGTAATAACTTTCTAAAAACTGTGAGATACAGAAGAAAATGTGATTTGAAGGTCATCCCTTTTTCTTTGCCAAATTAAAAAAGATGACCTTCAAATTAAGTAGAATATTCTATTATGCCCTAAGACATTAATTAAAAATGGTGAACCAACTGTAAATTGTTGGAGGTAATAGTATCTATCAATAATGCTGCTGGAAGACAGCTTTTTTCCCTTTTCAGTGTGTTAATATTATATGGGTAAATCTGTCTGATAAATACCCAAGTTTTCACGTTTTAATAAACAGAATACTGGAGTGGTTTAGTCAAATGATGTCAGGGGTATTAAATCATACTGTAATTTCAGTAATAACTAGGAATATCTCTATGGCGGTGGTTTAATTATGATTAAAGTTCAGAGTAATGGCAAGACTGTCTTGTATTACACTTGGTCATATGATAAGGTCCCATGTGGAGAAGCTAAGCCTTTCATGCAAAAAGCTTTAGTTTTATAGTGTCGCTGTCATTATACCCAGTGGGTGATGATAGTTTAACCTTGCAGGCATACCCTTGGCATAATCCTTCCTTTTATTTTGCTTCCTCAAAAGTTGCTATTCACACTTGGTAGTATTGGAGTCCATAGTCAAATATCTTCAGATGTAGGAAGAAATGCTTGTGTTCATACTTTCTCTCTAGATAAATTATGTCCATAGCTATCCTTGTGTTTTCATAATATGAGTCTCTATGTGAACTAAAATAGGATCGTTTGCCTTGGAGTCATTTCCTCCATTTCATTAAACACAAGTTCATACCTCACACAGAATCTTACACTGTCACATTTGGCTACAGGCAAGCAGGAGTAAGAAAAACTGGAGCTAAGACAGTGAATTAGCCTACTGAAGAGTTATAAAATAGTCTGAAGTCTAAATTCAGTCTTAGTTCATGCATTTGTTTGTTTAATAAGTTAAAAGCTGAGAGGCACTAGAGTCTGCTATCTGTTTACATCTTGGTACCCCCTTACAAGTGAGGATTATAAAACTATCTTGCTTTAGAAAAGATACTGCACCACATCTTGTCTATTCTCCTCCCTTTTCCCCCTGCACCAAAGCTAAGTGGAGTGTAAATTGCATGGCAGACCCATTGCATGGGAAACAATAGGGGAAGTTGTCCCTTTGCTTTTCTTAGATGAGTACTTACAGTTTTCTTAGTACTTGCTTGCTGCTGCTGCAATCCAAGACAAGAAACCGAAGGTCTTTAGAAGTGAGTTCTGAAAGCTAGACGGGAAGAGGACTACTCAGACTTGGAAGAAAAAAATAGATTGTTTAAAGATTAAAAGAGTGGCAAGACTCCATAGTAGGTGAAAACTGATGACTGTGACTGCCATCACTGCTTATACCTTTGTCTGTTAAGGCCCACAGATGCTTTTGATAATGGTTTATGCTAAAACAGAAGACTGATTTAAGGAACTCTGTAGAGTTATTTTCTCACATTCATAAAAGTTATCATCTCACATGGCTTTTCTTGTTATCACAGTAAACCCAAAACTGCTGTAGAAATTCATCCATTTTTGAATTTTTTGAAGTATTATAATTATCTCATCTACCCTCTGATGTAGCACAGGGAATAGAATTTCACAGAATTCTTAAATCAAGTCTACATTTTAAAATATTCCAGTGGCTTATTTCCCTTGCTGATAAAACTGGATACTGTATTCCCTGTCTGAATGCATTTATCTTCAGTGACTAGCTCCTGCCTGTGAGACTGCAGGGCCCTTTGTCAGTGGAAGTCTTTCACTTCCAGAAGTGCATATATTTTTAAGGCCCGAGGGACTATTTTGACTAGTATAGCCTACTGCATAATGCAGGTGAAGAATACTGCCCAGTATCTTATACAAATGTCTGTATTTTCTGGTCTAATCTAAAGCTTGTATTTCAGAATGATGTGTTGATCTAATAATTTCCGTTGACTGAGGTAACAGTAGTCAGATGCTTACTGTCTTTTATGAAATCACTTTTTTAACTTTTTATTTGATAAACTAGAATTTTGGTGTCTATATTTAAGATTTGGTGTGTGTGTCATCTTAGATCTATAATTAATTGTTTATTATTTTGTAGGATTCTGAATTGTGCAGTGTTTTTTCTTCAGCAATTTATATATATATTTTTTTTAAATATTAGATTCATATCAATCCGGAACATAAAAATAATGAGTTGTTCAGTACTTTCTAATAGGTTTGCAGATGAATGACAGAAAAGTAAATAACATAATAAACAATTTCAGTTAAAAATGTAACTTTTATAAAACACTGACAATCTTCTAAATCTGTTTCTGTCTTTACAATGCCTTGCATTGACCTGAATAAGTACTCCTCTCTGCATCATGAATGTGCCATTGAAAAGTATTTTTCAGCAGTAGAATAGCAACAGAGTTTTCCATTTTTTGTAGTCTTTCCATGAGAAATAAAAAGAAAAAAAAAAAAAAAAAGCAACTTAATAGATACATTTTTATTCATAGTTAAATATACTAGAAGGACTTTATTAGCATTTTAGGTGCTCTATCAGATAAATATATTCAAGACAATGCACCTTCTAAAAGTATGATAGTAGTGTTTAAGAGTTTTCACGTTGCTTTTTCTGAAATTCAATGCAAGTTATCACTGCCTGCTATGACTCTTTGTTACACTGATACTGAGATCCATTTTCTGATATTTCACATTCTGTTTTTAATGTAGTCTTAAAGGAAAGATTATAGCTGTGTGTATAAAGGTACTGAGTTTAACACAGAATTGTTAATTTCAACATTCAAGTGGTTATAAGTTGTAATTAGAATTAGAATTGCTGATGTCTTCAGTGGGAGAATAAACCTATGCAGCAGGAATAAATACATTGCACCAATACAGACTTGGGTCCGGTCAACTAGAAAGTATCCATGCAATAAAAAACATGGGAATCTTTCTGGACAGCAAGCTGACCATGAGCCAGCAATGTTACACTGAAGAAAAGAAATGCTTAGCATAGATGAGTCACATCTAAGTTCTGAGTTCAGTGAAGATTTCCTAATATAGAAGGGAAATGTGTACAGATACCTGATGAAGAGTGGAGAGAAGATATATATGGAATCCGACTCTCCGCAGTGGAATACCAAATGAAAGAAGGGGAAAGAGTCACAAACTGAAATAGAAATAAATTCTTTTTTAGGGTAACAAAATGAAACAAAACCAAACAAAACAAAAAAAAACAAAAAAAACCCACAAAAAACAAACAAACAAACAAAAACCCTACTTTCGCAATGCCATGGTGATAGAAGTCTGCACTAAATTTCTCTTGACAGTCCCAAGAGTTTCCATTCTTGGACATTTTGAAAATCTCTTTGTACATGGCCCTAATTGACCCTGGAAGATCAGAATAATCAGCCTCCGGAGGTCCCTTCCAACCTCAGCTGCTCTGTGATTCTGTGAAAAACACAAACTTTAAAATACAAATATAAATAAAGAGATAAGGAAAAATCTTTATTCTGTAATGTAAATGAATTCTAAGTACAGAGTTAAAGTGTAAGACCAATGATATGTCTAGCTCAGTACTTTTTTGTGGGCAATAGAAGGAACTATATATGAAAATCACTTAATCTCCTAAGGTAGATTTGAAAATCAGTCAAGTAAATATCCCACTGCTCTTTCTGAAAGATTACTATTATTACATAGCCAAGAGTTATTTAAGAGTTAGTTACATTAGTTCCATACATTAATAGTGGAGCTCAGCTCCATATTATAGACTTAAATTTGGATGCTTGCATGTAGGGATCTGAAGCTTTATGCTAAGTATCTAATTTCTCTGTTTAATTGCTGAATGCTGCAGCTTTCACTTCATCTTCTCCAAAAGCTGGATGCTAGAGTGCTGAGGGAGTTGGCAGATGTGGTTGCCAAGCCACTCTCCATCTTCAATAGTCCTAGCTATCCAGGGGTGTTGCAGTGGACTGGAGACCGTCTAATGTGATACCCATCTTCAAAAAGGGCCAGAAAGATGATCCTGGTAGCTACAGACATATCAGTCTCACCTTGGTGCCCAGGAAGGTTATGGAACGGTTAATCTCGGGAGCCATCATGGAACAGGCAAAGGTCAACCTGGGGATCAGGCCCTGTCAGCATGGGTCTATGAATGGTAGATCCTGTTTGACAAACTTGATTTCATTCTATGACAAGTTGACCACCTGCTTCGTGGATACGTGGACATATACAGTGTGGTATACGTGGACTTCAGTAAGGCCTTTGACACTGTCCCCCACAACATTCTCATGTAGAAGCTGTTTGCCTACGGTTTGGATGCACGTACACTCCACTGGGTGAAACACTGGCTGGAAGGCCAGGCCCAAAGAACTGTTGTCAGTGGAGTTAAATCCAGTTCACAACCTGTCATGTGTGGTGTCCCCCAGGGCACAGTACTGAGGACGCTTCTATTTTATATCTTTATTAATGATATTGATAAGGGGATTGAGTGCACCCTCAGTAAGTTTGAAGAAAATAGCAAGCTGGGAGGGAGTACTGATCTGCCAGATGGGAGAAAGGCACTACTGAGGGACCTAGATATACTGGATCAATGGGCCAAGGTAAACTGTATGAGTTTCAATAGGACCAAGCATTGGGTCCTGCATTTTGGTCACAACAACCCTGGGCAATCCTACAGGCTTAGGGAGGAGTGTCTGGAAAGCTGCCTGATGGAAAGGGACCTTGATGTCCTGATGGACAGTCAGCTGAATATGAACCAGCAGTGTGCCCAGGTGGCCAAGAAGGGCAATGACATCCTGGCTTGAGTCAGGAATGGTGTGGTGATCAGGAGTAGGAAGTAATCCTGTCTCTGTACTCAACACAGGTGAGGCCTCACTTCGAATACTGTGTTCAGTTTTGAGCATGTCAGTACAGAAGGGACATTGAGGTGCTGGAAAATGTCCAGAGAAAGGCTATAAGGCTGGTGAAGGGCTTGGAGAATATGCCCTACAAGGAGCAACTGAAGGAACTGGGTCTGTTTAGTCTGGAGAAAAAGAGGCTGGGGGGAGACCTTGTTGCTCTCTTCCAATATCAGAAAAGTGCTTGTAGAGAGAACAGGGTTGGTCTCCCTGAAGTGGTGCCAGGGTAAGTTTAGGTTGGATATAGGGGAAAACTTCTTTACAGAAAGAGTTGTGAAGCACTATAAAAGCTTCCCGAGTGGGGTGGTTGAGTCACTATTCCTGGATGTGTTTAAAAACTGGATGTTGTGCTCAGGGACATGATTTAGCAGAGGTTTGCTAGAGTTAGGGTAGTATGGTTAGCTTGTGGTTGGACTTGATGGTCTTGAAGTTTTTTTCCAACCTGAGCGATTCTATGATTCTGTGATTCTATTGTCTCTAGGTAACTATTGATAGAAGTGTAGGTATTACATATGTAAACTTTCTTTGTATGTAAATTTTATTCAGATGTGAGTTAGATAATCTGAGCTCCCACTGTAGTCAGCAGAGATTTATTCAGTATAATATTTGATTCTGGACATCTATTTAGTTAGCAGAATTATGTGTTTACACACATAGAGACAGACGTTGAGAATATGCTGACTAGATTGCCAGATTAGATAATGAAATTTAGTTCATTCAAAAAACAAAACCAGTTTTTCTCACCTCCACATAATTTTCAAAAGCAAGAGCAAGAGGCATTTGCTAATGTACTGCTTCATTTTTTTTTACTGTACTAATTGAGAATATATACCAAATTTCATATTTGTTTTTTTTTTTTTTTTTTCCTTCCCCATTGTAAGTGAAATTAAAGTATATTGTATTTTAAAACATAGTACTAAAGAAAGATTTCTAATAAAATTGTTGTTAAAATTGTCCTTCCAAAGTTTACAGCTTTGATACAGTCTTGTCAAGAGGCTAGTTGTTCATCTTATTATACTTATAAGTTCTAAGGTTTTTGTGTTTGCTTCTTTATGTCTAAGGAGAAATCTGTGAATATGAAGGGAGTTTTCTTGACTAAAATCTGAGTGTTATATTGGTGGTGAATATTATCTTTTTTTTTCTTTTCAGTTATTTATCTTCTGAAAGACTATTTTGTTTCTGTGCATAAACTTATCTGTTTGTTTTAAATATGAGGATAAAGAGAAGAAAATATGAATGAAGTGGGTTGAAAGCAAATAAGGGATGATATTTACAGTCCTAATCCTATATCAATAAACATTCTAGAAGTAAGAATCACAGTTGAATATTTTACTAGTCTAAAGCTTTATCATTTTTCATACTGATCTAGGCAAATGCACATTAAAAGAAGATAATTTGGTAGAAAGAGAAGAATCATAGAATGTTGTATTTGATGTGTACAGCATGCCAAATTTATTCTTTGGTACTAAGGAGAAGTCATACCTTCCATAGAAAAGTGATTCAAATGTGGAACTGTCATAAGTTTCCAAACTTAGGTTATATTTACCTATGGCATGGAATGAGAGAGATGTACAAAATCCTCTTTATCAAAGCCTGGGATCCCATCTTCAGTCAATCAAACAGATAAATGAAGAAATAAATCATACTTTGCCACCTCTGGAACATTGGATTTTTTATTTTTATTTTTATTTTTTTTTTAGTTTTGTCATAGCCACAGAAAGGGTGGGGGAAGAGGTTTAACACCAGTTACCAGAGCACAGTTCTGGTTTTATTTCATTAAAAATAAATAAATAAATAAATAAATATCATTCTTGTACTCCAAAGGAATTCTGCAATACAAATTCAAGCACTTTGAATGGACATGATTACTATATTTGTATTTCAAGTACACTCCTTGAAATCTATGCAGATGTACTGGTTAGGTACAAATATTTATTTTTCCATAGGTCAACTCACCTGTTATATTGAAGCATTTTCCCTTACTGAATGATTTCCTCAAATAAGTAGATACCTTATTTATAAACAGATGAAACAACTGAAAAAGAAAAAAAGAAAATACATTTTAATTTTTTTTTTTTTAAAGATGACTCATCAATTACTGAGCTTAAGGGAAAGCTGATTATTCATCAAAACTCACAAGTTTTTTTTCAATTTAATGTGTACTTATGATGTACAAGTTTATGTTTCAGTATTATCACAGATTTATTGTAACACAGCGAAGTAATACAGAACAGATATTATTTTCAATAGAAAAGCCAATACAATTTTAGCAGTGTTTTGCTTGTTTGTTGTTGTTGTCATCATCTTGAAACTCAGCCACTTACTAGTTGTGACTGTGAATGGGGTCTGGCAAGAACAGCATAGTCATTGACTGATGGGTTGTGCCTACAGTCTTTCAATAAAAATGAGTAGATAGTTAATAGCACTGTGGTGTTACCAACAATTAATTTTAAAGTCATTTGTAGGTTAGCTTGTGAAATTAAAAGTATAATCAAAACTTTACCTGCACTACTGTTTTTATTACTTATTTTATTTTATTTTATTTTATTTTATTTTATTTTATTTTATTTTATTTTATTTTATTTTATTTTATTTTATTTTCCACTTGATTTAACTGCAGATGCCTTGGTTCATTCAAAAGAGGAAGGAAATGGCTCAAAAGTAATCATCTACACCACAGCGGATTAGTCATTTCACAGTTTATATATTTCCTTTCATGAGAAATGAAGAAATAGAGATAATTGCTTTGTGCCTTTACTCCAGATCTGAGGTTTTTTTCAATATCATACATGTATGTCCTTCACTACTGCTTGACTGTGAATGAACGTTATGTATTTCCAGTTGTAAACAGTTGGATAAAAAATTCTATTTTCATTAGTGACTACATTGTTTTGAGAAATACTCATGAGGCTTTTTGATGAAGAGTGAAAATATCTCACCTGATTTATGAATATAGGTCACTGTGCTAGCTGTAAAAGATAAATTTATTTCCATCTATGCATATAGATTTTCATAAATAATAGCACATTCAGCTAAGGTGTAGGGTTTTTGGAATAATCTAGTTTTTTACTAATGATAGTTACCTTTGACTATCCAGCCTCCCTTTCACATGATCTATATGATGGACATAGTTAAAATGCACCAGTGGTTACATTCTGGTTGATTCTTTGTGCAGTCAGGTACTAATCCTGGAGTGACATTCTCAAGAGTTTCAGCAAGAAGCCTATGCTCACAAGCTGTTTCTGAATACACAGACTTCTGTGTTAGGGCATAGAGTGACTGTTGAATTATCTCTGAAAAAAACTAACAATAATAGTCTCTTAAATCATTATGCATTATGCACCCTTAAACCTCCTAGCATATAATATGAGATATGCCTTCCAAAAAATCAAAGTACTATAGTATTAAAATATATATATTGATAGTCACTTCCTCTCCTTAAAGACTGTTTCTTGAGCTACTTTCTGCATAAATGAAGGAATAAGTCTTGTCAGAACTGAAAAATTTGTCTTCATAGACACTTGTGAATTTATCCATTCAATTTTGCAAACAAATGCAATATTGTAAAAATGTTTTACTTTGAAAGTACTTTGAAGTCTGGTTAATCAGTAGTGAATAATCCTGGAATAGCCAAATTTTCTTTGTGTGTTTATCCATTTTTGGGCTGAAACATGAGCAGCTGATTCCACAAGAACATGCATAAATAAATGGACAACAAAATAAATCCTGGTAGCAATGTATGTTAATATATATCTATGTTTCAGCTTTCATTTAGAAATCAGTGTGTTTGGGTTGGTGATAGGATAGAGTGTATTTTTCAGTGGGTGAGATTCAGGAGTGTCTGTTGATACTGCTTAATCTGTTGCACAAGTGCAGAGAAAGAGAAGAAGGAGATTAGACTGGAGAGGCAAAGAAAATAATGTTTTGGTGTTTGGAAGGTGTCAAGTAAACTGCCAGTAGGATAGATTATACACAACAGAGTAGCCATGGTACATGAAAAATAGAGTGCTGGAGAGCTGGCATGAGTATAGGTAATCCTTCCATGTACATGGAAACATTTTAGAACAGTTCTGTGCTGCTCAAAAGCCAGAAAACTGTTTTATTTATGGCTCAAGAATACCCATGAATCATTCTGCCAACTGAGCAAACTTGAAGGAAAGAACATTTGTCTTTAGAAGCCTGCAAAATTACACAGCAAACTGGAATACAACCCACATCAAGAAAGAAGGTGCTTATTTAGGTTAAGATATGGTTATCATGCTACTTAATTCAGCTTTATTCCTTTATGGTCTTGTCAAACATTTCCCTGTCATAAGTGCCAGCCTACTCAGTCTTGTACTCATCTGTGTTTAAGGTATAAGGCATCTCATAAATGTGGCAGTGTGCTGACAGTGGTATACAAGTTTTTGGCTCAGATTATCCATTAAAATCTGTACAATTAAGTTGAATCTGTGCAATCTGAAGACCATATATATACTAGCCAATGATATTACTTTCTTGATTTCAGATGTAATGCTTAGGAGTAAGTAGCACTGACATAAAATGTATTAAGGAAATATCTACATATTACACATTTCTGCTAATACTGACAGTATTGTACTAACAGGGTTAGTTTTATCTTTCTTTTCATATTGTATGTAGTATTATTTCCCAAAATGTAGATAACGTATATACATTCTGTTTTGATACATCTGAAATACGCATGTTGTGGTAGGCATGGACTGTAGTATCTTCATTCTTAGGAAAATATTGTAGAAATATTATGAGCAAAATATTGATTATTCAAATAAAAGTGGCATGCATTACTTTTTAGCCCAGATAAAATTGATCATTTAAATTGTTTTACTGGATAATTAAAAAAAAAACAAAACACAAATCCCTTTTTCCAGTAGAAGAGATAAACTTGGGTTTAGTTTCTGCCTAGGTAAACAACAGTGCTTTTTGTTTCAATGGAGTTTTTTCTACAGCTGTGATCATTTGAATCATCAACTCATAATCAAAAAGGGTCTGTTTGTATGCCTAGTTATATGTCCATGGATGATATTTCAGCAGAGTTCCAGTATACTTAGGACTAATTTAAAAAAAAAAAAAAAAAAAAAAAAAGTAATCTTGAGATTCCTTCTGTAATTGAGGACCAATTTCAACGATAATCTCCATTCTGAGAATTTTGTCGGACTAGGCTGTTGATATGTGTACTAGAGGACAAAACTGAAAGCAACTTGAAAACTGTTTTCTCTGCTGTCATGGTGGGTTATGTCCCATACAGAAATTGAATATTTTGAAGGGAAGAAAAGCAACAGCTTTTGTTTGTTTGTTTGTCTTGTTTTGCTTTGTTTTTCAAAGTTGCTGTCTTTTCAGACAAGATATTTGAGGAAAGTGATCCAGTTACCACTATAAGCACCTTTGGTTAATGAATGGAATAAAAGGTTTACTAGCATAAAAACTTAAATTTCTAGCCATGTGGGCATAGGCATATGGGCTTTTCGTTCGTATTCAGCAAATGTGCCAGCATGATCATCTAATTATAATGCATTTTTATTATTTCCAGATCCATCTTGTGTAGTAGATTTGCTGATGCACTGTACTAATCAAACCATTTATATTCAGCCATATGAAGTGTAATAAAGAATTAGTACCTTGCCTATTACATTTCCATGTTTGATCAAATATTTTCACACATTTCTTCACAAAACTGCCACTCGGTGCCATTTCAGCTTCTGAAATAACTACTTTAATTCATAAGGTGCTACCAGTTTTATCTTCATTAGCTTGTCATGTCCAAAAAAAACCCAACAACAGCAAAACAAAAATAAACAAACAAACAAAAAATCCTTGGCATGCAGGAATTTCTCTGTTTGAAGATTATTCATTCATTCATTAGACTAACATTTGCTGCACTACAAATATCCATTTCAACCCATTGAATTTATTATCTAATATCTATGGGCACTGATTAGTGTTTTCGTTCATTATCACACTGAACCTGCTACATAAATCATGGCCTTAAATTGTTTGTGTTATTGTTCCTTGAACTTTTTTTTAACCTATCTGGTTGAATTGCTTCAAGTAGATTTTAAAAAGATAAATATTTCATTTTTCATGTTTAATGTCTACTGTAAACCAAGAAAAAATGTGACAATTTCTGTTACATACAAAGAGTTTCTATCTCATCTCTTAGCCTAGCTCTATGCTATTAAACAGGTGTGTACATTCTTTTTTTCTTTTTTTTTTCTTTCTTTTGCCATCCTACTCTTTTTAACTTACAAAAAATAAAATATTTTTCCCACAGTTTAGACTGTTCTATATGTATTATATCCCTGCCTTATAGGGATTTATGAGCATTTGCATCTTGCTTTCTCCCCTGTTCTTTTGAGGAGGGGAAGAGAGAGAGCAGCATTGTGGGGTCTGGCAATGAAGGTCAACTTACCACACGTGGTTTACATTTAAAAACAATTGCTCAGGAAAATAGCCTTAGAGTTTAGAGGAAAATATTAGTCAATAAATACTGTTACTTACTAGGGAAGGTACCTGTTAAAACAGTATGGACAGCTTTCAAAACCTTCTATATACTTTTAATTTCCAGCTTTATATTGTCCTTTTTCTATCAAAATTTATTAAGGATGCTTATCTGTCTAGTCCTTATTATTACAAATAAGAGAATTTATTAGATACTGTGGCATTATCATACAAATATATGTGACTGACTATGGCAAAGTATGTCAAAACTCTACTTAACGAACTTCTGAGAAATTAATGTTTTGAATGTATATCTGTATTTCATTAAAGGATCCTGTCATGTCATTAAGGCTACTCCATGGGTATATGTCACAGGTTATCTAGATTTACCTATGCCCGTGACAGGGGACAGCCGCCCCATAGGGCCCCTGGCCCAGAAAGGAAGGGAAAAGGGGAATGGGAAAAAAAAAAACAGCAGCAACCTAAGGAGGAAAACTTATTTTTTTATATTACTAAATATGATATCGGAATACAAGATAACACAATATAATATAATATAATTGAGGCTAATAAATCAAACAAAACAGAGAGAGAGAGTCCCGGAAAACCAAAAGGCCTACTGTGAACTCTAGGTGACACGGCTGGAATGCTTCCCACTCCCTGAGAGTCTGAGAGAGAGAGAGAGAGAGAGAGAGAACACCAGCCTGGGAGCGAGATTATATATGTCCTCCTCCTGTGACTAATCTCTGACCGCGACATCCTCTGGGATATGTAGTTCTCCTCCGAGAGCTGAGTACTCAAGATGCCGCCATTCTACGGAACTGGAGCATGAATGATCCATACTTCACATGATGTTGTGATGTGGAATATTGACAGCAACACCACAAAATCATGACAGTATAAATGTTCAGAAATTACTTAAGTTGAACTGTAAGAGAATTGTTGTTCTCCCTCTACTTCCACCCAAGGTTCTATTCATATATATGCTTTATCAAATCAGTTCTTCTGTGTAGAACACCAAGTTTTCTCCTAAAAGAGCTATTTTGTTCTGTAGTTTCCACCTGGGAACAAAAGTTTTCTTAGTGATGTATGAGGTCATTATTGGAGTCAAAGCCAGAGAGAACCTGTGTCCCACCTGTACTGGGATCAGTGAGAAAGGTAAAAGCAAGAATCTAGAATGTACTGAACACAGAACGTTTTTCTATTTTCTTATGTGAAGAAACTATAGATCGGTGCTACATCAGTCTGCTGTTTCAGCACAAATTCTTACAAAGGCATAACCATACCATTCAAATAGAAATCTTCAGTTGTATAAGGTAAGGTTTTGCTTACCATGTAAGTAAAAGAGAGACTAGGTAGAAAATCTAAAACATTTCTGCTTGGCTCAACAGAAGTTCTTATGGTTTCCAAGCAACCTATGCTGTGCAATCACTCATTTACACTGCTTCCCAGAGACTTTTTGAAGATTAACTTTACACAGTCATAGAGTATAACAACAGTGCCTTGCAATATACATGTTAATTTTTTAAAAGAAATTTGTACTTTCAATTGTTACGAAAAACAGCTAGAAATAAAAATCTGCATATCTAAACCTGAAGAATATATTTTAAGAACCTCAAGTTTTAGAATCTTTCCATACACACTGCACAAAGTTTTGTGGGTTTTTTTTGTTTGTTTGATTTTTTTAAAATTTATCTATTTGTTTTTTTATTGTTTTTTAAGCACAGAGATACAACTATAATTTATTTCCAACTGGGTATATTTTTGTGCTTTAGACACCTGTATCTGGAAGAGCATTCTGTTCTTTATTTTTCTCTAAAATTACTGCCCAGATATACAACTGTGAACAGTTTAAAAGGAAAAAACTGTAAACAGCTGTCACAGAATATGTTAATGTTTCACAAGGCTTTGTTTGAAATCGTTTTTCTGATAGTGCCATAAGAGACTCTGCTTATGTTTCCACGAAAGGGAGCCTTATTCTCTGCTAAATAGTGTGTGGATCTTTTGTCCCTGGTGCTATGTTATTTCATCTCTTGGATATATTTTTTTTGGTTGGTTGAATAGTTAACTATTTATTATAGGTTCAGATAACCTCTGAAAATGGCTTTTCTTGATTTTTGCTATGCAAGATCTACTCTCCATATGCAAGCAACAGCATTCTTAAGACAGCTTTTATTTTATTTTAATTCAGTTGTATGTTTTCCCTCTTTATCCTACTCCAAGAACAACACCCATCTAAAAGAGTAAATCCACAACTGTTTGTGTCACTTCCATCTTCTGTCTTTACAGCTGGAAATCCAGATGTAGTATATACCGTAGTAGAATATAAGCATGAAGAAAAGTGTGGTAAATTGAGCAGTCTGGTCAGGATGCTTTCTTTTGTGGAGTTAAAAAAATAAAAATAAATACATTTCTCAACTCGTTATGTTATATTACACCCCATGGGTCACTGTCTGTATGGGGACTACGTCTCTTGGGATCTAGTCACCCTTAGGCCAGAAGTACTCTTTAGGTATATACATAGATGATACTGAACTCAGTGTCATAGTTTTTCACTACTGCTATGGTCGAGCTAACCCAAAAGTAGCTTTCTGTCTTTCCAGAAGAATCTCTAGAGGTAAATTCCCAAATGATACACTTCCAGAAAGATTCTGATCAGTTTTTTTAAGCTTTTTGGGTAGATTTTTAACTCCCAGGATAACTCTCCAAAACTTTTCCTGTATTTAAATAACATCTTGTGATCTAATGTTGTTGCTGAAGTAGTTATTACAACTGTCATAACTGCAGTTAAGATTCTAATTTTCACATGCCTTCAGAATTTCATAAACATTGCCTAGTTAGTATGGCAATTCTGTTTTTACACGGAGTGTTTGTGCAGAAAAGGAGTTCTGCCGTGACAGTTTAAGTTTAGATAAAAGATTGATTCCATCTTTTGATCTTTACGGTATTTTTCAAATAGGATGAATTCTGAGCCATATCACAAGAATAGTATCTGACTCCCTGTGAGTACTTAGAACTGGATTATAGTTTATCTAGACCTGATAGATGACCGTGACCACATAATTCCCTAATTAGGACTGTTTAGCCTGTTGGGCTTTACATGAAGTTCAATATTCATTTCAGTCAGAACTATATTAAAGCAGAATTTGGAAAATTTGGAAGTCAGTAATTTGAAAATCATGATTCTTGAAGCTAAGCTTTATAAACCATTTAGTTTATTGCTTGATCTGTTTGAAATTCATCCAAAAAACAAAAGGGGGTGGGGGGTGGGGGGGGGGGCAATGGATTTGTAGGTAGTTCAGGAAAATAGTTTTTTTGTTTGTTTGTGTATACAAAAATATGCTTTTTGATACTAAGAAACAGCATGCTTGCCTTTGTTGTGGTACATAATGATGACCTACATGTTTAATATGAGAAAAATTGCTCTGTCTGTGACTACACATTTTGTGAGATTACTCTATTAAATATATGTTGTGGAGAATGTGTTGTATATTTTAGTTCTGATTTCAGATAGATATGTTCTTTCCCTGCCCTCCTCTCCCCCCTTCATTATATGCATGCATGTGTGTATGTATGTATTTCTGCGGTTCTCCCCACAGAAATACATACATACAGTGTAAAGTAAAATAAAAAGTAATAACACAGAAAAGCCGATGGGAAAAAATTGATTCATAAATGAGAAGGTGGCATTCATCTTGGCACTCTTATTGGAAACCTAAATCTCAGTAAATTTGTAGCCTAAGGATACAATGGGCTTAAAGGATTTCTGTCTCTGAAGAAAAATTAGAATGCCTTTGAGGTAAGGTAAATGGAAAAGGTTGTTTGGGCAAACGTGGAGCTCTAGCACTATTAAATGTTAAGCACCATCAGGGGGTATCTCAGTCATTAATGAGAGTGGCACGTTGAAGATTGTTTCAAGCAGAAGAAGAGTTATGGATGGCTACGTGAAGGTGGCACAAAGCCACAGGGAAATCGTGTCAAGCAAGAGGAAGATTTTTTTTAAACATCTTGTGGGAGAAAAAAACACTGAAATAGTGTCTTTTCTTTACCTGCTTTAGAGTATTTTCCTCAAAATAACCTTGTTGTCTTTTAAATGAAATCTGGCGTGCTTGCTTTAAAGTCCATTGTGCAACTTTCTACATACTAGTCAGCCTTGATCTTTGGTACATGCCTTGTTTACTTGCAGTGTAAATGTAAGTATCAATTTAATCCAAAAATAAGCATGTTCACTTCAAATCCAACTATTTAGCAGACTTGACTGACTTGGAAGTGTTTTATGGAACCTGTGTGTTAGTTTTGTATATAATTAAAGGAGATCTCAGGGGTTCTGCAAGCAGCCAGTAAGTTAAGCTATCTGGTGTGAGAATAATGTGCTGCTGTCTAGAGAAAGAAAGATTTAGGAGCCAAGCAGCCAATCTAGGATTCCTGTTTCAAGGCAACAGAGCTTGAGAAATGAGCAGACATGAAGTGTTATATCTCTAGACAGTAGTTACCAGCTTTCTCATTACACTAGCACATCCTCCTGGCTGCTCTGCAAACTGGCCCTGAGATTAGAAGCTCTGCAGGAAGCTATCTGTGTTCACATAGTTGGAAATATGTTGTTGGGATGACAGCAGTTACATGGAAAATGGGTATTAAGACAGTCTTCAGCTTTCCAAGTTTGCCTTAGGTATTGCTTAAAGAGAATAGCAGATAGTATAATCTATGTTGTAATCCTGTTTGAGAATAAACAGTGGAAAATGACATTTTATCTTTTAATATACAGTACAGTAGCACAATACATTGTGTTGTGGGAAAACCTTAACATTTTGTTCATAGAGTGAACTCTCTTCCAGGTCTTCATCACTTCCTATATTATTTTTTACCACATAATATCCTTGCAGCTACAACAGTCAAATTTTGAATATTTATAGGAGAGCTGACCTTTCAGTTTCCTTTGAACTGTCTTTAACTGCCATGAAACCCACAGATTACAAGGACATACTTATCTTGCTGTTATTGTACACTAGGATTTATTTATTTATTTTTTCCATCATCCTTATTTTGGCACTGTTAGAAATGCAATAGTGCAGCCTTATATTCTTGCATGTTTGCTCCCTTTAAAAGGAACCATTGTATAGAATACTTCTATATGTATGTGGCTTTGTCTACCCTCCTATAACATTTTTTATTTAAAGTAGATTGGAAAGCTCTTTGTATCTTTTTTGTTATTGGAGCACTTGTACAAATTTGTTTCCTTAGACCAGGTTATGTGTACAGTTTTAGAGAGACTGACATTTACTTTGTGAAGTATAGACCGGATTCACTCTTTTTCCTGCTTTGATAACATTATTTGACCAAAAGAGAGAGATCAATATAAACAAAGTCACACCAATATGCCAGCTGAAGCATGAACCATCATAAAGCACTGATGCATTTGTTCCAGGTCTACCAGACACTTACTAAGCATCAACAGTAGAAATATCAGTATTGAAACAAGTTATGGGTAAAGAGGACAAAGTGCTGGTCTGAGACACGTTATCACCTGTGATGAATTTTGTCAGGCAAGTCTGAACTATACCTTCTCTAGTGGACACTTAATTGTAAATAGCTGTTATTTAGAGATTCAATTCATAAAATTTTGATTGCCACATAAGATTCTGCACCTGAAGGTAAATTCATATTGATAAATGCAAGTAAATGAATTTACAAGAAATGACCATTATATTGACTGTACATTGATACCTCAATTATACTGTGTTATTTTAGTGGTGCTCAGGGAGGAATTAGTCCAGTTGTTTGAGAGAGGAACAGGAAAAGTACTTTTGTTAGCAATATTACTTTTATATGTTCCACATTATCAGAACAGAAAAACATGTTGGCAGAAGGTATGTTTAACTTGCAGTGCAGAGATAAGATTGGGTAGATGGGACTTCACTCACTTGCATTTATCCAACATTGTTCAGCAGAAATTCAAGAAATGAATGTGTTCTCAGAAACTGATAACATAGCAAATATAATCATGCAAACAGAAGACTAACGTGTTGCCTTACTGGATTTGCTAAATTCTTTTTTTTTTGGTGACAGAGTAGCTCCACAATTCTTAACCAGCTTGTTCAACATATTAGTATATTTAAAAAATTAAAACTTATTATTCCTATTTCATATTCAATACAAGCATGCAAGCCTTAATAGTTCTGAGACTAAAATGCTGTGGAAGAAAAAGATCATTTTCTGACTAAGATGTTATTTCACTAATCTTGCAAGAACAGATTCAGGAGATGTGAACTTTTATACAGTTTGCACTTATACATCAACTTGGAAAGAGGAATTAAAGAAATGTACGTAAAGCCCTCAAGTGTTAGATTCGTTCCTTAACTAGAAGCTTTAGGCTACAGATTTAATGCATAACTTGTGAAAATGTTAAATATTATACATATTAAGACTACTTAATTCAGATTTAACAGTAGGACTTTTGGAGGCCTGCCATGTACAAAGTAAAGCAAGAGAGGTAAGCACTCCCCTGACATTAAAAGGAGCCATCATTCAAAATTATTCCTGCTTAATTTGAAACTGTAGATTTGCATGCTGAAATCCTACATAAGCTTCAGTTAAAAGTTTACATTAAACCCAGAATAAATAGTCCTTATTACAGCATGTCTGTATCAGCAAGAGAGATTTTTGCTTTGTGTTCTTGGAACTTGAATAAACTCTTATATCAGTGTATGATTAGTAATAACATAATATCTGTTTCTTCCAAGCCAGTGTGATACTGATTGACAATGGATAGCTGCAAAGGAAACTTTACAGCATTTATTATGAAAATGACACAATTAATTATTTTAGGAGTTCATTTTTTTTCCTAACTTAGAGTAATGCAGTACATACTGAAGTTGGACATGATCATTCATAGCAAAAAAAACTCAACTGAAAATTTTCATGAATCATGTTTTGAATAAAAATTGTCATTCTTGTGAACAGTTAGAGACAAAGCTCATGTTTACATGAATCAGACATTATATCTTTTTACATGGTTATGTTTAGATATATTTTTAGGTATTTGGATTTTGAAATAGATTAAGAAACAAAAGAAGAATTTAGACACGTATATTTCATGGAAGATTACATAATCTTGCTTATGTAAAGAAGAATTTCCATGAATTCAGTTCAGCATGCTGACTAGAAGGATGCCTATGATCAATAGTTAGAAATAATCAGAACAAAGATCTCATACATCACTAGATTTAATTGTCCATTTGTGATTCAGATTAAATTTCTACAATTAGGCTATGATTTACAAAATCCAGTTCTAAGATTAAATTTAATTAGCTTCTGTGGACCTGAGTAAGTAGCGGAGGCATTAATAATGCTTGTGAAAGAAAACAAGGCATATTTGCTTTTACTTAACAGCCTTTTAAATAGATCATCACCCAAGAGAGCAGGAGACTGCAAGGCTTGCTTTGAGGAAGATATTTAAAGTAATAGTGTCATATTAGAGACATGAGCATTGCAAGATTTTCATGAAAGAATGGGGATCCTGGAGTGCTACCAGTTCTATCACAGAAAGCTTCCTCTCCATTTTGTATTAGAGAGACCACTTTATAGGCTATATCTGTAAACTTGCATTGTACTTAGAAAAGCTTTAGGAGTAGTATCAGCCTACCCTTTTCCTGCTTCTGGACTACTTTCCTACATTAATGTTTTTCACTACACATGGAAATGTGGAAAGCAAAGTGGAGAGGCAAAATAATGGAAGGAACCAGCAATATGTAAGAAAGGACAAATGCTTTCAGCTGCCTCTTCCTTGAGTGCTTCCTTGATGCACAATTGTAGATTATTTAATTTATTTATTTAGTTAGTTATTTTAGTATATCTACTTGGAACATAAGTGGGCCAACTGATTGCAATTCCACAGTTTCATGACATATCTTTGATTAAACCTAGCTATTATAATCATAGGATCATAGAATGATTTGGCCTTGAAGGAACCTTTAAGATTACCTAGTTCCTACCCCCCCACTCCCCCCTGCCCCAGCTATAGGCCTCTCTCTAGACCAGGTTGCTCAAAGTCCCATTCAGCCTGGCCTAGAGCACCTCCAGGGAGGCAGAATCAACAATCTCACTGGGCAACATGTTCCATTGCCTCACTACTCTCACATCTAAGATTATCTTCCTAGTATCTAGTCTAAATCTACCCTTTTCACATTTAAAGCCATTTCCCCTCATTCTGTCTCTGTGTGCACTTATAAAAAGGCCCTCCTCATCTTTCCTGAAGGCCTCCTTCAGGTACTGGAAGGCCACTATAGGGTCCCCTGGGAGCCGTCTCTTGTCCAGACTGAAAAGCCCCATCTCTCTCAGCCTGTATGAGTAAGGGAGGTGCTCCAGCCCTCTGATTATCTTTATGGACCCTCTCCAACAACTCCTTGTCCTTCCTGTAGTGGTGGACACAGAACAGGACACAGTACTCCACATGGTGTCTCACCAGGAGTAGTAAAAATCACCTCCCTTGACTGGTTGGGCATGCTTCCCTTGATGCAACTCAGGATATGATTGGCCATCAGGGCTTCAAGCACACTTAATATTGGAATGAATTCAGTCTATAGACTGGTTTGGTGCACCGATGACAGGAAGAAGCCAGTACAAAGAAGAAAAAGGTTGGAAAGGACCTATAAGATCATCTAGTCCAACCATCCTCCCTTTACCATACCTACAGAAAACCCCTAAACCATGTCTCCTAGCTCCCTATCCAGGCACTTCTTAAACACTGCCAGTGATGGCGACTCCAGCACCTCCCTGGGCAGGCTATTCCAGTGCCTGACCACACTCTGAGAAAAAAAGTTCCTTCTCATGTCTAGTCTAAACCTCATCTGATACAACTTGTGGCCATTTCCTGTTTGTTGCCTGGCAGAAGAGGCCAAGCCCATCCTCATCACAGCTTCCCTTCAGGAAGTTGTAAAGTGCAATGAGGTCTCCCCTGAGCTTCCTCTTCTCCAGGCTAAACAAACCCAGCAGCTCCCTGAGTCGCTCCTCGTAAGACTTGTGCTCCAGACCCCTCACAAGTTTTGTTGCCCTTCTCTGGACACATTCCAGGACCTCAATGTCTTTCTTGTAGTGAGGAGCCCAAAACTGAACACAGTAGCCTCACCAGAGCTGAGAACAGAGGGATGATCACACCTTTGCTCCTGCTGGCCACACTATTTCTAATACAGGCCAGGATGCTATTGGCCTTCTTGGGCACCTGGGCACCTTGTCGGCTCATGTTCAGCTGAGCATCGACCAACACCCCCAGGTCCCTTTCCTCTTCACAGTCTTCCATCCACTCTTCCCCAAGCCTTTAGCGCTGCATGGAGTTATTGTGGCCAAAGTGCAGGACTCGGCACTTGGCCTTGTTGAACCTCATCCCATTAACCTCAGCCCAGCGATTCAGCCTATCCAGATTCCTTTGGAGGGCCTCCTTACCCTTGGGCAGATCAACACCACCTCCCAACTTGGTGTCATCTGCAAACTTACTTAGCATGCACTTAGTTCCCTCATCCAGGTCATCAATGAAGATGGTAAACAAGATGGACCCTAGAACTGACCCCTGCGGGACACCACTTGTAATGGGTCGCCAGCCAGACTTAACTCCATTAACCACTACCCTCTGAGTATGACCCTCTAGCCAGTTCCTTACCCAAAGAAGGGTATACCTGTCTAAACCATGGGCAGCCAGTTTCCTCAGGAGAATACTGTGAGAAACCGTGTATAGGCCTTGCTGAAGTCCAGGTAGGCTACATCAACTGCCTTACCCTCATGTACAAGCCTGGTCACCCAATCATAGTAGGAGGGCCACCCAGTCGTAGAAGGAGGTACAGTCTCCCTGTGGAATAGCCGCTCTTTCTTCACTTCTGCCTGCAGAAAGGCAATCATTTGTTAAGTGGCCATGTGCTAAAGAGTTTGGATCAGCAGAACTGCACTACTTTCTTGGCTGCTTCATCTATTTCAGTTCTAACCACACCACGCTCCTCTGTGGGCTTCACTGCACTTAAGAACACCAGTGAGGATGAAAGAGAATGAGGATGTTCACTATTCCGTTTGTAAGCATATTTTCCAGGGAAAAAAAGAAGAAAAAAACAAAAAACAAAAAACCCACAAACTTTGCTGTCAGTGAGTCAGTGTAGAAACCTGCCAAAGAGAATTTGAAATCATCCAATATCCTCCCTTATTTTTGGTTTGTAGTTGGGTAGAGAAGAAGAGAGTTTAGTCAACAAACTAAAATCTCATTAAAGAACAACTTGTTTAAAATTCCACATGGGAAACCTTAAGATTTTCATTCTTTTGCTTGATTTTGTATACCTCGCTTTGGAAAAGAACAGAATTATTATGCCAATACTTAATAATTGTATCAGTTAGCTCTTCTGTGGTTTGTTCAGTTGGTTTTTGTGTTCCTCTTCTCTGGTTTAAATGCAGGCTTGTTTTTCTCCTTTTAATTAAATTGACTCTTTAAAGATTATTTAGTATGCAATTATTTAGTACTTTATATATTTCTATTTATATTTATAAATCTATATCTATATCTATATTTTCATCTATATAAAGTGTATTTCTATTTCTATTTACATATATATATGTAAAATATATATTATACACACACACACACACACACACACACACACATATATATGTTTACTATAAAACTGATACTTTCCTGGATATCAATAAAAGTTACTGAAAATCACACATATATTTTTTTTAAATGAGTATAAATCTTATATTTGAAATTATTTCTCTTTTTTTAACAGCTAAGTCATCCACTGCTATGCAACTCAAGTGGAACAGCCACTCATAGTAAAACATGAAAGCCATCACCTATTGTTAGAAAAGGTTGCTTCTATTTTGGTTACTCAGGAAGTAATCAGAATGTAGATATGAGCTGCAGTACCCTTCACCTTGTGTTCCATTGGTAAAGGGGATCCCAGTGAAACATGTATAGAAGGATATTATATTCCCATCTTTGCAAATCCTAATGTTCAAGGAAAAAATAAAGTTAGCCTTTAAAAATAGTCACACTGAATTATGATATCATGGTCAATATACTTTTATGACTGTAAAACAAATTTAATGAGTTCAGTAAAACCAAACCCTGCAGGGCTTACAGTGCCTACAGTGTTTGTTTCTTTGTGGGACTTATTTGCAAAAGATAAAATAATTAAGAACAAAAGATGCAAGCATAAATAATTGCATGTTTTTATGTTGTTCATATGATCAGATGGAAATTTCCAATTTTTTTGGTGCCTCTTCCTGTTCTTTATGTAATAGCAAGTTTCCATAAGTTTTCTTATTTATTACCAGACACATAAAGATTGTTTTTGAACTTTACAAGTAATTATTTACATGCATATTTTACTATTTGCTTTCATTTCATTGAATTTTTGGAACTTCAGATCTTGTTTTGACTTTTTTTTTCTTTAATAACTTAAGCCAAAAGATTGGTAGAATGACTTTTTGAAGGACGTAAATGTTGGATATAATATAGTTGATATTTATTACTGCTCTGTAGACAAGTTCTTGAAAGTAAACCAAAAATGTGGGTAAAGACTAAAGGGAATATGAAAATAGGGAGGATAAGCATCATTTTTAAGGATAAAAATCATCTAAAGAGCGATTTTGAAGCATGTCAGGAGGGGATGATTTTGTTATTCCTGAACATGTGCTTCAGACATTTAAATGTAATTCAGATTAGAGTTTTGTCGTTTTATATGAGTTTCTAAGAAAAATGTCTTTGAACTATTCCTTTTTACACTGTATGTTTTTCAATAACTGTTTCATAAAGTAGTGAATGATTTGGAAGCATTCTGCCTAATAATTTAGCCGTAGTAGGTGTTCAGTTAGTTAAATATTTCTCTGGTTTTTGTTGTTGTTGTTTGCTTGTTGCAAGATAATTGATGCCCCTTTAGGTTTGTCCCATGAGAATGCAAGTAGCCCAAATCCCCTTGCTTTAAGTCTCATAGTTTATCTTGTCAATATGTAATTATGATTCTAAAGCACCCATGGCTGATAAAAGGGATTCTTCCATTAGTAGATTTTATTTAATCACCCTTGGGGACTAGACCTGTTATTGTGTAAATCAGTTAGTTCAACAATATGATACAATAAACATTTTCAGATACCCTGTTTAGTAAAATCTAAAAGAACTTGAATCTTAATTTTGATTACCACCATAACACTTACAATGTAATGGTGTTTTGTTTTTTCATTTTATTTTATTTTATTTTGTTTTTGTTTGTTTGTTTGTTTTTTAATCTTTCTTTAATAGTTGTTGGCAACACCTTCCTAGACAGACTGGCTAAATAACTCTCTACAGATGACATTTTTGTCACATCAAAGCATTTTCCGTTACAGATTGTAATTGATGTTTTTACAGTTTTATGATTGCTTAACATTAGTATGGATTATGAGTATCAGTGTAATTCTCCTCACAAAGTAGAGAGGATCAGTTGTGGTAATACCTCTTTTATTACTATATTTTTAACAACTCCTCAAAAAAAAAAAGAAAAGAGAGAGAGAGAAAATATTTATACTTTCTCAATTCTCTCTGCTCTCTCAGCTGTTCATTTACACAGGACAAACTGAATCTTTTTAATCCCAACAGAGATATTTTATTTGTTTAAATAATTGTTACTGATTGTTACTGATTGTTAGTGAAATTGTAAGCAGTTCCTGGTACTGTGCTTTATGTAAGTCTGTGGGCCTTCTATTAAATCAGTCTATTTTACAAAAGTAAAATAATTGTAATTCAGCACATGGTTCGGATGTAATCATCAATGATACTGTGTTTTCTTCCATCTTCCAATGAAAATACCTCTTTTAATACTGAGGAATCCAAGTGCTTCTGACAGGAGGAAAGTTCCTGCTATTATCTTCTGTCTGCTTTGAATAATACCAATGACAAGCTTCAGACATACATTTAAATAATTAAGAACATTCATCATTAAAATTACCTTAAAAGAGACTGGTTTATATTTATGATCTTGGCAACACTGAGACTGAGTCACATTTTCAGGCAACTTGACAAGCAACATCTTCAGCTAGCAAACATTTGGTTGGTAGAAAATGCTCAGGGGAAGTCCATCAGAGAGACTGCAAATGGAATCCTATAAAGCAAATCCAACTCTACTTGGACTAATCTGCATCAAAACCAAGCAAATTATCACCTCCTAACTCCATAAAGTATCATGAATAAATGCTCAAATGTCCCTAGTTTTCACATTCATGTTTTGTATCACTATCAGAAGACTTTGCTATACCATACATAGGTGTTAATAATTTGATGGTATGTCCTGAAAAGTTTGCATTTTTAATTACCCTAAAGGCTCCTATAATATTCAGGAGACCTGCATGATTATTTCAGGCCCACTGCCACTGACATCTAACAGTAATAACACAAACATCAATTGAAATATATTAAATAAAATAGGGCTACACCTTAATGGAATACATCTTTATTGGAATACATCTTTATGATGGCTAAAAAAGAAAAAAATAAAAAAAAAATAATTTAAGAAAAAGTTAATATTGCCTGCTAAATAATTAGTTTTCTCTGTGGATTGTTTTGATGTATAAATATTAAAAAAAAATACAAATATTAGAACCAAAGCCGACATTTTTCTAGTTGTTTTCTAGCAACCAAACAAGTCATGCAAAGAGCCCAGTTTAACTGGATATAACTGTGTTCTTTCCTTGTATAGAAATTATTTCCATTTATTGATATCCAAGGAGCACTTTTTAAGATTCAATATTGTGTTTAAATTGTTGCATTTTTCCTGTCCATGCAACTCACTAAATTTCATTTAATAAATATAATTATGTACCCACTGAAGCAAGGATGATTTTGAGAGTCAAGGGAAGTGGGAGAAAAATATAATTTTTGTATCACTATTCAAATAACAGTATGATCACACTATCTGTGTTTACTTGAAAATTTTTATAACCTTTTTTTCAAGAAATATAAGAAATAGATATTTCAAAAGAATTCTGGATTTAAATATGTAATATTTCATTGGATTGCATTCTTCTAAAATTCTTAATGTATGACCAGATTTTTCTTTTATGGTTAGTGCTCTATGAACTATTTACAGCTTATACTTCCTCTAAGCACTCAGTTTTCACACTCAGAATGTTTAAATTACCTTATTAGAGGTCTTCATTAGTATCATCCTTCCCAAAATGATCATCTTCTGAAGTTTGTGTCATTTTTTTAAATTTTTTTTTTCAGATAGTTCCTCCTACTGCCACCTCTATAAAATAATCAGTAATGAAATTGCTACACAAATGCATTTTGATTAAGTCATTGGGTTTTCAGTCTTCCATAACTAACATGTCAGTGTAATTTAATAGTAGTTTAGATTTTTCTGTTCTTGAAGTATAACAAAAATGAAAAAGGTCTATGGATAATTTGTCAAATAAGTCATAATAAGCTCTGATTTAATCCCGTCTTTTACTTTCTGTTCAGTTCCTGTCCTGAAGCACCAACAGATATTAAATGCCTAATTTGTTTAAGAAATCTAGTAGTGTGCCATGCAGTTAATTCACTTTGAACAATTACTAACAGACTTAGAAGTGAACTGTACCACTTCTTTCCTCTTGCTAGGGGCACACAAAAGGGCAGTGACTGACAGCATGTTTAGTGGTGGTGAGAGGTTTCAGTCTGCGCTGGGAAGAGGCTCCTCTCAAAACCCAGAGGCTACAGAAAGGGAGCAGAGAAACACAATTGCCAACTGTCTGGTCTTGTCAGTGTGTGCACACCAGAAATGTCTTAGGATAACTGCCTCAGTGAAGGTGATTTTGGATGAATATGCAAATGCAAAATATTATCATGTTCCATTAATCTTAAGTGCTTCTCTTTGCACTGTTTTTTGTTTGTTTTTCTTTGAGGAAAGTCTTGTTACTTCTGTTGGTATTCTGATCTTATACAGTGGTATTGTGTACATGAATTAAATTTTCTGCTTTCTGCAAGAGATCTAGAAGTCAGGTGTTTGATTCAGCCAGAGGCTGATCCCTAATGAGCATGGAAAAACTATGTGGTCTGTCTGCAATATACACAGGTTTATCTTTCAATGTTATAATTTACATGGAGACTTCTACATTAATAAGAGTTCCTTTTCCACTGCCTTCAGGTATTTTCGGTATGACTGTCTTATTGACAGATTTCTCTGTAATACCTAACACAAAATTAAAATCGACCTGTAAACTGGAACAAGTGTTAAGCACTCAATTCACCCTTTACTAATAGCATTTTTTTCTCCCATTTGTTTTTTAATAACACAAAAATTCCTTCCTAAGTATGCAGTGACACTATGAGCTTTTTTTTTTTTTGTTTGTTTGTTTTTTGTTTTTTACTGCACTAAACTGCATCAACAGTTATGTTCATTTATAATGTGGCATACTCACATTAACCCTTTTGTTCAGCTCTCTGAGTGTGGTGGTTTCACCCTGATGGGCAGCCAAACTCTACCACATCAGTCTCTTCCCCACCTCAAAGAAATGGAGAGAGAAAATATGATGAAAAGGTGCTCAAGTGTTGTGGTGAGGACAGAGAGATCATTCACAAAGTACTGCCATAGGCAAAACAGACTCCATGTAGGGAGATTAATATAATTTATTACAAATTACTAATAGACCAGTGTAGTGAGAATCTAAAAGTAAACCAAAAGCACCTTCTTTTTATCCACCCTCTTCTACCTTCTCCTGGAGCAGTGAGTGGAAATGAGGAATGGGGACAGTTCGTAACACTTTCTCATCTACCATTCCTTCGCAGTCACTCTCTGCCACTGCTCCACCACAGAGTCCCTCCCACAGGATGCATTCTTCCCAAAATGATTCAATATGGGCTTCCCGCAAGCTGCAGCTCTTCATGTACTGCTACAACTTGGCTCCATACCATAGGGCTCAGCCTCCAGGAACTGCTTCATCATGGGCCTCCAAGGGCAGCACACCTGCTTCACCAGGGGCTCCTCTGCAGGGACTGCAGCTTCTGCCCAGGGCCTTCAGGCCACATCCACTTGCTCCACCATGGGCTGCACATGAAGATGTGCTCAGTGTGGTGCCCCACGAGCTACAGGTCCACTTCATGGACTTTTCAACAAGCTGCAAGGAACTTCTGTTCTGCACTTGGAAGATGCACCTGACCCTGGCATCTACAGGACTGTTTTCTTTCATATTTTCCCACATCTTTCTCCAGCGCTGTTGCACAATAGTTTTTCTCTTCTTTAAATCTGTTCTCACAGGGGCACCATCAGTGTTGCTTATGGGCTCAGCACTTGCCAGTAGCAAGTTTTTTGGAGCTGTCTGGAAATGACTCTTGTCTAACATGAGCTCTGCTTACAAAGCAACAACTGCAGCCCACCCACTACCAAAATCTTGCCATGTAAATCAAATACACTGGGAGAGAAAACAAAACAAAACAAAATGACTGTTGATGTCCAGCACTGAAATAGGCTTCTGTATCTACAGGAGCTGCGATATCAAATTCATAACTTTTAATGATCCGACTTTTTCTAGAAAAACAGTGTACAAATAACAATATAATCTCTACTGCCACTGAATATCTTCTGTTAAACACAGTCTGACTTCTCTTAGAAATCTTCTTCCCTACATGACTTGTTTAGCCCATGATCATAGTGCCATGTGTTCTCACAGGAAACTTATTTCATTTTTAAAAGCAGTTTTATACTGTTTCTTCACTCTTGTAGATATTTTAAAGACTTTTTTTTTCCCCAGTAAGTCATTCAATGTTACGCATGTTTTGACCTTGTTTAAGTACTAGGCCCCCTGTATATCCATGTTCATACTGCTCAAAAGTTAAAAAAAAAAAAAAAAAAAAAAAAAGAGATACATCCAAGGAAGACAAAATATAATTCAGAATGAGATACTCCTTTCCAAGCTCTGAAAAATAAGAGAAACACCAAGAATGCAAAAAGGACCACAAAATGGAACTGGGACAGATATTGCTGCTTTAAAAAAGAACAGTCTGTCAAGAAAACACAGCATTTTGTGCCATCTGAACTTCATGAGTTTGAATGTGTATGACCAAGTCAGACCCAGCTAGATAGTCATTTGGAGACAATGATCTAGCAAAAAAGATAGAACATAGAAGTAAAAATTACTTCTTTTTTCTTTCTCGAAGATTTTTGATGTAGTGGAATAATTTGTTGATTAAGGATTCAATTCTTCCATTTTTCTTTTAGTAGAGATGCTTTTACAGCTCTAATAAACATTTTCAGAAATGAGTTATACCTTTAAATATTTATTTTAAACTATTTTTCTTAACTCATAATTAGGAAAAGCAACATTTTCCTTAAATACATAAAATACGTGGGGTTTTTTTTGTTGTTTTTTTTTTTTTGTGAATGACATTTTGTTTGCACATATAAAAGTATATAAATTTATGTCAATTTATATTTCAGCAAATATCAGTATTTTTGGATCAGTGATTGATTTAAGCTGAGTGAAATTTCTGAGAGATCCAAGGTGGAACACTGATACTGAGTAACATTGTTGTTGTTATTTAAATTGGAAGCATATGAGTTTTTGTTCAGACAGCTTACTTTTAGCTCTGTGAAACAATAAAATGAATATTTCAAGAAAAAATCTAGCAACATAAAACTATTAATATAATCTCTGAGCATCATCTTTGTATAATAATGCACCTAATGACTCTTATGATTTAAAATGGTAAATTATAAGAAAATGACTGCTTAATGCAATTCAGATGGAAATGTTTTGTTTCACTGAGATTACCTCCCATTCCCTTTGATATACCACCAAACCATTATACCAATTTCAGTTTATGAAAGGTGTTGAGACTAACATGCTGAGCTTAATTCAGTAAACAGCCTAAAAGGACTTGATCTAATCTAGTGGAAGATATGATTCAATATTTTATATTTTGTTTGATGTTTGATTAAAAAAAGATTTTGAACTTCTAAATCTGTAAAGTGTTTTTAAAATGCTATGTGTAAATTACAAGCATTCATTTTCCTACTGTAAAATTCCACATGATTTTTGTTTGTTTGTTTGTTTTTATTGGTGTGCCTTTCTTTTACCTTTCAGTATTTCACTTTCTGGTACAGATAATAATAACAAAGAATAGAGCATATGCTAGATCCAGAAAGAGTTTTAATTGAACCCACTTGATTTTAATTTGTATCCAATTATCCCTCAATCTCATGTTTTCAATTAGGAGTTTTCCCTTGGAAAGAAAAATACATTGTTTCTTCACGTCCTCCTCCTCAGCACTTCTCAGTAGTCTTTTAAATGAAAAATGATGCAGGCCGTCCCCTAATTCTATTTCTAAATGTTCACCACTGCTTTGACATCAGTGTTTAAAAAGGAAGCATTGCTGCATTAGTTAGGGACTAGTAATGTCAACCTAATCACTGAACTACATGTCACTGTGGACTTTATGGTTTTTTGTCATCACTTCAATTTGAACAGAAGTAAGAGAGGCCTCCTATACAAAGAGATAATAAATAAAATGTAGTGATTTTTCTTTTTCTTAATTAGAATCAAAATGAGGATTTCAAGACAAACTGGTCATATTTGCTGGTGGGTATGAGCATTTTTATAGTCTCAAGTAGAAGAATACACTACCGTTTAAAATATTTAGTATAATTTTTGCATAGCATCAAAGTTAAAACTGTGTTTTAGTAAAAGAAGGGACAACTAAATGATGAAAGTAAGTATGCAGCGTGCAGTTTGGCCTTTTTTGTCGTTGTTGTTGTTGTTCTTTTTTATTATTATTTTTTTTCATTTTAAAGCATGTTTTGTTCTACCTCTGTTTGCAGTGAATTGAATAAGTAATAAAATGAAGTTACATTCTGTGCATACAAGCATTATTATTTTCAGTGTTTCAAAGAGCCATTGAAATTTTGAGTCCTTTGTTCTGTTTTGCTTCTAACATTGCCTAGAAATGCCTACAGCACTGAGAAAACAGAAACATGAAAGCACTGAAAAGGGATTCCACAGAAATGTTAATTAAAAACTTCTAGCAAGATGCACCCAGTCTTTGTCAGTGGTCTGTAACTTTCTTTTTAGCAATGCATACTCGTTGCCCAGGTCTGCATTATTCTTCTTCTACTGGCAGCAACAGTTCTTGATCCTTATGGAATTCTATGAAACTACAAACTCTGTGAAAACTCTTATGGAACACCTGAAACAAAGTTTCACATGACTTCTAAACCTATTTTGCTGTAGTAATTTATAGGCCTCAAAGAATCAGATGATGGGAGGAACAGTAGTAATAATATGGGCAAGCTGTTTGTGAAAGGCAGTAAGTATTTATGATTAAATCAGTTTTTCAAGTTTAAGCAAAGAACAGGGGCAGCTCCAGAACAATAGCTAATATTAGAACCTCATTTTCTTTGCTTTTCCTTGAATCAGGAAAAGTTCCTGAGATATAGGAATATATCCTGAGATATATTTCCTGAATAAGAAAAGTTCCTCAGATAGAGCCATATGATGTACTGAGAGTTCAGGAATATTGCACTGTATTTTGCATAGTTTTGGAGTTCTGCATGATCACAGGTCAACTTTCTGAAATTTACACTAATGTGACACAATACCTTAGGTTAAGCAGTGCAATGTAACATCATTTTTTTATACTTATGATAAATCCATTTCAGAAGAATATTTGATGGCACTAGGTGTTTTGTTTTGTGTTGGTTTGGTTTTTTTTTCCGTATTTCTCTCTCAGTCCTATATGAATTCTCACCTTTGCAAAATGTTATAGAAGCACCCTCTCTATTTTCATCTTACAGGCTCAAGACTTCTTCTATTAAACTATTTTCTGTTCTATTTTATTCCCATTTAATGGCATATTTTTATGGATAAATATATAAAAAGCTCTGATGGTCTGTAAGAGTTAAACATTGCATATAAATTTATAGGTGGATAAGTTTATAAGATAAATATGTAGACAAATAGACTAGCACATGTAAATGTAAACCATTAATGGCATTTTAGCAGATTTTCATTTCAGGGTAATCTAGATTTCCATTGCCAAAAAGACAGTAAGAATGTGGGAAAGGCTATAAAATAGGCAGTTTCCTATTATCTTTAATTTCTTAAGTATGTGCATTTATTTTGCATGTAAATTATTTACTTAAAATTAATGACTTGAAAACTAATATTAAAAATTCTTGATTTGTTTTTAATTAGTTCAATAATTTTGCTAGCTGTCTGCCTAATTAGTGAAACAAACAAACAAACAAACAAAACCATGACCAACCTCCATTGATGTTAGCTCTGATAACCTATTTCTAGTATACAGATAAGAAATTAAAAGCATTTATTTATCTTGGTGATTACCCAGGCTTTTATAATATATATATTTATGCAAATATAGAACAGTGTTATTTTAGGGAGGGCTACTTCTTTTTTTCATTTTCTGTGATGAATGTTTTTTTTCTCTATTAGAGTTCTCTCCAGACCTGAATACAAAATGAAAAAGTTTCTATTAACATAACTTGGAAGTAAAATAAGTATTACCATATCTGTTCTAACTCATTTCAGATTTGAATGCAATTCAGAAAAAGAAAAAAGAAAAAAAAGAAAAAAAAAGAAAGGAAATCCAATTTGTTTTATATATATATGTCATTAGTTTATTTTCTTAGTCTATCAAAATTTGCATACAGTCTTTAGTTCATTTACTTAAACACACAGTTTTAAATTGCCACCTTAAACTGACAGATCTGAAGAGTGTTGTGGATGACTGTATGTTCATATGAATGTAGACCTTTTTTATATATTTTTTTTTAATTATGTTTTTTGTTTTTTGTTTTTTTAACGGGAATAATTTACTTTTTGTGGATAGTCTGTTTCCTTCATCTGTGTAAAAAGTATGTCCTCCTCTTTTTATCTCAGTATAGCACACTCAGGGGGTTAACTAAACCTTGTTTCTATAGTGAGAAAAATAATTGGTATTGATTAGCAGTTGGTGCAACATGGCTAGAAGGAATATTAAAGCCTTAAAGTACAGTACAAAATGATACTGAAAGCATCATGTACTCCCAAGGCTGTCCTACACCAACCATTCCTGTGTTTGAAATGTCCTCCCGACTTTCCTTATGATTCTCAAGAGCTTTACTATACTTAGTGATTCCAAATTCTAAAGAACATTTAATTAGTTAAATGGGGGCTAGGGTGAAGGGGAATTACACCAATGTAGAGGCTGTTGTCTTTCTCCTCAAACAAAACTTGAGAGGTGTTTCATTAAGGAAGAAATTATTAAAGTATCTTCTGTCTATTTTTGTTTTTTATACATCTTCGTTGTAAGTGAAAACAAAGTGACAGTGTGACAGCAAGAGGCTGGAGAGTGCATGTTTCTTTCTCTTCTTGTGTAGCTATTTTATATTCTCAATCAATGCATCCTCATGTTGAGCCTAGAATAACTGGACTTTGCATAAATGATATCCCAGTTAATCCACTCTTATTTGTCATTTATAATTTAGGAAAATTGAAATTGATTGTCTAGAAATGCTTTTAAAATTATGCTAAATATAGAAGTAGCTCAAGGAAAACTTCTATTATACTTCTATTATACTTCTCTTATAAGTAGAACATGTATTTTGAGCTTCAATATTTACTCTTTTCACTGAGATTTATACTAACCCACTTTCTCTGTATGCCAATTTGAATATAGTTGCCACTATGTTTTCTGATGTTTTCAACAGAAAAATATGCAATTCAATAAAAATGTTAAGCACAGTTAAATGCTTTAGGGACTTACTTAGACATTTATTAGCAACTTAGAACAATGTGATCAGATTCAATCTTGTACCTGGATCTGGATCAAGAGGTACTTTTGCACTGCCAGATGGCTGTCAGGGGCCAAAAGTGGATAAGGAAGCAGGGCAGAAATCTCTGTAGTTGATGGAGAGATCCCACAGGAGGTTTTCCAACTCTGTAACTTTTATAATTATATTACCATAGTTTAGAAAATTAGAAATTACTAAGAGGTAAACTGCAATTTCACTGAAAAATGTTTTGTGGTAATTTTAAATACAAGTACTCTGAAATTAGGCAGTTGTAGTCTCCTGGTAGTAAATTCGTTCTTCCAAGCACAGTAAATTATTTGTGAGACTTTGCACAAAATAAAATAAAATAAAATAAAATAAAATAAAATAAAATAAAATAAAATAAAATAAAATAAAATAAAATAAAAAATAAAATATCCACACTAAAATGGACTCCTCTGGCAGCAAATGAGAATATACTGCAACAGAGTTCTACATTTCTGTTCTGGTATTTCTCCTTAACTTTAGTGTATGATGTCATACACTCTGCATGAAGAGGCTGGGATTAGAGAAATATGGCACATTGTCTAGACTTTTGTCTGTATGTACCTGTTGATTCTACCTTTAAAAATAATGTTCTTTTCTCACTAGTGTACAATTGCATGCCTACTGTATGTGATTATTGTTATTAAAGAAGTTCATACAACTTCATTATTTTGTTGTAAAGAAATAAATTGCATCCATCATAATATCAATTTTGCTTAATCTAAATGAATTATCTCTCACTTGTGAACATACTATTTAGGAGATGCAGGGTAGGACATTAACTTTTCCAGATAACTAAATACTACTGCATAATGCAGTGATCAGAGAATAGCTAAGTAAATTAATTCCTTCTTGCTGTATATGTTGGCAAGTACTTGACTGCTATTGTGGCACATTATACTAACTAGATAAATAGATCCACTTGACAAAAGTTTCAATTTGAAATAGCCAGTCTACACTAAAAACTTAACATGTAATTAAGTCTTTACAAGTTAGTCTTCCCTTCCCTGCTCAAGGGCAAACTTTGTGTGCAATAATATATTATTTACCATGTTACTGGAGTAGGAACATGTACTTGTTTCAGGACCTTATCAGTTGTACTGGCTCAGATAGTAGCTGCACTCTCTAATGAAACACACAGCTTCACAAGCACAGTACTAGTAGTTGGTTTGTACTTTTTCTGAGGCTACACTTGAGTTTTAAGTGACTAATATGAAGGTCATACTTATTTTCAAAAGTTTATTCCAAAGTGATACTCATAGTTTGTGTGCCCTGGTGGCACAAGTGGTAGGAATGCCGCATTGCAACTCCGGAGGCCCTGGGTTCGAATCCCCCCTGTGGCGCAAGTGGTAGAAGTGCTGCTCTGCTACACAGGAGGCTCGAATCCCAGGGGGTTGCACTCAATGATCTCTAAGGTCCCTTCCAACCCACACGAGACTATGATACTATGATAGTTTCTGACTTGTTAGGTGAGGTGGTCATCTTTACTCTGTTCTCTGTGGGTATTAACTGTTTAATGCTTCTTTTCTCCAAGCATACTTTTTCTTGGTGACATACTACAATAGATTCATTATCTTTCAGTTTTAGGGTAGAACATATGCTATTATTTCCGGATATTCATAGTCCGCTGTGACAAATGTATGAAAAATTCACCTAGAGATCTTATGAAAATTGTTTTAATGACTTATTTTTTCTCCTGCCTGTTCTCTTCAGTTCTGTTATCTCCTATTCACTTATTGAAACTCCAGTTTTCTAGGAATTCCCAGAATTCTTTGTATTTTTAAAATATACTCAGATACTTTAAACTTATATTCAGCAATGAAAGAAACTGCTGTAAAATCTTGAAGAAACATACTAGTAATGTAAGATGTTTGCTTAGAATGGTATGGTGACAAATTAAGCTGAGTACTGAGGCAAAGTGCTTGTGAAAATATCTGTGCAATTAAGACACAGGTAGTAATAAACTAACGGAATGCTTTTCCAGATGATTGTCATCGAGCATGAACTAATAATCAATGATTTGTCAAACTTGTCATTATGAGAAGTTACTGAAGAAAGACTTAAAACAGCAGTACAGTGTATTCCAAACAAGATAATCTGCTTTCTACTAGTTATTTGATCTGAAAGCACATAAATATATGTGCAACAATTCAGGCGTGCATCAAAGCTGAATTCTTATACTGCTGTGACAATTTATTGAGAAAACAGCAGTTTTCAGTTTTGATGTTGGGTAGTTCACATAGAACTCATACTATTATCTTTGGTAAAGTTACGATCAGCGGTAGTTGTGTATTTATGAAAATTCTGTTATGTGTTGTCCTGTCTTTAGTGCAGTGAATGATTGTTTTCAGACCTGTGGTTCCTGTGAGCTGTTTGAAGTAGTGTGGAGAACAATAATTTAATTTGATTCCCTGCAGAGAATTTAGCAAAGCCTAGCTATATATGTAAATAGTTATGTCTGTTCTGATCAATAAGGGTTGGATATTACACACCTAAAACTTATCTGATTGTAAGTGTATTCATATTGTCCTTATTAAAAGATATAAATCACTCTCATGTCAGCTTGTGTCCTATGGGGAATGCTTTTCACCAGCTAAATATAAGAAGTTGTGTAATGTAAATGCAGAAGAAATACCGAACATAAGCCTTCCATCTTTGGACAAGTAATTGTCCAAATAAGCAATAAGAAATCCTTAACTGTGTTCCTCCACTATCGTAGGAAATGCTGCCTAAGGTGAGGATGTATCTTTTCATTATCAATCACACAATCACAGTATGGTTGGGGTTGAAAGGAAACAGTGTGGCCATCAGGAACAGGGTAGTGATTTCCCCCTGTACTCAGCTCTAGTGAGGCTGCGCCTCAAGTACTGTGTCCAGTTTTGGGCCCCTCACTGAAAGGAAGACATTGAGGCCTTGGAGCATGTTCAAAGAAAGGCAACAAAGCTGGTGAGCAGTCTGGAGCACAGGCCTTATGAGGAGTGGCTGAGGGAGCCAGGATTGTTCAGTCTGGAGAAGAGGAGGCTCTCTATAACTTCCTGGAGAGAGGTTGTAGTGAGCTGGGGGTTGGCCTCTTCTCCCGTGTAACTGGTGATAGGACTAGAGGGAATGGCTTCAAGCCATGTTAGGAAACACTACTTTTCTGAGAGATTGGTCAGGCAGTGGAATAAACTTCCCAGGGAGGTGGTGGAGTCACCAACTCTGAAGGTGTTCAAGGAACATTTGGACTTTGTGTTGGGGGACATGGTTTAGTGACAACTATTGTTGATAGGTGGATGGTTGGTCTGGATAATCTGGTAGGTCTTTTCACAGAATCACAGAATTGCAGAATCATAGAATAGCAGAATGACCCGGGGTGGAAGGGACCTCAAGGATCATGAAGCTCCAACCCCCATGCCTGGCAGGCAGGGCCACCAAACTTCCATGTTTGTTAGATCAGGTTGCCCAGGGCCCCATCCAAGAGGGTCTTGAACATCTCCGGGGACAGGGCATCAACAGCGTCCCTGGGCAGCGGTTCCAGAACCTCACCACTCTCCTAGTAAAGACCTTCCCCCAAACATCCAATCTAAATCTTCCCTCTTTCAACTTAAAATCATTTCCCCTTGTCCTACTATTATCGGCCCTTTCAAAGAGCTTACTCCCCTCCTGATCATAGGTTCCCTTCAGGTACTGAATGGCTGCAGTGTGGTCAACCTTGGTGATTCTGTGATTCTGTAAAAGGGACCTCTGAAGCTCATAGGACCCATTCCTTTCTCAAGCAGGGACACCTACATTAAGTTGCCTAGGATGAACTTTTGAAGGATGCCAACAACCTCCCCGGGCTTCACAGTAAATAAGTATTTCCTGATGTTCAGATTGAACCTCCCCTGTTTCAGTTTATGCACACTGACTCTTGTCCTGGAACTGAGCTAGACCTAGAACATCTGTAGAAACTGCACAGTAAGGTTTTTGTTTGTTTGTTTGTTTGTTTGTTTGTTTGTTTGTTTGTTTGTTTCACTTTGTTTTGTATCACTTCTTATCTTTATCCATCAGTAATATTACTTTAGATTCTTAGGTTTATGTATTCAATTTTAGTGAGAATTCTTAAGGCAAGAAGGCACTTAAATGTAACATGAGAAATACATTTTTCCAGTTTTGAATTTAGTTATTTGGAATAATGTAGCCTCCTCAGTGAAAATTTGAATATACATACCTGTGATCTTTTATGAATTTACTACTAACCCACTCCATAGTTTTAAGCATGCAATTTTTTCCCCTCTAGATTTGTGTTTTTCCTCAAAATTTCTGCCTGATTTGTCTAGTTCAGATATATACTTTTTTTATGTTAATATATATGTAGTCTAAATATAGACTTTTCTTACTACTTGTATGCCCAGTGCCTTACTTCAACTTTATTACCTCAAAAATAAGAAAAATATGCCAAAGTACAAACTCATTGCATATTGCATTCTTTTCTAATCTTTGAGTTTGTTTTAGAAGAGAGATTATGCCTGGAAAGCAGCAACCAATTCCGAGTGAAAGTCTACTGTTATCTGTATTACTGTGTGCTATTTAACATCACAGCTCCAATGACTTAAGACGAAAACTGTAATGCAAGTATTCTTTAGACACATTAAATCTTTCTGTTATGAATTCACTTTTTCTTTTCCAACGTGTGATTTCTGAAAGATGTGAAATGATTTAATCAAATACATAGGTAGATAGAAGGAAAAAAAAAAAAAAAAAAGTGATAAGCACAGTAAGATGTAATTTTCCACCATTTTGATAACTGCCTTCAAAATATATAGTTGACTGAAGATTGAGGTTGAAAATAATTAGCTTTGTTACCAGTGTTTGTGGGGTGAGTTGGGATGCAGCCTGGGCAAATTATATTTCTTATAAAACTGTATTAATTTCTAGAGCAAAATTATGAAAAGGCAAAATATTTTGCTATCAGAACTAATTTCTCGTGAGTTTACAGTTGAAAATATTAATGATTTTTGCATTAGTCTTAACTCTAGGAGATTTAGTCTTTTTGACTTGAGAAATTAAATGGCAAATTGTGCATTTTTAAACAATAGAGTGATGAGATTTGTATAAGCTTCTGTAATTTTAGCTGAGTTTATTATTTTTTCCCCTAAGACCTGTAAGCCAGTTTTTAATCATTGTAAGAATTGGGAAAGTCATTGTGAGTACTTCTTTTTATTATTTTTCTAACTGAAGAAAATGATCTTGCATAGTCTCTTTTTCTAGTGTTATGGTGAACACAATAATATAAATAAGAAATTTGATATTACCAGGTCAAGGAAGGGGGAATTCATGTTCTTTAAATAATAGAAAGAAATGCAAATAACTGATATATTTATATATTTTTTTTAAAGGAAGGCATATTTCTCTGTGGTTTTTTTGATTTGTTTTGTTTATTGTTGTTGTTGTTTCAATTTCAGAAGCATATGTAGGACCATTTTCACACTTGTCCTTATTCTTCTATCTGAAAATCCACAGTTAGGTGTTAAAGACATGAAGCTTAAAAACAGCCTCCAAATATTGCTGGATTGCCTCCTGCTGCTTCCAGGAAAGGTAGATGTGAGGCACCACGTGTGGTAGAGAAAATTCTTCATTGAGACTGGACTGAAGCAGTGACAGCAACAGCACCAAGACACCAAGGATTACTATTGCTATTTCACTGTTTTATGTTTGTCTCTTCTGATGTTTGTCTAGTGCAGAAAGAAGATAAGGACAATTGAAGTGATGTGACCTATCACCTCATATGTACTATGGCAGTTCTCTCTGTGTGCTATGGACCCAGTCACTCCCTGGGTAGCATAACACATAATTTTCATTGATTTTTGTGGCAGTTGAACACAGGCGAGTAAGGGCAAAATTTGGTCTTTTGGCTGTCGTTATTTTTTGCTTGAAGATTGCAAAGGCAAATAAAGAGCTGTGTGACTCCCTTCGTTCTGTGTAAACTACTGTGTGAAAAAGACTGAAAAAACCCAGAAACTTGCTGCAATGTCATTATCATTTTGAAGTCCCAGCTTGTGTCACTGTAAAAAGAAGGGGAACATAAGCCAAGTTTTTGAAAATGTCAAGAATTATCTCTGCTTTGTCAGATTTGAGAGTGGCGTCATGGGGCTTAATTAGACATCGTGTAATAGAAAATGCAGGGGTGTTAGTCAGTAGTGAGTGTCTTTCACAGAGATATAAACATTCATGCTGCTACATTATTCCACATCTTTCCAGTGAGCTTGTGAATGACCTAAAATATAAAGAAAGATTATTCTACAATGAAATGCCATTATAACTTCTCACTTATAAATTCTTCCCTATTTGTTTCTGATAGATTTTTTCCAAATCTACTGGAATCAACTACAGTGATGAAAATTTTAAAATATAGATGTCTGAAATTATTTCTTTAATTAGTGATTTGTTATGGGAAAATATAAAGATTCTACTGCACAATTCTGACAATTTTCATTCCTCCCCATACCCCACTGCCCCCTTTGACAGCTAGGAGAGTCTTCTGATTTGTAGGATATTTAAAGTATTGTATTCACAGCTCAGTATGCTTTTCTGCAGATGTGTGTGCATGAGCTTCTCTTCTAAATATGTATAATGTCCTGATACGATTATACAGAAAAGTTATACAGATTCCTGAGTTTTGGACTTTGAAGAACTTAAACTTTAGGAACATGTACATTCTGATAGTTACAAGAAATAATAAATAGATAGATAGATGATAGATAGATAGATAGATAGATAGATAGATAGATAGATAGATAAATAATCCAGTCTAAAATAAGTCCTGATACTTGTTTTTTGTTTTTGTATGATTTGAAGGTCTTGTTCTTTTTTTATCCAGCTTAAAGCCTTATATATTACCGAAGGACTGAATTGTAAATAATTCTTATGGGGACATGCAGAGCTAATTGTGCTGAATTATTTTGGTATTAATAGAATGTAGTAATGGATGTGCCATTGCAAAATGCCATCTATGATTCATGGATGTAATAATGCACTTTTCCTACTGTGATGCTTGAATGGATAGTAAGCTCCGATAGAAATTTAGGAAAGATTATGATAAGATGCATAGGGGATGTTAATCATTTTTTTTTCAATAATCCTAGAAATAATATTTAATAAAATAAGAGGTTTTTCCCCCAAAGCTGGAATTGCATTGATATAAAACAACCGTGTGAATGAAATCTCTTTCATAGTACTTGACAATCTATAACCCTTTCGGTTGCATTGGTTTACAGAATGTTCCTTCTTTGTATCAGCAGCTATTGTTTTCCTTCAGAAATATCAAATATTGTATGCTTTGTTTTTTTAGATGTCATTTTGAGATGACATTGCTTAAACCTGAGATTGCACTTTTAATAAGTGTCTGTAGTAAAAGCTTCTCGTATCCTCACTGATATCTTGGGACTTGAATATTTTTTTATGTAGTGTTCTGAAGTACTGAACACAGAATAAGAAAATGTCTTTTTCCTGGGCCCACGTATTTGCATACTGCTTTATTTGATGTATAGAAGCATAAATGATAGATGTCTGGAAACTTATGATGTTGGGTACTGTCATAGATCTATGGAGAAATGGATGACAGCTTGTGCTACAACATTGACTTCTGGGTTATAAAAAAAAACAAATTCTTTTAGAAGTCAGAAAAACTACAGTTCATACCAGCTTCTAAAAAAGTGAAGCTGACAACTTTTGCATTCATACATTCACTGTGTAAACATTCTTATTACTATCCTGCTACACATTACCATCACTAAGTCTAAAATATACATTTACCAAATATACATATTTACTTATATACACTGAAAACCACATATACTCACAATCGGCTTTTTTTTTTTTTTTTTTTTTTTTTTCATCTTCACAAATGAAAGCTTAATTTTTTATTTTTATTTTTTGCTTCATCAAATATATGCATCTGAGATCTTACCAAAGAGAGTTGTGGTCTCCTGAATGTTCAGCACTTAATTCTCCTATTTTATCAATATATATATTTAGATACAGTGTTCAATAGTGCATCTGTCGTGCTGAAAGACAGATGATATATTTATTGATATTTTCAATGTCATAAGTTCAGCGGTTCTGTCAATTTCATGACTCATTTTGTACTTTAAAAGAACTCCAAATTTTAAGAAATAAACCAAAACAAAACAATATTAAAAAAAAAAAAAAAAAAAAAAAAAAAGAATTTACCAAGGAATGGACTGAAATTTATATATCTTAATCATAGAATAGTTTGGGTTGTAATGGACCTAGTTTCAAACTCCCCCTCACATGGGCAGGGACATATTCCCCTAGAAGATAACACTGGTATATAATTGCTATATAATACTATACTCTCTCTTTCTCTCTCTCTCTCAGTCTCTTTATTCCCCCCACTCTTTTTTGGTAGTATCATAGTAATAATGTTATAAAAATATCTTTTCGTAGTTGAGGAAGAGGTCTTAAAAATTAACAGTAGTTGTCCTTAAGTATTCTGTACTAGATCAGAAGAGAAAGAGTTGCTTGTAGTCTTCTTTTTCCTAACTGCTGATAACAGATTTTGTAGATCCTATAAAGGAACATGAAGCAAAACAACATGAAGAGAAAAGTGTAGCTGTAAACACTCATAGATGATTATGGGTTTTATTTGTTTTTACTCCCTACTTTATAATTACAGATACGTGCTGTATCTCACTGGAGGTTGTGAGGAAAATGGAGAACACACTGTCAACACACACAACTTCTCCCTGTGAACTGCTCCAGAAGAAATGCCTTATGTTATATTGAATTGGTTTGCAACATTAGAGGCGGATGTTGGTGATATGGCAGTAGAGGCTAAACCTTCCTGTCAATATTCCGTTACATTTTGTTGCAGCATGGCAGATGGCACCAGAGGGACAGTCTGGGAAAATGGTGTCTGACATGAGAGTGCACATGAAGCAAAGGTTTGTAATTTAATCCCTTCAGGTAGAATAAAGGTACACACTTACATTCACCAAAGCTTCAGGACAATGGAAGATGGACTGTGTTGGCAACAATTTCCTAGCATTGATATGATACCATCATAGCAGCTGTGAACCAGCAAGTTCACCACGTCTGCTGGTGCAGATTTTTATGAACATGTCATGAAGAGTCTTGCTCTTTGCCAGTAAAAATGTATAGCTATGGAAGTGATTAATAAAAAATAGTGTTTTGTAGCTGAGAATTTCTCTGTCAAATAATGCTACTCTGCTCTTTGATTCTGTTGTAGTTTCCACAAAAATAAGTAAAATCATAGATTCTTTTGAGTCAGGAGGAACTCTTAAAGGTCATCTAGTCCAGCTCTCCTGCACTGAACAGGAACATCTGCAGCTAGATTGGATTGTTCAGAGCCTGGTAATAGTAGGCATCAGTTTTCAAGCAACACATGTATTCATACATATTAAAAAAAAAAAAAAAAAGCCTGTTTAACAGCCAGTGTATAACAACTGCCTTTTTCCTAAATTTCCAAATAATGTGCTATGTTGTAACCTGTCACAGTAAATTATATCCATCATGTAGCACTAGAGTCCCCTATTTGATGTAATGAGATTTGAAGGCAAGTATTTTATATACAGAATCTATTTTCATAAATGTTGAAGGTGCATGTATGTGTTTGTGAATCCTTGTTATCCTTGTTTATCTTACTTTTAATGCATAAAAAACATATTTTGCACATAAAAATGGTTTGATTTCAACTCACTATACCAAAGGCACTGAATTCAGAGTTAAGCTGTGTCCTTAGATCACCCTGCTACACTGCATCTCGATTAGGTAGTGTCACTCAGACCTGTCTGCTGATATTAGAGTGATTTAAAGGTTTTTTAATTCTGAAAAAATATATTAAACACTTTCTTCTTTCTCTCTGTCTTTCTTTAAAACAAAAAAACCAAAAAAACAAACAAAAATAACCAACAAAGAAACAAAAAAAAAACCCAACAAAAAAACAAAAAAACTTTGTATTATCTACATTTCTTTTGTATGTGCACTTATGAACAGGGTGCTTTTTGGTGCTTTTTTGCCCAGAGGCAAAACTTGTGAGTTTCAGAAGTACTGCTCATTTATTTTCCTTTTTCATTATTTATCTTTGCGTAGTAACAGACTAGCAGAATGATTCTGATTTGAAGGAATCTCTGGAGGTCATCTTGCCTCTTCAAAACAAGAGTAGTTTCAGAATTAGATCTGGTAATATGACCTTTTAATTTTTAATATGCAAGCATTGTGTTACCACAGTTGGTGACTATCATAAAGATCATTTTACAGCATCCAATTTTTTACATATTACAGATGGGCCTTTTCCTTCTTCTAACCTATGGTCTTGTATTATATTTTATGTAACATAAGAAATTTGTAATGCCTACAGAAATAACATTTCAACTAATGAAGAGTGGGGAAAAAAAATAAAAAAAAAAATTGCACATGAACATGATGTGCTTTACTGTCAATAAGGAATAGGTTGCCTTAGGTGTAATAAGCTTTTTGGTTTTATTTTTTGGTTTTTTTTTTAAAGATCTATTTTTGTCTTAATGATGACAGTAAGTCAAAACACAGATTGAGCTGATTTTGGTTGTTACTTAGATTCTGTTGTTTGGGATCCCTTGAGAACCTGTGTAATATAAGGAACATATTTATGAAATTTAGCCAGAAAGGTGTTTCTCAGTATCCTCAAGTGAATCCCATAAAGCCTCATCTATTAGGTCTGTGTTTGTGAGTTCTAGGATATATATAATTCTAAGGAAGAATGTAATCACAAAGTACACATTTCAGAGCATGAGGAATTCGACTGACCTCGTCAACAGGCAGTGGGTTTTCCCATATTCTTCTTCTTGCATCTTCCTTCCAAGACTTACCACCTCTAATTACTTGTTTTGATCCTTGTCTGACATTTATAAATAAAACAGGCCCATGCAATATTAGTTTCACATATGAAACACAAGGAAGGTTTCATTCCTCACGGATAGTGCAAATCCCAAAGCTGATTGAAGTATAGCAGTATTTTTAAATTTTATTTTATTTTATTTATTTATTTTTCAGAACAAACCAAGAGTGCTAGAGATAGTTCAAAATCCAAAGACAAAACATTTAAATTTGTTTCTTACTAGTGGAAAATTACAAAGAATAGAAAGACAAGAAACAGCTCACTGTGAAAAGTGCAGTGCATGTATTTATTTTTTAATCATAATATGGTAATTGAGTCTGTAGTAACTATGTTTCTTTAGGAAAATACAACATATGTAAGCATACTTTTCTAACTGCAATGAGAGGCTTACTGAAATCCCCTCTTGTCTGTACTTTTGGGTGCATATAAAAATGACAGCCAATACAAAATTCTGCGTAAGATGAGAAATGAAGAGGTAAAGTTCTAAATGAGTAGTAAAATATTATAAATGATGAGTAAAATCTCAATGAAAAAAATAAGCAAACAGCAGAAAATGGAAATTATAAACTTCCTATTGAAACTCCCAGTATGCATAAACAACATTTGAATCTTATATTTTTCTCGTGTCACAGACTATGTAGTTATTTGAAGATACATCTTCTTCCAAGCAACCAATTCCTTGTTATATTATTATAATTTCATTCATTTTTCTATTTCATATCTTTTTCATCTTTATTTATTTACTTATTTATTTATTTATTTATTTATTTATTTATTTATTTATTTATTTTTCCAATCTATGGAGGCTGTATCTTTTGCAGGACTGTGTTTCTAGAAATATGGTGTGGTGAGATTCTCTTAGCAAGACAGATACAAAACTTTACTGTCAAATGTGATAGGAATTGTTGTGGGTTCATGAATTATCATATGTTATTTTGACAAATTCTGATGGATAAATTACATACACTTTTTACTTACCGTCTTTAGTTATCAGAAGAATATATCAGTGTTTCTACAATTTGGGCTACATTTTCTTAAAAAAGGCATTATGCAAAAGTAGAAGACAGAAAGGAAGAAATGATTTCATGAAAATTTGGTTGTATAAATTCTTTTTAGTACTTGGTTAAACTAGTTGCTGAATATGAAAGGCTTTCTTTAGACTTCATCAGCAACATCAAAGTAGCAAGCTTAAAGCATGTGAAAGGAAAAGAACAAAAAAGAATCATAGGATCACCAAGTTTGGAAAAGACCTCCACTATCATCCAGTTCAACTGTCCATCTACCACTGTCTCCACTAAAACATGTCCTTTTGTACAATATCTAAATTTTTCTTGAAGTCCTCTGGGGATGGTGACTCAAACACCACCCTGGACTGCCTGTTCCAGACTTGACCATTCATCTTCTAGAATGCTCTGAATCATCACATATGTTAAAGGCTATAGTGAAGCAAAGAGACATTCAGTAAAAGCTGATGCAACTACAAGAGATAGATAAAAGTTCTTCTGAAAGAATCTGAAAGTACTTCAAAAGAAAATTAATATGTGAGGAATATTATAATAGCACACAACATAAGTCAGAAACTTCCATGTGACAAATTCTACCTGTCTCCAAACACACACAATAAAAAGAGGATAGTAAATTGAAATGAAATGCAGTTAAATCCAGGTATTTATATACGTTTACTTCTGTTTTTCATGCACATATTAATGGACTGAGTGGCTCACTAGGACATTATGTGGATTAGATCAAATTCTCAGGATTTTTAAATTATTTTAAAGAAATCAAAATGATCTTGACAAATTTAACTATGCTTTCTGTAACAAATGAATAAACCACTCTTTTGAAATGAACATTCCTCTGTCTTTTAGATTGAATAACCCTAGATCTGACTGGTTAAGGTTTCCTTTATCTTTCTCTGTCACAGGATATTGAATTCAACTGATCTTGGATTCATTCTAGAACATTACTTTGCTCTTTGGGCTTGATTCACCATATGTTTATAGTAAAGATCTATTAATATCAAACTAAATTCAGAAGTGAGGCACTGAATTTATTTCAGAAATTCAGAAGTAAAAATAGATCAGAATGAAAACAATAAAGTTATTTATGAAGGAAGGTAAGTTATAGAGAAAATGATGTAGATGGTAGTTATACAGAATTAATCAGTGTAAGTTCTGGCAGAAATGTAGTGTGGGAAGCTAAGCTTCAATTTCACTTAATCTCATCTTCAGCTGAATACTGAAGACATTTTCAGTTTTGAATCTTTGGTTCCTACCATATGGAGAAGGTATTGCTAGAGGCTCAGTATATGACAACATTAGGTAAAAAACTCATTCGTGGTCCCAAATGCAAATTCACTATGTTTGCTGATGCATTACAATTATTTTGCAATTTCATCAAAAAATATCTTCCTGAAACCCTTCAATTTGTCTAAGTAGTTTTGTCCAGGTGTAAGAGATTATTCTTTTATACCATTCACTCAAAGCTTGCTGAAGGATATAGACGAACAAGTCCAAGCAAGTCCCGGTCAAGGGTTGAGAAATCCTTTGTCTGATGTTACCATGTGATGTCTGCAACTGGACTGTTGCTGGATCGTGGTGGTGACTATCCCCACTTTATGCAATTCTTGCCTCTTTCTATCTTTCCTGTCTCCTGCCTTCCCTTCCCCATTAATCTAAATCAGCTGTCTCCCCTTCCCCATCTCCCTGATTAAGACTTGTAATAAAATGGTTGGACTGGTATTTGAACCATTGTTTTTTAATCTCATGCCCGGTATACATGTACCAAAAAACCTCCCTCCTATAAATTGGAGCTAGACACCAGGTCTGTCCTCAAGTTCATGTTGTTTAGAATTTGTCATTCATAATAGTTCATTCATCTGATATTTTGGATGAACATCTGCTCAGTTGCCACATTTTCAAAGATACTGCCTTAGCAGCTAAACAATTCAGATTGTTTCTGCCCTTTTTTTGTTTTTCAGAGTCTGGCACAAACTCACAGCCTGCAAAACTTTCATAAACATTTATAATCAACCAATTTAACTAATTGCACTGCTAATTGCTGCCATTGAATTTTGTGTCTTCTGAATTTTAATTTTAAGATTTATTGTTTCATGAGCCTACTGGTCACTGTCGAGGTAAACAATTAGGTGCTTATCTGCCAATTAGGGTTAGCCATCAGTGTATTCTAAAAAGACACCAGCTTCATCTTTCATGCACAGTTAAGAACTTTCATCTTACTTGGCTGCCTGTTTGAAGTGGAATGGATAAAAGTGTCCATTAAATCATTAACTGTTAAGAGCCCATTAAATCATTAACTTTCTTTCTGGACATAAGTTTTGTAATAATGATTGCCAGGATCAGTGGCTAAGAGCATCTGTCCTATTGTTTCAGTACCAATACCAAAATAAATCTGAAGCAAAAGTTGCTGGACAGAGCCTGCCACTGTCTTAGCATGTAAACCTTGTACCAGAAAATGCACTCCCTCCAACCACTTCAATGTAAGAATGTTTGTTTTAGGTAATATACGTGTCCTTTCCAAAGTGCTCAGTGGTACATCCTTGCTGTCTCTGACAGAAACTTATGGGATCTGAAAGCTCTCAAAAGGCTATTAAAACATAACTTTTGCTATTATTTATTTATTTTTTAAAGATACATCAGCTACACTGCAAATCAGAAATAATGCTAGTTCTGTTGTGAATTTCATGAAATTCACACTAAATGAAGAGGCAGCAGAATTACATGAACTACTTTTCATTTTGAAGATGAGAAAAGATAAGCCTTTAAAGCAGAAGAAAAGTACTACCTAGCCAAAATTGCATAAGAAAGAAAATGTTTTCTATTTGAAAATTCTATGATAGTCTTCTTCCTATTTCTGTTATGGAAATCGGGGAATCATAGAATCACTGGGGCTGTAGGGAACCTCTGGGGATCATCTATTTGAATCCCTGCCAAAACATTTTCCCTGGAGTAGGTTGAATAGGAAGGCATCCAATTGAGTTCTGAATATCTCCTGAGAAGTAGATTCAACAGCTTGTTCTAGTGCTGTCATCTTCTAAGTAGAAGCAATTATTTCTTGTGTTCAGATGGAACTTCCGTGTTCCTGTTTATGTCCATTGCTCTTTGTCCTGTCACTGAGCATCACTGAAAAGAGACTAGCCCTATACACTTGATACTCACCCTGTACACATTTATGTGTTGATAAGTTCCACCTCTCAATCTTCTCCAGACTGGACAGTCCCAGGTCTCTCAGCCTTTTCTTATAATAGAGAGAATTTAATCACTCTTGTCCTCTTCTGTATTCTATCTATAAGTTCTCTGTCTTAAACTGAGGAGCAAAGAACTGGATACTCTATATGTGGACTTACCAGGGCCTTCTTTGATCTGCTGGGCACATTTCTTTTAATACACCCCAGGATACCATTGACCTTCTTGGCCACAGTGGCACACTGTTGACTCATGGCCAACCTGCTGTGCACCAGGACACCCGTGTGCTCCTCGATAGAGTTTCTTTCCATCAGATCAGTCCCTAAGCTGTACTAATGCATGTGGTTATTACTCCCCATGTGTAGGACTCAAAACTTGCTCATGTTGAACCTCATCAGGTTCTTCTATCATAGAATCATAGAATGACCTATTTCAACCTCGCCCCCCCTCACCCCCCCATATGCAGGGCTGACAACCACTAGACCAGGCTGCCCAGAGCCACATCCAGCCTGGCCATGAATGCCTCCAGGGATGGGGCATCCACGACCTCCCTGGGCAGCCTGTTCCAGTATGCCACCACCCTCCGTGTGAAAATCTTTCTCCTAATCTCTAACATAAACCTCCCCTCCCCTAAACCTCTTAGTTTAAAACCATTCCTACTTGTCCTGTCACTATCCACCCTCGTAAACAGGCCCACCTCTCCTGCCTGTCCAAGTAAATACATATTGCAAGTTAGATTAAAACTGATTTTGATTATTTTTAGCATAATCCTTTTTTGTTTGGACTATATATATCGTGTAGAACAGTAAATGGAACACGAAGACTTAAAATACTTGGACATGGATAGTACAAAATGGCATACTTAGTAAGAATTACCAGAGTTGCCTTACTGCAGGTTTTAACCATGTCACTAATAGAATGGACAGCTCTGAAGAAGTTAAGAAGATTATTCTTTCTGTCTAAAGTTCAAATGTTACAATCAAATCATAAGGTCACATATTCCACCAATTTCAGTAGAAATTCACTGATTTTGGAGAGGTAAATATGTTATTACCTATTTTTGCGCACAGAATAAGATTCTGATTTTATCCAGAATCTTACTGCTCTAAGTGTGGATGTTATCTGCTAAGAACAAGTTAAATGTCCAGCTCTTTTACCTAATAGATGGCAAATAATAATCCAGTGTGCCGGACATCTATAATCAAAGACTCATTAAGCTAAGCTAATTTAATAAATACAGTAAGCCAAATAATTAAGATGAAAGTCATGACCTGTAATGATCCCAGGTCCTGTCTATGACACAGAATTAATCTTTAATCATGCCTAATGGCTGCTTGCATATTTAATGCCTCCTACAGTTACTATCCTCCCTGAAGGGAATCCTCTGTTTCTTTCCTTCTTTCAGTAGTTCCTTTGGGAAAGTGTGTTAATTGCTCTTACAGAGCAGCAAAGTAGTTCATGTTTTCAGAGCTTTTCCTTTGTCTTTTTTTTTTTTTTCTTTTTTTTTTTTTTTTCTTGATGACAGTCAGCAGAGTAAGTGTGCATCACATTTTAGTTATGTCCTCTATTGCATCACATGTAAGACTAAGCCCAGGAGTTCCTCAGTGAACTTTAAACTTGAGATGTTACATAATAAATACTTAATTTGCTGTTCACATTGTTCAGACAGCAGAACATACATTTCATTGGGGTTAATGAAAGTGATCGTTTGATACATACTTCAGGTCAAATTTAATTTCTTGTGGAAATTAAATTTAATTTCTTGTGTACTAGCAAAACTAGTACAGCCATATTAAAAGTGCTATCATAATCTACCAGATGTTTGTCAACAATATTAGGGAATTTAGAAAGTTTGTTGACAATCTCCTTGTTATCTCCTGCTCTGAGCAGCAGGAGATTGAATACGAGGTTTTGAATTCTTAACATTTATTCTGTTCTTCAGTTCTGTTATAATTGGGAAGAAGGTGTTTTCTTCAGAGTTCTAATTCACTTAGAAGGAGAATGTGTTCTGTGAGATTTTCATAGGCTCTTACAGTACCAATGATGAGTTTCTGAGCTCAGAAGAACACTTCTCACCTTCACTGCTGGAGGGAAAGATTAATATCATGGACTTAGTTTCCTGGACTGCAGCCTTACTAGACTAACAGACATTTAAAGAAATTGATAAAGCCATCCTTTCCTTCTATCAGTTTCACCATTAGAATGGATACTGTCTCCATGAATGAGGAGCCAGAAAACTAGCAAAAAATTATGTTCTTGTAAGAGACAAATCTTAGATGTTCTATTCTACTTCCAGATACCAGCTTGAAGAGAAGAAAGGGGAAAAAAAAAAAACAAAAAAAAAACAAAAAAAACTTCTGAGTGACCACTGATGAGCACCTATTCAACTATGGCAACAGAATAATCTAGTATACTTTAGTGTACTTACTAATACATGGCAGCATAAGGAGAAACAGGAAAGAGAAGAAAACACATGTTCAAAAACCTCAGCAATATATGAGAATTTGCCTTAAAACACACATACACACATACTTGCATATTGAATATGTGAGTTACCCCCAAATTAAGTAAGTCCTCCTTTTTATTTCAGTGGAAACTACAACAGATGCAAAGAAAGCACTAGCATTGTTTGATAGGGCAAATCTTAGCTACAAAACATTATTTTTCAATACAGTCAGCATTATTAGCTTTTCTAATTTTCACCAGTGGTGAATGATGAGCCTGCATGCCATACTTGTAACAATGTGCACCAGCAGATGTGTCCCACTGTCACTGTTGCCACTGTGGAAATGCTCCACCCACTGCCTCACTATATTCACATCCTCTGTTTGGTCTCCATAAACTTACAGCAAGTGTCAGTGATTGTCAGTGAGTGCCAATTTTTTTCCTGCACGGAGGAACTTAATTGCACATCTTTACATCATACACACTTCTGTATCAGATATGTTTTTGTCAGACTGCCCCTTTTCTACCATCTTTCACACAGCAACAAATGTAATGGAATATTGGTGGGAAGGTTCAGCCTCTACTGCCCTACCACCAACATCCGACTGTGTCATGGGCCAGTGTAGTAAACAAGCAGGCATTTTCTTCAGTGAAGCCCTTGGAGATGTTATTTCTCATTCATCAGGGAGAAGTTTTAAACATGTTTCTGTCATCAGTAACCTTGTTCTCTATCCTCCCACTGATTTGCCATTCATCTGCTTCTCTTCAACACATTCTTTAAATGAGCTGAGAGTTTTTTCTTGTCTGTGTGTTTTAAATCAGGTAAACATACATTTTAGACAAGATTTCTTTTTTTATTTTTATTTTTTCCTTCTGACAGGGTGAAGGCATTTTAACAATAACTGGATTTCATTATTGTCCTGATTCAGTAAATAATTTAAAGACGTGTTTATTCTTCTGTGTCTTGTGGACTTTACATATAAGATGTTCAGCTAGTCTAAGTTAGCATAATTTCACTCATGACTGAAATCACTGTGATTTATATCAGCTTTAGAAATGGCTCAGACTCTGTATCAAGAGCCACAGGGGGTTAGTAAAGTATTCTGAATTCATTACCTATTATACCTTGTGTGAGCTCGTTTTTCAGGGTTTTTTTTTTGTTGTTGTTGTTTTGGTTTTTTGTTTTTTTTTTTTTTTCTGTATTTTTGGATTTTCTGAAGATACAGGAAGGAGAGAGAAAAGCAAATCTCTACAGAAAGCAAATATTTGAAACTTATCAATTTATTCTTCCTTTTGGTCAGTGTCGAGAAACTGCTAATTACCTAAGTAAGCACCTTACATGTATGAGCTCAAAATCCAGTAATTACAAGGGACCACTATTATTTTGGGTGAACTACCAAATTCGTACTAAGTATATCTTCTCCAAGATCTGGAGGATGCTTATAATCTGAGGCAGTGGCATGGTTATGGTGGTAATAATAATTTGTGTCCTATGCTGTTTCTATCTGTGTCAACTCTGCAAAGTTTTAAATGCTTTCTCTGCTTATAGCACTGAGTAGATTGTTGTAATACTTTACCCTGATTCCCAGTCCTTACCAAGACATGGCACAGAACAGGGGCTCTCAAGGCAGAGTCTTCTCAGTGCCTCAGCCGGAAGAAAGACAGCTGGGGCAATGGGGCAGGCTCATTCGCATGTACTGAACATTTCATTGGGGATAGAGTTACTCCATGGCTGAGCATAGAGACCTGCAGATGGTAACAGTTCAGCAGAGCATATGGCCTGCAGAGTTGTTGGGGTGCTACAGAATGTTCCTTTTGCCTTCCCTAGCTACGAGAGGGTAGACAGGGGCTGTAAGTTCTGTGAGGATCTGTAAGAACCCAGCAATATTTTTACAAGCCACTACTATAAAATACTCCTAATTCAAGAACAGCTTTTGAATTCTTAATTTCCAAGTGCATTTGCTTTTATTTGCTCTATTTAAATGCATTTTGTTTGATGGGATCTTTGAGCTCAGTGATCCAAATCCCTCTATAAGAGTAACCTGTTCTTAGTATTTATTACTCCATCAGTCTTCATGTCATCTGCAAAAATCACTTGTCAAATTTGTCCAGTAAACTACTAATAAAAACCAGAGAAGTTTTTGCAGGACAATTGCAGGACTTTAGTCAGGAGTCCAGGATGGATAATAAGGAAAGTAAAATAAAAGGGACAAGCCCCTTCTCTTTCCTTTTGTATTTCAATATTTCAGTATCTTTCTGTATTGTGTAGACAGTGAGAGGAGTCATTTGGCCACAAGTTTCTCTGTACCTCTTTCCATAGAATCGTAGAATGGCTTGGGTTGGAAGGGACCTAAAGGATCATCATACTCAAACCTCCTTTCCACAGGCAGAGCTGCCAGATGGTGTCAGTTTTTGTATGCATCTGAGGACGTGTGCTCCATTGTATCTAGCGCAGATGTTCAAGGATTTTCAATAGTTGTAGTGCAGTGCTGTGTGTATATAAGTTTTGAACAAGTGTAATCCAATGAATTTGCAGAAATAATAAAGTCATGATGATGATGATGAAGTAGTGTCAATAAGGTCATTGCATATTTAAATTTCTGGGTGATTCTGCAAAGTCAAATTGTTCTAAGCTTTAATCATTCTAAGTAACAACCTAGGAGTAATATTAGCACAACATTTTATTTCATTTTTTGAACTCCTCTTTCTGATGCCTAGAACCTAGTCACTACAAGTTACTCTTCTTCCAGCACGTTTTTAAAACCTACAAGGGATTTGAAGTGCAGTAAACTTTATTATTTTCTTTTTAAAAGCTATTAGAACTTCTTAGAACTACTGACCTTGTTTGATAAGGAGTCAAATGTTTTTGCCTTTTCTAAATCAAATAGAATGAACAGGAATGAACTGTACTTGGGGAATAAAAGAAAAAGCAGTTTATCTTATAATGTGAAACATCTGCTACGAAAATGTCAACATCTTCAAGATGGGATAAAGTGCTAATGATAGTGTAACGTTATAATGTACGCAAGTTTATGTAACTGTTTCCCTCTGTCTCTTTCCGGTCTCTGTCTTTGGAGGAAGATAGGGAATTAAGAAGAAATCAGTTAACTAAATTAATGAAAAGCATGAGTAGAACATTTACATTGTCTACCCATGTGTGTAGAGTGGAAAGCTCTATTTAAGTGCACCTTTGTCTCTTATCTGGACAAGTAGGATAAGTCTGGTGAGTATGAGTACCCATTCCTTGTAACCGTATAAACCCTATTGTCTTTTGTTAAGAAGAAAAATGTTGATAAAAGGAAGATTAGCCATCTGACAGTAACAGTTCTCTTTAAGAGTCTTAACAGTCCTTGATGATGTTTAATATATAACTCTATTGTATACCATTTACCTTGAAGTTGAAACTGCATAAAGAAACAAAAAGGGAAGGCTCACTAGAGTTTAGCTGCAGTTGGGCTCTTTATGTTACACAGATCTCAGCAGAATCTGCTGTTCGAAGTCTTCATTGTTATTCAGTTTGTTAACATGGCAAGGATCAAAGTATCTAGGCTAAAACACTCATTTATTCTAATTAGAAGAGCTATGTTTATCTTTTGCGGGTTTTATCCTTACAGTATGTATAGCCAGCAAACAAGTAATTGGTAAACTTAGAAAGTTACAGAGAAAGGCATATTGGGATTTTTCTCCAGGGACATTGTGATTTGATGCAGAAGAATCAGAGGTTTCAGAAGTAATCAATTTTTGCCTCAACTCATTTGTTTGAAACAAACAAACAAATAAGAACAATAAAAATAACAAACAAAAAACAAAAATTATTGATCCTTTTCTGAGAGGTCAGTTTCTAGCAGTTGGTCAGGTAGTTGGACACTGATTGATTTTGCAGTTGAAGATATTAAAAAAAACAAAGGGTACTAAGCAGTTATTCTTTTTTTTTTTTTTTTTTTTTCCCTCCTCCTAGAAAAGGCAAGCTGTATGTGTTAGAGCAATTAATTTATTCCAAACAGAAACAGCTCTCTGGTATATTGATTCTTGGACCATTTTATTTGCTGTCCATCATGTTCTGCAAATTATTTCTATTTAAGTTAAATTACCTGACCTTTTAGAATTGCAAAATAATTGTGTCTTTTTTAGAATGAGAGACGAGCTGACACTGAATTTCTCAGCTTGCTCAGCAGTTTGAATATCATATAAATATACAACCAATTGCTTGAAAATAAATGATGACTGTGCATATTCTTCTCAATTTTATATCACCTTTTATACCATGCTCAACTCAGAAGCAACCTCACAAACTGTAATTAGGTTTTCATATGATAATGATACAGTCTGTCTTCTTTAGGAACCTAATTTAAGTTGTATGATTAAAATAATATGCTGCTAAATGTCTTAGTATTATTTCTTTAGCTTTTATCAGACAAGAGTACCAGTTTATCTAGTGCATCCACAGGACAGTTAATGGGTAGAGCACAGGACAAGTTAGGATGATGCTTCTTTTGATGGGGAAGTAGTGACTGAAATCACCACCAATATTGCAAAAGGTTTCTTCTGTTCTCTTGATAGGAACTAGGAGACCAAGTCTCCTGAGACTCAGTGTGATTTTGTATTGTAGAGAAAGCAGAATTAACATAGTGTTCATTATTAGTTAACAAGATTAGCTCACGCCTGAGTCCTGAATTGCACCTCGGTGTGTAGATGACTCTCAGAAAGTTGTGCAGTTCAGTATCAGGCTCGGCTAGGAAAGAGTACTTCTGGCCACTGCCTCAAATCCATGAAATGAAGCAGGAGCGCTCATATACTTAGGCTCTGGTCTCAGCTGTGAAGCAGCAATTACAAGCTGAGATGGCTACAAGCAGATTTTCAACTGCTGCTGCCTGCAACCTGCCATTCTATCTACTTGACATAGTGGAACTCAAGAGATTTTCCTTTAGGTCTGGGAAAAAAACTGTCAGTATCAAGAGATGAAATCTATAGTCTGAAATTAAAGATTTAAAAGTATGCTCAGTCACTGACTTTGCACAAACCCAAGACAAATACTAAGCCCTAACCTATTTCCTATCCTTGGCCACAATCCAGAACTAGCCATGAATATTAGTAAGAATTGATACAACAATCTGAACTGCTAGTGTCTTGGTGAGCTAAATTTTGTAAACTTCTCCTTCATTTCTGAAATCATAGGTTTTTGTTTTTCATTCATACATCCATATGTAGGATGAGAGTTAATGGCCTTAAGTTGCACCAGGGAAGGTTCAGAATGGATATTAGGAAAAATGCCTTCTCAGAAAGAGTGATAGTGCATTCGAACAGGCTGCCCAGGGAAGTAGTACAATTGTGTATCTTATTAGTGGTATGATGGTGAAGTCACCATCCCTGGAGGTTTTCAAGGTAAAGGCAGATGTGGCACTTAGGGTACAATTTAGCAGTCTTGGTTGTAATGAGCTGATGATTGGATTAGGCAATCTTAGTGGTCTTCTCCAAACTTAATGATTGTACAATTCCACAATGACAAATAAGACTTTTCTAGTATTTGTATATTTTTAAAACCCAAAAATAAACTGGAGTGAAATTATAGCAATATTGTTTACTTCTACAATATACTGTGTTATAGTAAACACAATAATAATAAGTGATAGGGACATTCTAAAATCATTACTTCTTTTTGTCAAGAGCAAACTGGGTTTATCTTTTCCTTACTTCTTAGTCCCACTTCCCTTTCTTTTCTCCCTCCCTTGCTTCTTAAGGCTTTTGCCAATTAGGCCAATTACTGAATCATGTGGATGGAGATAAACATTTAGAGAATGTAATCTCTGCTAGTAAGCAGTAGCTCAGTGTCTGGGCATGGAGGCATAACTAGGTAGAAATGCAGTAGCAATCTCTTAAAATGATAATGAGAAATAAAGAGTTTATAAGTCATGAGCTTATAATTGGGAGATACTCATAGTTTTGCAGCTGTCACTGACATCTTGGGTTTAAGCTCTGTACTTAAAACATATTAGACAACAGAATCTTGGAAGTGTCCTGCCTGAGTCCTTCCTGTAGCAGTTGTTCTATGTTATTTTGTACTGTTATTCTTAAAACATAGAATTAGTTACCTATCTGTCAATGAGAAAGGAATAACATAGTCACAGAGGAGTGCTAACATGGTCTTTTTTATGTTACTAACTTGCCATTCTAAATAACGGAGCTGCCTCCTGCCTCCAATAAGCATATAGAGAACATTAAGATCCCTGTTTTATTTTCTAACTGATGTAGACTGGTGGGAATACATTTGTGCAGGGCACAGTATTTGTACTATGTATATTTCAAAGGCGTTATTTTGAAATAATTTTATTTTGATCTTTTGTTTTAAATGTCTGTTAGTGGTTAGTGGAGCTCATTAGAAATATTTCTACAGTAGTAAGCTGCCCAGCAGAAGAAGATGTGTGGAGTGAAACAGATGGTGTTGAGGACCCTGTGTTCTCATTGTACATGTTTTTGGGTATGTGTGAACTCTTGTTAGTAGGCTCTGTCAGCTGATTATGCATTAGTGGTAATGATGACATTCAGAGTGTCTTTTCTATCTAAGTTTCATCCAGGAATAATTCTGTCATCTGTGTTCTCCAAGAATTCATTATGCTCTGAGCCAAAGAATAGCAAGAGAGATGCTGAAAGAGATTTCCTTTAATAGTACACTCCTGATGAAAACTATAATGCTAATGTAGATGCACTCTTCTCAAAATATCTAATTAGTCTATGTGCATAGATACTCAGTAGTTACATCTTGATTCATATTGAACCCTACTCAACTTCAGAAATAGTCCTATTAAAATCAATAATCAGATTGCTTTGCAATGAAATGCTACCTCACATGAGTAAGAACATGAAAATTTATCTTGAGGTATTAATAACAGCTGAAGATCTATAATTGATGGACTAATTTTCAGACAAGAATTAATATATGAGCTAGATACTGAGATAGAAAAACTTAAGCTTTTCCTATGCCTGCTTTATGGCTTTTATTCATAGATTTTCTGGATTGTAATCATTTACTCATCTGTGGTTAATACAAACTTTACTAAAAAAAAAAAAAAAAAAAAAAAGAAAAGCAAAAAAAAAAAAAAAAGCAGTCATCCCAGGGTAAACAATCATGCAATTGGCTGGTACAGACAGCAGTTAATATAGTAGTGATTAAAAATTGCTTTGAAGGTATGTTCTCCAAGCAGAATGTTTAGGACATTTAAACTTCAAGGAAATGGCCAATGGCAAATAAAAGATTTGTCTTATAACAAGATTTCTAAAGGCACCATTCAATGCCAAGCGAGGATGACAGGAATAATAATATAGAATTCATTCTTTTTCTCTTCAAAAGTAACCCCGAAACTCAGGTGTTTAATTATTGATCCAAGTAATATTTTCCTTTTAAACTCATCCAGGGGCTAAGAGCCATTAGTTAAAGCATCTGACAGAAATTCTTCCTAAAGGATTAATGAAATGAACTCTTCAGCAGTTTGCAAAAAAGGATTTTTACACTTGTAGATTAAAGAAAACAGACATGTAAAGCATACTGATTCACACACTAAGAATAATAATTACACTAAGGTGTTTTTGTTTTTTTTTCCATTCCACTTTTCCCTGTACACCACTTCCAAGTGATAAGTGCTACATTACTCTAATCCTAATGATAATTAATGTTGCATGTGAAAACAAAATAATTTTCAGGCTGTCTACTATCTTTATTCATATATTATTACTTTACCACCCAGTATGTCTGTTTATATAAATAAGACTGAGCAATAAGTTACTACTCATTTCACGGAAAGATAGCATAATTATAGACCTTGCTGTCTATTTTTCTCTCCTTGTGAGTCTGTAGATGTCTGTGAGTTATGTGTATATAAAAATTGCATGGTGTTCAATATATTTATATTTATGAGACATCTGTGAGGTATGGAAGTTCTCTTATGGCTATCTCAGAAACCTGTACATTTTCCCCCACTCTTTAAACTCGTCATAGAAGTCAGAAAGAGTTAGATACTACAAATGCCTTTGAAAATCTAATCTGGTGCCTGTCTGACTTTCTTGGAGTCTAACATCTTTAAAAATAAAGTCCAAAGTAACTTTGCCAAGATATTACTGGAAAAGAAAGGATTTTAACACAGATCCTGGGCTTATGACCCAGCCCTTGGATCACTTCTCTACAGTAGTTTTCCATCTTTCTGCAGTCACAATTCTTATAAATGTCAGTAGGAACAAAATTACTAATATGGAGTTATGAGCCAAGTGGGGGAAAAAGCCTGCTTAGATAAATTTTATTTTGCACTTTTGCAAGCCATTTTTCAATAATCTACTTTATGGCCTTCTGCACCCTATTGAAGTGTAGGATAAAAAAGTACAACTGACATAATTCACCACTGGGCACCTAAGGGCAGAATCTCATGTTTAGAGTGGCAAGGAAAGAAGAGAAAATTAAATGGGTATATTTTGAGCCTCATAAACAGTATGGCTTGCCTAAACAGCTATTTTTTTTGTGCTTTGTGTAGAATCCAAAAGCATACAATGGAATTCCTTTCTGTTATAATATTAGACATTTTCACTCAAGTGTACACAAGGAGTGAAATTGCGGCCCCATTCAATCTGATGAAACTTTTTCAATTGACTTCGGTGAGACTAGGACTTCACCCCAGGAGTGTACTTTCTGGCTAGCTAACATCTTTTTTAATGTACCCCCTACATAGCCTATTAAATATTCTTGTCATTACGGAATACAGAAGAGCCCATTTTCCAATTTGTCACGCTCTGACGAGCACTCTTTCATAGAGCTCCCCTCAACCCCTGTTGTTTCCTACTTACTAGTTAGAGCATGAAAAAGTCAGTGGGTCAGAGGTTGCTTTCTCAGTCATTACGTACACTGTATAACAGCTAACAGGATATGAAATTGCCTAACAGGAAACCCTGTCAAAGCATTTTGGCATACCTGGTCCATCTAATATCTGAAGATTTTTACTGTAGGAAGATTTTAGCAAATATCTACATATATGTATATGTAGGTATATGTGTCTGTGCATAAATATATATATGACACATGATACGGATTAACCATTTTAAACATCTGGTCTGTGGGTGATGTAGTGGGAGAAGGCACAATGAGGTAGAATTGAGAAAAACATTTCTGAGTGTCTCTTCCAAAAACACAACAGAAAGAAAAATGGCACAGATTATTAATAACTATATATTTTGTCACTGCTTAGAAAAAGGCTATTTTTTTTAAACTTTATAGTGCATTTTGATAACTCTAAAAGCAGATTAATGTTGTATATTTGTAGAAGCACCTTAGAATCTGTGAGCACCAGTGTGTGTTGCTGTCCCTGTAGTAGTGCTGTGGCTATTGCTGTTTCACAACACACTCTAAAGCAAAATGAAAGGTAAAGGAAAGGCGCTAGAAATTAGTTATTTCCCTCTAACAATATTTACTAAAGAAGACAGGAGGGCTGGACTTCATAACAGTTAAATTTAAGAGGGTAGAATAAGACAAAGACTGAAAACCAAAGCTGACTGCAGGTTTTTGTGCTGCTCAGAGTAATTTATTCTGCATCTGATGGGAGAACATCAGAGCCTACCAGATGCTGTTAGTTTTGTGAGTGTTTATCTTCTACTATGATATTTGTGTTTAGGAAATGTTTCCATTTCTTTGTATTAAAACAAACAAACAAAGAAACAAACAACAACAACAACAACAAAAACCCTCCGGAAATAAAAATCCTAGTGATAGAAATAGAAAGGTAAAAAAAATAAAATAAGAAATATTAACTTAATTGTAATTTGGAAAATATATGGTCCTGTTCTTAGAATTTTCTTATCATAAAAATTGCTTCAAGAACCACGGAAGTTAGTACTAATAAAAAAGAATAGATCCGCATGAGATCATATTTGTTTCCTTTGTTTTAACAGACACAGAAATTAATCCCTCATGATCACATTTATCTTAGGTTCAAAATTAGTTTTTCTTTCAAATATTTTAATGTTTGGTGCATAATTTTAGCTCTTAAAAAACACCTATGCCATAATTTGAAGTAAGATAAATAGAAAACAATTTAAGTTTTAGGTCTTGGAATTTCTACTGTCTTCTTTAATTTGTTTTTTAAAAAAATTATATATATATATATTCTTAGTGTGCTTTTCAAAACACTGTGTTGACTGTATATTTTCAACATCGTGTGCTTTTCTTAAAATCATCCACTCAATACTAATCCAAACTTTTTCTGATCCAGGTCACTTTATTTTACAGCTTGTATAGATTACAAGCTCTGTTTTAGGATTTATCTTCAAAGCATTCTACAAACAATGCATTCTTCTAACTGTATTCAAGTGAGCAATGATTTCTAGAGCCTGAAGTTATTCTTGTTTAATTTGGGGAGGTCTAAGAGGCTGTTTATTTAAAATAGGGCAGCTTAATATAAAGAAGTAGTATGGGCCTGATCCAACAGCAGGATAAGAACTCTGTGCCCTGCATATCTAATACACTCGATGGTTTTCAACCTGATTTACTCAACATATTGCATTGTTGCTATGGTGACTCTACATTGTGCTGTCCCACACATGGTCAATATATATATAAAGAACAGTACATCCTTACATCAGAGAATTTCTTGCAGTTTATCTTTTGGGATGTTCTAATTCACCACTTGAAAACCTATTAATGTATATGTATGTTATTCAGAAAACAACAACAACAACAACAACAACAACAAAAACTTTCTATTATTTTTATTCAAGATACACCAGAAAATTCAAATGATATTGAAACCTTCCCCTCATCATGTGAGTAGCTATTAAAATATATACATATTCTTATGTTTGTTTGTTGTTTTTTCTTTAAAACTAACAAGGTGCAGAGAAGTGCTAATATGAAATAGGGTTGAAGACTGGGTCATTCAATCAAATATCTTGTTAAAACATATGATTCATTTTTGATATTGTATAAAGATGTGGGTACAAGAAAACTGAACTAGTGAATGGTTGTATGATTGGGAGCATGTCCTTTTAAAACTCATTTTAATTCTAGACTCCCATCCTGTAGTTGTACAGTTACAAAGAATTTTAGAGTGCAAATCAACCATGTATAGGTTCATGTTTTGCCTTTAAAAAACAAAATAAGATAGGAACCAGTTCTTAATGAGGTTCAGTCTGAGCAATTTTCAAGTATATCATTTTTTCAATTTCAAACCTCTTTGTTTTTCTGTTTGTATTTATCACATATTAGACAAATGCAGATGGTGAGATGAATTAAGTATAACAGCATGGTGATTTTCAATCCAAAGGGCAACATTGGAACGTGGACTACAAGATTTTGTTGGCAATGACAGCAAGTCTGTCGCTGCCTGTAACATTCTATTAATGCCTATGTAGTCAATTAAATGTTTCTGCCATGATTTAAAAGAAAACTGGATGATTCCGTAACTTTTGTTAAATGAAAGAAAATTGGCCTTGATGATTGTATGGATGAGCACCTTAACGGTTCTGAAATACAGAGGGGACTAGAAGGGCACAGTGTACAGTTTGTAAGCAATGCAAAGCTATCCCTTTGCATTAGAGCTTAAAGGGAGATCAGCTTTTATAGCAGGCAGTCATCCACCACCATTTATTCAGATTTTTTTTTGGTACATATCTACATTCAGAGGGTTTACATGAATCTACAGAACCAGGTAGAAATGAGAATGTAAAAATCCTGTTCTTTGGAGATGTATATTGATTCATTAGGTAACCAGAGGTTCATAAGACATTAGAAAATTCGCAAAGATTTCTTCTTCCTTTCTTTGCTACAGAAACACAGGTACAATCAGACCTTAGATCTTAGTTTCACTACTTTCTGTAATACTTATCACTGATTTAAATTAAAAAATACTAATAATAACACTGTTATTTGTATCCTTCAGAGCAAGTTACGCACACTCTTACTTTACTAGGCCGTTTACTCACAGATTTTCAGTACAGCGAAGTAATTTGTGGAAATGTGACAGAGTTCAAAAATCAGCAGTCAGAGAAGGGTTTAGCTGTCAGCCTAGTTTAAAACATCCTAAAGGTGAATTCTGGAGAGATTTTTACTTGTGGCTTAAACTACAGCCAAATGATTTCATATTCTCACAGCATTTCCTGTATATCTTATATGCACAGAAGGTATGAGCAGGTATTTTCCATCCATCCCTAGCTTTTCTTTAAAGCTAGATTACCTCTGTTGTACCTGTTCTACTTTCTATAGCCTCAGAAAAAAATGTCCAACTCTAACCATATCAGATTTTCTTCTCTTTCTTTGACCCTTCAAAACCTCTGCAATCATTACAATGAAGAAATGGCAAATAATGAGGCATATGAACCATCAAGAGTCAGATACTGAGCCTTTCCAGGGAGAGGTGTAACTCCCAGTCTGAGAAATTAGAATATGCTTGGAGGCCTAGAAATACTTTTTGCAGGTTGTGGAACAATAGCTGAAAAGGAATAGTTGAATATTCTTATTCTTGTAAAGACCATAGTCACTTTCTGTTTAAGCAGAATAGTTTTTTTCTACCCTATTTCCTGTGTTGCATTGTCATGTATTTCTGTAGTATAAATGTTCAAAAAATGTTCAAATAATGCAGAGAAAACAGGGTGTCTGCAGCGTGGGTCATGCCAAATGAAGGTGCGGGGGGGGGCGGGGGGGGGGGGGAGGGAAGTTATTTGTCATTGTCTTGTTTTCCCAAGGATAAAAGAACTGTATTAATTTAGCAGTACAGATTTGTGGATAAAAGGAGAAGTAAAAATAATTATTACAAAAAAATGTAAATTCTTTAATTTTTATTCCAAGTTAAAATATATTACAATTTTAAGAATAGTGTAACAATCTTGTATATATACCACTTAACATAACTTGTATCATTTTACATGGTTCCTGGAAAATATTTAGCATTGTACATGAACTAAATTATGTGGACATAGTCAAAGCTAACATGACTATTATAATCATGACTATACTTTGAGATTATCTATTAGTATGCAGCCCAAAATCTAAGCACAAGCTCTCCTTCTGGTAGTGGGAATCCGGAGAAGTTTAGTAAATATTACTGACTTGGGCATTAGGAATTAGTTTCAACTACATGAATAGGACCTGGTTGACTTCAACATCTTATGTTACTGTGGATAAATCATTAAAATCTCTTTCAGCATCTTAGCATTAGTACTCAATTCTCATCAGTCTTTCTTTTATTTTGTGCCACACACCAACACCTAAAATTGTATACCTTCAAGTTCCTAAACCTGCATACCTGGCTATATCTGCTTTACATGGTGAAGAGCAGGCTTTGCTTCACAAACCCAAGTTGTGAGTGTTTCTGACCATGTTGTTTTCTTTAGCACAGCTATGACAAAGGCTCAAACCATCTCTCCAGTGGCTAAGAATTACTTATAGCCTGTGCATGGCTGTGGTCATGCTTGACTGACAAAATTGCAGGAACATGCTCATACACTGAGACTATATAGGAACTTGGGCTTTGTGCATACCTGAACATACCCTTGGGGAACTTTAATATAAATAAGGGGTAATTATAGTTGTGAAAGTTGTCATGTATGCTCATTTAACTATTGGCAGGTCCCATATATTTTAGCTTCTGATCTGAATGTATGATACACTGTTGTATGTTACAGGAGGAGAAGTAATTCAACATTCAGAATTGTGACAAGAATTCTGGATAGGCCATTTAGAGGACCTTCACTTAGAACTACAGTAAAAAGCTTTCTGCTGTGTTTGCTTTGTCTAAAAGTGATGTGGCCCAGACAATAGACAAGGACAAACAGTTAGAGGAAACAAAAGTGATAACCAAGGACATTCTGTCTATTATGATACTATACAGAACTGTCAGGAAAAATTAAATCAAAAGGTTGTCTAATCTCAGCGGAGAATCGTACAGAACTTTAGTTAATGTATACACTCTTCTGTCATATTTTTACTTTTAATCAACTACCTCTTTTTTCTGCTCTTTCTCAATTTCCAGTGTTATTCATGACTGAAAAAATGGGTGAACATGACACAGATGCCATTTTACAGGATGTAAAAATCAGTTTGGAAGGGGCTGTTAGGCATTGTAGTTTGCTCAGCAGTGGTTTTGCTGCCACAGTAGATGAAGAAGATATATATTGTAACTGAACTATTGTCACGGCATAAATATTAGCAAAGTAATATTACAGTGCAAAATGGTAGCATTAATTTTTTCAAAGCTGCATTAATTCAATAAAAACATAAAATGTATATTGGAGAGAATTCAGTGTATTAATTCAGTAAAATACACCTAAATGATACAAATGAGTGCTATCAGTTCCTGTCTAAGAAATTTAATAAATCAGGATTTGAGAAAGATTACATATCTACCTAGAAAGGAATGAGCAGTGAAGCTTTTTAGTTTGAGTAGTGTGAGCAAAGGTACCCTTTTCAAAGCCTAGAAATTTTAAATTGCTGTTTCAGGATGGAAAAAGTAGTATTTGAAAGTGTACATAGCCACTTCCTGAGTTTGGTGTGACCCTTCTGTGTCTTAAATAACATTGCTACATCTTCCCACTGGCACCATCCTCATTCATTATTCTCAGTAGTGTCCCAGTGTTATGTACATTGCTGATGTCCGATTGCAAACAACCATTGCTAATCGGCTTACTTCAGCTTCCATATATAACTTTTAAAGAGCTTATGAGGGTAACCCATTGAGATTAAGGAAGGATAAGGCCTGTTGTTTTCAGTTACCTGACAGGCAGATGGAAATGAACCTACCTTTCCATACAGTGAAGGCAAAAGTGGAACAGCTTTCTATCAGTAATTCTCATTTATCTTTAGCGTGTCAGATTCAGTGCTTTCTCATCAAACTCACTGCCTTATCACTGCCTAGTATCCTATCAAGAATACAGAAAGAACTGAGTTGCCAGAGAGGTTGAGTGTTTAGTTCAGTATATAGTGTATGTGATTTTTTTTTCTTCAGTGTTTTGGAGAAATTCAATTTATAGGAATTGAATTAAACTACTGACATAATAAGTACGTAGAAAACAAATGTGAACTTAAAAAGAGAAACTCAGTTCTACCTTGAGAGGTGGTGTGAAAGGACTTAATGTGAGTAAGGAGGAAACAAAAGCTTTTAAAAACCAGTGAGTTTCCAGAATGTTTATACCTACTTGGGAAAAAAAAAAAAAAAAAAAGAAAAAGAAAAAAAAAGAAAAAAAAAAAGTGATTAGTAGACTATTTTAGAAAGTATATATAACACTTTCCACACAGTGCAAAATCCTTTGAATTATAGCTCAAGGTAACAATACTTAGATCATCCAATTTCACTGCATAAAAATAACAAATCTTTTCTGAAATACTTTGAAAAAAAGGAAAACAAAACAAAACAAAACAAAACCATCATCAACAACAACAAAACCATGTACATGAAATTTAAAATTGTAATTGCATTACATGTGTATATTTATACTGACCTGCCATGGTGAAATTTAAGATGTGCATGAATATCTGGAAACAGATAAATGTATGTGCTCTTTTCTTATTCCTAGTTGTGCATTATCTCCTAAAAGGGGTAGTTTTTGAGAAGCTAGTATGCTTGCTGTACTTATTAGCATTTACTTGCTGGCAAGATATTTGGACAGGAAAATTTTAAAATATATAAATACAAAACTGTATTTATGATTTAATGTGGTAATGCTGACCTTTAACCATGTATATACTATATAACTAAGCATATTTATGTGCATTTATACATATATACCGTATATATTTATAAATATATACTATATTTATCTCTATAGTATACATACATAATTTGTATTTATATTCATTATTAATATAACTAAGGTTATAATGATTCTGAACAGTTCCAAATTGAAGCATTTGGGAATAAAATGAAGAATAGTTTGTACAGAGTTAAAATGTTCATTTTTCTGAAAATAAATAAATAAATCATATTTTCAGTACAGGTGAGAAATAAAGGATTAGAAATCACACAGGATTTTTTAAGTGACAGGAATATATTGCTACTGCCATTATGGAATCATAGAATCATCCTAGTTGTAAAAATCTTTAAATGTGATCTAGTCCAGCTCCCTCCAATGAACAGTGACATCAACAGCTAGATCAGGTTGCTCAGAGACTGATCAAGCCTCTCCTTGAATGCCTCCAGGAGCAAGGCATCTACCACCTCCCTGGGCAACATGTTCCACTGCCTTACCACCCTTATTATAAATAACTTGTTCCTTATATCTAGTCTAAATCTTCCTTCTTTCAGTTTGAAAGCATTTTCCCCTCTCCTATCACAACAAACTCTGCTAAAGAATCATAGAATCACCATGTTGGAAAAGACCCACAGCCTTCTCTTCTCCAGGCTGCATGCACCCAGCTCTTAGCCTTTCTTCACAGAGGAGATGTTCCATCCCTCGGATTACTTTTGTGGCCCTCCTCTGGATGCACTCAAGAAGATCTTTGTCTCTCTTGTACTAAGGATTCCACATCTGGACACAGTACTGCAAGTGAGGCCTCACCATCACAGAGCAGAGGGGCAAGATCACCTCCCTCAACGTGCTGGCCGTGCTTCTTCTGATGCAGCCCAGGATAGAGTTGGATAGAGTTGGCTTTCTGGGCTGTAAACATACACTGTTGGCTGAAGTCTGGCTTGCCATACACCTGTACCCACAGGTTTAATCTGGTGTTTCTGTATTTCAGGCTCATGTACCAAGCTAACTTAATCCATGTTAATGCAGAGCTCAGAATAAACTTGTTTTCCTTCTTTCTTTGAGTGTCATTCCTTTGGCAATCAGCAGCAGGTTAACATATTTTCCTTCCTCCAGCTCTTGAGGTATACTAATACATTAAAGTAGGTTACTCCTATATTTCCTATCCTCTCATCTCTGATGCATAGACAGTGACATTCAGATGCTCTGAGATGACAGAAGTAGGGATTTTCAAAGCCAAAACTTCTAAAACTAGAGGCATATTTGAAAAGGTAGTTTTTTTGCTTTTGTCTTTAAGAGATAATAGCAATGTAAAGATTCTCCTTTATAGCATGTATGTATGGTATAATGTTTTACTTTACTGAATGTACCCATACATCTGTTCACGTTGTTGTCTCAGTGCAAACTTGAAGGTTTTCACATCTTTGTTGCCACAACTTCAATGCTACTTGAATCGTCTATCCTATCTGTGACAAATGTCATGATAGTTTTACTATATTAAGAAAAAAAGAAGCTCTGTTTGCTTTACATAAACAGATATACTAGCTAAATATTATCAAAGGTAACTTGTGGAAATATAAATCGTAGAATGAAATTCTCAGTTTCTCCAACTCATCCATGTATGCTGATTAAACATAATAAGACAATAAAACATGTCTGCATGAAAATAGTGTTTTAATGTCTGATTGTTTCTAAAATATCATGAAAGCAAGACTATTTTTTCTCTGTGGATTTATTTCTTTTCTTTGTTATGTAAATAACTGCCTTTGTCTTTATCTGATCAAATCCCATTACCTCAGATTCTACAATGCCCAAGAGCAATTTTTCTATTTTGCTTTTGAATATTTTTATTTCAAAACAATTTGACCTGTTTTCTTGTTAAAAAAAATGTTGAAGTTCCATTGCTGAATTAAAATCTTCAATCAAAACCTTTGAATATAAATATGAAATGTTGTTGTTGTTGTTTGTTTGTTTAAATTTTTATTTATTTATTATTATTATTATTTATTTATGGTAGCTAGTGAAGCTATAGGCTGGAGATTTCAGTCTCCCATGATATTTTCCTTTTTCATGAGATCTACCTTTCTCTCTCCCTTGATGTAACTGAGCTTGTAGCACTTGCTGAGAAGTCTAGCCAATAAAGAGAAGTACAGGCATCCAAATTTAATTTCCACAAGTCACTGCAGATTTTTGAAAGTCATATTTTTAAAGTGCCAACTGAAAAGTTTTTGATTTTGATTGCGTTTTTGTTGTTGTTGTTGTTTTTGTTTGTTTTTGTTTTTTCCTTCCTTCTCTGAAGAAAATATTAGCTGGTAAGTTGTATCCCGCTGATGGTTTCTTGAATTGCAGACAAGATCTCAGCACTGCCTTGTGGCTGTGTGAGATGAAGGCAACTGCTAGGGGAGCAACTAGAAAAATGAGTGAAAATGTGTGTCTCACACTAAAAAATAAGAAACTTGGCAGATTCTATAGTTACGGAGGCTAAAATTTTCCATGCTGGCTAGTCACCTCAGAAAAGACTTGAAAAAATCCACCAAAATGGTTCAGCTGTTTCCAGCAGCTAGGCTGGAAAAAAATGTGTTGTTTTTCAATACCAGATTGTAAGTGACCTTGAAATCTGGCAGAGGAGTGGCATTTCTGTCATAAATGTTTCTTTTGCTGTTCTGTGGTAATCCAGTCCAATTTATCCAAGTTAAAAAAGACATATGTTCAGTAGATATCAGCACTTTATTGCTATTACTTTTAACAAGGAAGTGTCTTATAGTCCCTTATAGTTGCTAGCATTATCCACATGATGAGATGTACTCAAACAAGACAAAAATGTTTCATTCTGGGCAGAGCTGCACTGGTGAAGCTGAACACCCCTGATGTGATCTGCTTTGAACAAAGACTGTCTGCACATTTAAATGGGGGCAAGTAAACTGGTCTCTCTTTCGCTTGCATTTGCCCTGTCTCAGACCCTTTTCTCCTCTCCTTTAAAATCTGGCTAGCTCCAGCACAAGGCATCTGAGCAGTCAGAGAGATGAAGTGGTAATAGGAGCTTAGGGAAGGTTTGGCTGGATAAGGAACAATAAAGAGGGGAGCTGGGGAAAGAGAGAGCTAGTGAACTGAATTTAATTGAAGGAGGAATTAAGCACTGGAAACCGTGCAGAGGGGGAAGAAAAAGGAGTGAAATGGAACTCAGTACACTGTGGTAAAGCAGGTGGAAGGCAAGTAAGCTACAAAAGCAGAGAAGGTTGCTGTATATAATGTGCAGTAATGATGTGTGACTCGAGAACTGCATCTTCGTGATGTTTTTTCTTCAGAAACAGGTTGTTTCTGGTACAGTTTTTCCTCAAAATCCCTTAAAATCTAAGCTATATAGCTAGAATTTTCCATTTCCTTCAGCAGGGTATTCAATTGTCTGAAGAAATGGTGCATTTCAGTCCCTCTAGTCTGACAGTATTTGAGGAGTTATTAACTTAGTTTGCTTTTTCTCAGTCTTTCGAAATCTGACATGGATTTGTCCCATATCTCCCAGAGGCTTCTGTGTGCAATTAGCCATTGGATTCACCGAGTAATTACTTCATTTTTCATGTAAAATGTGCTTGATTTATTATATACTGGGGAGGGGATGGCAGAGGTAGGTCAACAACAGTTTGAGGAGATTAGCAGGGAGATTCTCTACTGCTGTGTGCCACCAGTCCTCAGGGACGCTGTCTGAGTGGGAGCAGTGCCATTCATGCCTTGGCTGTGGCGCACTGTTTGACTTTGCTGCTCCTCTGTGGCATGAATATGAGTGCCTGTGGGGCAGATTGTAATCCCCACCCAGGTACAGGAGCCAGCAGGCTGTGGAAAAGGTAGATTTGTGTTTAAAAAATAAATAAATAAATAAAACCGTTTCTGAGAAAAAGAAAAAGGACTTCATATTTTTTCTCAGCAGAAGTTGCTAAGGGTATTAGAAGCTGTCTGCCAGGCAGAGGAGTTACAGTGCATTGGGGGAAAAATGTCGGCTGTCATGTTTTCAGACAGGTATTATTTACTCTCAGTGCTCTGGGTTAATGGCTTTTTAAATAGTGGTTTTAAAATAGTTATGCTGGAAGGACGATAGGGAGTAATGAGACATTTTTCCCCTCAAAATCAAAAACCATAGAGGAGCTTCTTCGCAAAAAGCATTAGCTGCTAAAGATATGCATCTCTTAGATTAAGTTCTGACAAAAGTATCTTCAGTATTATAGATCAAATTCTCTAGAAGCAAGCAACAAAAGACCAAACAAACAAAAAATGAGTTTTGGAGCACCTTAAATTTACTGTGCTTATGTATCAATAGCATTAGTGTTCATAATTATTAGTCTCACTTTTTATTATTTTTTTATTTATTTAAGCTGTTTTATTTAGATTAAAATCCTTTAAGACTGTGAGTTTAAAAAATGAACTTTGAAAATTAAATGAGAAAGATAAACACAATGGAAGGCCACTTCTGAAAATGGATATATATAAGTATAGGCACAGCTGAAGAAGCAGCATGATATATTATGAACTTCTTAAAATCTGTGGAAGTGTATTGGATCATTTTTTATTTTTACTTTTTAATAATTTTAGTATTCACTTTTACATACAACAATAAGTACAAAAAAGAGAATGCTAGGAGAATCTGTACTACACTTGATTGTGAAAGCAAGCAAGTAGCTTAAATAGTACTATTTGAAATGAATGTATTTGTGTGATTCTCATTTGCTAAGTTTATGCTGTCAAGTCTGGCTCACAATATTCCTTTTATGGAAAACTAGCCAAAATTATTAGGTTATGGTGGTGGATGTTGTGAGCTTTCCAAAGACAATGAAGATAATTTATTTTATTTAGCCTTACTTTGGAACAAGCTTATTCTTTTGCTTTAATTCTATCAATTTTATAGTTCTAATCAGTGTCAACATATAAAGAGATATCTATCTCTTGCTATTGTGGTATTTGTGTTACACAAAAGCTCAGAGTTTGCATATGCACTCCTTATACCACAAAAGCTCATTGTTGCCATGAGGTAGGAAATGAAGAATATAATTGTTCCACATTCTCCTGATTTCAGCTGGGACAGAGGTCAGTTTCTCTATCGTGTTTGCTATGATGCTACATTTTGGCAATGGGAGAAAAAAAATGTTGATAACTCACTGATATTTTAGTTGGTAAGCAGTGCGATACAGAGACAAGGACTGTTGAGTTTTTAGCTTCTCATACCATCCTGCCAGTTAGAGTTGGGGTGGGAAGTGTTACAAGGACCTGTTATATATTATTGTTAGTATCATTACAATTATTTCTCTCTTCTTTGTCCATGTTCTTAAATAGTTTTCATAGTGTTCTAACTTATTTTTTTTCTGATTTTCTACCCCATATTGCTGGAAGAATGGGGAGTGAGTGAAAGGTTGTTTGGTGTTTAGTATCTTGCTTAGTTAAACCGTAACACAGTTACAATGGTGTAATAAGAAAATAAGGTGTTAAAACAATGCATCAGCACAATCCCTGTATTTAACTCATTTCTATTCCAAATACAATGAGCAACTCATTGTCCTAAGGACCATAACCACAGAGAAATAACCAGTATTTGTGGTGTTTTCCTTCCATTTCTAGAGGTAAACAGAATGATCAACTAAATCTCTCACTAACACTGACTTTGAGTGCTCTGTGAGTGATTACAACTTGTACAGGATTCACAGAATTACACAACAGAAGTTTTATGTAATCATATATTTCCTGAAGATTTGCCAGTACTGTGAAGCAATTTTGTCAGAAAAGCTTTGTTGAGGATTAGTGGGTGTCAGTCCTGGAATGCAGACAAGAAGCAGTACTCTTTTGGACTTAACAAATTCTATGCATATCTATAGTCAAGTGAACATGTCTAGTATTTTCAGTGCTTAGCTCTATTTTCTGCATTCACTTTTGTTGTTTTTCTTTAGTAATTTTGTACAGGTTTGTTTTTTTTTTTTGTTTTTTGTTTTTTTCACTGAAGATTTTTAAACTTAAAACTGGAAAAAAAAAATTTAAAAAAAAATCCATAAATTCTTGTCATATGAAATACATGGCATATGAGATTTCTAAATGATGTCAGGAAGAGTCTGAGTATGCTGATGGGGTTTGGAAGTCTGATTTATGTTCAGCAAATCCAGACAAGTGATTAAAGTGCAAATGTACCCTTTTCTTTTAATTTTGGAACTTTTCAATTTTTCCTGAGAAGAACAAGAAGGAAAAAAAAAAAGACTTCCTGGATTAGTAGTGAGAGACTGAGTAAAACATCTTCAAAGACTGAATTGTGACTTCTGTGCAGAACAGTTTGCTAGGCTGTTGTCATTCTGATGTTTGAAAAATGTCCGTCAGGGAAAAGAAAAAATAACTTATTTCTTCAGATCATTTTAAAAATAAGCATTGTTTTGACTATGTGGCAGAAAAGATATGGTAAAACAGTTTTCCCATGTTATTTCAATAGGCATAATCTGCAGTATCATTCTAATAGTTTAGTAGATACTCATTTTTTACTCACTTTCTCGGTCACTAAGGAAGTATACAGTATGTGCCTGACTGATACGGGAGAAAAAGAAAGGCTCAACTGATGGTCATTACTGTAGGCCTAATCTTTTTATCAGCTTCAAGTCAGCTTTGCTGGAGGTGCTGTTTCTTCAGATCTACCCTTGGCCTTAGTCAGGATGACTTGAATTTAATGGTCATTTCTGGCTGATCTTCTGAGTTAGCCCAGATTGATCTGATGATATAGGACTCATTTAGAATCAGAATCATAGGATGTTTTGGATTGTAAGGACCATTAAGACCATCTAGCTCCAAATCCCTTGCTATTGGCAGGGACACCTCCAGTAGATGAGGTTTCTCAGTGTTCCATCGAGCATGGTCTTGTGGACTTCCAGGGAGGGGAGTTCCACAAACTCTCTAGGCAATATATATATGTAATATATATGCATGCATGCAATTACTGGAATATCCAGTATCTTAATTTACTTTCTCAAGGTAAGAATTTGGACAGATATTTTCAAGGCTGATTACTCATTTTCAGCATCTATTTTGAAGATTAATCTGTCCAATACTTTTTGCACAGATCACTTTTGATTTCGTAAATATAGCTTTTTGCACTTTTTCCTCAACTGATGTCAAATTGATTAGACACTAATGGCCTGGTATGTCCCTGGACTGTTTTCATCTGAGAAACAGAGTCAGGATAGTCACTTTACAGCCCTCAGAGATTTCAATCTGAAATGAGATAACGTGGAAAACCTAGTAAAGTGTCTGTACTTTCTCTCCACTCTGCTCAGTCATAAGAACCATTAACCTATGCTTAACCTTTCTGTTAACAATATATTTTCAAATTCTTTATAAGCTACTTAAAGTCTAAATTTCAGCTAATGTACACAAAGTCATTAATTTTCATGTAAGTTACAAAAATTTCAACTATCAGATCCTAAATTTTAGAAGAAGTAAATTCCAGTCCATGCTATCACACACTCCACTTGTCTGTTTGTAAAATGTAACTAATTAAGCCTGTGTCTTTGTGGTATATTCTTGTTTCAGCCTTGTTTGACTGGACTTACCCTTCAAGGGAAAGTGTATGTAGGCTCTGATTGGGATTCTCAGCAGAAAAAGCAAATTGAACTCTGTGTAAATCAACTATAATTTAATTGGTCCTTATTGCAAGTGACATTGGAATTAGGCTTTGTAGGTGGCATCCTAGTCCATTCCTGTATAGTGTAGTAACATGCTCAACCAGTTTAATTACATTTCTAAATAAATTTTTCCCATTCCTTTTTCCCACATATTTAACATTTATTTTACTTTTAGTCTAGGCATATCCTGGTGTACTTTTACAGGCTTTACTTATCTTTTTTTTTTTTTTTTTTTTCCCCTGTCCTTTTTCTCCTTTTTTTCTCTCTCATTTATTTATTTTCTAATCATGTCTCTCTAGCTGTTCCATAAAATTTCCTAGGATGAAGCCTCATGCCTCATCTCTTTAAATTAATATTTTCTGACACATTCTTCTCCTGATGTCTTCTTAGTTCACTTGATCGTTCAGTCTTTCTGCCTCCTTTCCTCTAACAATTTTTTTTTTTTTTTTTTTTCTTCTTTTGTCTCCTCTGTCTCCTCTGTGCCTCCTTCTAGCCAGTCTGCTCTTCAGAACTTAGCATTCGCAGACAGACATGATGAATGGGACAGAGGGTGGTAATAAAGATCAGGGTAAAGCAGAAGGACATAACTTGTTCTTGTAGAAGCTACAGCAAGGTGGCTTGGTAGGTAGGTGAATGAATGTTACAAGCTTTTAATTAGAATATATAGGAGAAAGAGTGTAAATATCTGAAAACTCTGTAATTCTGGAGCCAATCCTGTAAAATGGGATTTTCTTGGCATATTTGGATAGCCAGTCACTCAAAGTAAATAAGCATCAATGAGTAATGAAAACAAAATCAAAACTATAATCTGATGTGTGGAAGAAGAGGGAGTATTCGATTGTAAAGGAAATTAATAACCATTGTGCAAAATCAGTACTTATTAAACTCTGTCATAGACAATTCAACTCCTTTTTTGTTTTCCATTTCTTTCAACTTGTTTGAATATAACTTGATAATTTCTTTAATATGATGGTGATGAAATAATGAGAACATGAGGTTTTAAAAATAGAACTTATGCTTGTCTCTCTATTTATGACTCAGATTTCTTACATATGTAAGTACTACATTCAGATAAAGAAATAGATTACTAACATTAGTTTATGAGAAGAAAACTGAAGCTACTAGTAACAAGCATTTCATATGTATAACATATGAGGTTGTCTGTAATTACAAAGCACACTGTCAATTTATTTCCCACTAACAAGTCTTGGGAATGTATTTTCAGGTAATAATTGAACTCTACAATAGATATTGTATTTCATCTAACGACTATCACCTGGTTGATCCCATAATAGCTGTATTTTGTTGATTTTTCTTTCTTTATCTTTTTTTTTTTTTTTTTTTTGGGGGGGGGGGGGGGGTGTTTGTGTTTTTGTTTTGTTTGTTTGTATTTTTGCATCTAATGCATTCAGTTTTGTTGGAGATTTCTTTAGATATAGTACCTTTCTAAAATTTTTTTTCAACTTTTTAAAGCCCATTTATTATGACAAGAAAATACAAAACTTTTAAGATTGTTGTAATGTTGATTTTTTGCAATGCTTAGTCATTTAAAAAATTCTGCAAAGCTGGTATCTCTTCCTTGACATACACTAGAAAGTGAGAAGGAATAATCCAATTCAGAATTTCAGAGAGACACGTGACATATCAAAATGCCCAGAATCCCTTTCTGCATCTTACTGAATTATATAACGCCCTCTGGAGTAAATAGGATTGTACTTTAACTAATCTCAACATATTTAGAATATTGGAGATTTAAACTCAACAAAATTCCTGGTTGTTTTTGTTTTCTTTTTTAATGTAAGAAACACAATGTTACATATAATTGACTCATTTTTTTTTAGGTACATATACACATAACCAGCTGAGCACAGGCTATATATTAGGGTCTTACTGGAAAGGCAGAGCTCTATCCCTTAACAGACTTCTGAAATAATGAGATATTTCCTAAACTGTTTTATTTTTCAAAGACTGAGGCAAATATGTACTGAAGATGAGGAAATTCCACTTCTGCACATACACACCTAGTACCTAACTCTATCAGTGTTATTTGTTGGGTTTGAGCCCTCGGAATCTGAAATCACATAGAGGTAGATGTGTAGAGCTACAGGTCACACATATGCACCAATAAATGATTATTTAATGAACCACTGAAAAGCATCCAATGCCATTTCTTTGTGTTGTTCACTGTACTGTTAAAAACAGTATGAAAGTGGTATCTCAGAACAGTTTTGAGTATCACAGATCTAATAATTTTGTTCCAGTTCCAAAATGGGATTGTATAATTTCTAGAAGTGACTGACAGGAAAATTCTCTTTATAGCTTGATGCAGAAAACCTCCTCATGGTCCATTTCCTTTCAAATTGCTTGGGAAAATAAAAGCTAAAAATGTGAAGAAAATGCTAAAGAGGAATTTTTTTCACTCTGCTAGTAATGTTCCACAACACACAAAGCTAAATAATGCATTTTATCTCTGTGAGTGTAGCTCAAAATCAGACTTGTGAAGGGTGTGAGAGCTTGGATTAATTTAGAACTGATTGCTCATTAATCTTTGGAATAGTTATCCAAGCTGTCTTCCAACTGCAGGGGAGGCAATTGGCTGCTAACATCAAACCTTGCTGTGCAGTATTCAGTTCTTCTTTGCTGCAATATTTAGCCTTTTGTTCAATATTTACATACACAAAATTACTTGGAAAATATTGCTTAATGAGCTAGTACAGTTGGACCTAAGGAGTTAGACATTCAGTGGCTGGAAGTGGGTGGCCAGTGTGAACCCACTTGAGCTGTTAGATGTAAAGCATAATTGTTTCTCAGTTTTGATTTGGTGAGACAGAAACCTCTGACTCCATGGAAACAGTGAGGAACTGCTTGAGCTGCTGATTCAGAACCAAGGGTATGATGTGAAAAGACCAGATTTAATAACGAAATATTTTGCTTTCTCTAAACCACAAGAACTTGATTTTCTCTATTCAGCAGGATAAAAAAGCAACACTTTCTAGCTATGGATTGAAAACTGGTTAAGCCTGTTTTAGCTTCTGGCCTTTCCTGCTGACTATATCATCTGACAACGAGGAAATAGAGAACTATGATATGTCCTTTCCACTGAGCAGGAAAAGAACTGGCAAGAATGATTCCTAATCAGGACACACATTGTATGTTTGCTTGAGCAGGTGGGGAACTGTTATTTTGGCTCACTCAAAAAACACAGGCTATTTGGTGACCCAAATAATTCTTTCACTGATATTCCTCTTTAGTTTGAGTGAAGAAAAAACTGCATCCTTTGAAGGTCACCTAAAGTGTTGAATGATGTAGTGTCAGTCATAATAAAAATAGACCATTAGAGAGGAGAGCCAATAACTGACCAATTCTACTGGGAACCTCACTTCAATATCACTTTTTTTGTTTGTTTTGTTTTGGTTTGGTTTTGTTATTTTTTGTTATTTTTTACTTTTTTTTTTTTTTTTAGCTTGTAAGGATCATGGAACAGCTTAAGTTCATCAGCTTTTACCTTCCAACTTGGCAGAGAAATGAAATAGAACAGAAACATAGTATGCTATGTGTTGAACAACAAAAATTCTATTTTTAGTTGATTTATCTGAGATATAAAAATGTCAGCATAAAACTGTTACTGAATTAACAATTAGAATGGCATTTATTTTTGAGAAATAAGTGTATTTAATTGTTAGTATTATCAAGTTTGGAAAGCAGCATGCTATTAAAACCTAAATAAAAAACACATTATTTAAAGACTGCTGGCCTCCAAGTAATTTCAAGGAGCCTGAGGACAAGGACTTTTCATGTTATGTTCCTTTTTATATCCCTATTCTGGCAGCAAAGGACAAATTGAGTAATGGGAAACTCATGCCAGTCAAAAACATTTTATTTAGTGTAATCCCTTGTCAGGCTAATGTAAAAGCATATATCTTATTTTAATGGGACTGCCACTGATGTGTCAAGTAAAAAGAGTAAGTTATGGAACTTTAACATGTTAGTCTTACTGTCTTGAAAAGACACCTAATGTGAGCTGTGGCTGTTGTCTGCAGCCATGCGACCACAATGTCCGACAATGGTAAGAACAATTATAATAGACGTTCTATCATACATTCATGTCAGAGTTAAAGAATTTTAGCTGCTGTGAGCCCTATTAAAACACAAGACATTTTAAAGGGAGAAATATTCCTTAGGTGAATGAAAGAAGAATAATCACAACAGGTACTTTCAAATTTTGTATGTACTTTCAGTTACATCATGCATAGACCTCTAACTTCTGTAATGAGACATTAAGTTGTTTTAATTGCCTATCTATCACATTTGATATTTAAGACATGTCATTTGGTGAAATGATAACAGATTTGAGTTTCAGTGGTGACATGTTTCATCATTTTATTTCTACCAATTCTGCAATTTTCAAAATGTTCCCTTTGAAAATAATTGTTATTCTGTTGTCTCTGTGGATAAAGACTGGGAGCAAAATTGTATGTATTTATGAAACATCACTGTCATCCTGTTTTGTTTGTTTGTTTGTTTGTTTTAATTTATTCTCTGAATCTAGGCATAGTATATCATATAAAATGCATCATATTGTATGAACATGTATGAATTGAAATTTTCGTATCCTGTAATGGTTATTTTAATGATTGTGAAAGGCTTCTTTCTGAAATCTGGTTTCCATCATAGCTGGAATTTTCTGTGAGAAAACCATGTTAGTCTGGTGCTGATATATTATGTGAGTCACTTACCTCACTGTGTCCACGTTCTGAAGAAACTTACTTAGAAATAACAGACAAATCTGACAATGTAGGCGCATTTGTTCAAACACCCTGCCACACAAGCTAGCTGGAGATACTCTTGTAGATGTTAGAAGCTATCTCTTATCTCATCATGTTTCATTACAAATAGTTTCCTATTACTTTCTAGCCTTAGTATGCTTTTACTATATTATATATTTTTATTATATTTATTTATTGTCACTTAACTGTTCTAATTTGAATGTTTTTCCCTGATTCAAAAAAATAAGAAAAAATGTTGAGATGTCTTTTTTGCTTTGTAAATCTTTGCCAGCAGACTGGGCAGGTCCTATTCTCCACATCTATTCCCACAGCATTACTATTTTATGCTCTTACCTGTGACTGTCAGAATAGATGTATGCAGCAATTCTTACAGGTATTATAAATACATGTGGAAACATACTAAGCCCTTAAAATACTGAAAATGTATAACTCCAGAGTTAAAATGGTAATGATGGGATGACCTTTAGAGGTCACATATTTGAGTGATTATCATGCCATCTAAAATCTCTGAAGGACTGCATCACAATATATAGTTGTCATGTCCCCATTCAACCTCCCTCCCTCCCCCCCCCCCCCCACCCCCCCCAAATATCTTAAATGCAGAAGTGTATTTTCACCCAGTGAATTACTTCATTCTGATGTTATGTCCACCACATGACCTTATTTAAATATGCAAACTCTTGAGAACTCTTGTTCAAAGACTCCTTTGAAGTTAAAGCATGAATTGCTTTTCATGCATGGTTTGGTAAATTTGGGCATGGGTTGTTGTTTTTTTTAATTCTTTCCTGATTTTAAAGACCAGACATAAAAAGAAAAATCTGAAACAGGGAAACAGGACAGAAAGAAAGAAATGGATATCTGTCAAAAGTCTTTTTTGAAGACAAAATTAGAAGCATTAATGTGGAAAGTTGTGTGATTCAAAGGCTTAATTGTAGCAATTTAATTTTTTAAAGCCTCATGAGTTAGGGAGATGGAGTAATGACTTAAACAGTGAGACACAGTTGTTAAACATGTACTGCTTTGTTACTGATTGTAAAAGAATTTTTAGGTCTCATATTCCAAAATTCACACTCAACTGTGCCTCCTTTTCTGTCTTTCTGTTGTGTCTCATGTCCCAAGAAGAGAAACCACAGTTCTCTTCATGGCTGTTTCTCCCTGTCAGACAACACAGCTTCCCATACTCATTTCTTCCTCTGTTTGCATGATCAGTGCTTCCAGTCTTTCTGCTTAGCTTCCGACTATGCTTCTTTTGTCTTACTGAGCCAGTGATCCCTGTTTTTCTGATATGCTGCTTAGTTGGAATATTTCATTGTTCCTCCCACTTGAAAGGACAATTCTCAGTGTTAACAAGATCTATGTGGACTGGAGATCAGTGTGCATCATCCTTTCATTTTACTGATTATGAGGAAGACTATTCTATCACTCTTCCATAGCAAAGACTTATTACCTGTCAAAATGTAGAAATATGTCATATATGAAAGTAATATATTAATATAAAAGATAAATTTTATTCTAACATGGAATAAAATAAAATAATATTCAAATATTGGCAAATGAAAATAGGTGAAACTTCAGAATTAGCCACAATAAAGTTATTCTTATAATACAAAAGACCAGGCCCACCAGTAATGCTAATGTGCTGTAGAAGATGGGTAAATTTGAGTAACTTTTCTGAAAACTGAAATCAACAGTTATAGTGTATGCTAATCATGAAAAAACATGAAATGGAATATTGTCTCTGGTTATGAGCAAAATAGCACAGGCAGTGTTTCTGTTTCTTCATTAATAACTTAAGGAATAATATGTAGAACAGAAGCTGAAGCTACTACTTTGGGAATTATCAATATTTTTAATCATACTAGATAAAGAAGTTCCTCAGCTTTGCCCAAAGGTCCATTACTTTCCTAAGGAGCACAAATCTACTTCTATAAATGCCTCTGTCTCAGATCTCTCTACTTAATTGTAACCACTGTGTACTGTCTCCAGCAGGGTGTTATTAATACAGAATCTCCACATGAATTATCTGTTGAACTTCTCTTCTTAAGGGAAATATAAATTAAATTGTATTATTATATACCTCCTTCAGTTAGTAATACATGAGGAGAAAAGAGAAGTAATCTATGTTGATGTACTAACTTGTTTTAAAACAAGGGCAATTCAAATCACATTAGGCTAAAATTTTAAGAATTCTCATAATATTAAAGAGTTATTTTCTCAGCCTTAGCAAAGATCAGTTAGTTTCTTTTTGTGCTGACCTCTTTTGCCATATATTACATTCAGTTTCTGCAGTTACATAGCTCCATTTTCTATCTTAATGTGATTCAGAGATCTCTGGCACTGGTGTAAACTCAGTAATAACTATGACAAGATATTTCAGTAGTTTTATAGGATCATTAATCTTTTAGTTATGCTCCACTATTCTGGACATGGAAATTATAAGGCTACTCAGCATCTCTGAAAGAGCAACTTGCTGATCACTTTCACCATCACCTTCACTGGCAATTCTTGCCCACCTGGACAGAATTCCTAGTGTTTTGTTTGTTTGTTTGTTTTATTATTATTATTATTATTATTATTATTATTATTATTATTATTATTATTATTATTATTATTATTATTATTATTATTATTATTATTATTATTATCACGTCATTAGCACTGTACTGGTTTGGGAAATATTTGGTATTTATATTTGCTATAGGTTGTCAATCAGAAAATCAGTGAAGTAAGATTCAATATTTTTGAAATAAATTTAACATTCTCTTTAGAGTTAAGGATATATCATAAGTAATAGATGGCAGTGGTGACAGACCCCAAGTTCTATTCAATGAGGATGAAACTACCCACGAGATAAGAACAGTTCAGAAACAGGTACTCTACAAAATTCTGACAAAGGAAATAGAAAAAAATATATATTGATGAATAATATGTTCTTAGTAAAAAAATATTGTCTCAAGATTTTCACCACTTAATAAATGAAAAAAATCTGAAAGTAAAATTATCGAGATTAAATGATTTCCTCATATCTGACCTGTTCTACTTGCAGTGTAGTATCTTACATTCACTTAAGGATAAAACCTGTTTCCTTTATAATATTAATAGCAACTTCTGCCTGAGGCAACACACTTAGAACACTTCTATGTAGTCTTCTGAAGAAAGATTACTACTGCATAGCACTGAGCAGTTCAAATTGTTGATTTCTCAGTGAAGCTGTGCTGCAGAATGACCTAAATTCCTAAGAAACAAAGGGGATGTTCTAATGGTTAGTATCACTAGGTCAAGGTGAGGTGTGACCTAAGTTTGATCCACAAATATAGCCATTAGGACTTTTCAGTTTTAGATAGAAGCTGGCTGGCAAAGGCCCTTTTCTTGTTTGTTTGTTTGTTTTGTTTTTTCTTTGATAATCTGTCCTTGTTATTTTTTTATTTATTTTTATTTAGTTATTTATTTATTTTTCCTACTGGGAGAAAATGAATTGTTTCATGAGGGAGAAGATTAGGTACTTGCAAAAACTTTGAATTTTGCCAGTCACTCCTCTGTCAGACTGTGTGAGTGTGGAAGTACAGAAGTGGTGTGGGGCATCAGATCCAGAAGCTTAAGGCTGAAACATATGTTGTTTTTTTTTATTAGTAAAAACTTAACCTTTCCTTTTCCCTTCTCCTTCTCTTCTCATTTGAAATTTGAAAGGTGAAGCAAGAAGCTAATTTTTTGCTAGTGTTTTAATCCAAGTTACAGTAACTTCTGAAATGTATTGTCTTGTTACTTGTTGATTGAAAATAAAATGTATAATTCTATTAGTAGAGTAGTGCTTAATCTGTTTGGGGACATGCAATAACAAAATCCAGTTTGGCAATTTAAAATTGTTAGATAAAGGACACAGACTGTAGGAGAAAGAAAAAATAATAATAATAATAAAAAAAAATCTCATAGAATTCCAGATTTCTTAAGTTACAACTACAATTTATTAGGTTAATTCCAGATTAGAATTAGAATGATTAGAAAATTGTGTTTCATTATAGGGCTGTGAGAGAAACTTTTTCTGTTAACTCTGCATGAGAGTGGTAAAAATCCTGACTTTTGCAGTTTCAAGGGCAAAGCAAAGCATAATCTTTTCATTTTCTGGCTATTTTTAAGCTAAAAGGGGTCACATCATTTGTATGCTGACATTTATTCTATTGTTTTCATTAAAGAAAGAAGAATGAGAGTGAGAAATCTTGAGCTGTACCTGATAAGAAATTTGTAAAAGATGACCCCAACCTCTGCAAGATGATTTATGAAATCATGATTTTCATTATAAGACTTAGTGCTGAGTCTGTTGTTTTTGATTGATATGCCTGAAGCTTTTAGGCCTTTTTTTTTTTTTTTTTTTTTTGTCTAAAGCAAAGAGCAAGGTCATTAGAATTTTGCTGGAAAACAAATTATGTAAATCACATCCAGGTATAGGAACAGGTATCACTGAAGATAAAATGAATACAGGGAAAAAGAAAAGAAAAAAAAAAAAAAAAAGAATATATATAAGTGCATCTATATATTAAAGCTTTGCAAATTACTATGTAGTGCATATAAAGTTAAAATTTTAAACAAAGCTTTAGGGCTTTGAAAGAAAGAACAAATATTTCATTCCATACTCAATCACTGAATGTAAGATATTTCAGATAAGTTCATTTTTATGTGTTTATCTGTCTTTACCAGGAAAATGATAATAACAAATGCTCTTTAAAGTAACAAATATGGAACTTATGATAAAAAGTCATACTTGTTCATTTTGCCAGATGTGTTGCCTAAAATGACTGTATTGTGCATATCATTTTTATTGGGGTTACAAATGGCATCACTGCTGTTTTAGATACTGAAGATGTCAAAACTGAGTTGACAGCAAAATATGCCCTACATTACGTTGTTGTTTAAATTTCATGGAGTTCACCCATCCCATTATCAATGTTGAGGTAAATGACAGCATAATCTGTCTCTAAGTTCTAAAGGTCTAAATTGTGAAAGCAATACCCTGTGGGTAAAAAATAAAAATAAAAATAAAAAATAAAAAATAAAAATAAAAATAAAAATAAAAAATAAAAATAAAAATAAAAATAAAAATAAAAATAAAAATAAAAATAAAAATAAAAATAAAAATAAAAATAAATAAATAAAAATAAAAATAAAAATAAAATGTCCTTCACCATTAACTTGTGCCAAATTCCAGCTAGGAAGAAAGAAGGATGCTTTGTTTGGAGAACTAAGAGAACAAAATAATTATTTCATTTTTTTATCAAATTATGTTATTAATGAGGAGTAAACTATATTTATGGAAAACAGGATAAGAACGTGCTACAGAAACACAGTAGGCAGTGGTTCTGTTTGCTGATAAATCATTCCTGTGTAAGTTAAATTATGGAGACATGTAACACTAAAATAAAGGATAATCTTAGTCTTCTAACAGAGGTCCAAATATATTATTAATATTTAGTTATCTTGTGATACTTCACAAGTACTGGTACATATGGCATCTACTGTGAGTCATTTTAGCAGATGAGACAAAGAACTTCACATTCAAGTTTTCATCCGTATCTATTCAAAAGTGAAAAAATCTACCATCCCATGAAATCCATTGAAAATGAAGTGAGGAGAATTAAGCTAGATGCCAAGTGAAACTATTACAGACAGAATGCCTTCTAATTACACCTTAGGAACTTACAACGAACTTTAAACTTATGGATTCACCTGCATTTGCTGAGGGCTAAGAACATGCATATGGTTACTTACAACACAGATGGATCAGCACACTAATGTTTGTTAAGCCCCATTTGTTTGCTCATATGCCTGAGCCCTAAGCGTGCCATTTTCCACTGTTAAGAATTAAGGCATACACATACACCTGAAAAAGAAAGGAGTGAGGAAGACACAGAAGGATGAAGAATGGAGACAGGATTCTTCTGATCAGAAGACTCTGAATCTTTTTTTTTTTTTCCTTGGTTGGTTGGTTGGTTGTTTTTTTAGTAATTAGTGGTTTGAGTTCTTCCTTTCATAATTTATTCTGACACCTGCTTAGATGGAAGCCAAGTTTAGGCTAGAAGAGATTTTCCTACTTGTTACCTTTTTTATGGAGAGAAAAAGCATTAGCCCAAGACCTTCTATCATGTAGAAGAAAAGCGTAGTGAGTGAAAGTGCTACATAGTACAAAGAAGATAAACATGAATGTTGTAGATTTAAACATAAGGCTGTCTGGCATTTTTCAGTCTTATAAAAGCAGGCTTGTGTGTATGATATGGATCAGAGACAAAGCAGATCATTAATTTAATAGAAGTCAGAAATTCCTTTATAAACAGGAATGTAATGTAGTAGAAAATCTTGTTGATTATGTTGTGCTACTGGATGGAAACTCTACCTGGAAATTGAATGCTATGTAATAATACTGAGACCTTCCATAAAAGTGAAGAAAAATCCCTTTATACGTGTCATGTTGACCCAATGACTTTCAGACTACTTTTCAGTGCTTCTTTTAATCTTCTTGACCAAACAAAGAAAACTGAAAATCCACACATTAAATTGGGAGAAATCTCTTACTGCTGAAGTCAGGAGTCCAAATCAAGGGCTAGAAGCTGTGCTTTAATCAAGCTGTTAGCTCATGTGTTCTTGAAATTTTATTTTTGTAATTGAAACTTTTGATTTTCCTTACTGATAAAAAACTAGTACCCATAAGGGGCAACAACTATTTATTACAGTCTATGGTCCTCATTTAAATCTGATACAAGCCAGAGCCTTGACTATGTCTCACATATTTTGATGACTTCCAAGAAATATATTTAAACTTTTGCTGTCTTTCTTCTGGCAATTATTTTATATCCTGCCTCAACCTTTACACCTTATTTGTGAGAAAGGAATGAGGATCACTATAAAATATATCCAAAGCTATCTTTAGCATTGTCACGGGTTGCTTAGATTTACCTATGCCTGTGACAGGGGAAGCCACCCTGTAGGGCCCCCTGGGGCCAAGAAAGGAGGGGGAAAAGGGGAATGGGATAAAAAAAGAGGCAATCTAAGGAGGAAAAACTTATTTTACTAAATATGATATTGAGATACAAGATAACACAATATAATATAATTGAGGCTAACAAATCGAATGAAACAGAGAGAGAGAGTCCCCGAAAACTGAAACACTACCCGTGTTGTTCTCTGGGATATGTAGTCTTTTTCTGTGGACTGCACATTCAATAGAAGTATCCATGCTTTACATGATGTTATGATGTGGGATACTGATAGCAAAATTACAAAATTACAAATCCATGACAAGCATAAAACACAAAGTTATCTTACACAGTGAAGGGAAAAAAAAAAAAAAAATAGAAAGGAGAGCAGATTTTTACAGCCATATATATATATATATATACAGCCTTATATATACAGCCATTTCTACTAATTTCTCCATGTTACTTGAGAGGAGTCTTGGGGGAATAGCCGTATTAAAGGAGGCGATCCTCCCCCTTTACTCTGCTCTAGTGAGGCCACATCTTGAATACTGCATCTAGTTTTGGGCTCCCTAGTTCTAGAAAAACAGAGATCTACTAGAGAGTCCAGCAGAAGGCCACAAAGACGATGAGGAGCCTGAAGCATCTCTCATATGAGGAAAGGATGAGAGACCTTTGAGACCTGTGACTATTAACCTTGGAGAAGAGAAGAATGAGAAGGTATCCTGCCAATTCTTATGCATATCTAAAGAACAGGAATCAAATTCTTAGGGACCAAGCTCTTTTCAGAAGTTTTCAGTGACAGGACAAGGGGAAACAGGCAAAAACTGGAACACAGGAAGTTCCATGCAAACATGTGAAATAACTTATTTACTGAGAGGGTGACAGAGCACTGGAACAAGCTGCCAAGAGAGGACATGGAATCTCCTTCTCTGGAGATATTCAAGACTTGCCTGGACAGTTTCTTTCTCAGCCTATGTAGGGAACTTGCTTTTAGAAGGGAGGTTGGACTTGATCTCTAGTGGTCCCTTTGAACCCCTATGATAGTATGATTCTGTGATTTTCCTGAAGCCCTTTGTCTCTCTATAGTTTTTGAGTTTGTAGATCATTTTCCAAAAATTTGATTGTAACTGCCTCCCCCTTCCCACCCGCAAAGAATTTACCTTGTGAAGTTGCATTCTTTGCTTTTACATTCTGCATCAATGATTTTTCCTACTTAGTGTGTTCTGAGAAAATTTGGCCTAGGGGGAAATTTAACATTTTATTTACTCTGACTTTTTTTGGTTCCAGAGTGGATGAATTCTGAAGATATGTAAATTGTAAGTTAAGTCTCAAGTCATTACATCTATCTGAGGAATCAACTGGGCCTTAGTCATTACTGTAACCACTTATTTGCAAAACAATTTTTGCTTAATTTTAGAAGCTGCTACCTGTAGAAAAACTCACCACTGTGAAGAACTTTAGTTCATTCAAACCTAAAATCTGCTAGAATTTGCTGTCATTTTGTCAGAGTAGCTACTGTTGAACATATCAGTCTGCATGTACAGTATGCTAAATTTGTCAAAGAAGGAGTAGACCTACACAAAACAATAAAATGCGTACTGCAATACTGGGAAAAAAAAAAAATAATAATCCATATTCCAGTGTTCAAGATAAATGGTTATTTGACTGTCCGGACTTGATAAATAGACATCTTGAATTTTTTAAATGGAAAAAAAAAAAATAAAAAAATCTTTGGCATCGTAAGTACATATTGCCTTGAGGAACTTTAGTCGGTTTGAACCTGAAATGCAGTCCAGGGATGAATATTTAATTTCACTTTCCTTATAAGTGAGGTTGAATCACTTCTACAAGTCTGTGGGTGACAGTTTCAAATTTGGACTCAGGCAGGAAATCATCAGAGAATAACATTACAGTAGGGCAAAAAGTTGGTAACTTAGTAATGTCATTTTAATATTACTGAGCAGTAGGTAATAAAGAGACCAACAGTCCCCTGTGAAAGCTTCTGTTGACTTACTAATCAATATCATCATAACAAGCAGCATATGTAAAATCCTACACAGAGTCAGTGCCTGAGGACAGAGGAAAAATTCATTCCTCACATTTTTCTGGTTTGCAGATTATGGCTGTTTCTCTGTAAATGATTCAGAGTAATAATATTTCAGCCTGCCACAAAGATTGTAGGCACTGAAAGCCCTGTGATGCCCCCTTGGGACTTCTACACTTGTGGTCAGAACTACCCTCATTTATCTCATCCCCAAATGAGTTTTCTCCAGGGTATCTCTTTACCTCTTCTAGGCCTAGGGTCAGAAAATGGTAGACCACAATACTGTTGCAATTAGTATAGTGGAACCTGTCAGCCATGAGCTCATCTTCACTGCTCTCCTAATAGGCTGAACTCTCATTAGCTATGTCTGTGTCCAAATCTAGAAAAGGTGTCTGTGCAAAGGAAACGGACTTGTTACTCCAGGAAAAAAAAAAAAAAAAAAAAAAAAAGAGTGAGAGTGAGAAAGAGAGAGAAATGAGAATAAGTAAAATTGAGTTGAAGAAGACAAAATATATAACTGTAATTTTATGACTATGCATGATTTTACAATGTTTTTTTTGTTTGTTTATTTGTTTTTGTAATATAAATGAGACAGCTGTCCTGATGATGCTTTGTCATGGTATAAATCTGAAACTTCATGTTGTTATGGAATAACAATTACACAATCTCCTAGTTATTCATTCCATATTTCTTAGACAAAAACAAAGCTCCATAAATTAAAGTGGTGTATTTAATAATACAACAGTAATCTGTGAACTGTTGAAAATCAAGACTTCTATCCAAAACTATGAAAACTTAGTTCGGTAATTTAATGAACAAAAACTTTTAAAATTGATTGAGAAAAGCATTTGCTGATAATTTTAGATAAGGATCTTACATAGTGCCTGCTTATCTCCATTTGACTTCACAAGCATGATGTGGTCTATATACTAAACTTTTATAAAGTTGTGTGTGTGTGTGTATTGAGGCACAGGATATGAATACAATTTTCTTTAAAATTTTCCAGGGAACATTTTCCCTTTTTTTTTTAACAGATGATTTTGCCTAACATAAATAGCTTTACTATTTGGAATTCAAAACTAGTTGGATTGGTGAAACAGTGAAATAAAATGATAAAGTAAAAAAAGGAAAAGGACTTCTGTGAAACAGTGTTACTGAATCACATACTAATTCATTTGTGGATATTAGTTTACTTCTTAGCCATGTGGGATAGCAAAGAATAAAACATGAGTAATCAGGCTTACACACGTGTGAAAGGGAGAATCCTTGACTACAATGAAGTAGTAAAGTAAAGTAGTAAAGTAAAATGCTTTCCCTGTTTTCTTATTAAAGTTGATTCCTGTAATTTTCTGAGATCGGTGGATCTCCTTATATATCCTAAGTCTGTATAGTAAGTGTTTTGCCGGATGTGGTCTAAATTGCTTATCAGAGTCTCTGTAGACATCATAACAGAATGCTGATAGAAATCTGCAGTTGTATTTCAGTAAAAACAAACAAACAAACAAACAAACCCACAAAAACAAACAAACAAAACAAAACAAAAAAACAAAACAAACAAACAAAAAAAAAAAAAACAAAAAAAAAACTAACCACCAACCATCTAAGCAACAATAAATGACAAAATGGAAGTGGAAGACTTGTAATTGGTAGAACTTAAAAAAAAAAAAAATGCTATCTGGCTCTTACAATAATGAATCCATTGAATAAGAAGCAGGAATTTTCCTGATTAACATACTGAATGTAGGTGACTGTCAATATAATAGATCTTGCATAGTGCACATTAAGAAAAAGTGGATATAAGCCCAAAGGGTAACAGCAAAAATTAAATACTAGTCTGAATTTAATACATCTTAATAAACCTGGGAGACAGAGTCCTTCAGAATTCAACATCATTTTTAGATTTTAATTCCAGTGTAATATTAGTTTTAACTCTAGCATAATGGTGAATACATATGTAAATAAATTTTTAAATGTTATTTTTGATGCAATCAATAATTCTTTTTCATATTTCCTATCAAGTTTCATTGGCCAGTTTTGTACTTCAAAACATTGTGTGTGCTCTTAATATCTTTTTGGAGATTGTGTTCTGTGTTAACTCTTTGAAGCATATGTGCCTAAATAAAGAAAACAAAATAGAATATTATTTTTGCCAAAGTGGTGAAGGAAGACATAGGATTCTGGGTTTGGTAACGATTAAACAGTCACCAAAGGGTGAATTCGAAGTGAACATATTAAAGTATTGGCAATATACCATTGAAATACGCAGGGACACTGGCAAAAGATATTATCAAAATGATTTAATACAAATGATAAATATCTAGACTTTTGATCTTTGGTACAATGTTACTACACATTTTCTTCTACTGAGATATAACTAAGAAGAGTTTCAAACAAAATTCTGTACCTTCATAAACCGTTTGCTATCAGCAATTTCTTGCAAATATTAGCATTTTCTGGGAGTACACTATTGCAACTAAAAATTCAACAATCAATTCTCCTTTGTCACCAAATTACAAAGTATTTGTAATTAGAATTTTCAATTTTTACTTCTTTCTTTTGCTTTACTTTCCCAGCTGTTTTCTTATTTAGTTTATTTATTTACTTGTTGGTTGTTGTTGTTGTCAGGTGTCTGTAACTTTTCCACATGCTGTGTAAGTGTTCTTAACAGCATAAAAATATGTTTCCATGTCCTCATTATTTTTCTTGGCTTGCTTCTGCCGTGAAGTATTTGGGAATCAAATCCAGGCTGTGTGCATGTCAGATAAACCACCGTTTCAGAGGCTGTGGATTTGTAGGTAACAAGTGAACTGCTGCATGTGAATTTTTTTAGCTTAGGGTTTATGATAGTTTGTCTTCTTATGGTTTTTAGCTTTTCCTGATATAATGCTGCTGTGCCCCAGTGAATATGGAACATTTGGGCTCCATCAGAAACTGCAGTAGTTGAACACACTTCATAAATTAACAGCAAAATATATCATTCAGAGATTGATCCTGATCTCATTCTATAACAGCACTGATGCAGTTCTCAGTGGTTTCAGTTGAAGAGCTTTGGCTGTGATTTTTTATTTGGTCTTTAGCACCAGAGAAGATGAATGAGGATGAAAGTAGGAAATCTTCTACGTTAACTGAAAAGCTAAAACGGAAAAGAAAATCTTCTTGCAGACATGAACATTATCAAAAACAACTTTTTGTTTCTATGTAGCCTCTTTAATTGAATTTCATTTTTATGTCCAAGAGAAATAAAAGGGTTGTGGATGGCTACGTAATGAATGTGTTATTTCTGCCTCTCTATATGTGTATCAAAGGATTGCCTGTAACCAGTTGATGTTCTGTGTTTCCACCAAATCTGCAAGTACATCCATGATTATCTTGAGTATTTTTTCTACTTTGGAATGTACTGTGATTAGGTAGCATTTTGAGAAAAGAGCTTAATGTAAAAATGATGTTAATGTGGGTTTCTCAAAGTGCAGGAGTCTGTAGCACATAATATGACTGTCATTACTCACAATGTCTTAATATGTTTTTTTGTTGCTGTTGTTGTTTCTTTTGTTGTTTTGTTTTTTTATTTTTAAGCAAGGATCCTGCATTTCATCATTAAATCTGGAAGCAAGAAAAATAAATATCTCATTATGCTAAAGAGCTATTTTTAAATTTTATTTTATTTTTTAGCATTCTTAATTTCACATGCATCTGATGTCATGAAACTGAGGTGAACTAAATATTATGGGAAAAATATGATGACCTAAAAGATCAGATAAAGATTCTGGAGAATTTTAGGTATCTTGGTTAATTTAAAGCCAGTTCTGAAGTGCAAAATAACTGACCTGATCCTATGGTAGTAGCTGCAAGGTTTTGCATCTCTGGGATGCTGGGACTTAAAAAGAGCCCTGAAGCAAGAATGGTTATGTCATTAGTTACTATGTTTGGCTTTGTGGCTGGCCAGTCTTGGTGGGAAAAGCAAAAGAAATGAAAATCTGTTGTGCACAACGGGAGGTGGACAGTTAATTTCCAACGTTTCTTGACCTCCCAATCGATCTTGTGTTTTCTGCCTTTTCAGAGCAATTTATGCTTTGAAGACATTTGCATAGCCAGCCTCCTGCAGAGCCACTTACCCTGGGTTCTGATCTGGATGTGATCTGCTAGCTTGAGCACTAAACATTCCAAAATTTACTCATTCTGATAAGCAACTGGTGACATTATGATGGAAAGTGTGTTTTTAAAGCTATTAAGTACTTTACTTAGTGCGTATATATCCTGTATTTCACTTATCATTTGACAGCAGAGTAATTGCAAAATGAACATTTAGATTGGATTGAGGACACCATAAGCTAGAACAGCTGTGGGTGGGAAGAAAGAGAAGCTTAATAATACATGCATTATGTCAAAAATAATAAATAAATAAATCTTGCCAAACTGACAGAATGCACAAGGTAGCAATGGTATTTTCATGTTAAATCTTCATGCCTGACCTTTTATAACACTTGCCATGTGACAGGTTGATTTCTGAGTCTTGAGCTAAAACACCTCATGCAGTATCAGGACAGTATGTGGTATTCATGGACAATTCACTAGACCTTTCTATAAATGGTGACAGTTAGATGACTTCTGTTTAAATTTAAGTACAAGCTTATGTATTTTGCTCGATCAGCACAACAAAGAGGTATTATATAGTGCAATATAATGTAACATATAATTAATATAGAATGTGTTAATAAATATATAAAATATACAATTATTTATGAATGTTATACTTCATTTTATAGAAGCTGGCAAATGTTGGAATGTTTCCAAATCCACAAAAGTTGGAATGTTATACTTCATTTTATAGAAGTTGGCAAATTCATACTTTTTTTTTTTTTTTTTTTTTTAATATACATACATATATATATATGGCTGGCTTTGTTTTTCAGAAAACCTGGCTAGACATGTTCTTGGGACTGTGTAAAGGAGGAAAACCTGTGAACAGTTCCTTCAGTTGCCCAGGAAAGACTCATAAACTTCTGGAAACTATCAATCCCAAACTTATTTGTAGCTTAAATTTAGGATTTAAAAAAAAAAAAAATAATTCTCAAATTATTTTTTTTAAAATTAATATACCCAGAAACATTGTTGTATTTCCTATCTAAATGTAGATTCTAGTGTCAAATGTAAACTCAAAAAATAGTTTATTTGAATTTTGTCTGAGTAGTTCAACTCCTTTTAATGAGGTGAGCTATTTGCCTCATTAGTGTAATTGCTTTGCTATTCTGCATTATTATCTTCAGCAGTAGGCTGTTTTCCAGCAACAATTGTTATACAAGTCATACTAATTTGTACATTTTCACTGTCCTAATATTCCACTGAGATACTACTTTAATTAAAACATGACCTTATTATTCATAACTAAATGTGAAGCATAACCTTTTATCCTCAAGGAATGTCATCAAAGGTTGCATCTTAGTTCTGCATCAGATCAATGACTGTCATGCAGGATGAAGATCCTATCATCTGTGAATGACATCTGATGGTAATTTATAACATTACCTGCCAGCTCATCCATCTTTAGAGACATACTGCAGTCATTCTCTATCTTTCCTTAGAAGCTTTCATTTAGCACTGCCTAGCCATCACTCCCCTATGATAGTCAGGAGACAATTCATAAAATCAGAGTGAATTACCATGTTTATATGTGTCTGACTAGGAAAGGCAGTAAGCAAGTCTCCAAAGGCAGAGATAAGCTTGTATATGCTGTACCATAAATTTTTTTTGTTACTGTACCCAGAGAGGAACCACTTTTATTTTAAAAGGTGAATAGTTCTGCTTCAAAACCAGTGGTCTGTGAAGCAAAACTGAATGGATGGATCTATGAGCAATGAATGGAACACCCTACAATAAAAAATAGCTACCCTCAGGTCAGCATAAAAATTCATTACAATGACAACTGAACATACTGCAAGAAAAATAACTAGTGAAATAACTAAATGAAGTACATAGTGACATATATCAATGTTAAATAAGGATTTTTTTTGTCTAAGTGAGTGTAAGAGACTTTTCTAGGTGTTAAAGCTATCAGCTGGAAACCCCAACCTTGTTCATAAAGAACATCACTGTTTTCACCACTGTACAGCTATTTCCATCAGGCAGAGTCATCATGAAAAACATCGTCATGCAGTGAGTCATGTGCAGTTCTTTAGATCCTTGTTTTCTGCTAATCCTTCATGGAAACTACTTGAGACTGATGGAAGAAAAAAGGGTACACAGGAAAATATACAATTATTTTTAGAGGATGGATGAATTTATTTATCCACTGTAATTTTGTCCTTGCTGAACATGTTTCACATATTTTTCCTTAAAAAAAAAAAAAAGAAAAGAAAAACAAATACCCATCGTAAGATAATGCTGTTAACAAAGGTCATTTAATGAAATAATTTTGTTTACTTGCTTTGCTCATTGTTTGGTAGGCATTGAATTAATTACGCTTACAACATTTAATAGGACTAGGTCTAATCTAAAGGTCAACTGGCAATTACTATTAGTTTCTGGTACTGTTTAACACAGATGGCAAGACACAGGGCTGACAGAGCTAAGTATTCTAGTAACTGAGCTGTGAAGATTTTTTATTATTACTATTTTTTTCAAGTTGTGAAGATAATTTTATTGTTATTATATATATAATTTTTCAAGTACTCACAATTTCTGGGAAGATCAGCTAGAATGAGATGGTGCTCTGCTTTTTTTTTTTTTTTTTTTTTTTAACATTACAATGAAATGATATTACTGAAACTTCAAAGTTATAAAATATCAATGGAATAAAGTTTCAATATTGAAAGAATCAGTGTAATAAAAATTATCAGTAAGATGATATACCTGCAATACCTAAGCCATCTTTAAATTGACTGGAATTACAGGAAGAACACAAGAATGTATACTCATTCAAAAAGTTTATTATTTTGTTGGGTTTTTTTCCTATTATAAACTGAAGTAGTCTTCATAAACATCTATGAACTTTAAAGTCAGATTTCAAAAGCCCACTGGACAAAATACCATGTCAAAATAATTTTTAAAAACTGTCGCATTTTCTATCTATCTTGCAAGAAGGATTTGTATGAGAATCACTTGTCATACCTTCCAAGTATTCTTTTTTTTTTTTTTTTTTTTTTTTTTCTCTTTTGCCTGTAATTTTTCAAAGTTCAATCACTTGTACTTTATTTCTTGCATAGCCTACCACTTTTGTCAAGTGTGCACCGGGATTAGTATAGTAGCACATTGCTCCAGAAAAAGAAAAAGCAAACATATAAATAGATAAACCCTATGTAGATAGGCATTGATAAAAAGGACAATTAGTGTATTGTAACAATTATCATTTTCACAGTACAACCCAGTACTGCTTTACTGAATTCATTATAAAAGAGTTTTATATATATATATAAATACATATATATATATTTATATTTATATATATATATCAAATAACAGGTTAATTCTCTCTGAGAATGACCTATGAATCAGTGTTATGGCACACTGAATTTTATCATGGGCCTTACTTAGTTTTCTTTTAATCTTTGAGACATAGCTTACTTGAAATGTTTCACACTCATTTTATTGAATTTATTTCGTAGTAGCTTACCAGTTAAGGACAGCAGTTTCTCTTCCTTCAAGGCAGATGGATATCCAAATCTTAGCAGTATGTCATTTTGAGAGTGTACTGCAGAAAGGCGGGTGATGGGGGGGTGAGGGGTTGGAAAGTTAATGAAGTAAGTTTGCTTTCTAATAACTGCTATGCAAAGATTCTTAGATGCTTTTCAGTTAACTCATAAATTTTGCTTAATTCCTAAGTGAGAAATACCTATATATTTCCTGATTTTCTGGCCTTTCATAATCAGTTTTAACTTTGATTTTGGTGGTGAAGATGCTATATTAAAATATTTATTCAGAATTTCATTTTTGACTGGAGTCTTTGAGAGGGCTGCAGCAAAATAGTTCGAATAATAAATATCTGCTAAAGGAAGCTTAGCCTCCTGTCGATCAGTAACTCTTCAGGTTGTTTTCAGCAGTGCTGCTCCCAAGCTAGACTCTCTGTGCCAGCACAAGGATTTACACTAATGCAGATGCAAATCTTTGTCTTTGCCATTTCTTAATTTTGTGACATTCCTGAAAGCCTATTTATTCTGCCGATAGTAATCCTTTTGAATAATAGTCCTACTCTCTAACACAGTGATTGGTGTCCTCCACAACTTGATTAGAATGAATAGCTGAGTTTGTAGGACCTTACTGTCGACCTGTGGCAGATGTAATTAAAACATGAACATCTGTGAGAAAAAGAGTTACTCATGTGTGTGTGATAATTTGAGTCTGCATATATTTTTAGGATGTAGAAAAGAGGATCTTTAGGATTAAACTTTTTTTTCTTTTTCTTCTTTTTACAAATGACGAAGACTGTGAAACTTCCCATATATGTCATTCAAGTTGAAGTCATGCATTGAAATGCAGGTTTTCCACCTACGCAGCAGAAGCTGGTGTTTTACAGGTCACCCATCCTTTTTCCTAGAGTAAATTGATGATCTGTTACAGACATCAACTAGTGTCTCATCTAAGCTTTTCTTTTTTTTTTTTTTTTTTGTTTTGTTTTGTTTTGTTTTGGTTTTTTTTGTTTTTGTTTTTGTTAGAGCATGGAGCTGTGAGCATGCTAAATCATTTTCTTCTGAACAACCAGTCAGTAGTTTGTAACATGAAGTACTGCTGCTCTATTTTGTCCAGTACATTCTGCCTAAATAAATTTAAGAGATTTTAACATTCTACTCATGCAAATTTTCCCACCAGGTCTCAGTAATACTGGTTAGATCAGAAGAGAGCAATTCCAGTTCCAATTTCTCTTTTTTATTACCCAGGATCCTAGCATTCATCTATAGGCAATTAAAGCATTTTGTTCAAGCTTCTTGGTGCCTTGATTAATTTTATTCTTGACATCTTTATTTCATGCTAAATGAGTGTTCATTTGTTTCTCCTTTATACTCTCCTTAGCTGTTAGTTTCATGTCCTTTGAGTGTCTGAGTCAAGTATTCACAACAATTTCCTTGAATTCAAGCGGTGAAATGGTATTTGTGTTAATATGGACTATCACAAACAAATACTCATGACAAGTAGATGTATAAAAAATCTTGTATTTGTTCTGCAGATAATATTCATTTTACTAACGTAAGTTAGGCATGTAGTCTAAGCTGTTCTATATTTTTCTTTTTCTCTGTAGTCAGTAGAGAAAGATATCTTCATTCTCCAAACTTTTAAAATGAAATGAATATACATCTGGAATGTCTCTGCTGGTGGAAGTAACAACCTGGTTAAAGCCTCTGCTTCAGTGCTGATCACTGCAGTGCTGCAGCATGAAGCAAATAACCATACCCTGTCTTTGTCTTAGAAACTTCATTTGCCTGTTCCCAATAGAATGTGGTTTTATTATCGCATTTATCATTAATCACACTCTGAACAGTAAACTGTAGGTTATATTGTAGGAAAACTAATAAACACACTATTCAGGAGATATTGGTAGAATTCTTTTAAACCAATTCCTGTTCATGTTTGTTTGCTTTTTATTTTATTTTATTTTATTTTATTTTATTTTATTTTATTTTATTTTATTTTATTTTATTTTATTTATTATTTTATTTTATTTTTAACTTTAGGGTGTATCACAGGGAATATTCATATTCTAAGAAGCAGTACATGTTTGTTAAGGCTTGTCAACGTTATGTAAGAGAGAAGAGAAAAATAAACCCTAAAAAAAGTAAATGCCCAGCAAAAGAGTTATATTAGTTGAAGCAGACAGCTGTGTAACTTAGTCCTGGAATAAATGTTTTATGTGAAATGACAGTAGCTGTGTTCTGAAGATTATGTAAAGGTTAGAATAAGAAGACTTTTGGATGCTGTACAGACAAAAATCAAGTTCCAGAATTTAGTGTGAGGAATAGGGGTCACAGTGACACAGGACTGCGGGATGCTGAGCAGTGATTAGATCCTTGGACAGTTTGCTGTTAATTAAACCTTGCTTCGTATATTGCTGATGGATTTGAAATCCCCTCTGGAACTGTAAGGGATTTTGTTTATTTGTTTTCAATAGTATTTCAAAACTGACATTTTTAAGGTGGCCATAAAAGATGTCATTTCTACTTTTAGAATCCATAACTCTAACCCAAAAAAAGCACCGATAGTGATTTAACACCCAACAAGACACAGCATATTTCCCCCTAATTTTTATTACAAATACTATTTCTATTTGAGTGGACTGGAAAACTGTGAATTGGGAAAGATTCAAGATCAAACTGTTCATATTCTGTCAATGTATCCTGCCTTTTGCTTTCTCATCATTTAAACTACAGAAGTATTTTCAAAGCTTCAGTGTTTTTGTCTGATTTCTCAAGACAGTGTCCAGTAGTGCAAGTACAGAGACAGGACTGTGATCCATGCTATGTTTAATCTGCTCTGGGATATCAGCATGCTGATTCAGCTGCTCATAGAACTCTAGCTCTGCTGAGCTGGCTTTGAGGTCAGCAAGGGTCCCTCCTTTAACAGGAAGAGATGCTCTGCTGATTCTTTCACCCTCCAGTAGTGCTTGTTGCTGTTCAGGTGAAGGACTACATAGATGCTGGGCTTTGCCTGGAAGCTTCCTCTTCAATCTGCAGAGGCTGATGAAGAAGCAGGTGGTTCTCTGCTTTCCCAGAGCTGTTCCAGTTCTCTCAGATATATGAGTTGGCTAAGAGGTAAAGAACATTGCAGATTTTCTTATATTTCAGCTTCAAATACCCCGTGCTATATCATAAACATTTGGAAAATAATAATAAAAATGTAGTGTTTTAATATTGAACATGGGGTTGGAGATCACAATCTAAGGAATATACTGTATGTGAAACCTGTTCTTTAAACACAGTAATAAAATTCCTGAATATCTAGTAATTATGAACTTGCTTAATTCAATGCTCTTTTCAGAGAAGTGGAAATAGAGATACTTGCAAGCTAAGACTTACAAGTGCACTTTGCAGGATTGTAAATCTGGCTTCAGATGAGTTTATCTTCTATACCATTCATGTCAAATGCTGCTCCAAGACATATTGATTACAGCCCTGATGAATTCCTGAGCGCATGTAAGATGTCACTTGCCCTGGTCAGAAGAGAAGAATTCAGTAGAAGCCAACTGCAGATACTAGTTTTTCTTTAACATTTTACCACCATTAAAACAAACAAACAAACTATCAAACAAGCAAACAAAGAAACATTAAAGAATTCTGTCACTTTAGCAGTTGAATTAATAAAGCAGTTGAAGTAAAAGCAGATTAATGCCAACACATTTACACATGAGGGGGAGGAACAGCAGAATAGTAGAATATATCTGAAGCTTTGTCTTTGTTCAGTCATGATCCTTCTCTTCTCTAGCAAACCTGGAAGTAAAAGAGTACCATCCCTTAGCAACCTCTAGTGCACAATATTCAAAAATGCAATGAGAGTAGAAAAAAAGATCTTTGTCACATTTTTACTTCATATCATTTTGCTCTGAATAGTTGTCTCTGCAGCACTTTCATTCTGAGATAGCATAATGTATTTTTGTCAAAGCACAATGTTTATTTGTACTGAAAACAGGTATATAGTTGTCCTCATTAAAACAGGTTAAATTGTCAACAACAGCTATATTTCTAATTATTTAATTTACTGTGTTGTTGTTATTGTTGTTTGGTTGGTTCTTTTTGTTTGTACGTTTTATTTTTGTTTTGTTTTTGTTTCCTTTTTTCCTAAGGAGATGTGGGAGACGTTATGAATCTGATTTATATGCTGCTTTCCAGGCTTTTAAAATTCAATATGTACTGATGTATGTCCTTGTAAAAGACAGTAGTTTCTTGTTTTTATTGTTCTCTGTGATATTACAGAAACTCTTGGGGTCAGACACTTTGCCTGCATAAATCATCAGACCTCAGTTTGCTCTAAGGCAGGAACTTAGTTTCGTTACTTGTTTCTCCAATAGATACTAAGGTTTAAAATATGTTAATAAAATACTTTGAGGAATAATGATAATTATTATTTTCAATAGAATACAATTTACCTAAGTTTTTCAGTGAAAAAGGACATATTTTCCTATTATGTATCTGAAAGTGCTGAACAAGCAGAGATAAGAAAGAAAAGTTAAGGAAACAAGATGCCACTACAACTAAAAAATAAACCAGCACCAACAAAACTAAAGGAAACATGTTTAATGGAAGACAATATTCTGAAATATAAATACTGAACACCTTTTTAACAAAGGATTCCATAGGCCACTTGTGAAATGATAAGCTTAACTGGGGCAGCTTTCTATCAGCTAATATTTGGCTTAGTGTTCTCCACTTTCAAGTTTTATGTTTTGCTTTCTATCATTTAGTTAGAACTGTAAGATAAGAGTTTTTGAGAAAGAGACATTTTTTGGAAACACAATTCAGCAAACTCTTAAAAGTTTATTTGTGCCATTGCCACTGAAAATTGTCCCAGGAATTATTTCTGACATACTTTGATAATTTTCAGAAACCAGAGAAGAAAGAACTAACCTGCAACATTCAGTGACAGGTATTTGCTGGGAAGGGTTGAAAGAAGTTCATACCCTGGCTTTGCCTCAGTAATGTGAGAACTTGTGCATCTCCTGGGTGATGCACATCTCCAGTTCCTGCTGGCCCCTTGTTGCCAGTCATTCTGAAGTAGATATTGCTCTCTCTCTACTACTGAGAAACTTTGAAAGGCCTTTGATTACTCAGTTGTGGCAGATGAAAATTTATTAAAATTTTTAAAGTAGATCTTTATGGGAAAATGACACCCCAGATAGCATTTTTTCGTGGCCAAATCTGTTTTATTCCAGAGGTATCTCAGATGACAGCTTGTTCCTATTAAGTGATCGATAAGCCCTGAACTCTTTAGAAAAGAAGGTTAGGGTTTTGGATGTGATATGAAAAATGTTTATTACTTTTTTTGCAGTTTTGTGACATTCAGCTAAATGCAAATTGTTCTTCATTACGTTATTTTGCTTGTTTGGTTTTTGCTTTTCATCCACATATTTATAAATATATGATAGCAATTACAGTATCAGTAAGAATAATAATACAGCAAAGCAAAGCCAATAATCATTGTGAAGAAGCGTATAGGAAGGACTAAATTAATATCAGAAAACTATAGTCAAGCTACAGTTAAGAAACAGCCTTTTTCAGTACTGTTCTTATAATAAAGTCTCTAAAACATTAATAACTACATGTTCGCAACAAGAAAATTTGATAGTTGAAAGAAAGGAGTACTAAATGCCTATTATTACAGCAATGCATATTATTAATGAACATAATAAAATATGAGAATTAGCAATACAAAGTAGAGTAGCATATAAGGAAAACTTAATAGTCTTGCAGGGGAGGAAGTGGAAACCCCATTGCTTGAGTTATTTAAAAAAGGAGAAAATGCAGCATTTTAAAGAAGCAGTCTGTACTGCAAGCTTTTTGCTAGATTGAATGTTACAGTATTCTTCCAAATCAGACAGGAGTGGTTAGTGAAGTTAGCAGATTATGATGGCAGTGTGAGTCAAGTGCTGAGTATTTAATATATGTAAGCTGATCTTTTGAGAGTATTATCAATGAGCCCTAAAGGAATAGAGATACATATATTTATTTATTTTAAAATTTATTTTATTAGCACCAAAGACCAATTATGAAATGACAACTCTGAATTGCCCTTAAAATGTCTGTTAAATTATTTTGTTGGATGTAATTTGGGGACCTCAGGAAAGTTAATTATGACAAAGGATGAGAGGGACAGTACCTACTGAGGTGTATGTGCTATGTTTCTGTTGCTGTGTGGGAAAGATATAAGAAAGAAAACTGGTCATCAGATTTTCATGGAATCATGGAACTTCTTGAGTTGGAAGGGACCCTTAAAGGTCATCTAGTCCAACTCCTCTGAAGTGAATGGGGGCACATGCAGCTAGATTAGATTGCTTAGAGCCTGGTGCAGCCTGGCCTCAAATGTCTCCAGGGATGGGACATCCACTACTTCTCTGGGCAACATGTTCCAGTGCCTCAGCAGCTTTATTGTAAGAACCTTCTTCCTTATATCCAAATTAAATCTCTCCATTTTAATTTGAAAGCTTTCTCCTTATCAAAACAGATCTTGCTAAAGAGTCTGCCCCTTCCTTCTTATATTCTCTCTTAAGATATTAAAAGGCTGTCATCTGGTCTCTCTGGAGACTTCTCCAGGCTGAGCAGCCCCAGGTCATTCAGCCTTTCTTCACAGGGGAGATGTTCCATTCCTTGGATAATTTTTTGGCACTCCTCTGGATGTGCTCCAGCAGAACCATGTCTCTCTTGTACTGAGAATTCTACATGTGGATGCAGAACTCATGACATCTCAGCAGTGCAGAGATAGGTAGGATCACCTCCTTCTACCTCCTGGCCATGATTCTTTTGATGCAGCCCATCAAAGAGAGGTTGGCTTTCAGAGCACACTGCTTGCTTATGTCCTGTTCATCATATACCAGAATCCCCAGTTCCTTTGTGACTGGGTTGTGCTCTTTCCTTATATCCCTCAGCTTATATTGGTCATATGGCTTGCCTCATGAGGTTCTCCCGTGCCCACTGCTTGAGCCTGAGGTTTACAACATATGCTTTCCATTTGAGGGATAATGTGTTTGATAGTTTCCTAGGGAGAAAATGTATAGAATATTAATTTCTCCCAGGCTCTCAGGATGTGTACTGAATGGTAATAGATGGGTCTTGCATACTCATACATTTGCTTACTTTCATAGTCATAGTATCATAGTCTTGTGCGTGTTGGAAGGGACCTTAGAGATCATTGAGTGCAACCCCCGGGATTTGAGCCTCCTGTGTAGCAGAGCGGCACTTCTACCACTTGCACCACAGGGGATTCGAACCCAGGCCCCAGTGTTGCAAAGCGGCATTCCTACCACTGCACCACCGGGGCACACATACTTTGTAATATGCTCCATTTGTATTAAATTACAAGTTTTCAAAACAATTTTGTTTCATCTTGAACTGACATTTTCAGAGTTACGGCAATTGAAATTTACTAACTTGATTGTACTTTTTAATTCAAGTGCACATTTGAAAAGATTGAAAAAGCTGTTACAATAGCTTAACTCCAGCTCAACAATTTGAGAGGCAAGAGTAATGTAGAGTTGGAGTCATTTCTCTCTTATCAGAGTTTGCTTAAATAATCTGAGGATTAAATAGAATTGCAAGGGTAGACTAGAATAACAGAGCTGATATTTTTGCTGTCCTATCAACTCTTCAGGTTTTTTTGTTTGTTTATTGTTTTTGTTTTTGTTTTTTCTCCACCTAAGCATTCACAGGAAAGCTGTGGGTGTCTCTTGTTGTTGATGTTGTTTCATATGTTTGTTTCTTTTTTTTTTTTCTAATTTGTTTATTTTTAATTTAAACAGGAGAAAGATTGGCAAGGATGACAAAACAAAACAAAACAAAACAAAACAACACAATTCCATCTATTTTCATAGTTGTTTGGACTGGGGCATTTTGTAAATACTTGACTCAGGCAAAACCTAATGATTTTTACCTGTCTGTGAGAAAGCAGTGAATTTGAAATGAAAAAAAAACAGTTAGCTAAGTATGAGTGAGTCCATTTAAGAGTTCCATAAAGATTTTTCTTGTATAAACATATACGTGGTGGCAAGAAAGTGCATGGTGGCTCACTTTCTTTTCCACTACAGCTATATATTTTCTATCACCAAAAAAAGGAGAAATAATCTGGAGATCTTCTGGTCTGAAATACCTATTTTTCTCACCCTCTACCCTTTTGCTTGAGAATCTCAGACGTATTGACTAATTTACTAACCAAATCTCAATGAGACTGTATTATTGCAGTTTCAGTAGATGTCATTTATCCATTTGCATCCATATTTTCATTCTGTGTAGATTGCAAGAAAGCCTATCAAGTTTACCAAGGAAATTTCTGTATTTATCTGAAACTGCTCTCTCAATCCCAACTATTTCATCTCTCTCACAAGGAAAAGAACTGTCTCGCTTCGGAGGAATGCAAGAATGAATTCCAGTTCATGAGTTAGGCTACTTGCTCCACTCCTGTGGTGACTTTATTCTGGGATGAATTTTGAGCTGTTTGCTCTTACTTGCTAGGTCTTATCCAAAGTCTACTTAGGGTTTCTAGAGTGAAAGAATATGTGATTTTCTCCTGTGTGTCTCTTGAGAGTAATGTCCAAGTGCATACAACAGTGCTGAAGAGATCCTATCAGGTAGAATCTAACAATATTTTTGCCATCTTTGATTATAAGCATGTTTTTCTCAGTAGAGGGTAAGCTGAGAAATACACCATTTTCTGACTTGCTCTTTAATTCCACTGAAAGACACTGAAGTGTTTCATGGTTTCTTCTGCTTTGGTATTGTTACTGATTTAGGCTTAATAGTGCCTTTGCGTACCATCTGGAGACAGAAATCTTTCTGTAAATCTATCAAAAGGCAGCAGTTCCCTTGGGAACTAGGTTAGGGTAATGAGTCAGAGACTATGCTCTTGCAAGTCTCTGGACACTAAATCTTCCTTTAAATGTGCATCAGAAGGCAGAATTTGACCCTTAGCAATGAATCTGAATGAATATGGAGGATGTAAGAGATACTTTCTTATCATGTTAAAACAGAGAGAATAAAATCAGTTCCTAAATATTTTTGTGAGCACTTGTTACTTAAAGAACTAAATTATCTCCAGGTTCTTTTGTGTGTGTGAGTTTTTTCTTTTTCTTTTTTTTTCCCTTTCTTTTTCTTTTTCTTTTTTTCCCCCCTCTCTTTTTTTCAGAGGACATTGAGTTTGACCCATTATAGTTGGCTGAGTTAACATCAAGAGTACTGCTGACTCTCAGAACTTACATCAGCTAATATTTTCTGAGGGTCTCTCTGTGACTTACACTGTAACATGGGAATGGACACTGCTTCCTCGATATTCCTTGAAAAGGCAGAAAATTTTTTATTTTATTTTTTTTTTAATAGTATAACAGCAACAAGAACTTAAGAACATAAGAAAAAATGCCATTCATTTAAAATGTTTGTTCACTAAATGCTGTTACATTTTAAATATTCACAGTACTTCCATAAAATATTTTCCCATATGATTTAATTTTATTCCTCTCTTTGCTCTTACGTTTAGATATTTCTTGGTCTGAACAACATCTTTTTTAGTCTTGCTCTTTTGCATCTCCAACAGCAGCTCCAACATATGCCTAATGCAAAGTTATGCCAGCATTTATCAGTCTAACTTATGGCAGCTACTGCAATTGAGAGCACTGAAATTAGGGCTACAATTACTTTCTGTTCACGAAGAAATAGGCGCTTCCAGAGGATTAATCTTTTATCCTCTGTAAGAAGTATCTGTCTCTTTGTCAAAGTCTGTGTGAACATACCATGTTTTCAGCTATTACCTGAAGTTAACTTGGCTAAACTGCTGAGCCTTCAACCCTAAGCAGAGTGACCATCGACAGGCAGATTTGGAGATTAAGTTTGAAAAGGGAAATAGTAGAGCAAGTTCCTTCACAGTAACAAGTCTGTGTGCAGTAATCCGGAGGCCACAAGTGTGCATGAGGCCATGGTTATGCATGACTAAGCACTGAATACTTGCTCATTCAGTGCTTGACACTACTGCTTAGACTGCCAAGAAATGTCACAGTTCTTCTGGATATTCTATAAGAAGGACAGACCTAGCCACAAGGAAGTTAACTAAGAAATGAGAGAAAAGGGAAGCATCAAAGAATTAACTTCGGTTCAATGAACAGTGGAATATTACTGACCAAATACAAATGCCAACTTCCACACTAGAAATGTTTTGTTTGGACATGTGCATTTGTGATAGTTTCACTTTTAAGAAATAGCTAAACTCCTACCAAATCTACTCTTTCACAACACTCCTTAAAGGAAGAATTTGGGGAGAAAAGACATCGGGGGAAAATAAATTAAAAAAAAAAAAAAAAAAAAAAAAAAGCTGAGATCCAGATAATTAAAAGAAGAAGAAACACATACACAGTGGAAACAACAAAAACAATTGTCCTCTACTTCCCAATCGCAAGTGATCTTAGGAAAGCAAGATCTCAGCACTTTCAGCAGTTGTTTGAGAGGGCAGATGTTTTCATGATGAGAGTCCCCCCATTTCCTTCCCTTTTCCCATTTTTATTGCTGAATGAGAATATCATCACATGGTACTCATATAAAGAGATGTGCACACAGCCCTGGAGCAAGGGGTTAACACTCTCTAAATTGTGCACTGTAAGGAAAAAGTGCATTACAGATAATAGTCTGCCCCCCCCCCCCCCGCACATCGGTGTCATCTTGCCCTGTGAATATCTAATCACTTTTCTGCCAGATGTCTTTGGGCTGCTCCCAAACTCCTATCCTTATGGCCTTCTAACCCTTTTTTTCCCAGACTTAGTGCCTGCAATTCCCCTTTTCTTTGCCCTCCTCAACATATACTATTTGTAACTACCCTTGTCATGGTTTCTTTGAGGTCCCTTTTCCCTTTCAGTAGCAAAGTGTTCCCTTTTATTATGGGGCCCTTTTCACTCTTCAGTATGTGTTAACTAGTTAAGTGAGTTCTGCTAAACTCACATCAGTATTCCCTTGTCCCAGCATTCAAAGTCTGTTGCATAGTCTTTAACAGTGTATTATACCTCTCAGCCTTTTCACAGGCTTGTGGATAGTCAAGGAGGTGATACACCATGTTAGTGTCCTGGCTCATGGCTCAGGAGGTTACAAGATTATTTTGGAACTGAATCCAGTTTTCTGACTTGACTCTCTCTGTGGTACTATGATTTCATAAAACTTACTTTGCCACACCCAGAGTGGGGTTTTGAGCAGTAATAAGATTCACTGGGTATGTTTCCTGCCACCTAGTAATTGCATCTACCAAGGTGAGTATGCAGCACTTGCCATAGTAGGTTCAATTCTGTGATTCTGTGATTTAGTGACATGGTCCAATATGGTCTATTTGCAAGACCTAATCATAAACAAAAACTTAGCCACTGCCCCCTATGCCACGGAGATTTTACTTAGGTGGTTTGCCTGATTGTAGCACATATTCCACACTCATGGGTGACCTGTGTGATAGCTTCAGTGTTCACATCCACCCAGATCTCCCCATAGGTGTCCTGAAGTTCCATTGTCTCATGGAATAGCTTACCTTACTTTCCCAGTCCATTTTGACCTGACTCACTTTTTTAAGACCAGTTCATCTACGTAGTATTCTTCAGTGGTATGATTCTTGGTCATATTAGTATCTACGTACCATATTTTTGCATCAGTGCTTTTCCATTCAGTTGCAATGTCTTGTCACAATGCAGCAGCCCAGTTTGCTTTTGCCTCTGCTCTGCAAATTGTCCTGCTTCCAATGCTGTACCTATCTCCATGGGCATTTGCCAACTTCCATAAGTCAATATAGAGTACTGACCGCTTTTCTTTTTAAGCAGTTTTTAGGGCCAGTTGTATGGCTTTCACCTCTGCAAACTGACTCTGCTTTTCCAGTGGCTTATACACAGCAGTTTTCCACTTCCATTAGTTTCCTACAACTCTTCAGGATACATCAGTGAATAAAACATAATGCTTTTCATATTCTGGTAGTTTATTATGTGGTATTTGACAGAAGTCACCTCCATGGGTGATACTCCAAGATCTATTTTCTGGACAATTCATGATCTTTCCCAGGTGTGGTGGTCCACTTACCTGCTCAGTATGCATTGAATGGGATACTTTTCCTTTACAACTGGCAGCAGTCACACCCAGAGGCTGAAGAGTTCCAATGAACTCTTGTTCAGTTTCTTTCTCTGTAACCCATTCTCTAGAGAGGGATCCCAGCTGCATGGCTTCCTCTAATTTCTGCCTACTAGCTGCACTGTCCTGGTATCAGAGCAGCCTGGTGAGAATGTGCTCACATGGGTGATGGCCTAAATCCCTTCACATGTCTCTCAGCTGATTCAGTGATAGGGATCTGGTGATATGAATACTGTTACCTGCTTATCATGTTCAGAGACCTTCTCTTCCTCTTCGGGGTGCTGAATAGTGCTAACTATTGTGTGATAGGTGCATTTCAGGCCCCAGCATAGTGTAATGAGCTGTAACTCTCTGCACTGCCAGGATCTGGGTATTTCTTTCAAATACCTTTTAAAAAGTATTTATTTATTTATTTATTATTATTTATTCTACCCTTGTTCAGATGTGAAGTTCTAAACAGTCCAAACAGAAACGTGACAGGCTCCTGCCTATATTGACTTGCACAATCAAATTTTATAACCATGAAATAGTTATAAAGCAGGTATGTTTATTCAGTGATGCACACATGCCAGATGTGGTGAGGGGGGAGGGGGGAGGGCTGACCCTCCAAACCTGCATGCTGGATGCAGGTAAATCTCTTTATTTACAGAATTAATGCATGAATATTCATAATATCTCTAAGAAAGGAGTGGTTATTATTATAGTTACTTCTAGGAATTCATTATAATATTTCACGCCCTATTTCATGCCAATCCTATGTTCCAAACTCCATCCCTAATTAATGCTTCCACAAATGTGCACTGGTGGTTTTACCAGTGGTCATAGGGATGAAGGATGCATATCTTCCTCGCAGTATATTTCTGACCCCAGTGTAGTTTGAGGAGGTATTCTGTCTTCAACTGGTTCAGTTTCTAGAATGTGTCACCTTGGACCAATAGGCAGGCTCCCTGGTCTACAGTTGAGGTACCCCACATCCTTCCCATAGTTTGTGCTCATCTAGTTTTATGATTTTAACAATACAACAAATTAGCCCTTTGTCCAGTATCTTCCCACATACCCTGTCATTTGCTACCACACTTCCATACGGGAGATTTCTCTGTACCATTTTTAAACAACTGTTTAATCTAAGGAAAAATCAGAAACACATTATGGAGACATAGTAATAGAAGCATGTGAGTAATCCAAAGGTGTTCAAAATACTCAAAAGGTGGTAATTAGCCCATAAGGAAAGGGAGGAGGTAAGGTTCTTTATATCCTCCATCAACTGACTTCCAGGGAAGAAAAAAGACAGAGTGTAGCTGTTAATATTCTCCAAGAGATAGTTCCCAGAGTACAGAGATGATAGCAATGCAGGGCCTGAATTCTAGAATAGGCTCAAGGCCAATACTTTACAGCACAGAAAAGGTAAAAAGAAAACAAAAAAACCCACAAAACAATCATAGCGGTTTACAAGCTCTCAGATCTGAAATAAAGTAGAACAGAGAACATGGCATGGATAACATAAAACAGGATCACATAGAATATTAGGAGTAAACCAGTCAACTTTGTGACAAGAATTTATTACACAAGTAAGTTTCCTCTGAAGTGTTCTAGTCTAATCTGTTCTTATCACAAGCTTTCGAGCTCCATGTTGGGCTAAGCCCTGAAGGACTTTGCTCTTTTCACCCTGATTGTCAGCTGAACTCCACCACAACCATTTTGACAGTTCCTCTTTTCAATGGAACAGATAGGAAAACACAGAAAATATGATTAAAAAAAAAAAAAAAAAAAAAAAGGCTCATGAGTTAAGTATAATTTAATTAGGTAGAAATTTACTAATAACAATAAAAACAAGCCAAGGCTGAATAGGAGCAAAGAGAAAAAAGCTATTATTCCCTCTAGAAAGAGATGTTCATCCATGTTCTAGGAAGTAGGACCTAAATATTCATAAAGGTTGTTCAAGAGAACAGATGTTTTCATAGTCAACAATAAAAGCAGGAAAGGGAGCATTATAACAAACATTTGTTTTATTTTATTTGCTGTATTATATATAGCATCTGTGACATCATTTGTGCTATACCTTTGGTTGTTGTGGATCAGCTGCCTTGGTAATGTCCCTTCCTGCCTTTAGTTCACCTGCTAGCCTTCTGCCTTTGTAGAGGTCTAGAGAGACCCCTAATGTTTTGTCAGCACTGCTTAGCAATAGGCAAAACATTAGTGTCATATTGACACTGATCTGCCCTCTAAAAGAAAGCATAACACTATATGGGCTGCTGTGCAGGATGTTAACACCATCACAGCAGAATCCAGTACAATCTTGATGTTAAAAATAGTTTAGCATGATTTAGGGTTTTATAAATGTTCAGAGAAAATCTTCTGAAAGTGAATTGATTGCTAATGAGTGTTGGAAATTAAGACCAGACTGTGGTTTAGGAATCAGTGCTGAGATTTTAGATTAAAAAAAAAAAAAGTAATTTGGAGCTAACTTCAACTTTAAGATAGGTAGCCAAGGCTTGTCTATCTCTAAGAACGAAAAAAATATGTTGAATATTTTCTGCTTTAAAAGTTCAGTAATGAAGTATGCAGTACAGCTGTTGACAAACGTATGTTTTAGCTAATATCCTGACTTGGAAAAAAAAAATTAATAATAATAATAATAATAAAAATATTGTGTGTTATTTCTAATACTGATTAGTCTTTATTGTTGATTCTAACTTCAAGGAATCATTCTGCCCAAAAGCACAGAATAGAATGTTGTTTTTTTGATACTAAGGGCTAAAAGAAAAATGAAAAATAAAACCCTCTGAATGGAAGATTAACATGAAAGAGAAAGCCTGGAGCACAATCAACACTTAGTCAGAGTGTCAATAAAGTTGTACTTTTTATCAGATTGAAAAAAAATAGATATCAAGGTGATTATTCCTTTCTCATTAATGAGGTAGAGCTGGAACATTTCCAGTTTCACAGAATTTGGGTATCAGCAGAATGAAATATGGACTGTATGAACATCATAATCAGTCTTCCTGTTAATCATGACTCTGTGCATAGTTAGATTTCATTTCAAAATTGCTGTATTTTGCAAACATTAAAAATAAAATAATAAAATAAAATAAAATAAAATAAAATAAAATAAAATAAAATAAAATAAAATAAAATAAAATAAAATAAAATAAATTGTCCAGAAAGTTTCTGTATAGTTCTCCCTCAGTTGTCTTTGGGGACCCATTCTGCCATTGCTGTTATTCTTTCCCTCAACAATCCCAACCCCATTACAACTTCTTAGCAGCACAGCCATCTGATTTACAAATAATACATTATTTCTGCCAATATGCTATTGCATAACAAAACTACAGGATGCCTGTTCATGTAAGGGCTCTTCTGAAGGTAGTTCTTCCTATTCTATTGTGTTGGCCCACAGTGTTAGAGGCAAATGTTGGTGGTCTCACAGAAGGTGTTGAACCTTCCTGCCAATATGCTGTTATATTTTGTTTCTATGTGACATCTAGTTCTTAAACTGCATGAAGGAGTTGGAAAACTTGAAGAGACAGAAGACAGATGATTTGAGTTTTTGTATTTAATTTTGTTTATTTCTTGGTTCTGAATGATTATTCAGAATGAATAATTATTACCAATGGAAGGTGAAAAAAAAATATGTATCTTTTTTCAGCCATCTTTTCAATTTCTCAGGTCTGTTAACATTTCTAGTTGATCGGAGAAAGGTGCAGGCTTTCATTATGTTACGCACACTCTTTATTTTCTTTCTCTTTCTCTACTCTTCCTCTTCCTTTCTCTTCTCCCTTATATTTAATGCTTACTAAATTGCTATTTTAGTACATATGTGAAGTATACAGATATACATACACATTCCAGTACCACAATAAAGCATGAAAATACACCATAGATAATATTCTTCGGAGTTACAAGTCTAGCTCTGTAAAGAGATAGTGGCTTGCTCAGAGAACCCTTATTCCCCAAGTGTCTAGATGAACTAATTCTAGCATTACAGATGCTCTAGGAGGCACGTACATTTAAAGCATGTAATTTACAAGAGCTAACATTAAGAACTGTGATTAATTAATTAATTTGTTCAGTGTCTTATTGTATACTCGTCATTTTCTAACGTATAGCTTAAATGCATGAACTTACTTGGAGAAAGAGGAGAAAGGAACAACAAACTCCACTGAGTTCATGTACAGAATCATATTTAGCTTGGGGCTGCATTTATTCCAAAGAGGAATGTCCTTGGAGCCTCACTTTTTTGAGCATATTGTTCCTCTCACTGGATTCATTGGTGAACGTTGTGTCCTGAGAGCAGGGATTAAAGCCAGTCTCTTCATAAGAAGTACAGAATGAAAAGCTTTTGCACCTAAAAAAAAAAAAAAAAAAAAGGCTCACTGATTAAAAAAGGCATTCACTGTATAAGAAACATTTTTTTAGATCCTTTCAATGCTTGATGAAACTTGAATGCACATTCTCTGAAAGAGTGCACAAAGGCTGCTCTGAAAGTACTGTTTCTTAGTTTATTATGTGGCCTTTAGCATCCAAGACAGATATTGGCATTATGGAAGTAGAGGCTGAAACTTCCCAACAACATTCTGTTACATTTTGTTGCTGAGTGACAGATGGCAGCAGAGGGGCAGCCTGACCAAGTGGTGTCTGACGTGGAAGTGCAGATGAAGCAAAGATGTGTAATTGAATTCCTCCATATGGAAAAATATATATATACATATATATTTAAAACAAAAACAACAAAAAAAAAAAAAAACCAAAAAAAAAAACCAAAGTATCCATCTATGCTTGCTGAATATTTATGGAGACCAGACAGTGGATGTGAGCACAGTGAGGTGGTGGATAGGGCATATCAGTAGTGGTGACAGTGATGTGAAATAAAAGCCATGTGCTGGACAACCATGCACAGCTGTCACAGCACAAAATGAAGACCATCTCAATGAGATCATCTGTGTGAATAGGCAAATTATGACCAGGGAATTGTTTATGGAGCTGAATATTAACATCAGAAATGGTGGTGGAAACACTGGGCTATCACAAAGTTTGCACCATGTGAATCTCAATAATATTCACACAGGAACAGAAGGAATACCATATGCAAGTTTGTTTGGACCTATTGAACCAATGTGAGGCTGAAGTTATTAGTATCCTGGATCACATCATTACTGGTAAAAAGACTCAATTTCCCCTCTAGGAGCCGGAGTCAAAATGGCAGTCTATGGAGTGGCAATATGTAAATTCGTCAACAAAGGAAAAGTTCAAGACACAGCTCTGAGTGGATAAAGTTCTGTTCTGTCTTTTGAGATAGGAAAAGAGTGATTCTTCTACATTTCTTGTAACACAGAAAAAAAACCAAAACAACAAAAAAAAAACTGCTATGTTTTAGCGCTGACTAAGCCGAAAGCTTGAACTCATAAAGCCAGGACAGAGAAGACCTTTCATTTAGAACGTGATAACACCAGACCCCACACCAGTTTAAACAACATAGAGTACATTGCCAGTCTTGGCTGGACTGATGTACCGCACCCACTGTATAGTCTGGATTTGGCACCTCCTGACTTCCATCTTTTCTGGCCAATGAAAGATAACTGCTTGAGTACTGTTTTCCCAGTATGTTGCTATCACAGCTGCTGTGATACAGTGGCTGACCTCCACCAGTGCAGATTATTATGAGTGACTTTAGAGCTCCTGTTCATCACTGGTGAAAATGCATAGCTAATAGTGGTGATAGGGAGCATCTCAACCTCATTCTTCTTAGAGCATCTTTCCCTTCTGCACTTCTCTGAACTATTTAAATATGTGTTTAATTGGAAAAGAGAGGAGGTGGATTGTTATTCTATACATAAAAGGGTGAATAATTCTCCAGTAAGTTTGACTACTTGGCTTAAAGTATTTTTCTCTTTTCCCCCTGAAAATGGATCACTTCCCAGATAGAAAAACTGAAGAACTACTGTCATGGAACTGGGCCAAACCAGTCCATACACCACTGACATCTACAAAATAGCAAAACTGAAAAACATATGATTCATCACAACTGCTAAGACTGGGTTTCTGAAGTCAATAATTTTTATTTATTTTTTGGTCTTCTACATATTGAATGTGTAAATACTCCTGTGTTTATCCTGTGACAGGATAACTACAAAAAACAGTTTGATATCTATTTGACATCAGAATTTCATCTCTCCTGCAGGACCATGGCTTGATTCTTCTCTTCCTTTTGGACATTTCATAGTTCCTCTAGGCCTAGCCACACAAAAGGGGAGCCCATTGCAGGTCTCTTGCCTCCTTTCATGTCTGCCCTCAGCAATTCACAAAAAGATTTTAATTGACATACTTTGTGGAAATGGCTTTAACTGTTGTTGTGTGTGGTGTATTTTATGGATATTGCTGAATCTACTTAAAAAGAAGCCACACAGGAGTCTATGATTACAATATGTTCTTTGATTTATTTTTGGATTTGAATGTGCTGTTTTTCTGTGCTGGTAAATTAATGTGCATAGAGGCTAAACTTCTGCATTTCTTGAAGAATACCCACTGGAAAGCCGTAGAGTTACATTTGCAATTTTGTCTTCTGGTAGGTTTAACTTCAGCCATGGCACTGAAGTACATTACAAAATTCTTGTTGAATGTACTCAGCATTCTTAGACAAGATCTGATAGCATGGACTTCTATGATCTCAAGGTGGATGAAAGGCCTGAATTAATAGGAATTTTTCCCACGCAGAGCCTCCTTCATCTGCACATGAACTAGACATATAGGCAGTTACAGTCCAAAGTGGAGGTGTAGATTTGACGGCAGAAGAAATTTCCATAATCCTGTTATAACAGCAGCTTAGGAGATTAACAGCTCTTACCTATGACTTACTTTGAATCAAGCTTATTATTCATTAAAGCTGATGGAACTACTTTCTTTTATACCTTCAGATTTGTATTAAGTATGCACTTAGTTTGAACATCACATAGTTTCACAATAAATGTAAAATGTAATGTGTACTTACTCTGTGACTCATGGAAAAATACGAAGTCCTTCATTAATTACTATTATGCTACTTTTACAGAACTGTCATTCTTCTGTTATTGTAACTGAGTGAAAGTGATGGCTGTACTTCTCTAGCTACTGTGCTATTTTGCATGGAAGCTGATTAGTAAAGCAGGTCCTAGTGTGAGAACAGTGCATTTACAGGTCGTTCCTGCATGCCTTGAGGGCTACCAGTCAAGCAAACAGAATATTGAGGTTGTTAACACTAGCAATCAAACAAGTTTTAAATGGAATGAAAATACAGACACAAGAGTAGTAGGAGCTTTCTGGAGAGGTATTTTGTGATTGAAGTTCAGGGAGAAAAATGGAGTCAAAGAAGCAGGTGACGATAGCTTTCCTTTTTAATTTAGCAGCATTTCAGATAACAAACATTTCCTGAGAATTCCCCATTCTTAATCTCAATTTAACTACCAGCATGGAAATTCCCTCTTTCCTGAACTTTTCTTACTCTGCTTATCGTCTTCTCTAATATAGTCATTGCTTCAGAATGATATTTTTACCTATCAAAGTATAAAACTACAGGTTAGCGATATTCTTGGGTTAGTATTATGACAGGCAGATCTTAAAGGTGTTCCCAGCAATGAGGAAAAATGCAGCTCTGTAACTGGTTCCTGCCATTAATTTTCCAATTACAGTGCTATTCAAATTTTCTCTGTTATCTTAAGTTTCACTGTATAACATATATAAATGCATACGTAAATACATAAATACTAGACATCTTTTTAAATTACAGTTTGTAATAGCTTTCCTGTGTTTTTTTAATGTATGAATCTTCAATACAAATATTTCAAAATATGCAGTTTTGGCAAATATCTCCAATACATAATTTACAAAGTCATATAATATAGAATGCTACTCATCGTACACATAAATTAAAAAGGTGTGATTTAGATTTTAAAATGCATGAATATCCTATTTAATGGTAATTATTCTTAGACTTATTGGCTTCTGCCAAAACTATATAAAAGATATGTGCAAAGAGATTTTCAGAAGATACATGTTTATCTCTAGTTTTCTCCTTTATTTTTGTTTTCTTCCTCTGCTTGTGTGAATTTTTATTACCTACAGGTATCCCAGTTGTTTTTTTTTTTTCTCTGTGTGATACTGAATATAAATTAAAATAAAACAGGACAGTATTTACCAGTTACTGTGATATTAAATACCTGAATATCTGAAAGAATTTTATGCTTGATAATATTATCATGATGAAAAGGAGATAGATGAACCTGTACTCAAAAGTGCTGGATAAGTGACACAGCAAATTAAATGTTATAATGCACCTCTGTGCATCCATATAATAATTCCATTACTTTAAGCAGTAGTTTGTTTTATAGCTTCATTGAGATAACATTATACTTTCATACTGAGGGGAGTAGCTGTCAAAACTACAAGAATGGCTGAACAAAGACCCTCCAGATTTTTCTTGCCATTTGAAAAATACAGAGCTTTTGATCATGTCAGAATTAATCAGCATGAATAGGCATTGAGGTATCACCAAAAATCCAAGTGTTTTGTCTTAAAATCATACAGTATACAATTAATTATTTTATTTGCCTTTTCATCCATTCCTCTCTGTATTTATGTACTTGTTGACAGCTGTACTTAGTGGAGTGACACACAGCCTTCCCTAGAGCAAAGCCCTTTGAGCATGTGCATTATTGTGTTATTCAGCTAGATGGAATATATTGCCCTAGGTCAATGTATCCATTTAGGCAACCACTTAAAAGGCACTGATTCACTTCTATCCAGATTACAGCAGGACACAACATTTCTGCTGGCAGCATTATCAGTACTAAACTGAGAATACTGTCCAGCAAAGAATGGTCAGGAGATTGGGATGTTTCTGTGCCACTGACATTTAAAAAGTCTAATAAAATATCAAGGTTTTCGCATTAGGTGTAATAAGTCATCATCTGAAATGTACACTATTTGGATATTGTTGGTGGCCTTGTGGTCTTCTGATAATTAATATACTGCCCTTAGAATGATTTACATAAGAGATTATATGCTAGGTGTGTTCTTCATTAAGCTGAATATTAATAATACCATCCATCAAGGAAACCATATCAATGTTATGATAGGGAGAAGGATCACATTGGCTGTGTTCAAGTGCTGTACAAAATAGAGTCACATTTCTGTACAGTCATGGCTTATTCAGTAGAACAGTCTTCAGTTAATGTTCAAGAGGGAATCAAAGGTTTACCATATTATTTTCTCATGATGCAGTTTTACAGTGTTCTACTAAAGTAGGATAAATATATGAAACTTACTCACTTGCCCCTTAAGTTCTGTTCAGTAGAAGAATGGAAAGAAAAAGATAAATGGTAGCCAAGCCACAGAAGTTGGTGTATTTTTAATTGCAAATTACATAAAAATCTGTCAGTCTAAGATTGACATGCATATTTTTTATGTTTACATCTTTCCTTCAGAGGCATGAAAACAGGATAACATGTAATGATGCTCCTTCCAGATATCACAGCTTAATTATCTTGTTGCTGTTTAGTAAAACTGTGGAGAATATTTGAATGATGATTCAATCAAAATCTTTAGGTTACTTGTGGTAATCTATATGAAAACTGTTAGCAGTGATATTGCAAGAATTAGTTAAAATGTGATTTCACACGTATAATGTTTTTGTTGTTTTTTGCTTGTTTGTTTGTTTGTTTGTTTTTTGTAAAGTCTCATTGGAATGGTAGGACGATGTCAGAGCTGAAGTGCCCATTCTGCATTGTTTGCCAAATGCCAGTGTTGAAGTATAAAAGACTACTTGGTCTCAATATTTCTTAAAAATGTACTTCCCTAGAGAATGGTTGATATTCTGGATTTTTTCCATCTTCTTCTGTGCCATAAAATATGCAAAATGGCCTAGTAGTCAAAAGAAGCCATTATCACAAGTGTAGGAAGACTGAAAATATTTACACTAACAATTGTACTAAATTAGTAAAAAATAGAAAGCTCTGAAAAATTAATGCTGAGTACTCTGCTGAGAAAACAAAACTGCATGTAAAATAGGTAAATATGATAAAAGTGTACTTTTGTGTTTCTCTGAAAGATGAGCACAAATTAATTTTCTTACAAGCATGTGGGTTTCTGAATCCTTCACTGAATTTCACCAAGGGTAAATAACTGATATAAAAGTATTTTCATGCTCCCATGGCTGTGCCCCTAAACAGAATTCTTTTACTATGTTAGCCAATGTAAATCGAAATTTGTCAATAGTCTGTAAGTCGAAGATTTTTAGTCTCCATATTTGAGTGAATCCATGTGTAAGGAGGTGTTGCAAAGGCATTTGATTATCTGACTTAAATCTATGTTTCATTTCAGTAAATCAATTGTTTCACCAATCTATAGAATAATCAGGAATTTCTAAAGGACAAATTTCTCTTCAGATGCCTGGCTATTTAAATTGGGTTTAGAACTCCTTTATCAACAGGATAAATAACTTTGTGTGCACTATAGTGCAGCTTTAGTTTTACTTAACAGCCACTGTTTGCTCCTGATACTGCAGTTTTTACTGAAGCAAAACTCCCATTCTCACTTTGGGGGTGGGGGTGGGGAATGGGAGAGAGCTACTGAGCCTTTTTGTCCTTGCTCAGAATTTTACCCAGTAAAAAGAACAGTTTGAAATCTCTGATCTAGGGCTACAAATCTATGGATTCTTTTCATTAATCTGCCACTGACCAATTATAAAATTTTGACCAATTAGTTTAACTTCTGTTTCCATCTATCATTTCATTCCTTGTCTTTTGTGCACACTGGTAATTGTATTGTTCTGCTTATTAGAGTGAGAGGAGATTCTTTGATATATGTATACCTGATGCAAGATTAATAAATAATGGTTCGATTGTTTGTCTGACAAGTTTATTACAAATCTTAATCAATCAGGAAGATGAGGAAGGGAAGGCCAGAAACTACTATGAATTAGGGTGATGGGGAAGGGAAAGAGGGCAACAGGAAAAATAGGAAAGGAGCAAGAATTATGTAAATCACGAATAGTCACCACTAAAATCCAGCAGCATCCCATTGCATGCCATTCTGATGGTCCAAGGCCAATACAGGAGCAAAAGCACAGGAGAGAACAGCAGCAGAGTGGCTGGCTGTAGGCAGCAAACAGGTTCAACAACAGCGAGTCCAGGTCTCAGGTAGCAGGCCCAGGAGAGTCCATCAGCAGGCAGGTATCGTGTCATGAGGCATCTGATGTCAGACACTATCCTCTTGGTTGTAGGTCCTTTTTTTACCTTCTTCTGCCAGTGTGACATTCTTGGGCACTTTGGTAAGAGTTGTGCAGGAATTCCTGGGCTCTTAGATAAGAGTCATGTGCAGCACCCCTGAGCATGGTTATCTCCCATGAGATGAACCCACACAGAAGACTGCTTATTGGACATTAAGCTGCTAATTGTCTCTTATTGCCCCTGGATTGCAAATCTTCAGAAAAAAGATTTATTGAACTTTGACCTGCTCTCTCCTGGACTTGCCCATCTGTGTTCCTCAGCAACCTTTGAGACAAAGTTGCAACAAGAATAATCTCTTACAGTAATATTAGTCTAAAGCATCTCTCCTCACAAATTTGCAGTGTCTTGGATATCTGAGTTCATTCAAATCTCTGGAAAGTTCTGTAGTCTGTATTATACGAAGTCACATCTACAGAAGGCTTGATAGACGGTAATTGTTTATGGGCATTAAATGAATCAGACTTCCAGTGAACTTGGAGAAATCTGTATCAGTGTAAGAGACTTCTGATAGTCAGCTAATTATCTATAACTTCTGCTCCATAATTATTACTTTTGTGCTTGAGAAACATAGTTGTTTATCTACTCACTCCTACCTGCAATTACACAGAGACTGAGGAAAAGTACTTAACACTGTACTTAACTATCCTTCCATCAACACATTATTTAAGACCTGAGTTTACTGACAATACTATAAGCAAATGCTGTGAAGGTTAATGAATGAAAGAAAGAAAGAAAGAAAGAAAGAAAGAAAGAAAGAAAGAAAGAAAGAAAGAAAGAAAGAAAGAAAGAAAGAAAGAAAGAAAGAAAGAAAGAAAGAAAGAAAGAAAGAGGAAAAATAAATCCTCCTGCATGTTATTCCAATGGCATTGTTAGCGAATAACCAGCACAGGAGGATGGGAGTCTGACATTCCCTTAGTAAGTGCTCTGCTTCAGTCAAGGTGAGAGAGACACAAAGGTATCCAAACAAAATATGTAGATTTATTTACATTTTTTGCATGGTAGTTTCTTCTCTCTAATGAACAATGCATACAATTTGTTTTCTGTATATAGAACAATTAGTCTATATATATCCAAGATATAGTCCATCTAAATCTGTTGCATGACTGTTTGATCCTGAAATACAGATCATAGGATTAATAAACCAGATGCCCCATGCAGTATCAATATCTTTATTTATATATATACATATATTTTATTCAATATCTTTAGCAGAATAGAACACTACTTCACTAGCAATGTCATGGTATGGATGTTCATTTACAGGACCTCTTAATCTAGTTTAGAGTTTAAGGAAAATGAGCACTGTGTATTTATAATTTGGCCTTAACTTGTTAAAATACCTAAGGCTAAATGGCTTTTTTAAAAATAAACAACTCATTGTTTTAGAGACAGAAGAATTACTATATGGGAAGAAATGTATATTATCCATTTCATTGCTAATATTTGTAATGAAAATTTGAAGCAAGTTATATGCTACCTTGACAACACTTACATAAAGTGCCTGCATAATAAGACTCATTAGCATATATAGTCATTGTTAATACACTTAGTTTTGCTGGGAACTTAATGCATTGCAAAACAATAGGACCTTCAGCTAAATTTTTTTCATAATAGCCAGTAATCAGAGACAGAATATGTAGGTTTTTCCTAAAAAAATTAATAAACAGTCTGTGTTGACCAAGGAGGAAATTACTTGAACAGCAAGGGAAATTAGAACACTCTGCCACTGAATGCTCAGAGGAATAAATTCAAATGCATTAGCAAAAATTCTTCATTTTTAAGTCAGTTGTAGAAATATAAAACAATTCATTAATAGGAGAGAAGAAGAGAATCAAATACCTTAGCAGTTAATTTCTAAATAATATTTTTCTTACAAATGATTAATTACAAAGGCTTGCATTAATGCATTCTGAATTTATTTTCTTAGTACTGATTGCTTGCATCTTTAATTAGTACTCAGGTCAGCCCATGTGAAATTTATTTTAAATAAAACTCTTTGAAACTCTTTGAAAGTATAACTTTCAAATGTTTTATTTATTTATTTATTTATTTACTTACAGAAAAGATTCTTAGTATTAACTATGTGGTGAATCTCTGTGTACATGGCAATTACAGCACCTTTTCCTAAGGGCAATAGAGTATGTTCATTTTCATGTTTATTGGAATGAATTTACTTTTTCTGTCTCTAATGTTACTGAGTCTCATTTTAGAGCACATACTTATCTTTAAGCAAAGCCCACAGAAGGGAACTGTGGGAGAGGAAGATATAGCAAATAAATTCATCATCATATATATATATTTAAAATTAAAATTATCTTGCCTTTGAGTCAAACAATTACCATAGCAGTATTCAATGAGCTTATCCTTACTGTCTGTAGTATTATATTTAACAGAGTTTTCAGCTATACAACACATTTGTCTGTAATACTATTTTGTATCATCACCATATCATCTCATGCAAAAGTGGGTAATGGAAATTAATATTGTAGTGATACCCAGTGACACTAATTGGACTAGCTTACTTTACTTCTATTGACGAAAGACGATTGTCTAAAAATTGTTTCAGAAGACTTGCAGGAGAAACAAATACAATACATAATGTAATCATTTGTCTGATCTACTAATAATTTTTTGTCTTTCCAGAGTGGTATTAAAATGCCTAAGTATATGGGGCATAAAATTGCATTTTGTAGTGAACTAAAGAGATACAAAAAGAGTGAAAAGATTAATGAGAAAGGTTTAGAAGTGGAGGTTGTAGGAAAATGAGTGGATGATCTCCATGTAAAGAGAGAAATCCATGACATCTTGACTGACAGTCACTTAAAAACAGCTTTTGTTATTCTAATTTCTATCATGAAGGTGCTTTCTAATTTATAGAAGATTTACCAGTAATATTTTTTTTTCCTTTGTCATTTACCTTAGTCAAGAATTAAAAAATAAAATAAAATAAAATAAAATAAAATAAATAAAATAAAATAAAATAAAATAAAATAAAATAAAATAAAATAAAATAAAATATTCCTGGATAAAGCTAAAGGGATCACCTAATAAAGTGCTGGCTGGTTTGTTTTATCATTAACTAAATCACACCTGTTTATAATCCATCTGGATTATAGTTTACGTAAACACATCTCCAGACAGTAATATCCATATAGTCATTTAAGTGGTTATCTGGGACTTGAAATGTGATCCTAGTGGTGCTTAAGGTAATATTCCTCTTCAAAATATATATGTGCCTACTGTGTATTCCAAGTTTAGGCTCAAACTGTTAAGAGGATCTTTTATTCTTTCATTGTCTTTGCACAAAGATAATATGTGTTAGTTGCAAGAGAGGTGCTGAGAATATTTGTATGTATAGTAGCATGTAGTATTATTTTTTCATGAACTGTGAGTTAAATAGCTGCAGGCTTTTTTACCCAGAGGCCTTTTCTCAAGGTAGTGGAGCTATTTCTTTCCTCATTGAGATTATAGTAATGCTGATAGGAAGTGAGATATCGCCTATATTCTGTTCTCAAACAAATGGTAGGTTGTTGATTATTATTATTATTTTTTTTATTTCAGTAAATATTTGGAAGAAGGCTACAGGCTGGATCTCAAAATCCCAGAGGCAAATAGTTGCCAACTTGTATCTGTTTCCAAATCATGCAGAATTTTTGTTTCCCACAGATTCAGTTTAGCTTTAATGACTTTGTAACTTTACCATGGTGTTTTTTGTTTTTGTTTTGTTTGTTTGTTTGTTTTTTGTTTTTTGTTGGTTTTTTTGTTTTTCCTTCCTATGGTTACTGAGGTTTCTGAATGCTAAGCTTTTGTTTGGGTCTGAAGTCATGCTTGAATTAAAGAAGATGAGAGGTCAGGTATGCATTCACTCCAGTGCACAGCCCCCAGGAAACTTGCATAAAAGTAAATATACTGGAATTTGTAGGTAAATCAAAGCTCAGAAAATCAGATTAACCTCTTGTGACTGCTTAGCCTCAGAGATCCAGGTCCGAGTATTTTATAATTAAAGTAATGGTGCTACAAACTGGAAACGTGTACACAGGACCATAAAGATGGCTGACCACTGAAAATATACTCTGCACTGCAATTGAATATAGGTTAGATGCTGACTTCTCTTTTGATAGGATCACATGTATATATGTGCAGGTTGTTTGGAGTTGAGTATATTTATCACCAAAAATGACTTTTACATTTTGGAATTTTTACGTATGAAAGAGAAGGTTGCTGCTTTCTGTGCATTAAGTATAGTAGCGAGGGCCAAGTGAATTGTTACTATATGCATTTCCTGTAGTAGCTGTAAATGTCTGATCAGTGTCTCTTGGAATGAGAATGCCATGAGCTGGTTCTGTGTTGTCAGTTCTCAAACTCTCACACTGTATAGAGCTACAAGACTATGAAGTGGCAGGAAGGGTGATAAACACACACACACACACACACACACACACACACAAAACAAAAAAACAAAAACAAAACAAAACAAAAAAACACCTCACATGTGCATTATTTTTTTAACTTAATGATTTCCTGTCAATGAACTCACACTCCACAGACTTGAAACTGCTTTTAGAATGAGTTCACATGCTTATCAGAGTTCACAAAGTGACAGGGGAATGCAAAAATAATTCTCTGCCTTTTCCTTGATTTGATTTCCTATCCCTTGTTATAAGACTCTGTGGGTTCAGCACTGAAAGAGTGCTTTCTTTGGGACTTCAAACAAGACAACAAACCATTTAATCTGTGAAAACTAATGCTTCCAGTGAAGTACTTATTTCTTTAAAAGAATTCCCAAATTTAGTACCAGCTGGCTTTAGTTTATTTATGTTTAATTATACTGCAGAAAATATATTCTTAAACTTTACTAACCTATCAGGCAAAGCATATTGAATTATTAACTATTATTGCTGTAAATATGTTTGAGTGTTACACGAATGCTACCAATTCATCTTACCAATACATGACTAGCAACAGGGAGAGGTGTAGGGGAGGTTTTGAAGATTCTCTTCCAATTATTCTTCAAGTTAAATCCCTTCTAGTTATGTTTTGTTTGGTTTTTAATAATTCAGTATAATCATTTCTTATTTTCATCAGAGAAAATAGGAATCATCTAGGTGCTGCTGACAAGGTCTAAGAGAGGAGCATATTTAAGAATAGTTTGACACCACTTACAGTGTAGGTTTTGTCTTACAAGGGAGACAAGATCAGGTGGAAAAATAAAATGCTTAAAGCCACCTTGTAATACAGATCCTAAGAATGACCATATAATGATTGTAGTGCTCTGCTTGAATAGTTGGTATTTTTACTCCTGTAAAGTAAAAGCAGGATACAGTGTACTGTTTTCATTTACAAATGTTTCAGAAAAGTAGTGAATCAAGTTCATCTTTCCATGTGAAAAATATATTCCAGCAGGTAATATTAAAGCAGGTAGATACCTTATATATACTATTCTCAGGTGGCCAAAGGCAATGGAGATTAATCTCATTACTTTTTTTTTTTTTTTTTTTCCCTCTACACAACAATGAGCTACTACTGTGTATTAAGCAAACAAACTTGTCTCTTCTTCATGCTAGTAGCTCACAGATGACAAATTTCTCATGTTCATCTGCCGAGTGGTAATGCAGCAGGCCAAAGTTACTTAGTTACATCTTATTATTTAAATATATATATATATATATATGTATATATATATATTCCCTTTCTTTCTATTGCTTCCTTCTCTTATTGAAGAAGGTTGATAAGTTGTCTTTGCAGTGAACTCAGTGTTGTCTGAGTCTCAGACATTCCTATCAGTTAAGACTCCTTAGGGATTGAAGGTGCCAGTCCATTTCAAACTTTCAAATGTTCTTCAGGTGTGAAACAGATACTGAAATTCTCAGATTAACTCAAGACCCCTTGGTCAGAGCAATAGCAGAACCTGAGGCATATATGAAGCTTTCTGGAGGGAAAATAAATAAATAAATGAGTGCTTAGATAGTAATTAGATTTTTCTGGTCTTTCTCTTAGGATATGTTCTATTTGTAATGGACTTTGTATACTGTTTGGTCTATCTTTGCCTAATGTTCCCGTCATCAAATTACAAATATTTCATTACTAAGATATTGAAAGGCTAAAATTATTAAAGAGCATAAAACACTCTAGTCTGTGATTACAGAGCTCAGCATTTTGTTGTCTTGCTTAAAAGAAAGCATTTCTATTTTTCTGTGATGTATCACTCTTCTCAGGAGAATTAAATAAATAGAAAAAGCTGCAAGAAACCCAAAAGTGTTGACTTTCTTTGAGTAACTCAACCGAGGGGTGATTTGACAGAGTGAATTTTTGCAAAAGCAATTATTAATGTAAATTTTTACTGGAATTTTTAATCTTTCCAATAGTATATATATTATTTATTGAATCTCTGTGTGGGACTTGAAGTCAGTTCTCAATGATTACTTTGTAAATTATGTTTTTGTTTTGAAAAAGCAATGATTTTGTTCATATTTGTAACCAAGATGCTTTTAACATTAGAATGATAAACTACATACAACTGCTTATCTACTGCACTTAAAAATGTGTGTTCATTCTACCTCTTCCATCCTCCCCTCCCCCCCCCCACCCCCCCCCAATTAAACACAGAAACAAACAAGCAAAAATGCAAAACAAAAAACAACAGAAAGCTTGAAAAATAGGTATTCTACTCAATATTAGCATGCAGATGTAGAATATAATGATATATGTAATTACATATAATGCTATATTGCTAAGAACAAAGAAGTACAAATCACAGTATGCTTGAGATGCCATTCTTCAAAAATGAAGTGAAAGAAAGAAAAGGGAAAGGTTGGGAAAAGAAAAGAATACGAAAGCTAAGAACAACCACAACAAAATAAATAAATACTAATTTCTGATGCACATTATGCTAGGATATATGGATTTTTGTTTTGTAGCATATTAAATTGAGTGTAAAAAATAAAAAAATCAGCAAGTTACACTGGGTCTTAGCAGCTACTTCAAGATTACAATTTCAAAGAAGAAAAAAAGACTGATTTTGAGAAAGCATAGCTTTGTACTCTATTCAGAGTTATATAAAACTGTATTAATCTTGAAACTGTAACTGTTCCATTGTGTAGAGAATTGAATTATGAAACTGCTATTACAATCCTTACTATTTTCAGGTTCTTTTGACTACTTAATAGCACCGGAAAGCAGTTATCATTTTTGAAATTATTGAGCTCAGCAGCTATCCCTGTAGTTGTTCTTAGAAAAGCAGATCATGTTCCTATTCAAATACTTACTTCATCTTTTTTATATGTAAACTAACCTAGGAATGATCACTGTGAGGAACAGATGTTCTTCCCGCTTATCCCTAATATACAAGTGCTCAATTCTTTCTGAGGTGTATTAAAAGGATTGTCTTCACTGCTTTATTTCTTTATATTAGGCAGGAAGCTGAGTAGATGATAGGAACTGAAAATAGGCTGCTAAGATAGACTAAACAACAGGAAGTGTCACCTTCTGTGCCAGCCTGCGAGACAAGATTTTAAATACATTTTTGCTAAGCAGTGTTTAATTACTTATAGATTAAATCTGTTAGCTTATTTGCAATGCACAGCTACTTAAATAAATAAATAAATAAATAATCAATCACAAAGAAAGTTATCCTTTCTAATACTTCTAATGGCAGCCTCTACAAATAGCCCTTGCCATGTATCTATTTGCTACTTTCTTAAATAACTGTCTACCTCATAGCCCTGTTTCCAAATGCTTATTTCCCCTTGGCTATGATACTCTCTTGGTTCCTTAAGTCTAGGTCAAGTTTATTTTTGATTCAGTCCCATTTATGCCTCTTTATAACCAGTTTCTTTGAAGTGTCCGTATCTGAACTAAACACAAATCTGTCTACATTGCTGAAAGGCAGCATATATAATTTTTCCACTTATTTTTATATATATATGTGTGTGTATAATAGAATAATAATAATAATAATAAAACACCCTCAAAGTATTTTCAACTGCACGTGTAACTCATTCTCCTTAATCCAAGGACAGACCAGGATTATTACTTTTTTTCTTTTTTTTTTTTCTTATTTATTTATTTATTTATTTATTCCTGTTGGTTATTTTACCTTTGCTAGAAGTTGTAAACAGCAAAAGCCTCTTATGTTTTTCTCTCCCCTGTAAGTGAAGGGAGCATGCTATTGTGACAGTATGTTTCACAAGAAGCAGATATTGAATGTTGTATATTTAAATGTATATATTTGTTTTTATTAAAGAGTACACTAGACCAAGTAAAATAAAATTCTGTAGCTGCTTTTTTTCAGAATTCTGTGAGGTGTCTGAGTCTTGAATGTCTTCAGGAACAAGGCATCCATTGCACATCTGGGCAAGCTATTCCAATGTCTTACTCCTCTCCTCCTCCTCCTCCTCCTCCTCCCTCTCCCTTTCCTTCTCCCTCTCCCTCTCCCTCTCCCTCTCCCTCTCCCTCTTTCTCTTTCTTTTCACCTATCTGTGTTAATCAGCCTTCATTTCAACACAAAAGTTTTCTAACTTCTGCCCTTCTCTTTCCGCCATCTAGATGAGGGGAAAGGGAGGGCAAGTGAGCAAGTGTCTTTGTGGTTCTTAGCTGTCTAGTGGGGTTAAATCACAACATACAGTCATTCAGACTCTTTCTTGTGCTGGGGAGACCAAAACAGGATATCACATTTTGGACATGATCTCTCACCTACCTAATAAATAACCAGTTTCCTGAATCTGCTAACTATGTGCCAGCTAATGCAACCCAGGATGTAGTTGTCTATTTTTGCTGCAAGGGTGCACTGCTGACACATTCAATTTGTCCATCAGAATCTTCAGATCCTTTTTTGTCAGTCTGCTTTCTATCCAGCCAGCCCTCAGCCTATAGCACTGCATAGAACTATTCCCTAGAGAAGCAGGATTTTACACTTTGCGTATCTTCATGAGGTTGCTGTCATCCCATTCCTCACACCTGTCCAGGTCCCACTAAACAGCAGCCCTGCCCTCAAGCATATCATCTGTTCCTGCTCGTTTAGTATCATCTGTTTCTACTGGTTTTATATCATCTGCAAATGTGCTGAATATTGTGTCTCTTATTCTCCAGGTTGTTAATTAAATCATTAATCAGTGTTTGCCCCAATAATATTGCATTTTATTTATTTATTTGTTTGGTTTTGATTACTATCCTTTGAGATCAACAGTCCAGCCAATTTTTCACTTACCTTATTGTCCACTTTTCAAGTCCATAGCTCACCAGCTTGGCCATGCTACCAATGAGTGTAATGGATGCCTTGCAAAAGTAGAAGTATGCCATTTTGTGATGAAATAATACCCCATTCTGATATCATAGAAGGAATCAGGTTGGTCAGATATGACCATAAAGTGAACACAATGATTAACATGTTTCCAGAAACAATGCAAATGGCTACTCTGAATCTGGTTTTGTTGTCAGCTAAATTGTGCAAAAGAATTTTTATTTATTTATTTACTTATTTTCCCATGCAAAGAGCAGAGGAGTGAAAGAGGCTTTTGGTTTGAGATACTTTCTTTGTGATCATACTGATATGGAGGTCACTGTTAGGTATGATACAGGTCATGTTAGAGGCTATTGTTGCTTTAAGTCTCCACTCAGCTTCTTCGGCAGGAATTATCCAACCCTATGAAAGAATGGTCCTTCTACTGTAAGTCAGACCTTGTCTCTTTTCCACCAGTTATACATCTTAAAGGAAGTCATCTTTCATAACTTTAACTTGTTACCTAAATTCCCTCTTTAGTTACTGAAAAGAAATAGACTTTTCCAGTATATGTTTCAACTAATCTATAACTAATGGGTACCAAACAGTGAAATCAGTTTATTCTCTAGAAATACTAGTTCCACTGAGTGTAAGAAACTCTGTCACTCTGTCTTCGTGGCATATTTAGTGAGATGAATCTTGCATAGAAAGATATATCTTGAATTTCCCCAAGATATTATTATTAAGTGGATAAAAGAAAATAATAATAATAATAATAATAATAATAATTTTACTCAATTCCAAAATATTCCAGTCCAGAGGTCACTGAAGATTTCACATAGCTTATGGTGCACTGTGTCTTGTGCTAATAAATATATGTGTGAGTTTCCCTTCTGGTTCCATAATCAGTATTCTGTTGATGTTATCTGAACAATTGTTTCCTTTTGCTGCTGCTTGCCATTGTTTAGGTATTTTGGAAACATGTCCATTCTCAAAGGATCAAATCTTGCATGAGTTGAAAATAATGGAATTTAGCTATTGCCTTGAATAGATGCAAAATCAAGTCTTCAGTCTTCTTGCTTTAATGTGATTCTAATTATATTACACTTTTGTCCTTCTCCTGTGCTTTTCCTTGCAACATTAAACTTAATTTGTTAATTACTCAATATTTGCAAATTACAAGGCAAATCTGGAACACATTTTATTTCCTTTGCTGCTTGCTCTCTGTTCTCTCTCTTAATCAAATGGAGTGATAAACATCTGACTACTCTCTTCTAGGCATTATGTTCTTTACAAAAGTCTCATACACAGTGCTAACTCTTATGTCATTTTACCTTAGAAGTATTACTTTAGTTTTGATCTGATTCAGAAAGACATTTAGAGTTACAACTAAGTTTACCTGTGTTAGGAATAATACTAGACTTGATGAGTCTGCTCATGATGAAGGTTAGACTTGTAATTGGTAGTAGGGAATTGGTAGTAGGGAATACTTTCAGAATAACCTACTGCAAAGGTAAGAACATTTATCAAATTCTGTGAATACTAGCACAACCATTTACCTATTGCTAATGGAACATCTAAAAAAAAAATAAGTAAATCTAAATGCAGAATTTCATCCTGCGTATTTCTTGTAGTATTACTATTCACCACATCATGAAAGAACTATCATAGATCTCAGATTAGCAACAAAGTATGTATTATCAAAAGTTACTCCAAGACTTATATTGAAAAATCTAACTAACTGTTTTCTCTGAGCAATCAAAATATTTTTAGTTCTCCATGTTTACTCTATTCTTGGCCTTCTCCTTGATACTGTCAACAAAAATGTTGCTTGTAATGCAGATATCTTTCCAACAGGATGTACACTGAGGCCTTATGATCAATTTTCATTAGGAATTGGATAGCCATCAATCAGTAATAATGTTTAGTTTGGTTATACTAATGAACTGGATCACAGACAAACTAATGCTTTGTCAGAAGTTCAAAGATCATGATCTTTTTAATAGTCTTTATATCACTTGGTAGTCTGGATTTTTTGTTTGTTTGTTTGTTTGTTTTCCTTTCTTTTTTGAGTTTTTTTTTTGTTACTTTTATTTTTGCTTTATTATTTTATTTTATTTTATTTATTTTATTATTCTATGTTTATTTTCTATCATTTAAGTATCATTAAGTCATAAGTGACCAGGTGTCTTGGGCACTGAACTAAACTAATAGCAAATAAATACTTCATCTCCATGTAAGATTAGATCTAACGTGAAAATAACTGTGATTGCTTCTCCATAATCATCAGAATGATTCTTTAACACTTCATAGCCTTATCCTGGAGGTTCTAATCTCAGACTGCTTTAGGAAGATTTTTGGATTTGGAGTCCTTTCTCCGAAGCAACATTCTCTGATGTTCAGAGAATTTTTAGCATAATTGTAACACTGAGGACTGTGACATAAGCCAAGGATTCGGGGCTTCCTTTATCAAACACCAAGAGCAATGAGGACATGGCAGCCCTAGATGTATGACTGTGGAATTTGATTGGGCTTTTACACCTTTCATGGTTGGTTTCTGCCCCTCAGCTCAAACCTCTCTTGATCAGATATCTCTCAATTGCACAGCATATTAATGGTGTGTGGGCTGTGATCATTTATGCTCAATAACAGAATTTACATGTTTCTATTTCTGGTAATATGTTAAAAAAATGGAGTTTTGTCTACATTTTAACATGCTCCACTTCCTCTGTCATGAACTGTAGTCGCCTTAAACTTTATATATCAAACCTGAAAAGCTGGAGAATTGTAATATTTTGAGATCATTTACTTATGGTAAATGTACCACCATTCCTTGAATTAAAGCATGCCATGATAAATATGGGCATATATAGCAATTTTCACCTGCCTTCTTTTCAAGGTTAAGTCATACTTGAAATGTGTTGAACAACTCTTCAGTTTGCAGTAAAGTACAGATTAAGCATTCATTTGATTTGTTTATCATATATTGGCTAACAGGTAACCAGCTGGACTGTGGAATAGAAAGTTATTTGTTTTCTTCCCAAGGTTTTTTATTCTAAGAGACAAAAAGAAATAATCAGAAAAATAATAATAAAATATAGAAATATTTGCAGCGTGACCTTGGAAAATGTATTTGTCCTTCCTGCTTGAATAACCTTTTAAAAAATATATATATGATATATATATATATTTATATGATTTATTCTGGCATGGAATTCCAAAGACCCGCAGCAATTTTAGTTAGTCCTGTTAGCACAGGAAACATTGGCTAAAAATTAAATACTGCAGTTGCATCTTAACTGTAGTTCATCATACACTATTTCTTTTACAAAGCTCTTCTCATTCTCAATACTCCTGATCTAAAGAAAAACAAACAAACAAATAAATAAATAAAATTAAAAACTACTATTAGGAGAGAGCACTGTAATTTCTTTCCTCATGGAAGCTTTCCAGTAGTTAAAACTGTCATTTTTGTATGCCTCTGAGCCACAGTATGTGAAAGCAAGTCTTACTAATATATAATTAGAAGTGTAGGATAATTCTAATGCTGTTTTACAACTGATGAAATCTGCTTCAGCTCTGTCTACCACTTGATCTCCATGGTAACCATTACTAGCCAATAGAGAAATTTTGATCAAAAGGAATTATTATTTATCTTCCCAGTCCTGGGTGGATGGCTTATGTTAAAGTTTATGGTAGAGGTTGAAGGAATCAGGAAGGATAAATGTTAATACTTAATGTGTCAGAAAGCACAAGTGCTTTATTATCAAAGTACAACTAGATGTGCAAAAATCAGATATTAGCAAATTACAGAATCAGCCACGTACCCTGCAGGAACAGGACATAAAGGTAGCTTGCTGGATTGGAAAAAGCTGCAAGAAAAGCTTACATAAAAAAAAAACTGTCTGTTTCAAGGACAGTCACATGCTAGTTTAAAATCTAATTCTGTAAAGAAAAAGCAGCAAAAGTGTTGTACACAAGTTAGCTTTATCACTGTTTTGCCACAATACACTCAGATTTTGTTTTGTATATCTGTTTGATTATGCAAACATAATACTCTTTATTTGTAATAAATACTGAAATCTAGGTATTCTTCTTAAGTTTGAGAAGGCTGTCAAGTTAGAAGACAGATAACCTATTTCCAAAAATTCCCCATTGCTCGAAACAGCTGCAAACTGAGTAACATTTGGTGTTTCTAGAATTTGGAAAGTTTTTCAGTTCTTAAAATTATGCTTGTACCAGACACTAATGCCTCCAAAACCATAATACTTGTATATTAAAAATGCACAGTTCCAGTTTCTAAACTGCAAACATCACAAAGCCAGAACAATCATCATAGTTCTTTATAGTATCCCAATGGGAAATAAAAGGACTCCTTTACTTTTGTTGTCACCCTTGGTGGCCAATTAAGAGCCTTTTAGATTCCAGCTGAAGATTTGGCAGGTCTACTGTTTTAGCCACAGTGTGGTGAGGAATGTAATGAAAGTTAAATTAGAGTTCAGCACCTGTGACTGGCTTGGCTCTGTTCACATTTGACACTCTGCCAAAACAGAGACAAAGTGAGAAACTTAGAATGTTTTGTTTTGTTTTGTTTTGTTTTTTTGGTTTTTTTCTTAACAGTCAAAGTCACCTTAAATACATTTATCTTTCCAGAATTATATAATGTAGCTCCTATGCTTTGACTTCCATCTTGCTCACAGGGACAAACTAATAACATAGCATGTTTCTGTTATTGCAAGTATGACTCAAGGAGTTATGCAGAATTAAGGTAAATTCACTTTTTTAATGGCAAAGATGGACCCATAACATTTACTGAACTTTACTGTGTGACACACTTTTGTTTGTGGGTGCTTTTAAAATAATAGTAATTCTTTTGATCTTTTATTTGAATATTAAATTATGTCTCTGTCCTGTGAGGTCTTTCAAGATCTTAAAATGTTGTGATCTATTTCAGTAAAACAAAGGCTTTTGTAATAATCAAGAAGAAAACAATACTTATTTCCCTCAAAAAAAGACATTTTTTTGCTAGTGTAGTTTCAGAGAATAGATGATACCTTTTTTTTTTTTTTTTTTTTTTTTTTCCAAAATATTGAATCAGGTAAAGCAGAGATTTGGAACTGGCACTCTCTATTAAGTTATACAAATCCATTTATTTACTCTTTAGGGATGGGTTTCTCGTTTCTCTTAGTCTCCTTGCTGTTGTCTATCGTTGAACTTCTTATTCTATGCTATGGAACAGGATCTGGAATGTGGCTATTCTTTATCAGGAGTGAGTGCTCTAAATCCTTCATTTTATAGAAATCAATATGCCAAAAACATAAAGTCGGTACACATTAAGAGCTAAAAGCAGTGGCCTTTATCTTACAGGAAGCATCTCTGTTTGAACTAGATATCTAGTCTTGAAATACAATCTTTAGAACAAAAAGTCAGTTGTAGGTATAATTTGTCTCATACTAAAGTAGATATAAAGGAGATAAAAATAGCAGCATCTGTTTCTGTCCATTGCTTATACAAGAAAATTGAATGATTTGCTCTGTTCCTTACCCTATAGTTCTGTTAAAGTAGATAAGATTTAAAGCACCCACATTTGTATGGTTTAATATTTTGACTGTTCATATGGAAACAGATGGGGAGATTCAGCTTCCTCTGAAAGATTATCATAGGACCACAAAATGATGCTGATACTTTACAGGCAGACTAGACTAGAAATATATGGTACCAAAAGCAAGTATTCAGACCACATCTCTAGGAAAAAAACAGTGCCTTTAATTTTATCTCCGTAATTCTTGAAAGTTAACTCTTGAAAATAGTGTTAAGGCTAAAATTATGTCATTTAATCACTTATTCAGTTAACTATTACTTCTATTTTCTTATCAAATTTGCATAAATTAAGAAGTTAGTTAATTCCTTTTTTTTGCCTACATCCGTTGCTTTCAATTTTAAGCAAGATTGCACTGCATAAATGGTAGTTGAGATGTAATATACACTACAGTACTTTGACAGTATCAAATTAAAATGCTAAAATTAATAGATTGTGTGCATGTGAGTATTTATAAATGTATGTAGGCATGCACACAGTCTATACTAATGTAGCCATAGTTTGTAAATATGATTCTTCCTTAGAAACAGGGTCTATACAAAAGATTAATATTCTCATATCTCAGTAGAAAAGTTACAAGTTACTGACTTATTTTACATGAACATATAATATAAATCTTCATCTGATTTTCTAATTTTTTTTTCTCTTCCAGTATGTATTGAAAGTTGTTTGTTCATTTCATTTCTGTGTTTTTCTTCATATTCTGTTTCTTTAATCCACTGTTTTTCAGGTTACTGTTAAGGAATACCATAATATGGTATTTCTCATACCTACTATTTTAAGGCATTTTTCTTAGGAGAGTAAATATTAAGCCCCAAATTAACAAGCACAGTTAGCTGGAGAAAACAAAGGCACGAAAAAATTATTTAAAATAGTAAATCTGGGACATTATAATGTAAGTCATGCCTAAAATATGTGTTAAGGCACAGTTCTGCCTTCATTCATATGCAAATATTATGTATTTGAAAGAGAGAGAATCATAGGTGGTTTATTACCTATTAAGATTTATCTATCCCATTATAGCTACAGTCCAGAGGGTGGAATGCTACAGAAAAGATCTATTAACACAGCTGCCTAAAAAAGGAAATAAATTTAGAACTGAAACTTTAGATAATGGGTCACTGCCACAGTTTTCAGTGCTGTAGTTTGATCTGCAACTCTCTATTACAGCTTTGGGTGAAGAAATACTGCGATGAAGTTTAGCCTCTGGAAAAAGGAAGTGCAATTCTTGCTGTTTATGAAGGAGTGCAAAGATCAGACTGTGCTTTAGAAAATCATAGTCTACCCTTGCTTCTAAAATGAAAGTAAGCTATGTAGTTGTGGATACTTGATTCATACTTCTTGATGTGATAATTCAGCTATTTTAGCCATTTCAGTATGTCATCTGTGTAAATACCCTGATAATGATCCTATACACTCCTTCTCCCACATTCCTAGAGTCTTCAGAAAAAAGGAAACAAGCAAACAAACAAACAAAAACAAACAAAAAACAACAACACACACACACACAACAACAACAAAAACAAAAAACAACAACAACCAAAAAAAAAACAAAAAACAAAAACAAAAAACCTGGAGCCCAAGGAGATATCTCATTAAAAAAGTCTTCACAGTAATGCAGATAATAACAGTTAGCAGTCTTGCTATCTATTCAAAGTTTTCAAAAGATAAAATCAACCATTCCATGAACAGGTTGGGGATTTCTGTGTTGACCTTATGCTTAGCTAAATAAATGTTGTGTACATGCTAAATACATAAGTAATTTCTGTGAGGACATCCCTTTTGAAATTTATGTTCATTTCACCTTATGAAAAAAACAAGAATTTTTTTATTGTTTAATCAATACCCGAACACAATACCGAATGAAATTGAGTCACAGGAATCTTTAACTAGGAAACTACAAAGCATTAAACTTTACTTGGAAGGATGTTGAATGAGTCAGAAGTACAAGTACTTTTCTCCTCTGTCTTCCCATTTTGAGGTTAGGGACCCAGGAAGAATGAGAGTGGGGCAGCTAAATGAATGGCTGCATGAATGGTGCCACACTCAGGGTTCTGGGTTCTATGGTCTTTGAGTACTGGGACATGTTGACATCAGATGAGACACAGCTGGCAAGATAGGGAAAGAATATTCTGAGAAGCAAGCTGACTGGACTGATAATTAGAGCTTTAAACTACATTCACTGGGGAAAGGAAGATTTCTAAGCAATAGGGAAGGGCCAAGGAACACTCACTTTAGAACGCAGCAGGGAAAAGCCTCAGATTAGTCCCAGAGGAACTGAGGAAGGCTCCTCAAGAAAGGCAACATTGTTGTTAGCCAAGCTGAAGTGCCTCTACACCAATGCACACAGCAGGGAAAATAAGCAGGAAGAAATGGAAATTGTGGTGCAATTAGAAAACTATGACCTAATTGCTATCACAGAGACATGGTGGGATCAATCGTACAACTGGACCATAATGATCAAATGCTTCAAGCATTAAAGCATTATAAGCAGGGGAGACGGTGGAGTTGCCCTCTATGGTAAGAAATTGTGAGATTGTGAAGAGCTATCTCTGAGAAATAGCTATGAACAGATAGAGATCCTGTGGGTACAAATCAGGGACCAGACCAATAAGGGACATCTGGTAGCTGGGGTCTACAGGCTATGTGATCAAGGGGATGCTGTGGATGAGGCCTTCTTACTTCAAGTGTCACATCTGCAGGCTCTTATCCTCATGAGGGATTTCATCCACCCAGATATCTGCTGAGAAAGCAACATGGTGGACTGCAGACAGTGCAGGAGGTTCCTAGAGGGTACTTACCAAACTCTGGTTGAATTTGTGACCTTGAGGATTATGGGCCTGGCAAAAAAAGCAACGTCAGGAATTTGAACTACAGGAAAGTGAAATTCAAGCTTTTTAGAGAATTATTGGATGAGATCCCCTAGGGAGCTATCTTTAGATACAAAGGAGTGGAACAGAGCTGGCAGCTTTTAAGAATGCCTTTCTTAGAAATGGAGCATAAGAGCTCTCCACCCTCCAGCATAGAAAATCAAGTAAGGAAGGGAAGAAACTGGTATGGCTGAACAAAGACCTGCTGGACAAAAATTGAGAGTAAAGAGAGATGTGTACAAGCAGAGGAACTAAGAATGGAGGGCCTGGGAAAAATACAGGGGTGACATCCCAACATGCAGAGATGTCACAGGGAAAGCTGAAGCACAAATGGAACTGAACTTTGGAAGGGATGTGAAAAATAAGAAGAAATTCTACAGGTATGTTGGTAAGAAGAGAGAGACTGAGATTATTTGAACTCCCTCTGATAAAGAAAAAGAGAGAAGTGGATTCAGCAGACATGGAGAACACTGAGATTTTCAACAAGTATCTGCCTCAGTCTTCACAGTCAGTCAGGCTTCCCGTGACTCTCATATCCCTGAATCTCTAGGTGGAAATTGATGGCTGTCAGGCAGTATCCCTAGTGACTGGAAAGAGGGTAACCACCCCCATTTTTAAGAAGGGAAGAATGGAAGACCCAGGAATTATGAGCTAGCGAGGCTCACCTCTGTGCCAGGGAAAATCATAAAGCATGTCCTCTGGAACCCATGTTAGGACACATGCAAGATTAGAAGGTGATCCAAAACAGCTTCAAAAAGAATAGATCATGTCTGACCATATTGGTTGCTTTCTACAAGTGATGATATCAATTGACAAAGGAAGGGAAACTAATACTGTCTAACTGGAATTCTCTAAGGCATTTGACATAGTCCCACACCACATCCCTATCTCTTGATTGGAGCAGCATGGATCTAAAGAATGAACTCTTCGGTGGATAAAGGTCACATCCAGAGAGTTGTTGTCTACAATGCCTTTATTGTCCAGGTGGAGGTCAGTGACAAGCAATGCTCCTCTTGGAACTGGTGCTCTTCGACATCTTTATCAGTGACATGGTGAGAATGAGTGCACCATTAGCAAGTTTACAGACTGAGTGGTGCACTGGACTGTAGGATCACAGAATGGCTTAAGTTGAAAGAGACTTTAATGATCATAGAGCTTCAAGCCCCTGCTGTGGGCAGTTGTCAGCCACTGGATTAGTCTGCCTAGGGCCACATCCAGTCTGGCTTTAAGTGTCTCCAGGGATGGAATATCCACAATTTCTCTTGAAGAAGGGATATTATACAGAGGAACCTGGACAAGCTACAGAAATGATCCCATGTGTACCAAAAGAGGTTCAACAAAACTAAGTGCAAGGTATTGCATTTGAGTCATGGCAATCCCACAGATATGTACAGACTGGAAGAAGAACTCATTGAAAGTATCCCTGTGGAGGATGAGCTGCGGGTCCTAGTGGATAAAAAGCTGGACATGTAAGTTCTTGCAGCCCAGAAAGCCAACAGTATCCTGGGCTGCATCAAGAGGGGTGTTTAACAGGGCAAGGAAGCTTATTGTTCCTCTCTACTCTGCCCTTGCAAGGCTTCATCTGGAGTACTGTGTTTAGGTGTGGGGACCCCAGCAGAAGAAAGATATGGAGCTTTTGGAGCTAGTCCCAGCAAGGATCATGAAGATGATCAGAGGCCTGGAGCACCTCTCCTGTGAAGAAAGGTTGTTCTTGTTTCACTTGAAGAAGAGAAGGCTCTGGGGATACCTCATTGCAGCCTTCCAGTACTTCAAAGTAGCTTAGAAAGATGAGGGAGAAAGACTTTTTGCATGGATAGATATTCATTGCATGATGGAGAATGGTTTAAAACTAAAGAGGGAAGATTTAGATTGGATTTTTGGCAAGGTGATGACCTAAGGCTGTCCAAAGAAGTTTTGATGCTCCATGATTCAAATACAGTTTGTATGAGGTTTTGGACAACCTGATCTAGTGGTTGACAACCCTACCCTCTGAAGGGGGTTTGAAACAAAATGATCTGAAATCAGTTCCAAACCAAGCCACTGAAGGATTAGTTCAATTACTGTGTTTCTAACACCAATAGATAGTCTTATATATATACTGCTACTTCCTGGTAATAACAGTAAACAATGAAGCATACAAAATTTTCCAGATGCATCTGCTTTTGCTAGTGTTGTATTCACTATCCCAATCTTGAGTTTGATGGCATCGTTCTTATCAAGAATAATGCTATTCAATTTGCATTGCACACTATTTGTATTACAGAATGATATAATATTTCCACATCTTCATTTATGAGATGAACACCCCCTTTTGCAATTTCCTATCAGTTTTCTGAATTAATAGAAATGTGTTTGGGCCTAGAAATTCCACAGGTTCTATCCTTTCAAAAATGTTTCATTTTGAACTTGATTTAAAATTCATCTTGGAATATTTGTCATAGCCAAATGAGCAAATCACAACTGTAAAGCCATGTTTATATCCTTTGCCAGTGATTATACCAGCTCCACTAAATTATTTAATGAAAATACTATGCTAGTATGGTAGTCAACTATCAGACAGTAGCTAACTGGAAATGCAGAGAAAGGACTGAGGACATAATCATCCCTTAACAGTCATATATCAATGAATAAAATGAATTCAAGGAATTTGAGGTAGCGAGGTAATGAGGTAATGCAGTGGCTGCAGTGTTAAGAGAGAAAGCTAAGATTACCTTTTTTTTTTTTTTTTTTTTTTTTTTTTTTGACTATTATGTGGAGCATTATCATCTATCATCATTCTAGCAGCACAAGGGAAATAGTGCCAAAAGAAAATCTTCCTGTGATCTAGTGTAATAAAATATAAGCCCGTGTACTTAGGAATTTACTAAAACAGTGAGATTTTAAAATCTTCTGTTTGTCTTAATGATTTCATTTAAACTAATATGATATGAAAGCTACATGACAGCATATGATCTGAGAGCTTTACTGCATTAGTGAAAAGGAAGAAGCTAATCTCATGAAAGTTGTTAATACATCTTAAAGTATTATTAGTGTTTTAATATATTATTCACTTTCGTATGATATTAGGGAAAGGGGAGTTGGCTAATGTGATAAGAAACCAATTAATATGATACAAAAGCAAGCATATGATAAGAATATCATCTTTGTTCAGAAAATTGGTGGCTTTGATAAAACCATAAGCACAGTCATTCAATAGCTTGTTCATTCCAATTGTGATAGGTTATTTATTTATTTTTTTTTCAAACATCTACAGATGAGAATATAGGGATTTATTTCTTGCTCCTTATAATGACATCATTATTAACATCATCATTAACAGTGATGAAGTAACATTTTGGAATACAGTAGAGTATCTATTTCACTGAGAATGTTTCAATTTCCAGCCTGCTTTGTAAAACTCATATGTAACAAAGACACTTTTATTTTATCTGAAATAATCACTTTCAGATATTATTCCTTCTATTATTTTCTGTGTGACCTTTTAAATATTATAATTACAATCTCAAAAAAAAAAAATAATAATGTGAATGTTATATAATTGCATCTGAAATGAAAGAAATTACCAGTTCCGTACCTTTCTTAGGAAACTCATTGAATCTCATTCTTTAAGATGTGGAGCTCAAGTCTTTAAAATAATATACATATTTTCAGACACTGTGTGTGCTTCAACCCTTTTACAAATCCTTAAATGTTTAATTTACTACTAGACATTCTTATACTCATTTTCAGCAGAATATAATATGAATAAAATCTGAATATAATTGTCTGAATAGTTTAGTATAAAACTAATATAAAATATAAAACAATATCCACAAACGACTTCCTTTTTATTTATGTTGCACTATGCAGTAAGATATCTTAATGATTTTAAAGTGATGAAATTTAAAAGGATATGTTGATAGATTTTCCATTATTTTCTTTTCATGAAGTACTGCATAACATTTTATTATACATAATAGCTATTCCTCCTTAACACACGTATTGACTTTCTCATGTGTTGTTGTCATATTGCAGCCTTCTGTCTTTGAAAGAAGTAGTCAATTCTACTTTGAAGGCTGGGACTATTTTGATGGACATTTGTCATTTTGAATTGTGACTTATCTAGGACCTCCAAATGTTTGTTATGTTTTGTCACTATAAGACTACAAAATATATATTTCCTTTTTTGAGCCTTTCCCACTAAGGCAAGTCTATTAATGAATGTATTGAGAAAAAAAAATAAAAATAAAAATGAAGTGGAATACTTAAGTAAGAAATAGTTTAAGAGGAACACAATTATAAATAAATAAATAAATGGTGGAAACAAGCAGTGCTGAGGAAGTGAATAAGGAAGCTCGATTCTTTCTTTCTCACAACACAGGTGGGCAAGACATTAAAGATAAATAAACAGTAGAAATTCTAACACTACTGAAAGTAAGTTAAAATTCATTTCTCTTTCCACAGACAAAGTGCATTTTCTCTGATTTCTGATCATAAGGTTGGCACCCTGTGCTGGAAGGGACTGGAACTAACATATGCTGCCTTCAAAGTCATGTTCAAATATGTTCACAGCTTCAGAAGACACAGCTGACAATTTTAAAACTTGAGAAGAAATATGAATTCATGATTTAAAATTTGGGTGACTGAAAATAAATAAATAAATAAATAAATAAATAGATAATAAGAATAATAAAAACATATTTTAGTCAAATTCTTTAATTGTTAGCCAAAAGGAAGATACTCATTTGCTGTTTCAAAGTTAAAAATGAAAACCTCCACCAGTTTATCATTGTGTTTCTTTTCTTACTTCTCTCATCACAAATGAAATAAAGTTGCCTTTGCCACAATAGATGCTATACTCAAGGAGCCTTGTGATGAAGGCATGATAAGTGTGTTTTAATTATTTTCTAATTACACTACCTTAAATATTTTCTTTTAAATTGTTCTTTTGTGATTTTCATTCTCAGTTCACTAGGTTCTACTCTAAACATCACTGAGCTTGTAATTGTTTGAAGCACAAATAATAAAAACTAATTTGTTGACATTCCCTGAAACACTAAGGAATCCAGCCGAGACTTAATGGGTTTCTCCATCCTCTCCTTAAGAGGCAGTTTCTAGTCTAATTCTTTCTCTGGCAAAGTGTGTTTCACTGATGCGTAAATTCAGGGGTCTAAAGATTATGAATGTAGCTCTTTGCTATCTTATTTATTTATCCAAAGTCATGAAACCTCATCCTTAGATCCTGATCTCTTTTAAATGGAGAATCTTTTTAATAAAGAATACACTAAACAGAATTGATTTACTTCTGAACACATTTGGTATTGTTATTTACCACTTCTTTCTGTGATGTCTAAGAACATCTAATACACCCTTTTTTCTTACCTTAAGAGAGTAATTTTGTAGTCAAGTTTAGCTGGATCACCTTTAATAAACAGTACTTAATATAATGACTAGTAGAAAATAAAGCTGGAGATGGGGTGGGGTGGGGGAGTTTGATGTCTTCTGAAATGTTACTTAGTTTTTAACAAGTTATCTTCATGTAATATTTGAGAAGTACAAAAAGCTGCTCTTGCTATATTCTGGACACTGGATACTGAGAAAAGCCATAAAGAAATTATTACTTTGAAGACAATTTAACTCCATACTTAATAGAAAGATGGTGAACCTAATCTATCACATTTGCCCAGTTGTACTGCAGTATTGTACTGCTAGTCATTATCTGTTGTTGTCAGCCTTTGTATCTCTGGAGACTGTAAATAAACTTTGCTCTCAGTTACAGTATAGTCAGATGTCTTACTTCTGTTGCTATCTGATAATAAAGTCTTGGTATGTGGATTTCATTTGATCCCAATTGCAGGTAATTTCCTGTCACTGTAATCAAGATAGTGCATTTGAAAATAAACTTACTTTCTGTGAAAAGGAGCAGTAGTTAAATGTTGCTTATGAGATATAATTTGTTTAGTCGCAACTAGAAGCAGAAAATCATTGTATTACAAAGTATGTTTGTTGGAGGAATTTTACTATTGTTTTCCCTTAAATAGGAATTAACACAACGTACACAATACTTCTGTGGATTCACATTTCCTTCCACATTATTTTGTGTAGAAAATTACTGCTTAAATCTTATCTATAAATTTATCTCAATGAATAAAGAAAATTGATTAATTCTAAATGATTGCCTCTTAGCAAAGTCATAGTTCCACATTCATTCTTTGTTACCTCTCAAAAGTATCTGGGGAAAAAAATATATACATAATAATAATAATAATAATAAATTCTATCAAATACAGTAACTTTTTAAGGAAAAGGCAGTAAAAAAAAAAAAATAATTTGATACAATGAGGTTTGTGATTAAAATAATCCAGCTTGTACAAGCAAATATTTCAAATTTTATGTTTAAGAATTTCATGTAAAATAAGCCTATCAATATTATATGAATCAGATGCTGAAAGATGTAAAGATGAATGCTTGAAATGTTCAAAACATAAACAGTTGGATAATTATATTAATAGTCTCTCTCTCGCCTTTGATCTTTATAGACCCACATTATAGTAAAAATGTGAAACCTAGAGGCAAGTGAACTGTATGTAAGGTATTATTTGTGCGATAATAATTCTATGAAACATCATACTGGGCAACTCAGTCTCTTATAGAACCATGTCACATCATTCCAACTAATGATTTATCTAGCCTTTGCTGTAGCATCTGCAATGACAGTACCTTGACCAAATGCCCTTCAGGAGCTTATTTCTGCAACCAATTGATCCTCATGTTAAGACCTTTTTCTTATTTGCTGCTTCTACTGTTCTATTCTTTGCTTCCAGCTGATGCCCCCTGTCCTTACCATTTTCTAGACTAAATAAATCCCTTCTTTCTTTTATACATTATTACCCTGAGGGTATTTAACGAGGCTGATCATGTCCCTAGAATTTCCAGGTTGATATATGATGCTAGATCATTTAGTCTCCCTTCATATGGTTTATTTTCTGGCTACAGTGTTTTATTTTTGCTATTGATCCTTTTATTCTTTCAGTTTGTTCTGTGTGACTCATTATCTGTGAGAAACTGAACTGTGGATACTGGGTAGCATTTAGAGCTCAGTCAAAACATGAAGCTTCCATGCCTGAGGCATAGTAGTAAAAGTGCTTCTGTTACTTTTGAAAGTGGTCTCTGTCCTCAGGGTGCTGGCATCATAAAAACCTAATCCATGGGGTATGCTACATAAAGCAGTCCCAGTGGAAGAAAAGACACAATACCAAGTAACACATAAGACTCCACTCACACACTCTGGGAACTGCATTATGAACTTTGCCATGGTTTATGCCAAGGGATTAAAACATAGGTGGTATAGGGCAGCTATGAGGTGAGGAGAAGATTTTTATTAGGATGTTCTGACTAGGAAATGTAAACCAGTTGATAGCAGATCTAGACTGGTGTAATAAACTTACATTCTGTAAACTTTACCCCTCTGTCATGTTTCTCTTCCACTACAACTGTATACACCTAATTGCATTCATACCCTCATGGAAAGACGGCATAATAATTCCTGCCTAGACTGTTTCTCAGGGTATAAATTTGAGTCTCTTTGCAGCATGTCAAATCTTAACATTCCTTCAGTGATGAAAATTCACCTTCTCTTAAAAGTGAATGGGCCTGAAGAAACCAGGCTTGATATATACTTCATGCCCCCCTCAGGTGATGGCTTTATAGGTGTCTGGAGTACGAGACAGATAAGTTTACACTGTCTTTCTCTGTGTATGTATGTGCTTGCAGACGTACTCTCCTCACGTACCAAGTGAATATAGACAGTGGTGAAATTACCACCAATGTGTCATATAAATCTCAGCTGCAATGCAGTAAAGTAGACCTTGCTTTTTATGTGCTTGTTTTCTTTTATTTTGCTTCTCTAAGTGCATGCAGCTGAGATGTTGCCTGCAATGACTTTGTGTACAAATGTGAATATTTACATCTAAATGGGAAATAATCTGCAGATTTAAGACTTTCATAGTAGAGTTATGAGTACAGCAGGTAACAGAAATCTGGTATCAGCTGACATGGGGTCCAGTACTGTTTTCATTTTTAGCACTTGACTGCACCTGCATCCCTCCAAACTCAAGGAACTGATTCCATGACAAGTGGTACAGAAGGGCTCATGTGCACATCATAATTCAGGTCTACCCGACCTTAGACCAGACTTGCTGCATCCATGCTATGTAGTGTTTGGAAATGTCTCCCTCCTCTGTCACCATAAGACAAAGTGGTTACATCATTTGCTTTCTCTGATCAGAGTGTCTGAAATACTATGACAGCACTGATGCAGAATTTTAAAGCTCAAACTGAATTTGAGGGTGATCAGCCCTTAGGTGTGACAGGCATAATCACTTGAAGGTAGAACCTGTCATGTTAAAGGACTTTGTAGGGCAAAGGAAGCCAGTCTGATGTAGTGATGTCTGTGTTATTTATTGGAAACATACCTCAGCATGAAATATCCTCAGAATCCTATTCTGATTTGGTTTGGAGGCAGTTAGTGTTTTTTTTTGTTGGGAACTATCTGAAATCTGTGAAAGCCAGTTACACTCTTTCTTGTTTTTGAGGTTTGGCAGAAGCATGAACAATACAGGAAATTGAGTTAGTCTACCTTCTTGGTTGTTTTTGTTGCCTATGCATTCCCACGTCCCACTTGGGAAATTGCAAATATAACTGCTATGCTTCCTTAGCCATAAAAAGCCTGTAGTGGAAATATTGATTCAACAGCACTTTAACACTTGTGAGTGTCTTACTCTCTCTTGCTAACTTGGAATTTTTATAGGCTCTTCTTCGTGACTTGGAATTTGAGCAGATGTGCAGAAAGATGAACACATCATTACTGAACTTAAAGGGATTTTTCACATCAGTGCATTCTAAGCTGCTTAACTAGATGGCTATTTTTTCTTTTCTTCTTTTTTTTTTTTTTTTTTCCCCTTAAAAAACAACAGTGGAAGAACATAAAGTGTAAGCATAGGAAATCTGTCATATCTGTGCTGATATGTCTATTCTTTCAGACTGTAAAACCACAGTTTTATATGTTATTTCAAGGGAATTGTAGAGGTTCTACACCCAAGAGATAAGAAAGCAGTATAAGTTAAATAAAACAGTATGAAAGTCGTTTCTGGACTAAGAATTCCATTAACTCAGGAGATACATCTGTCCTTATCAGAAGGTTTAAACACCAAAGGAAATTATAATTACAGAACTGTAAATATACATAGTACTTTAGTCACAAATAGCAAGTCAAGGTTACCTTCTTAGTCAATTTTTAATATTTTGAGAGACCTAATTACATAAGCACTTGTCTTCCCTTCAACTGACTAAGGGCAACACAAGAATATCCACTTCCACTGCTCATTCGTTGTCCTAGCCTCCTGCACAGTCATCTTGGCTAAGTGAAAGGAGCAATTCTTTAACAGATTTCAAACATTTAAAAGATAAAGTGAAATGCATTGTGTGTGTTTATTTACAATTAACTCTATTTTTCTGTGGTTTTGCTTGTGTCATTTTGAAATGAATGTAATCATCAATGTAAACATAAACCAGAATGCTAATATACTCTGACTGAATTCAGTGCAAAACTGCCTGAGCAGATAGGAAAAATCTGCTGTCTGCAAATTTTGCAATCAAATGTCATTCTTCTAGAACTGTGTGTAGTATCTGGTCAGGTGTTATTGTAGATTGGTATTGTTTTGTGCTGCATAGTTGTTTATTGATATTGATTAATTTTGAACATAAATTGATATGTCTCCTATCATACTAGCTGCTATTTATTATGGCACACAGAAAGTGAATTAAATGATGTGACACTAAGTAGAAAAGATTTTTTTTCTGATGAAAAACCTTTACTAATATTGGCACGTATAATAGTTTTTCAGTTTAAACAGTGGGCAGATTTTGAAGGTGGTAAGTTTTTTTGTTTGTTTGCTGCTGTTGTGTTTATTTTGGTATTTGCTTGTTTGTTTTGTTTTTGTTTGTTTTAATCTACTTCCCCAGTTAGGGGAATCAGATCTAAGAAAACATGCTATTTATATTTTTTCCTTAGATTTCTGCTTATTTAATGGATACTTGAAGCACATTTCACTGTGCTTTATGGTTCAAAGAATTTTACTTTAAGAATTTTACTTTAAGAACCTTGCTATCTTTCAGAACAGCAACAATTGTGGCTGTTGCTCATGCTTGGAAAAAACTATAGGAAGTCTCTAAAAACAAAATGCATAGTCTATTTACCTACATTATGTTTCATAAGACTATAAACTTAAAATGCATTTTTAAAAAGATTTAATGCCAAAACAGGATGCCACTTTTTAGAATATGTGAGAACAGTGGTGTGTTGAATACATAAACGTATCTGCAGAGATTTCTGGTGATGAACAGTGGAATAATCGCTAATTTCTTCTTGTCTATTTCAGGTTTATTTTCTTTTGTGTGTGTATCTCTAGAAGTGCATACTACTATTTTAACGTGTTTCTGAAAATGTAGCCTTGAGGAACCAAATCTTCCATTAGACATACCTGAGCAACTCCCTTGAAGTCACTAAGAATTAGGTGTGAAAGCATTTGAAGGCTGATCAAGCCTAAAGGCTCTTCTCTTAAATTCTCAATGAAGTTTAAGGTTAAGGTCATACAATGACGCTTCAGTTGTGTGGGAAAACGATAATATAATGTTAGGATAAATAATTCTTTTTACCATATAGGAAGCCTAACAGACATTACCTTTCAATGTTGTACTCTTTATTATACAAGTATGACTAATATGCTTTTGTTGGACTTAGATAGCTAAACCCCTGTATTCTGACTACTACAGGAAAGAAGTTACTATATGGTTTTTTTTTTTTTAATTTGTTTCGTTTTAAAATCAAATCATTTTGACTGGGACAAAGGACAGAAAAACGGTTATTTTAATTCCTTATGTTTTCTACAAAAGTGCTTGCTGCACTTATCCTTCACTTTTACTCACTTCCCTTTATACCAACGCTGCATGTTCACTGCATAGTGCTTTGTTATTTAATCATCAACTTAACTAAGATTTTAACGTCTGAAGTTTAACTTATCAAATGTGTAGGATTTTCATCCTCCTTTCTTTTCCAAACTATGATTTGGTACTTCTTTTGCAAGGATGTGAAGGTAAAAAAAATGAAGTATTCTATGTATTTCCTTTGGCTCTTCTTTTGCATCAATTATTTATTTATTTATTTTTGGGTGTAGGAACATAGTCCTTCAAAATTCTCTATAGTGGAATGCTTTTATCTCTGTTTCTACTGTATATCTGTTTGAAGCAAAGCCAAAATGTTGTGAGTAATGATAAATTTGAGTTTCATTGCTCTTAGAACCATTCAAAGAGCAATTTTTATATCATTTTGAAATAAAATATATGATGTCAAACAGTGCAATCTGAAAATTATCTGAAAAATTAAAATCCTGTATACAGACGTGCTTTGAGTTTCTTGGGTTTTGCTTGCTAAGTTGCTGCTTATATAATAGATTTCAAGGAAAAAGACATAATGGATGTCTTGAAATTTCTCATAGGTTTTCAGCAAATTAAGGTGAGAAGATGTATTATAAAAACATAAAGACTAAAAGCTGTTTAAAACTTTTTCAGAATTTCATGAAAAGCTGTTTTTCTTGATTTCAGTGTATGATCTAAAAATTTATTTTTTCTCATTGCCACCTGCTGAGAAAAAAGATCAAAGTAGTTCACTTCTCAGGTTTGTAAAATTGTTTTTCTTCCCACATACTATCAACAACACACTATGCTATTCAGCATTTCAAGCAAATTTTATATTTCTCTGTTGCTTTGTTAATTTATTTTTTTTTTTTCTCACATTCTCACTCACTTGCTCTCACACTTTCTCAGTACTCAAGGATTCTGAAGCATCCAATTTAAATTTAGGCATTTAACTAAATAAACCTTTATTCTGTGGTATAGTAACGAGGCTGTGGCAGCCCCTTTCTACTGCAGAGGAAGTGTTCCTAGGTTCCTGAAGTCCTCCTAATTTAGTTTCCTGAAATGAAGACCAGGTTCTATGGCCCCAAGTTTTACCTTTCCCTGCTTCCTCTCATTTATGTCTTCTGAGTTATGTAATACTTGTTGTAAGCCTTAAATAAACAACAGTAACACTTGTTCTATTCCTTGTGATCAACTCACAAGGTGTCTACATATGAACAAATATGTATTTACATATATATAGTAAAGACACTAGTAATCCTCATACTGCTATATGTGGGATATCTTTAACATCTGGCCTGGACTAAAAATAAAATCTGATGGTTTTTTTACCATATATCTTCAGGATGACTAGTACAGATGAACTCAGACCTAGTCCAACTGTGCAAGAAATATTCCATTTTCTATTTATAATAATTCTATATAAAATTTGTCTGCAAGTTATTTATTCAGGATCTTGGGGTAGAAAGGGATATAATACTGCCCACACACATGAAAATCCCTTTAGTTGGTTTAGTTAGTATTTGATGGTGTGCACTACATTTATGCTGCTGAACACATCAGTTCAGGGCAGAGAAGAGTGTCTTCTGAGCCAAGTGGTGCCCGACTGTTCATACCCACATGATTTGGGACTGTGCCTACTCCACACATTATTGAGCTGAGGATTATCCCCAGCTTGTACTCTTTAAGAGCCATTAGAATCACAGAATCATAGAACTGTTTGAGTTGGAAGGAACCTTTAGAAATCATATAGTCCAAGTCCCCTGAAATGAATGGAGACATCCACAGCTAGATCAGGTTGCACAGAACTTGGTTCTTGAATGTTTCCAGGCATCTGTCACCTCTCTGGGCAACTGTTCCAACGCCTAACCACTCTTATTGTAAAAAACATCTTCCTTACATCCAATCTAGATCTCCCCTCTTTCAGTTTGAAACCATTTCCTCTTGTCCTGTTGCAGCAGACCATGCTAAAGAGTCTGTCACTTCTTTATTAATAGACCCCTTATCATAGAATCATGGAATTGCTCAGGTTGAAAAACACCTTAAAGATCAAGTCCAACCACAAAACATATACACTGCTTACTGCTTACCAGGTCTCCCCAAAACCTTCTCCAGGCTGAACAGCTCCAGCTTTCTTAGCCTGTCCTCATAGAAGAGGTGTTACACTCCTTGGATTATTTTTCTGACTTTCCTCTGGATGTGCTCCAACACATCCACATATGTCTTGTATGGAGGACTCCACATCTGAACACAGTACTTCAGGTTTGATCTCACTAGCACAGAACAGACGGGCAGGATCACATCCCTTGACTTGCTGGCCACACTTTTGTTTGATGCAAGCCAGGATATGGGGTTCAAAATGTTTTGAAATGATGCACAGGTCATGTTACAAATCATCAGAGCAATGGCTTTATCATATGAAGCAGAAGACATGTGTCATGTTTCAGATGTGATATGAAGACAGATTCCCAAAATGCCAAGATTTTAGTCTGCTGTGACTGTGGTAGTAAAGAACAAAACAGGGTGAAGGGATACAAAATTGATAGAGTTATGTCCATGATAAATTTTAAGAAGAGTCTCTGACCTGACCTTTCTTACACTATATCCTACAGGAAGCTAGATGGAATGCAGCAAACAGTTCTTCAGTCTAGGTGACTAGAATTCCATTTTGCTCTAGTCTCCTATTAATTTAATTGTAGGTATACTACTAAATAGTAGCACCACCATTTTTAATGTTGATCTAATCTTTGTCAATGACTTTCTTCTACATACTTTAAAAAGATTCATATAATTATATATACATGCACAAGCCCAGATAAAACTGTTTTCAGTGCTTTCAGGTATCTATGAACTCAAACATTATATTTCTTCACTATATTTATTTTACCTCACATTCATTTAACATTTTCCCCACCAGCTCCAGAAACTTTTGAAGTACTTGCCTGGCGCTTGAATATCCATTTGTACAATTTCCTGACTTACTTTATCAAGGTTTATATACCATGAAACGGATTCCTTATAAACCATAAAACAAGTTGAAGGTAGTACTGGGGTTATCTTAGCAAAAAGAGGCTTAATGCTCTATAGCAAAAAGAGGCTTAATGCTCTAACAATTTTTTTCCTTTATAAGCAGTGCCTGTGTTGCCATGTGGGGCCAAAATCATCGCATGCTTAATTTATTTATTTATTTATTTATTTTATTTTTTAAATGTCTTTAGTACACCCTAAATTCTAGTTGCCATTTATAGTTTCCCAGTATCTAGTTTCTAGTTCCCTACTCAGCAGTATCAAAGCCCTGAAGTTGCTGACCTGCTCAGCAAGCATTTTTGAGAAAAGTTGTGGCACCTGGCTGGTTTCCAAGTGTGCCTGGGCCTCCACTTATCCTGGAACTCTAGGGTTCAATGTTTTTGAACCAAAGTAACTTATCTCACAAACTGAGATAATAGTTAAGATAGCAACAATACCAACAACAAAAAGAACAAGCAACTGAATTTGGAGGAGGATAAAAAGCATGATGACTCCAAATATTTGGAGTGTTACTGTATGGACCGTTAATGTGACTGTATGCCGCATTATATTGTGTCATATGTGTTAAAGCTGACTCAAAGGAAAAAACAATGAGAAGGCATTTATTTATTTATTTATTTTCCCCATCAAAAACTGACCAGGCCATTAAATCTTTCCTTACATTTTTTAGAAATAAAGCTATAAAACTATGATGTTCAAATCAAAGCTTGCATATCCTAAGGAAAAAATACCTTTTTTAGTTTCTTTCTTCTACTGCGTTTTTATATCCTTCACATGATCAGAAGCTAAAGTTGAAATCTAAAATTGATTCTTCAGTTGTTCTGAGTTTAGATGCTTTTCTGTTGAAAGAGAGGAATTGCATAAAAGAGTGCTTTTCACTGCTTATCTACTTGACTTTTTTTTTTTTTTTTTTTTTTTTTTTTTTTTTTTTTTTTCCAACTAGCTGGCTTCAGGAGAAAAACCCATGTGAAGGTATTAATACAGCAAATGGTTTTGTAAAATACATTAGTACTGAGATGTTTGACATACGTGACAGCTTTGTACACCAGTGTCTGTGCTTGGGAGGCACTTGAGAAGACTGCCATGTTCAGTGTTCACTTCTTTTGTGGTAGATCTTCACTGCTGCAACAGATCTGAAATGAGTTTCTTCTGAACAGCAGGTGTCCACTTCTAGGTACTCTATATTTTCTATGAGATAAACGGGCATTTTAAAGGAACAATTCATGTGACTTGGTTAAGATATCCACTTTAGTGTGAGATAAATCGTATCTAGGAAATTTCTGTTTCTCTGAAATGACTATAAAGTTGCCCAACTTGTCTTCAGATACAGACATCTCTCTAATGGAGATATGTGAAGTTATTTGACAGAGATCATACCCTTTCAGTGTGCTAAACTCTCAAATTTATCAATGAGTACTACATCTAATCTGGTAAGCAATACTGATATGGATTTAGCATTCAGATGGTGTTAAAAATCTCTGCAGAGTAACAGTAAGTGCCAGAAGATAATTCACAGTTTTAACCTTATTTGATCGTAGCTAGCCCATGATTTACATGCTCAAGGTTTACTGTCAAAAACTGCAGCAACAAATGTATTATTTTTACAAAACTTAGAAATCTTAACCACTTCATAACAAGAAAGATCAAATTTTAGGTTTTGTTTTTTTTTTTCTTTTTCTTTCTTTCCTTTTTCTCCTATTATTTTGTCCTCCTCTTCAAACATCACTTTGAATCATTTTAGAAATTCAGTGAAATCACCTGCAGTGAGTAAAACAGCATTTTGTATAAGATGTCAGCTACAACTGTAGGAAGTTTACTACAATAATTTGAAACCAGGCATAATAAAAATAAACATCTTATTTTTTATGAAATTGGTAAGTAATAAACAAATAGTTAAGGCTATGGTAAAGTCTAGAATTATATTTTCCCTGTGACTGGCATCACACATGAGGCAGCAGCAGATTTCTCCGTGGCTGTTTGCATTAGATGAATGCTGCTGGAGGGCATAGCAGTAGAATTGGCTTCCATCACTTACAGTTATATAATGTACTTGGAATGGAAAAAGGATGCCTCTCCATTAGAGAATCCAAAAAGCTGTGTCCCTTACTGAACCCAGTCTTTAATATGCAGGGGAGAGCTTTGAGAAGGGGAAAGCAGGGAGAGAGTGAGCTGTAACTTAGTGCTTCAACACGGTTTCTTAGAAGGATTTTTTTTTTCTTCCTTTGTGCCTCCTTTTCCCTCTTGCTGTGCCTGAGCATACTAATCACTTCTTTTCCTCTTCCTTGTTCTGCAAGTGCTTCATACACTGTACTGTGAGTAAGAACACCGTCCACTGGAGGTAAAAGGGTGAAGGTCACCTGGTAGCATGGCATCATGTTAGTGGAAAGGTTTTACCTTCCAGTATTCCTTAGATGTGATCTTTTCAGTTATAACTGTACTGTGTATTTTATTTTATTTTATTTTTTTAAATTTTATTATATTTTAACTTGAATAGATGGTGTGTATCTGAGGAATGGTGTTTCTTTTTGTTCTTTCAGTGGGTTTTCTTTTTCTTTCTATCTGAGGGATGTGGAGGTCATATGAGCTGTGGCCAGAAGTGTTCCTTGGAAGACCTATTGCAGTAATTTTAAAAACAGGCCTATGTAGAATTCAGTAAGAATGCCTTTATGAAAGCCTCATTTTCGGAATTTTGGAACAGTGGAAAATATATTAGTCCTGAAAAATAAAGTGACAGTAAAATGAAATACAACTATATTTGTTTTCTCCACATTTTTTTCAAATTTTCTTTATTATCAATTGAGGTTGTTTGTTTGTTTGTTTGTTTGTTTTGTTTTTATTTTTGTCTCCTCACCTTCCCCCCCTCCCCCCCTCTTCTCCCCCCCCAGAAGTGCTAGGTCTGTGAAATCAGCCTTGTGTAGGAATGGTAAGCTAACTTATTTTCTGGTGGTGGTGGTGGTATATATTTTTTAAATATTTTTTAACCTAATTAAAATCTTTGCTGCTGTTTGAATTTAAAAATATAAAAATCATAATCATTTTCTTTCATGTAAAGTCAGAATGGCAAATTCACTTTTCTAAAGGAAAAAAATAATAATAATAAGCTTGGATAAGCTTGGGAGTTAGAAACAGTAGTAATTAATAAGACACCATATTTACCCTTGTCATTGGCTTGACCTTACTGCTGCGCAGAATCCATGTTCCTGCTGTACCTTGTAAAAGTGCTTTCATTCATGAGATACACATAAAACCCAGTGACTGCTAGGTACTGAGGAAGTTCAAGCATTTAAATTTCTGATATATCAGTGTCTTGAATAGATCACAATTTTATCTTAGTAGTTGTAAAGAATTTCTATAAATGGTCTGCCTGTAAATCATCTGCTGTATAATGACTACATGAAAAGATGATGGTACAAAATTGTAATGATTTTTAAATAAAACTTGTGTACTTTAAAGCAATTTCTACTTAGCTTCTTAAATTTGCTTTGTTGATAAGATGTTAATATTGACAAATTTGAGATACATTTTCTTTCTCTTGCTTTAAGTTTTTGTGTTTTAATACTGTATATGCATTCTGTATCACCAAATAACATGTAATTAATTTACATTTTTACAAGTGAAGGATTTTTTGCACAGGTGAATCTAACATATTTCACATTTGACCTTGACCCTTGTCACCATTAATAGGAGTTCTAGTCTATAACATGAATAGTCACATCTCTGCTATGTCCACTTAACTTAATAAATTAAAAAAACAGGTCAATCAACAATAATATTGCACATAATTATAACCATCAACTACTTAAAATAGGAAAATGAGTATTAATAGTTAAATTAAATTATACTGTCACATGCAATACATAAATACAAAGAAAGAAAGAAACGATCTGCCGTCATTTTTAAAAATTCATACTTCTGAATATTTTTTAACATCAAAAGAGCTGGACTGGTGAGTGAACATTATTGCTCTATTTGCCCTGAATTTGAAGTACATAGTTTCAGGCTTTAGAGCTAAAACTACTTTTTAGGTGATGTTATTTTCCCATACATAGTACTAAGCACTGTTTCTTTCTGTCATTTACAAATTTGTCTTTATTGGTCTATTTTATGATAGAAATAGTTGGTCCACTTTCGAACAGATGTTAAGTGAGTAGTGTCAGGAATCTGTAAATGTTAGCATTCAGCTCAATTTTTGTACAAGACAGAACTTTTGGCTAGAACTTAGCCTTGATGAGTTGACAAGTGACTAGCAAACTGAAAAATATTAATGTCAGCATAGAAAAAAGTAAGCAGAATCTGAATGCGTTTTGTTCACACATTATAGCGAATACACTTAAACTATGTTTAGTTTAACTATATTAAACTATGTTTAATATGTCAATAATTGACATGGATTATTAAGTCACAGAATTCCAAAGGAAAACAAGCATATTACTCTTTACTGTTTAAAATAAGTACAGCTATGGTGTGAAAATTGAAATAAGTTTAACTCAGACATTAAATACCACTTATGTTGGTCCAAAGAAAATCAACTTGTTGTTTTTAGTAGCTGTGGTACCTTTTCAAGTCAAAATTTTGTACTTATGGAGGAAAAACAATACTAAGTATTGAATCGCTGGAGAAGTATATATTATGATCAAAATGTAACTGGTGTTTCTATATAAGGTTTTTTTGTTTGTTTGTTCATTTTAGTTTGTTTTGTTTGTTTTTGGTTTTGATTTTTGTTGTTGTTGTTTCTCTTTTTTAAAAATTATCAATTTGTTTATTTATTTATTGAAAGGAGTTAAGTCCCATCTGGTGACAAATAATAGAATTTGATTTCCATAGATGGATCCAGTACTTGCTTAGACAAGAAGGTATTTGGAATAACTTCAAAAATAATCTTCATTCTTCCAGTCTTCAGTTTGGTGTACGTGCTGCATCTGGACATGCATCTTATCTTGCTTTAATACTGCTATCTTTTCAGCAAGATGATGGTTATTTAAGTGTAATCATAATTTTTCCAACTTATTTTCATGAGCCCACTTTTATAATCTTGCAAGTCCTGTTTCAGTTCCAGCCTTATTTTGAAAATATGATTTAATTTTGTCTCGACATTGTCCTTTCAAAAACATTCTGGGATGGAAGTTTGCACAATGAAACTTGTGAGGGGTTTGGATCACAAGTCTTATGAGGAACAGGTCAGGGAGCTGGGATGGTTTAGCCTGGAGAAGAGAAGATTCAGGGGAGACCTCATTGCACTCTACAACTTCCTGAAGGGAGTCTGTGGCGAGGAGGGGTTTGGCCTCCTCTCCCAGGCAACAAACAGGACGCAAGGAAATGGCCACAAGTTGTACCAGATGAGGTTTAGACTAGACATAAGAAGGAAGTTTTTCTCTCATGGAGTGTTCAGGCGCTGGAATAGCCTGCCCAAGGAGGTGGTGGAGTTGCCATCCCTGGCAGTGTTCAAGAGGCGTCTGGATAAGGAGCTAGGAGATATGGTTTAGTGGTTTTCTGTAGGTATGGTAAAGGGACTAGATGATTTGTAGGTCCTTTCCAACCTTTCCAACCAAAGTCTTTTTCCTGAAAAAAATTATATGTGTGTATATATATATATATATATATATATATATATATATATATATTATTTTATTTATATGGACATATAACATTCTTTAAAGTTAATAGCATTAGCATAATGTAATATTTCATGATTCTTTGCAAAATAATTACTTTAACCTTATTTAGAAACTGGTCTTTGCATCCATCTTATGTACTCAGCGCATTAATAGATTTTTCATATATACAACAAATGTTAAACAAATGTAGAATTATATTATCACTATAAATCACCGTTGTATCTTCCAAAACAAATGATCTTTCTCCATGTCTAGCTTCAGTGCTGGAAGAATATATAATTTTGGTTAGTGTTGGTTTCATAAACATTTTGATTAAATTCTATCAACATTATCACTACTTTCTCATTTTTAAACAAGATAGAATAAAAATGAACAACTAGATCAATTTATGTGATTAAATGATCAGGCAAATGGGAAAAATCTATGCATACAGATTTAATTACTTATATATTTAAGTTCAATTCTAAAACATAGTTTTATTATTGCTATTAACATTTTCTATTCTGAATTCCTGAATCTTCTGTTGGAATTATCCAAAAGATGGCATTTTCCTGAAATTCTCATTCCCACTTGTCTGTATTTACTCTCTGTAACTAGTTGAAAGGAGGTTGTATTGACATGGGGGTTGGCATGTTTTCCCAGGTAACAGCTATAGGAGAAGGAATGTCTCTAAGTTGGTCCAAGGGAGGTTCAGGTTGGGTACTAGGAAAAATTACTTCTCAGAAAGAGTGGTTAGGTATTGGAATAGTCTTCCCGGGGAGGTGATGGATTCACTGTCCCTGGAGCTTTCTAATGAAAAGGTAGGTGTGGCACTGAAGGACACGGTTTAGTGGGCATGGTGTTGTGTTGACGATTGGGCTGGGTGATGGTATTAGTGGTCTTTTCCACCCTTTATGATTCTATGATATGTCATAGTAGACTTATATTTGAGCTGTTTGTGAGCAGCTATTTTATATGATTTTTTTCGTATTCATGGTTTTATTGAATCTGTCGAAGTGGCTTCCACAGATTGTTCTTACAGATTTATTTATTTTTTTACCATTCATACATAATCCTGGTCAACAAGCTCCTGGCAAAAAATGGAAATCTCATGAACCTAATGGAAATACAGGCACCGTAGCATACTTCTGTGATTGTCTGTCCTCACATGCATAACCATACTGTGCTTCATGGTATGCCCCAAGCCAAAACAATCCAATATAATAAGCAAGAGAATGAAGAGATAGGAATGCTATGAAAGCAAGAAATTTACTGTGATTAAAAGAGCATCTGATGAAAATAAATATGACTTGTATCTAGAAAGCTTAAGAACCTTTGTGGTTCCCAGCCAAAACAACAAACGTTTTCTGAGTGTCCAGTCTAGCTGTGTGCTTTCAGAAACAATTATGCAAATACCATGGGACTTGAAGCAAGAATATTTGTATGCATGTTAGTATCGTATTTGAAAGATAGAACTCTTAAAATACATTTCTACACAGTGTATGATGAATTATTCTGCTGATTAATTCTGTTGTTTATAGGTTGCTGTAGGCCACTATGAAGTCATGAGCATGGTCATTCAAATACAAAGCACTTATATATTCTGGCATCAAAGAAAACATGTAAACTTCTTGCCATGCAACACTAACTTGAAATACTCTATCTGAATATTAATATCTGTGCCAGGTGTTGTGAAATAAGTTGTCTTTTTCTTGTGGAAGTAATGAAATACATGACTGTAACTGACAATTCTTGCTTAGACTGATGTGTTTGAAACATTTACTTTGTTCAGATAAGAGAGGAGTGACAACAGTGATTTTTGTGTGTACTTTATCCAGATCAAGGAAAATTATTGAAATAAACCATATTAATAGTTTAAAGAAATCATGTGTGGCTAAAATTATGGGTTGTTACTGCAGAAGGCAAGGAAGGTTAAAACTGATCATGTCTCCTTCCTTTGGTGAACTCAGATCTCACAAATTCTTGAAGATATATACATATCTTCATATATTTTGTTATATATGCTATAAATGTATGTTATTCAGTGCTGAAACACTAAGTGCTATGCTTAACCCAGAGTGACTCTTTATGAGTAATAATGCCCTAACAAGAAGAGAAGTGCTAGCAAACACTGGGTTAAAATGTTGAGAACAGCACTGTTGTAATACACAGCTTTTCTACTTGAAGTTATTTTTTCTTCTTATCTGTGTGTGATTCTGCTAAGAAAGTAAGACACTGGGGTGTCCTGTGTTTGGCAAGGAGCAGTATCTCTGAATTTAAAAGGATGTGTTCCATTTAAGTGCAGCAAGTGAAGATGCTTTCTGTGGCTAATTTCTCCAAACATCTATTAGTAGGCTTGGATTTAGGTCTGTGATTTGGAAATTGGGTTGAGCAAATTTTCAAGTTCATTTTTTTAGCTAACTTTCAACTAGTTACATATTTTATATGGAGCAAAGAATACATGTACAGTAAGAGCAGAGACAGAAACAAACAGGCAGGCCATCCAAATAGCATCTACGTTGCTCACCCAGCAGGATCTCAGTAATGGTATTTGAATTCAGTGATTGAACCAGTACAATCTCCTAAAAAGAAACTCTCACACACTTAGTGTCTCCCTTTTAAAAATCCATTTGTAATAAATAATTTCATGGCAGTCCTTTAATTATTTATGATACCAAATGGTCATTCAACATTCTGACTCATGACTTGATTCACTTAGATAAGCATAACTCTATGTGCTGCACAGCTTTCAAAGGTGCTGGGGGTTTTCACTTCACTCAAGCCTGGTTTAAAATACTCTGCAGATTGCAAACAGAGGATAAAACTGAGTAGCTGGTTTAAAATCTAAGCTACAATCAAAGACAGTAGCATTGAAATATACATATATACATTTATATAATTGTACATGCATAGAAACGTAAGTATACTGTGTTCAGAGCAAGTTTGTTTTAAACAAATACATAAATCTTATTTACATGCTTGAGGCTTGTTTTTATTGCTGTTGATTACTCATTCTCCATAAACATGCTTACTTTATTACAGTTCTGTATTATGACTTACATATATATATATACATATACATACATATATATATATATATAATATATATTACAAATATTTACTATTTTTAAACAATAGCATTTTACATGAAGAATGAATTCTAGAACAATTGGCCATGTTTAAGAAACCTAGATTTCCTCAAGTCTGTGTACAAAGTATTCAGAAACTTCAACCCAGCTTTCTAAGTCGCTTTGTTCTTTTACACGGTTTTTCAAGGCATTTTGTTATCTGCATTTACTAAGCAAAATTTAAGGTGGAATTTAGACAAGCTAAATATGACCTTACACACAAAAAAATTAATTTCTGTTTCAAAACATTTTCAAAGATAATTTCTTAAAAAGTTGGGAACATGTGACACATCAAATACAAATATGCTCTTAGACAAAACAGAACCATATATTCAGGAAAGTTACCGGTACCTTTTCTCTGCTTGAAAATATTATTAATTTGTACATCTGAGTTCTTTTGCAATGTCAACACAAACACTTTATTCCAGTACTTTAATCAAGTAGCTAGACAGTAGCATATGTTCATCTATGGGAAAAAAAAAAAAAAGAAAAAAGGAAAAAAAAAAAAAAGATTTATCTGCATATGAAAATTTGGTTAGATATTAGGAAAATCTCTGATTATGAGGAACATTAAGCCTTTAGAAAGACTGAGGAATAACAAAATGTGCCATTCACTGGAAAATTTTGGAGGTCAGTAAGGAAAATATATAAAATACCAACCAAATAAGCATGAAGATGATAAAGTTCTCTTCCTCCTTTACCATATTCTGTGATATCAAATCCAATTAATAAATAATAACAATAATAATAATAATGAAATAGAACAACAAATTACAATTCATCAAGAAGTGTATTTCAAGATGATTATTGGTAACATCCTAAATGCATAATAGGAAAAAAGTATCTTTTAATTTCATAAAATTGGTTCTAGTTATGTCCATTAATATAGAAATCTACTATCCAAGTGGCTGACATAATTACAATTGGGAAGTTTTCTGTAGTTATTTATATAATCTGGAAATCAGTAGCTATAAATAATTTAGTAAGGTCATGATGATTTCAATAACGGCTTAATTCTAGCATAATCGGTGAGGCTGCATTTTGGGTATTTACTTCCTCTTGAGAATTAAGCTATGGAGAACTACCAGGACAATTTCCCACAGTAGTAAATAAGCTCTCTAGATATTGTGGTCTATTTTGAAGACACTCCATGTTCAAGATGGAAATGGACCGCCTTGTAAAATTGGAGTGCATCCTAAGGGAAAGAGCTTTGAGCTGAAGAAGATATATTTTTCCTTAAGTAGAAAACTAGTCACTATCACTAGAGTCTTCAAATATCACATTAACAATTGAGATGAACATCTGGTAGCATTTGATAATGGTCTACCACTGTAAATAAGGCAATATATTTTTCCATAATGGTTAAGTGCCAACTCTGCTCATCTAGGTGTGAAACGAGATGACCGTTTATATTCCCAGTTGGGTGATATTGCATATTTATGTGCTATCAGTTTTGGTGAAGCTCTAAGATGGCCTTCATATCAATACAAACTAAGCAAATTACTTCCAAATACTCTGCGTGACAATTCTTTGTTATAATTAAATTTTAAGGTCAAACATTTATCACACATATTCAATTGTATTCTATATTCAGATATACTTAATTTCTAAAGATACAGAATTTTTCCTCTTTGTTACAAATGCTTGCTCACTGTTTACAAAGGGTAAATGCATAAATTTTCTGTTGGATGCTAGAGGAAAACTGTGACTTTTTCTTTTAACAACCAAAAAATCATCTTAAAGCCAATTCATATGAAATTGGAACAAAACCTTTGTTTCTACCTTGTATAATGTGGAAAATGCTCTAGGGCATGGATTCACCATCAAACTTACCTAAGGGAATTTTGCTGAAGCATGCAAATTTAGGAATCACTCTTAATTATGAATCAAATATTGCGTCTTGTTTTGTTTTCATCAGTGTTGTTGTGTTCCTGGATATAGTTGAAATTCAATGATGTTCAGTTTTACATTTAATGTTATGCACCTAATTAAACTGTTAAGATCAGAATCTCATGCTTCTATACTTCTTGTATTATTATCAGAGAAAACAGGTACTCAACTGTACTTTGGAAGTGGGTGGATTAACTCTCTATTACTTATTGTTGTCAGAAGATTATGACAGCTTTGTTAAAGGCTTTCTCCTCATCTTGTTTCCAGAATGTTGAGAGGAGAAGCTGAATAATTCTACTTCTCTATAAAGACATCTGTTTTAAGGTGCCAGATCAGCGTAAGAATCTGTGTCAGGACAGGCTAACAAGTAGCAACTACTATGCAGTAGGCTAGATTTCTTGATTCATAAGATCTCTTATGCTGTGCTTTTCCTTGATAAGATGCTGCACAGATGTCTAGGGAATGCATGTGATCATTGTGAGTGTAGCATATTTGATTGAACAAAGGAGAAGTGTGTTGTACTCTTGTTTTTACTGTTAAATATATATATATTCATATATTTTTTACCATGTGTGTGTGTACCTGGGGAGGGTGAAGGGTGAAGGACAGTAAGCTTGTTCATGATAAATGAGTTGCTGCAGCAAAAGGCATTTTATTGTTTACTATGTCTACTTGTTGTTAAGGGGAAATACAGTTGTAGCAGCATTTCAGTTTCTGCATTACATGCTTTTAAGTACCTGTCCACTAAGAATGCCTGCTTTCACTGATTCAAGACAGGAAAGTTGACATATTATTTCCCAGTGCTCTATACTCAATGTTGGCTTCTATTAAGTGCTTTCAGACATGCAGAACAATATTTGAAACAAGACTGTTTGAACTAAAATGTAATTGGACTCATTTAAAGTCTTATTACAATGAAATCTGACTTCCTCCTTGTAATTTGACTTGTAGAAACCTCTAAAAAAAAACACTACCTTTTGCCACAGGCTATACATTTAAATTCTGCACTAGGTAAGCATAACGAGAAAAGAAAGTTCTGACATAGGTGGAGATCATATCAGCTCTGGCTTGATTAATTATTTCCACACAATCAATCAGCACCTTATTTAGATAACTGGAGGCACTCGCTAGTTAATTTGTGAGAGTAAAACAATGAGGGCAAGCATTTATATGGCTAGTCAATACTCCAATTAGTGTTAGAAAGTCAAATGCAGGTTTGAAAACAGCTAGTAAAAGAAAAGCAAGGGTGATGGAGCACTAGAACAGGTTTCCCAGAGAAGTTGTGTAGCCTCCTTCTACAGTGATATTCAAGACCAATCTGGGCGCCTACCTGTGCAACCTACTGTAGGGAATCTACTTCAGCAGGGAGGCTGGGCTAGATAATGTCTTGAGGTCCCTTCCAACCTCTGCAATTTATGATTCTGTGAAAAAATGCAACTTCTCTGTTCTTAGACATATATTAATGTCAGTGACTCCAGTCATCCTCCCAAAAAAATATTTACACAAACTATTCATTTACTTCCTAATATATCTATATATATATATATAGATATATATAGTAGGTCTGTAGACAATTCAAAATAGTTAAATTGAGTACGAATACTACACTCACATAACTGGCAAACCTGCACTTGTTTAAGTTGCTCATTCAGTTTCTGGCATATCAGGATGTACTTTCACCTGCAAGTGAAGTAAAATCATTTACCTCTCATGTAAACCTGATACACATACTGTAAAGCATTGCAAGGCAGATGTCATAAAAAAAAAGGACCAGTTACTGCTGAATATACTGCTTATGTAGTGATTAATTCACCTGGAATTTATGTTGGCCAAGTCAGTAGACTAACTTCTGTATTCAGACTATTCTGTATTTAGAATAAACTGAATAATAAACTTACCTCAGTGTCAAATAGAGAAAGATAAACTGGGTTAGGTTTTGGAACAACACCGTGACAACTACATTACAGTGATTCCTCATAGCATCTTTTAATTGGTAAATGTCTGTTCACGAGCAAATGAGAAATAATCATTTTATGTAACATAATTCTCTATCTTCTGCTCAAGAAAGAAGCCAAACTCAAACTCTGAGACACAAAATCGACAGAAGCTTTTATGAAGAAAATAAAGAAATGAACAAAACTTTTTAAATAATAAAAAGAAAAGTTTAAACTTATAATATTTTATTATTGCTGTTATTTTCCTCTATTTTTCTGTATAGTATCATTTGAACCAAAATAATGTTACATGAAATAGTCTACAAAACAAAATTATTACATTATTAATTTCTAAGAGAAAATGTTGAAGGAGAATTTAATTTGATTTTATTTTTTTTTGTTTGTTTGTTCATTTAATCATAGAATCAGGTGGGCCAGGTTACAAGAGGCCTCAAGGATCATCAGGCTCTAACCCTCCTGTCACAGACAGGGCTGCCTATCTCCACATTTAATACTAGATCAGGCTACCCACAGCCCCTCCAGGGCCAGGCCATCCACACCTCCAGGGACAGGGCATCCAGAACCTCTCTGGGCAGCCTGTTCCGGCACCTCAGCACTCTCATGGTAAAGACCTTTCCCCTGATATCCAATCTAAATCTTCCCTCCTTCAACTTAAAGGCATTTCTCCTTGTCCTGCCATTATCTACCCTTTCAGATAGTTGACTCTCCTCCTGCTTGTAGGCTCCCTTTAGGTACAGGAAGTTTGTAATGAGGTCACCCTGCAGCATTCTCTTCTCCAGGCTGAACAAGCCCAGCTTCCTTAGCTTGTCTTTGTAGGGGAGGTGCTCCAGCCTTCTGATCATCTTTGTGGCCATTCTCTGGACCTCTCCAACAGCTCCCTGTCTTTCTTGTACTGGAGTCCCCAGACCTGGATGCAGTACTCTAGATGGAGCCTAAAGAGGACAGAGTAGAAAGGAAAAATCACCTCCCAAATGGGAGAGGATTATGGAATGCTGTCTCTTTGGTAACAATAATATCATTACTGTTTCTAGGTTGTAATGTAATATAATAGTGATATCTTCAGTATCATTCATATATTGTTATTTGATCTTTTAAATCATATCCCAATAACATCAAAGTTTAATTTGAATGAAATGCCATTGTAGAAATCATCATCACAGCTGTAGTTCATAAGTACTTTGGCATAAATATAGGTACACAGTGAAAAAAAAAAAAAAAAAAATACGGCGAACCCAGTCAATTCAAAGAAGTTGAGGAACCTCATTTTTACACGATTGTTACATTTCCATAGAATTGATCTTTTCTACAGTTTATTTTCCTGCTATTGCCAAATTCAGGGAGAGAACAATGATTCCCTATAACATAATATAAATGTATATATATATATGCATATATATATCATTAAGTGTGCATACTAATGTTTAAACAAGGATTGTTTCATGCTGCAATTGGTTTATTGCTCTTTCAGTACTGCTTTTCTATACATGTTCTCTCAGTTTCTTTTTATAACTTTCAATTATTTGCTAAATTAAGATTTCAGTAAGCTGCACATTGATCTTCCTAAGAGATTATCTATTTTACAGGTTTTCAGTCTTGTGTGACCTTCCTTATTGGGCAAAATTTAGATAGATGGTAGGTGGGAATTACAGAAAAAGAGCTGTAGTTTTCTTAACTCTTAAATGTTACAACTGTAGCAGGAAAGAACTGTTCAAATCATGTATTAAACCCATGGAGCTGGGACTGTTTAGCCTAGGAAAGAAAAGGCTTGGGGAAGATTTATCAACCTAATGGGTGGATTAAATGAGGATGGGGCCAGGATCTTATTAGTGGCACTTACTGAGGCAACAGTACAAACTGGAGCACAAAAAGTTCCAGCTAAACATCAGGAAATGCTTCTTTACCTGGAGGATGTCTGACACTAGAACAGGTTGACTGGAGAGGTTGCAGAGTCTCTCCCCTTGGAGATCATGTTCTGTGATCATGGAGACCATGGCATCCTGCTCTAGTTATCCTTGTTGGAGCTGGAAGGAGTAGTCCCTTCAAACTTCAGTCACTCTCTGATCCTCTGAAAGATTCAAGGTGTTTAACAATTTGTGAGTTATATATAATACATGGAATAATTGGAGAACTATACATTCAGGATCAATATCAACAGTACATCTAATAAAATGTAGAACTAGATACCTATAAAATATGATTTCACAACTACACAGTTCTAACTTCCCTCTGATAAATCCAAGAAGTTTTGGTTGAGGCTCCTCTGAAAAACAAGAATATATTTTCAATATTTAAAACAAAACAAAACAAAACAAAAACAACAAAAAAAAACAAAACAAAACAAAAAAAACTGCTTAAGGTGTATAGGAGCATAAGAAAAGGAAGTTATCTTTTTTACTAATCTCATCTATACACTTTCCAGTCTGATTCTCTTCCAGCATCACCTACAGAAACTGTTCAAGTGTTAATTTGTGCACTTTATACATGGCTGTATGCCAAGCTGTAGGATTTTGTTATAATTCTCCTTTGTAACACTTCTTACCATATTGAATTTGTCCTTGGAATGGACAGTATCATTAGGAATGGAGATTTAATTATAGCTACTTAGAGACGACTTAAGAACTGTTGTTTAATTTACTGTAGTTTTAAAGTGGAAGAAAGTAGTCAGGATCTTCAGTAGTTTAAAAATACTGATACATGAGATCTTTTGTCAAAGGTTAGTGTAGCAAAATTTCATTCTAATGGAGAATTGAAAAGAATTAAGACTCTCTGACTTTTTTTTTTTTTTTAATTAATATTACATTTTTTTCCTAATTTTTTAAAAAATTAGATTAATTAGACCAAATCTTTTCAATACACCAGTGTTGTAAATGACCTAATGGGGTTTTGCTTATCTTTTGACCATCGTTCATCTTGCAGTCTTATAGATGTCTACACTGTATACATCTGCATCAGAGATGGTTGCCCATTATACTTAACAAAAAGATACTAATGTGAAGGCATAATTCATTTGGTCTATTCTAGATGGCTTCTTTAGGTTGAAATGCATCATATGCATATTTTTCATTCAGTGTAAAAGGTACCTAGGGCTATTAGCTCAGATGTAGACATTTACTTTTGAAATAATTAATTCCTCCTAGACTATCTTGTAAACTATAAAGCATTTGCTTCTATAAGTCTATAAGTTTTGTTGTTGTTGTTGTTGTTTGTTTTGTTTTGTTTTGTTTTGTTTTGCTTTTGGCAGATTTATTTTCTTTTTATTAGTATTGTTAGTATCTATTTGAATCATATTACTATACTGTCTGTATTATGAGTTCTCTTTTCTTGCCTCTACACATGTGAATCTGAAAATTTCCGTAGTCTGTCACTCTACTGAAAACACTGTAAACTGGTAGCCTGAGCCAATTACATATCCACACTGAAGGGCATTATTTCAGTGCTTGTAATTTATGTGGTTTTTTGTTGTTGTTGTTGTTGTTGTTTTGTTTGTTTGGTTGTGGTTTTTTTTGTTTGTTTTTTGCTTTTTGCTTTTTTTTCTTTCTTTTTTTTTTTTTTTTTTTCTGGGCAGTCAGATATCTCTATGGATTTTGATTTTGATTACTTGTTTAGTGATTTTAATGAATTATAAGTTCTCCATTTCCCTTTACAACCAAGAAGCATAACAAAGCAAAACACAACAGTCACAATTCCCTACTCTGTTACAGAGTGAGCTTTTCTGTCACCATTTGAAGTCAGTGAATAGTCACATCCTTAGAAGTCACTATAACAAAATATTTCTAATTCACAAACATTAACAAACGCAGAGAAAATAATAATTAAAAAAAAATAAATCCTGCTGTCTGGAAATTATGAGTTGAATTTGATCTGGCATACAGCATGCCAATGCATTCATCTATATGTGCGAAGATAAGTCTTGTAAATGTGCTTCATTTTGTTACATTTTACCGCATTTTCTCATTCACTTATTTATTTCTAAACAGGAGAGTGTTTCACTCAGCTGGCTTATTAGGTTATATGTTTCTAAAGGGAATGGTATTGGCAGTTTTGGCACGAACACAGTTTTCCCTAGTAGAAGACTACTTTGGAAATGTTTCTCTGTCTTCATCAAAGCTTTTGCCAGAGAAGAAAGGAGCTAAAATAGCATCCTGAGGACCATGAAGGAAATGTGGTAATGCAGATTGCGGTGTCTTTCAATTTTTGTTTATTTGTTTTGCAGTATTTTATATAACAAGATGATGCTAGGTTTGGTTTTCATGGCTAAACAGCCTTGAATAAGTAAGGCTGGGGTATGTTGGCTGCTTTTCATGCTTCTCCTCAGATAAGGGGTAAGCTCAGGGTATATCTGAAGAGCTGGAAAGCACATTTCATGGTTTTACATAGTATACTTACTCTGTAATGTTCTGTGACTGGCATACCAGTGTTTTTAACAATGATACTTACTGGAGCTGTGAGTTCAGAGCTCAGAACCCTTCCAAAGGAGTTCAAAGAAAAGACAATTTTGTGCTATTACTATGTAATGACACAAAGCTGTAGAGATGGGCACTACTGGGGAGCAAAAAGCAAAATTTCCTTTTTCTTTATTCTCCTGTTGCTACCCCTGCCATGCTTAGCATAATAGTGACATATACTATTGCTAGTCAGACAATTATATAGCTTAATGATAGCTACTTACTCCAGCAATAAAAAGGTATAATTCTTAGCGATCAGTGATGTCCTCCTGATTTTTTGGCTGGTGACAGTGCTCAGAGTTTTGCTAATGTTATTTCATGATACTTAAAAGAAAGCATAATTTGATACCTAATGTTGTGATGAATGTTCTGATGAAAATAGTTTCAAACCATAACACTCTCCTTTTAAAAAATACTTTATGGTATCAGTTAATATTAATTTTGTGTCCCTATATATGGAACCAAGTTATGGATAACCAAGTTTCAACAAGACTAAGAAATATGCAATGTTTTATTCGAAATGATCCTGCAGAAAAGCAATATTTCCATTACTGTTGCATTTATTTTTCTCTGAAATATAATCTTCCACTGTCCTCACAGTTCTCACTGCTCTCAATTATTTTTAACTTTGACTTGCTGTTGAAACTGGTGTATATTATCGGTTTCAGCATGTGATTTCAATACATTTTTGCTCTCTGAACTTCAGTTCATAATTCTTTTGCACATAACTGAAATTAATTTGAATCTCAGTCTTGGAAGAAATGGTATTTAATGGGTTTCTACAAACTGCCCAAGTCTGTTTACATAAAGAAAGTAATTTTTCCATTTGATGTAGGAACGAACTAAGTAAATTCAACAAGTTTTTAAAAAAAAAAATCAAAAAGCTGGGTTTTTAAGATAGAACACTATACTATTTCCTAACAAAATTTCTAAAGCATGCAAACACACAATCCAGTATTTTTGGACTACATAATATTCCTCAGACAATTAAGCCATTTTCATTTTTTACCAAACTTTGCAATTCCTGTAGAGATTACAAATCTTTAAAAGATTTTTAATTTCTTTCCTCCCATTCTCATCCTCCCCCCAGATACAGCTGGTTCAGGATGTTTTATTTCCTAAAAACAAGACTGGAAATCAGTTAATGCAACACAATTTTGTATTTATAATCCTTTTTCATTTTTTCCTCTTCTTTCCACTGGAGTGTGTTTAGCTAAGTTATGTTTATAACCAAATTAATTGTCATCGGTTCTACACTGTAAGATAATCTTTCACCAATGCTAGAAACATGAACACATATATTTCTCTCATATGGAAGCTGTATTATAAGCATTTTAATAGATTCTAAGATAATTATAAGTAGAATTTTATGCTGCCATTCTTTTCATCATCTAACAGGAATTTAAAAATTATTACTGAGCAACCAGTCTGTCTTTATAGAAACAAGTTTTAATAGACAGAAAATGCAGTTGAAATTAGATGTAGTTTATCTGCACACATACTAGTGAGACTACATTTACTAAGAAAACAGTGCGGACTTATCACTGTATATGTGGCCATGGCCATGAGTATTTACAGACAGAAGAGGAAACCTTTTCACCACAAAAAAGAGTCAAGTACAGGCTGCCTGGAGAGTCTGTTCAGTCAAGGTTCTCCTAAATGAGTAAAGCCCTGAGAACCTTAACTAATCTCACAGCTGATGCTGCTTTGAGCACAAAGGTGCTAGAGACATGCTGAAATCTTTGCAAATTTGAACTCTTTGATTGCACAACTGTCTTGTGTTGAGACATGCTGTCTCATGAATTCAGCTATGACATAAATTTCCAGAGCAGGTCTGATTTTTCATAGGCAAAGCAAATTTAATCTGTTGGTAGTGAAACCTATCTGAAGGAGATATTTGCCAGCTGAAGTATTTTGTTAGTGGGAAAGCATCCAGGAGTGCCTCTGTAGCTCTGGAAGTCATTGTGCTCATCATCATGACCTCATTTCACTGCTTTCCAGCTAGCAGCTGCAGATTTGAAGGGGAAGCCTCAGGTAATGTAATCACTTTGACTGAACATGTGCTGTCCCATTTATGTTCTGGAAGTTAAAAGAGGTCAAAATTGAATTTCTGTGTGTCCTACAGCACAGATACAAGAGGACAATTTGGCCAAGGACTTTCTACTTTTCTTTTTAATGTAAGCAAAATAATAATAATAATAATAAAACAAAATAAAATAAAATAAAAATGGTGGCTTTCACTTTATGTTAAAAATGGAATTATATATATATATATATAATTATATATATATATATATATATATGAATTATATATAATATATTGTGTATATATATATATATATATGTTTCAAAAAGAAAAAGAAAAACTAAATATGAAAGTATATATGAAGGTAGGTTAAGAATTAGTTTGTTTTATTTTTGGGTAAGAGAAGAAGAAAAATTGAAGTTTTTTGTTATGGATGCACTGTGTGGAGATAAACAGGCAAACCAGTTTTTTAACTCCTTTCTGGTTGTAATGGTATTCCATAAGCAATCAAGTTAACTTTTTTTAATTGTGATTTTATTTGTTTATATAAGGTCTTCTCATGGTACTTTTACAGTGCTGAATGTGTTGCAAATGTTTTGATTTTTCATCAACCAGGATGTTCATTAGAAAAAAGTAGTATTAAAAAGAAAATATAACAATTGCTGGATAATAGTCTAACAATGTTTTTATAACTGCTTAACTTTAGAAATCTTATTTGTGGAAGTAGTATTTAAATATTTGAATAAAATTTGTACTTAATATAATTTACTTTATACATATCTGTCAAACTTGTAGACAAGCCTGTAGACACCGTATAGACAACAGCTTGTAGACAAGCCTATAGATAATGTTGTTATCTTTGCTATATTTAGAAATACTGCTATCAATATACCACTTTATACCTTAAAGTAATTGCCTCTGAAATTATAAGGTATCATCATTTGTTTCGATTATTGAGGTGGAGTTTGCATAAAGGGTATAGGTATATCCAACCCACAGCCTGTAGGCTGCATGCAGCCCAGCACGCCTCACAGTATGGATGGTCCCTTCCCTGTGCCGTCATGGTGGCACCTCTTCCCTGCCAAGCGTACACACAGAATTCAGCAACAACCAAACCCTGGTGTGCTGTTAATGCTGGGTATGAAAAGATTGCAGTGTAGTGCTAACTCAAGTGATGGCAAATGCTTTTATGCATAGGCTGACTAATATAGTCCTGTGAACAGTGAAAAAATAGGCAGCCTTGCTTTCTATTTGGATAAAGAAATTTGAGATATTGCTGGAAAAAGTCATTTATTTATTTTTTTTTTTTAATATATGTTGCGACATTAAAAGAAGAAAACAACCCTATGTTTTACAATCACACCTTATTAATGTCAGTGCTTTTTGACAGTATGTACATTTGTGAACAACTGTTTTTAAGTATAAAGCACAGCAAGAGGAAAATTAGATCAGAAATCTGATGAGTACCTTGAGAACTCACTAAGAATTGCAATCACTGCCATCAAGCCAGGCTGATGCATTAGTTTCCCAAGAACAAACATAAATATTCCACTAGTTTTATGTTTTTGCTTGTTCTCCTGGTTTTTTGGTTTTTTTTTTGTTTGTTTGTTTGTTTTTTGTTTGTTTGTTTTTAAAGTTTAAGTAATAATAATTAAAAGAAAAAAAGAAATCTAAAAAAGAGTTTTGTTACTTAAATACATTAATTACATTGTTTATTTTAAGTGTAACCCAAGACAGTTCTTCACTCAGTGAGGGCAAGGAAAGCAAGAAGGTTGGACACCCTAATGTTAGGGTTGTCCTAATGTTAGGGTTCTCTAAACAGCTTTTGCTCTGGAAGATGTGAAATTTGTTCAACTTTTCCCTTTGAGATCTTTTATATTAAGGCTCTGTTCATAGGCATGTCACTGAAAAACCTGCTATATAAGTTGACTATCAATAGTAAATCTCTAGTGACAACATAGGTTATGTTTATACCAGATAAAACAGCTCCAGGAAATATTTCCAACTAGTGGAACTGAAGTGTGTACATTGATAAACAGTTAGATTTGTCCCTTACATGGCTTTGGCATAGACCAAATAAGACTCCTCCAAGCAGCTTCTGGGCACTGTCCAGTGATTAGCTCACAACAAAGACCATCCCTTCCAGCCAGTCCAGATGTGCCTTGGCCTGACATGATTGTTTTGGAGAGCAAAAGAGTTAACAGCCACAGCATGGTCCCACAATATTTGTTGTGAGTCAATTTATAGACTAAGAGGGTTGTTTTGCTATTCTTTCTGAATTAAAAATTTCCAGGTGAAAATCTTTTATCCCATCATTTTTGTTTGTTTGTAATTTGTTTTACATATTACCTCAGTGGTCTTTTGGGATTTTATTTGTTTTCACCATTCTGACATACTTCATTTGGCATAATGAAATTAAAGAAGCTACTGATGTAGGAGTTTCTTTACCAAAACTAAATGCTTTGTAGCACATGCTTGCATCCTATTTTTCCTCAATCTCCTATGTATCAAGCCTTCTCTAAATGTAACCCACTCAACATGTTTTCCTTGATGTAGCATTTCAATTTGAGCTTGAGTGTACTGTTTTGTTCTAATTTTATTGCTTTTCAAGTTTTCACATGAAAATAATGTTATCCAGCCATTCCTTCGATAATTTATGTCCTTAACAGGATAGAGACTGTCATGAGTGAAATACTAATATATAATGCTTGTATAACTATGTGGTAAAGCTTTGGCAGTAAAAGTTTAAGCATAAGTTTGTTTTGTTTAAACACCACACTATAAAATAGGTAAATGCCAGACAACATAGTTCATTACTAATGTGCCACTTCTATTTTCACTTCAGGTTTATTCTTTATTCTGATCAGATCTTGAAGATGTATTTAATTATGTATTTTTTGATGGTGAAAATAAGAGGGGAAAGGTGCTCAGTAGACCTATATCTGAACTCCGAGCCAGTAAATGACATATGAATCAGAAACATGTTATTCCCTTACTGGAAGATCTGAAAAGCCCTTACAAAATATTATTTTAGTGCCAAAGTGTTGAATGACAACAATTCCAATATTTCATGTTTAAATTCATTTTCATTTAAACACACAGTTTTGTACTTTCTCCTTGGGGCTTTTCAACAAGTTATTTCCATAATCATTTCTACAAAGAGAAGGTAAAAATGTAACCCAGAAATACATTTTGAATGAATATTTCTGTGTAATTCAGCTTCCTTGGGAAGTATATTTTTATATCTAACTCCTTCTGCTTATACAGGGAGAAGGAATGTATCATCATTTATAGTTTTGTTCCGAGGAAGGTCTATCTTCAATCTCCCTCCAGCAGCAATTACTCATAGAACTATTAATATTACTTTTAAACAAGCTTTCTCAAGCACTAGTAGAAAGGAATTTTCATATGATTTAAGTCTTCTGAAAAATTGTGAGGTCCAGTTGCTGCTAATTAATCAATTTTTACTATAAATTTGCCGTGAATTAATTCCATGTAAATTTGGAAAGATGTAATATTGAGCAATGCTGACTGTTTTACGTATTTATTTTTCTAAGTTTTAAGAGAAATAAATGATTCCTTATAAAGAATTTTTAATAAAGTCCTAATAATCTCATAATTTTATGCACTGGCTTTAGGATAACACTAAGAAGTTTTCATATGCACGTTTCCATGTCTAAATTGTTCCAAATTGTGAGTTTTTTTCAGAGATTTTTTTCCATCACCTCAATGCACCTTATTACAAAAATTCTGTGTATCAGGCCTCTGAAGAATCTACCAATTTTTCTCTAGGTGTTTCCTTTTATTTAAGTAGTTTATGTTGACAGTCTGTTAAATTTATTTGTACCCTGTTTATTCTGAATTTCTGGACATGTATAAAAGAGTTATGTAAAAAGTGAATATGTTCAGATAAATTTCCACATTAATGCATAATCCTTCAGAAGTCTACTCATGGTTACTGTTTATTTCAGACATCTGCAGTCTTAGTTATACTCCAGGAGACTGATTATATTTCTTACTGTGAGATGGGGGAGTAGAAAAATGCATACCAAGTAGTAAGGAACTGATAGTTTTCTGTGATATTTAAAACAAACATTCAAGCAAACAAAAACAAAACAAACAAACAAACAAAAACACTAAACAACGACAACAACAAAAACTGCTTCCATGAACACTCGGAAGACATCACTGGCAACAGAAAGGCTCAGAAGTCTCATTAAAAAGGAGCACTCAGGCATACGTGATTTTTGCCAAGAAGTGCTAACAGTCCAGTCTAAGACCAGACAAAACAGTAAACTGAATGTGATGAACAAGGGCATATGGTGATAAAGGATCAGGATGCCAAAGCAAGCAGTACATGATGGATGTTACCTCAGTGACTAGGACATCAATGTAAGTGTTTTTCTATGACAAAAAGCAAAATATAAGAATGTATCCACAACAGCTAACAGCAATACCCAATTCACAGAGATGATAAGAGAATAATTCTATGGGGAATTCTTCAAAGTATTTGCTATTAAATCCTGTGCTAGGGTCTCACTAGACTTACACAGCAAAAAAATATTGCAATTTATGTATTGATGCACATAGTTATATAATGTAAGAATATGCTAGAAGAATTTTTTACCTCATTTTTCTTTTTACAGATATGCAAAAAGATCTGACAAGTTTCAGATAGGTTTTATTTTTCTTTAAAAGTATTTTGACTTCTAAATTTCCTGAATTCATTGTTGACAAGGAATTTTACAATTTTGCTAGGAATAAATATATGCATTAACAAATACAGAAATGTATTATACCAAAATACCTAAGCAATGGAAATCAATGAATGTAAACAGAGCCAGCTGGACTCAAAGGTATATGTTATTTCTAGCTAAATTTTGTTATGTTGTAAATGCATTATACTGCTTCAATGACATTCTCCAGTAGGGGAAAACTGAAGTGCCTTTCCACTCTTTCCTTCTTGTGTTTTAATATTCACAGATAAGATATGTAACTTTAAGTGAAATTCCAGTGCTAAAGTAGATTAACTACTGGAGGACAGCTTCATATTTTCACATATTTTTATTGTTCTATGTAAAATGTTATAGTCAAAGGAGAATTTGGGAGGACAGAAGAGTTGAACAGCAAAAGGGTGAAAATAATTAAGAGATGCTGATTAGAAGGCAGCACAGTTAGAAATATGTGGGCTATGTACTGCATTGTAGCATTTTAGACCATTTAGTGTCAGAATTAACTCTTTTGAGTTCTTCAGAAATGCAATTAAATGAGTGAATATTAGTCCTTCTCTAGGAATTTTTAGGAATGAAAGCATATAGTGATGGTGAGTGCATAGTCTTACTAGGTAGGTCTTAGTGATTAAATATGGATTCCTTCTTCTTTGTTCAGTTTTTCTGTAGAGAAACTTCTTCATTTATGCACTTTGTTTACTTTTTGTGTTTGAGTACACATGTGAGTGTGAGTAGGCATAATAGCAGCAAACCCACCTGCCAGAAAGCTGAGTACACACTTTTATTTTAGGCTTTCACACGTACTTACTAGAATGTGCCATTAATACAATGCAGGCAGATATTTAACTTATCCGGTGGCTAAGAATCTGTTGTTTAAACAGCATATTAGGCTGAAAGCAAACAATTAACAGAATTTAAAACTAAGCTAATTAACTACTTTAATCTACATGATGCTTGAGGCCATGCCTCTGTTGTGTGCAGGAATAATAAGAATTAATAATAATGGTAGTGTGAAACCTTGTTCTCCATTATGAAAATGTTGGTTTCAGTGAAAGTCAATAAATAGGTGCTGATGATCCTTTCATTATTAGGAAAAGATTATTTTCTTAGCAGTAAAATGCAGTGGAGTTAACTTTTGAATACTGACATCAAATTACACCAGTTCCACATGATGTCTTTGAGCAAACTGAAAATATCACAAGCCTTTCTTTAAATATTGATGTTCATCTCTGGCATATTTCTTAATGAAGATTTGTCTATATTTCACATTAGAAAGTTCTATTTTTAATTAAATACAAATTCTGAATTAACTGTTTTTCTTACTCTGATTCTCCTTTGACAAAATTCTGCTGTTAAAATAGAAAAATGCCTTATCTGAAGCTTTTGCACATAGTTCATCCCTACAGTCACATCAAATAAATGTGAAATAGATGATGTAGTTCAGCATTTAGCCCTAATTCATAAATGTTTACGGAAACAGCAACCTATGCAAGAGAATACTGAGAAAGTCCATTCTCTTTTAGCTTAGGAATGAGGTGTTGTAAGAAACAACATCTTTAGAGTAGAAAAATTAAGTTAGTGGTTAGTCTATTTTCAGAGAACCTTCTTGGTGGATTAGAAGTTGTCTGCAGATAGGGTTGTCTATGTAATTAAGCTAAGATTCATCCTATTACTTGGTATATTGTCAAATGTCTCAGTGAAAATTTAGAACCTGCTAGCTGTCTAAAATTAAGAAATAGACCCTGCAGAAAGTGATTCATTTTTTAAATATGCTGAACTAACAGAGAACGTCCACATCTTTGATTATTCTTTTTCTTAGATCCTTCATTTACTCAAACTGTAGGTGTTATAAGTCTATAGTCCTCAGAATCTGGACAGGGAATTACAGTAACAATATCTATTTCTGTAGATAAATTAGATATTTAAGCAATTTAGATACTGAAAAGCATTTTCTAGGTTTTGCTGGGATGTTTCAATCTGCTTTTCTGTGCAAATAACCCATGTGCCTTTGTTGAGCCTTAGTCTTAATTCAGTTTTGATCTTGCCTAAATCAATCATCTAAATTTCAGAACAGTTAGGTTTTCCAAGGCTTTTAATCAGTATGAGATTTATCTCAACTAACTCCAGCAATATCAGTGTTTCTTATCTAAGTTAAAGCTACCAAAGTTCCTTCTATTATTAAAACAAAACAAAACAAAAAACAGTCATCTCTAGGGGAAACTGATCTTACCTACCTTCGAAAATCATTTTGGAAGGGAAGGAATTGCCATTTGAATGTTGCTGCGCAGTGACTGCACACTAGCTGATGTCACTGATACATACATAAGGTTAGATGAGAAGAATATCACTGTTATCTAAGTTTTTGAATGCTGTATTATTTTGCTGTTAGTCATACTCTCTTGTGTTAATCCGGGTGCAGTAGCTCATGACTGGAATGTTTATATTTGGCACTCAAGTGCTACATACAGATTTATTTCCAAAGAACAATTCTATGCACTTAGATTAATCTTTATTTTGGGGTTGTGAATATGTTTTACAACATTCAAACTGATCATCTTTTCTTTATATTGCAAAAATGCTTCCCAGTACATGTGCACACTACTTATCTTCTGAATCTTTCACCTCATTTTATTTCTATTTATTTATTTATTCTAACTGTAAATTTATTTACTCCATTTTCTTGCCTACTTTTCATAAGCTTTTTTCTCCTTTTTAATTTTTGCCTTTGCTTTTGGCTTCCAATATTTGCAGGTATATACAGACTAATTGAGTCATAGTAAAAACTTTGATGTTTGTTCTCCCTCTAGTTAGAAAATATGTTTACTTATTTTTTTCTTTGTCTAGCATTTATAGTTAGATTTATTACCAAGAATAATTACCTGGGATTTTGTTGGTGTGTATTTAGTTTCCCTATAATGTACATTTCCTGTGCTGCTGTGGGCAAATTGTTTGTATCTTGGTAGTTCATTTACTTTCACTGTAAATCTGCTTGTTGTAGATTTCATATGCAGCTCCATTAAAAGCTAGAGAAGGTCAAAAGCTCTTCTACTGTTGTCAATATCATCCCCAAAACAAAAATACTGGTCAGGAATGGCTAATGCTGCTCCATTATTGCTGATGTTTCTAGTCTGTGTTTGCTACTCTCAAATCTAGTGCACATTCCTTTCATAGTCTTCTTCTAATTTGTCCTTTTTCAAGATGTCAACATTTTTGAATGCCTGAGAGACGGAAAGCTAAAAAATGTTTAGCAGGGATTTTCAAGGAGGTAGACAGCAGCCTTTTACTTTCTAGAGGGGGGCTATAAGAAAGAGACTGTTGTGATAGGACAAAGGGAAACAGCTTCAAACTAAAAAGGGACTGGGTATAAGGAAGAAGTTTTTATAGTAAAGGTTTGAGCCACTGGAACAAATTGCCCAGAAAGGTGATAGAGCTTCCATCCCTGGAAGGAGAGGGCTCTGAGCAACCTAATTTGTCTACAGGTATTCCTGTCCACCACAGGGGTGCTGACCAGATGACTTTCAAGGGTCCTTTACAACTTAAAAGATTCTATGATACTGTGATAGTTTTGCTAGGTTCTACCTTTCCTGAGAGCCATTAGGAAAATGTAGTTTAGTCAGTCTTGTAAATGGTAGTAGAAGTGGAAAGAAACATTTAATATCTGACACTAGTAACTGATGAATAAAATCTGATATGAATGTGCTGCAGTACTCTGGAAAAAGGAAAACACTCAGGTATCTGTAGGACTTACAGACAAAATAGGGAAAGTAGTTGTTTATTTATTTAATTATTTATTCATTCGTTCATTTATTGTGGGGGGAGGGCAGGGAGAGCATCTATCTATCAGTACCATTTCAATAGTATTCTCTCATTTCATCTCTCAGTTTCACCACTTAAAGGCATGTAGTAAAGTCTCTCTTTCTTGGAAGCATCTCTAGTCACTGCAGGGCTTTAATTACATGGATGCATTTTTAATCATGTGTTTAAATTTCACAGAAGTCAATTGCTTTTAAAGCACATGCTTGAAGATGAGCACATGCTAAAGTACTTCTCTAAACACAGAGAGGGATTTAAGCACACGTTTAAATGATTTCCTGAATCAGGGACCAAATTATATCCAGGATTAAATTCAGGTAACTTCAGAAAATAAATAAACAAACAAAGAAACAAAGAAACAAAAAACTCAATGATATAACATACATAAATATTTTTTTTTCTGTATTTTTTAGCTGTTCTTTCCCCTAGCATTTCCCGTTTAAGCATTTTATACTACGTATAATCATTTGAGACTACCATTTTGCAGTATCAATGTTACTTCAATCTTAATGTTACTGCTGAAATTGTGTACCTTCAGCTTGTATTCTAACTTTCTGGTTTCCCATAACATGATAATGTAAAGCTGTCTTTCATTCCTACCCCATGGAGTAAGTGTAAACAGAATGTGCTAATGGGAACCACTCTAGAGTTTTGTTACAAAGTACCTTCTTACCAGAAAAAAATCAGTCAGCTAACTTTCAACTATATCTCTCAAAGCAAGTTTTCTTTTGGACTTAAATGAGTGTTCTTGCAGGCTGCAGGAACAGTTAGGTGCATGGTGGTAAAAGTAGTTGACTTACAAGTAGAAAAATAAAATAAAATAAAATAAAATAAAATAAAATAAAATAAAATAAAATAAAATAAAATAAAATAAAATAAAATAAAATAAAATAAAATAAAATAAATAAATTCTGCCATTATGCTCCAGTTGAAACTTCTGTTGGAAAAAATTCCTGAGAGCCTAGATATGAACAAACCAGACATGGTTCATGGACAAGTTGCATTACATTGTCATACTTGATTAGGGTGGTGTGACTAGATGATGACCTTGCAAACTCTCCTAACCTCATCCATTCTGTTATTATGTGAAATGCTTCTTTCTTTTATGATAGATGAAAAATGTACTGTCTTCATTGGTATCTGAAGAGTACTTTAACATACTCACAACTGAGGCTACTAGCACAGTCAAAGCATGTGAAATTGTTAATAGTAATTCAAAACATTGTCTCCTACTGTCCAAATCCTGTATGCTCAGCTCTGCTTTTGCTCTCATAAATCCAAGCTTTTGCAAAAAAAAAAAAAAAAAAAAAAAAAGGAACTCTGCTAATATTGTATTTTTAAAAATCTGGTTGCTGACCAGTAAAATACTGGTTTCTGCCAGAAACTGCTGGCCAGTAAATTAGATTTCTGCCAGGAATGACTTGTATATACACCTTCTCTCAAACACTGCACAGTCAAAATAAGTCTTTATGAAAGTTTTTAGGTTTTGCTTGTTTTTGTGTTGTAAGTGAAGCTACTGCTATATTTAGAATATACCTTTGAAAACTCAAAGCTCAGTAATTTGCATGAGACTTTTCACTCCTATTCAGTGCCTCTGGCTTACAAGCAAGTGTCATATGGTTGCAATTAAAAGAGTGTCACAAAAACTTCATTGTATGTAGGGTAACATATGCTCTTAAGGGGTTTACTTCAGTTTCCAGTGCTTTGAGTCTTGATGGGATTGGGAGTCACATATTTCACAGCTAGTCAGCCTTCCTGCTTTAGGTATGTCAGCTGACAGAGTTCCAGTTAAAACATCTTTCGGAAATGTTGACAAGTATTTGAGTGAAGAAAACCAACTGTATGAAATAAATGACTGAGGAATAGCAGTTCCGTTCCAGAGGTAGAGCTTCTATCAATCAAGCAGGCTATGGGTGGCACTTGAGAAATGTTTCCTGGTGAGGGATATATATGGGAAAGGGATTCAGTAGTTCAGCCTTATGTTTTGGTACTGCCGTAGACTTATGAAATATCAGCAAAAAATTGAGAGTGAGTACTTAAAAACAAACAAACAAACAAACAAGCAAACAAACAAAAACACTGATTACACATAGAAGAAATAAATACAAGGAGATGTGTGTGACATTCCTGCTTATCACACAAAGCTAAACCTCAACAAATTTGTCCCTGTTACAAGAGCAAACTGATGCAGTGAGTAAGATTTATTTGTCCTGGATATCCATATTAAAAAAAAAAAAAAAAAAAAAAAATTATGGTTGGAAAATTAGCTGGGCATATTTGCCTTGAAGAACTATTTCCTTGTTCGAATTTGTTAGAATAAATGCAAACATTTGACTCAAGTTCTCAATTCACTTTGGCACATGTACAATTTAAATTTTCCTAGATTTCTGCATAATCTTTATATCTACTATGCAAAGAGAGCAGGGAAATCAATCTGCAAATTGCATGTTCGAAGACTATCACAACATATTGCCTTTCAGCCTTCCTTCATGCAAATTTTTTTCCCCAACTGAGCTTTTTTTTCTGTTTCATTTTAATTCATTATTTGGCAGTTGTACTTTCCTTCCCAAATGGCTCACATCTCTGTGTACACTGCTAATGCAATTCTGCCTGTTGAAATTTAGCAATTTAATGTGTTAGGAAGAAAATGGCTATTATTAATTATTATTTTCCTGTATAACCCAAATACATTATTTCAGCTATGAGCATTAGAAAAATACTACTTACAGTAAAATTCTTATTCTGTAATATGAAAAAAAAAAATCATTATTACTTACAGAAAAGTCTTACAGATATTCCCTCTACAAGCTATGTTAAAGTTCTTACAAGGAAGTACTGATTCTAGATGATGTTCAAATCAACTAATATTTTAGGTGTGCTGCCAAAACTTTATTTAGTTACTTGCCAGTGATGAAGATCATTTATTTGGTTAGATTTATATTAATAATATATCTGCAACTCTTGATAAAATAAAAATCCTTAGAAATCTATAGCAATGGACAGAACAACAACAACAAAAAAATAGTTCTAAAATTAAGACTCTATTTTCCTAGTTATATCTTCTCTTACACAGGAGAGAATTTGATTGGTGAAGTTTAGTAATGCATCTCGTTTATCACAGAATCATAAAATCATAGAATGGTTTGATTTGGAAAGAACCTTGAGGATCATCTTGTTCCAACCCCCTTCCTCAGGCAGAGACATCTCCCACTAGATCAGATTGCTGAGGGCCCTATCAATCCACAACCATGAGTATTAGAAGAGTGAGAAGTGTCTGAGTAATTGTTAGGCTTGGAAAGAACAAAAACTGACCATATGGTGTGGTGGTTTCACACTAATGGGCAGCTGAACTCCACTGCACTGTGCTCACTTCGTCTTCTCAGAACTAGGAGGGAGAAAACAATTTGTGGGTTGAGATAAGGACAGGGAGAACACTCACCAATTGTTGGCATGGGCAAATCAGCCTCAGCATAAGGGAGAGCAATGTAATTTATTGCTTATTACTGACAGACTAGAGCAGTGAGAAACTAAAAGCAAATTAAAACCACCTTCTCCTTTCTACCACCTTGTAACTCGTCTTGAAGCGAGACAAGGGAATAGGGAATGGGGGTTGCAGTCAGTCCATAGCAATTCATCTGTGCATGGGGCCAGCTGAAGCCACTGTCTTGTTCTTCTCACAGAGGCCATGCCTGTAACTCCTCCAAAACACTGCCATGAAAGCCCAGTGTTGAATAATTTCAATATGAATATTTTTTAGAAGAAAAAAGAAAACAAAAACAAAAATTTAAAAAAAAAAAACAACTAACAATTGTAATTTTCATCAACAAAAAATAATTGTAATAGAGTGATTTTAAAAAGAGTAAAAGCAGCTGAATTTTGACAATACAAGATTATTGTCAACATTAAGGTTGTGAAGGCCTTAGTCAGAAGAGGAGTCTGTATTCTCACTCACCAGACTCAGTGTTTTTCAGTACTTTGTAAGGATACAACTGTATTGTGTATTTGAGGCAGGAAAGGGAAAAACAGGAGATTTGGTCTCTCTGTGTGTAATGCCTGAGATGATAGGGAAAGAACTTGCATTTACTAAAACAATGACAAAAATCCTCCTGTCTGTCAATAAAATCCAGCACTGCATTTCTGCTTTTGTATAACTTTAAGTGATTTAAACAAATGATAAATTAGAATAACCCATGCAAAGCAGATTTTGTTTATATAATCTAGTTTCACATAACTGTGTTATTGCATCTCGTTCTTCAAGCCTGTGTGTTAACCCTTGTGTCTCTGACCAACAGCTTGGTCAGGGCCAATAACTGCAGGCGTACACCAATCTGGTGAGCAGCAAAGGCATTTATTGTAGCAACACGTCTATCCTTATAGTTCCCTAGTACATTTGTCAATTTCTGATTGGTCTGAGATACAATCTCCTATGTACTGATTGGGGGGCTCAAGCAACACGCCACATCAGCAATCTCCTTAATGATCTTTTCTCTATTGTTCTATTTCTTGATCAACTCCCCAAAATTTGTTTACTACTTCTACAAGGTTATACTGACCTTGTTCTAAGCATAGCTCCATATTCAAGCAAGCATATGCATATAGCGGCAATAGGGAGAACTATCCTGTACAACCGGGTCCCCACGATTGCCTACTGCAACACTTTGTTAATTTGTGTTCCCTATTACAGTTGCACTCCTAAGATAAACACTGTTTCTGAAATCTTCTAGGGATACTTTGGTACCTATCAAAGAACAATAACTGATGTACCTTACAGATGTCCATAGTTTTAAGTAATGTCATACTGCAAGTAGTGGAAATTTTGGGGGGAAAAGAAAAAAAAAAAAAAGAAAATATGACATATTGCTCTGAACTCTAACTAGAAATTGGGTAATATTAATTACATATGATTTCATTTATTTTTATTTTTATTTTTATTTTTTTTTTTTTTATTTTTTTTTTTTTTCTGTTGGTAAGGTTTCCTGATTAGTCATATTGGACTGAATGGTAGGTCAGAAATACTGTGTAATTGTTCATGCTACTAGACAGGACCATCATCTTAGACAAGGCTTACAATCACTGATTTTTTTATTTTTTTTTTTCTACATGAATGAAACAGAAATGTAACAGTGATTCTTTGGTGAATATATCTGTACTAGGTTCTTGATTTGGGTAGGCATTTTGAAGCACATCATCTGTGTCTCTGTTGGATTGTTCATTGCTTGATTCTGCAGAACAGTTTTGGTGATCAGATTTGTGGTATAAGGTGGACCTATTTTGAAGAGAACAAGTCTGGAAGCTCAGTACTCTTCCACTTGGTAGTTTTTGTTCAAGACACAAAGAACCTCAGTAGTAAAAGGTTTGATTTACTATACCACAGCTGTTGCTCAAAATGACTTGCTATTGTGGGCATAGCCAATGCTAAGAGAGTGAACTGAAAAACTGAAAGGAAGTTATCCTATTCATTATGGCAAAATAAGCCTGGCTATGAAAGGATTGAAACAAGCCTGGCTATGAAAGGACTGAAACTCTTACTTGACTTCAGTGAAAACTCAACCTAAAGCATTTATTCCAAACTTACAGGCGCTATATTTTTTTTATTTTTTTTTTTTTGCATGAAGTGCAAGTTTTCTAAGGAAAGGAGCAGAACTATCCCTGTCAACCCCAGTTTTTTAAGATCATATCTGAGAACAGAGACATATTTAATAGCACAGAATAAAGGTGTGTATGAGTAGGAATTTCAAGTAGACATGTTCTAAAATCTGGGATTAATAAGTGATATTTTTAATAGCTAAATTTAAAGGTACATGTTTTGTTACGGAAATGTGCAATTAATTTTAATTTATGTAGAAGACTGTTTTGAATTATATACACTTACTGGCAATGCACAAAATTTGGATCAAATGAAGGACTTCTAAGAGTGAAATTTTGAGATTAATGTAGAGTTATTCACATGAATCTAAAAACTTTTTCTGAAAATGCAGTTTCCCTGCTTAGTACATGCTGGTGTTGCTTTTGTGTAGAATGGGAGTTCTATTAATACAACAGAAATACACAGTAGGTTTGTTTTATTATGTATCTTATGAGGTAGCCGATATAAGCATATAGAGGACCTTAACTTGAGTACTTGAGAATGTATAGTAGCAGTCCCACTTAAAAGAACTGTCTTCATCTTGCTTACAATGAAAGTATACAGCGAGACTGTATAAAAGAATTGACTTGGCTTTGAGTTACAAGTGTTACAAGTTAGGATTTTCCAGTTGCAAGGAAAAAAGAAATAACTTTGATAGAGCTTTCATAATTGGCAGAAGTGTTGTTAGAATCAAACTGCCTAAGAGTACAAATAAAACACATACTTTCATTTACTAGTAATAGTCTGAGATACTGAATTTGAGAGTTAAGATTGATAACAAATTCTGATCACTTTAATCACTTAAATTGTTTTTACATATATTCAAATGGCTGGAAATGGAGTGGTTGGAAATCTGCCCGATGGAAAAGTACCTTGGTGTGCTGATGGACAGTTGGCTGAATATGAGCCAGCAATGTGCCCAGGTGTCCAAGAAGGAAAGTGGCATCTTGGCTTGTATCAAGAATGGTGCGGTAAGCAGAACTGGGGAAGTCATCCTGTCCTTGTACTTGGCATTGGTGAGGCCTCACCTCAAGTACTGTGTTCAGTTTTGGGCACCTCAGTACAGAAAGGGCATTGAGGTGCTGGAGCAGGTCCAAAGAAGGGCAACGAGGCTTGTGGAGAGCTTGGAGAATATGCCCTAGTAGGAGAGACTGAAAAAACTGGAACTATTTAGTCTGGGGAAAAGGAGGCTCTTCCAATATCTGAAAGGTGTTTGCAGTGAGAGCAGGGCTGGTTTCTTCTCACAGGTGACAGGTGAAATGACTAGGGGAAATGGGCTCAAGTTGAGCCAGGGTAAGTTTAGACTGGATATAGATAAAAACTTCTTTACAGTATGAGTGGTTAAGCACTGGAATAGGCTCCCCAGGAAGATGGTTGGATCACCATCCCTGGATGTGTTTAAAAAACATTTGTATATGGTGCTGAGGGGCATGATTTAGCAGAAGATTGTTAGGGTAGTATGGTTAGGCCATGGTTGGACTTCATGATATTTAAGGTCTTTTCCAACCTGAGAGATTCTATGATTCTGTGATTCAAATAATATGAAAGTACTTGAGTTAAAGTAGTTTTCAGCATATTTTTAGACCACATGTTAGTTTGGAATATGTATTTTAAATTTAAAAAAAAAGATTGATTTGCCCTCATTCCTTTGTGATGTAGAACTGCGAGTTCACTATGTAGAATTCAGAAATTCAAAAAGTAATGTCAAATGTATGCTCTGTCAAATACAGTGATAGTGCATATGGTCTTGCAATCCACTTTTGCTCAACACTAAGTTAAAGGGATCTGACAGTCCTCCTGTATGGCAGTAATGAAGGTGATAACCCCTTATGAGCACCACATCTTGAGATTAATAAACACTCTCCTGGTTCCAGCATCTGGAATGAGAGCTCCATTTTTGCATTACATGACCTTGGTTGAAGCACTGAAACAGAAGTGCATGTTCCTGAATTTATAACTTGCTATTAATACCAGCTAGAAAGAAATAACACTCCTACCTATTTTCTGTATTCTTACTTTATCAGTATTACTTTACAGTTTTATTCATGCAGGATGTATACAAAAGAGCATCTTTACCTCTGATGTTCTCAGTTGTTTGTACTAAGCTATTAAAAGGAAAGCTCTCTGAATGATGCCCTCATACAACCCCTTTTTGTTCCAGGGCCAAATTCAATAGCTGTTGATGTCAGCTAATATTGAATTCATTGAGTGCCTAACCTTTATTAACCTCTAACCAACATGAGATAGATAGTCACCACAGGTAACCTATTGCAATAGACAGCAAAAGGTAGTGTACTAGTAACTTCTCATTGTTGTTCATGTTGAGTTTCTGAGTTCATGTTTCCACAGAGGATTTTCTGGATGTTTCCTTCTGAACACAATTCATCTTCACTGGTTCTGTTCTGAAAGAATGGGACTTACTCACCAATTTTGTAGCCAGTGATATTTTTATTGTTGCTCAGAAAAGACTCCTAAGGGCAGGACTTTTTTTTTTTCTTGAGCATGCTGTGTGCTTTCACATTATGAATGATGACTTCACTGTACAAGTGGAAAAACTGTAACTGTCTTATATTTTCATGGATTGCACAAGTCTTTTGATTTATTGTGGTATTGTATTGTATATTGTATTGCCTTTGAAACCATCCTGGAGAAGGACAGGGGTGACATCCACTGTATTTGAAGTGCTTCTCATGTGGTATTCTTAAAGTTTTAGAAGTGTTTTGTTCAGAGATCCTCCAAGACTGGCTGAATTATATGCAGCAACACTGAGGAAATATGGAGGAGTAAAATATTTTCCTCCACCTTTAGATTTCATTTTTCTTTCAAAATTTTCTCAGAAATCCTTTGAGACAGCTCATAGCCTAAGAGCTTAATAATGGAATATTCAGGATATACATACTGATGATAAAGCAATAATATACTGAAGAGCTGAAACTGACCTTGCTGTAGACCACATCAGGGAGTCACAAACAAAACAGTAATAACAATAACAAAATAATTTTCGGAAAGAGTAGTCAGGCATTGGAATACACTGCCCAGGGAGGTGGTGGAGTCACCGACCATGGGCGTGTTCAAGAAACGCTTGGATGTGGTGCTGAGGAATATGATTTAGCCGGGAAGTATTGGTAATGGTTGGACTAGATGATCTTCTAGGTCTTTTCCAACCTTGATAATTCTGTGATTCTGTGAAAATATTTTTAGAAGCATTCTCTACGATATAATGAAGAGCAATAGGAAACAGCAAGAGATGGATAGATGTTTTGTGATACAGGGCCTGATTTCTCAGTAAAATTTTTTTGTACACTCCTAATAGTTTGTACGCAGTGAGTGCCTTCTGATTCATACAACTTAAAGATTCCCATCTGTTGAACTGAAGTATTCCACATGGTAAGTTTAATAAAATAGCTGAATAGAACACTTCAGAACCTAGTCACATAATAAAGCCTCATAGTTGTGGATTTTGAGACCATCTGTATTGTGAATATAGCAAGTCATTCACATCATTTACCATACAATAACAGTCAGGGAGCTATTTTAGGAGCAATGGACCTTATATTGCAGACATCCAGCAAGAAACTACAAAATACAATTTATTTACTTCAGTGCTTCACAAAGATTAACTTTATCCTTGGGAGGCTAATAACCCTAGGCTCCCTTAATAGTCCATGGAAAGAAAAAAGCACTTCCAGTTGATTCTGAGCAGAACCCTAACATGAAAGATGCAGACCATTTGGAGAGAATACAGAAGAGATCAAGAAGAGATTTCAAAACAGTGATCTGCTTGTAAAGACTGAAGAAATTAAAGTCATCCTGAAGGAGAGATGACAGTGATATTAGCATTTTAAAATACATAACAAACTGTTGAAAAGTCTGTTCCCAGTGAAATCAGTCAGAAAAACCAAACCAAACAAAAAACAAAAAGGAACAAACAAACAAAAAAAAATTCCAACCAACCAACCAACCAAACAACAAAAAAACAATAATACAGCAAAGCTTTGTATTAGACGGTAGGAAAAAGAATTCTAACAGTTTGGAGAGGGAGGCAGGCTCTTTTTTGATTTTACCTGCAGAATGAAATCTGCTAGGTGACTCCTGGATGTTTCTTCTGCTTTCTTCTGTTTTATAGAACAGGTCTGGGAAATTTGTCTCTTAACAAACTGTTACTTTTGTAACCATTCCTTTAGAGTGCAAGATCATCACTGAGAGATTGTCAAAATCCTGTATTCCTAGCCATAAGATATCATGAGAACATGGATTCTTCTCTTGAAATCTTGCCTATTGATAGCTCTTCAGACACGCACTTAATTCAATATCATCTTCTTAGAGTACACATTTATATTAAAGCATCTTTGAGCTCAGCAGAACTGTTCTTCTTTTGTTGGAAGCGCACAACAGTTATCCATCATATAGCATTCTAAAATACATACCGGGTAAGTAAATAAATAAATAAAATATTGGGTAATTACATCATAGCAAAACAGTTATCCATCATATAGCACTCTAATATACATACTAAGTAATGAAATAAATAAATAAATAAACAAAACATTGGGTAGTTACATAATACAGTCACACAAAAATACAATGCTGTATTTTCATAATGCAGCAAATAAGTCCAGCAATGAGAATGGCGATCTATTGTCATGTGAAACATCATCAAGATGCATGTTATCCAAGAGCAAGAAAGAAGTAAATTGGCAATACTATGGACAAGAGAATGTAGGATTCCACAGCGTTATGTGAAAGGATTGTAAGCCACATCTGCTGCCATTTTGCTGAGAATTTATGTGTTTTATCTTGTGCATATGCTTTAATAAGAAAAGTTAGATGATCTGAATTTAGGTCATGTTATTTAAATATCAGTAGAGCATTGCAGATTTTTTTTTTATTTTTTATTTTTTTCCCCCTATACATGTAGTTGAAAATTTTCCTTTAAGTACCTTAATTCAAGGTACTTTCTATGGAAGACAAGCAGTTTTGGTTTTTTTACAATTGCATGCATGTGACTGGAATAGTTGTTTTTTTCTTTTTTTTTGTTTGTTTGTTTGTAGTTTGTTTGTTTGTTTTTTAAATTCCAGACTGATGGATATAAACATGATATATATATATATATCATAATCAGCATAATCAGATGTTAATATAGAAATAAATAGAAATAAAGACCTAGTAGTTGTTACTTTAGACACCTTAGAAATGGAAAGTGATCTGGAGAACTGAAGAAATAGAAAGGTATATGAAACTAGTTAGCTTAATGTGAATTAATTTTATTGAATGTTCTTTTTCTTTCTTTATTAATTAATAAAAAATAAATAATACTTGTATAAATTTTGGTCCTCTACTCAGGATTTTGAATGTTTGCGATTAAGCGCTTCAAGCATGTGATCTTCATGGGAGAAATTGTTTTTAGCTAGTACATGAGCCATGAAATTGCTGAAATCAAATGGAGTTTCAGGATTCTACATAAAAAACAGGCAGTTTTTCTTTGTTTATAGCAAAGGATAAAGCAATGTGCCTGATGAGCTAAACTAAGAAAGATTTCTGCAGAGATGTGGTGTTCTTTTTTTCTCTCTGCTTGAATCAACAAACCAAATTCTCTGCTGCAATAAATTGCTGCAGATTACAGTTTTATTCAAGGGTTGCTAGTGTACAGTCTGTTTGTCTTCCATTTACTTAGCTGTGTTTACTAACCTATAATTCTAGGCAGGTTTCTCTCAGAATCAACTTATCAATTACATATCTGATTCCATTGAGAAAACCAATTTTGTGTCATTGAGGATAGCAGCATTGGCCATTTGATTACACAGTGTAGCAAAGGAAATTTATTTTCCATGCATTCCACTGAAGGAAATGAATAGTTAAAAAAGCATAAATAAAAATAACTGTGAGAACTTAAACAGATTTGGGACAGAATAAAGTGTTCAATGAGACTGTTTATGTCATCATTGACAGAAAGATAAGGGCAGTCTTTCTGAATAATTAATAATACTAAACTATGTGTCTAGGAGGAATAATTACATCTTCTAAATGATGATCTTTCTAATCCTCATAAATGATAACAATCCACAGTAGGTGTCATAATGATGATGATATGAAAAGTGCATTGAAATTGCAATTATTAAAACATTTCTGATCTGTTTTATTTATTTATTTACTTATTCCTTAAGTTGCTTTATCTGTTATGGAAACCTAGTCTAATTAAATCTTTACAAGTTGGTTATTTTAAAAATAACTTCCATTAGAAGACTTTGGTAAGTGAAGCAACAATTATCAAGGTCATACTTTTCCCTTTTTTTGGTCTTCATAGCCTACAGGAAATTCAGGCTTGTAAATCCTATAAATGTTAAAGAGGCAATGTATTTAGAAAATAGGATAGAAAGATTTCACTATAGGTAAATTTGCAGAAGAGAATCATGGCAGTTTGTTGTTGCTGTTGTTCATTTTTTTGTTATGAACTCAACGGAACTTAGATCGTAATTGTGAAATGTTTTGATGAGTAAACAAATACAATAGATTTATCACACTAATACCACATATTTAGTAGATCAGGCATGTCCAGCTTGTGGATCAAGGCCTAATATGACCCTTAACAGCTAGTAATGTGTCCCGGTGTGATCATAAACTTTTAACATACAAACTTTTAGCATTATTTTTTCAGAAGTCAGTTGCACATAGCTTGACCATAGACTGCATTGGTGACAGCAGAATGCTGTGGAGGGGAGGGTTCAGATAAGTGATAGAACTAGAGGGAATGGTTCCAAGCTGCAGCAGGGGAGATTCAGGCTGAACATTAGGAAGTATTACTTCTTGGAAAGGGTAGTCAGGCACTGGAATGTAGTGCCCAGGGATCACAAGTAGCGCTGATAGATGATGTAAAGTGGCTCGGCTATCACCTCGGCAAGTTCCCTCAGCACTCTCGGGTGGATCTCATCCGGCCCCATGCTCTTGTGGCAGTCCAGTTGGAGTAGCATGTCTCTGACCATTTCTTCCAGAATCACAGGGGGGTTAGCGTGCTCCCCAGCTGAGACTACCAGATCAGAGAGAGGAGTACCCTAAGGATAACTGGTCTGACTTTTAAAGACAGACGTAAAGAAGGCATTCAGAAACTCCACCTTTTCCTTATGCTCAGTGGTCACATTCCCAACCTCATCCAGCAAAGAGTGGATATTCTCCTTTGTCCTCCTCTTACTGCTACATCCAAACCTGTATGTATTACACATTACATGTGGTTGGGTGAGCTGGAAGGTAAAACACAGTGATTGCCAATAGTGTTTCAAGATACCTACAGATCTGTGTGCGTTTGAAGACCCACATCTTCTTTGCTATTAGGCAGACATCCAAGTTTTCTTATTTTGTCAAAAATAAAATTGAAAAAAAAAAAAAAAAAAAAAGCTTTTGACCGCAGACTAATATAATAGAGTATCACCTACTAAAAACAAATGAAACATGATGTGCAGTGCAAGACATTTTAAATGCAGTTCTTGTAAGGCCTGCAATGGCTGCAACATCCACAAGGTTCATAGGAAAAAATAAATAAATAAACAAACAAATAAACAAATAAATAAACTGCAGTCAGAAAGTTAAAATAATTTTTAACAGCTGTAATATGGGAAGTAAATGGGAAGTAAAAGTTTTGTTTAGCTAATGGTGCATTAGCTAAACAAAGTTCTGCAAATACTGAAAATTATGTAGTCTTGCATTCCATTTGGATGAAGAAATTTGAATATATGTTTGAATGTTTCCAAAAATGCCATCAATTTAGTGACTCCATTTTCAGTTTACATAAATGCATAACCTGCAAATTTTCAAATTGAATGTGTAAGGCAGAATTCAGACATTCATTTCAAAGAAAAATGTCATCATGTCTATTTGCTAGATTTTTCAAGACCTATCTTGCCACAGAATATTATCCCTCATTTCACAACCAAACATTAATCACATCTCTATTTTATTTTATTTTATTTTATTTTATTTTATTTTATTTTATTTTATTTTATTTTATTTTATTTTATTGCAGTAGAAGCACTTGTGAACAACTGTTTTCAAGGATAAGGCACAGGAAGAGTAAAAACAGATCAAAAATCTCTGATGCGCACCTTCAGAAATCCCTAGGAACTGCCAGTGAGCCAGAATGATGCAACTACTGTTTCTTGCAAATCATCCTTTATTGGTGTTTTTTTTGTTTGTTTGTTTGTTTTGTTTTTTGTTTTTCTTTTTGTTTGTTTGTTTGTTTGTTTGTTATTGTCAGAATGGACTACCCTTCTACTATTGATCTGGGGTTGAAATAAGCATGATGAGGTAGTGACAGAGTAAAATTTCAGCAGAATTAATCAGACGTGATGCTTGTTTTAGCTTGACTGTCCTAACTGGATGTAGATCTGCAGTAGTCTCCCCTTTTAGAAACACTTGAACCATGAAAAAGTCAGCTTTTTGTAGGAAAAGAGAAACTAAACTCCCACATTTTAAAATTTTGATTAAATTTTAGGTTAGTCCTAACACATGTTATTAAATGCAGGCTTCCTTTTATTGTTCTAGCTTAGGTAATGGTTTCTCACAACTGTTTCTCTGTGGCCTATAGAAAAATCTGGCAAATGCAGGTAAAAATGTATAGGCAGATGGGATATGTGCTGCATAGAAAGAGCTGACAGTAGACAACAACACTGTTTTTGAGAAGCTGTGGTGTAGTCTATTTTATGCCAAGCTTAAGGTAAATTTTAAAAGTATTATGTAAAGGGATTATATAAAATGATTTGTGTAGTCCCATAGAAAGCACCAGCACACTGTTTAATAAAAAGTAAACTGTAATTTTTCTCATTCTTCTTTCTCTCCCTTTCCCTTTCCCTTTCCCTTTCCCTTTCCCTTTCCCTTTCCCTTTCCCTTTCCCTTTCCCTTTCCCTTTCCCTTTCCCTTTCCCTTTCCCTTTCCCTTTCCTTTTCCCTTTCCCTTTCCTTTTCCCTTTCCCTTTCCTTTTCCCTTTCCCTTTCCCTTTTCCTTTCCTTTTCCCTTTCCCTTTCCCTTTCCCTTTCTCTTTCCTTTCTTTTTTTTTCTTCTCTTCTCTTCTCTTCTCTTCTCTTCTCTTCTCTTCTCTTCTCTTCTCTTCTCTTCTCTTCTCTTCTCTTCTCTTCTCTTCTCTTCTCTTCTCTTCTCTTCTCTTCTCTTCTCTTCTCTTCTCTTCTCTTCTCTTCTCTTCTCTTCTCTTCTCTTCTCTTCTCTTCTCTTCTCTTCTCTTCTCTTCTCTTCTCTTCTCTTCTCTTCTCTTCTCTTCTCTTCTCTTCTCTTCTCTTCTCTTCTCTTCTCTTCTCTTCTCTTCTCTTCTCTTCTCTCTCTCTTTTTTTTTTTTAGTTTTATTTTTCTTCTTTCTTTCTCTTTTCTTTTCCTTTACCTTTTCCTTATCCTTATCTTTTTCCTGTTCCTTTTTCTCTTCTAATCAGTTATTGGCAATTGATTGGGCTGTAGCCAAGCACAAGCATGATCAAAACACAGAAGGATATTCATTATGAGTACCTTGCTTTTTCTCCAAACACAGTTTTAGACTCTCTTCATTGCCTATAGAGGAAGCCTGAAATTAGCTTTTGTTAATATTCCCCAGTTACCAAAATATAGCTAGGTGGTACCTTTTAGAAAAGTTTGCAGGACTTTCAAACCCTGCTGTTTAAGAGCTGTCAAAATTAGACCATTAGTGTATTTTGAAGGAAAAAACAAACAAACAAACAAACAAAAAAAACTTTTATTTTTCTGTCTCCAAGGTTTTGTAGCATTATTGATCTTCAATTCAATGCACTGTTATGTTGTTCTGTAAGACCACTCATATCCTATTGCTACATAAGTGCAGATACTGGAAAAAAAGTATATTGTTATGGAAGCCATACCTGGATTGCATATAAAATCAAAAGAAGGAAAAGCAATGAAAGGAATTTACAATCAATAATATTTGACCTTATCCACTGTTTAACTGGTTGTTTCTTCAAGTCTTTAAAATGGTGGATTACTTACCCTGACTTGTAGAGCTGTTTTATGTCAACTATGTACCTTTGTATTGATTAGACTGTGGGTAGTTCAATTGGGAGAATTTACTTGAGCTCTGTTATCTGGTCATAAATCAACACGTATTTGTGAAGTGATGCAGATCTGCACTTCTGTTCCAGAACTGAAAGATACTGAAATACTAGTATTATGAGATAACTGATAAAACAGTGTAATCAAACTGGAAATATTAGAGATGAAGGAAGAAAGCTTGTGGACTGTGAAATCTGATGGAGTTCAACAAGAGCTATCAATAGTCATGTTTCTTTTTTTTTTAGAGTCAGTTTTGCTATCATTACCTGAAAATATATGCACATATTTATGTTGAAATGTGTCTTACTTATGCACATGTAATACTCATACAAGTCGGAATGCTTACTGTAAGTCAAATTATGATTAAGAAGTGTATATATACATCTTACACTTGATGTAGTGTTCACAAAAGAAGGAATATATTTTTCCTCTCTTCAATTTCAATTTCTAATTCTAATTCTTCTAGTTTTAATTCCATCATTGGAAAAATTCAGGACTTCTGTTAGAAGTGGACTATAGATTTCTAGCAACTGACAGCAGACATTTACCGCATAGAGATACTTTTCTAAAAGGAACAAAGATGCCTATTACTCATAATTTTCTTTACTGAGTATGTCTTCTTATTGTTATTGTTAACAGGAATTCCTCTACTTACTAAGCCTCCAGCTTGAGGAGGATTATAGTAATGTCATAACCAAGTGCAGATATCCTAAAATGAACTCATTATAGAAATTGTGTGTCCATGTATTATTATACAAATCATTCAGCAGAACATTTCTATTTTCATTAAACAGCCAGTTGGCTCTTGTGTGCTGGTATACAACCATGATGACTTCAGCTGAAGAGAAATTTAGTACTGCAGTGTATAAAATAAATACATAACTGTTAACATGACGTATTTAGGACAAAGGAATCATACATACAGCATTTAAAAGAAAAATAGCATGCAGAATATTTTTGAGTTTGAGACACTGTACAATTTGTTCATTTAAATCTTTTGCAGTTTCTTTTTCAGTTATGAATTCAGAGCATACTCTACAGCACATTCTCATGCAAGACCTACTAATTGAGGGAATTCTTATTATTATTTATAGATGTTACATTAACTTAAAATTCTTCACATTTCACAAAGAGTTTCTCTAGGATGGAGGAGCGGAAGCTTGGTAGAGATTCTCCAAGTAACTTCAGTTACCTTTGAGATCACCTCATCTCAGTCTGTATGACAACACTGGTTTTAACTGAAGAAAACATTCTTCTGATCTGAGAGCATGCTACAACTTTTAACATAATTATTTTTTTCACCAGAAATTGGGTGGGAGTGCAAATACAGCAAAGAATGTGTATAACAGAGTATAAACTGAAAGGCAGATGAGACAAGCAGAGAAAGCTTTAAATACAGCTGATTATTCGGTGTTTGAAGGAGATTGCAGATTCATACTAAGCATTCACAACAGAATTGAGTAGATTTATGTGGAAAAAAAAGTAAAAAAAAATATTTACAACACAAAGATTAATTCTCTGTGTGTGCACTTGATGGAAGTCAGAGGTATTTTTGGTTGGAATTTTCCTATCTGGAAAGAAAGTAAGAAACAGTTTAACAGAGATATCTGAGAAAAATAGTGTTTCAGTGTTTTGTCCTACAAGTGCCATTTTCTTTACCAGACATACTTTTTGCATTTGGAGGACATATTTCTTCTGCGTGACCTTTCAAACAATCATCTGTGAACAGACAAGTGTAATGAATCACCTTGGTTTTCACTTTTCAGTTCCACTAGGTACCTGTGACAGACCAGTTCATTACAGCATTTTATTTATTTATTTACTTACTTACTTATCTATCTATCTATCTATTTGGAGGTTGCCTCAAATTTTCTTTTTCTAGTTGAAAGTCATTTTTTTTTCCCTCCTTCAGGAACAAACAAATAAATAAATAAATAAATAAAATAAAATAAAACAAGCCAGGATATTATTTACAGCAGTAGCATTTGTTTCAGGAAATATATTTGAAGTCATATGGGTTTTCCAATGTGGACCAAAATCTACCAAAAAAAGACTTGTTCCTTCCTTCAGGCCAAGCTCATCAGAGTTTGTTTTCACTAATTAAATATTTTTGAATTGCTTGCTCAAATGAATAGTTCCAGCTAATGAAAATTATGTTTCTCTTTCTATTAACTCACAGTTACATAAATTTTAACAAAGTCTTCAACTGATTTTGGCTATATGAAAAATATGCCTGGGTCTGTGTCAAAGCAATGAGACCATATGGATAACTCATATCTATGTGAGAAAGCACTGTCAGACCCAGAACAGGTGGGTCGGAATGCTTAGAGTGATCTCCGCCTGTTTTCAACTCCCAGAGAGGTCAGTCGTCCCACTAAAGAGGGAGATAAATGTTTTATGTTGAGACCACTAAATCACAAAATTTCAAAACCTAGATTAAAATCTCAAGATAGAAAAAAATCAAAAATCATTATTTTTACACTTCAGCATTACGAATGATATGTTGTAGTTGATTTTCTGAAACAATTATGAAAGTGCTATTGTGCTTATAAATAATAAATAATAGTCTATGTTAGAAATTCAAATATTTTTGTTAACAACAGGTTCATGTCTTTAAGATGTTATCTTAGCACAGTATTTTTTATTTAGTATTTATCCTTAGATTTTTTTCTAAATACCATGTGTGTTAAGAGTTGAGGTACAGCAGAAGAAATTATACTGGAAAATTTCAGCATGAAAACATATGAACAACAGAATATACATCAATGTTGTTGTGCTTTGTTGTTGGTTTTGTTTTAAAATTGTTCACGGATATCTCACGTCATAAACATTCTCCATATCTATTATTGGACTTTTAAGTGAAAAAACAAAAAGCAAAACATCACATTAAACTGAAGGAGGGGCTGAGAAGGGGGCTGGGGGGAAATAATCAATTGACTACTAAAAGCATGGATTCTGATACCATCTACACCAATACACTTGAAATAAACCTAGAAAAACTCTTTTCAGTTTCAGTTTGATATCACCGAAGCTGTTAATCAGGAAAAAAAAAAAAAAAAAAAAAAAAAAAAGATGCAATGTGGCCTTACAGAATGATGTAAAGGATCATCTCAGAGGTCTTTTTTGCGTTAAATTTATAGTATGTATATATGTTGCATTTTCTCCTTCTTTGAACATCAAAAGCTCATCTGGATAAAAAAGGATTTTTGTAAATTTACTTAGGGTCTGTAGGGTCTGTGAAAATTCTCCAAAGATAATTTCCCATGTTTAACAACAATTCAATCTATGCAAGAGCTATATGAGCCAGACCATCATAACTTTGTTACCAATATTTTAAATCACATCTTATATAAGCTGGCATTGGGTCACAGCAAAATATAAAACTGTTATTGCTGTGCAGTGATGGATGGATTTATCTAATAATGTCGAAAACTGATATTGATTTATGAAGACTCTTCTACTTTCAAAATAAGCAACCTTCACCTTTCCTTCAGAATTTTCTGGGGAAGAAGGAGAAACTCGTTTCACTTTTTTGTTCTGGATAGAACTTTCAAAAGCTCATTCCTTTATACTGTTTGTACACACAAACCCTTTGTGTTAGTTGTGTGATTTACAGCAGATCAGATTCAGTCTATGTGAGAAATCACTGTCTGAAATAAGTAGTATAGGGGTGGTTTGCACTGTGCTGAAGATAATCTGCGGTCAGTGGTGACCAAGAGAGAGCTCTACAAGTTATGTTTGCTTTACTTAAAGCTATTTTACATCCCTTTATAGTGTGTAGGAGACATGATGCACATTGTGAATCTTAAACATTTGCATTTTTGTTCCTGCTTCAAGAAGGGAGAAACAGTGTGTTCTGTATTAATTGGATATCTTTGGCTCAAGCTTTTAAGTGTGACAAATGGAGATGTGCCAAACTGCCTGAAAGTAATTCAGGCTGTCAGTGAACCACAGTGGCTGCCAGTTTGCAGACAATTTCTAGTCTTCTTGGGTCTGTCACATCTCTTTCACACTACCTGTTTACCATCTGAATAGAGAGCCAGCACTCTGAGACATAAATGAATGTATTTGCTTTTCATATGAGAGTGTCTCTATGAGGACTTGTGTTACGTTGTGCCACACATCATAAACCAACCCGAACTTCTGCAGTGACACAAATTGCAAACAGGTCTCCTAAAGCAAGTAACAATTATAGTGCTGCTGGAAGCCGAAGAACGTAATTAATAAGCAGCGACTCTGATGTTGCCACATAATTTTCTCAAGTTGAAATGATGTTTGTGTTAGATTAGCTCATTCTCTCCAGGACACCTGAAAGTATATTTACGATAGAACAAACAACCTACCCTACGGATGCAACAGCAGAAGGCTTTGTTTCTTTATGAATTTGGTCCAAAGCAGCCTTATGCTCCTTAGCTTACAGGAAATCCAGGGTAAACCTTTTATTTACAAATAAGGAACACTTGCCAAAATAGAATAAAAAAAGCAGCTGATTAATCAGCATGCAGCTTTCATCTTGAAGAGCCTCACTGCCTGGATCTTTTTAACATTTGGAAAATTAGCCTTGGTGAGAGAAATGCCTTGGTGTGGAAATGCCTTTGATAGCTCTGTGATTAAGTCTATCATGATTTGGAAAGGGGATAGTACCAGGTTTTAAAAAAGTCTGCATGACAGAACAGAGAATGTTCATGGCTGGGAAAAAAAATTACCTCATTATAGCTCTGTACTGTTGCCCTTTGAAGCAAAATGAGAGAAAAGCTTGCTGTGGTACTTCTGCTGATAAAATCTGCTTTCTGGAACATGACCAAGTTTCAACATATATAATCTATGAGAAATAAGGCAGTCAAAATAGGTTTGGAATATTTTGGCAACTGCTAAGAAAACACAAATAAAGAACAGTGCCCTGCTAGTTTGACTCTTAAATTATGCAGCTGTTCATTACCAGAATTATATATCTCATGCTGCCCTTTGGAAGGATGGCATGGTGCACAGAGCTGGAACAATTACTGAATTATAGTACAATAAGAAAGACCTCCTAAAGTGTCACATGCGTGTAGAGGAAGATAAGAAAGGCCAGCTTAAGTTCCTGGCATTTTAAAGAAGGCAATCAAGAAACCCTTTGAATTCTTTAGTTTTCTTTCCCTGCAGTTCATCTACATTTTTATGCAAGTGTAACAAAGCATCCCATTCATGTGTCAGCACCCTCCTCTCTAGATGCATTAGTGTTTATTACAGGCTGAATTTGCAGATGCTACAATTTGAAAACAGTAATACAGGCAGTTGTGTGGCCTTAATTTTTATATAATTACTAATGATTTCATGCTTTCCCTCCCCAATGTTTCTGAAATACAAATGGATACAGCATTGCAGTGCTCAATACAATCCTGTAAGCCTAAATTGTTTTGCCATAAAAGGCTTTGAATTTCATTCTGACATTAAATATGTTGTTAATCAGCTTATTTTTAATGAGTGATTTGAGTGACATATTTGGCACATTTTTGTAAATTTAGCTAGGATCTGATTTTTATTTTTTTTTATATATATATTTTTTACATTAATCACAGATAATATATACACTCTGAAGAGAGTTCGGGAGTTTATTGTTGTTTTTTTTTTATATTTGCTGATTTGAAAATATTATGTTGTTTTTATATTCCCAAATGCTTATCTGACTGTGGTCTGGAAATTAGCCTAATAAATATATTCACATGCCTTATACATTCAGATAGTGTTTCTTTTCTTGGATTTAGATTGTACTGGGAATCCCCATACTGAGGTTCTTTCTGTTTGATGAAGCAGAAGTCATAGTTTTGGGGGTTTTTTTCTAGTTAAATATTACTTATCCAGAAAGAAAGCATTTTGACAGAAAGGATTTTACTGTTGTAATATATTAAGTACAATAGTCTTTGACGTGTCTCTGTGTTAAACACTTCCCAGTACAGACATGACAAAAGGAAGGTAATTTGAGTTACTTAATTGATTTTTGGACTGAAAGATAGATTTCAGTTGTTTCTATTTTTTAAGCTTTAGAAATAATTAATTTAGGAATAATTAATAATTAGTAGAGCAGAAGAACATGTAAGGAAGCAAGTTTTGTCGTTCAGTTGTTATGTTTTATTATGTTTTGTTGTTGTTGTTTTTGTTGTTTTTCTTGTGGCTTGAAGATGATGGGTTCAGTTAATTGTTCTGTATAAATCATGATCAAATTTGAAGTGAACATTCAGTAAAATCCTGCAAAAGAATTATTAAGAAAGACAAATGATTTCCTATGTTGTGTAAATGTTATGTGACATTAAAAAAAAAAAGAAAAAAAAATGGAAAAAGGAAAAAAGGGAAAAAGTGTATTAAGATGGAAAAAAAGAAAAGAAAAAAAGAAAAAAAAGAAAAAAAAGAAAAAAAAGAAAAAAAGGAAAAAAAAAAGAAAAAAAGAAAAAAAAAAAAAAAGGAATTAAAGGAATTACTTGCCCCTTAAAGACAGAGCTAACAAAGGCTATATGTCAAGGGTTTGGGAGTGATGTATGAACACAGAGGGAGCTCTGATAGCCTTACAGCGCAGCAGTGCCGAAGAAACAACATGCCCATTATCAGAGCTGAAAGACACTTTTACTACTTTTATCTGATGTAGCTATGTTCACAAAGTAGCTTTACCAGAACTTCTAAGGATGCTGAGTGAGAGTTCTTATGTCTTTTATCTTATATTCCATTTTCTTTGCAATCTTATAGCTGAAAACAGTAAAGCACTAAAAGCTTGTAGAACTGCTGTTATCAATAACATTTCTGTTGCACAAATGGGGCAGAAGTCACTTTTCCCTTTGCTACTTTCTCAGTGATCCACAAATAGGATTCTTGAGTATGAAAATAATTAACAAAGTCATTAAAGCTTGTCTCTGGTTACTTGAGCAAGCACCTCATCACTTTGCCAAAAAGTGAAGTGCTTCCTTTACAAGGGAAGCTGTAACTGCTGCCTTCTGCAATGACAGCTTAAATGTCTTTTAGATTTAAGAGATTTTTACTGAAAGGTAATAAAGAAATCTGTCCTTTTCCTACTCAGTTTCCAAAATGTAAGCAAAGATAAATCAGAAACAGACAAGGCCATAGGAAAAATCTGTTGTCAAGACATTAACTGCAATTCCTTTATTTTACTCTGGTGAAGTATGCTCTGCAGGGAGCTCATATGTAGGCTTTTGGTTTCACAGCCGCATGTTCACACTGTGAGCAAGTTCTATGTGTATACTGTTCTGCATGCATAGTGCTTGTTCTGACTGATGTTGGTCTATTAATGGACTAACTTTTGTATTATTCCCTTGTGGCCAGTAGGTAAGGTCAACAGAAGGGAAGCTTGTGGTTTAACCCAGCAGATGGATAATCACCATATAATCTTTGCTCACTCCTTCTCAGTGTGAAAAGATGGGGAGAGACTTGGGAAAATAAATAAATAAATAATTAAATACATAAAAGTAGAACTCATAGGTTGAGATAAAACTGTTTACTAAAAGAGGAAAAAAAAAAAGAAAAAAAAAGGAAAAGAATAGTAGTTATGTCTATATATGTGTATGTGTTTGTGAATGTATATAACAAGTGATGCACAAGTAATTGTTCACAACCCAACTGATGCCCATGTAACCCCCTAAGCAGTGGGAGACAGAGATGAACTGTAACCCACTTCAGAACTCCTTCTGCTGGATGTCATGCAGCGTGGAATATCCCTTTAACCATTTTAAGTCAGCTGTCATTCTGTTCCCTCCCAGTTCCTGGGGCACTTTGCTGAGAATGGCTTCATCTTTGTACAACACTGTTTAGCAACAACTATAAACATCAATGTGTTATCAACATTGTTTTCTCCTCGAACCAAAATGTAGCATCGTATCAGACACTCTGAAGAAAATAATTCCATCCCAGCTGAAACCAAGGCAAAGCATCAGGGCAGGCACGTGGGTTTTCAGCCCTTTGTGATGAAGAGACTCCTGAGAAGAGGCAAGAGATTAAGTCCTATGGGCTGGACAGAACACAGAGGTTCTGAAGTCTCTTGTTAATTTTTTTAAAAGCATAGACATTATTTTAAAAGTAAAAATTATATGTTATTAAATCATTCAAACACACACTCTCAGGGTCCTTGCAGTTGTAAACTGACACCATTACTACCACATTAAAAAGTTGCTTCCTGAAAATTTAACTGGCAAAAGTTACAATTGAACTTATAGATTTGAAAAGATCTAGGTAAGCATTTATACATGCGCATATTATATGCTTATGGATGTCTTAGCAACAGGTTTCATCCTATCCAAATTTTGTTCTTAGATAATAGAGATTTCAAACTGGAATAAGGTAATTCTGGGAGCCTTTCAGTTGATAACTTTATTGGACATAGAGGTTCAGAGTTCTGGTTTTGGTCATTCAAGCTGTGGTTTGAATAACGTGATTTGACCTGTCTGGATATTTGAGTTTAGCCTTCCAACCTTTTCTCTCCTTTTAGCCTTTAAGATTTCTCTGTTTGCTACAATGTATTTAGCATAATACTTTATTACAACTAGACTAAAATTGCTGTGTAAACAGAGAGAAAGGCAATCTTTCTACTAAAAGCACACTGTCAATAGTTTTTATTTCTTGTTCTGGCAGTTATCTGGTTAGCAATAAAATACACTGCGAACATAGTTTAAAAAGATGTAACATAACATTTTCACTTCAGTGACAAATTTAAATCATATTGGCTCATTCTTACGTATCCCTTACAGAGATAGATACCGTAGTGGACAGCCTTTAACTTTGGTGGTGCTATAACAGCTTGCTAGAGATGTGGTTTATGCTTTCTGTAAGCTGTTTTTGCTTGAGGAGAAGGAAATAAAAATATTAAAGGCTTCACATTCATTTTGTCATTCTTTCTTCCTATGGAAATCGAAGAGACCTTTTCTCTAAAAGAAGAAATTCAAGTTTTCATATCTCTTGAGAATGAATTTCAGACACTATGGGAGAACAAAAGAGAGCATTTCTAAGCCAGTGGAGTGCTTTCAGCACAGTTGAGGAAAACATGACATCCCCCACAGGTCTGACTTGCTAGCGGGGTTACTAGTCTGTCATCTCTAGCACAGTTATCTCTATACGTCTTTTGAGTGACATAAGAAGACTCAAGTTTGGGCCTGTGAGCTACAGATAACTTTTTCTGAGATCAAACTGAGAAAAAAAAAATCTCTATTTTGGCTCTAAACATCCACTTGTAAATATAAGGCTGTTGTTATCCTTGACAAGTACTTCTTTGTACCTATTTCTCTGCACTCTAAATTCTGTCATAAGCCATTAGCTCTAGACAGCTTCAGAGGAGTTTTCATTATTATTATTATTATTATTTATTATTATTATTTTTAGCAACTGTGAATACTTGCCTCCTCTCTATGGCTGCTGCTGCTGCTGTTAAAATATTTATAACTTTGATTTTAAATAAATAAGCCCTCTGTATTTCTCTAAATCAATGTGGTTAGAAAACCCTTTCTCCCAGGGAATCTTGGATGAATGCCAATTTAGCCTTGCAATTAAAAGGCACTTTCCTGCTGGAGATATGCAAGCTTTGGCTGAAATATGAGGATCATTCTGACAGTGGTTATAAAGTAAAGTGGGAGTAATTCAGCTGAAGTCAATTAGTATTGGTGAAAATGAGATCAAAATCAACCTTTGCATATATGAAGCAAGCACATGCTTTATCGGAGGAATCACAGTATGACACTAGAAATGTGTTGTGAATAATTTTCCACTAAAGATTTAAACACAGGCAAACACTTCCCTGATAGCTGTCTTAAAGAGAAGTTGAAATTTCAAAAGAATGTATCACTTACCAGTGGGTAAAGTACACAGAAAATTCTTTCATTATTGCAGCAATTGTTTACTTGAATCACGAGACAAATGGAACAGCTTGTGACAAAAGGGAAAAACATACCCTTTGTGAATTCTTATTCAAGAGGGAGGAAAACCCACTCTTTCAAATACATCACTGCTATTGTTACAATTAATCATAGCATGCTTTACAGGAACCCCATCTTTTATGGTGTTTTCCTTCAGGGAGATGTCAAATGGCTCTCTTTGAAAAGAAATTTGTTTATGAGTTCTATTATCTATTCTTCTTTGTTTCTGCAATCAGTAGTCCAGTAAGTAGCTGAAGTACTTATAGGACATCCATTGCCATGGTATTAGTGTCATGTAATCTGAAATCAGCTGCACTGCCCTGTAAGGGACTGAAATTCTATTACCCTCATTTCATAGATGAGCAGTAAAGATACAGTGGGACTAAATGACATAGTTAAAGTTCTCTTTTGATTCATTAGAAATTTTGTGCGATCTGCCTTCAGTTATTTCTGTTGCAGAAGTTAAAGCTCCCACATATATGTCTTGGCTAGGCATTTTGGGTAATTTAGTAATCAGCGGGAAAAAGTAGACAGGTTACAATTCACCTCATCTTAAAGTAATGCCTGAAGGCTGAATGAAACTGTAAAAGAACCTGTTCAAAAAATCTAGACAATGAGCTGAAAGGTATTCTTCAATTACAAATGCCAGTGTTTCATCAAATCATCTTATTTCTAGTACTGTCTTACACTGATGAGGTTTTCAAAATGAATGCAGTACAACATTAATACTAAAAAAAATATTACCTTTTTTTTTTTTTTTTTTTTTTTTTGCTCTGGATAGCATCCTTAATGCTACATAAGGTCTCTGTAAGGGTTTATAAACCCTTTTATTTACTGTGTATCAGAAACAGTCGAATTTTACTGTAGTGTCTTAATACATTCTTAATACTTTACCACGTGGAAGATTTTTATTGTATATCAGCTGTCATGCCTGTAAGCAGGTCCTACAGAAAAGTGATAGAAGAATATAAACATACATTAATATGCACAGTAAAAACAAAGCTACTGTCTTCCTCATCAAATTTTTCTCTATTTTAGGAAGCTACATTGAGAGGGGTTCAGCAGTCATTTTTTCATAGAGCCCCTGTCATCAGGTTTAACCTTATGCTAAAGTATCTCTTAATTTACAAAGTAATTTTAAGTATCTCTCTCTCTGGTTTAATTCTTCTGAATGAAACAAGTTAAAATTTCTGAGTCCTCTTTAGTAAGAAAGACTCCTTACTGCTTTCATTTCTTGCAGTCCTTAATGTTTTCTTTACTGGTGATAGTTCATAGTTTTGTGGGTCAAGAGCATGTTGTATTGGCCTTTCTCATAAATTTATATCACTGTCATTACGGAAATTATTCTTGAAAATATTATTCATTATTAGTTCTGATATTAAATTGTGAGCAACCTCTTACTACCCTTCTGATTCCCCTCTCTGAACCTCATATTCATTCTTTTTCTCAACCTTCAGATTCTGTTAGATTACATAGTAGTTAAACTAAAATAATTTCCTATGTGATACTTCATCATATGCACTACTGAAGTCCAGAGAGATGAGATTTACTCAATTTCCTTTGATTCTAAAAATGAAATAACTTACCATAGTAATCTAATATTACCTAACATTCTTACAATTGATGTGGCAGTTCTTCCTGTTTTTCAGTTGTCATGGTATTATATTTTTTCTTTTTAATTCTCTTTAATTCCTTCAAATCAATTCATATAGATTGGTGCTTCCTGCGCTCACCTTTCTTTCCTCTCAGTTTAGCTGCATATTTACAGTTCCATCAGGTAGCACTATTTCATACTTTTTGCATTAATAAAATCAGTTTATGTTGCATCTTAATTTTTCCTTTGATTAATTCTATCAGTTTTTTGTTGTTTATGTTGTTTGTTTTGGTTTGGTTTTTTTTGTTTTCTTGTTTGTTTGTTTTTTCTATCAACTCTGTAGTGAATGCCTTTGCAGTAAACAGTAGTTATAAAAAACAAAGCATACTAGTTATGAACAAAGAAGTTTAGTTAACATGAAATTTAAGCAAGTATTTTTAGTAGGTGCTGGCCATGCTTGAGATAGGTATATTGAAGACAACTGATGCTCAGTCTCATTAAACAACAAAGAGATCTTACTATCTTTGTCTTGCAGCTGTGAAAACATACTTAGTAAACTAACATAGACTCCAAAGAATACACTGTTGACATATGACCATTAAGATGAAGTGTTCATAATAAGGCCTTCAAAAAAAAAGAGCACTGTGAAAGTGATAAGGAAGCCAGAAGTAAACACCTTACAAACATGTGTGTCATTCTCATGTTCTCTGACTGCATATATATAGGAAATAGAGCATAATGTTCCTTTGAAAATCAAACTACTGTGAAAATGCAAAATGATTGTCTGAGACTGTGAAATGGGTTAATTAACAAAAAACAGCAGCAACAGCAATCCTAAAAACAAACGGTGCTGAAGAAAAACTTTTATATTCAAGGTGTCTGTCAGGTGTTTTCTGTTTTCAGTGCTACTTTTCTCCCCTCAAGCAGGAAACATTTTCTGTTTTAATAAGGAATGCTACAGATGCATTACACTTGAATGGGGGACTAAACGAAACATATGATACATCCTTCTTTTCAAAATTATTTGAGAAGTTTGTAATCTCAGTTTAGACTCTACTAGACTATTGATATTAGTCAATGTTTCATTTTTATTTATTTATTTTTTCCATTTACTTGGCCTGTACCAGTGTTCTACAGGTACAGCCTTGATGCTTTAAGAAGTCCAGAAGTCCATACTGTCCTGGTGACAAAGATCTGCATTCTTTGAAAATGAATGATTTTCTTGATATAAATTTTCATTCTATTTTCATATCACAATGGAAAAAAAAAAAAGAAAAAGAAAAAAAAGTGTTTTGTTTTGTTTTTTTTCTTTTCTTTTCTTTTTCTATAGATAAATTGTTCTTAAGTACTTCAGCATATGATTTGAGACCACCTGAAATTATTGCGAGAGTGGCACTCCACTCTAGATTGAATCAAAGAGATCACAATTAGTACCACTCAGAATGAATGAATGAATGAATGAATGAATACTTAATGGACTTTATTCTGTAAGAAGAAAAATATATCAATACTTTCATATAGTAATTAGCTTTAAATAAATAAATAATTTTGCAGAGGAATCGTTTCCTAAACCGTGTGTGTAGATATCAAACTGATGGAATGCCATGAAAAAGTCAAGACCCAATCACTAAGTTTAGCTGTCCGCAGTGAATATATGTACATAGGAGTTAGATATACCTGCTAAGGAGTCTGTTCCCTTCTCTCTTACAGGCTCTCTTTAAATACTTAAAGTCCACTATCAGTTCTCTCCGGTGCCTTCACTTCTGCAGGCTTTCTCATTTCTCTCAGCCTGTCCTTGAAGGAGAAGTGTTCCATCCCTTGGATAATTTTTGTGGACCTCTTTTGGACATGCTCCAACAAGTTCATGTCTCTCCTGTACTGGAAACTTCGCATATGTGTGCAGGTGGCTAGGTCTCACCCACGCAGACTAGAAGGGCAGGATCACCTCCTTCATCTGCTGACAGTGCTTATTTTGATGCAGGCCAGGATATGATTGGTTTTCTGGGCTGTGAGGACACACTGCAGTCTCATGTTCTGTTTGCCATCCACCAGTCCTTTTCAGAAGGGTTGTGCTCAATCCTTTAATCCACAGCTCATATTGGTAGTGGGGGTTGCCATGATCCAGGTGCCAGACCTTGCATTTGAATTTTTTTGAACCTCATCAAGCTCTCCTAGGCCCGTTGCTTGAGCCTGTCTAGGTCTCTCTGGATGAAATCCCATCTCTCAAGCATATCAACTGTACTACACAGCTAGGTGTCATTCACAAACTTGCTGAGCGTACACTCAATCCCACTGTCGAAGTCATTGAAGATATTTAGCAGCACTAGTAGATAATAAACAGCACCAGAGCCTGACTCTATGGTAGAACTCTGGAGTGGAATCAATCCTTCCATAGTTGTGATTCTGTAATATACCTAAATGATGTACAAAATAAGTCTTTTGCTCATTAGAAGTTAAGTCTTGTGACTAAATGTGAAAGACTTATCATTCAGAGAAGATGATGGGAGTGTACTGTTTTGTGGGGGGAAAAAAATATATAGGTAGGTAGATAGATAGATAGATAGATAGATAGATAGATAGATAGATAGATAGATAGATAGATAGATAGATAGATAACAGATGAAAATGTGTAAAAAAAGAGAGAAAGCAGAGCTATATAAAGACAGCTCAGAAAAAGTATAGTCCTGAGCTGAAGAACTTGTTAAGAGGAATTGGTTTGTAATACAGAGAAGCTAAATGCTAAAGGAATGACCCGTGGTTCACTAGAGAATTGATCTGTTTCCTTCAGTGCATGCTGTCCTAAATCAGGCTTACCAGTGAAATTCATTTGGTCTTCTACAGAGAAAAAAGACTTGGGTTTACAGTCAACAAAAGCAGTAGCAATACTACAACCTACTTCAAGGGAGAAGAATGTGTCTAGTGAATCTATGAAGACACAACTGCCTGTTTCTGTTATCCGTCTGAATAAATGGTCCAGGAATACTTGTTTGTGTGCTAAGAAAGTATGCTGACATCTCAGCCAGGTCAGCGTTTGCTGTTGTTTCCAAATGACTAGCTTCCTCTGAAGATACCATTAAGTAAATTAACTCACTTGATCTAAGGGTAATAATCATCTCAAATGAATCTGTTAATTTCCTCTCAACTACAATTCTATATTTTATAATAGTTGTTCTAAAGATTGTTGGCACAAAGCCACCTATTATTGGCTGGGGTTTTCAGGAAAAAGCTATATGTTATATCCAATTGCTAGTGATCCTTTTTGTAATTCTTCAGTTCAAATCAGTCATTCAACCCAAGCACAGGACAGAGGTATTAACAGAACAATAATTCCTTGGTGTTTTGACAAGGTTTTTTATAATTGGTAATTAACTTCCACACTGGAGTTCATACAAAGGAGGTAGACATTACAAATTCCAAACTGCAATTTCTTATTTACTTTTCATAATTAGATAAAGCAGCAATGGTGGTTTTGCTTTGCTTTGTTTTGTTTTTGTTTCTTTTTAACACAAGAAAAGCACATGAGTTCAGAGTGTTAAACTGAGTTGCTTCATAGTTTGTTTGTTTGTTTGTTGTTGTTTTTGTTTGTTTGTTTGTTTGTTTTGATTCTCCAGTTCTCCTGCATACTCAGAAAGCACAAAGCTATTCATATGTTCTTCTATTTTTAGAAACTCAAATAGGAATTATATATTATGCAGTGGAAGATGAAAAATAAAAACAGTGAATTCAGAAATATGAAATTACTGTTTTACTTTATGCCTCAAATTGGAACACCATGGAAATTCCAAATATTCACAGCTCTTATTTTGCCAGATTTGCCTAAATGGTCTGATTTTTATGTGGTTTGACAGAGTAAGTGTTTCTATACACATTAAATGAATTCTGAGCAGGTAAACAGATCTTAAGTTGTGACTTGATTTAAAGAATAAAACATAAAATACAAAAAAAAAAAAAAAAAAAAGGTTTAAGGAAGACTAAATAACCACTTCTCTTTATATGCTCCTGCCCAAAATATAAAAATTGCTTTAAATATCAACGAAGTCATTTTTTATTGTAACTATTATTTGAGAAATCCAGCAGTGTTCAGGCATAAATGAGAACATAAATAGTCTTTTATGTGTGTATGTATTCATAGCATCAGTTCTTCCCTTTGCAGCTTTCTAAATACATCTAAGCCCATTTCAAAACAAATAAGATTTGATTTATTTTTATTATCTATATATTTTTATGTATTTATTTGCTATATTCTGTTAATATTTGTTGGTTTAAACATGTGTAAGTACCTGGAGACAACAGCCAGTATATTCCTCTATATGTACTGATAGGAATCTACCATATATGATCTGATGCACAAATTACCTATAATCTTTTCACTGTGTTCTTGGTTGTAGATCCAAGTCAAAGGGGTCTAATTTTTTTTTAGAATCTTTTGCAACTAAAAGAATTTTTGAATGCTTAATTTGTTGAGATTTTTCATTAAATAGAAATAAAATTATAGGAACTTTTGCACCTCCACTAAATGTGGTTCCACTATTTATATGAAATATGGTTTGGTTTCCTCTCTCTTGTCACAAAGATAATTTCTTCAGTCTCCCAGGTAAGACATGAAGGTCTGGAAGCATAGCTCTTGACAAGAGTTATAACAGGACTATGTGAATAACAAAGATAAGTAGGAGAATGGCGTATGTGATATTGTTTCCATATTAATTTTCAGCATACTGTATATAATGACTAAACACAGAACACTTTCTTTCTGAAGCACAGTTTAATATAAATGCCTTTTTTCAGTGGAATATTTGTTTAACGGGAGTTTTACTGCAGACTATATAAGGTCATTATGGAACATATGGTTGTATCTGTTGTGGTGAAAAAAAAAGTATATATAAATACAAAGTATATATATATATGTATATATCACTGAGGTTGGAAAAGACCTCCAAAATCATCTAATCCACCTGTCCCTGGGTGGGACTCAGTAAGGGAAGTACTTCCTAGTATTTTTCATGCAATATGCCTGCAGTTTAACAGTTCTACTGACAGTGAATGTTACACAATGAACTAAATGGGACATCGTTATACAAGCAGAATTAGGAAATGTTTCTTTTACATCTAGCATCTGTGTCCTGTGAAATTCATCAAAAAAACTTTTTTTTTCCGTGTGTGTCTGTAGAATGGAAATAAATGTCCAGAATACAATCAATTTTTGCTATGCATCTAATTTAAGCACTTTACTTAGATTCAAACAGTTTAAGTTCCCAGCTTTACATCTTAATTCTGTAAAGGGAAATGCATTTCAAAAGCTACTTATTTACAAAATTACACTTACAATAAGGCCACAAAATTTGCAACATAATGAGTTTAATCTACATTTGATTTGAGTCTGAGTAGTGGTAAAGAAAACAAGGAAAAGAGTGAAGTGGCTAGAAATATACTTTACTAATAAAGTTTCATATATTTCAACTTATATTTGTCTAAGTAGCTGCAATTGACCTAATTATGGATTTAATTTTTCTGTGCAAAATTAGTCTTACCTGTATTTCTTAGTTAGCAGTGGCTTTCTTTAGTCAGCTGTAGTATATATATGCATTTTTGTGTTGTCACTGGATGATCTGCTCTCAGCTGTATAAGTATTGTAGCTTTTTTTATAACATCATGGGGGATTTTTGTTTGTTTTATTTTGTTTTGTTCTTTTTTTCTGCCTGTTTGTCTTTTGGTCCTTCACATAAGTTATTTTTTATTCAGAAACCATTGGGGAGATGTTCGTTTTGGCACTTGCTGCTGTAGAGAGGGGTTAATCCACTGCTGAAAATAAGAAGAATACCTAGAAAATAGAGTTGAGTGTCTAGAAATACAGCCAAGTGTTAGAATTTGAACCTAAAATACACTAACTGTTCCTGATAGCAGTTTTAGGTTAAATTTTGTCTAAAAGACCCAAAATTAACAAGTAGGGACTTTTTTCCTAAGATAAAAACATAGACTTGTTACTTTTGGACATAAACTGAAAGCTGCATCTAGCTGGGCAAACATTATAAAACTGGTTTGTTTTCCTTGAGAAAACACGAAACATATAAGAATGCAGAAATGTACTGATATCTGGGACATGATTCTCAGAAGTCTGGAAAAAGTGTAGAAAGGTAAATTATATGGCTGTGGCAAAATACTGTTTTCCATAAAAGCTAGATTTAATGAATATATCACTATTTGTGATTAAATAATTTCTTTCTTACCGTGGCCTCTACCCCGGTCATCTGTTTGCATCACTCTACGGCATCTGTGGTAGATAGTAAGAACAGTACATTTCAGTTTTGGAGACTGTGGTTCTCCATTTACTTTCATCAAGCTATGTTGGGCACTTGGCCTACTAATATTTCTAGAATGTGCTCAAAAGAGCAGAGTTTTATGTCACTTTAAAACATGCAGTAACCTTTCTAAGAGAAAGTTAGAATACAATATCTCATACCAACAATTCATTTTATTTTATTTTATTTATTTATTTTCTCAATAGGATAAAGAAATACTTGTTCTGAAGTTATTGAATATTACTACTAGTGATATTTCAAGATTACAGAAAACCTGGAGATACTTTGGTATAGGAAGAGAACTGGAGATATCTGGAGATAATTACTGAGTAACTCATCTAAGAAAATGAATATAAACCAACAAAAATACTAGAACTTTATACTTGGCTTGAGTTTCAATAGCTTTGTATATACATTGAGAATAATCTGGAGGTAAATACTGTAAATAAGAATGTATATGTCTCTGGATTATTATTAGGAAGTTTTCCTAGTGTAAAACTCACATGGATTTCTGGTGGAGTAAATAACTAGCAAAGACTGATACAATTTTTAATCTGGACTATAGAATTTAAACATATTTATTCTTCCATAAATTTGTGTTATCCAGTCTTCTAACTACATGATCTGTTTTCAGGTCTTCAGGTAACCTTAAATACCAATTTTATCTTTAATAAATATAAGCATTTCAGAATAGTTCACCTATTTCAAAATGTGAAGAACATGAATCATTTTTGATTGTTAATATTCTGAAAGATGATTTAATTGTAGCTGGTGCCATCCAATAAGTCCCTTACAGGCTTCATAGAATCCCTCCTCCTGAGTATGCTTCAGAACACTGACATTGAGATTCTTTATGTGGCACATTCCTTGTTTATTCACTGGCTACTAGAACCACATTGTTTAAAGCCGGAAACCTTTATCAAGCTCCATTTACAAGAGATCAGATTCCAAACTAATCTAATGCTTTCTAGGATGGCAACAAAAGCCTAAACTCCACCACATACATTTTAAACACATTGAGCTAGACAGGTAATTGATATTTCCTTTTTATCCACAGATTTCTTTATTATTAATTATTAGAAACTGACACCTCTAGAAAGTGACTCAGGTCTTCAGATAGCTGATTTTCACTGTGCAAATGTTTCTCTCTACTTTGATAACAGTTGGAGACTAGCATGAGTGCATAACTGACTTGGGCACAACAATCAAATTGCTCATTCTGTGGCGATTCTATCCATTTCAGTGACAGAGGAGGTGGTCTAGTTAGTCTTTAAAGGTCCTTTTCAGCCCAAACCATTCTATAATTAATTCTATGAATATGCTGCGCACTGTTTATTCTTTCCTGCTAAATTCATTTTTGTTAAAATGAAGATAAAGAAATTGGGCAGACATATAGGATGCATATGTATGTCAAGTACAGAAGTAAAAATATGGAAAAATTACATAATGTATATACAAATAAAATACATAAATATATCAATATTTGAACATATGTCACATTTCATAATCTATATATGTATGATGTGTTTGTATTCAGTTATAGATTAGTATAGACAATAGATACACTCAAATAAAAATGCTACACACCATGCCTGTCCTGAAGCCATGATTTGTGTTTCTCACCTCAGAAGATCAGACTTTTACTGGAGAATAGACAGTGATCAGGAAAAAAACAAAAACAAATTTAGAATACTGCACTTTAAAATCATAACATACAAATAAAATACATGTTGACTTGTTTTACTTTTCCTGCATGTACTAATGGTCAGGTGTATTGTAGCTGCTTATAAAGCTTAAAAAGCCATGAAGTAATCAAATGAATATTATTCAGCTATCTCACTGACAATAGCTTCTACCAATAAACAGAATTCTGCCAACCTTTCTCATATCAGGTACTGCCTTTTTAAGCACAGATACTGCCTTATCATATTCAATATAGAGAAATTATTCACCAAAATTTGATTTTATGATAAAAAGTTGACAGTATCTTTCAAATTGAAACTCAAGTTGTTTTTGACTGACAGCAGATTCCTGTTTGTGGCATATTAATAGGTCAGAAAATGTGGCCATGTCAGAAATATTGCTGTCTCACCAGGTTACCTGTAAATCAATTCAACAAAATATTTAGATCAAATACCATAAATATTTAGGTTTTAAAGAAAAAAAAAAAAATGATGGTAAATGATTGTGACCATGGGAAGCTGTATAAATATTTTACTTTCACCATCCATCATCACCTTTTGGGAAGATATGTATTTAGACAACAAAATAAAGAGCTACACAATTTCATTCTGACAATGAGTTTTAGCCCAAATACTTGAATACTGATTGTGCTTTGGTCTCATTAAGTAATCCAGTCAAATTTAGGAAGTTCATTTGAATCCTCAGTGTAATCAGATGGCTCTGCTAACATTATATAGCTGGGAAGGGAAAAATAAATAAATAAATAAATGCATTCTTGGCAGTATCTTCAGAGATGAGAAGATAGATGACTTCCATGTCATGGCAAAGAAGGCATGGAACTCAAGTATATAAAGATATACTGTCTGTTCTATCTGTGTCATAAAATTTGTCCAAATAACAATAGCGTCTCGGGGAGAACCTGCTGGCCTAGTTGCTCATGTGTTATTGTATTTGGATTTACTCCATTTTCAAATGTTGACTTTTCATCTGTGACCAAAGAATGGAATCTGTATTAGAGAGGGTAAAACATTTAATTTTTCTTTAATTATTAACAAAACATATATATATATATATATATATATATATAAATATAATTATTAGGTGTGGAAGTTAGTGTTTATTTGTTTGTCCTCTTTCCCAAAAAGGTTACTGTCTAAACTTGAACAGTCTGAAGTTGGGAATACAATGTGTAGTTTGTGGTTTGTTTTTTTATTTGTTTGTTTTTTTATTTGTTTGTTTTTAATGACAGATTGTTTTAAACAAGAAAAACAAGCTAGATATTAGTTTGCATCTTCTGTATTTCTAAAAGCTGTGATACATTTGACCTTGTTTGTCAATGAAAGTTTAGAACAGTGCAACTTTATGTTATATTTGCTGGTATATCCATCTTTAAAAGCAGAAAGTACTTCTGGATTATCCAGTGAGGCTACTTTCTATTTATTTATTTATTTATTTTAATACAGGGAATAAGGTTTCACCCAGTTAAATATTCAAGAAAAGGTTATGATAAATAACACAGTTAGGTTTTTATAGTCAGTGAAGAGAACTGAAAGTTTGATCTAAACTACTAAACGCTGTTGAAATTCCTCATGTACTTTCTCTAAGTGTATTTGCTTAGGCATAGCAGCATGAAAATAGCCTTCCGGCACCAGCATCTAGTTAAACAGTAAAGGAGGCTTTTAGTTCATATCTGCAGAAACGAGCTACAGAATTCCTTCCAAGGAAGTTGTAAGTAAACAGGTAGGAAAACATGTTGTAGTCTCTGAATCATTATAAAACAAATTCAAATTTTTGGAAGATATAAATTCTAGAAAGTTGTCTTGCCCTAGACAGTGCAAGGAACTGAGAAATTTGTCCACGCTGTCCGTGCATCAACATGTGGACTGCATGGTATACTACTTAGAATCATAGAATAATTGAGCTTGGAAGAGAACACTGAGATCATCTAGTCCACCTGCCAACCAATCCCAAGTGCCACCCCATCTGGTTTGATATGGACACGGTAGGCTTTGTCTAAAAATAATTGATAATAATTATTATTGGTAAACAGGCCATGTCTGAAACAGCAGTAGCATGTTTCAAAACACTCCTTAACATCCAGCGCTGCCACTGATTTTTGGTGGTGTTATTTGCTTGTCACATATGAGCATGGAGGAAGAGATTTCATGCTGTAACGTGTCTCCCTAATTGTGCCAGTTGCTGCTGTTTATTTTCTGGAATGTTAAAGACATTGTCATGTACTTCAAGGAACTGAATGTTTTCAGAAGTAAATTTCTTCTTGTAACTTACGACTTTGGTCCACATCTTTTGCACTTCGTCAGCTCTGGTTCACAGTGTATCTCTGCAATTGCTCCTACTTGTTGAACACATACAAGTGGGAAAGTGTATATGTGTTGGCCAATGCATAAGAAATAATCTTTCTAGCAAAACTGAAGTTAATTTTGGTCTGTGGGAAAAATGGATCTGGATCACTCAGAAAGAAAAGGGAACTGCAGTGGAGTCTCTCATATTTCCAGAAATATTCTAACTATGAGTATGCTCTATGCAATGTTTGAAACAAAAGAGAGATGACCTTTCTGTAATTAGCCTGTAGATATAAACTAGAGAAAGAAAAACAGCCTATTGCAATCATTCAAAACTAGAATGTCTTGGCATATGTATGTTAGTTGTACTCTTAAAATGCCAACCACACTGAGAAATTCAAGATATGAAGGAGGGGGAACATTTACATTTGTAACCCTGATTCGATTAGGCATGAAGCATTTCAGTCATCAGAAGACTGAGGCAGTTCTGTGCAGAAGCAGAATTTCAAGTACTTGAATAATCTTGTATTCCAAAATTGATCTGCCTATGTAGCTGAAGAAGTTGTCATGCATAATTTTTTGGAATTGTACTTTGAATCTTGGCCACCTAAAGTTTAGTGGAAACCATTTGGATCATTTAAATGTTTCACATAATTCCGTAGAAAATCTTATTTATTTGTCTGGTTTTCCTGCCTGTTAAGAAATCGCTTTACTAGCAAAATAGTTTGTTGAATTTCTGTATTCTAATCAGTGCCCTCCACAAACTCTCCTCAGTTGACTGTCCATCTTCTTGTTAATGATTCTAAGTAGGTAACGATTCTAACAACTTATCTTTGATAAATAATGAAGATATAGGCTAACCTTACAGTATTATTTGATAGTAATAATGAAAAAGAAGCAAGGACAGACAAAACAGAAAAGAATAACCATTTGATCTGCAATTGAGTACAGAAGGTGGAACACCAAGAGGAGAGAGAAGCAAAAGCTTACAAGGAACTGGTGATTACTCTACTACAAAAAATGCAGCAGTAGTGCATACAGGAACCTTGGAACTAGGTGGTTTGGGACTATGACATTATTTTAACAGTACTGTTTTAACAGCGTTGACTCTTTCAAGTGGAATAGGCAGTTAATAAGCTACTGGAAATACTGGAAATGTATTTTTGCTGTAGTCACTGAAGAATCATTCTGTTAATAAACAGTATCAAGAGAACACTAGTAGCATAACGTATGGGATTTTCAGTCTTGGATTTTTCTTACAAGACTATAAAACAGGCTCTCATTCATTTCACTGATATCCAAGAGAGGGGAAAAAAAAATAAAAAATAAAAAATAAAAAATAAAATGCATATTTGTTATTATAAATTGATTTGCAGATTTTATTTTTATTTTACAAAGAAATTGCAAAAAACTCCAAGAAATGTAATAATGTAATTTCAATTCCAATATATGTAGGAAAAGCTGGAAAAATCATAAGGTCTCAGAAAAGATTGTTAAGAAAAGTAACCCATGAAAGCTTTAAAAAAGCTTTCTGCATTTGAGCTTAAATAGAGCTGAAAATGTTGTGACTGTTGTTCTTTTCATTTTACCTCTTAAAAAGAAAAGTTAAATAAATATGATAGTCTGAAACAAAGCTGTGGCCATGTTAGAATTTAACGTCAGTGCCCCTAGGCAAAGTGCTATTATTTTACTTTATTTTTATTTATGTTGAGAACACAAAGCCTCACTAATTTGAACTTATCATCTTGACTCTTTAGCACTGAAGAAAGAATTTTCTGGCTTTAAGCAAGAATGTTTTAAAGAAGCAGGTTGAAAAGCAGCTGGTCAACACACCAGAAGCTACTTGCTAATTGCAGCAGTAAGTTAATCAATGAAGTAACAGTTCAGCTTCAGGGTACAATAAAAAGTGATAAAAGACCACACCATTGGGGTATGACTTGCCATTTAGTGGCATACATTATTTTTCCTCTTACACCTGTCTGCTAATGAGGACACAAGTCAGGCATCTGCTTGTCAGCTATTAAACAAATAAAATAATAACAAAAAAACATTTTGGGGTAAGATCTGATATGAATATTTACAAAGACAATTTAAAGGAGTATTTGTTATGCATTTTTGTGATTGTTTTCAAAACACTGAACTTCAGAGACAGATGGCTTGTACAGTTTTATCAGCATTTGTGTCATTATATATTCAGGCAGCCAAGACTGATAACCAGCCTCATGTATTATGAATTGTTCAGAGAACAAATACTTTGGAAAAAACATATCAAGAAAATACTTCACTGTGGAAAAAAAATGACACAGAAAATTCAGCGACATTTTTTTAAAACAAATTTATGAAATTATGAAGCAGCAATAACAGGGTTATTTATTTATTTATTTATTTATTTATTTTAAATGGAAACATTGTATGTAGTAATGAAACAACTTCAGAAAATTGGGTAAAATCTACCGTTGATCTATGGTGGACAAGAATGATAATTATTATTACATGAGAATTCTGCTTCACAATACAAAGAAGCCAACTCTTCAGAAGCTACCCATGGAAATGGAAGATTTCTCTTCCATCATACTCTTCATAATAATTTTGCTTTATGCTACTGAATAACAACCTGAATGAGAGTCTTACAAAACAAAACAAAACAAACAAACAAACAAAAACCAACAAAAATCAACGTTTATAGTTGAGAACATAATTACACAAAATCTGAAGAAAGCCATTTTGGTGGGGGTTTTTTGTTTGTTTGTTTGTTTGTTTTTGTTTTTTGACGTCCTTTTTTTTCTTCTCAAAATTTATTTTCAATCTTCCTCCAGATTCTCACACTAGGACACTTTTAAAGTCCTCTAAATTGTCAGCATTCCCATTATTATCACTGATAGTTAGAAAAACATTGTGTTTGTATCTAAAAGCTTTAACTGGAAATGAGGTGTAAAACTGCACACATTGTGAATGAAGCTGCCTTCTCCTGAACCAGTATGCACAGTCACTGTAGCTGTTCATCAGCAAAATTATTACTTAAAACAAACAAACAAAAAAACTTATCTTAAAAACAAGCAAACAAGCAATCAAACATACAAATAAACAACCCTTATGCATTTATTTCCCTTTGTCATGTATTAAAACAAAAGTGGTTAAATAAATATTTTTAATAATGTAAGAGACAATGCTTTGCATTTTGTAAACTTAAACTTCACAATATTTTCATAAGGCATAAGGATTTTCCCTGTATTTTACAAGAAAAGAAAGCATGAGTCAGAGTACTTGAAAATATACACACTCACTTGATACAAATCCATAACCTCTTCCTAAGTATAGGCAGGCATTTCATTCACAGACTTTATATTCAGGCACAAGTAGAGGAGTGTCCAGTCTTGCACCAAAACTCATAGAAGAGTACTAGGGTAGCCCTGGAATTCCTAGTCTTCTCATGAGAGCAGAAGGCCTTGCTGCCCACAGAAAAAAAAAAAAAAAAAAAAAATAAATAAAATAAAATAAATAAATAAATAAATAAATAAAATAAAAAAAAATTATTCCACTGCAGACTGGAAGCACAGAGTGCATGCACTGTTTTTCTTGGAATGTGTCATCCTCTGGTTAATGGTATTCTATGTGTATTGAGAGTTTTAGTGCCTGTCAGACCTGTAGTGCTTGGTCAGCAAGATTGTACTGTATTGTGAAAGTAAGCAGGCTGGAAATAGTTCTGGAACTTCTCACATTCTTCCTCTGAAATGGAAAACAAAACAAAACAAACAAACAAACCCAACAACAACAAAAACCAGCACTAAAATCAAATTTCTATTGTCACACTAATATAAAAATATTTTTCGTTTTTTAATCTATAGTATAACTTTGGAAATGTTAACAATAAAATACGTTCACTTCCTTTACTTATTATTATAATATTTGTGCTAAATACTTGACTCCGTTTGATCAGAACTGTATAGTACAGTGTTCAGTGACAGCATTATAGAAAGAAATAAGTCTTTCTCCATGGGAATTATCATAGTTCTTATTTTAGAATGAAGGTTTTTGTTTCTCCTTGAAATTTCAGGTAACTCTCCACTTTACATGCTTTTTTTCTTTCTTTTTTTCTTTCTTTCTTTCTTTCTTTCTTTCTTTCTTTCTTTCTTTCTTTCTTTCTTTCTTTCTTTCTTTCTTTCTTTCTTTCTTTCTTTCTTTCTTTCTTTCTTTCTTTCTTTCTTTCTTTCTTTCTTTCTTTCTTTCTTTCTTTCTTTCTCTCTCTCTCTCTTTCTTTCTTTCTTTCTTTCTTTCTTTCTTTCTTTCTTTCTTTCTTTCTTTCTTTCTTTCTTTCTTTCTTTCTTTCTTTCTTTCTTTCTTTCTCTCTCTCTCTCTCTCTCTCTCTCTTTCTTTCTTTCTTTCTTTCTTTCTTTCTTTCTTTCTTTCTCTCTCTCTCTCTTTCTTTCTTTCTTTCTTTCTTTCTTTCTTTCTTTCTTTCTTTCTTTCTTTCTTTCTTTCTTTCTTTCTTTCTTTCTTTCTTTCTTTCTTTCTTTCTTTCTTTCTTTCTTTCTTTCTTTTTTTTCTTCCCTAATTGTTCTGGATTAATTGGTTCATTTTATATTGACCTAAATAGAAAGCAGCATTGATTCTGTGCATTCTTTTTATTGTTCTAGTCAACAGCAGTAGGATATTGTGTTATACAAAGAATGCAGAACAACTGTTATTGTAGTTTATTGCATTTTATTGCATTTATTGTAGTTTATTGCATTTTTTTTCAAGACAACAGTATACTGTACATTTTCCAGATATTCAAAATAGGTGATATTCAGAAATAAGAACAGAGCAAATTACATTTGAACATGCAGAAGTAGATCTGATTGCATTTCCTGTGCATGTGTGAAAGTAGTAGATTGATAATCTGTGGAACTGACTACTATACATTGGTATGCATCAACTTAAAAAGAAAAAAGAAATCTGTGGAAAAAATAACAATTATTAGATTAATTGGGATAATTTGAGTGCTCAGGAAGAGACTTGTTATTGTGGGTAATTTACTGTACATACATAGTGTGCAAGAAAGCAAAATATTCTTCAGCACTGTAATGCAGAAATCTTTGTTAGTGTCCTCACTTATTTTGCATTCCTTTTATATTGTTATAAACAACTTTTTTTTTTTTTTTTTTTTTTGTATGTCACTGAAATTCTTCTTTATTAATACCACTTTTCAAGATGCTTCGTGACTTCAGTTTTCCTTTCTCCCTCATAAAATTCTTTCTCAAAAAAAATCAGTCTATAATTTTTTTTTCCTGTTACAGGGCTTTTTAATCGAGGAAAAATGTCTCTAGCTCTTCAAATGTCTACAAAATTAGCTAGCTGTTTTACTCTGAAGTCAAGATAAATCATCTTAAAAATCTTCTCAAAATTACAACACATTTAGCAAATATATTTCAGATGCTGAGAAATATCTCACAAAGACACATGAAGTAGTTTTTCTATATTTTTTACTGGCTTGTCCTTCCTTATAAATGCAGTCTGATTAGATAAAGAAGTTCATTCATTAAGGAATACACTATAACAGAGAGGAATTTAGTGCTACTGACGATATGGGTGACCAATATGTTAGACTGCAAAATGCCTGCAGCTGGCCAGCTGTGTCCTTGGTGGTGTGTAGAAAATGATGAAGATATTTAGTATGTGTAGTACATTACTGATCTTAATTTCATTCTCCTGTGCTCTCATATTTCTGACTTACAAATAGTTATGAGAACAATTCTTTATTATGAACAAGATTTATATAACCTTCCTTTTTTTTTACCCTTCATATTTATGGTTGCTGAGATGTGTGTTAATGGTCAGAAAAATTACATTTTTTTACTCTGTTTTCTGTTGTGTGTTGAAGTTTTTGCATTATTTTCATGTTTTCACAATAAATCCTAAAAGGTTTAACTTCTCTGCCACTTTTTGGAAGTGTGTATCAGAGCTTTATTTATTGTGTAGATGTCTAGAACTATGTATTAACCTATGCTTGTGAAATAGTAGAAATATAGAAACTTCCAGTATTCAGATAATGCCTTTGAGCAGGTACACTTTCAGATAGCAAAATGCTTAGATTACAGTTTGCTGGCAAGTTGCTAAAGCTTGCCCCGGTGGCGCAGTGGTTTAGGACATCGCCTTGCAACACTGGGGCCCGGAGTTTGAATCCCCCCTGTGGCGCAAGTGGTAGAAGTGCCGCTCTGCTACACAGAGGCTCGGAGCAATTCTGGGGGCTGGACTCGATGATCTCTAAGGTCCATTCCAACCCGCATGAGACTATGATACTATGATACTATGATAAGGTGGGATGAAAGCAAAAGAATTCATCCAGACTACAGACCTTTGCATGGACTATAAATTCTCACTCAGTATTTGTAAGAGTGATATTTTCACCTATCTAGTTCCATATTCTCAGTGTGACTAAAGAGTTAAGTTTATTCTGAGTAGAACCTAAGACTGATAATTGAGGAGTAATTTCATCATTTTTTGAAAACTGTGTGTGCATACATGTAGAGAGATTATATCTCCAGAGAGTACACTGCCTACAAAGCAACCACTCAAATACAATGGAAAAGTATCTAGGATTTGCCATGTACATAACAAGTTTTGTGAAAGACACAATATTTTTTTTCAGAATCATTGTTAATTTTCTCAGGAAGTATAGTATATGAATACATGTCTTGTCAGATATCAAAATCTAACATTATGTCTTTTTTTTTTTTTTTTTTTTTCCCTCCTCTCTTTTGTCTTTCTTTTTTGTTGTTTTTTGTTTGTTTGTTTGTTTGCTCTTCTACAGATGGGCCTCTTGGGCCAAGAGGATTAGCTGAAGCTACAGAGATGTGTACTCAAGAATGCCTGGTTTTGGGTCATTCAGATAACTGTTGGATGCCTCCCAGCCTGGGTCCATACCAACAGCCAAAGTCTCCTATGTCTACCTTTGCACCTCAGAAAGAGTGGGTTAAGAAGGACAAATTAGTTAATGGACACACACTGACCAGGACCTGGAAGGAAGATAGCAACAGAAACCAGTTCAGTGATCGAAAGCAGTATGGTTCCAGTGAGGGCCATTTCAACACTGGCAATCACATGACTGACATTCCTCTGGCCAACTTGAAGTCTTATAAACAGGTGTCAGGAGCTGCTGAGAGTCCAAAGGAGCACCAGCTATAAGAAATGGTTACTTTGGGCCAATGACTTTAGCCTACTTAGACTTGCTAATACTATGCGTGTGTCAGAGCTTTATGTACTGGGTAGATGTCTAAAACTATGCTTTGCCTAGCAGAGATATGCATATCTTTATGTTAGCACCATGGAAGATATGATGTTCTGCAAGACAAAAGAGTTCCTACTAGTTGTGTGGTTTTGTTAAATAGACATGATCAAACTCTGCAGCAATCTCTCCAGTCTGAGAATATTCTTTTGTTTTTGTTTGTTGGTTTTTTTGTTGGTTTGGTTTTTTTGACCCTGGACTGCTGCTATGAACAACAGAAGATGCATTTCAAAAGTGGGAAAGCAAGAAAGTTCATTGGATTGCAATGATTGAAAAGAATATCCAGTTAAAAAATCGTATTTTTGTTGTCATTGATCTATGCTGGGACCATTATACTTGAGAACATATTGCAAACAAAACAACTGAAACTGTAAACATTAAACCTACTGTGCTATTAATGCTAGTGGACACTTTTAAGTCAATTAGTGTTCAAATACTTGTAAATAGAAACAATTATTACTTACAAAATTGTGTACTTATAACATTCACTAGAAAAGATATGGTAGCATATTTCTGTGTTTCAAAGTTGATTTTTACTTTCTTTCATTTGCTTCCCATTGTTTTCCTTTCATTTTCAGTGATGATGTTTCTCTGTTAGTAATCTGTCTGACACACAGTGTTCCAAGGAACTATAAACACTTGTGTTAAAAAAAAAAAAGAAAAGAAAAAAGAAAAAGAAAAAAGAATAAGAAAAAAAAAACGGAAAAAAAAAAAAAAAAGAAGAAAAAAAAAAAAGGACTGATGAGGTGGAGAGAAGGGTGCTGGTAGAAAAGAGGGCAAGAAAAATTATTTTTTTTTTTCTTTCTAGTAGCAGTAAATGATCCTGGCATTAAGGTAGATTTTTATGATTATTATTATTTTCCAAATATTAAGCAGTGAAAGGATATATGTAAGGGCTTTAAAAAAATGCAACTTTTTTTTTTTTTTTTAAATATCTTTTAACTTCCATTCTGTTTCATAAAACAGGGAAACTGCAAAGCAGAGGAGTATTTAGATTTTTGTTGATACAGTGGGTAGGGGTGAAAGCTGCTAATTTGAAATCGTTGATCAAGTTAGCTGCAGTCTGGAATTTAATGAGTGGCAGCTGGCAGTGATATCAGCTGGAATTTTAAAGGAAATTATAAAGGAAGAAAATATAATAATCATGTTTTTTGAATGGGGCAAGTGTGTGTCTATACCTAAGACAGTTTGTATTGCTGAAACAGCAGCATTTGTGTGGATCTTCATCTGCGTTAATGTTGTAGTAACACAAGTGTTTTTAGACCATAGCCAGAGAATATTTAATGTGTTGTGCCTTCATGATGTAACAGAGCATTCTCCTGGTAGGCTAGTTGGGGTAAATAAAGGGTTAAATCTCTAATTATTGCTGTTTAGCTGTTTGTTATCATAGTTGGTCAATGCCTGGCAGGTAACAGTATTATGTCACCTCCGTCAAACCAGCAGAGTGACTACTAATGTTAATAAGATCTAAGTTGCACGCAAAGCAAATCCAAATCCAAACATTCTTAGATTGTTTTTGTTAAAGCATGACAGATTATTTACACAAATAAATAGCATGCAAAGTTAAAAAAAAAAAAAAGTCCTTGCAGAAAAAGAACAAAAATAAATAAAAATAAAAATCAAACACACAGAAGTTACTTATGCCACAGTGAAACATCAGTCTTAAAATAACAGTTAGATAACCTGAAGGTGATTTTGTTCTTACCACAAACAATTTTTTTTTTCCTTTATTCTTTTGTATATAGTAGTTCGCATTATTTTCTTCCTCCACAATATAAAAGGCATTAAATGGGTTAGGGGTGCATTGCTTATTGCAGTACTTATGTCAGTTTGTGAGGGGTGTTTGATGACTTTGACAGAATAAATATCTAACCAGTTATCCTTGTTACTGCTTTGCCAGTTCAACGTTATTTAGTTATTCGGCTCTTGCAATAAATGTTCTGAATTCCTGTTTGTGTTGTGTTAGTTCTTGGGCAGATGCCTAAGGGACATTTTTCCTATTAATTTCTTTCTTTCCTTTGTTATTTGTTTCTTTGTTTAATTCCAAATTTCCAGGTTTTTATTTAAGCATATCATGGTCCATTGATTCTTATAGATAGGTATTAGAAAGGAATATGCACAAATGATAAATGCAGAGGGCCATATTCTGTTGTTCCTGTAGTAAGTAGGAGTTTATTTGAAAGAAGTTCTATAAGTAGCATAAAGTTTTACTTACCCAGCACAAAAATGGCATAATCTGGCACAGATTCATTAGATATACATTAAACACGTGTAATAAGCATACTTGTGCAAGTCTTTGTACAGCTAGCATATGGAGAAGATAGCACTTACCACACCTCGGTGTTTCTTTTGAGAACAGAGAAAAAGTATTATCAAAACACAGCAAACACTTTCTTACAAGAAAGTGTGCAAGATTATATAATAACTTTTGTTGCAGCATGGTGGAGGAAAAAGAATAAGGCAAGCAATCTTGAAAATGAAGTAACAATAAAAGTAACCTATTTTTGAACATGCTGAGTTTCAAAGTGGTGGAGCGTCAAGTTCTATATTAAAAACAGAAATTCAATAATTATTTGCAAACTCAAATAACATCAACTATTTTAAATTTTCAGTGCCTTTTTAAACATATTGTATTTGAAAAAGAAATCTCTAAAGGACAGAAATTTCCTTCTTCACAAATAAGAACTCAGAATGATGTTAATAATGCCAGAGAAAGAGTACTTTTGCTGCCATCAACCTGTGTAGGAAGAGCACAAATAAATATGATTAAAATTTCTTGCAGGTAATATTTTTCCCATCTTATTATTACTTTTTTAATAGTTCTAAATATTTAAAGCCTCACCCAACTTTTATATACTTATCACATTTAAACATATAATATTAAAATCAAACAAACATGCAATAAATAAATAGATAAATAGATAAATAGATAAGTAAATACCTCTAGCACAGAGGATTCAATCCCATCTGTAAACCAAGGGGTTTCACAGCACCTGGAATTGGCTGTAAGACTGTATTCTAAATGCAATTATTCCCTTTGGTCAATCATCAATACTAGTACTGCTGTAAAAAACAAAACGAAACAAAACAAAAAAAACAACACAGAAATATAAGAATATATATATGTAAAGAAAAGTTAGATCTTGATTTAGTGATATTTGAGATAAGAGACTTTAAAAATAAAAAGCTAATCCCGCTGCAAGGAATTAGAAGGTGAACCTTACTGAAGCTTACTACATACCTTTGAAGTGAAACAAAACTTAAAATTACTGGTAACCTGGCATGATATGGATGCCTTTCTCATGCCAGTTCTAGCTTTGTTTCTTCAGCTAGGAAGATCGGGTGCCATTTATTTATTCTGATTTTATGTACACATTTACTACTAAAAAGATAAACAAAAGTTTTTGTTTTTGTTTTTGAAGTTTCATTATTTTTATTGTCACTGACCAGAGCTGTTTGTCCAAATAGAAAGTTATGGATTTAGTTAACCCTTAGTCTCTGTTTGTGTGAAACTCTTACTAGAGTTTTTAGAACATCTTTCCCAAGCAATTGTCTTGAAAGACAGAAATGCACATAGAGCAGAATTAAGGAGTATTTACGTTAAGGAGGACATCAGTTTTAATGGGCATGAAAACAGTGATATTCACATTATTTGTCCAGTGTGATGATTGCCTTTTAGCAAGTTATGAATAGGAATCATGATCAGAAAGAATCATTAGGACTTGAGCACAGATTAGACAAGCCTAATAAAGAAACTCAAAAATAGAATACATAAGAGACATAGACGAGGAATAGATATCAGTGTGAAAGTACTGCTGTGATAAATGCTGGTGAAGCTGACATGAGAAAGCAAAGAAACATGGAAAAGTGGTGCACAGTAGAGAGAAGTTTTATCTTGAGATGTTTTGGAAAAATAGAGGCACTTGTGGCTTTCACAAAATAGGATACAGTAAGAATCATAGCACATGACAACAGGTAATGTCATGCGACCCACGGGACTCATGACATGAAAGAAGGAATATGTGTAGTGTCTAACAGCCTTAGGCAGTAGTTTGGGATACCTCTACTAGTAGGTTACAAAAGTATTCCTAATGACATGGGAGCACTGCAGTGGTATTATATACAGTTCAGACAGAAGAACAAGTAGACTGTGGTAAGACTAATTGGCTGTGACCACAAAGTATTTACCTCATTCAGATGATAAATCTTCCTGATGGCATGTAGACTTGCCCTGAGTAAGATCAACAGTAAAAGTTCTCTTGAGCATGTGTGCTCATGGGTGCCAATTCAGATAGTGAAAGCAACTACATACTCACAACATCATGTATGAAAGCTCAGTTCTATCTTCTTTAATACAGTTAGGCATAATTGTGTTTCAAAACCTCAATTTTATTTAATTTATATGTTTGCAGTCCTTGCTGCTGAGAAGAAAATCTTCAAAATGGAAACCAATTCTGGAACTGTACATCGCGTTTTATTCCGTAGAAAATATGATACAATACTACTCAGAGATGTAAATCAGTTAAATATAGTGGAAACTCAAACTCAGAATGAATTAATATTAGATTTTTAATTTTCACTGCTGATCACTTCCATGGACGTTCCCATCAAATATAATTATCGCATAACACCACACCCAATTTTTGTTGTGTTTGTTGTTGTTGTTGTTTGATTTTGTTTGGTTGGTTGGTTTTGGATTCTCCTGTATTATACTTTATATAAAAAACCTTTTTTTTTTTTTTTTTTCATTTTCTTCTATTTTTTGTTTATTTATTTTATTTTTCAATCAATTAGGCATAGCAAGATCATAACATAAAGGAACAGGTTCTGACATTTCAAGCTATCATGAACCTCTTGTGAAGAAAAATGTCAGGATCTGGCCTATATTTACTAATAAAAATAGCAAATCCTTTAGTATGCAGTGAATTAGGAAATGCGTGAAATGAAACAAATCTGTAATCTCCAAAATGAGAAAATTCAATGTAATTGATTCATAAACCAAAATTAATGTTAATAAATGCAGAACTAGAAGCTTTTATTCATGTAGATACATCACTTCACTGAAGACTAATAGAATTTACATGCTAGTATGTATCCTTATCTTGCAAAATAGTCTGAGACAATTAATGCAGTTAATTTCTCTAAAACATAGCAGCAATCATCCTTTTGTAGAAGCTCAGCATTTCACAAGACTGCATCCACAGTGAGGATAATATCACAGACATGCATGCCATATGCTAAGTTTTGAAGTATGCAGTTCTGTAAGTGCAAGACTTCATGTCCATACCTACACTTTCAAGTTTTACGCTGCTACTTAATCCACAGAATCATAGAATCACCAACATAATTATCCAATAACAAAAGTATACCTTTAACTACCATAATGATCTCCATTTCTCATTGTGTATTAGAAAAAGAAAGAACTGAAGGAAATAAATGTCCCTTATCTTAAACACCATGACTTTTTTTTTTTATTTTTAAATCACAGCCATTTTTAAAATAACCTGTTGTGCCTAGGTATTGCAACACAGTCTAATATTGCATGGCATGTAAATAGATACCTTAATTATTCATAATGATATGATTATATATACACATATATATATAGACTATATATATATACTTAAATATTATCAGTCACATACTTACTCAGTATTATTTAATGGAATTTTGGGATTATTGATTTTGTTGTTTGATGTACTTTAAAATGTATGAAGCAGCATATTCTTAAGACTACCCTCACCAATGATTTTGATTATTTATTCATTAAATAAAGTGCTTTCTTTTGCTTGTTATAATCCTGTTTGTACAACCATGTGATAATGTTAAATGGGTAAGTACTGTACGGGAATTATAACTGTTTCTTCTTTTGTCTAAATATATACCTATAACAATATTTATTAGTGATATGAGTTTTAAGAATGTGTCTTTCTATGTGTTTACTATCTCCTTGCACATAATCTAGGTCAAAAGGAAAATTAATATAACATTTTCTCATGTAACTCTGAATGCCCCACTGACTTTTAAGTGTCTGTTTGTCTCTACTCACAAATGAAATCAGGATGCAATCAATACTTTGAATTAGCTCTAAAAATAAATGTGTAATAAAATCTGTAGGAATTGCTTATTACAGTTATAATAAATGAACATCTATTCTTCAGTTTTTAGGAAAATATAGAATAAGTCTCAAATGGGGGAGGGGTAGAGTCTGTACTCAAGGAATGCCATATACAGTAGCTGATTGAGAAATCTGATAAAGAGTCCAATTCCATCATTGTACTGTAGAGAGGACCAACTAGAAAAAGCTCAGACATTTCTTATAGACAAAACTGAAAACTGTTTTTGATGACTCTTAGTTACATTTAAATAAATGTGATTTTTTAATAATATTAATTAAAACAAGCTTGAAATTCACGAATATTACATGACAAAAGTCATCTTCTGCCTTTTCATCCAGTCCAGTATTCCACAGACAGGTTATTGTTTTCTTCCTTTCCTGTTGCTTTGAATGTTTTCTAGAGAGGTGCCGCAGTACCATAAAATGGTATGCAGGACCTAAGGCAGTTGAGGTTTCCTAGTTTATACCCACACTGGACATTTCTGTTTTGTATTCACATTCTTTTGAGAAATTCTAATTTTAAATGATACGTACAAATATCACTCAAATGTATACATTAAAAAATGTTTCAACTTGAGAAATATGTATGAAGACCAGAAATAACAAATGATTTCAATAACTAAGGCTAATGAATTTTGAGTATCAAATTGTTAAAAAATTAGTCACAGATAGCTTGCAAATTATCCATAAGCTAAAATTAGTAAAAAAAATATGTTACCAATTTGCAAAGACAAACAAACGAAAAAGACAATACACAATTGATTGCTTTTACATTAACTACTCTGACATTTCTATCATCTTTCTCACCTCTCTCCCCCCATAAAAAAGATCATAACTGATAAAGATGTAGTAGAAAACAATAGATTTATTTCCATGTGTGACATTATACAGAAAGATATAGGTTATAAAAACAGTTGTGCTTTCACCTGATATTTAAATTAATTCAAAGTAACATTAAAGAATTTTAGTCAGATGAAAATAAAAATCCAGATATGTATGAATAGTACTTATTTACTTTTTTTCTATTGCAATTCACTGTTTAATTATTGCGTAATGGGTACAAAGGTAGCTGCAAAAGTGACATCTTCTACTTATTACCAGTAAAGCTACAACAGATACAAGGACTACAATAACACATTTGGTAGAGCAAATTCTCAGCCACAAAGTACTATTTTTCAATATATTTGCCACTGTTAGCTATGCATTTTCACTGTCAGTGAACAAGAGCCTTCATACAGCACACTTAAGTCTGCAACAGGTCTCTCTCACCACCCAACACCTCACTGTGCACACATCCAATCTTTGGTCTCCATAGACATTCAGCAACCATAGATGAAAGTCATTGGGTGCAATTATTTCTTCATGAAGGAATTCAGTGTCACACCTTTGCTTCATATGCACTTCCATGTTAGATGCCATTTTGTTAGACTGCCACTCTGCTGCTATCTGTCACATACAAAACAAAAAACCCAAACAAACAAACAAACAAAAAAACAAAAACAAACAAACAAACAAACAAAACAAAAAAAAACTGCAATGGAATACTGGTGGAAAGGTTCAGCATTTAATTCCATGCTACAGATATCTGCCTCTGATGTTGTGAGACAACATAATGAAATAGGAGGCATTACATTTGGTTCAGACCTCCTATTATATCCTTCTTAGTACTGAGTAAAGAAATTGTTAAAAGAGAGCAATTTCAGGTTTATACCTATTGCTTAATATTATTTTTATAATGCTATTTTATAATTTGTTTTCTTTTGGAAAGTTTGTATTTATTTATTTATTTATTTATTTTAAGACTGTTTTCCGATAGTAGTATTTACCACAGGGAATGGCATAGGTTTGTTCTTTTACTGCATGATCTTGTACTCCTAGGACACTTAAGCTATCTTCAATAAGAAGTTACTTCTACATTATTGATAAAGATCATGCATAATTACTGTCCACCATGTGGTGTTAAGCCCCCAGGAGAAAAATGAAAAAGAAAAGAAGGCAACCGCATAAAGATAAGTTGTTTTCTTTTTCACATGCAAACACACCCACACAAATCCAACAATCCTGAACTTTGTTCTGAAAGCAAAATGTATGAAAGCCCATAAGTTTAGCCAGAACTGCATACTTACATTGACTGATTCAGCAACACACTGATTCAGCTTGTTTTCTTCTTTTGAAACCACATTGGAGGAAATTATGCACAGTTATACTTCCTGATGGGTCTAAACTTTATTCTGCAATTTTATTGAAGCATGATAAGTCTATGGACTGGTGCAGGATACAATCTTAGATAAGTCTTGGGTTTCTTAGTTTTAGGTGCACAAGGAAGAAACCTTTAAAGTAACCTCAAGGTTCCTAAATTATAAATGGTTATGTTTTAAACTTTAGGAATATTAACCTTTATCCTCAAGTTTATAAAATAGCTCTCTGCTACGTAGGGAATCAGGGAGCAGAACTTATTCTAAACTTAGTAGCTAAAAGCTGTCTCTGGATGCTTTGCCATGAAAAATAATTTATCACTAATATGGAAAACATGAAAAACTATCAAGAAAATGATGATGAAAGAGAATAAAGCTAATATGTGCATGTAATTGTTAAAAAAAAAAACAAAACAACAACAACAACAGCAACAACAAAACAAAAAACTTTGTGGAAGGATGTGAGAAAGATGTGTAAAAACATATAATTGCAGACAAATGCATTGTTAATATTACTTTTTTATTCTGTTTTGTTTTGTTTTGTTTTGTTTATAAGACAATATTTGTTTTGTTTATAGACAATATTCTATATGCATAGATGTATAAATATACATCCCATCAATATCTGGTTCTTCTGTAGGGAGTTCAAGGAAATGTAATTTCTCTGCAATTTTAGACGATCAAATGCTTGATTACTGTTTATAACAGGCTTGTAGTCATAGACTGTAATTCTTTGGTCCTGAACAATTGCATAATTACTAAATCAACTATATTAGCATTGGGAGTATTCATGGATGATTTCAAAAGGGACAGTACTGATTTAATGAGGTCTCAGACTGTATGTTTCCAAAATTACTGAAATTCTGCTTAACACTCATTGATGTTTTGGTGTGTTTGAACCAATACATCAACCAACTGCTAAACCAAAGAAGTATTTAAAAATAAAAACAAAACAAAGCAAAAAAATTAGACTGCATTTTTCAGGATATACAGCTCTCAAAACACTATTTCCTGTCTAGTTTCCAATAATCTGGCTGGCTGTATTATGGACTGGTTGATGCTGAATCTACTAAACATTTAAAGATGTCATTTGCACCAGTACTTCTTGTATTTCAGTGCAAGAATAAATATGATAATAAGTCCATTGACAAAGAGTAGCTATTCTCAATTTATTGTTCTACTCCCACATTAGCTACCCTTTTATTTTATTTTATTTTATTTTATTTTATTTTATTTTATTTTATTTTATTTTATTTTATTTTATTTTATTTTATTTTATTTTATTTTATTTTATTTTTTTTCCATAATAGGCAGTAGCTGATCAGATCCTGAGATTGTGAAGCGGGTATTTTTCCAAAATGAATAGTTGTGAGTTCTGTCTACAGAGAAATTTGTAACATTTTGTGTAAATCTATTTTTTGTAGTTGTTGTTCTTTAAGGTATCTATTCTGCAAAGGACCCTATATTAAAAACTCCCTTTGATTTCAGTGGGAGACAGATTAGTTCAAACAGCAGTTTTCATGTCAGTGGTCATTACACCAAATGAGGATGAAAGGGTATGTCAGTCATGGAATTCTTAACCTTATATGCCCCCAAGTATTAATGCTGTGTAACTGACAATTACTTTACATTGAATAGTGAAAAGGAATAGCTTAGAAAGATCAACACCAAATTACAGAATGTGACTGTAGATACCTCAGCACTACATCTTCCTATGGGTACTAAAATTAGCCGCTGACTCCATCAGCTTTAATTTTAAGTGTTTACAAATGTAGGCTTTGCATACATTCAGGAGTTCTACTGTTTTGTCAGCAAGCTGTTCCACTGACTTAGAGAAAGTTTGATTCACTGAGATGTCCATAAGATCTAATTAATTAGTCCCTTATCCTCAAAACAGGACATCCAAGACTGTAATGTGTTTTTGTTTTTTTTTTTCCTTTTGTTTCCCCCCCACCCCCCACCCCCAAAACGCAGACTGTATATGCTTCTTATGCTTCCCATGTTCTGCCATTCATCTTTTGAATTCTGAGTATTCAAAATAACAATGCAGTAACAGCTCAATTTAAATACAAGTTAACAAATCTACTACATACTTTCTGAAATACTTGACTTCATGCAACTGATTCAACTAAATAGATATCATTCTGAAATATATATCCATTTTTTAATATCAGTCCTGCTACTAAGCAGAAGTTTTACACACCCATTTGGCAAGTGTCTGGGGCATCAGCTGTTGTGACACTCCAACTCTTGTTAAAATGTCAGGACAAATGAGGGATAGACATTTCCAATAAAGATACAGTAAAGATACAGTCAACAGTCAAACTAAAGAATGGGTGGAGTGAAGAACTACAGCCTGAGATGCTCATACCCAGCCAAGATCTCCCACAGTGCTTGAATTAAAAATATATGCATACAACACTGCAGAAGTTCTTTCAAATGAGTCCAAGCAATTTCTTTTATCCTTCCCTGCAGCTTCCATTACATATATGTTGCCTCCCAAAGTCTACGAACATAGATTTGTGACATTTCTAGAGAAGTGCCACCCAAACAATTTTCCCTCAAGCCCTCCGCATTACAGATAGTGTTACTAATACTGGTTGGAGTTCCCACAGTATCAGATGTTACTACAGTAAGGAAGGAAAGACTAGCACAACTCAAGGAAGAAGTAGATAGATTTAATGAGCAATTCAGCCTACATGAAGGCAGCAGTAAGATACTCAGAAGGAAACAGTATAACCACCACTGACTGGTAACTTGTCTTCTGCTGCACAAGAACCACCAGATTCTTTCAGTTAGTGAAAGTGGCAACTGATAAGCAACATGAAGCCTCTTTCCCTTTGTATGGATATTTTTGTTTGCATCAGGTCTTTCATTATTTAGTATTTCTTACATGAAGAGGCAGTGAGCCCGATTAAAATCAGAAACAATAGCACAAAAAATAACAGAACAGCATTAAAACAAATGCTTACATGATGATGGGACTGGATTATTTTATCCCAGGGGGGAAAACAAAAACAAAAAAAACAAAAGAAAAGAAAAAACACTATGTAACACTGAAAAACTTGGTACTCTCCAGCTTCTGAGCAAAGGCCTACATTCCTCTGAGGAAGATAAAGAGAGGGATTTTGCACATTATAACGAGCAATCTGAGTGGACTGTGAGCCATTATTTGTTCTTAGAAGGGCATTGTATTGCTTTTAAAAAAGAAAGTAACAAAAAAGAAACAAATATTAATAATAATAATAATAAAAACAAAACAACAACAATAAAACTAAACCAAAACAACTACATTAATCTAAAGAGACCAGAATGAGCACCTTCAGAAAGGAGGAAAAAAACAGTCCTCTTTCTGTTTCTGCTCTACTGCAGAATCTCCTGTTATATCCAGAGTGAGTGACACATTTTAGCAAATCTCAGACTTCATAATCCGGTAGGACCTTCTCCACACTGAATCTTTGTAAACTTTCTAGAAAGAGTGTTCTATTTCTTTCCTTTAGATGCTCAGGCATCACAGATTGTGCGAGAATTTGAAGCTCAGGAAAGATGACTTTAACTGTTTCATTGCTTTCTGTACATCAACCTGACATCAGTGCAGGCAATACTTCTATATTTGGTTGGGAAGATCATGTTTTACAAATATATCACTTGGTGCATGCTTGTAGATAATTGCACAAAGCAGCTGCTTTCACTAAGTCTGGGGGTGAGATGAATGTGTCTATCTGTAAAGAGAAAAGAAAAAAAAAGAGAGAGAGAGGGAGAGTGAGAGAGAAAAGAAAACTGTTACGCTTTATGGTTTTGTTCTTGTTTTAGCTAAGATCAGGATCGATGTCTTCTGTGACGTCTGCAACTTTTAATGGACCAAGAAGACTTGCCAGTACTAAACCTTGTGAATTTTAGTACAGATGTTTTTACTCCCACTCAAAAAGAGAAGAATCTCTCTCAATAAGAGAAGAAAAACTACTCCAAAGAAGAAGGAATGTGCAGCCTACTTTTTGGACAACAGGTGGACTGCTGTATATAGACTATACAATTAAGTTCGTCCTCAGAAATCTGAGAGATTGCATGGTGACCCAGAAATGAAGCCTAGTTCCTGAATGTGTCAGTTATTGTGCTTAATTCAAAATTTCAAGAGGTGATAATATGCTGGGAGGCTTTCATTTACAGAATTTCATTTACAGAAGTATTTCTTGAGTTGAGCATTGACCCATAGTACTCCTGAGCTTCACTGGAGTATGAGTAGGTCAGAACTTCCCAAACATATCAATGCACCAACATAAAAATCACCAACCCAAGATGATGGACATCACGATATATTTAGGTCATCACTTTTTTGACCTTTCCAATTGTTAGTTATGTTCTTTGCCTTGCCCATGCATAGCAGCTTCTCCTTTCCTTGCACTGTCTGACCTTAGAATCCCACACAAATTCTGTGTAATTAATTACATTAGACACATATTCCAAGATTCAACCTTGAATTTCCATTAAAGCCTGCAATTATTTGTTAACTGTCTTTACGTATATAATCAGTACTTCTTCTATGACATTCAACTCCAGTCCCCACAAAATCTGTGTTCTTTGTTTAGACATTTGTCACTGTAATTCAAATACCAGGATAGGAATGCACGTTTGCAGACTAAGAAGCAGCAGAATCCTAGCAACTCCTAAAGGCATCTTTTTAGACAATCTTGATTGGTACTCAGAGCCCAAGAAAATAATAATAATAATAATAATAATAATAATAATAATAATAATAATAATAATAATAATAATAATAATAATGGACATGTAGCCAGAGAAAGCATTTTGTGAATATATCTGGAAATGGGATGTTAACTGCAGTGTGTATGAAACTACTGAATAGCAGATGTGATAGAGACTGTGTTGTTATCTTCTGAATTTGGATTTCTAACTGGAAAATTATTCTGCATATATATATATATATATATATATATATATATATATATATGTGCAGAAGATATATACATACATATTTTTCGCAGTGTGCATGCAAATGCCAAGAAAACAAACAAACAAACAAACAAACAAAACATTTGTTACAAATCTGATAAGTACTAGAATATCTTCAGCCCTGTGGGAGATTTACTTTTAGACATATTAATCACACTTATTGTGGCTATTGTGGCCATTATTTGTGACCACTATTGTGACCATTATCTGCTTGGGGCAGAGTGGCTGGATGACTCAAAGAGGAAAGGAACCTGGGGGTGTTGATCGATGCTCAACTGAACATGAGCCTACAGTGTGCCAAGGTGGCTAAGAAGGCCAACAGGATCCTGGCCTGTATAAGAAATATACGGGAGCAGAGAGGTGATCATCCCTCTGTACTCAGCTCTGGTGAGGCCGCATCTTGAGTACTGTGTTCAGTTTTAGGCTCCTCACTAGAAGAAAGACATTGAGGCCCTGGAACTATTTATTTAGTCAAAGTTTAATGCATCCTAAGCACCTTCTGATTCTTAATTTACCGTTTATTTTTAAAGCTAAAAATAGAATAAAATTAATCAATAAATTAATTAATTCATGATTTACATACAGTGAAAAGACAATATGTATACTTTCCTGCACAGACTCATTTGAACTGTATGTTATTAGCCATATATATAAGCCATAGAAACAGTATTTTTGTTGTTGTTGCTGTTATATTGAAGAGATTTATTGTAAATCCATAAAGCAACTGAGGTCATACACAAATGTACAAGTTAATTCTATGTATTCTGAGATACTGAAAACTTGATCTCAAATCAAATAAAATTAATTCAAACTTTTCTATCATACTTTAAAAGGGAAAAATACTTTTCCCACGCAACTTCATTAAAGTATTTTATTTAAATTCCATTTGAAATTATTTTTACTATAATTCAATCTAGGCTTTAAAATTAATATAGAAACATTCACTTTGTCTTGCTTCAGCTGCAATTTATGCAGATATTTAAGACTAAATGTTTTCATTACTTAAATGAGAGACAATACCTACTAGGTGTTTTTTTTTACAAAAGAAATTATTCTTTGAAAACAACTATTGTTTAATTATTATTTTATTATTATTATTATTGTTGTTGTTATATTGTCCTTCAGGAGTGAAGAAAATCTCATTTTTTTTCAGAATTAATTTAAGAGCTGAAAAAAAAAATAAAAATAAAAACAATTTAAAACAAAGCAGAACTGTGGTAATGGAATGACATTTTTTACCACTAATTTAAAATGTACTCCTAAGTGCTGTTGATTTTACTTTTAATGTATTTTTTTTTTCTTAATATAGGTGCAGTGGATGTTCTCAGGTAAGCAGGATCGCTAATACCAGGAGCGCCTTTGTTCTCTGGTTAAGATTTGTTCTTCTGCCTCCATTGGAGAGCCAGATCTAGTCAGATTAATTCTCACATCCATCACTCTGTATTGAAACCAAATGCATAGGTTAGTATGGAACAGTAGCGGCCTTTTTGCAGGGTGCGTCTGTCCTCAACAACTTAGAAGAATCTTGCATGGTCCTGCTAGTAACTTTAAGTTCAGTTGTGTCTCTTCAACTAGAACTGCCTTGTACAGTCCTACTGCTTTTGCTATTCACATTGATTTTTATTCCTTGAAGTTGTATTTCAGTGTGTCCGTGAAGTGCCTCATCTGGCTGTTCTGGCTGTGGTCTCTTTCTTCAAGTCCGCAGCTCAGCAGCTGCTGCAGGATACCAGTGTCTTTTACCCTACACATGTGACCAGCCTAGTGCAGCTGTTCTATGATGATCATGGCTGTACTCCCTGGAACGTAGCACTGCTCTGAAACTTTCTTACTGAAAATTTTATCTTGCCATCTGATGCACAATATGGTCCACAGATGGTGCAGATGACATTTGTCTAGAAGTCATATATGTCACTACCAGTCCATGTCTTCAAACCATTCAGCAAATTGCTGCTTTGTAGATTTTTAATGTGGTCTACCATTTAACACCCAGCTGATGTTCGACACTGAAATAACCTATATCTTGAACCTCATGGTACAATGCAAAAAGTTGTGTTTTATGCTGGACTTTTTTGAAGATATAATAATAAAATAGTATTGCTTTCTTCTAAAGGTGTTTTTTTGTTTGTTTGTTTGTGTTTTTGTTTTTTTGTTTTGCTTTGTTTTGTTTTTGTTGTTGTTGTTTTGTTTTTGTTTGTTTGTTTGTGTGTGTGTTTGTTTATTTGTTTTGTTTTGTTTTGTTTTTCCTTTATCCAGGCTTCCAATATTTAAAATAGGAAATATTACCCTTATTCACAAGTAAGGGGAAATTCACAGGTTTGCTATGAATTTGTAGTTAGCTTGTACACAGCATTTGGGTTGCTTATCTCTTGCTATAAACTAGCAAATGTCTCATGTAAGGGCCAGACTTCAATTACAGCAGGCAATAGGGAGTTAAATGTCTAATGAATTTGAGTGTACAGATAAAGAAGCAGGCTTACACTGACAGAGGGCATCTGCTTATATATAACAAGTGCTAAGTATAACTAAGGGTATAGGACTTATCAAACACGCTAATATCATTCAGGACAATAAAAATATGGGAAAATTTATATATATATATATATAGAGAGAGAGAGAGAGAGAGAGACATATATATATAGAGAGAGAGACATATATATATATATGTCTCAATAGATATAACATCTTTGCTTTATCTACAGAGAAAACTTATGACTTAATGCAAAAGCTCCTTCTCATTTGCTGCCTTCCATCCATTCCTTTGCATTTGAAAGGGCAATCACATGCATTCCTTCACATTTGAAAAGGTAAACAGCAAAAAGTTGAGATCACATAGAGTCCAAAACTTTAATTGCCTTATCACCTGTCTGGCTTCAGTTTTGGTAACTGTTAACATGGTAACTGTAACATGGTAACTCCTCTTCTATTAGCCAGATGGATGAAATACTTCTGCAGTAAACCTCATTCCTGTAGTGATTTTTCATGTGTGCGGACATATACTCCAGAAAAAGGAAGAATAGTCTGGAAGCACAGCCCTGTCCTTTTTCTATCCCATTGGAATTAAAGGATAAATATTATTTGCTTTTATTTCAAAAGTCTAAGACAGAAAAGAACAGAAAATCCTCTTTGTCTAAAATATTCCCCAGACTTATTTTTGATGGAATTTATTTCATCTTTTTTATCAGTTTTTATGGAAGAGTGTAGAAGATTGATTGCAACTTCAAATTAAGTTATGCAAATTCATTAATGGTATATACAACAAGTTGTTGTTGTTGTTCTTGTTGTTTGTTTGTTTGTTTTCTCTGGGCTTATTACAATCTCCATATTGCTAGGGTTTAAAATTTGACATACAGAAAATTCTGAGGGGCCATGTTGTTCTCTTTTGGACTGAAGTTAACTTATCTGATTATAATGTATATTATAGTGGGTGACTAGACTTGACTGATGTTGTAGGTAATGGTGCTGCTAAACTACATACTGATGCCAGAGAACTTTTCATATTGCAACATTTTCTGTTTCATTTTAAGGTTTCCTTCTTTTATTTTTCTAATTTTTTAAATTACAAACCAGTAAGCTTCCAGTGCACATAATCTCACTGACTAATGTGCCTTTTTTTCTCTGAATCTCCTCATTTGTGTATATTTGTTAATTCCCACTGAAGTTCTTGTCTTCTCTAAGAAAGCACATGCTAATTAAACTGGCTTAACTAGTGTATGGAATCACGTAGGTTCCTGCCAGTTCCTCTGCAAACTATCATACTGCATCCAGTTCTTTCCTTGAAATTGGCCATTTGAAAGTGTTACTCAGATTTGGGCATTAGATTGTTTACCATTTAGTCCAAACAATTAAGGAATGCCAATGCTAATAATGTCCAGTGTAAGACTATTTGATTATTTCCAGTTTGGCAATGGATCTCTCCTTTTTTTTTTTTTTTTTCTCTCTGTGAAGGAAAAATATATCCTATCTCCTAAATACCAAATTACTCACAATAGCCTTTAATCCTTATCCCATTACAAGTCTCCTTAAAGGCTTCATAAAAAGTCCTTCACAGAATAATGCCTTGATACCCTGAAGGAAGTCTAAGTACTGCTTCGTCTTTATTATTTTGATGGCATAGCTGGAAACATTTGCCTCACTTTGTACTCTCCACAAAATTTAAAGTGAGTTGACAGAGAAAAATAAAAAACAAAGAGCTTCCTAAAACGTAAAATAAATCATTAACCACTTACTCCTGTAGAGACTATGTTGTTTTTCAGTCTTTCTGCCCTTTGGAAAACAAAACTAAATTCTATCCTCCATCTCCTACTCTCTATTAAATATTGCAGTAGTGAGACAGTTTCTCATTAGGAATGAACAAAAATATCTGTAAGTAACATTTCCCTTCTTTTTCCTTCCATCCTCCGATGTCCAAATCCAGCAGTAAGCGAAGGGACTTCCAAGTGCAACTATTTCAAATAGATTGAAATTCTTCTGTAAGTACATAACAAGTCTATTTTTCTCCCTGAGGATTTATTAATTTAAAAATTCTCTGTATGCATTTGTTTGTTTCTACTAGAAAAATAGCCTCAAAGGACATGCTAGAGATTTACAGCACAAATAGCTCTTCCTGCAGGGAAACAGTACTGTTAACTGAAGAATAACATAGGTCATCGCACATGGGTTTAACACTCATTTCTGATGCTTGATGTTCAAGTAAGTAAAGGTCTAGCTGATACTGTTATGGGACATTTTGATTGATTACTTTCCAAAATTCTTTAAGTGATATTTTCTGTTTTAGCACACAGATTTAAGTTTGATTGTTAAAACAAAACATAATTTTTTTCAAAAGCCACAGCCACTGCAGTATTACTAAATTATCTATGTCACATATTCCTACCACTTTGTTTCTAATCATGTGGTTTATACTACATTAAGCTTGACAGATGCATTGTGTAGACTTTTCAAATATCAAGTTTGGTAGGTTACTTTTGCTCCAGAAACCAAGAAAAGCTCCTTCCTTGGAAAATGAAGCAATTGTTTCATGAGGAAGTGAGCTACTGAGGATTCCTATATTGTGACCTATGGAGCAAGACACAGAACATCTGGAAATAAACTTGTGCTGACTAAGTGTGCTAAAGATTCGATAGATCAGCAAGTTTTATGCTACGTATACATAAATTCTAAAGTGCTGGGAAAAGTACTGTCAATTTAAATGAGTTTAAATTATGTTTATATAGTTTAATATATTTTACAGATATTTGCAGTCTTGTTTAGAGGACCACCTTGAAGATGACCTTTTTTTCCTATCATAATACTTCAAGATTTTCAGAGAGAAGGCAGATTCTTTATACATTTGAACAACTCTTTAGGCTGAAGCAGATCAAATAAGAAAAATTTCAAATGTAACATTGAATCATTTTGCCATTTCTCTCATTTCTTCATGATGATGAAAAACCTATGATCTATTACTGCTATACATGGTACTTCTAAAAGTTTGGTGATGTGATTTGTGTCTTTCTGAGTGGGAGTGTTACATGTTTATCAACAATTTAGGTAATCTTATAAAGCATTATTCATGTTCTTTTCCTGTTTGCTGAATACTTCTAACTAACTGACGGTTCCTCTACGGCTTTGCATGATTTTTATTAGGGTGTTATTTTTGTTGTTGTTGTTGTTTTTGTTTGTTTGTTTTGTTTGTTTTGTTTTGTATTTTGTGTTTTTGGTGTTTTTTTTTTCCTTGGGGGAAGGGGGGGAAGGGGTGATATTTTGGTTTTTGGCTTCTTTAATTATCTTTAATTACTCTTCCACCTCTGAGAAGCTTTTTGCTTTGGTAATAATAATAATCTTCTCTTTTGTAGAGAATTATTTTCACAGGAAGAAAACTGGTATAAATGAAAAGCTAAGCATCAGTATTTTTGCTATGATGTAAACATATTGTTCAAGTTTGAGAGAAAAATCTGGGAAATTTCCATTACTTACATAAATAAGAGGCAAATTTTTATTTGGGTGACTATTCCTTGCTCTGATGATGCCCAGGGATTTTTAATGTTAAAAAAATATAAGGTAGAAAATGAAATTTCTGTAATAGATGCCCACAGTTCAAGAAAGGCATGAAACTTTTTATTCGTTTGTTTGGCTTTTTTTTGTTAGTTTGTTTTGTTTTGTTTCCTTGATATCTTATTGCTACTGTGGTGGGGAAATCCCTGTTGCTACTAAATGATTCAGAGTTATCAGAATCTGCCTGGGCTAATTCTTCAAGTTGGTATAACAAAAATACACTTCACCAGAGCATCCAAAAGAGCGCAATAACCCTGAAAACCAGTTTTCTGTAGCTACCTACATAGCATGGTAGCATTGTGTCATAATAATAGAAATGTACTACTTTATTTGTCACCTTAAGGAAATTTAGGACAACAAACCAGAAGTCATCATCTGTATCATATGGTTAAATGGTCTCTTGCTGGGAGATGGGCGAGCAAACTTCTTGTAGGAAGTCTGAACTACCTCAAGAGAATGCCAGACAATATACATTCCAGGACTGTGAAGGAACTGGCTGATATCACTGTCTGAGCCACTCTCCACTATATTTAAAAAGTCATGTCTGTCTTGGGACTGGTATACTTTAACAACTTTATCATACATGACATAAAGATGGAATCAAGTGCACTCTCAGCAAGTTTGCAGATGACACTAAGCTGAGTCAGTTGGTGCAACTGATATGTCAGAGGGAAAGGATGCCATCCAGAGGTACCATGATAAACTCCAAAGATGGGCCCATGTGAATTTAATGAGGTTCAACAAAGTGTAAGGTGTCACACTTGAATTAGAGTAATTACAGATGTACACAGACTGAGAGAACTCCCTGAGAGCAGAATTGCCAAGAAGGACTTAGGTGTCCTGATAGACAAAGAATTAATGAGCCAGCAGTGTGCACTTCCGGACTGGAAGGCTGAAAGTATCCTGGCCTGCATCAGAAGAAAGATGGCTAGCAGAGTGAGGAAAGCGATTGTCTGTCTCTACTCTGCACTTGAGTGGTCCCAGATGCAGTACTGTGTCCAGGTCTGGGGCCCCCAACACAGGAAAAATGCAATACTTTTAGAGAGTGTCCAGAGGAGGGTCACGAAGATAGTCTAAGTGCTAGAGCACCTTTCCAATGAAGAAAGGCTGAAGTTCAGCCTGTAAAAGAGAAGTCTGTTTTTACATGTGTAAATAGAGATAGGACACGGGAGCATGGTTTTAAATCCATGGAGGGAAGATTTAAAGTAGGTGTCAGAGAAGCTTTTCATTGAGGTGCTGGAACAGGTTGCCCAGAGAGGCTATGAATACTTCATCATCCAGAAGTGTTCAAGACCAGGCTGAATGGGGTTCTGGGTCTCTTGATCTATTGCATGATCTGGTGGTTGTCACACCTACCCATGGCAGTGGAGTCTGAATTAGATAATCCTTGAGATCCCTTACAACCCAAATCATTCTTTCTGATTCCATCAGCTTCCAGAAACAGAAAATTTTACATCAGCCATATGTATAAGCCTGGATATGAGCCCAGCTGTTCAGAGTGTAAGTGAAGTACATAGGTGCTAGGTTTGGTTCTTCTCAATATGGTTTATAACAGAGGATTAAGATTTGCTCTATTCAAACTTACTATCCTTATCTGTGTTACACAAAAGCAAGCTGCAGTATTCTAAGACCTCTAATTCATGTTCTGCTAGGAACCCTACAAATGCCTGATGGTAAGAAATATTAGCAGACTTTCAACTCTGTGTACTGTCTGCAATCACAATCCTTGTCTAAAAATTCCTCTGCTGAAAAGTGAAAGTAGAGCTGCCAGGCACTTAAGTCAAAGTGTTCAGCCATTTAAAAGACTTTTGAGGCCTCCAGCGGGATTGTATCCTGTCTGTCTGCACCCAGTGTCTCCTACAGAAGTCACTGTGAGAAAAAAAAAAATAAAAAAAACAACAAAAAACGTGTGAGCTACAATGGTAAGTAATTTCTGCTTTCTTCTCTGAAATGTGAAACCAGCTCTTTGTTATGCTTTTGTTCAGTTTCTCACAAAGACAAAATGTTCATACTTTGATAAGTGATGAGCACGTTTTTATGTGGTATCCATATCGGATGATGTTTTCCTGCTGGCATGCCTTGATCATTAAGTATCCTTCAGTATCTGTGTTTTATACAGTTCCTAAGATATGATATAGTTCAGTTGCCCCAGGTTTTGTTTTTGTTTGTTTGTTTGCTTTTCCCAGTGTGTTGTTTTCTGGGAACAGAAAGTACTTTTTTCCCTTGGGCTGATTAAAAAGTATTGTTGGTAAATGGTGTTTGTGACCTATGCTGACACTCCCTGCAGGAAGTCATCGGGAAGGACTAACTATCTCAGAGGAACACATGGTCTGGGGAGCAAACAGTCATGCTATATCACAATGAAATAACTTAATGAGACTGTAGGGTGAACCAGGAAACCTCATTTTTTCCCTTCTGCGATTTCTTTTAAAGATTTTGTAACTGAAAGCTGTGACATAGCAATGAAGAGCAGGGAATTTAGCATACTGTTTGTTGTTGTTGTTGTTGCTTGTTGTTTTTTAGTAGGAAACTGTTCTAACTTCACACAAAACAGATATATGGCTTTCACTGTTAGGCTGAAAGCAATGTCAGCATTTCTACTTTACAGAAACCCTAACAATAACTTTATTGAGGAAAGTTACTGTAAGAGTCTTGTGGTTGCAATCATGCAGAGAGACTCTGCAGGCAAACTTCTGGACTTACTCCAGTCATTACACATTTGGAAAGAGCTTCACACAAAGGTATTTTGTGCATGAATAGTCCAGAGGAATAGGTTTCTGGACCAACTGGTGTGTAGCTAATTTTAAAAAGTCAGATTACCATAACAATTATTTTATGGACTGTAGAGCAGATCTCATTAAAGTAAGGAGTGAATCATAAATTAAAGGAGAACCAAACACATTAATGTCTAATATTGCCACTTCTTAACAGGAATGTTGCAAATAGTAATGAGGACACTGTTTATCTTTCTGGGTTACTGTAGTAAATATAGTAAAAATGGAAAAGTATTCTTTTGCGCAATATTTTAATGATATTTCCTCTCTACATTTTCACTATATATTATATAGCTTATTTTTCTGTACTCAAAGACCCCTGGATTTTTATTCTGTAAGATTATTTTCTTGTTATCCCAATACTTTTTTCTCTCTCTTTCTCTCTCATTCTCTCTCATTCTCTCTCTCTTTTTAATGTACTTTTTTTTTTTTTTTTAATTTTTATTTATTTATTTATTTATTTATTTAAAATTTTGCCTTTGCTAGAGTGTGGAACATTTTATTATCATTGCTAACTTAGCTACTTTATAGTTTTTGTATTTTTGTTTATTTTTTCTTTAAGTCTTAAATCTTTTGAGTTCATCTAATTGCATAATAGAAGTAAATGCATATGTATGTTGGTATATTTATGAACTCTCCCAGCTAATTGGATAAAAAAGGCAATGAATGGTCATCTCCACAACAGAGACACTTCTCTGAAAAGAATCTGATTTCTTTTCTCCAGGAAGCTCATATAATGGATCTAGCATCCAGAAAAACTACAACAGTATGGGCTAGGTCTTACAAATGTAGCATGCACTGTAATAGCAAATTAAGTCACTACCTGAAAGGAGGTTATATCAAGCTGGGGGTTGGCTTCTTCTCCCATTTAAGTAGTTATAGGATGAGAGGTAATAGCCTCAAGTTGTGCCAGGGGGATTCAAGTTGGATATTAGAAAAACTTTTTTCTCAGAAGGAGTGGCGAGCTATTAGAACAGGTTGCGCAGCGCGGTGGTGATGTCACCATCCCTGAGGGTTTTCTAGAAAAAGGTAAATGTGGCACTGAGGGGCATGGGTTATTGGGCTTGGTGGTGATGGGTCAGTGGTTGCACTAAGCAATCTTAGTGATCTTTTCTATCCTTTATAATTTTATGATTCTATGATTCTACATATGGAAGACTAAAGACCACCTGTATCTTTTCCAATTTGTTCAATAACTGAATCACTGTGATTTAGTTTTACATCATTGCGTTTCAGTGTATTATATTCTACAGATTTTACTACACTTATGATGCTAATTATTTAAAATACAAATAAATGTCTTTTTGCCTTGTTTTCAATTGCTAAATTAATTAATTTAATATATATATATTTTTAAAAAGTTCATTTCTGCATATTTATCACATATAAAAGCCAGATGTAATTATTGTCCTTCAGTATTCTTTTTTATTTATTTATCTATTTTTCTCCTTTCAACTGCAGCAGTATTAAAGAACAGCTGTAGTCACTGGAATTTTTCCTGATACCTTCAGTGAAATCCTATTTAGATCTGAACTGAGTACTTTTAAAAATATCACTGGCTGTTAAGCACTTCTGAAAAACATCACCACAGGGATGCCTATAATTCATTTGCTGTCCAAAAGAGAAAACTCTTCTCATCCTTTTTAATAATTGTAATAATAGTTATTTCTTTCATACATATTTTATTAATCAGACTTGGATCTCTATGCAGAGGGGACTGATGTCATAATTTGCACTTTCTTATGAGAGATGTAAGTAAAGTAATGTGAAGTGACTTGTTAACCTCATCATTTGTGCAGGTTTTGAACACTGATCTATGGCCCAAGTTGATTTAGCAGAAGAATGATGGAGTGATGCTTAACCAATTGAATTACAGTTTGGGGAAATCATCATAAAACATACTTGAAATGAGATAAAATGATATCTTAGATTAGTGTCAGTTAAGCAAGTTCTGTAATTAGAATAAAAATAGCACTGCCATTCTCCTGAGTTCCGAGTGTGCCCACAGTAACTAAGGGCTATTCCACTCTGCCCTAGCTCCTATTGAGCCTTCCAGTATTGAATTAGGTGACTAATTCCAACTCCAGATATTCTACTGTGATAAATAAGACAGAAGGTTTGAAACTTATATGTCTAGCTTTCACTTGATTGCATATGTGTTCAGTGAGCTTTGGATTTGTTTATGTTCTAAAACTTTAAAAATCCAAAATCAGAAAAGAAAATACTTCTTAACTTCATATGAAAGAGCACCACGGTTTTCATGACTAGAGCTAGAGCAGTGTTAGCATTACCGTTGTAGAGACTGCATATAACTTTGTTGCGAAAGGAAAATGTAAAACCACCTTTTTAATGGTTATGAGGTTGTTTTTTCTTGTCCTCAGTGTATTTGTATTACCACCTGCAGTTATAGAGGATTATCCTATATGTATAAAATATTATAGTCATTTCAGTTACAAATTCTATTGCAATGAAGATCAGAATAAATTGAAGACCCATGTTCAGATTGCTGTGTCTTTGTTACTCAGACTAAGTGCTACAGCTTCCATTATTGTCAGAAGAGCTTAGAAATAAATTCAGCCTGGGGCTTGATTGAATTACCTCCACACAGGTGCGTGTCACTGATTTGAGACTTCCTAAGACAATCATACCTATGTGCATGAGCCTACACATAAGTCATGGGTCTTACAGGTGTCTTTCAGCTCTCTGAAATAGTAGTAGATTCTAGAGAGAGCATTCTGAGACCAACACAAATAGCCATAGACTGAAATATGCAGGCAGTTGAACTGATCTGATCACTGAGCACAATGGAAACTTATCCTTCCAGTATACAGACACTTAAATACCTGCATTAAGGTTTCTTAAGAAGTAAAGACAGAATTCTCTTAAAGCATTAACATGAAGCAGTTAAGTTATATGACTTTGCAGGAACCAGATTGATGGAGAAAGTCAAGTAATAAGTCATATTTAATTCTCTCCTTTACCAGAAATTAAAAATAAAAATATATGAAAAGGAATACTTCCTAATACAAACCTAATTTCGCTTACCTGAAAAGAATGAAGACCAGAATTCACATAGGAATTGAGCCAATGAGCTCTCACATAATCCATTACCAAGACATCAACAGTTAACATCTTTCTAGTTGCCTTATGCAGCCTACCACGATTTTCAGTGCTAACTACAAAGTATGAGTGACCTGTGGATTGTATGCTATACTTGTGATTTCTGTGGAGATGCATTAGATAACATGAATTATTTCAAAAGGTAGTAGTTTTATTCTGTGTTAACTGACTCAAGGTCTTAATAATCTGGCTGTTAGAATAAATGAGTAATACAGATGACTGAGTTTCATGATAAATAATACTAGGACAATCAAGAAAGAAAAGGAAGTCTGTAACAATAAGCAGATGTATTCACTTTTCTAGACTCTTGATAGGAAGTGTTATAAAGAGAGTTAAAATCAAGTAACGTAGAGAGGATGATGGTGTCCAGGGGAAATGTGCCACACCAAAGGGCAATATACAAACTTCAGCAAACTGATTAGTTAATGGTATGTAAGAGCAATCCCATTTATCATAGAATCATAGAATCACAAGTTTGGAAAGGACCTACAAGATCATCTAGTCCAACTGTCCTACCTTTACCATACCTACAGAAAAAACACTAAACCATATCTCCTAGCTCCTTATCCAGATGCATCTCGAACACTGCCAGGGACGGCAACTCCACCACCTCCCTGGGCAGGCTATTCCAGTGCCTGACCACTCTCTGAGAGAAAAAGTTCCTTCTTATGTCCAGTCTAAACCTCATCTGGTACAACTTGTGGCCATTTCCTTGGGTCCTGTTTTTGCCTGGGAGAAGAGGCCAAGCCCATCCTCATCACAACCTCACTTCAGGAAGTTGTAGAGTGCAATGAGGTCTCCCCTGAGCCTCCTCTTCTCCAGGCTAAAAAATCCCAGCTCACTGAGCTGCTCCGCATAAAACTTATGCTCCAGACCCCTCACAAGTTTCATTGCCCTTCTCTGGACATGTTTCAGGGCCTCAATGTCTTTCTTGTAAAGAAGCAAAGAAAAAAAAAATCCATAAATATTTTGAATGACTAGAATACTTTGCTGTAGAGTTAATCTAATCTATCCTTAAGTATCTTTAGCCCTATCTGAGCTAATAATTTCTATTACACATTATTGTTGATGCAAAATAAGAGACATTTCACAGAGCCAGTAAGCCAAACTCTTTTAGACATCCATATTACGATGAGATGAATATTTCCTTAGAACTTTTTCTTCTTCACTGAGTAAACACACAACTGTCTTCTGCTTACTTTCAAGAGAAATATCAGTTCTTTGACAATGTTGTCATTCTATATCCTTCATACTGCAGTTTTAATTTGTGCAATCCTTTAAAAACTACCTCTGATTTATCTTTTCAACATGTAGGAAACAATCCTTAAAAAAATTGTGGCACTGTAAGCTAATTGACGTGAGCATCCTGTGCTTTCCTAGAGATATATATTCATCCTCTTAGATGTGATTGCATCAATGACAGTATATGTAAGAGTCTGAATGACAACGGAACTCTTCAAACAGAGTAAGGCAGAAATGATAAAAATAGGAAGAATAATATGTTCATTTTAGTCTTCACTAAAGAAAAATTACTGGTTAGTGAAGTTAAGGAAAGGAAAACTTCCAAGTATACTTCAGACATTTGCAAGTTTTCTCTTTTATCATTTTGGACTATTGTGAAAAAACAATTGTTATTACTGCTTAATAAGAAGAGAAAGACTGTATCTCAAATAAAAAATGTCCATGACAAACTCTATAGAGACAATGACCAGGAAAACAATTAATTTTATCATCATCCATTTTTTACTATAGTGACAAAATAGCAAAGACTGTTTAGCAGATAGTGTGAAATGTAAAATTGCTTTTGTGCTATTGTTAGCTCACAAGGGTCAGAAAGGGAAGGGTTGGTTTCTGTTCCCAACTCCCTCACCACCTAGGTAAATTACTGTCAGATCATGGTTTGTCTTACCTAAATAGACTCAAGGTAATTTGATTCTTAAACTCTTTACAAACCTATTTGGAGTCTGACCTGATATTTTAGTACTATGATATTTTAACTTGAAAATTATTGTAAAAATATAAATATTGATAGGGATAGTTTTTGTTCTTTTTTTATCTAGACAGCTAGAACCTCTAAAGAAGAAAAGACTATATGGTTTGAAAGCTAAATGAAAAGACAAAAGCTCCCATTAATAGGAAAAAATCAGTGATAGAATACGAGCTGTCCTCATGTAAGCTTGTGTAGTTGGACAAGTTTTCTGTGAAAGAAAATTAATTTGAATGGAAGCTTTACAAATCACATATGTAACCAAAAAATGTGTAAGAGAGAGAAAAAAAGAAACAAACAAAAGACTATTTGAATCAGTTTCTGCCTTCTCCTGACACCAATAAAGAATCATTTAGTGATGATGTTTAACTATTTTTCTAATGTACTTCAGGTCATAGCTGTCATGTTCTGCTGGAACAATAATTTATTGGGTTATAAGAGACAAAATATGAGCTTAGTTACACAAATAATGCCAGATGATTAAATATACCTAATAAAGTTACATAGGCATAGCCTATTTTGTTGTGCTGGATACAAAAACCACAATTGCCATTTCAAAATTTCATGCTTCATTCCTTCAGCATTATTCCTTAAGGACAAATTACTCTGAATGAATGTTAGCACATGTTCAATGTCAAAAAGTGTCCAAATATTGTTGATTATTTCTTTTCCTGTAAAGAAAAGCTAATAATCCATATGGTAAAGGGTGAACTGATTACAGATAGTACTGTAGCATGCTTCTTGAGCATTCAGTTATTTAAGCTGCAAGAAACAAATGAAGCTGAACTTTCTTTCTCAGTGTTGATTATGTATGTTGTCCTCTGCTAGGGGCAGAAGTACTGCTGTGTGATGCTGTCACTTCCTTAACAGTTGTAACTTGGCACTGTGGCTATTGTCCCTTCAGCAGGGATCCTCAATTTGGTGGAAGATCAGAAGGCACTGCCTGAGCCTGGCATATTTATAAACTAACATATGTTGCTGCAGCACTCAGTCTTGATTGTCCAGGACACTAGGATGAAAACAACACATCTTGTGCATGCCTTCATCTATAGGTTTGCTTGTTCATTTATGTTTTTATTTTAAGCTTGCTTTTAAGTTCATCTTGATTGATTTATCTTGTTTTGTAAAAGTCTTTTTAATATTTTAATTAAATATAGCAGTATTTTTGTTAATGCTTTTTTATCATTGTTAATATTAGCATAATTCTGTCCTTTGCATTCTGATGTGCTAAGCCATAAAGTAAGTAGAAAAGTACATTTTTACTTTTCTTAACATTTCACAATGTAATTTTCAGAAGGACAAACAAATTAAAGAATTGTATTCAGATTCTCAACTGGCATTTAGTAAAAACACATAACATTTACAATTGTCTTTTAGTTTCACAGAATCACCAGGATTGTGAGGGACCTCTAGTACAGCTCCACTGCTAAAGCAGCTTCCCTATAGTAGGGCGCATGGGAAAGTGGCCAAGTGGGTTCTGAGTATCTCTAGGGAAGGAGACCCCACAACTTCTCTCGTCAGCTTGTTCCAATGCTCTGACTTTCATTTTACTGATTCTTCTAATATAATTCTACAATATTTGGTATAACCCTTGCTAATACCATTGCATACAACAAGTTAAAATACATTCCATGACACTGTAAATAAGACAGACATTCCTTATTCTTAGTAATGGAAATTTGTGCTTGTAAAAATCAGGTCAGGATCAAAATTGAAAGACTGAGTCTTTCATTTAGATTTTTCTCTTGTGTTAAAAATCACAAGGGTACTTGTTAAATGTGATTACACTATGAGAATATGATAGTAGAGAAGAGTATATTAGTGTACTTTTTCCTTATAATCACATTTCTCATTGAAAGTTCATTACAATGTCCAGAAAGTCATAATTCATGTATGTATGACTGCTAAGATGTTCAACTTTACATCAAATTGCATTGCCTAGTATATTGTAGTAAGCTGTAAGACAACTACCTACCAGTTTTCACTTTTCCTATACAAAAGGAAGGCTTGTTAAAAAAAGAAGACTATATTTTACATTGTAGAATTGCTTTTTGCATAATATTGCTGTTTCTGAATCCAAACTGCGAAAGATCACAGAATCACAAAGAATCACAAAATGACCCGGGTTGGAAGGGACCTCAAGGATCATGTAGTTCCAACCCCCTGCCTAGCAGGGCCACCAAACATACACATTTACTAGATCAAGTTGCCCAGGGCCACGTCCAACCTGGTCTTGAACACGTCCAAGGATGGGGCACCCACAACCTCCCTGGGCAGCCTGTTCCAAGGCCTAACCACTCTCCTAGTAAAGAACTTCTCCCTAACATCCAACCTAAATCTTCCCTCCTTCAACTTGGATCCATTTCCCCGTGTCCTGCTATTGTCAACCCTTTTGAAGAGTTTACTTCCCTCCTGGGTGTACGTTCCCTTCAGGTACTGAAAGGCTGCAATGAGGTCACCCCACAACCTTCTCTTCTCCAGGCTGAACAAGCCCAGTTCCCTCAACCTGTCCTCATAGGCTCCAGCCCCCTGATAATCTTCGTGGCCCTCCTCTGGACCCTTTCCAAAAATCTCTATGTCTTTCTTGTATGAGGGTTCCGCACCTGGACACAGTACTCCAGATGGAGCCTCACAAGAGCAGAGTAGAGAGGGACAGTCACCTCCCTATCCCTGCTGACCACCCCTCTCCTGATGGAGCCCAGGATCCCATTTGCTTTCCAGGCTGCCAGAGCGCACTGCTGGCTCATGTTAAGTCTTTTGTCTACCAGGACCCCCAGGTCCTTCTCTGCCGAGCTGCTCTCAAGGACCACTCCTCCCAGCCTGTACAGGTGCCTGGGGTTCTTCTGGCCCAAGTGCAAAACCTTGCACTTTGTAGTGTTGAACCTCATTAGGTTCACCCGAGCCCAGCTTTCCAGCCTGTCAAGGTCCCTCTGAATGGCATCCCTTCCTTCCACAGTATCGACCGCACCACTCAGCTTGGTGTTGTACATCCATGTACATCCAGATACATCCATGCACCCCTTACAGCTGACATTGTTTTGCTTGTTTGTTTATTTGTTTATCATTTATAAATAGAAAAGGAAAAAATGCATTTCTATCTAATGGAATACACTTCTACATAATAAAACAAATGCTTCAGTGTGATCCCTTTCAGGCATACAGCTAGGGAAAGCAACTGAAAACTTTTTCTTACTTCAGTGCTATGCTTTATTGCTGAAGTAAAACACTTTAGGGAGGTATTAAATATGCATGCTATTCTTTTTTCTAATTTTAGTGTGAGAATTACCCTCAGAACTATGTTTATACACTATGCAGAATAGAGCAGATCTGTGGCAGAGTTAAGAAACCCATGAGGATGTATCAAACTTTATGCATCTTACTTCAAATTAAATCTCTGTATCAGCAGGGTGTTTTATCTTTTATAGAGGCAAAAAGATGGGCTGAGACATGTAAGGTGCCTTCTGCTTAGTTGTCATTTTTACCCTTTACAATTTAAAACTGAGGAGACCAGTTAAAACTGTTCTGGATAAGCTCTAAAATTCTATTTGCTGTCAGTTTTTATGGTATTTTAAGTATCCGTATCAAAAACAACAGAAGTATGTCATGCATAACCTCATCTAGTGAGATTTTAATTTTTTGTTTTGGAACTAAAAGACTGAATCTGAAGTCCAGTTTTGCAAGCATAAATTTCTCAGGGACATGATATTTTTTTCTATTTTCTGTATTTTTAAACACAATAATTGTTCAAATTTATTTTCTAAATGAAGTATTGATTCTTCTTTGAAGTTGGAAGTTAAAAGTCATGTTTTCTTGGGGAAGAAAAAAAGAGATCTTAAAATGGTACTTAATTAATGATTTTATTCAGGAAGGCATGTAAGCACCTGCTTCAGATTGATTACTTAATTTGAGTTCCATCAAGATCAGTGGGAGGTAAACAACTCCTTATAGTAAAAAATGATTAATACATTAAGAAACAATGCCTACAAGTATGTATTTGGAGGAATGAAATATCCATTTGCTCATTCACTGACACTGCAGTACTGCATTCAATTTGGAACCAATGAACTCCATGAAATACAGACACAACAGCTTGTTAAGGACATCTAAACACGCTGTAGGATACCAGTGATAACACACATATATTTTTCTAGTCCAGTGTAACTGTGAGAAAATAGGTATTTTGTTGCTCATTTAGTTTCTTTGTTGGGAACAATACTTTGTTGGGAAAATATGACAAGAGATAACACAAGAGTGACTCTCGGTTCCAGAATGAGGCAGAGGATTTGGGTAACATCTGCATACATAAAAGCTAATGGTCTTCTCTCTTGAAGGCCTGATCTAAATTTCATTTAAATTTTTCCACTGACTTCAGTCAACATAGATGCATCCTTTTACAAATTTCATTCAGGCAATGCTCCTGGGGGGCTCCTGGGAATCATACATGACCAATACTCAGGGGGAAAAAAAAAAAATAAGTGGGCAACATAAATACTAGAGTGATCAATCAGATTTTCTGCCTTTATTACAAACATGCAGTCTTTCATAAGTCAAGATTATATACTACAAAATAAACATTTGATAACAAAAACCCATTAACAGAAAATCCATTTGAAAAACAAAACAAAACAAAACAAGAAAAACAACAACGTGAGACAGAGGCAGTAGGAAACAGCTTGTTCAAATACGGCAGTACCATACAACTGCATTAGTAATAGAAATGTAACATATTTTTAGCATATCTGCCACTATCAATCCACTGCTGTACATAGGACTCCCCACGTCTTATATCTTCTGCAAGATCTGTTAAGTCTATACCCCTGCTGTTCTTGATTATTTTCCAGGTTCTGTTTCTCTTCAGTTCTGTTTAGTCTTCTGCTGGGATTCCCAGGTTTTGGCAACCATTCCAGAACTGCCTTTATCAATCTGTCATCTTTTCTTCTGGTGAAACTCTTTTACATTGCGCTTGCTGCTCTGGGTCTTCTCATATATTGTTCTCATATATCCAATCCCTTGATTTTTTTTTCCTTAAATATTAATTTAACTCTTATTAGTACACTTTTTTTTTTTTTACCTTTGCAATTTATTATTTATTTTGTTTCATATGTGGAAATAATATCTTAGTTGGTAGATACAGATAACCCTGCAATAACTTGTATGTACACATAAGTGTTTTCTTTCAGAAGACAAACAAACAAACCTCACTTTTTCTTCTGAAAGGAATGTAAGAAATCCTCTTCTTGAATTAATTGCTTAGAAAACAGATATGCTATTCATATCTTTTGAATTATACACAGGGATGACAAAAGGAAGAAACAACCTAATGAAGTCTTTTCCATGAACTGACTGGTTATTCTTATTTTCAATGAGAAATAAATGTCTTCAGCATCTCAGAAGTCAAAGTGTTATTATAGTATTACTTGTTTCACCTTTAGTGATTTTCTCCAACTTGCTGTATTTCTTTTATTAACTTCCAAAATGTGCAGAATGCAAGGCTTTGTTTTTCTGAAAATAGTTAAGGCTTGTGGCTGAAGAATACAGGTGTTAGAAACCAAGATTCTGAAATTGCTCTTCTTAAGTCTAAAATTCATCCCTCTCTATTTATAAGCGAACACAAATATTTTCAGGAGACAATATGCTTAAAACTTTAACTTGACCAAAGCCTTACTGTAAAATGTTTGTCTACTGGTTTATAAACTATCCCGCAGAGCTACTTTAATCACCGTGCCAGGTAAGATAGGCAGGGGAAGAAAAAAAAGAAGAAAAAAAGGTAAAACAACAACAACAACAAAAACAACAACAACAAAAAAAAGCACTTCCAGTTTCTTAAATGTCTGATATAGGTACTAGAGATGGAGAAGGAATGGCATTCAATATTTAAAAAAAAAAAAAAAACAAAAAAAAAACATTAACTGGAATTTAGTCACATGTAACATTCCTTAGTGCCACATAGTGACTCTGTCTGCCTTCCTTCCAGAACTGTTTTACCCTGAAAGTCATTAGTTGCTTTCCTTCTTAGCCTGAATGCTCACTTGCCAATGACAGGTAATTTGTCATGCCTGCTCAGAAGTGTCTCTTCGAAGGAACAGGTACTTCACTTCAGGTTAGAGCTTAGATGTGACTCATATGCATGATCTAAGTGCACTGAGAAACCCCAAAACATAAATGTGATTTGCCACTGCCAAGTTTGTGCATAAATGTCTTGTCTCATTTGATAGCTGTGATGTAGCTTAAGCATAAAGTAAGAATTTGTAAGCTTGTTTTTTTGACCCTGTTAGACTGGAAGACTTTGAACTTGCATCTCCTAGGACACTGCTGTGACAATCAGTCTTTCAGTATCCTCAGTAGAAGAGTGTGTTTTTGAGGCTAGATCATTGTGCACATGTAGAATAGTGTAATGAAGTTAGAAATAATGCAGACTAATTTTGTACAGAAGTTAAGGCTCATATGTAGGGATTTGGACTAAGTGTAGAGAGATCATGAAAAAGGTGGTAAGCTCTGATGTTATTTCCAACATTAATTTAATTTTTCTTTTTTTCATTGTTATTATTAGTATTATTTTATACAGAAATATCACTATTTCATCAAATCTTATCCTCAGGAAGAGATGAAAAATCTGTTTGATTTAGGCAAATTTGCTGGATTTTCCTTATATTTTCTATATTATATTTTCTACCAGTTCTTGTTCAGAAATTAAAATCAGAATTTTCACTGATTCTGTACGGAATATGAACAGTCTGTTTCTATTGGATAACTTAAGTTTTGCTAGAGCGCTATTTAAATCATTTATACAAAGTAGAATCTCTATATTCTACATGCAGTGATATTTCATTAAATATAGGAACTGAAGTATAGAAATATGCATAAATATTCTATATTCATATATAGAATATATGCATAATATATATATATAATATATATATATATAATATATAGAAATATGCATAAATATTCTATATTCATAGAATCATAGAATCACCAAGGTTGGAAAAGACCTACAAGATTTTCCAGTCCACCTGTCATCAATAGTTTTCACTAAACCATTTATTAAATATCCATACAAGATTTGGTCTATGAAGAAATTTGGATAAAAGTCTAGATGTGGCTTATTACAGTGAGTTACAAATAGTATGTCACATAAAAATTTGCTTACATCAAAGAGCAAATAGATTCACCTCTCTGAAACACAAAACAATTTGTATTAAAAAAAATAAACTCTTCAGCTGAAAAGAGAATAAAAACTACAGGACAAGTCATGCAATAGAGAAAAAGAATAGCAAAATAAAAGTCTCCTATTCAACCCCTCTCTTTTTTTCCCCTAATTAATTTTTATGTCTTGACATCTGTGAAAGGATTGGTTTTGTTGTTTTTTTGTTTGTTTGCTTGTTTTGTTTTGCTTGTATTTCCCCTAAATCCATAAGAAAAGGGATGGTCAGAAGGGTAAGGGAAGTGATTGTCCCTCACTACTGTGCCCTTATGAGGCTGCAGCTGTAGTGTCACTTTCAGGTTTAGGGCTCCCAGCACAGAAAATATGTGGACCTATTGGAGGGAGATCAGGGGAAGTCAACAAGTATGAACCAGGGGCTGGAGCACCTCTCCTGTTAAGATGGGCTGAAGGAAATGGGCTTGTTCAGCATGGAAAAGTCTGAATGAAGATCTCATTGCAGCCTTCCAATATCTAAAGAAAGTTTATAAACATGAGGGAAATCAACTTTTTGATTGGACAAGGCATGATGGTTTTAAATGAAGGAGGGAGGATTTAGAAAAGATGTCAGGGAGAAGATTTTTTTTTTTTTTTTTTTTTTTTTTTTACTGAAAGAGTGGTGAGATGATGGAACAGGTAGCCTAGAGAGGTTGTAGATGCCCTATCTCTGGAAATGATCAAGGTTAGACTGAATGGTGTCCTGGGCAACCTTATCTAGTGTCTGATTTAGTGACTGTCAAGTTTTCCTGTAGCAGGGGGATTGAAACTTGATGATCCTTGAGTTCCATTCCAACTCAAGGCATTCTGTAATTCTATGATATGAAATTGTAGCAAATTGCACCACGGGAGATTTAGATTAGGAAGAAGTTTCTTCATAGATCTTGTGATTAGGAATTGGAATGGGTTACCCAGGGAAGTCGTGCACTCATCATCCTTGAAGATATTTAAGAGGCATATGGATGTGGCTTTTAGGAGTATGGTTGAATAGCGGACTTGATACTGTTAATCTGATGCTTGGACTTGATGATCTAAAGGGTCTCTTTGCATATATGAAGAAGAGTAGTCTTAGGGGAAAAAAAAAAAAAAAAAAAAGCACACTTGCAGTCCAGAAGGTCAACTTTATCCTGGGTTGCATCAAGAGAAGTGTGACCAGTGGGTTGAGGGAGGTGATTCTGTCTCTCTACTATGCTCTTTTGAGGCTCCACCTGGGGTACTGCATCCAGTTCTGGAGCTCCCAACAAAAGAAGGACATGGAGTTGTTGGAGCAGGTCGAGAGGATGACCACAAAGATGATCAGAAGGCTGAAGCACCTCCCTTATGAGAACAATCTGAGAGCTGGGGCTCTTCAGCCTGTAGAAGAGACAGCTCCAGGGGGATCTTGTAGTGCCTGAAGTTCCTACAGGAAAGCTGGGAACTTTTTATAAGGACACTTAGTGACATGATGAGGGGAAATGGTTTTAAACTGGAAGAAGATAGATTCAGACTAGAAATCAGGAACAAATTCTTTACCATGAGGGTAGTGAAACACAGGAACAGTTGCCCAGGGAGACTGTGAATGCCCCCCTCCCTGGAAGCATTCAAAGCTTCCAGAGGGAGGTGTCCCTGCCTATAGCAGCTTTGCTGGAACTAGATGAACTTAAACATCCCTTCCAACTCAAACCATTCTATGGTTCTATGATGTCTTGAGTGTGAGAGATAACAACATTCTTTGGAATGTTTAGTAACTGGATTGTAGAAATAATCTCTTCTTTAACTAGGATTTGCCCCATTTTATGTCCTTTTCTGAAGTACAAGGTCTGAAGGTTTGGAGTCTGTGGAAAATTCATTTGATTTTGACCAACCTAACCCCATAAGAGAAGGGTTTTGTTTTGTTTGGTTTGGTTTGGTTGTTTTGTTTATTTGTTTGTTTTCTGTAGGTTTCTTCTATGAGTCAGTGTAATGGTATGAGTTTCTCTAGCTGTTGCTTGTTCCTCAAGTTTTAGTGACTTCTAACATCAATGGTGGCCTGGCATTCCAGTCCGTGTTTCTTCAATTCTTTCATAAAATACCACTCAGGAAAATGGCCAATAATGAATTACCAATGTTAAAATGTGTCTGCTTTGCTCCAGCACCTCCACAGATTTCAGTCAAAACACAACTGTGTCTCACTTTACAGATTATGATCCCAAAATAGCATTGCATACAAAAACTGACTAGGCATACAAAAAATTAGTTACAAGTGTATGCATATATATTCCCATTTTTATTACTGTTGCTTTGTTCCTGGCTGAGAAGAACAGAAGACAGAGGCCAAAGTCCAAGAATTCTGTAGTACATGGGCAGAAACATAATATTGAGAGACAAGAATGGAATGCACAGGTGAAAAGTCTTCCTGTATTGCTTTTCTACATGATGAAATTTCAAATATTTGCCAAGGGCAGATCACTTTGAAAAAAGTCCTCTCCAAGTACTAAGTCTGAAACATGAAATTCTCTGACCAGAAGTCCTTTTCTTTTGAAAAGTAAAAAAGTTAGACTAAGTTAAATCCTGTTACAAATAGGTATTAAATATAATACTAACAGATGCTCAAAGTGGAAAGAATGAAGCAAATCCCTCTTGCTGACTCAGTTTTCTATTTATTCTTTGCTCTTTACAGTATATAGTAGAGTTCTGTGAACTCTGTAGTTCGTAGAACATTGATCCTCAGAACTGGCATCCATCTTGTCCTTGAATTCTTATTCATGTATCTGTCATATTAGACTAAGAATCAGAAGTTTCTCAGCAGGATGAATTATATATAGAAATACCTAACCCAATATTGAAAATAGAGATGAATTTCTTGACGGAAGAGTGACATAAATAAATGGAATTATGTAATATTAATACTGAATATTAATTAAATAATTTAGACAGGAACTTTTGAACACTAATTTTGAAAGTGATTACCTCATTTATATAATACATGTGTGGAGGCCTTTTTAAAATTAGCATTCATTACCTGGTTGCTACTATTGTTTCATAAAGGATTGTACAAAATCTAAAAGGTCATTCCACTGACACAGTTTTGACTGGCCTCAAGCTGATGATTATTTTTTAAATTCCATTTAATTCTCTCTTGTTTTCAAGAAAGTCATGTGTGCCTGCAGATGATGTTTAATGTTTGTTATTTCTGGATGAATGAACTTAATTATCTCTAAAAATCATTTCATCAACAGATGTCTCCTCCTCATTCCTCTGTACAAAATACTCTGCATTTGCAACTTTATTTATTTATTTATTTATTTATTTATTTATTTATTTATTTTCTGATTCCTAGTGTTCCCTTTCTTTTTATATCTGATAGATTTCTCCTCTAGGGCAAAGCTCTATCTCAAAATGAAAAATATGCTGCTGTTTGAAATCTACCATAAAAGCTCTTCAAACATGCACTGGTGAATGTTTGAACATATCCATGAGATCTGTCCAAACAGCTTAAAGAAAATAAATAAATAAATAAATAAAAATCAGAAAAAATACCTTTTTTTTTTTTTTTTTTTTTTTTTTTTGTAATTGGAACTAATGTGTCAAAATATACAGTAGTTCTATTGGCATCTATAATTTCTGGTAAATATTCATGACTGTATGCCAAAATGTTAGAAACCTTGGATTTCAAAGACAAATAGATAGTATTACGTTTGTAATTTAGATATTTAATACTGTCGTAAGTAAGAAGAGCTGATACTGCAATATTTTAATCCATCATTATTGTACCTATGAAACAATTAGCATTAAATAACTATATTTTTATAGTGTGCAAGCAAATATTGTCAGCTATAATAGGTGAATGGATGGATGGATGGATGGATGGATGGATGGATGGATGGATGGATAGATGGATGGATGGATGGATGGATATCATAACATAGGCTGCTCCAAAGGATGTATTTCTCCAATTTGAGACAGCTAGTCTTATGCTTTTACCCAACTATAAGGCCAAACTCATGAAAAAGCTTTACAGACAAATCAATGACAGTTCTCAAAAACTGCATCTCATTAAAATCTGTTCATTTACATAAGTGTTCCATTAGCCTGTTGGCATAGAACACAGTCTCTTAAAAAAAGGAGACAACAGAACAGCACAGAATTAGCACATTTCTTTAACAGAAATTCCTATCATTTATTTCCAGCACCATGATTGAGGCAATTTCTCTTTTTGTTTAATATTATGTCATTTACCCATTTCTGTAAAACTGTATAAGAATCACATGTACTCATCACACTGAGAATTTCAGAGAACTTATTATCTTGATATAAGCTACATCCTTTTTTCATGAATCCTATACCACAGTACTTGTTACAGAAAAGAATATTTTCACATACCTTCTCATTTTAGTATTAGCACTACTTATCACTGTAATACCTAAAAGCATTTACCACGGATCAAGACTTGTTTTTATTTGGTAGAAGCACTCTCAGTAAGTTTGCAGATAATATCAAATTGACTGGAAGTGTCAATCTGCCTGGGAGTAGTGAGGCCCTACAGAGCGATTTGAACAGACTGGAGGGCTGGGCTGAAGCCAATGGGATGAGGTTCAACAAGACCAAATGCCAGGTCCTGCACTTTTTCCACAACAACCCCAGGCAGTGCTGCAGGCTTGGAGCAGAGTGGCTGGAAGACTGTGTAGAGGAAATGGACCTGGCGGTACTGATTGCTGCTGAGCTGAGCATGAACCGACAGTATGCCCAGGTGGCCAAGAAGGCCAATGGCATCCTGGCTTGCATCAGAAACAGTGAAGCAGGAACAGGGAAGTGATTGGCCCCATGTACTCAGCTCTGGTCAAGCAGCACCTCCAGTACTGAGTCCAGGTTTGTGCCCCTCACTGCAAAAAAGACATTGAGGCTCTTGAAGTGTGTTAGAGGAATGGCAACGAGGCTGGTGAGGGGTCTGGATCACAATCCTTATGAGGAACAGTTGAGGGAGCCAGGATTGTTCAATCTAGAGAAGAAGAAGCTCAGGGGAGACATTATTGCTCTCTATAACTTCCTGAAGGGAGGTTGTTGTGAGGTGGGGGTCAGCCTTTTCTCTTGTGTAATTGGATTGGAGGGAATGGCTTCAAGCTGTGCCAGGGGAGGTTCAGGCCGGACGTTAGGAAATACTACTTCTCTGAAAGAGTGGTCAGGCAATGGAATGGGCTGCCCAGGGAGGTGGTTTAGTCACCAACCCTGGAGGTGTTCAAGGAATGTTTGGACATTGTGTTAAAGGACTTGATTTAGTGAGAACTGATGGTGATTGGTGGATGATTGGACTGGATGACCCTGTAGGTCTTTTGCAACCTTGGTGATTCTGTCATGGTAAGACAAGTGTCCTTTCTTTGCATCAGTGACACTGTCAATATGTCAGTACAAGACAGTAGGATATAGTAGTTGTTTCAAGGGTTGTACTTTGTGCAATAAAATACAATAAGCTTTAGAATAAATGGTTCCATATGAGTTAGTCTCCCATTACAGTCAGTGGAGAGAAATAGATACTTTTAAAGTGCAGATCTAATTAAGAGATCAAAAACCAAGGGGAAAAAAAAAAAAAAAAAAAAGTGCAATGTGTTAGGGTATTTCCCTTCTTTTAGTACAAATGGGCAAAAGGGTGAAAGTTACATGAAGTAAGTCATAAAAAATAATAAAAAATATAAAAAAATAAAAATAAAAATGAGGGTGTCTCTGCAACCAGAAAAATGGATCAGATAAGTGAGGAAATATTATCCTGCAGTGTTGTTACTCACATATCTTTTAATATGCTATATCATGTTTTGGGTTTTTGTTTGTTAGTTTAATATATAAAACATCTGTATCATAATCAAAATGCTAAACTAAGACCTGGACTACTCTATAATTTTGCTAGTATAATCATGTTGCAGCAATGTGCCTAAGGTGTAAAATGGTTATTATGCAAGGGGAAATAGAGCAATTTTGCTAACAGAAAAAAAAAAAAAAAAAAAAAAAAAAGTGTTATTTTTGGTATACAATTTTTGCATGCAAGCATTTAGTTAAGATGGTTGACCTGTTGCAATACTTGTTGTGATAGGTGTCCAAATATTTGTCAGAAACAATTAAGACCTGATTTACAGGGGCTCCACATTCCCAGAACATGACTTCTTTTTTACAGGTTGGTTTGAAAGATGGTCCTCTTAGCCATAAATACAGGTACATTATGTCTTAAGAAGCAAAAATTATCATCAAAGGACAGATACAATACTTATGGTTTAGTGAAAAATCAATGTGATGTGTTGATTTTCACAACATACAAAATAAAGTAGATTTTTATGATTAACTCTTTTCCTGATAACGATAACACACACACACACACACACACCCCAAACAAACAAACAAACAAAACCTGAGTCAGTTTTTAAATTATTTACTACTAATAGGATCGGTGTATATTTATTTGAGGCATTTCCCTGTGTTTACCTGACCAGACATTGAAAAAAATTAGGTGTGACTATATGCACTGCTCCAAATGTAATGTCTCCTATTTCATTTTGTTGACCTATGACGTCAGAGATGGATGTTGGTGGTACAGCAATAAGGGTTAAACCTTTCTACCAATATTCCATTACATTTTGTTGCTGTGTTATACTTACTGACATTCATTGATGCTTGCTGAATGATTATGGAGACCAAATGGTGGATGTGAGCAGACAGGCAGTGGGTGATGTGTTTCAGCAGTAGGTGAAAAGTGTCCACCAGGGGTCTGTCTTGGGACAGTATTCTTTACCATCTTTACCAATGACACAGATAATGGGATCAACTGTACCCTCAGTAAGTTTGCTGATGGCACCAAGCTGAGTGGTGCAGTTGGTACTGCAGAATGAAGAGATGGCATCCAGAGGGACTATGATAAACTTGAAAACCTAATGATGTTCAACAAAGCCAAATGCAAGGTGTTGCACTGAATCAGGGCATTTTCAGATGTGCACACAGAGCCAACAGTGTGCACTTGCAGACAATCCTATCCTGGGATACATTAGAAAAAAGCTGGCCAGCAAAGTGAGGGAGGTGATGGTCCCTCTACCCTAATCCTCATAAGATCCCATCTAGAATACTGCATACAGATTTGGGGCCCCCGATGCAAGAAAGATATGGAGATTATATACAGGAGGGAAATAAACTTTTTATATGGCTAAGTAGTGATAGGAACAGGGGGAAAGGCTTTAAACTGAAAGAGGGAGGAATAAGATTAGATATCAGGGGAAATTTTTCATTGAGAGAGTGGTGAGGTTTGGAAACAGGCTACCCAGATAGGTTGTGGATGTTGATACTTCCATCCCTGGCAATATTCAAGACCAGACTGTATGGGGCCCTGTGCAACCTGATCTAGTGCTTGATCTAGCAGTTATCAATCCTGCCTGTGGCAAGGGGGCTTGGTGATCCTTGACTTCGCTTCCTACCCCCATGTCATTGTATGATTCTGTGCTTCTAAAATTCTATGATTATATGATGATTCCATGGTCTTGACAAACTGGAGGACTGGGCAACCACCAACAAAGCAAGTGCAAGGAAAGATTTGTCTCACTCTGCTCTTTGCTTATGCATCCTCACCTTGAGCACTGCATATAGTTTCAGGCAGCACAATATAAGGACACAAAACTGTTAAACAGAATTCTAAGGAGGGCTTCAAATATGATGCAGGGTCTGTAGGAAAAGTTGTAAGATGAGTGGTTAAGGTTGCTTGGTTTATTTGGCCCAGAAAAGAGAAGACTGAGGGGAAGCTTCCTGGCAGTCCTCAGCTTCTTCATGAGGGGAGTGGAGAGTCAGACATTGATCTCTCTAATGACAACAATGGAACCATAGGAAATGGCATAAAGCTGCATGAAGGTAATGTCACATTGGGTGTTAGGAAAATATTTTCACTGAAAGCATGGTCAGGCACTGGCATAGTCTCCCCAAGGCAGTGGTAATGACCCCAGGCTGCTTGAGCTCAAGCAGCATTTGTACAATGCTCTCAAACATATAGTTTGAATTCTGAGTTGTCCCCTGTGGAGCTCAGTGATCCTTGTTGGTCGCTTTCAACTCAGGATATGCTATGATTCTGTGATTCTATGAAATACAAGTGTCATTCCAAGGAACATAAAAGAAGGACTAGATATTAGAAGGATGTTACAGAAAACTAATTAGGCTAAATAGTCTTGTATTTATAAAAGCTGGTAGTCAGAAAGTGAGGGGCTTCCTGCTTAAAAAACATAAAGGAAAAAAAACATAAGGTAACGTATTATTCTAGTCAGAACAGTAACTTGTATAGAAACATCAAATATCCAATAAGAATTTAGACCGGAATTTTTTAGTTTTGAAATATTATCTTATTTTGTTACATAAGAAGAAATAGGAACTCCACTAAATCATTTCTGAAGGTGACAAGATCTAGTTTACACTGAACTTTGTGCAGCACATTATTGGTAACTGCACTGTTAACAACTGTGGATTTATAGTGCTAGAAACCCAGTGGCTGTGATCTTTACCCAGCTCCCTGATCTTTACAAAGTTCCATATTTAATTATTATAGCATTCCATTTTCCTAGAGTTTAAGTAATCTCCAATTTAACCTTGTTTATCTGGACTTTGTCACTTTGATTCTCCTAGACCTGATGCCTGACCATTTCATCAAGGCATGGCAATTATGAAAATGTCTTCAACAATTTTTTTTTTAAATTATTTTTATTTTTTTAATTTTTAATCCTAGTTCACATACATCACAAACTTAACAAATTTACTAAAAAAACTATCCCTAGTAAAAATAAATGAGAATCAAGTCTGATTGGTTTCATTTATTCACTTGTATTACACAGGTATATACCACACAGAGGGTAAGGCACTTGAATAGAAAATGCTATGCTAGTTTTCTTTAGAATGCAGAATAAAATACTTTCTTCCCTCTTTTTCTTCCTTTTCAATCTCCCCATATAAAGAGGATTGGGTTAAGGATTTTTTTTCCTTGCTTTTCTTTTTTATCAAAGTAGGAGAAAAGGAGGAGAAACATAATCTCTTCTGGCAGGCATATGAGATAGCAACAAAAGTGAAGTAGGTCTTATACTGGTGCAGATTGTGTATTGGTTTGAAAAAACTTTGGTCCTCATTCTGATTCATTTTCTGGAATCAAGAGCATTATCACAAGTTGTATAATTGAAACAATTTGTTCCAGGGTCCTTAGCCAGTAGCGTTCCAGAAACAAGACAAATTACACAGAAATTCTCCCAACACATTTGTTAGAACAATGTAATACACGCCCAAGTGCACTGGTAGCAACAAAGCACTGATGATATTACTAAAACACTTAATGAAATTGTTGCTCTTGCAGTAAATACAACATCAGACTCCCAGGCCCATCCTACTGTGGTGAGGGACATTAAGGCTACATAGTAGACAATGGAAACAAGGGCATGCTTAATGCATAATGAAGAAACCTGGGGAAAAAAAGAAAAAAAATTATATATATATATATATGTGTGTGTGTGTGTGTGTGTATACACATACATATATATATATATGTATGTATGTATGTATGTATATAATAATAATAATAATAATAATAATAATAATAATAATAATAATAATAATAATAATAATCCCAAGGAAATTAGGAAACAAAAGCATCCCAGGGAGCATAACACAGTAAAAGCTATTGGATCAAAAACTATTTTACTTTCCTGTTATGTAAGCAAAATTCCTAATGAATTGAAATGTGTGCATCAAGAATTACATAGGTTGATCCAAAACTAAGGCCTTTTATTTCTATTTAAACTACAAAGAGAACAATAACTTTATTTGATGGAGCAAATTTTCAGCTACCAAATACTGTTTTTCAGCATCCACCATTAGCTGGGCATTTTAGTCACTGATGAACAAGAACCTGCATGGTATGCTCATAAATAACTACATCAACAGACATGATCTACTGTCACTGTCGCCACTGCTGAAACACACCACCCACCACCTCACTGTGTTAACATCCACAGTTTAGTCTCCTTAGGCATTCAGCAAGTATTAGTGAATGGCAATGAACATAATTTTTTCCACATGGAGGAATTCCATTACACATCTTTCCTTTGTATGTCCTTCCATGTCAGAAGACATTCTCTCAGACTGCCCTCTGCTGACATCTGTCACATGGCAACAAAATGTGATAAAATATTGGCTCCCTCAGCCCCATGTAGACCATCACGGGGTGTTGCACATGATCTCACAGCAACACTTTGATGACATTTTGTTCCTTCTGGTGATCCTAGAGGCTCAAGGACTCAGAGGGAGTAATATAGATATTTCAGGGATACCAAGAAGGGAAAGTCTGCCCTCCAGGGTAAGATACAGGCCATATTTCTATCATGGGTCAACACTTGGGCTTGTACCAGAGCATGAGCCAGACTCCGGTACCATACCTTGTGGCCAGATGTCTGCAGCTGCATAACTGCATAATTTTTGCCACAGACTGGTTAGGCACAGATAGCTGATTCCTGGGTGGTCCACTATGCAATCCAAAGAGTGAGCCCCTGGTACGCAGCCCAACTATCTGTGCAGATGTTCAGCATACTGTCACCGGGTTCCTTGGTTATAACCAATAACATGGCTTGCAGAAGCCCATTGGCTTCTCTGACCATCCGCCTAATCAAACCAGATTGTCTTGGTGGAGGGATGGTATGCTATCACTCTCCACTTGCTGTGGTTGCCCTCGCTGGACCCATCTGTGTACCAGGCATCTTCAGGTATAGGATATAGTCCTCTTGAACAGGACTCTTCTCCGGTGGAGCAACCAGGGTTTCTTTTGGTGCATCACTTTGATGTGTCACTAGGCCTAGGATCTGCTGGAGTTCTTCTTTTAATGGTGATGAAGACAGACTACTCCTCTGGCTGAGATAGGTGACCCATCATGCCACTGTTTGTGCTTGGACCACCCCCGACTTAGGAAGGTGGGTCAGATTTTTCACCCACCCCTTAATCGGCAGTGTGGTCTTAACTAAGATTTCAGCCATTTGGGTTATTAGCTTTATCACCTGTTGTCACAGGTTAACCTGTGGGAGGACCCACAGGACAGCTAGCCCAAAAGGAAAGGGGGGAAAAAAAGGGGAAATTAGAAAAGAAAACAGCGGCAACGATCTAAGGAGGCACAATTATTTACTAAATACTATATCAAAATACAGGATAACAAAATATAATACAATATAATTGAAATTAAGGCTAACAAATCAAGCAAAATAGGAGAGAGAGTAAGTCCCAAAACCGAGAGGCCTACTGTAGCTCTAGGCGAAATGACTGGAAGGCTCCCACATGCTCCCCCCTGGCTCCAAAGATTCAAGAGAGTGAGTCCAGCCCCAAAGTGAGATTATACAGCATTCTTGTCCTGTGACTTATCCCTGACCATGATGTTCTCTGGGATATGTAGTCTTCTTCTTTGAGCTGCACGTTCAGTAAAATTATCCATGCTTTACATGATGTTATGATGTGGAATACTGATAGCAAAATTACAAAACCATGACACTGGTAATGCGGAGTAGGCAGCTTATAACTGTTCACAGAATCACAGAATTATAAGGGGTTGGAAGGGACCTCCAGAGATCATTGAATACAAACCTCATGCCAAAGCAGGTCCCCTACATGAGGTCACACAGGTAAGCGTCCTGGTGGGTCTTGAATATCTTCAGAAGGAGACTCTACAACCCCCCTGGGCAGCCTGTGCTAGAAATCTCTCTGACCCGTGCCTCAGGGAGGCAGCATACCTCCCTGTGGGTAGGGTCAGGCCAAGATATAGGGCCTCCCATTCCTCTCAGCAGGGAGTCGCCTGTGACAACAACCCTTCTGTCCTTCCAGGTGGAGGCAGTCTTGATGCATGGGGTTGACCACTTCACTCAAGGCAACCTCAGGGGTGGACCTCCCTTCACACCTCACTCATCTCTCCCTTTTGTTCCAGGGCCTCAAACCTATTTTGCAGAGGCACCTGGGGAGCCAAGGATGGTCGGGATGGGGGATGCCCACTTTGCCGAGCCGGTATCCATTTCCACTCCTCTCTCAAATTGCCTTACTCTGTTTGGCAACAACAGGGCAGGGGGTCCACCACTGTGTGGTGAGTATCACCTTGAACTTCTGGGAGAGAGTTACAGTGCTTTTGCCACTGCCTCACACTCCCCAGTTCTTCAGTAGTATTGTTAGGGGTAGGAGAGGGCTCACTGCAGCAGGAACACAGTCTGCCTGCAGGTTCCCCTCTACCACCTGTTTGCAAGGTGGCAGGGGGTGACATGCTCTGTGTGGAGTCTTAGCCGTGCGCAAGGATCTCAGGGCTGATAGAGACTGGCACCACCAATCAATCTCCTTCTCACATTTCTTTATGGTCAGCCTCTCCACCTCCTCCTTCAGGTCAACCACAAGGCTGAGTAAGTCATTTAGCTGGTCACACCTTACACAAGACTCCATTGCCTGGTACTGCAAAGGTAATGATACAAGTTAACGTTATAAGGTTTTCTCTGGTTAAACAGGTCACACACCACTAGATTATGGCAATATGCTGGTGAATGCACATACCCCTGTTGCAAGCACAGACTGATCTTGTGATTCTTCAGCAACTAGAATACTGAAGAATATATTTGCTAAATCTAGGCCACAGTGGTAGGATTTTATCTCCTTGCTCAGTGCTCCCACTGGGGAGGCAGCATTGGGTATGGCTGCATGAATGGGTGGTGTGACCTTATTTAATTTTCTACAATCCACCATCATTCTCCATGTCCCATCCAACTTTTGCACTGTTCATATGGGGGAATTACAAGGGCTATGTGCAGGTCTTATAATGCCAAATTTTTCTAATTCCTGCACCATTCTTTCATATCTTTCATCTAGTCCAACTGGGAGTCTTACATTAGTCACCTGGAGCAATTTCAGCAGGCAAATAGGCTCATGCTTAACATGGCCTCTCAATATTGCATGTACCTCCTGGAAACTAATGCACCTTTGTTGGGCAGCTTGATGGACTACGGACTCTGAGGCCACCAGGAGGTTCAGTATAGAAACTAGAGTCCCATATAGATGGGAAGGGGACTGCTGCAAGACCAAATCTCTCATACCCACTGAAAATCCTACTATAGCTGGGCTGTCAAATGTGTCTTCATAGGTTGCCTCTCCTATACCCAATTTGTGAATGTAATTTTGAAGGTCCTCCATGGAGGACCATAACTGTATCTAACAGTAAATTTGATTTATTAACACAGACCATATGGTGTGCCGCCATCAACCAATCTAATATGGAATGGTTTTCATTGGTATATTGGACACCAGCATATAGTCTCTGCCTAAGGGCAGAGTGCACAGTCATAGTTGCCAATTTAGAGATTTCTGGCCCATGTTTGCCTCAGGTGATCAATTCCCCTTTCCCTCCCCCTCCCCCTCCCTTTCTTTTTCCTTTCTTTTTTAAAAAGCATTATTGTATTTTATAAATAGATTTTATAGTTTAAGGGAAGTCTCTGTGGCGCAATGGGTTAGCGCGTTCAGCTGTTAACTGAAAGGTTGGTGGTTCAAACCCACCCAGGGACGTAGGTGTTTGTTTAAGTTTGGAGGTGCTGATCTTTTGAACTCACCTCCAACTTTATCTGCTCTACGATACATGTTTTACATAATCTTTCTCTTCTGAAATATGGAAAAAAAAAAGCCACATACAGTGTTTCAAGAAATAACATTTCATACTGTGTTTCAAGAAATAGCATTATGTACTCTGTTTCTGAAGCACTGAATGGAGTCTGGCATATATAAACATTAAAGCACCATCTTATATTTTAAAATTATGTGTTTTCATAGCACTGCTTGAACAAGTATATAGATGGTCCCAGTCACTAACAAAAAGATGCATAACCTTCTCATCTAAACCACCAATTATATAATTTCTCCAGATAGATATATTTATAATGTTATATTCACAGTTTTGTTGTGGGCAAGAATTGAACATATTTCATATATGGATTGTTAGCCTAATCAAAATCTTACACATTCAAACAAAGTACATTAAAATATTTACATAATAATAATCTTAAACTTGTTATACAGTGATTACCTACTTCTTTTCACTGATGTTATACTCACCATTTCTGGTGAAACATCTTCAGATGAAGAGGTGGCAGATATCACAATGAATAGAGGCATCTAAAGCTGTGGTCAGGAGATTAACATTGGTGGGAGATGGAGGTTGCTGGTTCCTCAATGTTGTGGTCTGACTTATGCCATTCTTATATGTTTACAGGGTCATATAACTACAAAGCCAATAGTGTTCTGCTCTTAATCTTACCCTATTTCCCCCTTCATCTTTCTATCTCTTCCTATTGCTTTGTCTCCTCTCTCTTCCCTCTTCCTCTTTTCTTTCCCTTTTTCCTCTTTACCTTTCTACTCCTTCCTCCTTCCTTCTATGCCTTTCTCCTTTCCTCATCTTTTTTCTTTTCCCTTATACTCCACTTCTTACTCCTCCTGATATTTCTCTGCTGCTGAGTAGGAATTTATTTCAACATGCAGTCTTTCTGTAAACTGTGATTCTAGAGAGCACTTCTATTACCTCCTCTCACCTGATTTGTCCTAATTATCATTGAAATCACTATCATTCTATTAAGCATGTTTGAAAATAGACTTTTAATTTAAAAAGTCATTGAATAGGGATAGACAGACAGACAAGTGGATGTGATTCTGTGATTCTATGTATAAGCACATCTGTACATAAATTATACAAGCTGCATTAGAAATTTAATAGCCTCAGTATCCTAAAGATCCATTAAAAGAAACAAAAATCTTGGATAGAGTGAATTTTAATGAATGCTAAGGAAATATTGATATACTTACAGCTTATACAGTTCTTATATTAAATATTTTAAAAATTACTCTTTGATAAAAATAATACTTAAAAGTTTTCATTTTTAAAGTTTATTCTTAAATAAAAATGCCAGTAAGGAAATATATTTTCTTAAATTATTTTCTTTTTTGTATATTGTATGTCTCATCCCAGAGAATTATTTTAGAAGTACTTTATATTAGAAATAGCATCATTTTAAATCTAGTAGTTTTTGTAATATCTCTAAAAAGATTGATCGATGAAATCATAATGAATAGCATTACAGAACACAACATACCATCGTTTATAACCACATTTTTTTACATTATAATTTGTCGCTATTTTATTTTTAAGATGCTTACCAGCCTTAAGTTTTCTATGACTAATCTCTCAACATCAAAATCTTATGCTACTTTACTCTCTGAGAAACTGCAGTGACTTTTCATCTGATATATTACAAAGTAATTCCAGTTAAAAGGGCAATGTTGCACTTATACTCCTTTATAGCTCCTATCTTCTGTAGAAAGTCTGGAGCTGCTTCATGGAGATCTCTGCAGGTTGATTTAAGTTTTAATTCTCATAGTGGAATTTCAAATATATTCTTCTTCAAACAGGAAATTTCACTATTTCCATGACACTTTTGCCATGAGATCAAGGTGCTACAGTCACACATAACAGAAGACACTATAATTTGTTTACATATGATGTACTATATCACTTCTGTTGAATCCTTTATTATTTTTAAGTAACACTTAAAATATTTGTCTTAAGGCCTCCTTAATTCCTTAATTCCTTAATTCCTTTTACCCAGTTCTTCCAAATTAGTTTCCAGGTTCAATATCAATATAACTAAAGCAGATTTTAAAGTATTTTTTAGATGCAGGGAATTAAAATTCATGGTTTTCATTGGTGCCAGATTTTTATTTGGTAACACACATGATAACTACTTTTCTACAAATATTTAAAACTAAGAAGTGATAGGAAAATTAAAACCTAACTAGACAAATTCTTAAGATTAAGTCCTCATGTGCTGTGCATCAAAATGTATCTCCTTTCTTTAACAAGATCCTTAAATGCATTATTGATTAAATAAATGGCATTTTCACTTATATTTACAAAATAATTTGCATCCCAGTAAGTAGAATATTTCCATTACTAGTAAAAGGCAGTAAAGTTTGTACAGATTTGCCAGTCTTCAGGATGCTCAGAACTTGTCAGAACTAGTCTTAGCTAGTTTTACCTTGTTATAACAAATCCTTAGTGGTTAAGTAATCCCTGCTTCCTTTTCCCTTGGCAGTCTATTGATCAGGTTGAGAGAGGTCTGTTTAACATGCATGGGAAAAAAATCTGAAAGTTTTAGTAGGGTAAGAACAGTGAGGGGAGCAAGCTCAGATTAAAAAAAAAAAAAAAAAAAAAGAAAAAGAAAAAAAGTAACTTTCTGAGTTGTTAGACAAGAATACTAAAGGCTAAGCGGCTCAAAAGGTAATGGAATGACCCCAGGTTTGCTGATCCTACAATTTTGTTTTTACTATAGGTAATATTAAGTCATACAGTGATAATCCTATTACTACCACCACCACCACCACAACAGCAGCAGCAGCAAGAACAACAAATTAAAGGACCTTCTAAAGTTTGGGGGGTTATTAATTAATTAATTAATTTATTTATTTGTAACAGTATTGTCATGGTTTTATGATATTTGGTTTCTGGTATTCCACATCATAACATCATGTAGTAAACTGGGAGTCAGTGTTAATGCTCCAGTTCCAGGAACCTGTCCAGAAGAGAAAACAAACTACATTCCCTAGGGGAATTTGCAGTCAGAGAGGAGATATAACTCCTGGCAAGGTCACCTGATCGGGCTCTTTGCTCTCTTCACTCTCTTCTCCTTTGCCTCTCCTCACTGCTTCCCATCCCAACTGTGCACATCACTGCAAGTATTACTGTAAGGTCTACAAGTTTCAGATACTATCTCACTATATTTGATTTATGAGCTTCAATTCTAATTATATTCTATTATAGTGTGTTATCTTGCATTCCAATGCCATTTTTAGTAAATTAGTTTGTTTCTCCTCAGACTGTTGCTGCTGTTTTTAATTATTTTGGGGTCCCCTGTATCCTGTTTCTGGAGATGCAGATTTTGTGAAATCCTTCCACCCCACTAGTCATGAAACCAGGCCAAACCAGCCCATAAACCATTGAAACTATATAGAGTTATGGTATGTGATACTGACATGGTATGTGATGGGTTTGTTTGCCTACAGATTTTGTGTACTTTATGCAGCTTCAATGACAGTGACAAGAAACTTGCTAAAATCAGGCTTGGAAATAAATGCATGCATTTTCCTGTTTTCCTGTATGTTTCTCTGCTTCCTGGAGATGGGAGTCCTCAGTTCAAAAGGAACTGTGCTTAGGACACATACAGTCTGCTAACCAGTGGTTCAATACTTCATTTGTCAGATTAAAAAAAAACAAAAAACGCATAGATAGGTCTGGAAGAAGAGTGAACCCGAAGCTGAGATTTGTATTTGCTTCTTACAAAAGCCTGCTTTACAGTTTATAATCTTTACATTTTCAGAAAATGTCATTAATTGAGCAACAGAGAACCTTTAAATTATGATCAATGCTATTTTAAATTTCTTAACATATGTTGTTGTGTATATCAGCAGACCAAAGTGATATAACAGACCCACCATAAAGACAGGAGAAATTGGATGAGCTATATTTCTGAGATGTTTTATATTTCTCATGAGAGAGAAAATTCTCAGTTGGTGTTAAGTATTTATTGAGACTAAGACCTCAATATTTATTCAAGGTTTATTTTATGATGGAAAAACATCATTGGATGATCTACTCTAGAAAAGAACTGGTAAAACAGAGTTAAAAGATTCTTCAGGGTTAAATGATTCTTCAAAGTTAGATGACTTCTCAGAGTCTTAGTTTTTAGGGAATTATACTTCATCTAAAATACATAAGTCTGTTCTCCGTTATAGTTCCAGATTGAAGCATTTTCCCTCGTTTCCTAGCTTCTTTTTCTGAATCTCAGTGTCTGCTGTAGATTGTCATAGAAATCTTCTTTTTACAGTTTTAAATAGCTTACTTGTTTTCTAGACATCATTTTTAAAGAGCTTTAATTTTCTGGGAAAGGTAAAATAAGTCATTTTGAGCAAATGTGTCAATTATCAGAGTGCTGACAGCAGCATGCAAAATAATGCAGTGAAAAACTCTTTTACTCTCACCTGTTCCTTCTTAAGATGATAAACAGGAGCTTATTATACTATAAAAATGTTTCTCCAATACACTATGTTGAAGATTTAATAGTATTTTAAAACGGAGAAAAAAGATGTATGAATATTTAATTGCATAAGCTCTTATTTTACTCAGTGTAACAATGCTATATTGCAAGACTTTTGTGACACAGAGTTACAAAGTGTGTGTGCTTTAAAAATGAGAGTTATGCTGTTATGACTTTTCTGAAGGGATGAAATTATATTTCAAAAATATAGCCAAAATACTATATCCAGATGGTGCATGTTTTGCTACAGTCATTGTCATTACTAAATTCTTATTTAAAAGCCCTGGGAATTCTAAACAAATGAGGTTACAAAACATAACTGAGCAGAAGTCAGGCATCTCAAAAAGTGGGTCAATAAGATGTCAGAATCCAGTTTTTTGTTTTGTTTTGTTTTGTTTTGTTTTTTTAAAGGAGAGCTTGGATTCAAGGCCACATAAAGGATAGAATTTAGATGTGCCAATGTTTGGGAAAATGCTGTCAAATCAGCTTACCCACAGTGTCTTGAATCTTAAAAGAAGTTTTTATTGTCCTGAAGCTATTCTGAATTAAAATTTTATTATTATGGATATTTGTGCTTTGATTTTTTACCTTTGTGAAAACAGAAGATGAAGAGAGACTCCAGTCAACTTTGGACTAATCCCAAATCATAAATCTGTGGAAAAGTTTCAGCTTAAGAAACCAAAGAGGAATTTTATTTAGTATGTTTCATTTCAAGTATTGTTTTTAAGATTTTTCAGAAATCTCTTCTAGTATGAAGCTATCTTATTTAGCAGCTGATTCATACAAATCTTTTCATATCTGAGTAGAAGAATGTTGCTTTTTAATGTGTTTTCCTCCAAACTAGAAACTCCAGAAAATAACATTTTATGTGCTTCACATAAAGAAAGTCTTGTACTTCATCTAAAATTCAGTTGTGATTTGCTTAATATTAAATCAATCTATGTATTACTAGGTCTGATCAAAGTACCTAAAATATACACTTAAAAATACATATATGCTTAAACTACAGCTTCATTAGTTTTCTCAAAGAAGATGTTGATATAAGCTGTCACTGCACTACAAAATAAATAATAAATAAATAAATAAGTGCCATGGAAGTGTATTTTTAAGCAGTAAGTTGATTTGTAGTATGTATAGAAATACAGTTACTTCGCTTTCATTTAAGGGTGGTAAACACAGTATTGGGCAACGTATTCTGAAATCCTCAGCATAAGATGGCGATTTTTCGCTTTAACATTAATCATATGCTGATCATGATTCAAAGAGTTTTAAGAAGCAATTGAGATGGACATTTTAAGGAGCTCTTCAAGTCTTTCCACATCCAGCCTCTAATAAGTCTTCTCAAATACAATATGAAACTACAGTGTTCAAGACAAACTGCTGACACTGTACTATAGGCATATACAAGCTATGGTGTTCAGTTCAAGGATAACTGAATTAGATCTTATGTTAGACTAGATGATTCCTGGATGTTCTTTAATGTTTGAATTTCACTTCCAGTTACAAAATGATATTCTATAAGTGTCCTGGAGCAGATAATGCCTTTTGATACTCTTCTTTTGTTTTCCTTAAAAGAAGTAAATTTTTTAAGTAAAATGGCAAAAAGTATGAAAACTAAGAATGTTCCCATATTTCCTGCTAAAAGATTAAATGATAAATATTTTATTTATAGATTATGAACAAGAAAGTTAGCATATTCTGCAAAAGCATAAGAGGCACAACAATTTAATGCTTCTCGAATTTGTAATGTGTTCTTTGCAAGAGGAAAACTAATTATATGATATGATGAATTGTTTTGTGAATTCTGATAGGTAAATTTGGGCAAACAGAGTTTTTACTTGAGTAATAATGGCAGATAGGTAGACAGTTAAGACACGCTACTCATATCCCAAAATTCAGTTAGCAAACATCAGTAATGTGGAAATACACACAGGAAATAGAAAGTTTCAAATATTTTATAAAATTCTGCTATTCATAGGCAGTTGATGGGCATTTCAAAAATATGCAGTCCAGTGATCTTTGTTATTTTATTTATTTATTTTATATCAACCTTGCCCAGCAAAGTTAGGAGAACAATCAGCCTTTTGAAAATGCAGTATATGGATAATTCTGCTATGTAGCTACTTGCAATGTAATGGTCATTGATTTTCTGTATTAGATTCTGTATTTATAGTACATGTAAGTTGGTATGTCAATTATGTAGTAATTTAAAGTCCTGTGCCAATACTACAGACTACCCTGAATAGATTGTTGTCTCAGTACCTTGTCAAAATTGTACTTAGAGCAGGAAAATTTGGTTGATTGAGACCCCAGGAATCCTTGATAAGCAGAAAGTCATAACTGCTCTTTCTTAACATTTTCAGTAAAACCAATAAGTCAACTCCTCAGTAAGTAAAAGCTGAATGCTAGAATGCTACTGTGGTTACCTTTTTTTTTTCTTTTCTTTTTTTTTTTTTTTTTCCGTGTTCCTTTAGTTATGAGGAAAAAAAATAAAAAAAGATCTGCAAAGAGAAATTTCTCATCTCCCTGAAAAACATGTTATGCCACTAAAGAAGAAAATGTGAGGGGAAAGAGTGAAGCAAGCTTAATGGAAGAAATTGTTGCTCCGCAGCAAGCCGGCCTCGCGGGTTCTTCCGAAGAGCTTTTCCCCTAAGGGAATTCTCTGTCAAAGGTGTCTTTGGGAGTTTGTCTCCAAAGTCCCCAGTTTAGCGAGGGCCTTTTTATCCCCCATTTCGGTGGGGTTGTTTTTCTGAAGTTTGAGGATTACAGCTCAGCATTTTTGGGAACGTATCTCGAGCAAACACTAAACTTCCAAACAAGCAAGCAAACACACTTTGTAAAATTATTTAAAACCAGCTTTTGTGACATTCCTGGCCCACAGATAAGCCAGCAAGGAGGGGGGGTCTCTGTTGCCAGACACAAGCATTATCACCTTCTGCAGTGGTCAGCCACTTCGAGCAGCACCCCTGAAGAAGACTGCTCATCTTGCTTCTGCTTATCTTTGCAATCGTAAGCAGAAACACTATGGCACAATAACACCCACCATTCACCCTCCTAGATAGTTAACAGTCACCAGTCAGAGTCTTATCATCAGAAAGGAACACGAAGCAAGCTTTGAGACAACAAAAGAAAAACAGTTCTGTCCTTTACAATCAGCTTCTAATCCACATAGTATAAATGAGAATTACCCTTCTACCATTTCAATCGTCTCTTAAAAATGTATTACAATTCTAGGTGATGCATGCATAGTCCAGACTGATTTCAACTGCAAGTTATTATATGCAAAGGCACTGAATGCTGGAACTGGTCATTCCTTCTTTCCCCTTATAGGCAGGATGTGACAGGAACATTAATCTGTTCTAAGATTGAAGGCATCCTTATTTCCTGAGATGTAAAAAGAAATGAAAATACTTAGTAGAATTCAAAACAAATAATGTACAGCATATTTAAAGTAAGATCTACTTCCTAATTCTTTCTTCGTGTTACAAAATAGATGAATTGTTGATGCTTATTCAACTCAATTATACAAATTCCCTTTGGTTGCAATTATAGGCTATTTGCAAATCACACTTCCTTCTGTACTGCATCTCTTTTTTGAGGTTCTGCTGACATCTTTCTCTCTTCAAAGTTTGTCTTTTACTTGTATATTACATTTGATATCACCTTAGGTTGTGTACTATTGTAATTTCTTAAGATATTATTAGAGCCCTTTGGTAGACCTAATGCCATGTCCTAAACTCAACTTAACTATTAGGAAAAACAAAACAAAACATACAAACAAACAAACAAAAACCACTTTGCTGTTTGGAAAAGCAAGGAACTAATCTTTTTGCAAATCCTCTCTGTGCATCTCTGCAGGAACATTTGAGTTGACAAATATACCTTACTTAAATATGAAAACAGAGTTCATGCTTACTACTAATACACACTCTTGAATGAGTTCAAAGAAACAGGCTTTATCTTTACTGTGAAATAAAAGAGGAATGGGGACCAGTCCCTGTCTCAGAGCTCACGTAACAATGACTGCCTTTCATCAACAGTGCCTGGAGGATATTGTCACAGAGACAAGACAAACTAGATACATTACCACTTATTAGATTCAGTCTGTGTCTCTTCTGGATTCCACCTGAAGCCCACACATTCAGAAGACATTACTCTGTGCATATTTTTTCTCTTGAAATGTTTACAATACTGTGAGAATACTGTTGAAGTTCAACACAGTGGTATTATTATTATTATTATTTTAGTAGTATGAAATTTACATTATACATTACATGAAAAATCTACTGCTAGTTTGGAAGACTTTGAAACACTAAGGAAGTTAAATTCTATTCCAATCATATCTCCTCTTGAAAATTTCGCCTGCAGATGCACCCTGATTGGTACTTTGGCATTGTTTCTGAGACTTCTTATTGACATGAGTAAAATTTTGCAAGGCAATTAAGCTGACATTTGGCTGAATACCATGGAGGACTGTCTCAAAAGGAATGGTATAGCCAATAACCATACATCATTTTTGTTTTAAAATGAGTTTGCAGTAGTTAAGCTCTGAAGGACATCATAACTTTACCATGTATTTTTATATAGCAATGTCCCATCTACCTAAGCAGATAACATGACTCCTGAGAGAGTAGCTTCTTCTGAACTAATCTTGTATATGCACTTTCCATATAACACAGCTAGACAATTTTTTCCAGTATTGATTGTCTTGGAAATGTGTGAGTGCTTAAACATTTCACTCTCCAGAGTAATTTTGTGGGATATACTAAATATTCAGACTCAGTTGAATGTGCTAGCCATTAAGAACTCCACTGATTGCTTTGCAGTAGTTGTTTCTGATCGACTTTTGCTTGAAGTATGGCACATTAAAAAACATAAATATCAGCTGAGCAAATCTTTGGTGTTTCAGTGTTTGTTTTCCCCCTCATTTTAGACTAGTGTAATGGCTGCTGAACTATAAAATGAAAGTAGGAATCTGTCCATGTAATTCCATCTGCATTGAAATACGTGTACCTAGCACTCTCCAGCTACCTAAAGGACATCTAAGCTACATTAAGAGAGATTAGACTATGATGATCAATTACAGAATCACAGAAAGACCCAGGTTGGAAGGGACCTCAAGGATCATGAAGCTCCAACCCCCCTGCCTGGCAGGGCCACGAAACTTCCATGTTTACTAGATCAAGTTGCCCAGGGCCCCATCCAATCTGGCCTTGAACACCTCCAGATAAGGGGCATCCGCAACCTCACCACTCTCCTAGTAAAGAACTTCCCCCTAACATCCAACCTAAATCTACCATCTTTCAACTTAAAACCATTTCCTCTTATCCTACTATTATTGGCCCTTTCAAAGAGTTTACTCCCCTTATGATTATAGGTACCCTTTAGGTACTGAAAGGCTGCAATGAGGTCACCCTACTATATGTCTTTCCTGTACTGAGGCCTCCAAACCTGCTCACAGTACTTCAGATGGGGCCTCAAAAGAGCAGAGTAGAAAGGGACAATCACTTCCCTATCCCTGCTGGCCACCCCTCTCCTGATGGAGGCCAAGATACCATCTGCCTTCCCTGCAAGAGAACACTGCTGGCTCATGTTAAGTTTCTCGTCCATCAGGTAATTCTCTGCTGAGCTGCTCTCAAGGACTACTCCTCCCAGTCTGTACAGGTGCCTGGGGTTCTTCCGGCCCAAGTGCAAAACCTTGCACTTTGCCGTGTTGAACCTCATTAGGTTAACCCGAGCCCAGCTTTCCAGCTTGTCGAGGTCCCTCTGAATGGCATCCGTTCCCTCCACCGTATCGACCGCACCACTCAGCTTGGTGTCGTCAGTAAACTTGCTGAGGGTGCACTCCATTCCCTCATCGATATCATTAATAAGGATGTTAAAGAGCACCGGTCCCAAGACAGACCCTTGAGGGACACTGCTCATTACCGGCCTCCACCTGGACACAGAGACATTGACCACCACCCTCTGTCTGTGGCCTTTCAACCAATTGCTTATCCATCGTGTTGTCCACCCATCAAATCCACTTCCCTCCAATTTGGAGATGAGGATGTGATGGGGGACCATGTCAAAGGCCTTGCTCAGGTCCAGGTAAATGACATCGGTCACCTTCCCTTCATCAACCAATGCCGTCACTCAATCATAGAAGGCCACAAGACTGGTTAATCATGACCTTCCCCTGGTGAAGTCATGCTGGCTGTCTCGGATCACTTGCTCATTCCTCATGTGGTCAAGCATGTCGTTCAGGATGATCTGCTTCATGATCTTCCCAGGCACAGAGGTGAGACTCACCATCCGGTAGTTCCCCGGGTCCTCCCCTTCTTGTATATGGGAGTGACGTGACCTTTCCTCCAGTCATCTGGGAGTAAGGGTCTAGAGTAAAGCAGAAAACAGCTAACTGAGATGCCCTGGAATTCTCTTTGCAGGTCTGCAGAATGTGTACATCCCTTGATCAGTTTTATTAAAAAATTCAGCACATGAAGTGGCCTGGATAGCCTGTCTGCCAAATTAGGTGCACTACATTTTGCTCTCAATATCTTGAGAGCACCTTCTCTTCAGAATCAAAATCTTTAAGTGTCTTGCTTGCTTTCTGTAAAGTGACCATGAATTGACCCTTAAAGACAAATTAAATGTGCTAACCACAATCAACTTTAAATAACAAAATGGTACAAAAAAGCAATTAACATAAATTAAAACATAAATTCTAAACAGCCAGCTCTTAAAAAATTCTAATCACATAGCCACTGACTCGAGATCTAATCCTGTTGCTGTAGGAAGTTAGGTCATATATTATTTTAATTTCTTCCAGCTAGCTTGCTACTTCTTAGTTCTTATAGTAGCATATATCACTTCAGCATCAGATTATCACTGAGGAAATAGTGAACACTGTAACAATTGACCACCTATCCACATTTTTCCTCTCTGGTCTTAAGGCAATTAGAGATCAGGACACCTCTCTCTCTTTTTCTCTTCTCCTTTAACTTCCATTCCTCATTACTACTTTAAATGCTATTTTTATTTTACTAGAAAGGGGTGTTAAATGGTAGCTTATTTTAATCTGTTCAGGTAAAATTTTTGTTCCTTTGCTAAGAAAGTGTTGTAACAATCTTTTGAACTTTCCCAGTGTTGTCAGGCTGACAGCTTCTTCTAAAAACAGTTGTGAAAGTAAGTCATCATCAGGAAGAGAGAGATACTCAATGAGGTGTCTTAGGATTAGAGATCAACAGAGATTAGTTCTGAAGGTGTCTGACAGAAGAGGACACTTTCAGGTATCATTACATTAAGTAATGTTCCAGAGAGACAAGGTGGTGATTTATTTTCTTAGTTAATACTTTGGTGCTGATATCACATAGACAGCGATTGAAAATGTGAAAGGAAGGAAGGAAGAAAGGAAGGAAAGAAGGAAGGAAGGAAGGAAGGAAGGAAGGAAGGAAGGAAGGAAGGAAGGAAGGAAGGAAGGAAGGAAGGAAGGAAGGAAGGAAGGAAGGAAGGAAGGAAGGAAGGAAGGAAGGAAGGAAGGAAGGAAGGAAGGAAGGAAGGAAGGAAGGAAGGAAGGAAGGAAGGAAGGAAGGAAGGAAGGAAGGAAGGAAGGAAGGAAGGAAGGAAGGAAGGAAGGAAGGAAGGAAGGAAGGAAGGAAGGAAGGAAGGAAGGAAGGAAGGAAGGAAGGAAGGAAGGAAGGAAGGAAGGAAGGAAGAAAAAGAGAAAGAGAGAAAGAGAGAAAGAAAGAGAGAAAGAGAGAAAGAAAGAGAGAAAGAGAGAAAGAAAGGTAGAAAGAAAGAAAGAAAGAAAGAAAGAGAGAAAGAGAGAAAGAAAGGTAGAAAGAAAGAAAGAAAGAAAGAAAGAAAGAAAGAAAGAAAGAAAGAAAGAAAGAAAGAAAGAAAGAAAGAAAGAAAGAAAGAAAGAAAGAAAGAAAGAAAGAAAGAAAGAAAGAAAGAAAGAAATATCTGTAAATGTTCAAATGTTCAAAATCTGGTGATCTTGCTCAAAAAAAAACAAATAAACAAACAAAAGAGTGCAGGTACCCCATTTGAAATCTAAACCTTTAAAATACTTTTTGTTAAGCAAATAGATAAGATGCAACTTCTTAATGATAGCATCAGAAATGAAAGTCAAAAAAAGATGGTAAGAATAATATAAAGACACAAATGAAGAGATCTTTAAATTTAGCTTAATTTAAGGATACGAAATCCAGCAGATCAAGCTCATCTGCCTCAGAAATACACATTTTGTATGTGCTAGTTATGATCAGTGACACCTGGAGTCTCCTGTTTTTATACATGGCACTATTTACAGCACAGTTTGGCTTTTCACATCTGTTACAAAAAGTCATTTTAGTCCATTATTTTAATTAGTCTTTGCTCAAGCAAGGTAGTCATTTTGTAAATAGAAAGTCAAAGAACATATATAATTACTGAAGTTTTAGAGTAAATTGTGGGAAACTGAGACATTAAATATTTCCTACCCCTAGAAAGTTCTTTGATCTGTAGCAATAACATTGACATCTCTAAATACAACCTTGAAAGAAATACTTGAGGGCTTGGAAATCTGGTGTATAACAGAAAATGCCATTCACCAGCTGCTTTCTCATTTCTTAATAAATTAAGGGGTGTTACCTCAAACATATGGTGTTATAATGATCTAAATATTCTTCCAAGATTGTGAAAAAAACACCTGTTGGTAGAAAAGAAATATGTAATTGCAGCAAGCTACTAAAAAATACAAGAAAAGAAAAATCTATACAAACATTGTTTGAAATCAGTGCATTCTGTGGAAGTAAGCCTGCAGAATCTATTTGATCTCTCTCACATTTTAATATGTGACTTTTATAGCAATATAAGATAAATACCATGTAAATATATGTAAAAAAAGAAAGAAAAAAAAAGAAAGAAAAAGAAAAACTTTAAATCAGCAGAACAATGATTACAAGCTTTAAGTACTATATTTTTCCCAAGTATATCACTAGTGCATACCTGCCAAGCCTCTACCTTTCTCTTAGTAGTAACATGATGAAAAATTAAAAAAATAAAATAAAATAATAGTAAAGAAAACAGAATTACAATGATTACAATGATGTCTATGTGAAGTCCCGAATTGTTATTGCTGAAGAGTTGTTTTACATATGATTCATTATTGAATTGGATTAGCTGATAAATTTAATGTGTATTTAGTACATACATTTGGATGCGTAAGTATGGCTTGTAACAAAATTGTAACAAAACCAATCACTAATAATCTGAAGCTGGCTTGGTGGATTTTGAGGGAGGTGGATCTTTTTCTCTCTTCTGAGCTGGGTCTCCCCTAGTCAGCAGAGTCTGCAACCTTGATGGAGTCATCCAAGATTCAGAGGAATAACATTCATTAAATTATTGAGAGATTTCTTAATAACTAATATTCAGAGGTAAAATTGGCTAATTTGGTAATAATGATTAATAAGTGCTACAGATACAACGATTTTAGGCAACAGCTACTACAAAGAGTAAAGAGGAAATGAAGATAAAGAGAAAATAAATAATTAAAAAAAACAAACAAACAAACATGGAAAGAGACAGAAAGACAAACAGATACAGCAAAACAGAGACGTTCACTACTCTTTAATCCAATCGTGTCTTGGTGATGTTGATCTTTCATAGTGGAGGGTCATCCAAGATTGTGGGGTTAAACTGATCACTAACAACAGCAACTGTCTACAAAGTGTTTTGACTGTCTGCTGTTGATTTGAGACATTGCATTCCTTACCAGTCTCAGAAAACCACATAGGTAAAAAATGTTATACTGGATAAGTAACAAGTAATCTATTTTTTTAAAGAACAGGAGCTACTTGATAAATTAGTTGTCATTAGGAGATCTGCATAAACCTTCAGAGAAGGGACAAAGTAATAATTAAAACGAATACTGCTATAATTAATGATCCTTCAGAAAAAATGTGTTCAGCTTGTCATAAACAGGAAAAAAAAAAAAAGAACTAAGAAACTTAGTTCAGTTATGGAAAGTGTTTCTAAAGATATTAAACTTTAAAAATTACAACAAAGTCTACAAGCATTGAATTCTGATAGCTGATACATCAAATCATGTTCTCACGATCGATTCATTAGTTTTTAAACTGCCACCAAAATTTGAATTCTCTAGTATCCCTCATGGTTTTAAATTATCCTGGCCTAATAGTACATAGTTCAAAGAACATAATGCATAAATCAAATGTTCCTGCTGACTTGGTCACTGCTCAGATCATAGGTTAAATATTGTTTGCTTTTTTTTAAGTTTAGAACATAAACCATGGTGCATCTCAGTAAATATGATTTTGCCATTAGTAGTAGAAGGCCATAGACCTTGCACTGACATGACACTGAAGGCTGTCAAACTTGTTTGAGCTTGCCCTGATCTTGTTGTTTTTGCCTCAGCAGTACAGCCAGGGGACTTCAGGGAGCAACTAATCTCGTCCTACAGCAGACATTTGAATTTGTCCTGTCAGGTCATGATTACTTTGATTATATTGTTACAGATTTGTCCTACATACTGTAAAAGTGTCCCATAATTCTCTTTCTTGATTTGGTAGCCCACCTCTACCAGATGTCCTTGTGACAAAGTGACGTATCCAGTACTGGGAGATCGAATGCGTCAAAATTCTTCCAAGGTATATCTAGATGTTTCCTGAAAAAAGAACAAGGAATTTGTAGGCAGTATGAACATAGCCTGAACCCATCTCACTGAAAACCATACACAGTTACACAGTACAGAAAGCCAGCTTGGGCAAATCTTCATGACTTTTAGGTTCTTAGTGTTTGACAAATTCAAATAAGTAGAAATAAGATCAGATAGAATAGCAACACTTGGCAGAGCACAATGCTGTACTATGAATTTTAAAATATCTTTAAGAATCTATAGCTCAGATTCTATAATTTGTAATAGCTCTTCTGTAGTCAGTGGAAAAATATTTTTGCCAGATTGGAATACATGCCTACATATTTTCATCCCCTTTATCATATATATATATATAATCTTCAATTTTCAATTTTATTTCTAATGACATAGAATGGATTTCTGTGATTTGCATGCTTTTTGTCTAACTAATTGCCATACAATATCTCCCCTAAACAGCTGTTTACTATGCAGTGAATTTTAGCTATTATTTCATTCCCCTTAAATTTAATGAGAAGTGCACTGCTGAAATCCTTGTTTGAGCAGTTATGAAAAAGAAATGAAATAACAAATTTCAGTCTCTACAAGAAATCTTTCTGTTTGACTCACTCAGTATTCAATGGCTTATCTTGCTGAGCTGCAACTTCTGTGCTTCACTGGACAGTGTAGTATCATAATTGGCACTGCTGGTTAACTCAAGAACCATCATCCATCAATTCACAGGTCCCAGTGTAATATGAAATGGGATTCAATGTGCACAGTTGTTTTCAAATTAGGAAGGAAAATTCTAAGAAAGAGAAGAATGCACTATTAAAAAACAAACAAACAAACAAACAAAAAAGAAAACGCCCTAAAATAAAAACCTCTCAATTCATGTTCTGAGTATTGCTTTTAGACTCCAGTCAAATAAGTGGGTCTGAGGCTTCTCTGCTTCATACAATGTACTTTAATTTACTCGCCTGGAATCCAAAGAAAGAGAAATAGAATAGTGAGAAATTAACAAACAAACAAACACAAATCATAGTCTGTGGTTTTTAAAATTTTGTTTTGTTTTGTTATTTAATTTTTCAAAAGTATATAAAGGATATAATAATTTGAAGGGACAGTATCCTTGTACTACACATCATCTGAAAGCATTACTTAACTAAAACAATATTCAACAAATAATGCCATTACGAAAATCAAGTCAGGAACGTTAGACTACAACTTATTGAATATCTTATCTGTGATGTCTGTGTACTTATATGTTTCACTCTTTACTGAAATAATGAAATATATATATATTTGTTAATCATTAAATGGGACAGTAACTCAAATAAATAAATAAATAAATAAATAAATAAATAAATCCAAACATTTGTGATTAAAGATTTTTATAAAATGCTCAACAAGTATTTCTGAATTTTGGAGTAATTTCTATTGAATCTTAGTGCTTCAGTTTGTATACACCACATACTCAGGATCTGAATTTTGATTTTAGTTTAGGTATAGTATTGTACAAAGTGTTTGGGGTGTTGAATATATAAAGAAGAAGTATGAAGAGACAGATGAAAAAAGGCAGAAATGTGCAGTAGCCTGAACATTAATAATGAGGAAGAGAGATGGAAGTGGATTTTCAACCATATTATTTCTTTACTTCAACACAGTGCTATATACACAGTCTCCTAATTATTTACATTCATCTTGTATGTCAAAGTAAATAATTTCTTGGCTGTTTGTCTCTTTGGCTTTTGTGAGCCATGACAAAACTTCTCTTTGTAGCATAAAAGAATTGTGTCAACTGAATTTCAGTTTTTCTCCATCCCGTCATTGTCTGACAAGTGTCTTGCTTCTTTCTTGATATTCATATCCTTCCTTCCCCCCCCCCCCCTCACATTTTCTTGGTTTACCTAACAAATAGCTAATTTGAACCATACTCATTTCAACAAAACAGTCTTGTATCCATAATAGTGTCCAGGCTCTAATGGAATGACCAGCTTCACTGCTCCTGCCCAGTCCCTGTGGCTTCCCCCATTTTAGACGCTCTGGCTGTCAGTTACTACTCAAGTGATGCTGCAGCAGGGCTGATTATGAGCTGCATCCCATCTCATAGCCTTGGCATATTTCACTTAATTTAAGAAATTACACTGCATGAATCAACTTCTGAGCACAGCTACACTTCTGTAAAATAGCTAATCTCTGATCCAAAGTTAATAAGATGCAGTCAGAATATGATTTTTCTCACATTATTTCATGGATAGAGAAACTGTGCTGTATGTATATCTACATAGGTCCTATATGATTAGATGGGATCCCATTATCTGTATTTCACACATGCACTCTTTTGCAGAACACTTGTTCTTCCTTAGGTATTGAAATGCACACAAATAAATTTAAAAAAAATCAGGGGATTAAGTAGAAGCTAAGAGGAATTTCCAATGTAACATACTTCCAGTAATAAATCTCTCTTTCTCACTGACTTATTCAGTTCCATGTAAAAGTCATGAGCTGCATGGTGACAAAAAACTCAGCAATCTGAAATCCTGATAATTGCCAATGGCTTGATCTACTGCTTCTTTAGTGGTACCATCATCTGCGGAAACATTGAATACAAATATATTCCTAGTGTTTTTTGGTTCTGAATAAAAGAAGATAACATATGTGGATTCCACCTTTTCTGCTCTGCATCTGAAAATGTACAGTGATTCAGGATTTTACTGCATAGATAACACAAAGCAAGTGGTGATGGTACCTACTTCTGTTCTTTAAGCATCTTAAAAACTGATGCTAAGTGTCATCTATGAGAAAAAATGCAATAGACAGCATTTGGTAAAAAATATATATGTATATATATTCTAGAAATATAATTCAGTGTTCTTAAGTGATTACATAAATTTGAGTCATCTAACACAATTACAACTTTATAATGTGCCACTTCAGAAGCAAGAAATCTGCACATGACTGAATAAGAAACTTTCAAGATATTTAAGATCACATCATTCCTTTTGTTTCAACTTCTTTAGATGTAAAATGGTCTTTTTATAATTCTAACTTCAGTTTTTAATTTTCATGGTAATGTTAGCATTATCTCTCAAGAAAAAAAAAAAAAAAAAGCATACGAAACTCAGATAACTGATGAATACAGATCCCTTTCCTACCTCTCAGATATAAAGTACAGTCACTTTTAGGCTTCATGACGTAGGTTTCACCACCATAATTCCTGATTATTCCTGATATTTTGTCCATTATAGAAAGAGAGTCCTTGAAAGGTAGATATCCAGAAGTTTAACTTGTGATCTCTTGTTGGAGAAGTCAAATTGGTATAATGGATGAAACAACAATTACAACATTGGTGGTCTCCTAAAAAAAAGAAACACAACTTTGAAATTAACATACCAGAAACCCCAGTGATCTTCTCATTTGTCCTTATCTGTCATCTCTAATTCATAAAGCAAAGCTAATCAAAATAAAATTAAAATATTTAGTACAAATTCCTAGTAAGAATTATGGACCAAACATGACTTTGGTAGAATGTACAAATTATCACTGGAACTATTGCTTTCATAGAGCAGTTAGTGATACTGTAGGAGTTACTGTAGTAGTACTTATGAGGTGCTATTCCAAAAGAACTTATTAGGGGTAAGAATATATAAAGTTTGATTCTATTAATTAATTAATTAATTTATTTATTTATTTATTTATTTAACAGTCGAAGTACTTTAGTTGCCTATTTGAATGAAGAAAACATGAATATAATATACACAATCTGGTTCATATGCACAACATATAAGTTTCATTATTAGTTCTAAGGCAGCTAAAAGCACTGTTAATCAAAATTAATGTGTGCCTAGTAGGGAAAATTAGGCACTTGTTTGGGCTTCCACAAATGGAAGCACTGACACATGAATAAATTTGGGATTTCCCAAAGTGAAACTGTGGACTCCTAGGACATCCAGAAAGGAAACAATGTGGAGGAATAGATAAAATGAAACAAGGTATGCCAAATTTAGAAATGAAGTGTCAATGAAAATAACAAAATTAGATATAGGTTTAAAAGTGACAGGGCATATATGCGCAAATATAAAACAAGACATTTTAAAAATAATTAATTACATCTGAGAAATATGATCTGAGGAGAAAAGATGATATTCTATATTTATTTTTTTTCTATAAAATAATTTTACATGAGTTCTGTCTTCAGATAAACTGCAGTGAGAACTGCAGTGAGAACTACAGTCAGAATTTAACCTTTTTTTTTAACTATTGTAGGGTGCTTAAAATATACACAGATCATAATAACAGAAGATGGGGGATTATAAGCACAATCTCTTCTCTCTATATTCTGCCCATTGCTAGTTCTTACCTTCTTTAATCCATTTTGTGTTGTGCATTTGTTATATTTGGAAAGATTACTGAACCACGTCATCAAAGCTGAGGAAGAAAGAGGAATTAGGTGCTAATTAATACACAGAAAATGCAGTTTTTTTATGCAAGTGTGCCAAAGAATGTTTTAACAGAATCAGTATTATTTTGTACTTTCTTTGATTCATATCATGGTGGTGGTCAAAATTCCACAAATTTTAATTAAGACAATCTATTTTAACTAAAAATGTTTGTAGCACTGCCTTTATGATGATGATGATGATGATTTTAGGTGAGAGAAAAAATACTTGTCACCAAAATAAATGAATTACAAAAGAAAATCATTTTTTCTTTATAAAGTGCTCAGTGAAGCTGTAGCTGTGAACTTTTTTGGGTTTAGATCTCTGCTCAGTTAACAGATCAGGGGAGGAATACTCTTACTTCTCTTCCCTGAAACAAAATCTGATTAGCTGGAAAATATTCACCCTGAACAGTGACTGACAGCATGAAGATTAAGCACAGCAGTATCCGAATAACTGTGTGAAGAAGAAATTAAATCCAGATAAAGTTTTTTTCACAGAAAACTTGGATTAATTTTATTTCTTAGGTCAGTGCAAGAGGCAAGAGATATTTTTTATTATTATTTTTTTATTTTTTTATTTTTTTTTAGGAGAAAATATTTATATGTCATGTAATCATTGAATAGTCATTAGAATGTTCTTTTGTGGAAGAAAGTTTCACAAGAGAGATGTTTTCTCATTTTTTATTGTATATGTTAGAGAAAATGAAGCACATAGAGAAATGAATTGACATCTCCAGGAAATAAGTTAGTATATGAGTATTAGAGCAAAAATAAGGGAAGCACACTGTACAGTGAACCCTCAAAGACAGGGAAAAGAAACAGAAGAGAAAACTCGTGTGAAGAGAGAAGAAAAAAGCTAGGTTAAAAAGACTGTACTTATGGATGATTTGATTGCAACCTATTTCAGTCTCCCTGCTGTTAGTTGAGAAATCTCTGAAGCATACTATAGAATGGAGAAAAAAAAATTTAAAAAAAAAAAATAAAAAAAATTGAATGATCTATGATTGCTTCCTTGAACCACAGTATTAACAGCCCAACAAGGAATAGTTTTGGCTTAATCTAGATTTAATTTTAGCCAGTGACTAAGACAATAGTGGTAATTTTTTATGTATTTGTATAAACTCGTAGTAAAATAAAAGACAGTAAAGGTAAATGTCCACAGTCCACAATACAGGTTTTGTTGTTGCATTTTTTGAAATAGCATAATTGTTAACTGTATACAGAAGGAAAACAAATGAGTATACAAGGGAATTGGAAAAATGAAATAAAAATGTAATGATAAAGAAAAAAAAAAAGCTAATAGTGAAGTGAGAAGCAGTAGCTGCTAGAATCAAAGTAAACCAGTCTAATATGTGCTACCTGATAATATATTGAAACAAAGAAAATACTATTGTGCCAGTCTAATTCACCCATAAGCCATTCATTTAAAAGTGCTGTGACATATATGCAATTCTGAAACGTAGTTGATGTGTGTAACAGCTTAAATGGTGTAGACAATGTCATTCTTAGTTACTGTTTTTGCTCTACCATGCACAGTTGCATGAGGAGGCATAAACAGAGATGATGAAAAACTGGGCCATTGTTATAAAAGCTGAACAATGCTCTTGTGTTCATCACACAGGTCTAAAGCAGTATACAGATTTCCCGCTTGTGACATAATTTTCAAAGCACAGGATTTTAATTCAACATCATTTGCTCTACAACATAGTATTGTAAATAATTAATAAATAATATTATATTCTATAATTTAAAGCTTAATAACTGTTTTATGATCTTGATGAAAATTAGTGAGATCAAAGTGCACAGAATCTTTAAAATCTAAATTACATATACTGAAGAAAGAAAAGGTTTCTACATAAATGAACCTCGAGATAAATTAAGTCAGTTGCCTGTAAGGAAAAAAGTACTTACTAATTTTTACTTTACATTTCCTGTAAGTTCTACAGATGTCTTGTTATTCAAGATATATTTTCTTGCTGAAACCTGAATTAATAACTAATCAAATATGTAGCAGCAAATTTGTGTATGAAGATTTTTGTTGTGTAGCAAAGAATTCAGGTACACGAGATTTCTGAAGTCTTTATATTGCCTGATGTTTCATTATCTACGTGTTAAAATATAAACAAACAAACAAACAAATAAATAAGTGAAGATATTTGTAAGAAAGAAAAGGAAGACTTTTGAACAATGAATTATGAATGCTTCTCTGAAAGTAATGCCTCCTATTTTATTATTTTAGCCCATGATATCAGGGGCAGATGTTGATCGTATAGCAGTAGAGGTTAAATTTTCCCTCCTATATTCTTTTACATTTTCTTGCTGTGTGACAGATGGCGGAAAAGGAGTAGCCTGACCCAATGGCATCTGGCATGGGAATGCATATGTATAACTGAATACCTCCACGCAGAAAAAATTGTACACATAGTGCAAAAGCATGGTCTCTTACACTCATAAGTTTAAAAAAAAATGCAAGTACAAGGTCTTACACCTAGCATTATCAATACAAGCTGGAGGACAAAAGGATAGAGAACAGCCCTGATGAAAAGAATATGGATATGAGTCAGCAATGTGCACCTAAAAAGCTAACTGTATGCTGGGCTGCAGCAAAAGAAGGGTAGTCAGCAGGTCAAGGGGACTGATCTTGTCCTTCTTCTCTGCACTGGTGAGATATGAACTGGAGTACTGCATCCAGATGTGGTGTCTTCAGTACAGGAGAGACATGGGCCTGTTGGAGTGTGGCCAGAAGACGGCCAATAATGAATCAAGACATGGAACAGCTGCCCTGTGAGGACAGACTGAGAGAGTTGGGATTGTTCTGCCTGGAGAAGAGAAGGCTCTGAAGTGATCTGATAGCAACCTTTCAGTATCTAAAGGCAGTCTTTAAGAAATAAGGGGACAGAATTTTCAGCATGTCTGTTGCGATAGGACAAACTGAAAGAGGAAAGTCTTGGATCTGATATAAGAAAAAAGTTAAGGTTAGTGAAGCACTGGAACAGGTTGCCCTGATCTGTCATAGATGCCCATCCTTGGAGATATTCAAGGTCTGGCTGAACCAGGCTCTGAGTAACTTGATCAAACTGTAAGTATACCATGTTTACTTCATGGTAGTTGGACTAACTTACACTCCAACTCTAAACAGCAATGAAGTACTCCTGAGATACTGTCCTTAGCTCTTTGAGTGATTTTCAGAGTGACTTACGTATATTCGCCAAGAGGTTTTAGACCAATTGAACCTTGCTATGATACTGAACAGTAGCAGTATGCATAGGTTTGGTGCAGGCATGAGACAGAAGAAAAATAAGTATTTTCAACACAGCCACATGTATCCTGAAGAAAATTAATCCATTTTTCTTGTATACATAAATCTTTCTAAGTGAAGAATGTTCATACAATCAAAGCATTCTGATCTTAAAGACCCCTGGACTCAGTTCATTGCAGGCAGTGCAAAAATAACTTAATGAATCTGTGCTTCATTTCTCTAAATAAATAAATAAACAAATAAATAAAAACAGATAACACTAATTCTTTTTCTTTTATCTTCTTTGGATTATGAAAGTTACATTATTTTTAACAAGATATGCCCCATTTCATACCTGTATTCTGTTTTTATAGCATGTTGAGAGCCTAAATTGGTGAGCATCTCAGAATGTTACTTTGTCTAAAAATAATATGAAATATTAATCTAAAAAAACATACATCCAGTTCATCATCCCAAGCACCAACTTTGATAAGTTAAATAATTAATTACTAATGTAAGATTTTGAAATAGTCATTAGTACAAGGTCTGGAACTTACTGTAACAGAAGAGCAAGAAAGTTTTTGCTCTCCAAGGGAAAACAAACCAGACAGTGAACTCTGCAAGAATCTCAGTGCAGAAAGAAGTAGTGACCTCACTCATGAAAGTGTTGTCTCCAAGTATTCAAGCAAGGTCATAACTAAAGCACAAATAAATACACTCATACAGCGCTATTTGTTGCCTGGGGCTCTGATAGATCATTTGCAAAATTTATAATACTGATATTATTATTATTATTCCCCACTGTCCCAGTGGTGTCTCTGTATCTACACATTAATATTGACATTTTTCAATGTGAAGTTCAGTTGATTCAGTATTTTTTTAAACCTCATCTTTTTCAGTGAAAATTCTGGGAATTATAATCAATACAGAATATCTTCTCAAAGCCAGAGCAAAAGAGAGGAACAAAATTAATTAAAGAACAACATTAATGATAAAACCTGCTTAAGATGTTTTCACTGACATTGACAGTATATTGTTCTGAAAAGACCTACTCAAGGAACCTAGATTTGGGTACAGTGAAGCCTTTCACATGTCTCACATCTCAAAGAAGAATTCTAACTAGAAGGTTATAAGGCAGTAATCTCAAGTATCTTGACTTCTAAGGAAGTGAAAGCCTAGAATTCTGATAAATCCTATGGATACTGCAATTCCAGTCCAATTTCACTCTGGACAGTAGGAATTGTTCAGCCCTAAAAAGAATGCCAAAACTAGACAGAGTCAATCCAGTCTGCTAACTAGCTGGAAATTCACTTATTTCTGTGATAACTTTGAAATGTAAGAGAAATAATTCATCTTTTAAATAGCATGTGATATTGGCTATTGATAAGTAATGAACTGAAAAAGCCCTGAGCACTGATATAGAAACTGCTTTTGCTATCACTATCTTATTATATTGTGGAGACAATTGTTGAATATAATGATAACCAGAAAATTATTAACATATGAACAAAAATAGCAAACACAATTTTATGTTTTTAATATTATTCAGAATTTAGAAATTATTGTCATAATTTTTATTAAATAATTCAGTAGGGAATCCATGTAACATCCAGTGATTTTATCTTTAGAACAATGATATTTATTTTCCCTGTATACATATGAACTAATAAATAAATAAATAAATAAATAATGTCATCAATCTGATAATACAATCTGTTTCATAATACATTTTTTGCCAGATTGAATAAGTGTTGAAGCACAGAAGATAAAACATATTTTTAAATCACTGCTCCTTTTGTATTGTGGAAATCAACATTTCTGATACAGAAAAAAAAAGCTTATGTCTGTGTTAAATGTAATGAAATTATCTGCTGTTATTATTCATTAATGTTCTAACCATTTTCCCCTAAGAAATATTTAACAGTCTAAGAAGGAGCATATGTTTGTGCAAATTATATTCTCCCTTAAGATTTCATAAGAAGCTCATGATAATAAGCAATTATGCATTACTTCTTTGGCTTAAACTTTTAGATTAATCACAGGAAGGTTTTCTGCATAGCCTTATTGCCAAGAACACACTTTAATGTGACAAGTTTATCCTCAATTATGTTTTGATAAAGAGTCTTCTTTGTACTATTAAGCATGTTTTTGTTTAGTTCAAAGATAGTGTATTCTCTCTACAGATATTTTAATCTAAAAGATGCTCTGTTGAATATATTGCTTTTCTTGAATAATTAATTTGATAAAACTATTCTTCTGATTGGTCTCCTTTGCATGCACTGCTTAGCTTTTGATGATTAAGGCGACAAGATAATACAATGCCATTATGCAAATATTGTAAACAACAGGTAAGTACTATGCAGCCACTGAAGAAATGAATCTTTTGTAGTTTTATCTTATTGTTTGTAGATGCCAGCTAAACCATATTTAACATCTTTTTTTTTTTTTTTTCCCCTGCAAATAATTCGCATGTTTGAATAGTTCTATACTTTCTGTTTAAAAGAAGGGAAAAAAAAAAAAAAAAAAAAAAGTCTAACAAACAAAAAAAAAAATTCAGTGTTCTGTACTTCTATTTGACATTATCAAAATGTACCACAGTGGCAATATGTCATGTTATGTCATAATACAAAATGACAAGCTCTGCACAAAACATGAGCAGCAGATTTTTTTATCTGGTAATAGTGAAATAAGTATGAAAGGTATAAATGTCTTCATTTATAAAAGGATTAAACAGTATAACTGAGAATGAATAAAATCTTTTAAAGAAAGCATAAAAATTGTTATATTTTAAAGAGAATTAGAATAGAAGAATTAGAATAGGAACTTTTTTTGTGATAAAACAGAAGGTATAAACATTTAAGTGGTTGGTTTTTGAATGATAATTGTAGACGCTTTTGTGTTGATTGAGCATGTCAGCTTCACTAGGTAGAAATCAAGTGGATTTGTATTGTGCCTGGAGCACAGAAGAGAGATGTTCAGTTGCAGGTTGTTCTTTGCCAAATAGCAGATCATAATGAGAACATGCTCATTGCTACGAGTTGATCACTGGAGGTGGGTGAATAAACTTTTCCATCAGTTTCCTAAAGACAGTACAAGAACTCAGATCTTCAGCTAGCTGTATATGCAATTAAAACATACCCTATTTGAACACAGATTTGTTTGGATTATGATGTAACAGAGAAACAAAAGAAATAAATGAAGGTTATGTACAATTATGTTTTTAACTGTTCATTTGAAATATGTGTAATCATATATATCAGACTTGGTAATTTAAGCAACTACGGTGACATTCTTTCCTTTGACATATCTCACTGAAATGCTTAAGACTTAGCTCATTGTTTCATTTCTAGTTTTAAAAACTACAGAGATTTAACAGTTGCCAGAGTGCATGTTGGCTTGGCAGTCTCAGGTACTTATCTTCAGGTAGAAAGATGAATTATTTTGTTGGGGTTTCTTCTTTCACTCACTATAAAGCAATCTAAACTAAGATGAGATAGATTCTCCCTTATGACAATGTTCTGATGCTAGCATGAAAACACTCTTTTTTGTTTGTTTGTTTGTTTATTTGTTTTCTCAGTCCACTAAAAGAAAGAGGTTAGATAATGTTACTCCCTGTACTGGTTTTATCTGGGATTGAGTTAATTTTCTTCATAACCATCTGTATTTATATATGTCTTGCATTTGGAACCAAAACTTGATAACATACCAGCTCTTTACCCACTGCTGATCAGCACTTAAGTAGTGTCAAGGCCTTTTCTGTTTCTGTTGGGCTACTTTAGTGGAGAGGAAGCTAGGGGTGCACAACAATCTGGAAGGGCATACCAAGGACAGCTAACCTCAACTGACCAAATGGATATCCCAATATCTATGACATTAACAGTCTCAAAAAGTGGGCCCATAAGAACTTAAAGAGGTTCAGTGAGGCCAAGTGCAAGATGTTGCACTTTGGTTGGGGCAATTCCAGATATGTGTTCTGACTAGGACAAGAACTCCTTGAGAGCAGCCCTGTGGAGAAGAACTTGGTAGTCCTGGTGGATGAGGAGCTGGACATGAGCCAGCAGTGTGAGTTTGCACCTCAGAAGAACAACTGTTTCCTGGACTGAATCAAAAAAGGGGTGGTCAGCAGGGAGAGACACTCTCTCTCTATTTTGCCCTACTAAGGTCTCACCTGGAGCACTGCATCCAGGTTTCTGACCCTCAGCAGAAGAAGGATGCAGAGGTGTTAGAGTGGGTCAGAAGGGGGGGCACGAAGATGATCAAAGGGCTGAAGTATGTCTCCTATGAGAAAAGCCTGAGGGAGCTGTGCTTATTTAGTCTGGAGAAAAGCAGGCTCCAGGGAGACCTCATTGTGGTCTTCCAGTACTTCAGGCATGTCCAGCCCCTGGCCCGCAGTTTGCAAGTGTCCTGGCACAGCTCACAATGTGGCCACTCCCTGCCCAATGCCATTGTGGCAGTGGCTCTTCTATCACCAACTAGCCCCCACAGCCTGGTGTGCACAGCTGCCACCCAGCGCCAACCAAATATTGGTGTGCTATCTAGGCTGAAACCAGAGCACAGGTAGGGTGCAGTGCAGTGCTAAACAAAATTGTGACAAATAAGTTTATAGATTTTGATGCATCAGCTAAACATAGTCCTGCGAACAGCAAAAAAATATGCAGTCATGCTTTCTGTTGTGATAAAGGAGTTTGAGAATAGGTTTCAAGATTGCCTAAAAAAATCATTAATTTTTTTTGGTTTATTCACAACTCCATTTTTAGTCAACATAAATACTCCATGTGTGAATTTTCTAATGAGCTGCAATCCAAAATTTGCTCACGTCTCCTTACCAGCCTTTTATAAGTCCTCTCTTACCAGAGAGAAATATCCATCGCTTCACAGTCACTCTTTCTTCATGTCACTGCTTTTTGGCAGTGTGTTTGTTTGTGAACAACGGTTTTTAAGGATGAAGCACAGGAAGAGGAATATTGTCCAAAAATCTCTGACAAACACCTAGAGAACTCATTACAAATTGCAACCATCATTGAACCAGCTCAATATGTTAGTTTCACAAAAATAACATCACATATCTCACTAGTTTTAAATTTTTGTTGCTCACATTTATATATGTGTAAAGTAAGCAGAGGTGATGACAGAGCCTTTATTTGAAATACAGTCACTATAGAAAAAGATATCAAAGAAAGAGAAATTAACTCACAGCAACAGTTTGAAAAAAAAAAAGAAAAAGGAGAGCTGAGGAATGCAGCCTTCTCTGGTTCAAACTCTGGCATGCCAGATAAGGAGATGGGGCGCAAACCAAACAGGCTCTGAATACATAAGCTCTCTGGGAAGCATGACTGGAAACACCGCTGAGAAGGGGAGAGAGAGGAAGGCTGGGTCTAAGTTCCTCCCACTCCAGGCTACAGACAACAAACAGTGGATATGAGCACAATGAGGTGGTAGGTGGTGCATTTCAGCAGTGTCAAAAGTGACAGTGGGTCACCCCTGCTGATGAAGATTGTAATGAGCATAGTGTCGTTCTCTTGTTCATTTCTGGTGAAAATGCATTGCTAATGGTGACAATTTCATTTAAAAATAGTGATTTGTAACTGAGAATTTACGCAAGCAAATGATGTTATTGTTTGTTCGTTTCTTTGTTGTTGTTGTTGTTGTTGCTGTTGTTGTTGTTTATTTTTTGTTTTTATTTTTTATCTGTTGTAGTTCCATGGGAATTATTAGGAGGCATCACTTTCCAAACAACCTTTGTAGATGCAGCCCTATCCAATTCCTCTTCAATGCAGTCCAGGCAAGCCAAAAAGGTCAGACATACATGTAGTACTTGAAGGGATCTTATAAGCAAATGGAGGAGTGGCTATGATCTAATAGTGATAGGATAGGGGTAAATGGCTTTAAACGAAAAAAGGAGAAATTTAGATTAGATGTTAGGGAAAAATACTTAACTCAGAGAGTGCTGAGGTACTACTACCAGTTTCCTAGAAAAGTTGTGGATGCCTCATCCCTTGGAGGTGCTTAAAAGTAGATTGGGTGGGGTACTGGATGACCTCATTCGGTGGCTGGCAACCCTGCCCATGGCAGCGTAGTTGGGAATAAATGATCTTTAATGCCCCTTCCACCTAAGCCATTCTATTATTCTATGATTGCACTCTGCAGTAAAAGCTTTGGGGAAGAGAGAATGCCCAGCATTACAGCATTTGTCCTCCTGGATAACTGTCCTTCCCAAACAGGATGTGACCAATTGCTATCTGCACATGGAAAGAAGCAAATGAACACGTTATTTTGCTTTGCTTGCATGTGCCACTTGCATGTCACCACTTGGGAACAATACAAGAATGTAGTCAGGGACTGCAGAGATGCGACCAGGAAGGCCAAAGCCCACCTGGAGTTGAATCTAGCTAAGGAGATAAAGAATAATAAAAAAGGCTTTTTAAAATACGTTAACAGCAAAAGGAAGGCTAGGGAGAATGTGGGCCCCATACTAAGTGAGGGGGGCGCTCTGGTAACGGGGGATGCTGAGAAGGCGGAAATACTGAACGCCTTCTTCACTTCTGTCTTTAGTGAAAGGGCTCTCCCTCAAAAATCCTGGACCCTGGAGGTTGATGAGAGAGTACGGGGAATGGGAGATTTCCCTTTAGTCAGGGAAGAGGTGGACCGTGAGTGCCTAGGAAACATTAAGGTCCATAAATCCATGGGACCTGATGGGGTGCATCCGCGGGTGCTGAGAGAGCTGGCGGAGGTCGTTGCTGAGCCGCTCTCTGTAATCTTTCAGAGGTCTTGGAGAACTGGGGAGGTGCCTGAAGACTGGAGGACGGCCAATGTCACTCCAGTCTTCAAAAAGGGCAAGAAGGAAGACCCGGGTAACTATAGGCCAGTCAGCCTCACGTCTGTCCCAGGGAAGGTGATGGAACAGCTTGTGCTGGATGCCATCTCCAGACAACTGGGTGATAAGGAGGTTATCAGGAGAACCCAGCATGGGTTCACCAAGGGGAGGTCGTGCTCAACCAGCCTGGTGGCCTTTTATGAAGATGTCACTAGCTGGGTGGACAGGGGGAGGGCGGTAGATGTAGTCTACCTTGATTTCAGTAAGGCTTTTGATACTGTCCCCCATGACATCCTTATAACAAAGCTGAGGAAGTATGGGATAGATGAGTGGACGGTGAAGTGGGTCGAGAATTGGCTGTCTGGCAGAGTGCAGAGGGTTGTCGTTGGAGGTGCGGTGTCTGGCTGGAGGCCTGTGACTAGCGGCGTCCCCAGGGGTCTGTACTGGGTCCGGTATTGTTCAACATCTTCATCAACGACCTTGATGAGGGGATAGTGACCACCCTCAGCAAGTTTGCTGATGACACAAAGTTGAGAGGATTGGCTGACAGACCTGAAGGCTGTGCTGCCTTTCTGCGAGACCTGGACAGGCTGGAGAGCTGGGCAGTAAGAAACGGGATGAGGTTTAACAAAAGCAAGTGTAGAGTCTTGCACCTGGGTAGAAATAATTGCATGCACCAGTACAGGCTGGGGGTAGACCTGCTGGAGAGGGGCTCTGCTGAGAGGGACCTGGGTGTCCTGGTGGACGACAGATTAACCATGAGCCAGCAGTGTGCCCTTGTAGCCAAAAAAGCCAATGGCATACTGGGGTGTATTAAGTAGAGTGTGTCCAGCAGATCAAAGGAGGTGATCCTCTCCCTCTACTCTGCCCTGGTGAGGCCTCACCTGGAATATTGCATCCAGTTCTGGGCTCCCCAGTACAAAAAAGACAGGGATCTCTTGGAAAGAGTCCAGCGGAGGGCCACTAAGATGGTGAAGGGCCTGGAGCATCTCCCCTATGAGGAGACACTTAGGGAACTGGGTCTGTTTAGCCTTGAAAAAAGAAGGCTGAGAAGGGACTTGATCCAGGTTTATAAATACCTGAGGTGTGGGAGCCTTAGTGGTGAGTCTGGTCTCTTTTCAGTACTGCGTGGGGATAGGACTAGGGGTAATGGGATGAAAGTACAGCATAGGAAGTTCCGCACAAATGTGCAGAAGAACTTCTTTCAGTGAGGGTGACGGAGCACTGGAACAGGCTGCCCAGGGAGGTGGTGGAGTCTCCTTCTCTGGAGATATTTAAGACCCGCCTGGATGCCTACCTGTGTGACATGGTGTAGGGAGCCTGCTTTGGCAGGGGGGTTGGACTCGATGATCTCTAGAGGTCCCTTCCAACCCCTACAATTCTGTGATTCTGTGTGATTCTGTGCAGCTTTATTGGTATTACTCTACTATATACTTTCCACAGATACTTACAGATCTGTTGCTTAAGTATCAACTCCATTAGCAACATAAAGCAAGTGCTAAAAGAAAACTACAGCAGTTAGTCACTTGAAATTCTATACAAATGTTTAATTGCTGTGTATTTCATCAGATATTTCTAGAGGTCAAGTTGAGTTCTGCAGTAGTATTCGAAGACTTTGTCACCACTTGATTAATCTCATCACAAGCACTCCATCTGGACTTTCACTTTAGGTGTTTCACAGTTTCATAGTTTCGTGCGGGTTGGATATGTGTTCACTTGGCTTCTTTCCATCAGTGACTTTGCATTGCATTATTAATATTATTTATTATGATCGCTTTTACTATTATTTTCTCAGATACACAATATGTTAATTAAAGGGACAACTATATTTATGAGAGCTTCATCTATCCTCTGTGTTAGGTTAATGCATAAAATGCACTCAGTGGCACTGAGTGTCTGAGAGGTGAAGACTGAATTTATTGCTCTGTTTTCCAAACATACAATAACACACACCATATGTTCATTAATTCTTCACCTATGAAAGGTACTGAAAGTTATCCACAGAAAAAAATGGAAACAAGTGCATTTACTTCAGTAAAGTTTTGGAGATGTATTGGCCTGCAAGTTCTTTTAAAGCAATGAAAAACTGAAAACTAAGTAAATGTCTTAATTTTTTTTCCTATTCAGACGAAACAGCAGAAAACCTCTGTGAAATCTCATCCATAATATTAATTCTATAATTGGAGGAGTAAAATTTATAGCTTTTTAAATTCTCTTAAGAATGATAATTTTAGAGTGCTATTTAGCATGTTACTGGTGCTATTTAACACCTTTGTAGGTAACATAGACATTCGGACCAAGTGCACCATCAGCAAGTTTGCAGATGACACCAAGCTGAATGGTGCACTTGACACACTAAAGGGAAGGGATGCTATCCAGAGGGACTTGGACAGGCTTGAGAGGTGAGCCCATACTAAACTCATGAAGTTCAACAAGGCCAAGTGCAAGGTGCAAACTCAAGTACATATACAGGGCAGGTAGAGAATGACTTGCGAGCAGCCCTGAGGAGAAGGATTTAAGGTGCTGTTTGATGAAAGATTCAACATGAGCCAGTAGTGTGTGCTTGCAGCCCAGAAGGCCAACCATCAAGAGAAGCATAGCCAGAAGGTTGAAGGAAGTGATTCTGTCCCCCTACTCCACTTTCATTAGACCTCACCTGCAGTATTGTGTCCAGTTTTGAAGCCCCCAAAGCAGGAAGGACACGGAGTTATAGGAGCAGGTCCTGAGGAAAGGCCATAAAGAGGCCGGAACAACTTCCCTACAAGGACAGGCTGAGAGAGCTGGTGCTCTTCAGCCTGGAGAAGAGATAGCTCCAGGGGATCTTATAGCAGCCTTTCAGGATTTGTAGGGATCCTACAGGAAATCCGGGAAGGGAATATTTAAAAGGATGGGAAGAAACAGGATGAGGGGAACTGGTTTTAAACTGGAAGAGGGTAGATTTGGACTAAGTATTAGGAAGAAATTCTTTACTGTGAGGGTGGAGAGACACTGGAATGCATTGCCCAGTTGTGGGTGCCCCTTCCCTGGACACATTCCAGGACAGACTGGAGGGGGCTTTGAGCAGCCTGGTCTGGTTGGAGGTATCCCTGCCTGTAGCAGGAATGTTGGAACTAGGTGATCTTAATGGTCCCTTCCAACCCAAACCATTCTATAATTCTGTGATAACAGCTCTTCATTTAAATTTTGTACAATTAATTCAGTTTTAAGGCTGTCTTAAGCTCCTAATTATAAAGACTAATATAAAACTTGTTTTCTGACTGTTAAAATGGTGCTTTGTTGTAGTCACAAGAAGACACCAACTTGGTGTTTAGGCTATGATGCTTTTGCTTTCCTTTAAATTTAAATGTTACCTTTTTTCAATAAACATTTCACATTTTGCAAAAAAGATGAGACCATATAAATAAATTTCAGTATTCAAATAGTGTAGTAACACAATTCAATTGCCATGTAATCGCAGGGATGAAGTTGCAAACAAAATAGTTTTCTGTGTTACATTCTATATGTAGTTTAAATTGATATCAAGTGATGTTTGCAATTTGGCTGCAAACATAGGTTACAGGCCATAGAGTTAAAACTAATTTATTACTATCATTTGAAGACCTTAACTATAGCATATAAGAGTTAGGGTCAAATTTTCTCCCGAGGCTTTCCTGATACATACATACTTCTTGTATGCTCTTGTGATTTTGTTCAATACACATGATGACTACTCCTTTTTTCTCTCTCTCTCTCTCTCTTTTTTTTTTTAAAGACCCATTCTATTTCCTGATATCTGTTTAACTTAATTGTCACCATACGTCAAAAAGAAGCTGTAAAATAAACAATGCCAAACTGCTAAAACATTTCACACTGTAGTTTTCAATTTTAAAATGCAAACTACTGCAATCTTTTAAAAAAAAAGATTTCCTTTGCTACATATTAGAAATTTTTCTATTATGGAATTAACATGCATACACTTTGCATATTGTGTATTCAAATGCAATTTAAAAAAAAATACATAAATCTGATAGTCTTAAATAAACTTTTCTTAAATTGAGTAGGACTATGAAGTTAAAAGCTCACATCTGAATTAATTAATTAATTAAAAGCGTTTACTGTTCAAAATATAATCAAAGTTTTGGATCTCATCATAAAACCAGAATTAAAGCATTCCTGAAAACAGGATAAAATTAATGCTTTATGAGATGTGTCTATTAGAAACAAAGAGGAATTTATCAGCCTATAGGGCTGAGTCATTATCCTCCAGCCCTAGCTGAAGCTTTTAAAAGTCATAATAGATGTGAATAACTAAGAATCCCATCATAATTTGTAGTTGTGGATCACATCCTTGTATATTACAGATAAAGCATGAAACACAAAATTAGAAGTACACAGATTAAGTACCTAGATGAATGAAAGAGCTACCCAATACCTAGAATCTGTCATTTCTAATTGTGCTTACTATATTACATATGTTAACCTGATATGTGACCCATCTTAATGCCCTTTAATGATTTATTATGAGAAATAATAAAAAATCACTGAATTTTCAAAACAAAGTGAACATTTTGTTTTAACAGAAAAGAGCATTGGTTCTTCACATTATCATTCCACAGATATACTGACGTTGTTAAATGTCTAAACAGGCCTGTATTACATTGAGTGCTTTACTCATAAAAAAGTGCTATCCTGTGTGATTATCAGCCGTCAGGTTTTTCAGTGGGTCTCATAGTTTTAAAAGGAATGTTTTTGGGTTTTTTATTTGTTTGTTTGTTTGTTTGTTTTTTGAATTTCCATCTGCAGCATTATCGCCCATTTACGCTCTGGGCATAAATGAAAAACAAACTAAAACAAAACAAATTAAAACAAAAAAACAGATGTGTAATTTGATATTGTCACTAATACTAAATACTATGTTGTTTTTTTTTTGTTTTGTTTTGTTTTGTTTTGTTTTTTTCAGCATGCAGTTAATGTAGAAACCTAGAGTTTTCCTAGATTTTGCTTCTCATTTTTCAGTTACATGGTTAACCCACAGACATTTTATCACTTGAATTCTAGCTGAAGTTAACCAAAGGGAAATAAAAGTTATGGAAAATAAAATAAAATAAAATAAAATAAAATAAAATAAAATAAAATAAAATAAAATAAAATAAAATAAAATAAAATAAAATAAAAAATTCTAGGTGAGTACATTATTAATACACTGCAAAGAGGGCATGGAAAAAAAAATCTATGCTTTTGACACTGAAGACAAGGAGAGCTAATGAAAACTTCTACAGGAAGAAGGAAGATTGTCTCTACTTTCTGCTAGTGACTATTTTCAAAGTAGATAAAAAGGAAATTTGGAGGGAAAAGTCCTTTAAAATGCTCCTTCTTTCTGTGAGAACTTTTCTGTGTTTCAAAAAATAGCATTTTTTAAAAGGAAGACTTTAGATGACAACACTCTCAAGGTGTAGAAAATCATGCTCCAAAACTGTAAGAAATGAAGAGCAGAAGTGAAAGTTTGAGACAGAAAAGGTTTAAGTGGGAAGTAAAAGGAGCAGATAGATGTGTAAAACTGATTGGAAGTCTAGATGACATAAAACAAAATGAAAAGCAAACAAAAATACATATTTATTTTGATACTAATGTGAAAATAATCAGGTAAAAGTGAGATTCTTAGGGAAGAGCTGGTATGAAGATAGACATCCCACATTTTTAATATAATTATAAGCTCTGCAGATCCACATTTTTTTCCAGGCTACAGTTACAGATTGAATTTTCCTGAAAAAATGATACTACCTATTTAACAGCGTGTGTTATAAATGCCTTTCTAAATTCATATAGTCTTATGAAGTATAGTCTTATAGAAGTATATAGTCTTAAAATTTGCAACATTAATTAACTTAAATAGGAGATTTTAAAGAACAAATAAGAAGAGAAAAATTGCATTTTAAGGTAACAAAATGACAAAACAAAAACAAACAAACAAACAAAAATGAAGAGGGAGATGAAATAGAAATTTAGTTGTATTCTATATGAATTTACATGAACATATTATTATCCACATTATTTCCATCCTCAAAACTGAATCAAATATGAACACCCGTTCTTCTTGTTAATACTTTAATTGAACATATGTTTTGTACATAATTTGCCACATAGTTTTAATAAATTAAATAACAAAAGAGTTGCAAACTTCAAAAATAAACTGTGCCTGCTGAAAGAACAGGGTATGAACTCAGTCTTACTAACCTTACCTTAACTAGTAAGGATAAAAAATTTCCACATCATCTAAAAATGGGTGAAAAAATAGTCAGAATTCTGAGGTGGAGGAAAAAGGAATAGTGCACTAGACTCACTGAAATATTGAAAGATAATGCAACTGGATAAACATATTATCTGGACATCAAAGTTTTCAGAAGTCAAAGAGAGTATAAAGAAGATCCAGAGGTGAAAGAAACAAAAAGAGAAATGAGATTGGAACAACAGCAGAAAATGCTATCTACAAAAACTGACATTCTAATCGCCATGACCAGCAAAGGTAAAAACAATCTTGCTTGTTGCAGATGCTCATTGAATCAAATCTTCAGTGTTAAGATGATTTTGGAAAACATGACTATCACCTCCATTACTGCCTACTACTGTTAACACAACAGATAAACTGGTCGTGAATTATCCGGAGTCTTCATGACTTGCTCTGCTTCTTGTTTATATCTTCAGTCAGTCAGCTGTTGAGCTTCTTTTCTTGGTATCTCCCTTCCTCCATTCTTCCTTTCACCCCACCCTGTGTTCAGTGATATTTAGTCGCATAATGACATTTCCTTATAAAGTGACACTCTTTTCACCCTGAAGTGACATTGCAACTGTTGGCAATGGCTTGCTGAAATGATCAGAAGAGACAAAAGAAAAACATATAATGGCCATTAATCGTTGTTGTTACTGTTATTGTTACTACTGCGTGCAAAGTACTGTACTGATAATTTTTATTTTTATTTTTCTGTCTTCTTGGGATCACTACTAAAAAATCTTGCCCAACTGCAACATATGTAGTTTCACATTCATTAAATTACCTTTGCGTATTCCTGATGACAGAAGCTACAACACCTCTCATAAAATGAGCTACTCTGAAAGCACTAAAACCATTACAGAACAGTCTTGTATCAAGTAAGAAACTGGATGTACCACACTGTATGCAAAAAACTCAGTTTTAAAAAGCATTTTTTCCTATCATCGTGTTGCTTAAAAGTCATTACCCCCAATCATTTATTTCACAGAATCACAGAATCACAGAATTACCCGGGTTGGAAGGGACCTCAAGGATCATGTAGTTCCAACCCCCCTGCCTGGCAGGGCCACCAAACATACACATTTACTAGATCAGGTTGCCCAGGGCCCCGTCCAACCTGGTCTTGAACACCTCCAAGGATGGGGCATCCACAACCTCACTGGGCAGCCTGTTCCAGGACCTAACCACCCTTCTAGTAAAGAACTTTCCCCTAACATCCAACCTAAATCTTCCCTCCTTCAACTTAAAACCATTTCCCCTAGTCCTGCAAAGACTTCGTGGTGTTTTTAGAAGAGAAGCATTTGCTAAAATCAATGTGAAGTATTTATTTACTTAACTACTACATTATTTTAAAATATAATTAGAAATTCTGGGCCTACTGGTGTACTCAAATTTTAAACTATGAGTTTTCTCTTCCTCTAAAAATAAAAATTTTCTCTATTGAATGACCTTCAAGAAGTACTGCCATATGCTCTTTTACATAAGATTCCTTATTCATTGTAGAAACAAGGAAGAGTTAATCTATTCCAGGAGAAAACACTATCAATAAGGATCCTGTAGTTTTGGCTGAGTATTTATTTCACTGAATTTTTTACCACTGAATCTTAATCATAAGGCTCATTTTGAAAAAAACAAAACAAAGCAAACAAACAAACAAAAAAACCCAACAAGATTCAATGAAGGCTTTGTCATTTATAATAAATTAAAAAGGCTAGATAAATAAAAAATGACTGGATTCTTTTACTAGGCAAAGGAAACTGTCACACTAGGTGGGAAGTTTGATTTAATTGTCTAAACATAGTCATTTTACGTGCCTGAGAAATTCTGGGACATCTGTACAGGGTTTACAATACTCAATAGAGTCCCTTGTAGGAGACTCAAAGGTTTCTAGAGCAGCAGCTGGAGGGCAAAGGGAATACTCTAAGGTATCTCAAGTGGTATTGAACACTCTAAGATGCTCAATTTTCTTCTTGGCTGCAAGTATTTATTTATTTATTGAGTTAGACCAAAACTCAACTGTTTAATGTTCTGCTTCAGACCAGATATGGGATCAATTTTCTCATTTGCATGGATAATTTATTTCTCCATTTTCTCAGTTTCTTCTTTCTAATGAAGAGTTTCTATTTTGATCCTTTAGACATTCAAATATCATTGCTTAGGTAATAAACAGAACCTCAGAATGAGTAGGTCAACTAAATGCTAAACTGTATGTGCAGACTTAAATTAGTCAGGTCCCAGACTTACACCATTTAATTATTTAGTTAGTATCTTACTTCAGAGGTTAACTGATCGACAGTTTTGAGTATAGCCTTAATTTAGTTTGCGACTCTCTCATGTCCCAAGTGACTAACAGGTAAGTGAGCTTCATGGCAGTGCTCAGCCTAATGACATCTAGCTAAAGAAGTCCAGAGAGTAAAAACAGCTATCCAGGGTCTGCCTTAATTCCTGAAAGAAATTAGTCTTTTCTCATTTTAGAGGGAGCTTTCAGGAAGTGTTATTCATAGTTCAGTGTTCAATTTGGTAGTATGAATCTGGTTTTACTGTACTTCTCAGAGCTCTGTTCTTATGCATTCTTAGGAAGATACTTTGTTCAACAAGTCAACTATTGCAAGTCTTGTTTCATTATCTTAACAATGATTATGTATGGCTCTTCTATCAGACTATTACAATTTCTTTTGAGAAAGGACAGCCTCTCAGACATGAGGACAAGAAGAACTAATTGTTGTTGAAGTATGGGCACCCACCAGCAGCTTCCCACCTGGAGGAAACAACAATAAGAACAAATGTATTCACTCAATTAAAGACACTGACATAAATTCTGTAATAGTTTCATTTTTATTTTATTTTCCCCAGCTCACAAGTATCCTGCCAGTTTAGTCTGAGCTTAGTTTTGGATAGATTCCTCTCATTCAATTTTGTTAAATGATATTTCAGATACTAAATAATATCACAAAATAGTCTTCTATTCTACTATTCCTAAGACCAAGTCTTTAAGAAATATATGTCTCCTTATGTATCTTTATGTAACGAAATTGAGATAGTAAATGCTTTAGTAATCTGATTCTGGTTACATGGTTCGCTTGATTTTCCTGAATTTCTTAAACTCTGTTTATGTGTTTGTTCCTTTTTTTCCCCTTCACTTTCTGGGATGGATATCTTCATTTTGTATGATGTATGGTCCTGGAAATGTCCTTTTATGTGACAAAAACAAAAGCAAAACAAAACAAACAAACAAATAAAAACTTATATTGAAGACCAGTATTCTTAGTTGTTATAGTCTATGAGATTTCATTTGAATTATTTTTGATGTATGGATATGAAATATAAAGCACATGAAATATAAAGTACATGTGAACAAGAAATCTATAAGAGGTTAGATTTTGCCTCAGTCTATCAACAAGACCAATTTTCCTAAAATATCTAGTCCTTTGGAAGGTAGTGACATGGAGCAAGATAATGCTGTCAATGTAATTTATAAAGGAGTGGCTGACACACCTTACGACTGTGCTGCTCTTCAGCAAGACGTGGACACACTGGAGAACTGGGCAGCAATAAACCACATGATGTTTAGCAAAAGCAAGTGCAGAGCCGTACAGCTGGGAAGGAATAACCACAAGTATTAATCAGTACAGGCTGGGATATGACCTGCTGGAGAGGAGCTCTGCAGAGAAGGACCTGGGTTACCTGATGGATGACAAGTTGTCTGTGAGCCAGCAGTGTGCCTTGGTGGCCAAGAAGGCCAGTGGGATCCTGGGGTGCATTAAAAGGATTGTGGTCAGCAGGAAAAGGGACACGATCCTCTCCCTTTACTGGTCAGGCCTCACCTGGAATACTGTATGCAGTTCTAGGATCACCAGTACAAAAAAGACAGGGATCTCCTGGAAAGAGACCAGCAGAAGGCTACTAAGACGATAAAGGGTCTGGAGCATCTCTCCTATGCGGAAAGGCTGAGCAATCTGGGTCTTTTCAGCCTTGAGAAAAGAAGACTCAGAGGTGACCTTGTTAATGTTTATAAATATCTTAAATATGGGAGTCAAAGAGACATGGCCAACCTCTTTTCAGTGGTCTGTGGGGACAGGAGAAGGGGAAAAGGCCATAAATTGGAGCACAGGATGTTCCACACCAATATGCAAAGGAACTTCTTCACAGTAAGGTTGATGGAGCACTGAAACAGGCTGCCCTGGGGGGTTGTGGATTCTCCTTCTCTGGAGATATTCAAGTCCCGCCTGGACACCTATCTATGTAGCCTGCTGTAGGAGGCCTGTTATGCAGGGGGGTTGGACTCAGTGATCTCTTCTGTGATTCTGTGATTCTGTGATTGATTGGAGTTTAGGAAATGTAAAAGTGCTCTACAAGAAAAGCAAGAAGAAGAATCCAGAGAATTAAGACTGGCAACATGACATTGGTCTGAGTGAAGGTCATGGAGAAGATCATCTTGAACACTAACCCACAGCATGTACATGGCACTCAAATGATCAGAAGCAGAACTCAGAGCAGATTTATCAAGGATAGGTCCTACCTCAGTAAACTTATCTTCTTTTATGTTGAGATGACCTCCTTAATAGATGATGGAAAAGTCAGGGATGTTAGTTTCCTCAATTTTAGTAGTGCAGTCAACACTGCTTCCCACATTATTTGATGGAGAAACTGGTTGTTCATGGCTTGGACAGCTGTGTGGTTTTGTGGGTGAAGACAAGGTTGGATGGCCAGGCTGAAGGAGTATGGTGAGTGGTCAAAAAATCAATGGCATCCTGGCCTGCATCAGAAACATTATGTGGAACTGTGTTATGAAAAGACTAGTTAAGCATTTGGATTAGGTTGCCCCAGGAAACTTTGGAGTCCTCATCCCTGGAGATATTTAAGAGATGTGCAGATGTGCAACTAGGGGATATAACTTAGTGATGGTTAGACTTGATTCTACGATTCATGATTCACAGATTCTATGATTTTGAAATTAAATATTGCATGCTAGAAAATGCTGAAAAGATTCTAGAGAGGAATCACTACGCATTCAACAACATGAATTTACATATTTATTAAAATCAAACAAATTACATTTATGTAATTTTTACTCTATGTAGCATATATATTTCAAAATATTTTCTCGAGTATCAACACACAGATTTCTCATGTTCATTTATCTTATAATAAACTGCTAGTGCATTACCATATCATTTATATCTAATTAGTTCTATCTTAAAAATATAATCTTTAAGTATTTTATCTTGTACAGCAATTGAAATCAGTAAATGAATGGTATATAATTCTACAGATAGTAACACTCTCTACATTCTCTTTCAGGTAACCTTCTTCCCTAAAATTAAGCCACATTACATTTTAAATTTATTTATGGGGATAAAACCAGCTACTATTAAAGATTATATTAAATATTAAAGGGTGGTAGTTACGGACAATAATGAAATATAGAAATAGTATACTGTAGCTCCTGATAAAGCAGGAAATAAGAGGGTAGTCTAAGACAAATAAAACAAAGCTTCCCAGAAATGGAAACTTTCACTTACCAGTTCCCAGATTATCCAGAAATTTATCAAAGATAAAAATGGTGAAGAGAAGCTCCAATTAGTAGAAAAAAACAAAGCTTCCTAAAATTCTATAGGAAAAACAAACTAAATAACTAGCTAATCTGTTGTTGCATAATATGATGTATTGCAATAAGAATTATAAAGACTTATAACAGTCTTTGAAAAAAGAACAAATACACACACGCACAAAACTCTACAAACAAGCCAACAAAAACACTTTCATCCCACTCTCCCCCCTCCTCCAACCCCCCCCCCCCCCAAAAAAAAAAGAGCTAAATAAAATACCAACCAAAGAAATCACACACAGTTTAGATCCCAAAATAATTGCAATTCAAAGCTAAAAGTTGTGAGGTGGAAAATATATATATATATATTAAAAAAAAAAAAAAAAGAAAAAATATTAAAAAAATAAAAATAAAAAGGAAAGCAGTGAATATGTTTTTACATTAAAAAATAGAATAACCTAACCAACATGCAGAATACTCTAGTTAAAATAAACTCCTAAGTATTAGATTTTTTTAATTATTATTATTATTCATTATGTTTGCTGATTTGAATACTATAATATCTACTAATGAAGTGAATGTTACTTCATTATAACTTTTGTGACAGAATCTGACAGTGATAAATCCACTCAGATTTTATAACCTTATATAGTGGGATATCTGAATACATGAAGGTTAAAATATAATACAGAGCTCTTAAGGTACAATTAATAAACTCAGGTTGTGCTATGAGAGTTTCAGTCCATTCCTTTCTTCATCCTTTGTTGATTGCTTATGTATGTTTTTGTTGTTCTTGTTGTTGCTTGCATTTTTTTTTGTTTGTTTGTTGTTTTTTTTATCAGTTTTATCTCAATTCTCTGGGCACTGCTTGAGATTGATATCAGTGAACATTAAAATTCAAGCATTAACTGGAATCTTTTAACAGGTGTTTATTTAGTTAGATCTTGTCGTGAAATATCCCTCCCGAGACTATAATTTGAAAGAACTGATCTGCTAGATAACTGTTTAAAAGGGAGTGTATTTAAACTTATTTATTTATTTATTTATAATCTAATGGAAACAGTATCAAGGTCCTAATGACCTTGAGCTAGATAATACTCTGGCAAACACAGAGACTGAGATAACAATACTATTTCTATAACATTATCAGTCACAGACAACCACTGACAAACAGAAATTTATGGTCAGTGCTTGAAATCATGTGATTAAATTCTTTCCTTTTCTTTTAGACAGAGATTGATTTAGCAGTCCAACAGTACTTACTGGCACATTTTTTTTATTATTATTATTTTTCCTAATTAACTTAATATCAAGATCATGCTTTGCTTCTATGAGCTGGAAGGGACAGCCTTGCTTCATCTTTTTTTTAATCCTTTCAAATTAATATGCGGAATCCCTTAGGCAGTCAGGTAACTGATGAAGGTATGGGAAGAATTCATAATAAACAAATGTCTTTGAAATGTTAGAATAGATATAACCTCAGTCAGGAAGAAATATTGGAACATATTCATTACAAATACACATATTATAAGAAAGTATGTATCAAGAGCATTACTTAATGCATATTAGATTCTAGCACCTTTGAATCACATATGAAAATATTTTCTTAGTGTACAGTAAGAAGCAAGGCTTCTTACGGAATGTCGTATGTACTGTAGAATCCCTGAATGTTTTTAGTTGGAAAGGGCCTTAAAAGACCATCTAGTTCCACACCACCTCCCATGCACAGAGACATTTTTCACTAGATCAGGTTGGCTAAAAACACATCAAACCTGGTCTAGAACACTTCCTGGGACCCAAGTCAGGGTGATTTATTTGCTCACACTACTATGGGATATCGGACATCAATATTCCTCTGTCTGCTGAATTCATCTCAGCCTGGCAACCTCCTCTCTTAGCCTGGTCAGCAGCTCAAGATCATCCAGTTGGGCACATTTGTGCTCCTCATCTACCCTATAAATGTCCTCTACATTCTAGAGCTCCTTGCAGACAAATGTCTATGCAGCCTTCTCAGTCCTTGGGAGGTCTGCCTGCATTCACATGTCAGCCCAGAGAGGTTGTGGGTGCACTGTCTGCCTCTGTCTGTCTGCCATGTCTGGTTGTCACCATGTTGGTACTAACAGAAAACTTTCCCCTGTTGACCCAGAATGGGATGAGAAGCTAACCCTGTTCAAACTCCCCATGCAAACAGGCCTCTGCTGATGCTCCTGGCTTCTCAGAATCTTCTTCAGGCTGAATAGAACCAGCTTTCTCTCCCCTGCCCTCACAGGTGTTCCACTCTTTGGACCATTTTTGTGGCCCTCCTCTGAATGCACTCAAACAGGTCTATTTCTCTCCTGTACAGAAGACTCCACATCTGGATGCAATAATGCAAGTGAGGCCTCACTACTACAGAGTAGAGGGGCAGGATCACCTCCTTTGACCTGCTGGCCACATTTCTTGATGAAGCCCAGGAAACAGCTGGCTTTCTGGGCTGTAAGGATACATTGCTGGTTCATGTCCCGCTTGCCATACACCAAGTCAGTAAGCAAGCATCCATAATATAAATACGAATTGCTAATTCCTGTAATTTTCAGATGTGACTTGAGCTCAGATAGTAAGGAAATTAGAATAATTATTTCCTCATTTCCAGATTTTTGAAATTTAATAATTTAAATGACTGGGGGCTGCAACAACATTTCTAGATCTAAATATTGTTCTGTTCCCATACAGATGTCTCAGCAAAGAACAAAACAAAACAAAAAAAACAAATTAAAAAAAAAAACAAAACAAACAAACAAAAAAAAACCCCTACATCTTCATTGTCTTCAGCAATGAGGAAATAATTTTTTTTTCATTTGTATTTGAAATTTATTCAAATCTTCAATTATTTATGGAATTTAGCACAAGTCCAAAGGGTATCAATTTTCAAAACAAACAAACAAACAAAAATATCAAAACATCTGTGCAACCTGGTGTAGGGAACCTGCATTGGCAGGGGTGTTGGACTCAATGATCTCTGTAGGTCCCTTCCAACCCGTATGATTCTGTGATTCTATGATTCTGTAATTTAAACAACTAAAAAAATTATTTTATCCTTGATTAGCAGAAGCAGGAGACTTGAAAGTCTCCTATCCATTGTGTTAGATAGCAAGCAATTTCTACAGGATTTTTGAGAGATATCTTCATCTTTGAAATTTGAAAAGCTGCCATCTGGAGCTTTATTCCCACTTTTTGCTGAGTAGCATACTCCAGGCTGAGAAGCCAAGTCATATGTTTGGGAACAGCTTATTTATGTACTCTTCCCTTCACCAAGTAACTTTTAGTGCAAGTCAGTCTTCCAAGAACAAGGATTTGCAGAGGCGAAAAAGAGATTGGAAGGCTTTTTGTGTGGAATGGTCCTGGTATATTGCCTCTGCATAGCCAGTTAATCCAGTCTTCTATTTTTTTACCTTTTTTTTTTTTTTTTTTTTTTTTTTCCTAATTAGTATTTCATATATGCAAGTAGAAAAAAGTAACCGAAATGTGAATGGAGACATAGTAACATATAATGACATTTGAGATAGGCCATGCATGAAGCACTAATAGTCAGCAGTTTCTACTTGTCTTTGCTTGTAACAGAGCTAACATATGTAGTTTCAAAAAGTATTGCTTTGCAGATGCAGTGCACTGATAGCTTAAGTCAAAACATACTCTATTTTTAGACATATGAGTAGTACTGAAATAAGAAGAAAATCACTGCTGTAGTTCCAACATTCATAAGATTGCATACATCTAGTAGTATGTAGTAATAGATATTTTGGAATAATAATAATAAAAGTGTTCACTGAGTTTATGCCAATAACAGTGTTTATCCTTCAGTAGTATACGTGTCCAAACTCTGAGAGCTATGAGTAGATCTCGCTTGCTTATGGAATTCTTTTGTTGTTTTTTATAGAAGATATCAACAGAAAGAAAGTGTAAAAAGACATCCTATCAGAATATTCTGAGCTTTTCAGGATTGACACTAAGCATAATGAGTTACTACATATTACTGTGGATAAATCCCTTTAAATTCTGCTCTACCTCCACACCTTTTTCACCTGGCCTCTTTTTCTCTAAGTAACAGTGATGCAGAAGAATCCAGCAGAGCACAAACTCAATTGGTATCTATCTCAATTGATTAACTGTCTACCAGATTTCATTTTCAGGAACTGATATCTGAGAGAGCTCCAATTCATTAGTGGTTGTCCATTTGTGATTAGAAACTGTGGGAGGCCTAACTCTCACTTTTAACTCATCCAATTTCATACTCCTTGTAGCCATTAAGAGTGTTAATGGTAACTTAACACCTGCATTAGGCTACCAACTTAACAACATGCTACAAATGATATTAAATCAGTGGGTGCCAAACTCAGAGAGGAATAAAAAAATAAAAAAAGACATGATTGTTACTGTAATGTTACTGCAGTTACTGCAGGAGGTATATAAAATAACAAAATGTTACAATTGTTTAATCTACCACAATCAAAGAGTCATCATTTGATGATGACGTGATTGTTATTTTATTACTATCCTTTGTTACTGATTGCTCCTTCTTCAATCAAGAGTATCATTTCTGTTTTCTGTTAATAACTATATTTTCATATATTCTACTTCGTAAGGAATCAAGGTTTCCTAGTTTCTTCACTAGAATAAGCTTGAAGATTGCAGGCCAAGTTAGTAATACGTGGTGCTAGAAAGGGTTATTGCATTTTATACTCTACTTATACAGACAGTTTCCTTAAGAAATCTTCCTCTAAGCTGTATGAAAAAAAACCTCTCACTCTACCAATATATCTCTAAGGATAGATGTGGCTATAAAACTAATGTCTGGATGCTACATAGCCCAGATTTTTATTAGCATTGTTATTATACTGTATTTTCTGTATTTTAAATGAAGAATTTAAGAATTAAAATTTTGTTTTGGAAAACGATCCAAATTTTTCACCTTTCTTCCACCAAAATCATGTGAGCACTTGTTGTTTAAATTTCAGAACATGGCTAAGTCCCACAGATAAAAATTTTTAGTATCTTACCATTTGCCAAAACCTATCCCATTCCGAGTAACAAGATGCCTAAATCCTGTTTGTTTTCAGAAATTAACTATAGAAATATCTATGTTCCCTAAAGGACTTAGTCTGTGAAGCACTGTGAGAATGGTGCATTAGCATGCACATATTAGATTAGGTTGTCATACAAAATGGAGTTACTCTAGGCTCTGTTACTGCACAACAGAGTAATTGGCAGTAATTTCCTATAATATCTGAGGAAGAAAAGAGAGTTCAGGGAGAGAAGGAAGAAACATCTGTTTGAAGCCACTACACTACATACCCCATACAGACAGGGGGAAATGCCAGAATTAGACTTATTTCTGGGAATACCTGGTTAGCATTTAAAAGAATTCATGTAGAAGAAAAGAGAAGGGGAGAAGGAAAATAAATAAATAAATACAGTAAGTAAGTAAGTAAGTAAGAAGGAAAGACAAGAGATCAGGGAAGACTGTTGTCAGGATAACACATAAGTATCATCTTGTGAGGAAAAAAAATAAAAATGTATGAAGTTTCTAATGTTTCTAATGATATGGAATATCACTTTCATTGTCTTCTGGCATACCCATATTATGCAAGTAAATTTGAAACGAGTGATCTTCAGAAGAGAAAATAATTTCTAACTAGATGCCCCTGATTGGTTTACTTTACAGGAATACTGTTTCCTATAAAGTATCCTTTACTTATTAGTTTCTCAGCAATTTGGATAATTAGCTTTAAAAAGAACTATTAGTAAAAGTTTTCTCACATAAATATTTATAAGTTTATACAGATATGTTTACATAATGGTATTAAATTTGTTTAATTAGTTCAGCAGAATTAGCAGGTTTTCATGGCTGACATAATTATTTGTAATCAGCAAGTTGCTGTGTAAAAGCTCAGTGTTCAAATGTAGTATGTGAAGAAAATGCAGTACTCTTGATACTTACGCTTGACGCCACAATTTTTTTCTTTTGGGAAACAACAGTACAGATGTTGGTTCAATGAAGTATAACATGATTGCATCAATATTACGTAACATGGCATGTTTGTATTATCTTTATATTCTCATGTGTCACATGTTGATTCAGAGCAAAAATACTCAGACACTCTTCAATTAAGTAGTTGCAGGAGAAAGCTTTGGAGCCATCTACAAATCCAACTACAAAGAAATTCAAAATATTTTGTATATTTGTGCTTTTTAACAAAAGTAAAAGAAAATACATCCAACACTCAAGAAAAAGAAAACACAAACAGCAGTGTAAGAAGAGTAAAGACAGTAATGTGGACCTGGCAAAAAGCAGAGCTAGAACTCTCTGCTTTAGGACAGCAAACTTCTGGCTGCTCAAGGAACTGCTGAGGGGCATCCCCTGGGAAACTGTCCTTAAGGGCATGAATACAGAACAGAGCTGGCAGCTCTTTAATGGCACCCTTCTGAGAATGCAATGGTTCTCCTTCCCCCAGCAGATATCGAGCAGGGGAGGCAGGCGACTGTCGTGGCTGTGCAAGAGGGACATGTAAAGAAAGTGGAAGGAGGGTTGTATAGCCTGGGAGGAATACAGGGCTGTTGTCCGTCTGTGTAGAGATGCATAGATGGAGCTGAACTTGGCAAGGGATGTGAAAGGTAACAAGGAGGGGTTCTACAGGTACATAGGCAGGAGGAGAAAGGCCAAGTTCCCCCTCTGATGAAATGCAATGGGGAGCTGGCTTCCTCAGACATAGAAAAATGTTTAATGAGTGCTTTGCCTCAGTCTTCATTGGTGGTCAAGCTTCCCATGTCTGCCAGGACCACGAGCCTCTAGGTGAGGGTGTGGGGAGTAGTTTTTGTCCCACTGTAACAGTGGAACAAGTCAGAGTCCTCCTCATGAAAATGAATGTGTATAAGTCCATAGGACTGGATGATATCCATCCTAGGGTTCTGATGGAGATGGCTGATGTGGTTGCCTAGATGCTCTCCATCATGCTCCAAAAATCATGGCTGTCTGGTGAAGTCCCCAGTGACTGGAAAAAGGGAAACATTGCTCCCTTTTTTAAGAAAGGGAGAAAGGATGACTCAGGGAACTACAGGCTGGTGCGCCTCACCTCTGTGCCTGGGAAGATCAAGGATCATATCCCTCTAAAAGCTATATTAAGGCACATACAAGATAAAGAGGTAATTCAAGACACCCAGCATGGCTTCACCAAGGGGAGATCTTGCCTGACCAATCTGGTGGCCTGGGAGGTTTCTTTACTAGGAGAGTGGTGAAGTACAGGAACAGGCTGCCCAGGGAGCCTGATGAGGTTCAATAAGGCTAAGTGCAGGGTGATGCACTTGGGTCAGGGCAATCACAGGTATTTATACAAACTGAGGGAAGACCTCCTGGAAAGCAGCCCTGTGAAGGACTTGGGGGTCCTGGTAGACAAGGAGCTGGACATGAGCCAAAAGTGTGTGCTTGCAGGCTAGAAGGCCAGCTATGTTCTGGGCAGCATTAAAGAGGAGTGTCCAGCAGGGAGAGGGAGATGACTGTTCCCATCTTCTCAGCTCTTGTGAGGCGCCATCTGGAAAACTGCATCCAGGCTTGTGGTCCCCAGTACAGGAAGGATGTGAAGCTCTTAGGGTGGGTCCAGAGTAGGGCCACTAAGATTATCGGGAGCTGGAACACCTCTCGTATGAGGAGGTGTTGAGGGAACTGGGATTGTTTAGCTTGGAGAAGAGAAGGCTTAGGGGAGACATCATCATGGCCTTCCAGTACTTATAAGGGAGTTTATAAACTGGAGAGGGCATGGCTCTTTAAGAAGCTGGATAGTGATAGCACAAGTTAAACTGAGACAGGGGAGGTTTAGGTTAGATATTAGGGGGAACCTTTTCACCCAGAGGGTGGTGACACACTGGAACAGGTTGCCCAAGGAGGTTGTGGATGCCCCATCCCTGGAGGCATTTGAGGCCAGGCTAAATATGGCTCTGGGAAGCCTGGTCTAGTGGTTGCTGACCCTGCACCTAGCAGGGGGGTTGAAACTAGATGATCATTGTGGTCCTTTTCAACCAGGCCATTCTATGTTTCTGTTTCTGTGTTTCTCTAATAATGAGATCATTACTTCAGTGATAATGATTGTGTTAGGAGGTTAGTATTTGACTTCAGTCTAATAATGAGAGAGGGAAAGGAAATGATACAGGTCAAAGCCTAAATGCTTCTAAAAGGATTTGAGAGAATGGCTAAGTACAAATCTACAATGTGTCTTTTTCGCTTCCTGATCTCTTTTCCAGTTTTCTTGATCTTACTGAAATCTCTTACAGAAATAATTTATTATCATTATTTATTTATTTATTTATTTATTTATTTATTTATTATTATTATTATTATTATTATCCTTTAGGAAAACTTTTTTTTTTTTTTTTTTTTTTTTTTAAACTTTCATTGCTTTTTCCCTACTGGTTTCTTTACTTCTTGATAATTTTCCCATGGGGAAAGATCATTATTAACTGACTAATGAATACCTGGATAATAAATATAAATTATGAAATCCCCATAGACAACTATTAAACAAGATAGGAATAATTCAATTCTTTATTAACTCCTTGTGGTGAATATTCCATTATCTTGTCAATTGTTGTTTGTTTGGTTTTTGTTTTGGGTGTTTTATTTTATTTTTGTTGTTGTTGTTTGTTTTTTTCTTGTGGTTTTTTTTCTTTTGCTTTTATTTTTTAAATTAAATTGAATTTAGTGTTTATTTTTCTAACAGAATACTGAAACATCTATAAAAAGAAGCTGCATAAATAAAAATCTGTGTTAATAGTTTGCACGCAATTCCAGTTAAATTCTTAGTGTAAACTGATTGTCCTCCAATAAATTTAATTATGACATGCTAGTCTGCAAATCTAGCAGAGAAGGTCTTCGCTTTTGATTTTAAAGAAGCAGTACTGGAATTCTATCTGACACTGAATCTATGAGTTACTAAAAATAACAAATAATAATAATAATAATAATAATAACAAAAAAAACCCCAGAAAACGGGCTGGGAACTTTTTTATTTCAGTGCAAAATAGAATGTGCAGTTTGGAACTGAACAGTTATAGTTAGAGTAATTCAATGGATGAATGACTGGGTATGTACATCTTCAGCTGATGTAGATAAACATATTGTGCTGACATGCTCTCCATTCAAAAAGTGGTATTTTAAAAATTATTTTTACTTTTTAATTATTTATGCATGAAAAAGTCACTGTGTACTGTGCTGTACATGTATGGAAATCATGCTACAGTTTAAGTATCTATGTATTCGATATTTTATTAGAATAGTTTTGATGATGATCTGTGGAGAAGGTAACAAATTGTCTACACCTCAGTGCAGAACTTTCAATTACTTGAAATGCTTTACAGGTGAGGAGCTGTACCTTAACTTAGGTTTTATTGAGGCTGTTAAATTTCAGAGAATACTCTGAATCTCATGGTAGGGAAATCAGCGTATAGAATATGAAAAGAATATGTGACATATGAATATGTGCATTTGTCAGCACTTACAGAGATCTCGAAGTTCATGTGTTTTAATCTTCTGCATCCTAGCCCTAAAATTCCTTGGCAGGTTTGTCTTCAAGATAATAGTTTTGTTACTTAGCTTCATACCCTAGAAAGGATTTTTGAATCAGGTGGGTTCCAGGACACCTGAAGGTCTCAATCTAAAAGACATTTTAAGGACAAGCACACCAGAAAAAAAAAACAAAACAAACAAACAAAAAAAAAACTGAGCCTTTTTCAACATGCAGCTATATATTTTTCTTGAAGTGTTTTGAAATGTTCATTTTTTAATATACCTAACAACCTAAATCCTCATAGCCCTTCTTAGAACAATTCTGCATAATCATATTTTCCTTACGTAAAACGGTATTTATTTATTTATTGGTTTGTTGGTTGAAATTGTTTAGAACAGAATCAGGTCTTTTCTGCACATTTCTTAAATGAGCCAACATTTTTCTCCTGTTTGGAGGTGGTGATTATTCTGTAAGTACAAATCCAGCATGGTATTTTTACTGGGTATCTATGTACTGTAATCTAAGTAATTCAAATAATTACATGATGTTGTGGAAACTGGTTTTATGTTAATTTCAGGTGTGCTTGTCTTGTTTATGAATGTAATAATTACATCTACAGATATATCTTTTTGTATCTGCCAGATTTGTAATTTTTGTCTTTATCTGACAGATAGTTAATAATTTTCTGATGTAATACTAATCTAGTTGTAGCTTAAAGACATTTTCTTCTTTTTCGTAGTTCATTTTTTCCTTCTATTTCTTTAAACTCAAAGGAAAGAAACAGGGACTGAGTGCTTTGTGTGAATTTTGTTTGAGTTAAACTTCTTTGTTGAAAACTTCATCCTTAGGCAGTGTTTGTAAAAATGATCAAAGGAATAGGAATTGCTCGTTCTTGTTGAAACAGTTTCAGTTTAAGAAAATATTTAAATGTTCAGTATAGAACTGATCAGAACCCAAGCCTCAGTTTTTCCATGGAGCAGAGTTGAGAGTCACTCTTATTCTTAGTCTCCGATCCCTTTTCATAGGATTATATGTAATTCAGGTTGAAAGGGATGTCAGTAGATCTCTAGGCCAGCACATGAAAGCAGGGTCAGCAGCAGGTCAGGTCAGGTTGCTCAGGGCTTTTTCCAGTCAGGTTTTGGAAAACACCACTAACTCTAGAAAAATTACTCCACTGTTTGACTGATTTCCTTATTGTGAAAAACGTTTTTCTTATTGGCAAATCAATTCCTCTTTTATTTTAAGTGTCTGCTGCATTTCATATTGTACTTGTACGATGTATCAGTATGTGCCTGTTTAGAATTATTATTATTTTTTTTAAATTTCACAGGTTATTCTTAGAGCACTATCAGGCTTCAAGTTAACAGACCTGAAAGGTAGTGCCAGTCTCTTGATCATAGCACAAAGCAGTGAGGAATTTCTTATGCTGGCCCTGTTGCAAATTAAGCTACAGCCTTTTTATGATTGCAGCCACATACATACATCTCAAAGTGCCTCTATGCTAGTCATTCTTAATGACTATGTGTAAACATCACTTCACCTTTTTGTCTCTCTCATTTTTCAAGAAAATGCCAGAGACTCTTTATATTTTTATTGAAACCCCTGTTTTACATTTCCAAGCTATGAAGTTCTTATCCTATGCTCTTCCCCTTCTTAGGAATTTAAACCTAAAGTACAGGAGAAAAAAAAAAATCTTCAAGCTTTTCAGTTCACAATGGAATACACAGACTAGAGAACACAAGTTATGAATTGCCCTGGGGGTTAAAATACATTTGTGGTTTTCACACTCCTGCTAAACTTCCTGTGTCGAATGTGAATAGATTTTAATTAAGTTCTCTACTTTCACAGATATGATTGTGCTTCTGTGTACTTAAGAGTTTTCCTGCTTGTTTGTTTGTTGGATCGCTGTCAGAATGGCCTGGGCATTTTTCAATTTGTTTGCTCATTTGTGCTTTTTTCTATTCTTTCTTTCAAAGTCTATTCCCTTCATACATCTTCTCATAAAAGTGCTTGCAATTCACTGGATCTTCTAATTGAAGTGAAGGACACTTGTTTGCACTTAAAAATAACTTTTAGTGAATTTGTCATGTACTGTTAATGGAAGAACTATCATTTAGTTATTAGCACTCCAGAATAAATCTATGGCTAGTACCTTATTTACACAAACTGAAGATTATTGTATCAATGTTTGGCGACCTTGAAGCTGCATTGTGTTCAGTGCCCTTTTTATAACCTTAATTACCAGGGAATACAGAGCTTTAAAGAAATACTAACATTTCACTTCAACATCCACAATAATCTATTATAAAGCCAGCTAAGCCATTCCCCAAATACAGAGAAATGTTATTACATGCTCAGCTAGCTGTCAAGGGGCCATGAGTCAGTAGCTTACAGTTATCAAAAAGTAACAAGGTTGTTCTAAATTTTCTTCCAACAAAGCCAGCCAGCTTATGAAAGGATTAAGCTCTCTTTGATTAGAACAACCAGAACACATCCTTCCCTTTTAATTAGCATTCCCTTTTGCTTGGTTTAGGCTGGTAATTTGACACTCATACTAGCCAATGCAAGAAAAGATTTGCATTTTTGGCCTACCCTGCAGTGTGATAGCAATAGTATATTAGTGTGCACTAACTAAAATGTGAATAATCTTACAGATCATGTTTGAAGGCCTAAGAAAATCCCAAGGGCACAATGTCAATAGATACAGTGTAATAATATATGAATACAGTGTGTGACAGGAGATTCTGTGAGCCTTCAGGCACAGTATAACGCCCCAGGGCCATAATCTTTTACCTTCTATCCTAGAAAACGAAAAAGGTATTATGTCAGCTTTATTGATATTTTAGAAGTTTACATTTTAATTTCTATCTTAAGGCAAGACAGACTGCAGTAGTGGAAAAATGAGTGGAAAAATATGTCCAAAAAAAAAAAAAAAAAAAAAGGTGTTAATATTCGTGATTGGTGTGGAAATATCCTTTCCATGTTGAAAAGATAGAGAAAAAATAATTTTATTTCAACTTAAGTAATGGTATCTTTACTGTGGAGTTACTATCCTCACCTTTCCCAATCCTGTCTCTTTCCACCCTGAAATCTCATTGTTGACTGGCATTTGATAAAGATCAAAGACAGAAACTACTGATCATACAGTCATTCGGGTTGAAAGGTACCTTTAAATATCATCTATTCCACTCCTCCTGCCAAGTATACATGTTTAACATTTCCTATGACAGGACATCCACACTTTACCTGGGCAACATGTTCTAGTGTACTGCCATACTCATAATGAAAACATCTTCTTTATGTCCAGCTTGAATCTACACTTTATCCATTAAAAATCACTGGGTTTTGTCCTGTCACAAAAAAAAGCCTTCATTAAGAGTTTCTCCCCATCCTTCTTGCAGGTCCCCTTTAAGTACTGGAAGGCTGCAATAACGTCTCCCTAGAGCCTACTACTTTAATCCATCATCTGATCATTTTTGTAGCCCTAATCTGGCCCTGCTGTAGCAGGTCCATATTTTCCTTGTGCTGGGAGCCTCAGTGCTGAATTCAGTAGTCCAGGTGGAGTATCACAAGAGCGGAGTAGAAGGGGAGAATCAACTACCTTGACATGCTGGCCTCTCTTCTTTGATGCAGACCGGATTGCAATTGGCTTTCTGGGCTACAGGAGCTTCTTCCTGACCAATGTCATGCTTTTCATTTACCATTACTCCTAATCGTAGAATTGCTTAGATTGGAAAGAACTTAAAGATGATCACATCCAACAGCAACCTAACTAAACTACCCTTACTCTAACAAGCCACTGCTAAATCTCATTTCTGAGCACCACATCCAAATGTTTTTTAAACACATCTAGGGGTGGTGACTCAACCATCTGGGAGAGCCTATTTCAGTGCTTAACAATCTTTTTTGTAAAGAAGTGTTTCTTAATATCCAACCTAAACTTCCCCTGGCACAACTTAAGGACGTTTCCCCTTGTCCTGTCACCTGTAACCAGTGAGTGACCAACCCCACTCTTGGAGTAAGCACCTTTCAGATACTGCAAGAGAGCAATAAGGTCTCCCCTCAGCCTCCTTTTCCCCAGACTAAACAACTCCAGTTTCTTCAGTTGCTTCTCGTAGGGCATAGTCTCCAAGACCTTCATCAGCCTTGTTGCCCTTGGACCTGCTCCAGCAGCTCAGTGTCCTTTTTGTACTGAGGTGCCCAAAACTGAACACAGTATTCAAGGTGAGGCCTTACCAGTGCCAAGTACAGGGGCGGGATGACTTCCCTAGTCCTGCTCACCACACCATTCCTGATACAAGCCAAGATGCCAGGATGCCTTCTTGGCCACCTGGGCACACTGCTGGCTCATATTCAGCAGACTGTCCATCAGGACACCAAGGTCCCTTTCCACCACGCAGCTTTCTAGACAGTCCTTCCCAAGCCTGCAGGGCTGCCTGGAGTTGTTGTGACCAAAATGCAGGACCCGACACTTGGCGCTATTCAAACTCAGACAGTTTACCTTGTCCTATTGATCCAGTCTATCCAGGTTCTTCTGTAGTGCCCTTCTCTCCTCTGTCAGATCAACACTCCCTCCCAGCTGGTGTTGTCTGAAAACTTACTGAGGGTGCACTCATGAAGATCATTAATAAAGATGTTAAATAGAAGTGGCCCCAGTACCAAGCACAGAGGGATGCCACTCATGACTGGCTGCCAACTGGATTTAACTCCATTGACCACAACTCTTTGGGCCTGGTCATCCAGCCACCATTTCACCCAGCAGAATACACTCCCATCCAAACCATGGGCAGCCAGCTTCTCTGTGAGGATGTTGTTGGGGACAGTGTCAAAGGCTTTAGTGAAGTTCAGGTATACCACATTACCTTTATCCACTAAGTGGGTCACCTTGTCATAGAATGAAATCAGGTTTGTCAAACAGGATCTACCATTCGGAAAGCCATGCTGACTGGGCCTGATCCCCCGGGTGACCTTTAATTGGTCCATGATGGCTTTCAGGATTATCCAATCCATAACCTTCCCTGGCACCAAGGAGAGTCTGATGGGTCTGTAGCTACCAGGACCATCTTTCCAGCCCTTTTTGAAGATGGGTGTCACATTTGCCACTCTCCAGTCCACTGGGACATTACCAGTTAGCTAGGACTGCTGAAGGATCATAGGGAGTGGCTTGGCAACCACATCCGCCAACTTCCTCAGCACTCTAGGGTGCAATCCATCTGGTCCCATGGACTTGTGAGCATCCAGCTTTTGTAGCAGGTCCAAAAAAACTGTGCATTATGCAGGGCCTATTCTGCTTCCCATCCCTATCTACCAGTGCAGAGGGCTGTGTTCCCAAGGAGTAACAAGTCTTACCTCATTACCTCAAGTACCTCAGCCTTATCCTGATCCTTGGTCACCAAATTGCCCTCAGCATCCAACAAGGGATGGAGATTCTCCCTAGCCCTCCACTTGCTGCTGATGTATTTATAGAAGTTTTTATTGTTCTTCTTTACCTTTGTGGCCAAGTTCAGTTCTAGCTGGGCTTAGGCATTTTTAATTTTCTCACTGCACGGCTTCACTATATACTTGTAGTCATCATAAGTAGTTTGCCCACTCTTACAGAGACTGTAAACTATACTTTTGCTCTTGCGTTCCAGCCACAGGTCTCAACCCATCCTCCTTACCCATTGGCTCATCTTTCATGACTTGGGGATGGTCAACTCCTGCACCTTTAAAATAACTTCCTTAAAATATTACCTGCTTTCCTGGGCTCCTATGCTCTCCAAAACTACCTCCCAAGGGATCCTCTCTACCATGGTCCTAAAGAGGTTAAAGTCTGCCCTCCAGAAGTCCAAGGTGTCAGTTTTGCTGATTCCTCTCTGTGGTTTAACAAGGATTGAGAAATCTAACATCTCATGATCATTATGCCCCAGATGGACTCCAACCTTTACATCCCCCACAAGACCTTCTCTTTTAGCAAACAACAGGTCCAGGATTTTGCTTCCCTTTGTTGGCTCCTTCACCAGCTGTGTCAGGAGGTGATCTCCCACACACTCTAGGAACCTCCAGGACTGTTCCCTATCTGCTGGATTATAAATCCAGCAGATGTCTGGGAAGTTGAAGTCCTCCACAAGAACAAGAGGGAGAGACCTTAAGACCTCACCCAACTGTCTATAAAGTGTCTTTTTCACCTCTTCATCCTGTTTGGGTGGCCTGTAGCAGAATAATGTCAGTCTTTTATTCTGATCTATAAGCTCTCCACCCTGTCATCATCATCACTGTCACGGGTTAACTGAAAATCTACCTGTGTCTGTGACAGAGGGGGCGAGTCCAGCCCCAAAGTGGGGCCAAAGTAGGGCCCTAGGCAGAAGGAAAAAGGAAAAGTTAATTAGGAAAAAGAAAACAGCAGCAACGATCTAAGGAGGCACACTTATTTACTAAATACTATATCGAAATACAGAATAACACAATATAATACAATACAATTGAAATTAAACTAACAAATAAAGCAAAATAGGAGAGAGAATGAGTCCCAAAACTGAGAGACCTACTGTAAATTCTAGGCAACATGGCTGAAGGCTCCCACAGGCTCTCCTGAACGCCAGAACTCGAAAGACATCAGTCCAGCCTGGGAGTGAGATTATATAGTGTCCAGGTCCCGTGACTTATCTCTGACCGTGATATTCTCTGGGATATGTAGTCTTCTTCTGTAAGTTGCACATTCGGTAAAATTATTCATGCTTTATATGATATTATGATGTGGAATACTGATAGCAAAATTACAAAATTATTAAACCATGACAATCCATACATTCACATTCTTTCTTAACATAGAGGGCTACACCATTGCCTTTCCTGACTTGTCCATCACTTTTGAAAATTTGGTAGCCATCCATCACAGCACTCCAGCTGTGTGAGTCATTCCACCATGTTATCATGACTGCGGCTATTTCATAGCTTTCTGACTGCACAATGGCCTCCAGATCCTCCTGTTTACTGTCCATGCTGTGTGCATTTGTGTAAAAGCACCTGAGCTGGGCCTCCTTCTCAGTGGCAGTAGTCCTAATACCCTCATGACCATACTCAGGTGTTTTCACTGACATAAACCTCACACTAACCCTTGTGTTTTTCCTACAAAAAAGGTGAGTCATCCTCCTCCTTCACCAAGACACAAGACTGTGGGATCTTACTAGCACATCCCTCTCCTACAAACATTGGCATGTTACATACATGCACCATTCTAATGATCCCAGTTACTCCCCTACCCCCCTTCATACCTAGTTAAAAGCTATGAATGAATCTTCCCAGCTCCCGTCTTAAGGCCCCTTTCCACAGGTGGGATGAGCTACTCCTATTTGTTGTCAGCAGGCCTGGTCTCATGCAAATAGAGCAGAGAGGTAAAAAGAAAAATCCAAAACTCTGCCGGGCACACCAGGCTTGAAACCAGGTATTAATCTGTTGGCCCATCATATTAATTGCCTCATCATTCCCTATAACTGGAGGGATAGAGGAAAACACAACTTGTGCTCCAAAAACCTTTACCTGTCACCCCAAGGATCTGAAGTTCTTTTTCATAGTCTTTAGGGAAGTTCTTCCCATATCATCGCTGCCTACCTGAAACAGCAATAGGGGATAGTAATCTGAGGGCTGACCTAGGGAAGGAAGTTTCTTCTTTCTGTCTTTGACCTGGGCTCCTGGGAGACAATAGCTGCCTACCTGTGTAGAGGGTCTGGTCTACATAGTGGTCCTTCTGCTCCCTTCAGCAGAGTCACCAATGACAATGAGCCATTGTTTTTTTTTTGCTGATGAGGTTTTAATGCTAATTGAGGTCTGGTTAGACTTTGGAGACACAACCAAGTGGAGAGAACCATCATCACCACCACTGTCCACTTGTCCCTCCTGAACACTATACCTACAGGGAGGTAAGGAAATCTCTTGGCAGGCATGCCTCCATCACCAAGCAGGGGCCTTTTCCTACTGCCCCACACTCCCCAATTCTTTACCATTGTTCCTTGGGGGAGGAGAGAACAGGGGACTCAAGGCTGCAGAAACACTGCCTGCCTGCTGGTTCCCCACTATCACCTGTTTGCAAGGCGGCAGGGCTTGATGTGCTCCATATGGAGCCTCAGCTGGCTACCTGTATCACTGGGCTGATAGGTTTTGACACCAATCAATCTCCCTCTCACAATCCTTTATGATCCTCAGCCTCTCCACCTCCTCCTTCAGGTCAACCACAAGGTTGAGTAAGTCGTTAAGCTGGCTGCATCTTACACAAGTGCTGTCTACCTCACCTAGCACTGCAAAGGCCAGGCTCAGGCACTCGCAACAGCCAGAGACTTGCACACTAGCATCTTGTTTCAGGAACCCAGTCTGAGTCTCCACATTTTTCTTAGCAGCAGCCTTTCTTTTACTTGTGCATGGGACCTCAGTCTGGATCTTTACGTTTTTCATGGCAGTAGTCTTCCACCTGGGTGTAGCCATAGCAAACCAGCAAATTCACTAGTGCTATTAGGGTAGCTGTAGTGACGGCACTGCCCTTACCCCGTTTCCAGGTCTTTACCAGGTGACCCCACACTCTTCACAGTAATAACAACCCTCCTCACTGCGTAGTCCTGTGAATGGGTGGCTTACAGTTTCTAGGCGTTTGAACGGGACACATGATTCACACACCCTGACACCTGCTTTCCATTCCTGATCCCAGAGGCTTTTTCAAGGTAGGGGGGTGAGAATGCATAGATGTTGCCTTGGCAACTCCCACTTCATGTAAGCCACTCTTGAGAGAGCTGCCTAGCTGCTCTGTTATCTTGGAGTTCCCTAGATGAAGGAACTGACCAAAACCCCCCGTCCCTTGCTATCAGTTTCTGCAGATCTGGTTCGGATAGCTCTGAAGCAGCGAACCTCAGTGATCAAGAACTAAGTACTTCTCTGCAGGATTGCTCTCAATCCATTTTTTTTCCACAGTCTGTACTAATACTTCAGATTACTCTGGCCCAGGTTCAGTCCCTTCCATTTGACCATGTTGAATTTGATGAAGCTCAAATGAGACCACTCCTCAAGCCTATCCAAGTCCTTCTGGTTGGCATTTTTTCCTTCTTAACTGCGTCAATCAGCCTAGTCTCATTTTCTAGCTTGTTAAGCATGTAGTCAATTCCACTGTCTATATCATTAATGAGGACAATAAGTAGTATTAGTCCCTTCAGAGACACCACTTGTTACTGACCAGTGTGCTTCAGAAGTCTCTTCAGTTAGTTATACAAGACTCTGAGTGCTATACTGAATAATTATCACATTAAATGTTTGCCAGAGATTTGCAAGGTACCTGCTTTCTCTGGTACATTTAATTATCATAGATTTTAAATAAGCCCCCTGTGTCCTGCTCAAATGTAGCATTTGAGAGCAAACTTCCTAAACTCCCAGTTTTCTGTCCTTTTCTCCTTTCATCTCTCCTTGGTTCTGTACATCATGGACAAAAAAATTTGTTTAGTGCAAACAGTAATGACAGTCTTGCAATACTGTCTAATATGTTTAATGAACAACTATTCATATTCTGCTCTCCTCTTACCCAGCATTGCTCCACACTCAGTTCTACCCTGCAGTCTGCTTGTGTAATTACTTCCTTGCTCAGTTCAATAAAAATGGTATTATCCTTTAAAATAAATAAATAAATAAATAAATATGAAAAATATATCTTTGGCAGATCAATTGAAATTAGAGCTCTTAAAGATAATACTGTCTTCTGTCACCTGTTCTCTGTACTGGAATGGAGGATTAAACTGGCACATATATACCATATTTGTCATAGGCGTTTAGGCCTTTCTTTTCAGCTCATGCCGGGATTTGTGGCTTGCTAAAAAGATCAAAGAAATCTTAGTTACCACTCCCATCGAATTTTACGAGGCAGCATTGTTTTCTAAGAGCAGCACTGTTTTCTAAGAGCAGCATAAATGATTATTTCATGTCTCATAGCAGCATTAGATTTAAGAATGAATGCTACGAATTACACAGACTAACTTGGGTTTTGACCATTGGCCTTTGATTTTAATTGTTTCATTTCTTCTTGGTTTATTCAGCTGCCTACAGGCAGGAAGAACTATAAACTACTGTAAAAACTCAATAGCTGAAACTGAAACTGTTCCTCCCATAGCTCTTGCTCTTTGACACAGTCTTTGTTTTTATTTGATCCAATCCATTCTGCCTGACAGAAGCATTCAAAGGATACTCTTGCTGTTGGGTTTTCATGCCTCTGAAAGGACCTAAGCCATTATGACAGCTAAATTGTGCATGCTTAAAAAAGTCTGCTCTCTAAGAGATGACCAATAATTTCAAATAAGTTAAATTTGGACAATATTTTTAAGTGATAAAAAATTAAAATTATTTGCATTTGAGAATGGCTGAATGTCAGAGAAGTGGTTAATGCATTTTTTATTGTTTAAGAATTTCTGTGTTTATGAATGAAATGGTTTTGTTTTAGATTGCTGTCAAAAATAATATTCTGTATGATGAGATGTGAAGTAGCAACACAATGTTTCTCCTTAATTTATATTTTTAGAAGATAGTCAGCATGCCTCAACTTGGACACAGTAATTTAAATTACCTGCCTCATTATAGGCTTTTTATAACTTGATTTTCTGTCTTGTTTTCTGTCTGTATCTGATGTAAAAATCATTTGAAACTCTTTGTAACATCTGATATACATTTTCAGAAGGATTTTTTCTTGAAGGATAAGGTACAATGGAAACTGCTAATAGACTTAATGGACCATTAAATAATATTTTTATATTATAATTCTTTAATATCTGAATAACATAGAGTCAAGGTAGTTTAAATGAATTTGTAAAATCACCATCTTCCTTCAAGAATATGAGCATATGTACAAAGTGAATAAGACTTAAAGTTCAAGATAATAATAGATGAGTTTGGAAACTAGTAAAGATGCAAACGAAATTTATGGAAAAATCCAATATGTGAAGAGAGGTTTAAAATACAAGAGATTAATGTGTTTTATGCAGTTCCTTAGACATGTGAGTTTCTTTCATACATTAAGATTATACACAGAGAAATACTGTGAAAAACGTTTGTTTCCTCTTTTATGTGGTCCCCAAACATCTAATAGGGCCTCATGTTATTGTGTTGTAAGAGACAGGTTGTCTTGTTCTCTGGTCTGACTCTGGAAATTTGATCCTTCAGCTTAGTCTGTATCATGTGTTGTATTAGGCGGCTCGAACTCTCAGGTTGTAACGTGATAGGCCTTCCCCTGCTCGGTAATGTATATGTATGAGACTGAAATTGGAGCACTATATAAGGGGCTCACGCGGTTCATTAAACACCATTTTACAGCTCACCATATTGGTGTAATTGGCGTGTAACTTGGTCATGGGGTCGTCAGATGCACATTCTCAGTGATGGACGTAGGTCTTTAGGTTACTTTGCACAAGGCAACAACATGATATGGCAGTTAGTGTTGAGTTGGTCAGTTCAGCTTCTGGGAAATCCATAAGGAACATCCCCTTCATATTTCAAAGGACAGTGTACATCTCTCACCCACAGAGGGCTGTGTCTTGCAGTTCTTCTTTGATGGAGAGTTCACATGTCCACACTTCATGTACTGGCCTTTTGACTCCAGTTCATAGTGGTGACACCGCATCTTGTTACCATTAATGATGCAATCCAGGAAGCTGTCACTGTGAGCCTTGTATTGTTTCAGCAGGTGCTGATAAACTAGCATTTGGTGTTCATTCCGTTCCTGTACAAGAATTTGTGGGATCCACCTGGCACAAACTTTGCGATATTCCAACATTGCAACCATTGTTCCCAACTTCCTCCGTAAAATGAATTACTCTACTGAAATAGAATGGGAACAAATGCCTTACCAATACTGCTTGTTTGTGCTAGCGATCAAGAACATCTGTTTAGTACTCAATGCACTATTTGGCCTACTTAGTTATGCTAACAACTGAACAGTCAAATACTTCAATGTTTTAAAATAAAAGCATAGCTGACTGTTATACACTCCCTACATACATCTGCTGTACAGTGAAATAAATCGACTTTTCATGGGTTTGAATGATTCCACTTTTTGCTAAAAAAAAAAAAGTTTTTACTTCTGCATGGTGAGTGCTATTTTGCTTTTCTTGAGTAGGCCTGATATATCAGCTAAGTGTGATAGCTTCAAATTGCATATTGTGTGCCCTGGTGGCGCAGTGGTAGGAATGCCGCTTGCAACACCGGAGGCCCAGGTTCGAATCCCCTGTGGCGCAAGTGGTAGAAGTGCCGCTCTGCTACACAGGAGGCTCAAATCCCGGGGGTTGGACTCAATGATCTCTAAGGTCCCTTCCAACCCGCACAAGACTATGATACTATGATGATGATACTATGATTTCTTCAATAAAATAATATGATTATGAAACATTTACATCCTAATTTTAACTGTCTTGCTTTCTTCTCCATTGAAAGGATTACTTGGTCTTTTGTGACTATGGGGAAAGAATAATTGTTTTTACTGTTTCAATTATTAGGATATTCTTAGAACTCCACAAATGTTAAGCAAGAATTATATTGATCTGCTAGTAAAAAAAAAAATGCATCAGGTGAAGTCCACATTGGTTCTCTTGTTCCAGAGCAGCTGTTTTGGGAGGATGTGAAGCAGGGTGACTGACTGTCAGTGACCTCATTGTTTACTGTATCACTGGCAATTAGTGCTATCAAAAATAGTACTAGTATTTTCAATAAGCATTTTCATCCTTCAGTAGTCAGAAATATGATTAATAAACATAGAGCCTCTCTTATTCCTGCCAACTTTTCAGAATCAGAAGGCTAATTCCTTCCTCAGCTAAGTGTCAAATACATGTCTCATTTAGTATATTATGTGATATATTATATATTTATCTCCATACACCAAAATATATTATGAAATTGAAACAATAACATTTAAAAAGATCTGTCCTCAAAGATTCCTGAAATCTGTAGGTTCTTCAGCTTTTCAGTGTTTTATATTTCTGAGGTATTTTAATAGTAAAAAAGAAACAGATATTTTTGAAGCAGTAAAATTAGTGTTAATGAAAAAAAAATAAAAATTTATGTGGTTGTGAATTCCAAATGGGGTGCATGCCTATTATTGCAATAAGGAATAAACTGTTCTTCACAGAGATCTTTGCCTGATTGGAAATTTTGGATTTGAGTGTTTTTCTCACACTTGTTGGATGCTAGGGGACTTTTGTCATTCAGAGTGTGGTGAGGTGCTGGAACAGGCTGACTAAAGAAATCATGGATTTCCTGGAGTTGTTCAAGGACAGATTGGATGGGGACCTGAGCAGCCTTATCTAGTAGTCGTTGTCAGCTCTGCCCATGGGAAGAAGAGTGGAGCTAGATGGTCTTTAGATAGAACTTTAAGGCTCCTTCTAACCCAAGCTATTCTATGATTCCGTGATTTATAACGTCTGTAAGTAATGTCATGTCCTTGTGTCACCTGCACTAAAGACATAGCATTTTCTTTGTGTATCTACTGTGTATCCAAAAAGGTGTGGGAAACTGAATCATTTATACTGAATTACATCATTTATCTGTACATTTAATGCAAGGTTCTCTAAATCAACATGAAAAAGAAGACATTTTTAATAACAAATAGAATATTATCTAGTATTAAAATGCTGGTTAAACTCAAACCCAGTCAAAATAATAATAAATCTTTCTCAAGTATTAATGAGAGAAACTTAATAGAAGAACTGCTGTGGCCACTGTGTTTAATTATTTGGAATAACTGTCAGGTCTCAGAAGGTTTTTGTGGGTGGATTATTACTGACCATGAAGTTCAGGAAAAAATAATAATAATAATAATACATTGAATGCAAGGGAATAGATGACAGTACACTAAAGAGGTTTTCTATTTAGTGAAAATAAATGAAATCTGAAGAAATTATTCAACTAGTCTGAAAAGAGATGGATTGTATTTGCAAAATTGAGTATTTCTCTATTTGTTGTGTATAAATATTCTATTGTTGATTTCACTATCTGGAATTTGCACTGAAATATTGTATTCTGAGCAAGTGTTAGAGAATACACCTTGACGGTGAAATGTGAGCTTGTAAATGTCAGCACTTGTATTTAAAACTCTTTCTTATTCTCCTAAACTATGTTCACACTTTGAACATTGATAGATAATGTTACTATTCGTAACAAAATACTCAATATCACTTCACTACTCTTCCCGCCCTAATAATTACTTGCTCCACAGATCAAATATCAAATTGTAATGACATAGTTACAGCAATGTGAATGTTAAGGTATTCCAGCTCTAGTTCAAATAGGAAAGTAAATTTCAAAGTCAGCAGGAACAATGGCTGTGCAGTGTTTTGGTTTTTTTTTTGTTTTTTTTTTTTTTCTGATTTAAACTGTGGAAATTTCATGATAAAACCCCAGTGGATGCGAGAGCTTCAAAATTCCAACTCAAGACCAGTTTGAAAAATAAAGGTTAATGTTACCTGCTGTAGTTCTGACTAAAACTCCAAGGCATCAAACACTCTTATATGCACTCATCTTGACATTGCACTTCCCTACCTATTTGAAAAAAATAAAATAAAATTCAGCTACAGCTCTACATTATTAAACATACATAGGATAATAGAACTGTAGAATATCTTATTGCTCTCACAGCACCTTACAGAGGACAAGCCTAGACTGACTCAAAATAAGATCTCCAGAAACATTTGCCTCCATTAACTCAACAAATAAGACTACTCTTCTTCCACTTGGGGTCCTGTATAAAAACAAACAAACAAACCAAAACAAACAAACAAACAAAAAACACCAAACAAATAAGAATCTCATCTGCTCCCTCCAAGCTAACTTCTTAATTTGAGAAGAACAGAATCAAACAGAACAGAACAAAATAGAATTGTTCATTTGGAAAAAAACTGCAAAGATAATCAAGTACAGCTTCCAGACCAGTTCTTTTATTGTGGAGCCCAGAAATGTACACAGTATTCAAGGTGAAGCTGCACCACGGGGAGGTATGCTGGGAAAATCACCTCTCCTTACTGGCTATGCTGTGTTTAACCAGAAATGAGGTTTGCCCTCTTGGCTGCTAGGACACATTGCTAACTCCTGCTGAGCCTATGGCTGACCAGAGCTTACAGATCCCTTCCTGCAGAAATATTCTTTAGCCATTCATCTCCCAGTCTGTACCTGTGTTCAGCATTACTCTTTCCCACATACAAAATCCAGCATTTACTTTCCTTGCATTTCAGGTCGCTCCAGGTTGTTCAGTGCTCCAGTATATCTAGATCTCTCTTGCCAGTCCTTTCCTTCTACCAGAAAGGCAACAGTAGTTTATTTTCATCAGTAAATTTCCCAAGAATGCATTCCACTCCTGCACCCAGATCACTGATGAAAATGTTGACCCGAACAAACCCTAGTATTAAGTCCTGAGAGCACTGCTAGTGGCTGACTGCCAGTCAGATGTAGCCCAATTTACAACAATCTTTTGAGCTCTAGCATTCAACAGATTCATCATGAGAATAGCATAAGCCTACTTAACTCACAGTTGAACAATTTGTCCAGAAAAATATTGTGAAGGATGATATTCAATGACTTATTAAAATTCAGAATGATTAGATACATTTCATCCCCCAAGTGTAATAACTTATTGTAGGAGAATATAGAACTACTAGGTCAAAGTTCTCCTTCCTACGGAATAGCTTATCTATGCCATCAGCCTGAGAGAGAGGTTGACTGCAGACACTCACAATTATATCTGCTTTACTATGTATCCTCTTAATCCTGAACCAGATACTCTCTACCACATCATCCTTAGCTGTGGGAATGGTACAGTCTAATCTCTCCCCTACAGACAATGCCAAATCTCCACCTCCCTTGTCCTGTCTATCTTTCCTGAACAGCTCATAACCAGTTCTGGGACTCGTCCCACCAACACTCACAAATACCAATGATACCATCACTTTGGGAAAGGACTGAAAGAACTGAAGTTTCCAGTTCATCTGATTTGTTCCGCCTGTGTGCATTGGTACACAAGAATTTCAGATGTGCTTCTCAAACCTTTGTGCTCCTCGGTGCAGTGTAGATCATAGAATCATAGAATCATAGAATCATAGAATCATAGAATCATAGAATCATAGAATCATAGAATCATAGAATCATAGAATCATAGAATCATAGAATCATAGAATCATAGAATCATAGAATCATAGAATCATAGAATAGCCTGGGTTGAAAAGGACCACCATGATCATCTAGTTTCAACCACCCTGCTATGTGCAGAGTCACCAACCACTAGACCAGGCTGCCCAGAGCCACATTTAGCCTGGCCTCAAATGCCTCCGGGGATGGGGCATCCACAGCCTCCCTGGGCAACCTGTTCCAGTGCATCACCACACTCTGGGTGAAAAGCTTTCTCCTAATATCTAACCTAAACCTCCCCTGTCTCAGTTTAAGACCATTCCCCCTTGTCCTATCACTATCCACCATTGTAAAAAGCCATTCCCCCTCCAGTTTATATTCTCCCTTCAAGTATTGGAAGGCCACAATGAGGTCTCCCCAGAGCCTTCTCCTAGCTGAACAATCCTAATTCCCTTAACCTTTCCTCATAGGAGAGGTGCTCCAGGCCTCTGATCATCTTAGTGGCCCTCCTCTAGACCCACCCTAAGAGCTCCATGTCCTTCCTGTTCTGGGGAATCAATCTTTTAGTCACCTTCCCTGAGCCTGAAATCTCATTTGATAGATCTCAGTATTCTTGTTGTGGTACTTCATATGCCTACATAGAAGTGGAGGAGTGGTGTCTTGCTTCAATTTATAGGAGGGAAGAGGATGTTATTTTATATATGTATAGCCAATATGAGATTAAGAAAACAAGGTTTCAAATGTTGGTCTAACCAGTTTATTATAAATCTTTAATCAGCCAGGGATATGGGGAAGGGGAGGCCAGTGACTATTATGAATTGGGGTGATGGGGAAGGGGCAGCAGGCAATAGGAATGATAGGAAAGAAGCAAGAATTGCATAAAGTCCTAGGCAAAAGCAGAGGGGGAGAGAAGCAGCCATGTGGCCAGTGTTAGGCAACAAGCAGGTACAGCGACAGCAAGTCCAAGAGGAAGAGGCAGGTCTCAGGCAATAGGTCCAGGAGAGTCCATCAGTAGGCAGGCATCACATTGTGAGACATCTGATATCAGACACCTACTCACATGGTTGTCGTTCCCTTTTTATCCTCCTTCTTCTGTCAATGTGGCATTCCTGGGCACTTGGGTCAGTGCTTCCTTATATGGCTATCTCCCTTGAGATATGCCCACACACAAGTCTGCTTCCCATCCATTAAGCTGAGGTTTCTCTCTTTCTCTCTCTCTCATTGTACCTGGCCTGCAAATCTTCAGAGAAAAGATTTTGCCAACTTTGACTGGGACTTGCCTGGACTTGTCCATATGTGTCCAGAGAACACAGGGAAGGAAAAAGATACCTCAAGATTTGATGGTCAGCTGTGCAAACATAAAAGAGGCAGATATAAAGGAATTGTGCAAATATAAAAAAGGAAACAATATGGAATGATTGGCTTTGACCAGTTATGGCTGCTGAGCAAGTAGGTCAGACCAAGGAAGACAATGAACCTTCGTGAGGAAGACTTGTGACTTCATCCTCATGACCACCAGAGGGAGACCCCTACTACAGACAATTCATGTGCCAGGGGAAGGGACAGTATGTAAAAGAATTCCTGAAAAAACAATGAATATGTCTTTGAAGACAGATTCTGCTTTCTCTGTAACTGGTTTTCAATCACTGAAGACATTAATTGTATTCTCCACTAACCGTTTCTTCTGTCCTCATATGTCATATTCTTCACAACCCTAGTTTTCTTGGTATCTCTTTGTTGGATTCACTACTCTAGAGGTGTTCTCAGAAGTTCCAAACAGGGAAAAATGATCACTTCTTTGACTTACTGGCAACCACCTTACTAAAGCATTTTGGTTTGTTCTTGACTTTCTTTTTTAAAAATAAATAAATAAATAAATAAATAAAATTATTTATTTATTTTACTACACACACTGTTTCCTTGTGTCCAACTTATTGTCTGTCACAGTCTGTAAAGCTATTTTCTAGGGATGTGATGCCCAGCCTATCCTCACTCATTCACATTCTATACCAAAAGACTTAACACATTTTATAGAATCATGGAATCTTTTGCATTGGAAAGGCAATAGGAAACCATTGTTTTTCACTCACATTGACATGTATAGAAAAGATAAAAGCTTCAAGACACCACAAGCAGTGATGTCAGATGACTTTTACAAGGTTGTAGATCTTCTATCTGCTGCATATATGAGTGTTGCTGCCTTGTAATTTCTGCTAAAGATGATCCCAAATATTTTTATAAAAATAGATAAAGCTGTTGGATTGAGTATGCTAAGAGAAGAACAAAAATATTATTTTAACAGACAAATACTGCTAAAAGTGTTGTTGTTGTTGTTGTGTTAAGTAACATATATTCATGTTCCTTAAGGTAGGTCACTGCTTGAAATCAGGGAACATTTTATGAGGACATATGAAACAACAGGTTCTTAATTGATTTATGCCAGACTGTCTCCCTAGTATATTGGATCAATAGTTAATATTTCAGGAGTTAGCAAAAAGGCAATTAGTCTGGAATATAAAATTTTAGACTATAAATTCTTTGCTTTTCAGAGATTTTCATCTGTTTAGTTGTTAGCCTTGGTATCTCCTATTAATTCTGAATATCCCAAATAATTTACTGCCATTAAGATGTATTAATACTTGCATTCATGTTGCCTATCTATGGAACCTGAAAGTGGAACAAAATACTTAGCAGTACTAATTATATTGAAACATGTATGTCTGAAGTCAATAGAATGTTTTTAAATGTGCTGGAAAAAGAGTGAGGTGGTTTATCAAATGTTTCTATTTTACAGAAATAAGTCCCCTATGCATTGTACACAAGCATATAAAGGTATCTATAAGAATAATATTTTATTCCTTATTAATTTCAATGGTTAATTCTCTTCATATTTAGAAATGGTAAGATTGGCTGACTATAAGTCAAAAAATAGGCCGTTCAATATCTACACCTTCAACATGTCAGTGATGTCCTGCAACAATAACTATGTATTTCTAAACCGTTTAATGCAGGACACTGTGACAGATTTGTCCAATAATATAGGACCTCTTATTTGTAATCTAGGAAATGTCATGTTGTGCTTTCAAACTCAGAGTAATAATCTGATATCTGAGTTCAGGGACTGCATTTTCAAACCTTCATATTTTAGTGCAAGCTGCTGACAAGCTGAAATATGAAAAATATGAGAAAGTATATCAGTAATGTCCAAAATGTCATCACGGGACCTCAAGGATCATGTAGTTCCAACCCCCCTGCCTAGCAGGGCCACCAAACATACACCTTTACTAGATCAGGTTGCCCGGAGCCCTGTCCAACCTGGTCTTGAACACCTCCAAGGACGGGGCATCCACAACCTCCCTGGGCAGCCTGTTCCAGGACCTAACCACTCTCCTAGTAAAGAACTTCCCCTTAACGTCCAACCTAAATCTTCCTTCCATCACAGTTTTTTATTTCCATTTAAGCTGTAGTTTATTAAAATGCAAGGATGGTATACAATGACTGCAGAATGTATCTGGATCACCTCCAGTTATTTATCATCATAAGAAAAAAAAAAAAAAAAAGAATCACTTGAAGAGTAATTTCCGGTAAGACTGGTGGGAAATCAACAACAACAAAAAGACTAAAGCATAGTGTTTGTTTTTGGAGTCCTAGTGACATTTTTGGTCTTGATCTCATCTTTCATTAGAATCAAGTTATTCTAGAACAAATTTATCTGGAACATTCAAAAATAATCAGAAAATTGTATTTGGTATCTGTGGCAAAGTTTTTAAAATGGGGGTGAGGATAGGTGTGGGAGGGAGCTGCACATATAGAATTTCTTAGGAGAAGCCAGGGGCTTCTAGTGGGAAAGTGAGGAACTGAGGCTGCATTTACACCAGCAAAATAAACATGGCTAATAAAGTTTCCTGGCACTGATTTTAACTTACACTGTGTATTTTATAGCTTTCAAATTCTCTGTTGGGCCTGGTCCCAGAGAAATTGCAACTTCAAAACTGCGATCAGGAAATGCCAGGGGCTAATGTTAGCTGGAACGTGCCAAAACCCTTCTCGGAAGTGATTTGTGAGTAGAGAGAACTGCTTTCCAGTGCCTGAAACTGTTCCTAAATATAATTGAATTTACTTGTATAGTCACAGTCTGAAAATATGGGCAGTGTAAAACTTACTGTAGTGGTACTGGAGGACTGTAGAGTGCCTAGGAAAACAAACTGAGTTGTGCCTTCATATTACCTCATGCAGTATGAGATGTAGTGAGTCAAAACAATAACAAATGCTGTGTAAACAAATATCAGTGTTACCAACACATGACCCATTCCTTTTTCTATTTAGAACCAGAGAAAGGGCTGTAATACTGTGGGAGAAAAAAATCTAAAAGAAAATAACAACACCAACTCTCAAATAGTAGTAAGAATAAGCAGGAGTGATGTAAACATCCCAGTAGTCAGTGGAAGATTAAAATAAGTTGTTTATACTTCTCAGTGAAGCAGGTTAACTCTCATGTTAGTATTAGTAATATGACTATCATTAATTTTAACAAAAATGTATTCTAACAAGTCATTAGCTGAGCTTGTCAACAACAGAACAAGATGAGATCTCACCCATGAATAATAAAGAACAAGTCAAAGACACCATTACAAATTAAAGGTTTTAATATTTTCTGGGACTTATGTCTTTCTGCACATGTTACTTACACTACTTGATAGAATCTTAGAACTATTAGCATTTTTTTTGAAAAATGCAAGTGTAATAATGGGACATGTAACCAGAAGGTAAAACTTGGAAGATATATGGAATAATCTCTTATTTGCACAGTGCTGCTGAAATTTCAGTAATGTTACTACTTAAAGTTTTGAGCACTGTATTTACAGAAATATTCAGACAATTCTTGGGAATGCAAGCTAATATTCAAGAGAAGAATTAAGTTTCAATATTTAATTTATAGGGTAAAATGAGTATAAAATGACAAAAATAAGTCTGAGGATTAAATACAAGAACTTTTGAAAGAGCACTATTTTTCCAAGCCATGTAGATCAAGAAGTAATGAAGTTTAACTGCATAAAGAAAAGAAAATGAGATAGAAGGAAAAAAAAAAACTTAAAATCTAATGTCTGGTATCTACTATTGTAGTAATTTAGGAACCTTAATCATCAAAACTCCTTAACTGGAGGGTAGAAAAAGATATGTCAGTAATGACTATGCCCACTTTTTGGACTAGCTTTTCTTTCTAAAATTATCATTTTATGAAGTATAGTGACCTTTCACAAAATGGCCTTTCAGCTTATACTCCCATGAATATGCATAGGAAGCTTAAACCTGACTTTGTGGTACTCAATTGCTTTTTTTGCCTGTGATGTTTTTTATCCCATTTCTCTCACCTCTTGCAATGCTGTGATGTCCTTTAATAAAAACAAGATATTCTGAGGACCAATATGAATCTGTCTTTGCTTTTTCAGCAAAAGAAAAAACTGATCAAGTTTAGTGTTGAATAAATAGTGAGTGTTCACTGTAATAAGTTTTCCTAAAATATTAGAAGAAAAAGTGATGGAATAGAAGAGTTTGAATTAGCTGTGAATAGTCAGAGACTATTCAACTTGTGGACTGCGTATAAACATTTACTTTTTCTTACAAAAACACTTTTAAAAAAATTATTATAATTAAATGGTGGGGTTATATTTTCTAAATAATTGTTCTTTTGCATTGTAAATTCATATTTCTCATTAGTTGTATGGCCTTCCCCTAAGCAGGAAAAAAGAAAATGACAAATCCAATGGCTGTAGCTCCCACTCTTCAAATAATAATTTTCTTTTCCATTACTTCTCCCCTCCCTTTATTGACTTTTATGTTCAAGGTGGCCATCTGCACAAGGCTACAAGAGGTGGTGGCAGAAAAAAATGATAATACTAGTAGCTGTGCAGAACTGCAACTTCTGAGGAACTAAGAAGTAGCTGCAATGCTAAACAACGGCCAGAGTTTGGAGTGCCACTGAGCATGTAGGAATAAGGATGGAGTGGTGAATGAGGAAAGAAAAATCTTCACAGGCTTCCAAGCAATCAGTTTTCCTGAATGTCAACTAAACAGTTGCAAATATCTATTTTCAAGCAAACTTTGTCTTACTGAGATTGATAAAACAGATTTTTTTTAATTTTTTTTTCTTTGTGATTCTGTGAAAAATGAATATCCTATCATTTCTTAGCTCTTATGTTTCAGAACTAGTTCTAATTCTGTCACGAATAAATGGCTTTTCCTCTAACATAAAAGTGTACATATGTGAATGAGTCTGTGCTAAAGAAGTCTAACTTCTTTACAGTGAGGGTGGCAGTTGATGGAACAGGCATACAAGGAGCATTTGCCTGCATTCCTACAGTGACAGAGAAGGACAGTGAGAGGAGGAGGAATACACATCTTATAAACACGTGACTGAGAGGCTGGTGCAAACGCAAGAATTTTGGATTCTTTGATCATGGGGCAGTCTACTCAGCACTTGGCCTGAGATCTGCTGATGGGTATCACCTATCTTGAAGGGGGAAACAGATCCTTGCCCAGAAGCTGGTAGGACTTGTAGAGAGGGCTTTAAACTAGATATGAAGGGAGAACAGGAAATTACGGAAAGATGGTGGGACTGCTCCCATTACTGGAGTGCTGCAATGGATGGCTACAAACACTTCAGGAAGGGTAGGAAAGGAATGAGTGGCAGTGTGGCTCTCTGTATTAGACAGTGCTTTGATGCTACTGAGTTTGTGGCTGGGGATGATAAGGTTGAATCCCTGTGGGTAAAGATCAGGGGAAGTGCTGACAAGGCAGACATCCTGGTGGGCAACTATAATTGACCACCAAAACAGGATGAAGAAACAGATGAGGTGTTCTGTGAGCAGCTGGAGGAAGCTGTGTGATTGCTTGCCCTTGTCCTCACGGGGGACTTCAACTTCCGCAACATAAGCTGAGAATACAGCGCAGTGCAGAAGAAGCAGTCTAGGAGATTTCTGAAGTGTATGGAGGATAACTTTCTGATTCAGTTGGTGTGAGAGCCTACATTAGGAACTGACCTACTAGACCTGTTGTTCACAAACAGAGAAGGTCTGGTGGAAGATGTGGAGGTCAGAGGCTGTCTTGGGCAAGGTGACCATGAAATGGTAAAGTTCTTGATTCTTGGTGGAGCCAGAAGTGGGAACAGCAAAACCGCTATCTTGGACTTCCGGAGGGTGGATTTTGAATTATTCAGAAGACTAGTAGGGGGAGTCCCTGGAATTCAGTCTTAGAGAGTAAAGGGGTCCTAGATGGCTGGAAGCTCTTCAAGAAAGAAATCTTAAAGGTGCATGAGAAGGCTGCCCCCTGCACTCAGTGATCTCTGGAGGACCCTTCTGATCCCTACGATTCTGTGATTCTTTGAACTCCTAGGCACCACTGCACTGACTTCCATCAGGCATTTTCTGCTGAGAAATCTCAATTCCAGCCAGTAAGGCTGCAACACCCACTTGGTTCTTCATCCCAATGCGGACAATATGTGCTCTGCTCAGAGGCTGCACAGAATGCCAGGATGGACAAGAGGAAAGAATGGCAGCAAGCACTTATGTAAACGAGTATCCTCAGGCTCTCCAAGGAGCTTCCCTCCTCCCACTTCTCCTCACACATAACACAAATTTGCAGTCACTTTTGTATGTGTATTTTTGTTGGATTGTTTGTTTGTTTGTTTGTTTGTTTCTCCTATGACAGGACATTTTAGGGGATAATGGTTTTACATATGTGTTGATCTTTCTTCTACTAGACTTCCTTTCAGCTTCTACAGCATCATCCAATAATTAAAAAAATGTTTCAATGGATGTCAGTTCTGTGGGCAGCCTGAACTTATGCTAGTAGTACTGGCTGGATAGAAGGGAGCTCCAGTGTGTAAACCGATTACTTCATTTTGGTATTGTTCTTAAGCTAGTTTACCCTACAGCATAATTTTTATGACAAGAATGTTGACCCATTATAATAATTCTAATTTGTTGTTACAGGGAATGTATCACAGAATGACTTGTAGTCAGGATAAAATATTTTGTATTTCATTTTTCCTGAGGAAAAAACATGCACAAACATAATTTCAGAATGCTGATGAAAATCAAATTTCATTGCCTAGATTATTTTATTTGTAATAATGTAAACTTGGTGGAAGGAAGATTGATTTTGCTATAGAGTCTAATTCAATTCTTGCCAAATTCTTTAATCTAGAATAAAATATGAAATTTGCACGTAAACCTTGAATATACAAAAATCAAACCTAAAAAAAAAAAAAATAAAAAAAAAAAAAAAATCACTGTTATAAGTCTTTCTTCTACTGCACCGATGAACAGAAGCAGGATATTCCAGCTGAGCAGGAAAGGACCTCTAAGATCTTTCATTTTCAACACCTGTGCCATGAGCGGTGTTGCTAACCACTAAACCAGGCTGCCCAGAGCTTCATCCAGCCTGGTCTTGTATGCCTCCAAGGACAGGGCATCCACAGTCTTCTTGGCCAACCTGTTCTAGTGCTTCACCACCTTCTGGGTGAAAAACTTCTTCCTAATATCTAACTAAATTCTCCCATCTAAGTTTAAAACCATTCCCCATTTTTGTTTGTTTGTTTGTTTGTTTATTTTAAAACACTATCCACACATGTAAACAGTTGTTCCCCCTTCTGTTTAGATGCTCACTCCAAGTACTGGAAGGATACAGTAAGGTCCCTCTGGAGCCTTCTCTTCTCCAAGCTAAACAATCCTAGTTCCCTCAACATCTTCTCATAGGAGAGGTATTCCAGCCCTCTGATCATCTTAGTGGCCCTAATCTGGACCCACCCTAAGAACTCTACATCTTCCTGTACTGGGGGCCTGTCATGGTTTTGTAATTTTTGCTATTGGTATTCTATATCCAGGCCTGGATCCAGTATTCCAGATGGGGTCTCATAAGATCTGAGTGAGAGGGACAATCACCTCCCTCTCCCTGCTGGCCACTCCTCTTTTAATGCAGCCGAGAACATAGCTGGCCTTTTGGTCTGCAAGCACACACTTTTGGCTCATGTCCAGTTTTTGTCTACCAGGACTCCCAAGTCCTTCACAGGGCTGCTTTCCAGGACATCTTCCCCCAGTTTGTATAAATACCTGCAATTGCCCTGACCCAAGTGCAGCACCCTGCACTTGGCCTTATTGAACCTCATTAGGTTCATATAGGCCCACTTCTCTAGCCTGTCCAGGTCCCTCTGGTTGGCTTTCCTTCCCTCCAATGTATTGCCTGCACCACTCACCATCTGCAAACTTGCTGAGAGTGCACTCGATACCATCATCTATGTCACTGATGAGGATGTTGAAGAGTACTGGTCCCAGGACCGATCCCTGAGGGACACTGCTTGTGACTGGCCCCTACCCTGACATAGAACCACTGATCACAAACAACCCTTTGGCTGCAACCAGACAACCAATTCTTAATGCACCAAACAGTGCATTCTTCATATCCACACCTCTCCAATTTAGAGAGAGGGATGTGGTGAGGGACTATGTCAAAGACTTTGCAGAAGTCCACATAGATGACATCTGTCTCACTTATCCTGTACACTGATGCTGTCTCTTCATCATAGAAGGCCACCAGATTGGTCAGGCAACATCTGCCCTTGGTGAAGCCATGCTGGCTGTCTTGGATCACCTCTCAATACATGCTTTTTGTTTAGCACATAAACTTGCACAAAGAACATTCTGCACTTCCCTGATGTCATATTCTTAAAAGTAGATATTTTGTAATGTTGGTAATTTTAAGGCTTTACTTAAAAGGCTTTATCAAACTGTTCAGACAGAATGGAAGGCTTTGACATTGCATCTCCCTTGTGTTTTACAGGTAGTATTTTTATAGCTAGGTGCTTCCTGTAACCACTTATAATCATTTATTTATGAAAAGGCAATTATAAATTCCTTATCCATGGTAGGCATTTAACTTAATATCAGCAGGGCCTATCCAGTAATCCTGAAGAGATTTTGGTTGTGAAGAGCAGATGGTTCAAGTCCTTTGAAATTATATATGCATCCTACCAACATTATCTAATCGGAACATTTTCTCCACTCTTTTATTTTAAATAACTTCAGTTCAGGATGTGTAAAGGGAGGAGAAGAGTTACGTGAGCAAATTTCACCACAAACTGTTCTTCAAATGGCACAAAGTGACATTGCTAGTGAATAGAGGGCGCTGACTGTTATCTGTGGTTAATAACATCTCTCACTAGCCCCCATTCAGCTGCCAGTTAACACAAAGACACGTCTGTATGACTTTTAAAGGGTCTGAATTAATACACCCAGCCAATCAATGGTTTCTGCCCCTTCCACAAGGACACTGGTCTGTTACCATTACTGGATGCTGTCAACAGAAAATGACATGGGAGTCACAAAAGGTAAAATGATGTCAATTTAATCAGAGAACAGACAAAAGGCAAACAATGCTGCCCTGGAAAGGAGTATAGCAAGGAGACTCAGAGGTTGGAGTAAGCCACTCGACAGGTCCCAGTGAAACTAGCTTGAAATTCAATAATACAAAATCCAGCAATGTGACACAGAAGATGAGAACTACTGTTTCCATTCAATTAAAGTCAGTGAATGCTTCTGGCATAAAATAAATTTGACAAAATATCAAGAGGTTTTGCACTGTAGGTCAAAATAGTTTTCTTCTAAACTGAAAGAAAACAGAAGTGGTAGAAGAGCTAGTATAATTTTTGTCAAAATTACATGAAACCAATAATAATAACAATAAAAATAAAAGGAATCCTGCAATTTCCTCTCCATTGTGAAGTTAAACAAAACTCTACTGATTGCGATGATTTCATCATAAAAATGAAGCAATTTAAACTGTTTACATATCTATGGAAATGATGTGTAATGAGTTTATGATTTTTCATTTTGAAATTTGTGCTGTAATGTGTATTTAATTTCCCTAGAAAATTATTTTCAAGGATTTGTAGACAAATAATATGATATCAGGTCATGTGTGACTGGAAAACTGAATAAATGAACTAGTTTTGGACTATAAGATTTTACATCCATTCTAGTTACACACATTTGTAAGGTGGGTCTGTAAGGACACCCTATACTGCCAGGATACTGCATCCTGACCCATGTTGACACAAAATATGCATCTTCTTCCTCTCTGATCTTTATTGGAAAGAAACCTTGTGCTGACTCAGAGAGGGATCGATATAATCTTTTCCGATCTGCCTGATTTAGGAGAATGAATCTGACATGTTATGCAGCCAAGATACAGTTTTATAAACATTTATGTGCAGATTCCTTTAGTCTAATGTTAAGCACTGAGAAAGAACTCCTATGTTCCTGGATGACAAAAATCCAAGGAAATATTTCATGCTACACATTCTGAATCAATTAGGAACACTGTATGATTCAGTCCAAAAACTACTCAAGAAATGAAAAAGAAGCTCACTGCCAGCTTAGTTTCAAAATATTACATGGGTAACCTTGGTATTTCCTGTGTATACATGAAAACCAACCATTATGAACTATAAATATGATTTAAGGGATCAGGAAACTCCTCTGGTAATCATGTAACATATAAAGATTACAAGAGATTAGTAAGAAATCTTTATTTGTATTGTAAATATGCTTTTTAAATTTAAGGTTGCAGGCTGCTCCAGTTTCTTTAAAAATGTGGTCAGATGAACCAGCTATTTCTCAGTTATTAGAAGAAAGCATATATTGATGAGGTCTTTGGCTAATCTCTGATCAACTTTCCTGTTGTGTTTTACTGATTACTTCTTGGCTTACAGCAAGAGTTTTTGTGTATTTTCAAAGTTTTACAGATGTCTAGCTTCTTGACCTATATTATATGACAAGAACTACACTGCAGTTAAGTTCACGAAAGACCTTTTCTGGTCATCTGCTTATCATTTCTGCTTTTAAACCACTTCAAAAATAAATGAAAGTAACTCTAATCAAAATGACTTTGTAAGATGTGAAGTGACAAGGGCAGGTGTCAGTCTGGTGATGGCTCTTCAGTATTATAGCATCCTACTGTGAAAAGCAGCTGGACTCTAATTTATGAATGAGGATTTGTTAAAAAAAAAAAAAAAAAGTATAATCTTGCATAGATTATTAGTCTGGTGGAGAGCCACCTAAAATTGGATCCAGTTGTCTCTCTCCAATTTATAGGAGGGAGGTTCTTTGATATACCTGGTGTGAGATTAAGGAACAACGGTTCAAATGTTAGTCTGACCAGTTTCTTACAAATTCTAATCATTTAGGGAGATGGGGAAGGGAAGAAGGGGTGATAGAAAAGATAAGAAATATAAGCAAGGACTCTCTGTAGGAAGCAAGAGGGAGGTAGTCACCACTATGGATCCATAACGGTTTGTAGTTCAGTCATTGATCTTCAGTAGTGGTGCATGGTCGAGCATTGTTGTTCCACTGATGATGACAGTGACCACAACAACCATTTCCAACGGCAGTGCAAACTTATTTATATAAGTTCAAAATGGTTGAGTCCATTCTTTTTTAGAGTTTTCTGGCTTTTGGACCTCAGCAGGAATTCCTTTTGTTCCCATCTTTCAGACTTTGCTAGCAGATAAGAGGGAGTATGGAGGCACCAACTTGTATCTTGCCTTCAGAAGATACAGTGGTATCACCCCCTGATCTCCCACAGCAATCTGGAATTATTTGTTCACAGGCCAGATCTTCCACCAGTAAACAGCCTTGAGCACTCTCTTCTGAAGGCAAGCAGCTGCAAAGAAACACTTTCAAATGTAAAATTGTCCACATAGTGATGCTGATTGCCACATGGCAACACCCATCTCTTGCTTTCTCAATAAATCAGTTAGAGTCTTATCACAAGAAATACCTCAGGAAGCAAGCTTTAAGACAGAAACAAAAAAGGAGAAACACTCCAGTGTAAGGCAGAAATCTTCTAAAATAATATGGTTACTCTTTTATGTGAGTAATTTATCATACGTCAACACCTTTCATAGTGACATGAGTTGATTGATGATACAACTGTCTGAACTTTCTATGTACTTCAGGACAGATCACTTATCCTTGTCTATCCTAAGACCAAGTACCTGAAATATAAAGATTTACCATAAACTAAACATCTATGCACCTTGGGGAAAAAAAAAAAAAAAAAAAAAAGCATATCAAAAAAACCTTCCCAGCAAGAAAGTTACTCCATGTTATTCAGAGTAAAACACAGTTCCAGTGATTCCTTTAAGATATTTGATTTTCTAGATTAAAATCTCAAACACTTGTACAAGTGCATTCAGAATATACAACATACATCAATCAGATTTTATCTCTTTCATCAAGGAAACTTTCTGTAAAGACCTCGGTGATTCCTCCTGGAAAACTGAAAATTCATTTTCAAATAATCTGGCAATTATATTGTATTCATTTCTTCTGTCTCGCTGTAAGATGCATCACTGAAGATAACACCTATTATATCTCTGTTATGAAACTTTCTCTTAAGAAGTAATAACCCACTCTTTGTTCCCAACAACTTTTCTGAGTGACAAGATATGCTACTTTATTCCTTTTATTATTTAAGAGTAGAAGGGGGACATTAATGGCAATATTTCCAGTTTGTTCACTGTAGTTGTGAGTGTCATTTTTAGTCTTAAAGTAATGTGTCTATTCTAATGCATCCCTAGAGGAATTGAACAGTGACTTTTTTTCCTACTATTCCTCTTCCTCCAAAATATATGGTTGTAATTTTGAAAAAACATAGGAATGAAACATTATAAAGTAAACAAAGTTCATTATTCTGCAGAATAGCTAATCAAGCAACACGTTCTGTATATATATATATCATGTATGTTTACTAGAATCAAGTGGGTAAACTCCCACTTATTCTTAACATTTCACTCTCTGTGATGTGTACTATCATCATTTTTATCTGGTCATTATTCTCATAAACAACATTTAACTGGTAAAAAGAAAGAGTGATGGCTTGTGGCAGTGTGATCAGAAAGAAAATTACATGACCCTCGTATCAGATTACTACCATTATACTTTTTGAAAGAATGGAGGGTGCAAGAAAGACAAGAAAATGAAATACTGAATAAATAGTCTTAAATGATCAAATCTGAATGAAAGAAATTTAATATTTTCTTTTTCTGTCTAAATAAAAATCCTAGGAGAACATTCAAAGGAAACAGTTTTTTGTATGCTGTGTCTTTTTCTCTAAGTATTCTTTAATGGATATAAAAAGAAAAATATTGTTTAGGCTGCTGTTAAAAGGTGCTCTACAGATTTATTTATTTTTTTTTAAGTTTCTTACCTGGCTTTGTTCAGAAAGAAGAATAGTTCATTATATGTAAAACTTTATGCAGAATCATGTATATGTTACATATTGTAAAATACAAACCAAATATTGAGGTAATCTAAATATCTAGGGGTGTTGGTCGATGCTGGGCTGAACATGAGCCGACAGTGTGCCCAGGTGGCCAAGGCCAACAGCATCCTGGCCTGTGTAAGAAACAGTGTGGCCAGCAGATGCAGAGAGCCCTGTACTCGGCTCTGTTGAGGCCGCACCTTGAGTACTGTGTTCAGTTTTGGGCTCCTCACTACAAGAAAGGCATTGAGATCCTGGAACATTTCCAGAGAAAGGCAACAAAACTGGTGAGGGGTCTGGAGCACAAGTCTTATGAGGAGCAGCTGAGGGAGCTGGGATTGTTTAGCCTGGAGAAGAGGAGGCTCAGGGGAGACCTCATTACATTCTACAGCTTCCTGAAGGGAGGTTGTGATGGGGAGAGGCTTGGCCTCTTCTCCCAAGCAACAAACAGGACCAGAGGAAATCACCACAAGTTGTACCAGAAGAGGTTTAGATTGGACATAAGAAGGAACTTTTTTTCTCAGGGAGTGGTCAGGTGCTGGAATGGCCTGCCCAAGGAGGTGGTAGAGTCACCGTCCCTAGCAGTGTTCAAGTGACGTCTGGAAAAGGAGCTTGTTTGCTGTAGCTATGGTAATGGGAGGACAGTTGGAATAGATGACCTTGTAGATCCCTTACAACCTTTTTATTCTATGATTCTATGATTCTATGATCTATTTTTTGTTTCCTTTGCTTGTTACTGCTGTCCAATCTCTATCTATGAAAGAAAAGAGAAATAAATTAGCAGTTGTTTCATGATTAAGTATAGTTTTGAACTTAAAACAGAAATGTATTTTTATGCATGAAATATATCATCTAGTCCCCAAAATAATACTATTACTACCAGTAGTTTTGAGTAAAATATGAATTTTCTTAGAAAAAATCTGTTTCTTAGTAATGTGAGTTAATTTGAAAATGGGTTTTGTAAAAAATAGTGTTTTCTATCACAGTTAAATGGGCATTATTTAACTAAGAAAAAATCTTCAGACCTGCTCCTTGGCAAAAATAAATAAATAAATAAAATTCTATGTAGCCATACTCTGTTTAGATTTTATTATTATTACTATTATTTATTATTATTTTTTTTAATATTACAGATAAATGCAAAGTTAATGTCAGAGGCTTGAAGTATTGGCTAGTTTTTCTCAAAATGGCATTTCATTTCAATAACAGTACTTTCTGAAGAAGATTTTTACTGATTTTAAAGCTGTTACTATTCACATGACATCCCACTTCTTTCGTTTCCTCATGTACTTTCCCTTTTCCTACATTTTTCTGCATATAAGAGAATTCTACTTAGCACATTTTTTACTGTCCTTGAAGCATAGGAGCTAGTATTATTTTCTCTCAAATTCTAATTTAATTCCCCCTGATGCTCATTATAGAGGACCTGGAAGGCTAGAACCTTTATCCTGTTTATTTCAAAGGTTCCAGAATTTCAGTTTCTTCCTTCTTTTGCATATATAGTTGAAAACAAGAAAACTCTGCCTTAGTCAGCAGTTTAAAGATAGCTGATTAGGTTTTACAGAACAACAAAATCAGCAGTATCAATTTGTGAGCTAAGTCAAAGTTTCCTCTGACAAAAGCATCAAGGCTGGCTGAGCAGAACAGAGTGATAAGCATATAGTTACCATTCTTATTATCTGTGTGTTTTTCGAACCCGTTATCTGAAGCAGATTATTAATAGCAAGAAATTGACAAAAATGAACAAGTACATAGGAAAGCTATAGCCCATTATAATTTTGGTAAAGCTGTTTACCTGACAATGATTTCTTGGTTAAGGTCAGTTTAAGTAATGCAACAGAAGACATGAATATTTTCTCATGAGTTTTCTGACAGTGGATTTTCATACTTTTGTACTTAGAAATGAGTTTTCTATCTGCAGCAATCAAAATTATGCATTTCTATATGTGTTAACCTTTCTCATTGGTTTCCCTTGTTGATTCAGCACTTTTGATACCATAGAGAAGCTATAAAGAGTCAATGATTACTCCTCTCTTTCACAGTCATGAATGTGGGTATATTAGGTCTTTCACAAACTGAGAATTTGTTAATCTTGAAAAAAATATGTTCAGGCATTTCAGCAGCTGTTATCATTAGTAATGCAGATGCTACTCACTATCAGATCGAGAATGTCATTCAGTGAAAAATATATATATATATATATAAAATGTTATTTCATTGATAATATCAATTGTATATTCAATGAATAAGAGGAAAAACTGCCATCCAAAAAGGTCCTGGACTAGCTTGAGAACGGGGATCACATAAACCTAATAATGTTCAACAAAGTGTTGCACTTAGATTTGTACAGTCCCAGGTATGTGTACAGACTAGGAGAACACCTTGAGAGCAGCCCTATGGAGAAAGACTTGGAGGTCACAGTGGAGGAAATGCTCCATACAAACCAACAGTGTGCACTTGCATCCCTGAAGGCCAACTGTATCCTAGGCTATATCAAAAGGGGAGTGGTCAGCATTCTACTCCAATCTTGTGAGGACTAAACTAGAGTTCTGTGTCCAGGCCTGAGGCCCCCACCACAAGAAAGACGTAGAGCTGTTGGGTTCAGAGGAGGACTACAAAGATGATCAGTGTGCTGAAGCATTTCTCTTATGGGCTTGTTTAGCCTAGAAAGGAAAAAAAAGGGCTCCTGGGAGATCTCATTGCACCATTCTAGTACATGAGGAGAACTTATAAGCAGGAAAGCAGGAAGGAGACGGACTCTTTATATAGCCTGTAAATGAAAGGAGAAGGGGGAATGGTTTTAAACTAAAAGAGGAGAGATTTAGATTAGATGTCGGGGAAAATTTTCACTCAGAGGTTGGTGAGTTTCTGGAAAAGGCTGCCCACAGAAGTTATAGATGTAGATGTAGTTCAAGGCCATGTTGCATGGGGCTCTGGGCAACCTGATTTAATGGCTGGCCACCCTGCCCATGGCAGGGGGATTGGAACTAGGTCACCTTTAAGGTCTCTTTCAGCCCAAGCTATTCTATGATTCTGTGATTCTAAGACTCTGACAGTACATTTCAGGTCTAACAAAAAGTTAAAGTATATTATTAAAAGCTTTATCCAAATTCCTGTTCAAAAAAAGGCATGGGATGTTGTATGAGAACTGTTGAATCACTGCCTGAACTTCTGACTGACCACCTGAGGTGAGCAATGAATCAGCTGTGGGAGCACAGGTGAAGGCAATTGTGACTGGAAGGGGTGGAGCCTGGCTCCACCTCTCCCAGACCCCATTTAAGAACTGACTGCCAGTGGGGAATGATCTCTTTCTGGTGTGTGCTCCTCTTGGAGTTTTCCCTACACAGGTGAACATTTTCTATTTGTTTCTGATTATCACTTTCCAACACGATAATCCTTCTAGCTTTACCGTTTGTGGATACCAATCTGACAACATCTCTCTGTACATTTGTTGACTATACAGACATCCACCACTTCTCTAAGGAGCCTGTTCCAGTGTTTGACCTCCTTCACAGTAAATATATATATATATTTTTCCAATATCAAGTCTGAACCTCCCTTGAAGCAGCTTTATGCTGTTCCTGTGTATTCTCTCCTCAGACATTCGAGAGCAGTGCCTGACACCTCCCATTTTACTTGCCTTCCACATGAAGCTTCAGGGAGCAATGAGGCCACCTCTTAACTTTTTCTTCTCCAACTAGATAACTCAAGTGTCCTCAGACTCTTCTGATAAGACACGACTTCTAGCCCTTTTACTATCTTTGTTGCCCTTCTCTGGATACATTCAAGTATCTTATATATGTATGTATGTATGTATGCATATATCTGCATTTTGGATATCAGAAATGCACACTGTAATCAAGATGAGGTTGCACTAATGCAAAATATAGTGGGAGAACCTCCTCCTTGTGTTTAATGCGACCCAGAACTTTTCTGGTAAAGATACAAGCATTCCTTTAACAATACTACTGAGTCTTGTCTCGAAAAAGAAAGTGGAGAAAATCTATAGCTCCCAAAGTATAAGTATTTAAATTTATATTCATGTATGTCAGATGCAAAATATGTTTTCACATTCAGGCCTAATCATATAACACAAGCTAAATACGTACAACAGAAAAAAGAGTAGGCAATAAAAAAGTGGATGTTGAAAATAAAATAATAAACTAAGCCCATATGTATGTTCATGTGTGCATTTATTCATAACAGGCTCAACTTTATCACTGTTACACTATAGTCATGTTCTTTATGTAGAGAGTGAAAATGAGGTAATACAAATTTATTTTCATAATCAGTTTTGTCTTTCTCATTCTTCTACTCTATATTCATTGTCTATACAATGCCAGGAAAATCAGAGCATAGGAAAGAACTTCTATGATATCCAGCAGAAATACTGACTGGCTTTCCCAGGAATATTGCCTCCCAACTCATTTATGAGATTTCATCTTCTAGTATGTATCAACTTTTCTCATCAGTTTGCTATGTTCTCTCTTCTGACAGTCAACTCTTGGCTAGCATTAAACAATACCTAGGCTTTATGAAAGATCCAGTGACCCCAGGATCCTAAACACAGCCCTCAAAGTAAGGAAGTTCTCATTAGACATTACCTGTTCTCTGCTGGAGGTTGTTAACATCTTTAGCCTATTCATGTAGAATCATGATAATTGAGATCTCTCAGCCTGGTTACGGATGACATATTTCTTCTACAGTTTCTTAGCCAGCAGGAATTAATACAGATTTATCGTTCCAAAAGATGAATTAAACCAAAATGTACAGAAGCAGCTCTCAGTATTTTTATTTTATTTTACTGGAAATTTTACTCATCTACTCATTTCTTACTGCTTAGTGATAACTGTTGCTAGAGATCTCTTTCATCTTTCTTATAACCTTTTTTCACCTTCTCATGGAATTGAAAAAATTCATGAAAAATACTTGTTATGACAAAACTTTATAGACTTCTAAGTGAAAGTATTAATTATAGAACATCATGCCTCAAAACAATCATAGGCCTAGTAGTTCAGTTAATAATCTCAAGAGTGAGCAAAACTAGAATATCTACACTAAGTTAGTGATTGTCTTTGGCTTCTGCTAAATCCAAGCAAATTGACTACATGCCTCAGTGTCTTAAAAGGAATTGTTTTCTACTTGATAAATTTCAGTTTTGTAATGGCAAAAAGTGAAAATAGATTCCCACCTATTGACTATCAATTCACATGAATGAGAATTATGATTTACCAGACAGTTTTAATATATCTGATAGAAAAATGCATTATTCACTTCCAACAGCTCCAAGTTCTGACTGCTCAAAAACTTATCCATTCATCTTTATCTGGCAACAGTTCAAGTGCTATTGTTATGGATTGGAAATCTAGTGCAGTCCATAGTTGTTTTCCAATGTAAGTATTCACAAAGTCTCCTTTTCATTGAAACTAGATGAAAAATGATATTCACAACATTTTGTAGTAAAATGGAAAACGAGAAATAAAAGAGTTCTTGACATAAGTACATGAAATATCATATTCTGTCTAAACATAACTAAAGCATAGATCACATTGTTCAGTTGACAGTTATACTTTATCCTCCATACAGAGAATTCTCTTGAGTGTGATTCTGTTCTTCTCACTTTTCTTACACATATATATTGCAGATGAAGCACTTGTAATATCATGCAGTTTCTTTCTGGAATAGTTCTGTAACAATACAAGAAAAGTATTTTAATCAAATTTAAATGCCAGGTCAAGTTTCTTACTGAATATTTTAAGGAGAAAAAAAACAAAAAACAAAAAACCAAAAAAACTAACAACAACAACAACAACAACAACAACAAAAAATGACACTAAAGTAAATTTATTCTAAGTGGAGATCATTCAAATAAAAAATTCATTGATGGTGTAATGAACTGATTGATGTGGGCATTCCCAAATTTTCCTACTGAACCCCATTATCACAGGTTTGTACACCCTGGAAACATTAATGTGGCTGTACTAATAATATTCTTTTGAAATAATGTGACTATTTTCTGAGTTTTATATAAACAAATAGTTATCAAAAACCTTGTCTCTTGTCACTTGTGAAATTGTTGCAGTGACAGAAATTGATCATGGGTCTTCTACACTGAAAGAAAGCTCATCATGAATGCAAGCTCAAGGAGCAAGCTTTCATGTCTCATTAAAGGTGGAGTTTAAAGCCAGATAAATTTGCCTAACTCCAGCTATCTAGTGGCAAAGTATTGATAGACATAATTTCAGATACATTCCAGTACTACTGTATGAATTACATCCTAAAAATATTGGAAACATTGTCTTGTGGATGTGTTCAGACAGAAACAAATTTCTTTATGTTCTAATATGTCTGTTCTGCACTGATATGAATCTTCTAGATTGAAGTTTGTTCACAGCAGCCGTCTTAGAGTATACGTAAATTAAGGCTGCATCATTCTAGATAAGCATGCACACACACACACACACACACAAATCTGATTATTGTAAAATATATTAAAATAATGTTTTTGTTTTTGTTTTTGTTTAAATAAAGTTATAGCATAAGAAAGATTAGCATCATAGAATCATAGAGTTATAGAATTATTGAAGTTGGAAAAGACTTCTAAGATCACCTGGCCCAACAGTCCACCTACCACCAATTTTGCCCACTGAAGGATGTCCCTAAGTAAGTACCACATCTACATGTTTCTTGAACACCTCACAAAGCATGGTGACTCCGTCACATCCGTGGTAAAAATGATGGAGGCCCATTGCTGAATGAGGTCAGTGTCCTGGTTACTGAGGACCCTGAGAAGGTGGAGTTACTGAGCATTTAATCAAGAGAGTCTGGGGAAAGGAAGACTTCCTGTTGATCAAGTTGGATCTGATCAGAGATCATCTAGACAAAATCAGTGCACACAAATTCATGGGCCCTGATAGGATGAATACATGAGTGATGAGGAGGCTAGCAGAAGTGATTTCCTAGCTACTCTATCATCTTTGAAAAAATCATAGACAATGGGAAAGATGCCTGGTGAAAGTCAGTGTCACTCCAGTCTTCAAAAAGGGCAAGAAAGAGAAGCTGGGAAACTACAGGCCAGTTGGCCTTACCTCCATCCCTGGGAAGGTGATAGAATAACTCATTTTGGATCTCATCTCCAACTAAGTGGAAGGTTATCAGGAGCAGTTACTGTGGACTCATCAAGGGGAAGTCATGCTTGACTAATACAGTAGTGATCTAGGATGCCATGACTGGCTGGGTAGGTGAGGGAAGAGCAGTTGATCTAATCTACCTTGCCTTTAACACTATCATCTCCCATGGCATTCTCATAAGTAAGCTCATAAATTATAGATTAGGTGCATGGATTGTGAAGTGGATTGAGAACTGGATGACTGGCAGTGCTTAGAGAGTTGTGATAATCAGAACAGAGTCTAGCTGTAGGACTCCAAGAGTCAGAACTGGATTTGTTTCTTTTCAGCATCTTCATCAGTGACCTGGATGAAGGGATACAATGCACCATCAGCAAGTCTGTTGATTTGAAGGTGGAAGGAGTGGCTGACACACCAGAAGGCTGTGCTGTCATTCACTGAGATCTGGAAAGGCTGGAGAGAGTTGGATGCAGAATAACCTTATGAGAATCACACAGCTGAGAAGAAATAACTGTATAGATTAGAGACTCTGCAGTTAACAGTGTCCTCTTGTGGCCAAGGAGTAGTCTGGGGCACACTAAAAGAGCGTCACCAACAGATCAAAGGAGGAAATTCTCTCCATTTGCTCTGCCCTGGTGAGGTCAAATCTGGAATACTTGTCCAGTTCTGGGCTTCTCAGCTCAAGAAATACAGAGACCTTCTTGAGAGAGTCCAGCAAATGATTAAGGGCCTGGAGATTTGTGTTGGAAGGAGAACTTGAACCAAATTTCAAAACCAAACTTTAATACCAGATTCTTGATCATTCATCCAAATTGCTTAACTAAACTGCTCCATAACCCTCTTTTAAGTAGCAGGGCAGACCAAGGTATATTAAGTGTATATCCTTTTATGTGAATATATAAACATTAGAAAGTTATAGAAAGCATATTCAAAAATATATATTTATAATTAACCAGGATTTGCCATCCACATTATACACGTGTTTCTGGAATTCTTTCCGAAGAATGTGATTCACCTGGAGATTTGTATCTGTTTTATAAAATGGATGAAATGATTTTAATTACACATGTTTGTTACCTAAAATTAGATGACATAATTTAGGTAAAAAAAGTAAAACTAGAGGTATGGATCTTCATCCATATACACTGCAGTTATAAAACTATAATTAAACTTGTCTTTATCTACATTTTTATTTTAATAATTTTCTTTGAGATTATATTATAAGTCATGGTTTGGCTTTGAAGAGAGTTGTTCTGTGCCCTATCTTGCAATAGAGTGCTTTGTCTTTCATTTAGCTTAAGAATTTTAGCAGCTCAGAGGATTTTTTTTTTTTATTTTATTTTATTTTTTTTTGTAAAACATAGTACATGCTACGGTTTTATATAAATGACTGCTAGCAATAATGGTATAACTATGATTTTTTTTTTTAGGGCTAATATATACCAATGGTGAAACTAAAACCTAGTTCCCTAGTGAAGCTTGAGTAACAGGATTTTGTACGAAGCACAAGAACAAAGTGAGAGCATATATATCTAAGCTTATTATTAGATATTTCAGATATTTTGAATTTTATTGACAATAAGTCAAATCAGTATACATTTAATCTAATTGCTAAATCCTACTATGTGAGTAGGCTCAGGATTTCTAGGAAATTAGGTAGTTTATTCTAGTATAGGATAGAGCTATTGTCCTTGACTGTCCCTTCAGTCTTTAAAGTTCATTGATGTGAACACAGATGAACAGACTGAGAGTGTACAAAGGCACAAAGACTTGTTACAAAAAGAAACATAAAAAGAAATTGGTATCAGAAACATGAGAGTCCTTGAGGACAGGAGAAAGATCATAACAGAAATAGTTTTGTTCTTAACAATATTTGTTTCCTGTGCCTTGGGCAGAATAATTTTCCTGGTGATATACTCAGTGACAGGGGTAATATGATCTTTTTGAGATCTTTCACTTGTATATGAGATTTCTAGTTAATAGGTTTTGTTTGGTTGGTTGGTTGTTGTTGTAGTAGTTGTTTTTTAATACTAATTACACAAATAAAGCAAATATGTGATGATAATAATTCATAAACTACTTTTCAGCTTTTATGGCAGAACATTTTAAGCTGAATCTGAAGCTGATCTGCTGTCTTGGTTTGAGTTACTGGTGCTTTATTATTGTTATTATTATTATTATTATTGTTGTTATTATTATTATTATTATTTTTATTATTATTATTATTAAAATATATATTTTAGAGGCTGTCTATAATAAAAACTCATCTGACTCAAACAAGCAATCAAAATTCAGGGCTCAGTGTATTGCTTCCAGTACAAGAAAAAACATTAATTTGGATAAGGTGTTTCTGATGCAATCTTAGTGGTTATTTATAAAACAGATATGAAGCTGTACACCCCCCCCCCCACCCCTCTCAACTAGTACTACCTGCCTTCTGTGCTTATATATCATTTCTCTGCTTTGTCTCTCTGATGGCACTTCTACTCACACTCTTATAGGTATACTCAGAAATTCTGTGTCTTTCAGCTCCATGAAAATGTCATAGCCATCTTTTGGTACTTTAGGGGACCCACTCTCTACAACTCTCAAAGAGGGGAAATGGGCAGGAAGGTGCCAGTGTATTCTCCAGCTGCACCAGGGGAGGTTCAGATTGGACCGCAGGAAGCAAATCTGTACTGTGAGAGTGTTCAGACACTGGAACAAGCTTTCTGGAGAGAAGGGTTGTGCTCCATGCTTGTCACTGTTCAAGAAGCATTGGAACAAAATTTGTTTTGTTTTATTTTTAAATGAATGTTTGCATCCAATTATTTTTTTTTATTATTATTATTATTTTTCTGTATTATTACTGCTAGTTTATGGATACTAGCACTGTTGTCTTCCTATTTTCTTAAGCTAAAAAATAGCATTAGGATCTTATAAAACAGTGTAATTAAGGAGACACTTGGAAAAAAACTTTGAAAATACACCCATACATTAATTACCAGACAATATTAGTATATTAAATGCATTTCCAATAAATTGTCTTTAGAGTCTAATCCTTCTTTAAGGGAGCCTACAGCGCCAAGAGAGAAGTTCTATCACAGAAAAATGTAAGAGAAGGACAGAAAGGTACACAAGAACTGGAATACATTAGTAATTAACACAAATTTATCACCCACTGGGATGCTAAGTTCTGCACCATAATAATAGATAAACTTGCCTGGTTTTGTTCCTGCTGCTGCAAATACAGTGAGTGAGGACTTTTTTACTCTGTGTCAAATGAAGCAAACAAAAGAAGGATGGAGAAAAGAGGATAAGAAATATATGTGTATATAATATTTTATTTTATTATTTATTATAATATATTATCCATAATTATTTTATTTTATTTTATTTTATTTTGTTTTATTTTATTTTATTATTTTTTTCTTATGGAAGTTGCATTCCCCAGTGATTCTACTGAGTGATAGAAGTTTCAAGTAAAGATCAATGACACTGAAAACTGGTTTGTAATTGAGTCTGACAGCTAATATGATCTCAGAATTGCTGTGATGCAATCTACTCTGTCTCTATTGGTTAGCAAACATTATCTCAATAACAGTTAAGCCAAATATAGGCAGAACAGATGTTCCCCATAACCAACAACTAATTTGTAACCACAAATTTATGAATATAGAAAAACACTGAATGACAGTTCAAAGTTTATCTCATAAATAGTTAAAATAGTAAAATATTTCTTAAACTATTATGTGGCTTCATCAAAGCAACTATTGCAGACAAGTAAAATTCTTTATTGATGTTTCTGGGGAAATGGGATTATAGTTATTGGGACAGGTAAAGATTAAAATTAAAAGGTGGAAGAAATCCTGACAAAATCCATTCAGATATAATATCAACTCTTTGGTAGAGAAAGATACATTAAATTCAACAGTTGCAGTATATGAAGAGTTATTTATAAAATAAATAGCTGGACATGAGCCAGCAGTGCATGCTTGCAACCCAGTACGCCAATGATATCCTGAGCTGAATTAAAAAAAATGTGTGGACATGAGGGAGAGGGAGGTGATTGTCTCCCTCTACTTGGCTCTTGTGGAGCTTCATCTGGAGTACTGCATCCAGGATTGGAACCCCCAGTACGAGAAAGGCACAAAGCTCTTGGATCAGAGTAAGATAGGGGCCGTTGAGGTGATCAGAGGGCTGAAACACCTCTTCTGTGAAGAACGTTTGAGGGATCGTTAAGTTTAGGGGAGACTCCAGGGAGAACTCACTGTGGCCTTCCAATATTTGAAGGGAGCATCTAAACAGAAGGGGGAACGACTGTTTACATGGGATGATAGTCTGAGGACAAGGGGGAATGGTCTTAAACTCAGACAGGAGAGATTTAGGTTAGATATTAGGAGGAACTCTTTCACCCAGAGGGTGGTGACACACTGGAACAGGTTGACCAAGGAGGTTGTGGATGCCCTGTCCCGGGAGGTATTCAAGGTGAGGCTGGATGTGGCTCTGGGCAGCCTGGTCTAGTGGCTGGCAGCCCTTCACATAGCAGGGGAGCTGAAATGAGATGATCTTTGGTGTACTTTTCAACCCAGGCCATTCTATGATTCTATTAAATGAATATGCATTGAGTAAGGTGTACTTGTAATTTCTACATAAGTTGCTCATAAACAAGTTAATGAAATTATCAAGTTAGACATGTAAAACAGAAAATACAGATTTGCTGCTCTGAATGAATTATATTCTTTCAGATAGATTAAAAGTATTTCCTGAGAAGCTTTAAGAACAATTGTACTACATCTGATTTCCAACACAGTATCATAATATTAAATGGGTTGAATTTTGGATGCCTTGGAAACAATATTTTATTTTTCAACATAATATTAGTGTCAGCACAAGTCACTGAGGAGCGGCTGAGGGAGCTGGGATCATTAGTCTGGAGAAGAGAAGGCTCAGGGGAGACCTCGTTGCACTCTACAACTTTCTGAAGGGAGGTTGTGATGAGGAGGGCTTTGGCCTTGGAATCTTAGTGAAGATACTGTCAAATATCTTCATTTATCAAGACTTACGAGGAATTATTTTAGCCTTTATAAAATGCAGAAATACCCTAATGTGAAAAGACTGACACTGTAAAGTTGCATTAGTCTTCAGTGGAATGTATTCATCCATTTTATTGTGTACATCACCTCTCTCCTATGAAATGTAGTTCCACTTCAATGACCTGCTGACATCAATGAAGCTTTTACAGTTCTGGAGTGATGAGAAGTTCTGCTGAAAGAGCCTGTGAATAACAGTTCTCACATAATCAGTGAACATTCTCCAACACTTAATAGAGACATAGTTGAAACTCTCACTGGGAGTTCTCACTTTTATAACTCACAATGCAGAAAGATGGCAGATTTATTTAATTCTTACATAATAATGTCACAGTGTTTGTGCAGCTGAAGCTCTGAAAGAGTTTCCATGATAAATATATATACACACATATATATATTGTTTTTTTTTCCGAGAGTTTTATGGAACTTGACAAAAAGACAGTCTATTATTTTAGAATTAAAGAACCATGGAGGATGCATCTAGTGGTTAAATCTGAAATGTAATGTATAAAGTATCGATTGATTTGACCTATAGAAATGGGGAACACTTTCACTGCCTCTGTAAAAAAAAAAAAGTAGTAATAATAATTTCCGTGCTTACTTGAATGTATAACAACATTTTCAATATGCAGGTACTGAAATAGCTATTGTCTCAAAATCTGGTGTTGCCCACAGGCAGGGAATTTTAAGAAAAATGAAGAAGAAATACGTACAATGCTGCAATCTGCTGTAATACTGCTATAATTTATTAAATGTAAAGAATTTGCTGAAAAATTACATGTCACCTTAATAGCTGTTAAGGAGCTTTAGGACAACAGGATACTCATGGAAATGTTGAAAATTGAAAACTGAAGTGTAATGCTGAGGTTTGCACATTAGGATTCACACCAAAACAGGTAATTACTAATTATTTGGCTGATCTTATTCAAATCCCTGCCAAATATAATGTCTTCTCAAAAGCTTGTAATGAAACTGTTAAGCATAAGTTGTCAGAGCAGATTAGGAATGTCATACTGTGGGTTAGCACTCAGACTAATGTAAATTTTGAGGATGGTTGCAGGCTCAAATTCAAATGTATGGAATCGTAGAATCATAGAATGTTTTGTGTTGGAAGAGAACTTTAAGATCAACATGTTTCACCTTTCTCTACTATCAGTAGGTTCACCTCTCAGTAGATCAGGTTGCTCAAAGTTCACCCAATCTGGTTTTGAATGCATCCAGGGAGCGGGATGCACAGTCTCTGGGTAATCTGTTCCAGTGTCTCACCACCCTTACAGTAAAAAATAAATAAATAAATTCCGATATCTAGTAAAAATCTTCCCTCTTACAGTTTGTAGCCATTGCCTCTCACACTATGGCTACATCCCCCTATAAAAAATGCCTTCCCAGGTTTCCTGTACACCCCCTTCAGGTACTGGCAGGATGCTATAAGGTCCTCCAGAACCTTCTCTTCTCTAGGCTGATGAGCTCCAGATCTCTCAGCCTGTCCTAGTAGGGGAAGTGCTACCGTCCTCTGATCATCTTCATGGCCCTCCTCTGGACATGCTCCTGCAACTCCATGTCCCTCTTGCACTGAGGACCCCAACAACAGGGGTCACAGTACTCCAGATGCAGTCTCATGAGATCAGAGTAGAGGGGCAGAGTAATATACCTTGACCTGCTGGCCATGCTTCTCTTGATATAACGCAGGATACAGTTGGCCTTCTGGTCTGCAAGCACACATTGCCAACTCATACGGAGCTTCTCATTAACAGACATCCCCATATCCTATCCTCAGGGCTGCTCTCAAGCCATTATCTACCCAGACTGTATTTGTGCATTGGATTGACTTGATCCAGATGTAGGACTTTGCACTTGGCTTTTTTGAACTTCATGAGGATGGCTTGGGCCCATCTCTTAAGCCTGCCCAGATCCCTCTGGAAGGCATATTTTCCCTATGGCACATACACTGCACCACTCAGTCCCACTGTCCATGTTGCATGCAAAGACACTAAATAGAACCAGTCACAGAGCTGATCCCTGAGGAATGCCACTTGTCACTGGTCTTGATTTTGACACTGAGCTGTTGAATGAAACTCTCTGAGAGTTACCATGCAGCCAATTCATTATCCAGTGAGTGATCCATTCATCAAATTATTTTTTTCTCCAGCTTGGTTACCAAATACTCTGCACAAGTCTAGATGATGTCTGTTACTCTCTTCCCTTGTCCACTAATGCTGTAGCTCTGTAACATAAAAGGCCACCAAGTTTGCTAGGTACGAGTTGACCTTGGTGAAACCATGTTAGTTACCAGCAATCACCTCATCTTTATTTTTGTCAGTGTTTTACAGGCTGGTTCAGCTTGGTTGGATGACTAACAGGGCAGGTGGACACACGGATCCATGCCCTGAGAAAAGGGAAAGGGAAAAAGGGGGGAAGGGTAGGTAGGTGGACCTAAAAACAGCTATCTGAGGAGTAAAGCCAAGTTACTAAAAAAGATATCAGAATGAAAGATAACACAGTACAATACAATATAATGCAATATAATACAATATAATTGGAATTGAAGCTAATAAATCAAATAAAACAAAAGAGAGTGTCCAAAAACCAAAGGCCTTACTCTAATGTTGCAGATGAGATGTCTAGTCAGAAAGGCAAACGATAGTGAGGAGCATTGTGTGATCTGTGAACAGTTTTATCTTTTCCTCTGAGCAGAAAACAGAAACAGAACAAGGCCAGGTCCTCTAGGGTATGTAGTATGTAGCTCTTCTCTTCTGAGAACAAGGTACCCAGAAATGTCAGCAGTTCACGGAACTGGAACATTAACTGTTTAACTCACAGTGCACTACAGGATGTTATGATGTGGAATACCAGTAACAAAAAAAATCATAAAACCATGACAATTTTTCATGAAGGTCCTTCAGGAGGATCTGCTCAATGATCTTGTCATACACAGAGGTAAGACTGATTGGCCTGTAGTTTCCCGGATCTTCTTTTTTTCACTTCTTGAAAATTGAGGTTATGCTTCCTCTTTTTCTGGTCAGTGGGAACTTCAACAGTCTGTTATTACCATTAAAATATGATGGATAGTGACTTGGCAAGTTAATCTTCCTAATCAGAAATTGTGAATGGACTTCATTTGGTCCCATGTACTTTTTATTAGGACATGTAGTGACAGGATAAGAAGAAATGGTTTTAAACTGGAAGAGGATAGATTTTTACTAGATACTAGAAAGAAATTCTTTATTGTGAGGGTGGTGAGACTCTGGAACAGGTTGTCCAGTGAGGTTAGGAATGCTCCCTCCCTGGAAGCACTCAAGGCCAGGCTGGATGGGGCTTTGAGCAACTTGGTCTTGAGGAAGGTGTCCCTGCCTCAAATAGGGGGGGTTGGAACTAAATGTTCATGGAAGTGTCAGTGAAAAGTCACTGTACAGAGATTTTAAAATACTTCATAATATTTAGTTCACTATGGCCTTCTGAAGTTTCAAAACAATCACAATATGGACCTAGGTGTCCCTTTATTGCTTAGTTTACCAACATCAGGTTCATGCTTCCTATTTTATTTTATTTTTTTTTTCCTGAGCAGGTTGTTTATTTTTGTAATGTTTGTAATGCTGTGAGATCTGTAGCTGTGTCCTTAGCCAGAAAAAAGGAATTCAAATGTTGTCTGGATTTGTGCTCGTTACTACAATAGCATTGGCAGTCCTAAGGCAGGACTTGAAGGAAGATCTACTTGCATTCTTTTCATTTACAGTAAGTGAAGATCTGGTATAAATCAGGATCTGGCTTTAAAAATCTGGAGTCATAAAGAGATTAGCAGCCAACTCTTTTAAAATGTGACAAGTTTAACAGCTTCTGCTGTACAAGATGCAGTGTAATGCTCAGAACCACATAAGTGTACCTTATGAAATGTCATTGTATCAGGAATATATTCACATTTCATTTATTTATTTATTTATTTTTCCATTACAACACTACACACACTTGGAGGCTTTTAAGATTAAAAAGAGAAACAAAATATAATTCCTTAATGCCATACTGAATTCTGTTTACTAAGATGGCAGATTAGTTCAAATCCACAGTTACCTTGAAAATAAATTACTGCAGTGAAAGGAGAATTAATTAATTCAGATAAACTAAATAAACTCTATGAACTGACTAATGTAGCAGAAATTACTGGGTGGTAATACTGCTGTTTTAATTATTAAGTCCACATTAATTAATTTCAAAGCTACCTTTTTTAAAGTCCACAGCTTGACCAATATTCATAGTGTAGAACATGCCAAGAGAGAAATTTTGCTTAGTAACAGTTTTTCAAAAGCTGGAACTGAGTCTTCATACAACTAAATGTGAAGAATGTTAAAAGAAAATGTGAATTTCAATAAACAATTTAGAATCTAAATAATTGTGTGGTGTACCTGCTTGACCATGCACTGAGAAGCAGAGTTTGTTTCTGTCAGCTTCTTTCTTTCTCAGAAGAAGCTAGATTTTTTGTTAATTTTTAACATGGTTTTGAATATAAATGGAACTTAATTTCTATTTGAGAACTGCAGTAAAATCAATGACCATGGCCACCTCAGTTTGCACAGCTATTAGACACAGCGAGATTCAGTCATAACTCAACGAGAGGAGATCCAAACCTTACTGAATTTGAGATCTCCATGCACTGCACTTTATATTCTTCAACATGTCTATATTTTTGTGGTAGTGTATTACTTTTTTTTTTTTTTTTTTAATTACCATTTTATTTTTGAAATCTTGAATGATTCCTGGATTACATCCAAAATAATGGATGAATATGTAGATTTTTTTCAGTGGGTAGATTTTGTAGTCTGTTCATTGTAACTACTGAAGCAGTGTCTTATGCCCTTGTAAGGAATGCGAAAGAATGTCTAATATTACATGTTGTGCTCCACTTAATAGTCATTCTAATGCTGATTAGAACACCAGGATTTAAAAAGCATAACATTCATTTATGCCATATTTTGGTCCTTAACACCTATCACATGTGAAGAACTTTTTCACATTTTGTGACAATTTAAGTATTTCTTACGCATTTCTGGTGAGTCAGCAGGGATTTTTCTCTCCATGCAGTACTCTAAAAAGACTGAAAGGAAGATATTACATATTCAAGACTGACTATCTGCTGTAGTGATTATTTCTATAAATTACTAATAAATATACAGCTTGCAAATTTATATCTGCTGCATCACAACAGTAGTAAAATCAGTATAATGACTGAAAAATGCATTCCTGTAAGAATTTTGTTTCCTCATCATTTTTATTTGTTCTTCAAATGAAAGGACCTGCGGCAGAAATTCCTCCTGACAAGCTGATAGACACAGAACAGAGAACAAGCTGAGTAAAATACTTTAATTACTATCTTCAGTATACCTCCATCATGCATCAACACCTTTTACAAACATCTTGAAAACATTTGATTTTTCTTGTTTTCACATGAAACAAATTGTAATTTTTTGAGAGATCTACGTGCAGTTTCAAGGATCAAGAAAGAATATCTTTTTAAGAAAAACAGAGACAAAATAGTTGTAACCCTTATGAAAGCGTCATGTTGAATAGCTGAAGATGTTTGAGGACAGAACAAATTTCTGCAGATTTTTTTTAAGTGATCCTTCCTGCAATAAAGTTGCTTTTGCAAGCTTTTCTTCCTGAGACTACAAAGATCTACTACAAAAATTCTTCATAGGCCAAATTCCTGCTCAACTAAAGAGAAAAACAACAAACAAACAAACAAACACAACACATCAGTATGTTCTTTAATATATACTTTAATTTTGGTTCTATATTAAAAACAGTTTCTCACAACAATCCAAATAAAAAATATACAGCATCCAGACTTATCCCACTTTTTTTTTTTTAATATTTTATTTATTATTATTTTTTTTAAAACACTTTATCTCATCTTGAAATAAACATGTTACCTACTGTGCAGTGTCCCCTGGTGGTTAGCTTTGGCAGTTTTCTGTTGAGCACGCTGCCAGCTGGGATCCCTCTTCACAGTTTTAAATTTTCAGTGTACTGTAAAGGGAACACAGATTCCCAATGGGGGAATTCCCCTTTGGGAGTGAGGCACTGAAAAGCTGAATTTTATAGTACCTAAGTCATTTGGCACATCTAGCATTGAAATCATTAAAACTGAACACTTGAGAAATTAATATTAGTAGTAATCCTACAAGGGCCTCTGCCAAAATCAGAATTGTTGCTACAGTGTATCTGCAGTACGCTTATTTTCAGCTCAGAAATAATTTTCAATGTCATATTATTCTAGTTCTCTGAATGTGGTTGTTTTACAAAGGGAACGTAGGCACTTGCTTAATGAAAATAAATAAGCAAGCTAAAATGACTTTGCCTTTGAACTTTCTTCCTGGGCTTAGGTCATTTCAAAACAATTTTTCTCAGCTTTTCTTTGCTCTTCACAATTTTCCCTGCTCTGCTGTGGGTCCTCTCCATGGGTTGTAGTACATATCATTGTGTATGGCCTTCCCAGTCTTCCTGGATAATCTCTGCTCTGGCACTTGCAGCACATCCTTTTTCTTCACTGACTGTGCTGTCTGCAGGGCTGTTTTCCCTAACTCCTCACAATACTAACATTTTGCCCTTTCTTAAATATACTTTCACTGAAGTGCCAGTGCCTAGGTAGCTGGGCCCAGCCCTGCCCTGAGGTATGCATATTTGATCCAAATGGAACCAGCTGTGTCCAGCACTGGGCAGCCCCAGCCTTACCTCACAGTGGGGCCTGTCACCACAAACATGCCCTACAGTGATGCCCCCAAGTTTTGACAGCAGCATAGTATATGTAAATATCAGGAAAAGAATTGGCCATTTAGCACATGTTCTACCAAAGATGTTCATATACAATACATGTTATTTCTCTGTTTTTCCTACTATAGCAAGTTTTTTGTTTTTTGTTTTTTAAATGAATATCTGATTTTTTTCTCCCTCCTTCTAACATCTGCGTGTTTGCTCCCTCTGTGTTATTAGAGGCAGAGTTTGCTCTGTTATACCTTACAGTTATTCAAGTTGTTCAAGTTATAGTGTGTTAGAACATTAAAATATAAGGTTTCAATTAAATTAGCTCTTTTGTATGATATTAAATCTCACTCATGAACAGGATTAATTTTAGAAAGCTGCTGTCTAACCAGAACAATTCTGGAATTCTATCCTTATAAATCTAGCTCTTGAAATGTAGACGTTGCCCTGTAGTTTTAACAAACATCCCTCATAAAAAGCTTGGAGACACATAAATCCAGAGGAATTATATAATATGCACCTGAATCTAAGAGATGCTTCCTGGACTTCCTAAGGACTGTAAGAATATAGCTATCATCCACATTTTCAAGGGTGCAGCATTTGTTCTAACTTGTAGAGCTCTAGCTTATATAAAGGTATTATACACAGCTATACAATTTTTAGTACAGTGGAAACAAGTTATTTTTTTTGGTTTTTGTGTTTTTCTGTTGGTTTTTGTTGTTGTTCGTTTTTTGGGTTTTTTTTGTTTTTTGGTTTTTTTTTGGTTGGTTGGTTTTGTTTGTTTGTTTCTTACTTTTCTTTTTTTAAGATTTATATTCCCGTGCCTTTTAATCTATGTATAACTACATCTACATCCAGGAATAGCTTCTTCTAGGTACTGGCACATAGCAACTTGAAATTTCCCAGATGGAAATTCTGAACAGCTGAGTTTCTACTGCTTGCTTCCTGGTACAAGAAAAGGCATTTGTAGATCAAGCAAGTAGCAGATGGAGAACAATTGGAGTATATAATTATTCGGCATGGGTTCCTTTTAAATGAGTAGGCTGAACTCTTTCTATTTGGCTGGGAAGACAGAGGGACAGAGTAACAAATGGTAGATAAACCTTCCAATAATTCTTTAAAATAGATCTAGGCAAATATGTGAAATAAGTTCATCAGTTACCAAGGTCTCTTTTTCTGTGAACTTCAAAATCTGGCAGATCAGTCTCAGTCTGCTTTTGAAGCCTGAGATTAATGCACAGCCTACTGAAACACTTCTGTATTAATAAACTACATTGATTTCATTATGTTACCTGAGGACTCCATCTGGTGACTTTTCTTTACTCTGCCAGATTTAGAAAAGCTACAGCCCTGCTGTGATCTATTGCCAAAACATAAAATCCACCATAGCAAAGTATTAACACATTGTGATTTTTGCTCTTTAAAAATGAATAATTGAATTCTGTGACTTTTTGAAACTGCCCTCATAGGAGTATTACATTTTGTAAGCTGACGGTTAATAGGAAGAATAGATGCCAGAATCATTATCTAGAGACTTGCAATTATTTTCACTAACTATCCAAGATTAAATGAACATCTGAAGGAGAATAGATAGAACATCAAAGCAGGAGTAATAAAATACTGTGAGAAAAGAAAGCAAATCAGAAGAGTTCAAATACAAATAAAATGTGAAAATAGAAAAAAACAGAGGGCAATATCAGAAGACAAAAGGGCAGAATTGGACCTGGTTGCCATACCTAAATTACATTCTGAAACTGCATATTCAAATCAGAAATGACAAAATATTTTCCCTTCAAAAATTGCATAAAAATGTTGGGAGAAAAGAAAGAAAAAGAAAAAAAAGAAAAAGAATAAGAAAAAAAAAAGGAAAAGGAAAAGAAAAAGAAAAAAAGAAAGAGAAAAAGAAAGAAAAAGAAGAAGAAGAAGAAGAAGAAAAGGGAGGGGGGGGGGGGGAAGAAAAAAGAAAAGAAAATAGATAAAGAAAAACAAAAATAAAAGTTTAGATTCTTTCCCAGGAATCTGTGACCAGAAAAATCGTATTTTTTATTTTTTTTTTGTCTAATTATATTATTTTCACGATTTAAGTAAAGACTCCTGCTTTGCATGCACTAGACCAGTTGAAGGCAAAGTAGGCTACTTTCACTGGCTCAGGAAGTCCTGAAGTGAAAACAAAAGGCTTTGTTTACAGGTGAAGTGATAGATGATGATTCCCTAATTACACTAATAGGATTCATATTTTAAAAGTGTCTATGCAAAATAAATACAATGTAAACATATATTTTCAGTTCTTGGCTAAAATAATACTGATATAAATACCTACGCATATGTCATGTATTGCCAAAGGGGCACTGATATTCAAAGTCATTCAGGAGATTTAAAGCATGCATTCCAGATCAGCTCATGTTGTAACTTAATACGGAAGCAGTGTGAATAAGCAGTAATTGAACAACACCAACATTTGAGTCTAATATACTTAAAAATCTTTTTTTTTTTTTTTTTTTTTTTTTCAATATAACATGAATCAATTATTAAAATCTTACTAACTGTTCGCATCTCTATGTTTAGGGCTGAAGATATATTTAATACCTAGTGTTTTAAATATGTCTTCAAATGTAAAACTCTTCAGCCAAGCTGACACTGGTATATAGACACGTAGACCACTGCACCCAGGCATGTTGGCACATACACAACTACACATAGAGACATGCATTAGAAAAAGCTCGGAACAAAAACAACAGATGTTAGTGCCCTATCTCTTCAAGTCCAAATGCTGGTGCCTTTGAAATAGCCTTAAAGAAATGACTTTATCTGCTACATATTTGATACAGTCTTTAATATCATCCGTATGACTGGAATTTTTATCCCATGTGCATTTACTGTAATTACCGGTGTGATAGAATTGCACTACCATTCTATTAATTGAATTTTAGTATATTAAATACACTTCATGGGATGTAGAATATAAAGAGTATCAATGTATCCCTTTTACAATACTTAGAGAAATGGAGAAAATCACATAAATAAACATTCAAAGTTAATCTTAAAGAGTTGCTTCAAAGCTTATAACTGAAAATGAGAATTTTACTCAGGTTACTGAAATTTTATCTGACATAAATTACAACAGACAGAAGACTCCTACCTTTCCTAGCCAGAGTCTATCATAATGTACATAGATGCAGTCTATGCTATGTTATTCCAATTATGTTAAAAGAAGTATGTAATCCTTTCAGTCTGACAAAAAGAATGTACTATGCTAATTTTCATCACTACAGGAATCTGGATATCTTTGCACACAGCAATGACTGCATTGTACTCAAGACTTAGAGTAGAGCTGTTACATGACAGTCAAATTTATAGGGAAAAATAAATGTGAGTAATGACTCATAATTCTAGTCAATAATCGTTATTTAAACGTTTTTTCTGTTAAAAAAAAATCTGCTTAAAAGAAGCAATAATTGTTATGGAGTGGCTGCATTAACCTCATAGCATCCACATTAGTTTATATTTTCACACTTATACATACTGTGTCCATATCTGTTACCAATAATACCACAATATAAATTTAATAAAAGACAAGTTGTCTGTGAATGTTTTGAGAAGAAAAACTATCTTATGACTTTGTGAATACTTATTCCTTGGTGGTGAAACTCATGGGTCTATATTATATGCTGTCAAGACTAAAGAGAAGGGCTTGGGTATGGTTGCTCAGCTGTACAATTGCAACAGAGCATCACTTCTGTATTTAATTCACTGACATTGCAATCATAGTCTACATCAACTTTAGTAATAACCTGGTTTGGAGAAAGGAAGATCACTAGAATAAGAATGAAAATGGATAAGTAACACTGCCATATTTCCTCTTATTGCTATAGTTATAGACGTAGGAGACAACATCTTGGTGACAATGCAGTGTGGATGTTAAAACTCAGAAAATACAAGCATAAGCAGGTGATTCATTGTACTAGGTAAAGAAGAACAGAGGTTACTTTAACAGTCACTACATCTGATCTTTTATATCTTTATTTATACAGAATTTTGGAACATGTAATATTCTCTTGTAACAATATGTATATGGGCAACCTAAAAGCTTCAAAACAAATAAAATTTTGCTTTTCTTGAAGATACTGGAGATGACTTTACAGATACACTTGACATCGAAGAAAAAAAAATAAAAAAAGGAGGTCAGTACAGATTATCTGGTTATCTCATCATATTATAGATCCATTTGGACCTAATTCCCATTCCTGTATTATAACCTATATATGGGCTTTCTTTGATTCTTATTGTGCAAATTTTATCTACTGATTTGCTTGCTTTCTATATCATATTTATTTAGTTTACTCTTGAGAGGACCACTTCAGTAGTCTAAAGATGCCATACTGGAACTTCAGTGCGTGTAGCCTGGATGTGGGAATAAAGAATATGTCAATTAAATTTGAGTATGATACCCAGCTTGTGAAAGAATACAAGTGTCTTGTAGAACAGGAATAGAATTCAAAATATCTTGATGAACTGAGATAGATTTGAAATAATAAGATGCAATTCAATAGGGACAACTGCAAAGATATTCATGGAGAAATAGCAAATTGTACACACAAATATTAGGGAAAACTTGTTTAGGTACAAAATCTGCAGAGGAATGTGATAATAGATTTTAAGAGCAAGTAAGACTATTTCAAAGATAGTAATAATATCCTCTTTTTATCAGAAATCAAGTAATTTAATAACTAAAAGAAAGATGATTAATTAAATAATGTAAAAGTTATTAGAAAATATTTTCTGAAGACAAAGTTAAGAAACTGGAAATTCTGCTAAAGGTACCTGGTAACCTTTTGTTATTGAATGCAAGTCATGTGATAGAAATGTCTATCAAGAATGTCCTAAATGTTGGGATGACAGAAAGGGTTCATTTTCTAAACCTTTCAGACTTAAGATACTAGAAGAATTCTGAACAGATTTAAGATGAAAACATATAGTTTTTCCTTCTCTTTCTTTACATATTTTCATGTTTCCAAACTCTGATATTTCTGAGATTCTTCTTGTTATTTTATATGATCATTAGACAATAATTAAGGATAGTGTTAAGAATATATAAATTGATTTCATAATCTTATTCTTTCTTTTTTTCCTTTTTTGTATCTCCTTGCATATTATATTCTTTAATTTTTATTAACCTTCTTTCATTATGTGGGTTGGATATTTTTTGATTTTTTTTTCTTTTCAATTCTTTCTAGAACAATTTAGTTTCTTATATAAGTGAAACCATATTGTGTATCAGAATTTATTCTGATACTCTTAAATGCTAAATCTCCCTATTGTTACCTTTTATATAATCTTATGTTGTAACCACTGTGCATGGTGAGATCTGTATGTATCAAGCAATTAAAGTATATTGTGAGTTCACAAATTGCTTGGCCAAATTTACATTTTCTACACTTGAATACTGCTAACAAAACAAAATGGAGTTACAAATAAAGCATCATGTGATAAACTAGGTTGCAAAAATACTTAGAACAGAACCAGAACTACTAAATCCTATTTATCTTCCCTTTTTTTTTTTTTTTTTTTTTTTGTTAAAACAAACCAACAAAAATTAACCAACTTGCACTTTTCCCCAGTATAGATAGTATGCACACCCTATAAGCAAAGGTTTGCAATGCTTACAAAAAGAATATATATGTATATATATTTGTTTAAATAGAAAGCTTACATTGAATTTAAAATCTACTCTCCACTCAGTGTTTTACATACATTCTGATCATAATGTTTAAAATTGGATCAGGGAAATCAACAGAAGGAGAAGGGAAAACACCTGCAACATGTTGGTCTTCTGTGTATTCTGTAAAATACATCAGTCTGATGATACTTCTGGGGAAGGCTGAATATATGCTCCATATATTTAGATAACAGTTGATATGTTAATTTCTATAATGTACCAGTAGGTAGGATACTGAGTAATATTTGCAGTAGTAGATTTAATGGATTTCCACATGAGAAAATATATACAGAAAAGTAGCAATAAATCTGTAACATATAAATAATTTCTAAATCTGTTAGTTCTCTTATAAAGTTCCTGAGTATATAGATTCTGTTGGTAAAGAACAGTATTATGGAAGAATTTTGGTGGTGTATTTGCAAAGTAGCATGTATGTCAACTTCTGGTACTAAATTTGATAATAATAAATAATAATAATAACAAATTGAAAAAAAAAAAAAAAAAAAGATTTTAGATCATGCGATCCAACACCCTTATCAAGCAGGTATCCCTAGAGCATATTATGCAGGAACATATACAGCTTTTGAAGATCTCCAAGGAAGGAGATTTCACAACCTCACTGGGTCACAGTTCAGTTACCTTCAAACTAAAAGTAGTGTGTTTCTTCATATTCAGATGGAACATTCTGTGTTCCATTTTTGACCATTTACTTCTTGTTTTGTCACTGTGTACCACTGAAAAGAACCTGACTCCAATTTCTTTGCAGCTTCATATGCCCTTGGGTCATCTCTTCTCTAGGCTGAAATGTCCCAGGTGAAGATGCAAGGCAAGATGCTCCAGTAGAAGTTTTGAGTACAGAAGTATTCAAGGGCTTCCATCTTGGTTACGTACATAATCTGGTTTTGTATTTTTGGATCTGTGGAATATCCAAAATCTCTCTTGTAAAATGATAAGCAAAATAATTGCTTAACAAAATTGCATTATGAAATAACAGGCACCAGTGCAGCTCTTTGTATAAATACAGCAACAGTCGTAAAAAATATTGAAATTAATTAATTTGATGCTGTCTAAACTGTAGAAATGAAACTTCATTACAGTAAAGATTTTTTAAGGTTCTAAAGTAAGTTTTAAAAAATAAGCAATAAAATGTGGACTTCTTACTAATGAAGGAACACAGTACTTAATAAAATTGATAGTTATCTGGTTTTGGTGATTTTGGTGCAATGAAAAGTTTTTTAACTACTTTCACATGTGTGCAGACTGAAGAAACTCATTTGTCTGACTATACAAACTGAAGACCAGATCATTATTTTGGGCTACAAAATGTGTTAAAAAAACACTGGTAGTTTGTTTTCTTACAGATGTCCTGGGCAGAACAAGTGAGAAAAAGGAAACAATAGCTTTTTTACCTCTGCTAAGTTTGATTTACACCTCCCTGGTCCTTGATATCCTGACTGTGAAAATAATATTCTTGCTCATATTTTCTATTTCATACTTTATCTATTTTTCCCTAATAAAATTTTTGCCAAAACTATCTCTTCATTATTTATATATATATATTTTAAATTTATCTACTATTTTTAATACAGTAATTAGCATAAATATAGAGGAGAAACTCAACTGGCAGATACAGAGGCTTAATTGCAATTTGAGGACTGCAATTCCAAACACAATTGTCATTTAAATTTATAACATTTTACCTTTGCTTCTGACTCCTGAAAATTTATATATTCTCCCAACCTGGAAATCTATATTGGTGAAGCTTCATGAATGTTTTATTATCTGCTGAGCATGCCTACTATCAGTTTTCTTCATTATTAAAGCAAATTCTTCATTGCCATATCCCTTATTTCTTCACAGCCAGTAGATACGCTTGATGCTTGCTTGAAGTATTTTACCAACTCTTCTTATCTTTGAAAGGCAAAACTTTTCAGAGTACTCTTGTACTGCTGCTAATTGTTCTGTTGCTACTACTTGCTATTATTCCACAACTGACTACTCCTTGCAGAACATGACAAGAATTCATCAAATGACAGAGCTCATTTAAAACTTTCTTTACGTATTCAAGTATTTGAGCCTCTTTATTTATATATACTCAGCAAACATCCTGACTGTTCTCTTGTTCCTTGCACTAACAGAAAAACTTATGGTAACCAAATTTCTAGATCTATGTCAGGATTAGGTTCTGAGACATTTAACTGTGTCTTGATGCTTTACCTATGTTTAGATGTGTATCTATGTGTAGTGAAAACTTTTGAGGTCAAGCAGTGAACTACCAGTGGAATACAGGCAAAGTAACTGATGGTGACTAAGGATTTTCAGTATCTCTTAAAGAGTGAGGAAGAATACATCACTCTCCATTATACCTCAATCATGTATAATATTTGTTTGTTTTTGTTTCTTTGCATTGTATGGAGACATCCAGCCTAGATACACAAGTTCATTCCAGTGAATCCTAAATAATAACAGATGCATGAAATAGATGGAAAGAGGAGCACAGTTCATTTGCCAGCATTAGTAACAAGCATACTTTGCTCAATTTGCTTTTTTGAAGAGCTCATTCACATCAGTTTAGTTTTTCTCTAGTGAAGTAGATTTAAACTAGCATCATGGGTCTGTTGAGTTACAGCATGCAATATAAAACATAAAGTCACTATCTGAATCTAACTGCCAGTCTGAAGCCTCAACAGGTAACAATAGTGAAATTGAATTTACTTGCACCCACATTTTGCCTTAAGTATTCACTGTGATTATTAATGTGTTTGTAAACTCCTTAATGCTATATGATTGTAATTTTACTCCTTTTGAGAATTTAATTTTAGAAAATAATATAATATAATATAATATAATATAATATAATATAATATAATATAATATAATATAATATAATATAATATAATATAATATAATATAATATAATATAATATAACATAATAATATAATATCAGAAGTCAGAAATATCAGTGATATAACAAAAAAAAATAATTCTGGAGTTATATAACTGCTTAAATGTCTAAATAAAAAGATATATGTATATATTTCCCCAGGTTTGCTATTTATTTGCAGTTCTTTTCTACCCACTCATGACAATTTACACATAGATATCTACCTATGAGATACCATGTTCTCTTTCGCTGTTAATTTAAACATTCAACTGAATTCTAAAAAGTTCACAACAGAAACCAAGAGCACAATAATGCTATTTGATAGAGGAAATTCTCAGCTACAAAACACTGTTTTTAAACATAGTCACTACTATTAGTTATGCATTTTCATGAGTAATGAACAAGAACCTGCATAGTGCACTAACATAAATCTGCATGGCTGTCTGGAATAAGTCTTGACTTTCATGTCATTGTCATTACTGCTAAAGTGCACCACCTACAACATCATTGTGCTCACATCCACTATTTGGTATCACAAAACTCTCAGAAAGTGTTGCTGAATGGCAATAGGTGACATATTTTTCTGAGTGGAGGAATATACACTTCCAGCTCAGTCACCAATTTGTTTGACTGCCCTTCTGCTGCCATCTGCTGCATGGCAACAAAATTTAACGAAGTATTGGTGGAAGTTTCAATTTCTGCTGCTCATACAACCAAATTCATCTCTGACATCATGAACTAACATAATAAAATAGGTGGCATTACTTTCAGAGCAACTCTTAATGCATTGCTCTCAGTGCTCTCAAGAGAATTCATGCTGCCATGCCTCTGCACCCTGTGGCATTGATACCAGTAGATATAATTACCCCTGTGATCTAGTGATGATTAGCTCAAGACAATAATTAAATTGTATCCTTCTGGTAAGTACTGAGCCCTGTCTACTTTATATATTACCTGTCATTATCAGATTGAGCCCAGAAGGCAAGAGAGGTGAACAAGCATCTAATAGGTAGATTATGATGGAGTTTGAAAGTCAGGCTATTTGGTATTTTGTGAAAAAATTCTGAGCATCCCATGATGCCATTCACTGCAGGTATTTCCATAACAATATAGCAACATCTAGAAGTTTATGAATATTTTGGTTTTGGATTTAATTTATGTGTGCATGTGACATTTAATTCACAGAAAAGAATCATAGAATGATAGATTGAAAGAGACCTTAAAGATCACCTAATTCCAAACCCTTTGTTGAAGGTAGAGACACCTTACACCAAACCACAGCTAAATGATTTATGCTGACCTGATTGCAGAAATTAACTGAAAGAAAGATGAGGTTGTCATTTATAGGAATCAATCAATCAATCAATCAATAAAGGACAGAGCCTCATTTTGGTGGGCATATACCACAAACGCATATAATCTGTTGCTCTATGAATGATGCCTTACTGTTTCTGCTAATAATGAAATGGGTATTTAAAGATGAGATAGTCTTGATCTTTATGACTAATGTATTTGAATGCTTGTATTTCTTCTGTGCTGCACTAGGAATCTGACCACACTGTGTATGTAGCCAGTTTTACATGGAACTGATGAGACTTCAGTCTTTGTCAGGCCAGAAATAAACTGGTTCTTGACACTGGGGTTTTCTCATTGATTAAATTGTCATGGTGTATTCACAGCCTAAACACTGCCTTCTGGTCACTGTCCTTTTCTTGTGTGGAAAATGACCTTTTTGAATTAATTGCATGCCCTAGATGTGTCAAAATGAGGTGGAAGCAGCAGTCCAAAGCAATAACATTCTCGGAACTATTTGTTCCTTGATTCTCTTGTGAACTTTATGGGGGGTGGGGAGGGAGGGAGGGAAGCACACAATATATATATTATCTTTTAGCCACAGTAAATTTGAATGGTAATTTAAGCTGCATCTAGAAAATTCTATTTGTACTTTATGTTCTGCTTGAGAATATTTTAATGATTGCCCTGTATTAATTGTAAATCTAAATGCATGTCAAGTGAGTTATAGGAACTATTTTGAGTCTGAACACTGTAGCAGTAGGTCTGCCTTTCAACTACCTTTATGTAACTATTGTTGAATTTTCAAAGATTTTTAGATGATTTATAATTTTATAAGAATTCTTTATTTTATGCAAATATGGAAACATACTACACTGAATTTGAATTTCTAGCACATAATGCATTCTGGTTGCACTCCAGCATTCTCCAGTATACTATGCGATGTAAATGGGATGTCACCCATCATCCTCCCCTACCTTGCAAAATCGTTCAAACACAGAAGTAACTAATAATTCTCTGAAAACAGATAATTTGATGCAATTCATGTTTTCCTTGCAACATTTGTGACAACAGAAGATTTTATCAAAAACAAAGCAGATGGAGTATGTTGGAAGGCTTGCATGAATGTCTAATTTTCTCTCAACTTATGCACTAGCCACATGCATAGCTCTCTGAAATCCCACCTGTTTGGATACAGATTGTCCAAGTGCCTTAGAGCTGTGGCTAAGTTACATAGTACAGCTGGTAGGCTACAGGAATGCCACAACTTCGTGTACTAGGTAGGCAGCATGACTGCCTAGTCAGTCCAGTGGGCTGAATACCTCTGCCCAAAAATGGACATGATTGCAATTCCTGGTGGTGCTGGGTGGGACCAGATTGCTGGCCTAGAGATTGTAGAAAGTATGCATTCTTTCTTGTTTAAAATAAGTTTTTCTTTAAACATAATTTATCTTATGAATTTGTCTTCTAATTTATTCATTCTATTTCATAGTGAAAAAAAAAATGTTAAATGTGCTAGAACTACAAGATGAAAATTCAGGATTAAAATGAGGTGCTTTTTTTGAAGAATAAAAGAATTTATTTCAAAAGAGAAAAAATAGGAACAACAACAACAAAAGGCAAACTTAGATGAAAATGAAAAATATTTTTATTTAGAAACAGAAATCACAAATACTGCTATAAGTATGGAGAAAAAAACAGGTTGTAACCTAGCTGTAACTGAGAATTGTCCCACGGTAAATGTGCAATACCTGTGACTTCTCCAGAAGAAATGAACATTCTTCAAAATCATGCCTATAGAATTTTCTATGCAATTGTGAACCAGAAATATATTAACTAGATATGATCTAGATTTTCTGCAGTCTTGTCTCATATGTCTCTTCTTGTCTTATAACTAAGCAATATATGAGATCAGTTACCTCAGCTTAATGTTACATGGTTGAATTGGTGGTTCTGTAGTTGTTTTCTGCATTCCTGCAGCTTTATTCTTCTTGTCTTTCAATGGATAGCAAACTGCTGCAGATAAATGAGATCTTGTTAAAAGAATTTCATATGTAACAGCACAAATAGAATTTTAAGCCCTAATTGTGAACATCCATAGAAAATGGTAGGATTTTCCTGGTGGTGTTTTTTTGTTTGTTTGCTTGTTTTTGTTTGTTTGTTTGTTTTAATTGTTGTTCAAAACATATGTTTATTTCTCATAGTTTTTTTGTTATTTTATATAATATAGATATTATTAATTTGCATATGCAAATGCAAGCTACAGAAAGAACTAATAAGTCTTTTTTCAATTATCTAGGAACAGTAAGATGGCTCTACTAGCGTATACTGCAGATACATACACACACCAATCATGAGGATCAAACACCACTGAAGTAATTTTTTTCCATTCTTTCCTAAAACTTAGGCCAGCCTCAGTATTAGATTCTCAGGGAATATGGTAGGCCACAGAATTTCTTAAGAATTTATATCAGTTGAAATCCAATACAAAAACTAACTCTTCAGCTCATACTCAGATTGTGGAGGTCAATGACTCAATGAATGGATGTAGATTACTGTTTCATAGTATCCCTTAGGGATCAGTACTGGGACTGATGTTGTTTAATCAGTCAGTGATATTAAGAGTGAAACTGAGTACACCCTCCACAAGTTTGTGGATTACACCAAGCTGTGTAGCATCAACACACCTGAGGGGTGGAATGCTATCCAGAGAGAGCAGTGAGAACCTCATGAGGTCCAATAAAGCCAAGTGTCTTGCTTCTGCTTTGCAGCAATCTCCACTATAAATACAAGCTGCAGGAGGAAAGGACTACAGCCTTGTTGAAGAGAACTTGTGGGTACTGGTGGAAGGTAAACTGGACATGAGCCAGCAATATGTCCTTGCAGCTCAGACAGCCAACTACATACTTGGCTACATCAAAAGAAGCATGGCCAATAGAGGTGATCTTATTCCTTTACTCTGTGCTGATGAGATCTCACCTGAGTATTGCATCCAGATGTGGAGTCCTCAGTATTCAGGAGAGACATGGATATGTTGAAGCGTGTCCAGAGGAGTGCCACAAAATGATCCAAGGAATGGAATATCTCCCTTGTGAGGACAGTCTGAGAGAGCTGGGGCTGTTCAGCCTGGAGAAACAAAGATTCAGGGAAGACATGATAATGGCCTTTTGGTATCTAAGGGGGATTATAAGAAAGAGGGAAACAGACTCTTTAGCATGGTCTCTGGTGATAGGACAAGTCAAAATGATTTCAAGCTAAAAGAGGAGAGATTTAGATTGGATATCAGGAAAAACTTTACTACAGCAAGAGTAGCAGAGCACTGGAACAAGTTGCCCAGAGTTAGACTATATGACCTTTAAACATCTCTTCCAATTCAAATGATCCTATTATTCTATGAGCCTTAATATTTATTCGTACGCACCATAAAACATCTGAATGACAGATGATATTACACTGTGTTTTTATTTTGCTGATCTTCTGATTGCTGGTTAAATTTGTGAATAAAAGAACTTAGTGGAGGGGAAAAAAAAAAAAAGAAAGAAAATAGTCAAAAGAAAATTAAGATATTGTCCCATTTACCTTTTAATTCATGGGCATGAGGAAATGTATTTACTAAATCAAGCATAAATAGCAATGACATGTAAGTGCCCTTTTGTTAGTATGAAGTCAGTTTCCTCATATATTATAAGTACACTCTCTTTGTCCTGTCTTTTCTGACCAGTATACCTGTATCTTCTTGTTATTTTTCATACCCCTTGTCAAATTTAGTTCCACCTTTGCCTTGATTTCTTGATCTCATTTCTGCAAATCCCTGGTGGCATCCCTGTATTTTTCCCAAGCCACAAGTCCCTGCTTCTACTGTTAATACATGTCCTTACTCCTCAGTTTGACCAGTGGGTATTTGCTCAGCTGTTCTGGTCTCCTGCCTTCTCTGTGATTTCTTATGCTGGGGATTGAGAGCTCTTATATACCAAGAAAGGCATTCTTTTAAGAGTTGCCAGCTATCTTCCACTCCTTTGTCTCCACGGGCAGCTCAGGGGCTCTCATACAACAATACCCTAATTAGGTTGAAATTTTGTTCAGGTCCCTGACTCAGCTCTTTGCTAGGCCCATCTTCCTTATGAACACAAACTCAACCAGGATGTGATTGGTACAGCTCAATATGACTCCAGCCTTAACCTCTTTAACAAGCTCCTCTGCACAGGTGAGCACCAGGTCCACTAATGTTTCTCTTCTACTGAGTTTATCTAACACCTGGAAAAGGAAGTGATGATCAGTGAACTCCAGGAGTCTCAGGAATTGCTTGCAACTCACTATGTTTCTTTCCCAGGTGATTGAAATTCTCAATTAAAATGAGAGCTTGTAAGCACAATGGTTCTTATAGTTGAAGCACAGGCTTCCCCTGATTAGGTGACCTGTAGTAGACCTTGACCACCAGATGTGCCTTATTAGTCCTGTCCCTGAGTTTCACCCACAAAATCTCAGTCTGATCACAGATGTAAAATATGGAAAACTTCACAAATTTGCATTTCTGAGGTCTCTATCTGTGTGAAAAAAAAAAAAAAAAGAGCAGTTATCCTGTTAAAATTTTAACATGTTCAAGCAGGTAGAATTTCTTACAGATCTTTGCCATGAAACATATTTCTAATCCTGCAACGTATGATGTTCCCAGTCCTGATTAGTTACTGATACAGTTGTCCTTCTAACCTGTGCAAATGCTCTGAGGGAGAAGTGCTCTCCTTCTGTACTGACTTTATTGTCTGCAGCGTTGTTTTTTTCCATTGCCTTACTTTGCACACAGCTGATGTGTAGGGGTTTTTTACACTTTCTTAAATGTTCCCTCACAGAATTGCCACCAGCCACTCATCATTATCTCAGCTTGGAGAAAGCAATGGATCTGATTTGGAGCTGGCTAGAAAATGTTCTGTTCAACATGAAGGTTGCTTCTTGAATTATTAGAATTTATATATGAAAGTTAAAATAATTCTTATTATGTTTTCTGTAATTAATTGTATTCTCAACTGTAGCAAACATATTATTTGTCTACCTGTTGATTGTTCTCTGTGTATTAGCACTGACACATTGTTAAATGAAATAGTACTCTTAGTTAAAAGAAAAAAAATATATATATGTAAGTATTATTCTGTATGAGCTGTATGTACTATGGTAATACCACAAATCACCTAAGATTTTCTTAGTAGAAAATAATTTCAAATGGCTCATATTCCAGCTTTAGCTCTACATTTATGACTTACCTGCTTTCAAAATAAATAATAAATAAATTAAAAAAATAAAAAATAAAAAATCTGTAACTAAATTCTGCTAAATTTTGTAACTCAACCCTTAGAAAATTGAACACAACCTACATACCAGTCATTTATGGGAGTCTTAAAAGTCTAAATACTTTACTTACTGATGCTTCATGTAGGCTATTTACACATAAAACACTTCTTCAAACATGTTTGATGATCTTAGTTCAGAAAAAAAAATGTGTGTATTGGATTTCTGTGACTTAGGGAAGACTTAAAAGTATTTGTGTTGTCATTCATCATACTGCAGTTTGGCAGCTACTTCAGCAGTAATGCTTCAGAAATTACATAGAAGTCATTCATTTGTTCCTCTCCCTGGGCAGCAAATTTAATACATTACAAATGCTCTAATTCATCTTCATATCTATAAATAAATATTTCACTACATGTAAATTCTGCATTAGTAACAATATACTTCATCTGTACTTCATGTACAGAGTAGCTGAACAGTTTTGGTGACATCAAGGTACAATTCCCTACAGATTCAATATGTTATTTTGTTTAATAGAGGCTAAAAAAAATAACCTTGTGTTTAGAAAGACCTTTTTTAGCTTTCTCTCTGCATCCTAACTGATACATATGTTGTTATTTTACCACTCACTACATACTACTATTTTCCCTCTTTGCTTCTCATATCCCTGAATATTGTTATATGTTAGACAAGACATATAGAAAGGGAAATAGAAAGGGAAAGGAAGGAAAAGGGAAGGGAAGGGACAGGAGGGGAAGGCAGTGGGCAGGATGGGAGAGGGGAGGAGAAGGGAAGGGAATAGTCATTTTCTTAATGGAACATTGAGTTTGGTGGGTTGCATAGATGGAAAACCATTTTTATTTGTAGTATCACACTTGGCCTCCAAATAGATTTGTAAGACTACCAGATTATAAATGACATTAAAACATCTAAGATAATTAATAACAAAAATCTTATAATGCAAAACCTCAAGAAGTGGGTTTAACACTTGTGTTCATTTTTAGGATATGTTTAGCACAGAGGACACATGTTTCTCATTTTTATTTACTACCAAACAACTAACTAGATTTCCTCATGAAAAAGTCTTTTTTGACATATGGGTCTTCTCCTTTGCAATGACTATTGCTCCTGGAGGAAGTCTAGCATAAAGAGCCACGCAGATTTTTCCTCCACAGAGTTTGCTGTTCCCTCTGAGCAATGAAAATCTTTCAAATCACCCTCATAATGGAAAACTTTGAGAGTTGGAGGGACTGTGATTTGATGACAAGTTTAGTCACAACAAATGTCATGAGTCCCTTCCTTACTCTGTCTTTGAGTTGTCTTGCTCATGGGGCTATGCTGCGTGACTACTCCCACTATACCTCTGTGACACGTGTTCCCTACACTTATCACCATACTGACAGTTATCATTGCTGAAAGTCATGTAGGGCAGTACCTGTGAATAAGAAAGTAGCTGGTAGTCTGGTGAACAAAGAAAAGAAAGTGTTTGCTCACTGTACAGGAAAAGCAAAACTGCTTAGCTGAACTGACAGCTGCAGTTTTCATTCAGCCTTTACTACTTTGAGGGACTCAGTAAAGTGCTGGAATGATGTACATCATTTTGCATATCCATTAAAATTCTCTATTTTCAGTCATGAAGTATTTGTAATAAATATATATTAACACACTCTGACAAATGTTTAAAAAGTCATATGGATAGAGAAAGCAACTGCTCATAAATGATTGACATGAAGCCCTTTTTAATATAAGAAAGTCAGTAATAACTGAGATTCAAAATGAGGATGCCATTCTATATTAACAGTTTCAGAGACAGAGAGGAAATCTGTGGTGGCTTACCAGTGACCCCTCTGGCTTCTAACCGTGCCAGTTAGAAGAGGTGAACATCCCTTTATCACTAGTAGGCACTGGAACACAAACTGATTTAAGGCTCTGGTAGATGTTCAACAATGCACATCACAACTGCGAGTATATATAATGTCCTAGAGGCAAGATCTTAAGAACAACTCAGTACAACTCATAAAACATTAGTGGATGGCATATCTGGAAGGCATACTCCTGTAAACCACAGTGCAGGGTGATATTTATTGATCCTTAATTTATTTTAGTCACCATAATTACTTGAATTTTGTATTACCCTATTTCATGTTTGAAGAAAGTGTCATAGCCTGACTCCTATTTTTGCTAAGATCCCTTTACTGTGTCCATAAAAATGGGCCTTCAATTGAATGCAGATGTAATTCACTGTAAAAGGGCATTAAATCTAAATTCATAAGCACGGAGCAGTAGTGGTGTCATTTTCTAGAAGGACTAACATATTGATACAAGAGAATAGACTAAATTGGTCTGCTCTATATCAGAAAAGAGAAATAATACTTCAATAAACTCACTCGTAGCTGACAAATGATTTGGACTGTCATTATATGACTGATGAAGAATAAATACAGGTTGATATTCAGGACATCTACCATAAAATAATAAAATATCCTTAAAATTAAGTAATTCTTTTCCAATCATAAAATTAATCACAACTGTGTAATTAACAGTGTCCTACAATATTTAGTAGAATCACTGTATTTTAAGGATAGTTCATGAGAACAAAAGATTTATTAGTTTTTCATTCTGACTCATCAAGGATGAAAGCTAATGTCTATTTTTATAAAACAAGGTAAGAAAGAACAACAGAATGAAAAGATTTTCAGAAAAGTTTTGGTTATCATACCATTGAGACTGAACAATAAGTGAAAAACTTAGATGCATAAAATTAAAAATGGCCAGTAAAATTGATTTTTCCTACAGTATTTTTAACAATTTTAAAATCACGTATAACTCCATTCACATTAAAAGTTATTAAATCATACCTCTGTATTTTTAGTCTGAAGTGAAAATACTACATTGAAGAATATTGATAACATATTTTCAGAGAATCATAGAATGGTTTGGGTTTGAAGAGACCTTAGAGATCATCTTGTTCCAATCCCCTGCCATGGGCTAGGACAGCTTCCAGTACGCTAGGGTGCTCAAAGCTTCATTCAGCCTGGCCTTGAACACCTCCAAGGAGGGAGTATTCACAACTTCTGTAGGCAACCTATTCCAGTGTTTTGTGACTTTCACAATGAAGAATTTCTCTGTATATCTAGTCTAAGCCTTCTCTAGGATGAAGTGTCCCAGATCTCTCAGCTTGTCTATGTACAGTAGGTGCTCCAGCTGTTTGATCATCACTGTGACTCTCCTCTGAACCTGCTCCTACAATTCCACATCCTTCTTGTGTTGGGGGGCCCAACAACAGGGGACACAGTACTTCATTTGGGACTCACAAGACCAGAGTAGAGGAGCAGAATCACCTTCCTCTACCTGCTTGCCACACTTCTCTTGATGCTGCCTAGAATCTGGTTGGCCTTCTGAGATGCAAGCACACATTGTCAGATCATACTGAGTTTCTCATTAACAGACACCCCCAAATCCTTCTGCTTAGGGCTGCTCTCAAGCTACTTTCCATTCAACCTGTATCTGTGCTTGGGATTACCCTGATGTAGGTGCAGGGCCTTGCACTGGGTTAGTTGAACTTACGATGTTGACATAGGCCCACCACTCAAGCCAGTCAAAATCTGTCTGGATGCCATCCCTTCCCCCTTGTTTGTCAAATGCATCACACAGCTTGATGTCGTCCATAAACTTGCTGAGGATTCACTCAATCCCACTGTCCCACTGTGTTTATTTAATATTATTAAATTAGTGAAATGCTGTGCAGTACTTTATCTTTCTCTCTTCATTTTTCTCATTAACACATTAGAATTTGGAAATAATCAATACAAAAAAATCAATTATATAAAATCAGTTTTATAAAAGCTTTATATTCAAACCTGTGAATTTATAAGATGATTTATTTTGCATTTGTATCTTTACAGGATACATGAAATAAATATTTATTGGCCATGTCATGTTTTGCTAATTTTATAAACATGTTACAGCCTTTTGAGGACCTATGAGTATTTAAAGCTAAAATAGAATCTATAAATAATTGATAAAATATCAAAATACACAAAATGCTATGCTCTAGTCTAATGTTAGATAGTGGATGGAAAGGTCACTGAGTTGAAGATAAGACAGAATGAAATGAATATGAATTAACTTTACAAGGCTGAAAGCCAGCTTGACTACTAGTACTGTGAGATGCAGTTTTGTCCAGCAGCTATATAATGAGGATTAATAAAAGTGGCAGTCTTGACTTCTGATTTTTGAAGTTTGAAACACATGATGACATTTAACAGCTGAATTAGAAAATAATAAAAGGCTATTTTTAACAAAAAGAAATGCATTTAAATCATAGAATTATAGAATGTCCTGGGTTGAAAAGGATTATAATGATCATCTAGTTTCAACCTCCCCCGCCATATGCAGGGCTGTGAACCACTAGACAAGGCTGCTTGGCTGCTCAGAGGCACAACCAGCCTGGCCTTGAATGCCTCCAGGGATGGGGCATACACAGCCTCCCTGGGCAACATGTTCCAGTGTGCCACCACCCTCTGTGTGAAAAACTTTCTCATAATCTCTAACCTAAACCTCTCCTGTTTTAGTTTAAAACCATTCCCCCTTGTCCTATCACTATCCACCCTCATAAACAGGTGTTCCCCTCCTGTTTAGACAATCCCTTCAAGTACTGGAAGACCGCAATAAGATCTCCCCAGAGCCTTGTCTTCACTATGCTAAACGGTCCCAGTTCCCTCAACCTTTCCTCATAGGAGAGGTGTTCCAGCCCTCTGATTATCTTAGTGACCCTCTTCTGTACCTGCTCCAAGAGCTTCACATCCTTTGAATCTTCTGTTTCCTTACAAAGATTTAAAAACCTAATCTGAAAATAGTCTAACATTAAAGAACTGTTTTTTGTCTCTATTTTTACACTAGTGAACAGTTTTGGAAAAACTTCCAGGTACAACACACATGATAAATTCCAACTGTTCTGTTTCTTGTGTGTGTGTGTGCGTGTGTGTATGTATGTGTGCATGTGTGTTGGGGAGTGGGGGTGGGAAGATTTTGTCTAATAGAAATATACAATTCAATAGAGCTCCACAATTCAATAGAGACCACTGCTTTCTACAATGGTAAGAACTCTTTTTTTTTTTTTTTTTTTTTTTTTTTACTTCTGTGAACTCTGTATTTCAAATGAAAAGGTAAAGTATCTGTTTAATTTGAATTATACAAGAAAATATGCCTAGGCAGACCAAATAACCTGTGACCATAAAGCTGAGAGCTTCTGATGATAAGTGCAGATGCTTTTTGAGTGACAGAATACATTCTGGTAATTTGATTTAGAGGATTTGTTGTCAGTGGGAATGTTTGTAGTTGTCCCTAGATAAGTGTTAAAATGTGCACTCTTGTTATTAAATAGATGGAGCTAGTTTAAAATGTCAAGGCTCTGACAGACTGGTAGGAAAGAAATCTTTCTATTGTGATGCCTCTAAAATAGCTGGAGGGTAAGACAGAAGCTATTCCAAGTGGCTTTGATAGAAACTCAGGAGAATGAACTCGGGCAAATTTTTTTGCTCCCACTTGCACCAACATAAATCTGGAGAGACTCCAATGAATTAAATAGATAATCCAGAAGAAAATCAGAGAAAAATTCTACTCTTTCTTATTAACATTAGAGAATATTTAATAATTTTGTAAGTTATAATTTTGTGCCTTAAATAAATAATGCTGCTCAGAGCTTCCATTTAGAGTAGAATTTACTGATAATCTGCATTTAGCTGGTACTGTAATAGATAATATGACCTTTTAAACTCTGTCTCTCTCTGTCTCTCTTCTTCTTCCTTTCTTTATTTTTTTTTCTTTTTTTTCCCCTTTCATCGGGTTGCTTTTCCCTCAGTCCTACTGCTAATTCTTTTGTGATCTCAAGCAAGGTTTCATTTTTATAGGGCAACACTAAGGAAACAGCTGATAAACACCTTTTTCTCACACCAGGTTACAATGAAATCTTCGTAAAGAAGGCCTTCTGTGCTTAAGGCTATGATTCAGCCTCATGTTGTTGTTGTGCAGGTTATACACTGTTCACTATCTAGTTTACACAACACATAAGATACATGACACCTGCCCCAAGCAGTTTGCAGTCTAAAATTAGATATGCTACAGTGAGCGGGAATAAAATGTCATGATTTTTGTTGCAGTGTAAGAACTGGTGGTCTTATTATACATATCAGGACAAAAGCAAAACCAAAGAGTAATGGAAAGAAAAAAAAAAAAAAAAAAAGAGGAAAAGAAGAAGTTATGATAAGAAGTTTGTATGAATTTTCATCTTCCAGTCTGACTGTAGCTAAAGGCATTGTCAAAGGCCTTCCAATACTTGATGTAATTTGCCTAGATTTGAGATTATGAACACAAATTAAAGACCATAAAGGAATACTATAATAAGATACCATTGAGAAATACAACCAATCAGCATCATTAGATCATTGTAATTACTGTAGAAGATATGATGTAGTTTTGTAGTTATAAAACTGTATAACATTAAGGTAACAGCTAATTTAAGGAGTAAAGTAAAATATCTGAAAAGACTTTCCCAAGCAGTACCCTTCAGTAACTAGCAGGCAATTAAATCTGTAGTAAGTAGGATTTGCAATTGATACTCCATTAAAAAAATACTGTTTAGCACATCCCGAACTGTTTGCACTGAGGTGCTGAGTGGCTTGAGACAGAATATGTGTTCAGAGAAAGACAGACATAAATCTATATTTTTAGTGTTTTCTTTGAGATTGAACATGAACAATTAAATGTATGTAGTTAAGCTTAACTTCCCTGTACTTGAAAAGTACTTGGGAAATGCAAAGCCATTGTGTGATCGTGCATAAGGGAGTATTAATATCCCATACTCTTCTCGGGAAAGATTTATTTGTTTCTTTAGTCAAAATTAAGAGAAGTCTAAAAGAAAAGAGAACAAGAACTCTGATTAATCCACATGGTACACTTGCTCATCTTCTGATTGGCCCTTGTCATCTCTTGTATATTAAGAACATCCACTTTTCTAAGTTTATGTGTCAGAAATGTCTAAACACCTGAAGCCAATGAGGACCAGCCCAGCATGAGGATAAGCACACAGTATTCTTTTTTTCTCTCATTCAGATTCAGTTTGAACAGTCATTATAGCATCTGTTATAAATAAGCTTCCCTCTGTCCTGAGACTGAACTTCAACTGTCCAGTTTAAATAAATTTCAGAGTAGAAAGTTACACAGTGTTAAAGTGACTTGGGACTAGTGCTATTGGCATTGTTTATTAAAAGTAATATTACATCTTACTAAAGCAAATAAAAAGTAGGTAGTTTTATATGGCTGATTTTCAATTTTTATTAATCCATTTATCGTATTTTCAGGAATCCTTTCTTCCCTTTAGAAATTATAGTGTGGATAGCAGTAAAAATGAATTTTGTTACATTCTAATTAAATTATTTTCTTCAGAAGAAATTGATATAATTATGAAAGGTTGATAACCCATGTCTGTCTAGTCCATGACAAAACTGAAGGGATTCATAACATGATGGAGCCAGTGGGTGAAGTAGGTAGTGGCAAAAAAAGAGTTGAAATGAATAAAGAGATATATTTTGATCTTCTAAAGAAGCTTTAGGTTTTCCTTTTTAGAATCAGACACACAGATGTCTCTGCTTCCTTGTCATAGCTTCTCCAATTAGAGACTGTGTAACTTGAAACTAAGTCTAATTTGAACTCATAAAAACTTCATCTTCTGAAATGTCTGTGATCTTTGAGTTTTACATAGTACATAAATAGCCCTAACCAAGCTCTCTTCAGCTACACAGCTTCTTAATTATTTATTGCTCTTTCATTTCTGTTGCTCTGCTTTTTGTAAGATTTGATTTTAAACTACAGTCTAACTAGAACAAACAATTATGTAAATGAAAAATTAGATCCTTAAACACTTCAGAGAACAGCAGCACATTTAACTGCTACTAGGAACCACAAAAGAAAAAGAAAAAAAAAAAAACCAACAACAAAACAAAACAAAAAAAACCCTACAACCACTTAATTCCAGAATAATTCAACATCTGCTAACAAATTTACAGAAGATACTCTTCATTTGTGGCAGGTGGTATTTTAATGAAGCAGAGAACAAAACAGGAAAATAAAAGGATGCACCTAATAACCTAGCTTTTCAAGGTAAAGGACATTTCTTCAATATATACAGAAATACACAGAATCCATACTGTAATCTTTTATACAGAAACTATGTAAACTTTTATTAGCCAGTTAGCTAAATAAATGTAGTCAGCTATTTTAGTGCTGTGGAGAAAGACGTGGGCGTCCTGGTGGATAAAAAACTGAACATGAACCAGCAGTGTGCTCTTGCAGCTCAGAAAACTAATGGTATCCAGGGTTCCATCAAAAGAGGAATGGCCAGCAGAGACTGAGAGGTAACTGTCCCTTTCTACTCCGCTTTCATGAGGCCCCATTTGGAGTACTCCGTCTAGGTCTGGGGCTCCCAGTACAGGAAGGATATGAAGCTGTTGGAGTGGGTCTAGATTAGGGCCACAAAGATGATCAAAGGGCTGGAGCACCTCCCCTACAAAGACAGATTGAGGGAGCTGGCCTTATTCAGTCTGGAAAAGAGAAGGCTGCAAGGAGACCTTATTGCAGCCTTCTAGTATTTAAAAGGGAACCCCCCTTTATAAAAAGCGGGTGGGGGGGAATCAAGTTTTTACAAAGGTAGACAGTGATAGGACAAGGGGGAATGGTTTTAAACTCAAGAAGGGAAGGTTTAGATTGGGTGTTAGGGGGGAAGTCCTTCCTGGAGTAAGTGTTGGGGCACTGGAACAGGCTGCCCAGAGGGGTTGTGGAAGGTGTTCAAGACCAGGTTGGAGGGGGTCCCGGACAACCTCCTTGTCTAATACCAGATGTGGGGGTTGCTGGCCCTGCCTGTGGCAAGGGGGTTGGAACTCAGTGACCCTTGGGGTACATTCCAACACAAGCCATTCTATGATTCTATGATACTATGATTCAATTGATACTATGATTTGATGATTCAATTGATGATTCAATGATTCAATGATTTAATGATTCTTTGGCTGTACTGTTAGCAGCAAGATTGATAATTTTTTATTCACTAAGTCTCCTAGAATGCTGAATTATTTTAACTGGCATTTTGTTTGTTTGTTTATTGTTTCACTTCATTATCACTCCATTTTCTCATTAGGCACATGGAACATTTTTCCATTGCACTCTGAGGTCTCATTTCAAGGCAAAATGGAAACTCCTGACTGATGTTCTTTTTATTCCTTTCAAAGGCGTGTCTTTTCCTGAGAAAATAAACTAAGCAAAGAGATTACTTTGTATCCATTTAGAAAAGGATTCTATTCCGATATTTCTAAAATGTTTCTTTAATTTGATCAGGAAAAAAGGGTGAGAGGATGAGAGTTCGTCCATGTAAGTCAACTTCATACAAGTTGAAGCACACTGTATCCATTCATATTCTAAAGTAAAAATTACACTAGTGTGAATTACTTCACTGTGACCTGTCATTGGAGTTAGGTTCTGAAACAAACAAACAAAACAAAAACAAAAACAACAACAAAAAAAAAACTATGTTATCAGTTTATTACTAGCAACAGTAAAATTTTAATTATTGCCCCATCAAGATTTGAAGAGAAATTCCCCTCTTTTCACTGACATTTATTTAACTTCTAAAATTGTGAACAAACATAATTCTCTGGGGAAAATAAATAAATAAATAAATAAATAGAAATAATAAAAAATCAACCAAAGCTCTGTCAAGATTACTACAAGGAGAAGTATTTGGATCCAAACTATTAACACAATAATTATAAAGAACCCTTGCAGATGGATAGTATTAGAGATAGTTTTGTTGTCAATATACTTCCTATTAAAAGTTCTCAGGGTGGACACAATTCATATGACTGCTGTGGACTTGCTGTGGACTTTTTACACAAGCACATGTATTTGTGTATTAATATTGCTCTATCTGTTCAGATAAGTAAAGAAAGCAAAATCAGAGTATTTAGATGTTATTTTTAATATGAGATGATCTGTATTCATACATCTGACAGAAATAACAGTGCCTGTAGTTGTAGACTTAGATGTAGATCCAGGATATCTTTATACAAGTTTTAACTTTCATTACACATAATTTTAGACTAAAGATGGTGTTTTTAGTTTTGACCAAAGTTTGATGATATACTGTAACACTGTATGGTTTTGAAACTTATAGCACATGTAATTCCAGTTAACATTACTTCACCACTGCAGAGTCTGTTTCTGTTGTAAGGTAAAATGGCTAGTAACATTTAACCTTGATTTTAACCTATTCAACCATATTGAATATACTGAATAAAAATATAAAACACTCACTATATATAGTCATTTAAACATAGATCGCTACCAAACTTATGATAAAGATGTTTATACAGAATATTATCTCAGAAATATTTTTGGAACAGCCTGAAACAAATATACATATGTCTTATATACATGTTATAGCTTCTTCTTGCAAGGGAATTAGGCATCTGATATGAAAATAAATAAATAAATAAATAAAATTTGAGGGAATCAAAGTTAGCATTATATTGTCATTTTGGTGTAAGTAGAATCTTCAAAAAATATAACTGTATCTACATTCAGACACAATGTAAGTGTATATTCTTCACCTAGATTCTCAAGCATCCTTGTCAATTTCATACTGAAGCTTGAATATGCAAAATCATTCTGATTTTTATTTTCCTTACTGATCTCACAGAATACTCAGTTTAGGATTGCAACATGAAAGAGTGTGTTTATGAATATGTGCAGTGGGCCCAGCATATATTTTAATATAATGAGAGAATAAATTTATTTCTTATGGTCTTCACAATATAATTTGCATGCTGTATTTTGTTGTTTGAAAATAAATCACAGCCTTCTTGTTATTTAACTGTATTTAGCTAAGAAGACAAAAACCATAAGTTTTGAATTTTGCATCATAGCTGCTCCTAACAGTTTGGAAAACTGCCTTCTTTGAAACAATCATGAGAAAGACTTTATACGATGACTGAAACAGATTTTACCATGAAAAGGTAAAAAATGTTTTAACCAGGATGGTAAAAAATAGGATGAAATAAATATATATATATTATTACATTGTTTTTTCTGTACTTTTTCCAATACTTCTTGCTACAAAAGGTGGCAAAACTTTAATTTTGATTTAAAACAAACGCCTTAAACTCAAGAAAATTACTTTTGTATTTAAGCTATGTACTTTACAAATGACAGAAAAAAAAAATATCCTAGAATGATTTTTAGTTCCTACTAGAGTATCATTTTCATAAATATTTAAAGAGAAAATTAGGTCTTTTCTTTAAAATGAAACCAACAACCTAAAATATTGCTGAAAATTTCTTTCTATAAATTTCACTGTTATATATAGTATTAAGACCTGAAAAATCTTTCAGATAATATATTGTAGACTATAGTCCCATTTAAAAGACAGATAGAGAAAATCTGCCTCTTACCATACTTTTTGCTGAATACTGAATTAGGATAAAGATACGAATTACCCTTGGCTATATGGAGTGCCACTACAAATTCCCATTGTATCACAAATATGTGGGTTACTTTTTGCATAAGTATTACTTGAGGCCTCTTTTTTTTTTCTTTTCTTTTCTTTTTTTTTTTTTTTTTTTTTCTTTTTTTCCCTCAGATAATAAGAAACTGAATATGTTAGTGGAATAGTTGCCCTTATGAACCATCAGGATTTCTGTGATGGACCTTTTTATTTTCCCCTCAGAAAAGTTAAAGAGTTATTGCTCCAGTTCTGTGGATTGTTGATATTTCTGGGTACCTGGCTCTCAGAAGGGAAGAACTATGTACCTCAGGAGGCTCACTGTTCCTTTTCCATTTTCCATTCAGAGGGAAACATAAAAGTGTCCACAGGTCAGAAAACTCCCCTTTTTCCTTTTCTGCTAATCTCTGAAGCATGTGTGCTCTCGCCTTCAACGTTAGAGTAAGGCCTTCCATTTTTGGACACATTCTCATTTTATTTAATTTATTAGCTTCAGTTTAAATTATATTATACTATATTGTGTAATCTTGCTTTCCAATATCTTCTTTAGTAAAACAGTTTTCTCCTCAGATTGTTGCCTCAGTCTTGTTTTTAGATCCATCTCCCTAACCTTTACACTTTCCCCCTTTCCCAGGGTCTGTGTCAGTGGGTCCCCCTGCCCCATTAGTCACGGAACCAGGCCAAACCAGTCCATGAACTGCTAACACATATCTAGCCTTCTTTTGAGGTCTTGACATGCTTGAAGTCACATGCTTGAATGTCTCCATGTGCTTGAAGAAATATGATTTATTCCTGTCACATTAGGAAGGATGGAATGATGTGTGTAGCTGCACAGGAACTGCAAAGGGAGACTGCCACCTTTCTATGTTCTATTTCTCAGCTCCCCACTATAAAGAAAGTTCACAACATATCTTGCAGTGGCAAAGGCTGACCTCCTGTTTCAGGCAGGCAAAGTGATAATTTATTTATTTATTTTCCACATGGCAAAGATACTTTACAATAGGAAATGTAACATTTTTAGGTGAGTTGGGACAGCTCTATTTAATAATGGGAACATACACTTTTTCTGGTTCATTTATAATTGCTGTACCTGCAAGTCTGAAAAAAAATGGACTTCAAGTTCTCTGTGAACAATTGCACTGATTTAATATGTATCTTACATATTCTCTGTGGGAGTACTTATCACTGTTTGTTGGGCTGCTTTGGACAGTTCTCAGCTCTCCTACTTCCAGTGTGAAGGAAATGAATTTACATATTCTATTGCTCAAATACAGATTTATCATAAAATCTGAAAATGTAAGTTAAGCACAGTTTTTCAGCTTAGACACAAACCTAGTAGCACTGTGTTGTTTGCTCATATATGTAAGACAATACAGACAGGAGGAGGCAGGGGTGCTTGTTTCATTTGATTAATGTTAATAACTAACTAACTAACTAAGACCAAATAGGAACAGGAAACTTATCAAATACTGGAAATTGCAGTACTCTTAAATGCTGTGGAATTAGACCAGTAAAACAGACATGGCTAAAGCACAGTTTACATATCTAAAATAAACAAACATACGTAACACAATGTTCAACAAGCTTTCCTTTTCATGATCAATGGCACCTAAAATAATGTAGATAGTTAGAAATTACAGTATCTACAAAAGTAACAACAGAAATACCCATGAAAACAAATTTAAACAGGAAAAAGTAGTGGCAACACATAATAATCTACATTAAAAAAATCAATGCTAAGTAAAAAAGATTATTTTCCAATACACTTTATTTCAGAAACAATTTATAATTTTTATAAACAAATACAACATACAAAATATTGACTATTTAATATAAATATATTAAATATATGTATATTTATATATTTATATATTTATATATTATATATAATATATATATATTATATTATATATTTATTATATTATTATAATATATATATTATTATTATATTAAAGAATCAAAATATTGTTACTGTTTGGAGAAGAATAAAATTTAGATTTTTAAATTATTATTATTATTATTATTTATTTATTTATTTATTTATGTTCAATTAAAAAGTTAGCTTTAAAGTAAGATCTATGGAAAAAAAAACCCACACATTCTAGACTAATTAGTATTTTAAAAAAAGTAAATATTTTGATAGATGTTAGAAGTACAGAATTCTGAGACTGTAAATATAAAAATTAGTGTTATCAAAGTAACAAAAATACAAGAGACAAAGACCATTAAGTATGCTAAAATAAATGTTGCATTTTATTCACTGTCAAAAACCCATGAATTCTTTCAGATGATTGTTTTCATACTGTGATCTGTTCTTCATCTTGTTTTTATTTAACCCAGTTTCTGCTAAGGCATTTTTTGCACAATGTTACTTTCTCAAATTAGGATGCAAATCTCATTTTTATACCTCATGCTACTAACTCCTACCTGCATGTCCTCTTCTTTCTAAGTTTCTTCACTGCATTTTCTCATCTGAAAAAGCAGATCTTGCTATGACACTGCCTTCTGCAATCAGCAAAGGAGATGCAGGAATCCCAGGATCCCAGAATTGTTGGGTATGGAAGGGACCTCCAGAGATCATCTAGTCCAACCCCTACAGCTGGTTGCACAGATAGATATCCAGGCAGTCTTGGATGTCTCCAGAGAAGGAGATTCCACAACCTCTCTGGGCAGCCTGTTCCAGGGCTCCATTACCCGTACTGTGAAGAAGATCAGATGAACATTTGTGCAGAACTTCCTGTCCCTCAGTTTGTGGCCATTTCCCCTTGTCCTGTTGCTGCACGCCGCTGAAGAGTCTGGCCTCATTCCTTTGCTTCCCACAACTTAGATCTTTATAGACATTGATTAGATCCTCTCTCAGTCTTCTTTTCTCAAGGCTGAGCAGGCATATGTTGATCAGCTTTTCCTTATAAGGTACTCCCAGCCCTTTATCATCTTTGTTCCCTCTAACTGGACTGTTTCCAGGAAACTCTTTCCAGGAACCATACACCAGAGTAGGAACAAGTGGTGGATTCTCATCAGGTCAAAAGTAAAGTGGTGTCCACAAAAATAATAAATAGGAGATGCCTTAAGGTTCATGTAGAATCCCTTCTATTTAATTTTTTTTTCTTCCTCTTTACTAATATGACAAAGCAAGCCTGAGAATGCTTCCATATTGTGGTTGTGATGTTTTTCTCATTTTTATTATTGCTCTAAACACTTCAAAGGAGTGCTCATACAGGGATTTTTAAACACATGCACAGTATGGGAGCAGGAAACACTTGTAAGATTTTAGTATATTAATCTAGCTGGAAATTATTTACAGTAAATAAATGAACATTTGCCACGTCTGGGAATTTTCAAATTGTACTGTACACCTGCAGATTGCATGGATGAACTCCTTTCATACTCATAGGCCATATTTAATTCAATATAATTTATGTAGACCATATACAGTGTCAACACTTTTCACTTTTCAAATTAGGTTTCATAACAGTACAGTTACATATAACTTGTACAGAATTTCCCACCAGTCAAACCTGTTCGAAGTCCAGGTTTGTAGTGGTTAAAGCAGGAACTTTTCCAAATGAAGCATCCCTGGTTCCAGAGGTAATAAAATACTGCAAAATTACTTTGGATAAACACAGTACAGTGGAACACAATATTCCAGCAGCAAAGCCTAATATTTTCTCAATGCAATAGAATAAATTAAGACATAGCGCTTCTCAATTCAAACAAAATAAATACATCCCAAAGGGCAAACTTGTTAAAAAAGCAATTCAAACTTGGAATCTTTTCAACTCATTGGCACTTTAATATCCCACACAGACAATACTCTTTTTGTTAGAATTCTTTGAGACAGTCAGTGAACATACAGGTAAAGGTGGCCTGGGCTGATATAACCTATTCTCATTTCACATGTCCTTGAATAATCTAAGCAAGTAAGTCTTATTAAGAGCTGTGTCCCTGAATCAAGTAATGAATGCTTTCCATGTCCAAAAAGGATGTTCAAGTTTTCTTATATCAGACGCCAAATCTGACTTGGAGTAATGAAGACGAGGTCTACATTTTCTATGGAAAACTGCACAAAGCTGAGTGATAAAGCAATGAAGCTGGTATAGGTAAGTGCTAAATCATGAAAAATCCTAATTTCACATTTATAGTCATGAATTTTAAGACAACTATCCAGGGATTAGATGTTGGAGTTATTTTAGTTAATTGCATGAAAATAGCTTATCTGAAATGGCTATTGATCTAACAAAAGTAAATTAGAAGATAGAAATTATTATTTTAAAATGAATGGATAACAGCAGTGAATAACAGCCCTTCCCTCTATACAGAAAAAGCCAGAAACCTCTAATACAAACACTTGACTATAAATCTATCACTTCATAAATGCCTCTTGTGTTTTTGTCTTGAATAATGTGCAGTTTGGATGAATGAATGAAATAGAAAAATATCAGTAAGGCATCAAAGACCACTGAAGATTTTGAACATCTTCCATGCAGAGAACAACTAAATAAATGAAGACAAAGAAGTCTAGCATCTTATTGAACTGTGATTCTCTGTTGCAGAGTGCTGAGTATGGTGAAAAGAACTGGAAAGGAAAATCCAAAGACAATTTGCATGACTCTAGAAATGGGCTGTCCATTACATTTTACATGAGTTAGTAATCTTTAGAGACAGATATGGACAACATAAATCTTTGGTCTCATCCTCCATGGATATTTAGAAATTATGATGAAAATATATCTGAGGAAATTTTATCAGTTTTATAATTATTTTTATTCTGATGTTCTCTATCTTCTTTATTTCTCTTCCCCTGTGATATTTAGCATGTCGTTTTTACTGGTAAGCATTTGGGTTACCTGATATTTAAAATAAAGTAGTTAATTTTAGACTGAAATTTCAAAATAGCAAGAACAGAAATGTTAAAACAAGGGAAGACATAAATTGCAAGGTTATTAACATTGAGAAGTAGGTGAAAAATATAGAGCAAATGATTAATTAAGTACTGTAAGATAGCTACCAAAGAATTACAGGACAGCTTGATGTTGGAAAAAATAAACTGTTTGAAGGTTATATTTAATTATGAGTATCCAGATGGTATTGCTGAGGTGTTATTTTTACTCATCACAAACTGTCTACCTAATGACTTAGTTTCACTTGGGCTACAATAAACTATGCTATCATCAAATCAGTTCTTATTAGCTGCATCAAAATAAGCAAGACTTGTTAACTTTTATGTCCAGGGGGGACATGAATAAATTAATGCCTGAAGTTTCTGAAAACATTTCTACTGCACAGGTTGAATGACCATGCACCTTACAATTGAACTGTAGTAAAAATAAACAAAAAGTTTTCATTCCATAATACTTGCTAATGATTGTAATCTATCTTAAAAACATTTGCATTTTTAAACATTAGGGAATACTTAAAAAGGTCATTTATAATAAATGTTTCCCATGTCGTATTAACTAATTGAGCAAAGGATTTATTTCTCCTCATTACAATAAAAATATTTTCAATTTCTAAGCAGCACATATATATATATATATATATATATTATTGTTTTTAAGAGTCCATGTGAATTTTAATAAATAAAATAATACAGATTCTTCAAAATAACATATCAGGAAGCCATCAGGCTCTTAACATGTCAAATCGCCAAAATTTACTTATCTACAAAACTTTTCTTTTAATCTGTGTAAGTTATACTTCACATTTATTTCCCTAGAAACTATGATAGATACAGTACTATTTGATAGATCAAATCTTCAACTACAAAATACTATTTGTCAACACAGTTACCACCATTAGCATTTTTTGTCAATGATGAGCAGTAATCTGAGTGCCACACTCTTCAAAATGTGAACAAGTGGAGCTGACCTACTGTTTCACAGGTACTGTGGTGATGATGTTGCTAGGAAAATGCTGTCCATGTAGCCCATCTTTCACTGGCCCAAACAGACAGAAGACACCAAATCTGACTATACAGCATGTGTGGTAGGACAGTCTAGCCAAGACTAGCAATGTGCTCCACAGTCTTCAAACTGGTATAGAATATGGCATTATCATGCTTCAAGAGAAAGACTGTCTTCTTCTCTAACCTGATTCTGGAAATTCAGTCTTTCAGCTTAGCCAGAGGCAATAAGTAGAGATCAGAGTTGATGGTTTGTCCAGGTTCCAGAAAATCCAGAATTACCCCTTTCCTATCCCAAAAGACAAAGCACATCACTTTATCCATTGAGGACTGCATCATTCTTCAATGGGGAACTCACATGCTGTTGCTAAATGAACTGCTGAGTTGACTCTGGCCTGTTGTGCTGACATCATGTCTTGTTACTGGCAATTATGCAGTCTAGGGAACTGCCACCTTCTACCTCATATTGATTCAGCAGATGCTGACAAACTTGCATACAGTGTTTGTTTTGTTCCTGTGTGGGATCCATCTAGTGCAATCACTGAGATATTTCAATGTTTCTACCATAATTTCTAATGCATTGATAATCAGCTCTGCACACAGTTCTCTGGTCATAATCTACTCCTTCACACAGATGATTACGATACTCTCTATTTCACAGAACCATAGAATCACCAAGGTTGCAAAAGACCTACTAGATCATCCAGTCCAACCATCAACCCATCAGCAATAGTTCCCACTAGACCATGTCCCTCAACACAACATCCAAACGTTCCTTGAACACCTCCAGTGTTGGTGACTCCACCACCTCCCTGGGCAGCCCATTCCAGTGCCTGACTGTCTCACTTCAATTTGTAGGAGGGAGGCAAGGTTCTTTGATATGTGTATACCCGGCATGAGATTAAGAAGCAACGGTTCAAATGTTGGTCCAACCAGTTTATTAAAGTCCTAGCCGTTTTTAGGGAGATGGGGAAGGGAAGGTAGGCAATAGAAAAAAGTAGGAAATATAAGCAAGGAGACTCTGCAGAGAGCAAAAGAGATAGTCACCACCATGGGTCCAGCGAGGTACACAGTAGGTCCGCTGATCTCAGGAACTCATCTGATCACCGCAGGGGATGGGAGACAGCCAGGGAGCTTCGCAGCAAGCTGGTCTCGGGGGTTCTTCCGACGAGGTTTTCCTCTCAGGGAATTCTCCGTCAAAGGTGTCTTTGGGAGTTTGTCTCCAAAGTCTCCAGTTTAGCAAGGGCCTTTTATCCCCCATTTTGGTGGGGGTTTTTTCTTCTTCTAAGTTTGAGGATTACAGCTCAGCATTTTTTTGGGGAAATACCGAACTTCCGAACAAACAGGCAAACACTCTTCAAAAGATGATTTTAAACCAGCTTTTGTGGCATTCCTGGCCCACAGATAAGCCAGCAAGGAGGGGGGATGGGGTCTCTGTTGCCGGACACAAGCATTATCGCCTTCTGCAGTGGTCTACTCCTTCGAGCAGCACCCCTGAGGAAGACTGTTCATCCTGCTTCTGCTTATCTTTGCAATCATAAGCAGAGGTACTGTGGCACAACAACACCCACCATTCACCCTACTAGATAGTTAGCAGTCGCCAGTCAGAGTCTTATCATCAGGAAGGCCTCACGAAGCAAGCTTTGAGACAATAAAAGAAAAACAGTTCAGTCCTTTACACTGACCACTCTTTCCAAGAAGTAGTATTTCCTAATGTCCAGCCTGAACCTCCCCTGACACAGCTTGAAGCCATTCCCTCTAGTACTATCACTGGTTACACAAGAGAAGAGGCCAGCTCACAAAAACCTCCCTTCAGGTAGTTATAAAGAGCAATAAGGTCTCCCCTGAGCCTCCTCTTATCCAGACTGAACAATCCCAGTTCCTTCAACTACTTCTCATAAGGCCTGTGCTCCAGACTCCTCAACAGCTTTTTTGCCCTTCTTTGAACACGCTTCAGGGCTTTGTAGTCTTTCTTGCAGTGAGGGGCCCAAAACTGGATGCAGTATTTGAGGTGTGGCCTCACCAGAGCTGAGTACTGGGAGACAATCACTTCCCTGTTCATGCTGGCAACACTATTTCTGATGCAAGCCAGAATGCCATTGGCTTTCTTGGCCACCTGGACACACTGCTGGCTCGTGTTCAGCTCAGCATCAACCAATACCCCCCAGGTCCATTTCCTCTACACAGTCCTCCAGACACTCTGCCCCAAGACTGTAGTGCTGCCTAGGGTTGTTGCGGCTGAAGTACAAGAACCAGCATTTGATCTTGTTGAATCTCATCCCATTGGCTTCATCTCATCTATCCAGCCTGTCCAGATCCCTCTGTAGGACCTTGCTGCCCCCAGGCAGATTGACACTTACAGCCAAATTGGTGTCATCTGCAAACTTACTGAGGGTGCACTCAATGCCCTCATCCAGGTCAACAATAAAGATATTGAAGAGGACAGGCCCCAGCACCGACCCCTGGGGAACACCATTCATGACCAGTCGCCAGTTGGATTTAGCTCCATTCACCACCACTCTCTGGGCCCGGCTCTCCAGACAGTTCCTTACCCAGCCAAGGATGTAGCTGCCCAAGCCATGGGCTGCCACCTTCTGCAGGAGAATACTGTGGGAGAGAGTGTCAAAGGCTTTGCTGAAGTCTAGGTATCAATGACTTTTCCCTTGTCCACCAGATGGGTCACTAGATTATAGAAGGAGATCAGGTTGGTCAAGCAGGACCTCCCCTTCATGAACCCATGCTGGCTAGGCCTGATCCCCTGGCTGTCCCACACATGCTGCGTGATCTCTCTCAAGACAATCTGCTCCATAACCTTCCCTTGCACCAAGATCAGGCTAATAGGCCTGTAGTTCCCTGGGTTCTCCTTACAACCCTTCTTGTAGATGGGAGTCACATTGACAAGCCTCCAGACTTCTGGGACATCACCAATCAATAAGGAGCACTGATAGATAATGGAAAGCAGATCAGTTATCACTTCCACCAGTTCCCTCAGCATTTCGTGATGTGCCAGCTTTGCATGGCCAGCTAGAATGTGGCTTGCTTTTCATGACACTGTCGCCCTTTCTGGAACATACCACCCACCACCTTACAGAGATGACATCCTCTGTTTGGTCCCTATAAACATTCAACAAGCATTAATTAATGCAGATGTGTGCAACTTCCTCCATGCAGAACTGTCTTCAGTTTCATACATTCATTTCATACACTTCCATGTCAGACAACATTTTGTCAGACTGCCCTTCTGCTCCTGTCTGCAACAAAATGTAGTGCCACATTGGCAAGAACATTCAACCCCTACAGCCATAACACCAACATCTGCCTCTGATGTCATGGGTCATCATAATAACATGAAAAGCATTACTTTTGGAGCAGCCCTTGTTTATTGTGCATTTTATTGGTGAACATAGTAGTGTTGTACAATTGATTATTAGTGCCAACTGTATTTGTTAAAAACATATGTATATATATGCCAAAATACTTGTGCATATCCTTGTGTATTTCAGCAGATTCAGTGGCTAACTAAACTACAAAAATAGTTGCATTGTAGCTGATTGAGGACTGTGTGTATTTAGAAACATTAAATATTTCTGGTTTATTGATTTTAAGCAAGGTATGTAGTAAGTAAATAAAATCTCAGGGAAGTAAGTGGTATTGTTTGTATTCACTTAAAGTTTTGATCAGTCTTTCACTGTAGGCATCTAAAGCAATTTTCAAGTGATTACTTTCGGATGGCAGCACTGAAAAATAGTTCAATTCATTTTATGATTTTTTTTTATTTTTTTATTTTTTTAATAAGACCATATTCAAGAATCACTTTCTCCAAGCTCAAGAGTGATGCATCCCAAAAAAGAGTAAGTTAGGCAAAAATACCAGAAGGTCTAAATAGATGACCAAGGACTTTCTGGCTAAAAACTATAAGGAAACCTGTAGAAGATGAATGCAAGGATAGGTAAACTGGGAGGAATACAAAGACATAATCTAAGTAATCACAGATTAGGTTAGGAAGCTAAAGTCTTGATAGAAGTAAATCTAGCCTAAGACATCAAGATAACATTTATTTATTTATTTATTTTCTTACAAGCATATAATATATAAAAGGAAGATTAGGGTACAGTGAACCCTCTTTGGAAGGAAGTGTGAGACCTGGTTACCTGAGACCTGGTTACCTGGGACATGGAGAAGAAAGGACTACTGAAAATTTTTGCTTTAATCTTCACTGGCAAGTGGCTATACTGCCCAAGTTTCAGAATGCAAAAGCAGGGACTGGGAGGAGCTGCTCACTGTAGGAGAAGATCAGATTCAGTAACATCTAAAGAACCTGAAGGGGCACAAGTTCATGGGACCTGATGAAATGTAACTGATAGTTTTGAGGGAACAGATGGATGAAGTTGCCATTTGAGAAGTTGTTGGCAGTCCAGTGAAATTTTAGTGCCTCAAAAAGAGGAAATTAATGCCCATTTATAAAAAAGTAATAAAGGAAGACCTGGGGAAAAACAGGCCAGTCAGTCTCATCTCTGCCCAGAAGATTATAGAGCTTATATATATATATATTTGTCAGTCAGAATTTTCCCTTAGTGAACTATAGATAATCTATATATATATTATATGTATATATATATAGATAGATGATATTATCTATAATTTCCCCATGGAAATCATGCTAAACGTGAAAAAGATCAAGGTGACTGATGGCAGCCAGCATAGGTTCACTAAGGGCAAATCCTGACTGACAAATTTGGTGGTCTTCTACAATGGGGTGAATAAGAGAACAGCAGCTGATATTACCTACCTGGCCTTGTGCAAAAGCATTTGATATAAGCTCATATTGGAGACAACATCCTTGTCTCTGAATTGGAGAGACATGACTTTGATGGATGGACCATTCAGCAATTAAGGAATTGAATGGATGGTCACACTAAGAATTGCAGTTTTTGGGTGGTTTCTCAGAGGTCAGTGTTGGGACTGATATTACTTAACATCTTTGTTGATGGCAAGGTGTGAGAGATTATTCTTTTATGTCATTGCCTCAAAGCTTACTGAGGAACAAGTCCAAACAAGTCCTAGCTAAGGGCTGAGAAATTATTAGTTGGAGGAACACAGATGGACTAGGCCAGGGGCAATAAGAGAGAGATAAGCTGCAGATTAATGGCTGGGAAGCAGTCTTTTGTGTGGGCTTATCTAAAGAAAGGTGGCCATCTTAGGGGGTGCTCCACATGACACCCAAACACCCGGGGATGTCAGGTAGGCAGAAAGAAAGGAGGATAAACGAGGGATCAGCAACCATGAAGTGCGGTTTTCTGACAACAGATTCCTCACAACCTGAGATGTGCATGCTGAAGAAGAACAAGAATACTGCTGACATGAGAAGCCTCACGTCTGCTGCTTCCTCCTGGACTTATCCTCTGGCTTCTTCCTGCTACCTGTTAGCTGCCCAAGGCCAGCCATGCTGCTGCTGCTCTTCCCCACTGTGTTTTTGCACTGGACCATCAGAATGTCTTGCAATGCGACCGCTGCTGTATCCTGGTGGTGACTATCCTGCTTCACACAATTCTTGCCTATTTCTATCCTTTCTATTGCCTATTTTCCCTTCCTCATCACCCTAAATCATCCATCCTCACCTTCCCCATCTTCCTGATGAAGGTTTGTAATAAACTGATCAGACCAACATTTGAACTGTTGTTTCTTAATCTCATTCTGGGAATACATAATATATCAAAGAACCTCCTCTACCTCCTATAAATTGGAGCAAGACACACGGGCAGTGGGACTGAGTGCACCTTCAGCAAGTTTTTGGTTTACACCAAGGTGAATGGTGCTCTAGACATGCTGGAGAGAATGAATGTCATCTGGTGGAGCCTGGACAAGCTTGGGAAACAGGATTTTGTGGAGAACACAAAGTCAAGCAAGGCCAAGGGCAAGGTCCCTGCATGTGAGTTGCAGCAATCCTGAACATGAATATAGCCAGGACAATGAGTGGACAAACAACAGAAGGACTTGGGAGTGCCTGTGAATAAAAAGCTAAACACAAACCAGCAATGTATGCTTGTATCCCACAAAACCAACTGTAACCTGGGTGCATAAAAAGAAGTGTAGTTAGTCATTTGAAGGTGGTGGTTCTCTCCCTCTACTCTGCTCTCATTAGATCTCATCTGGAGTGCTGCATTTATGTCTGTATCTCCAACATGGGAATTACATCGACCTATTGCAGTGATTCCAGAAGAGGCCCATAAGTATGTTCATAGGTCTGAAGCATCTGTCCTATGAAAAAAGGCTGAGAAAATTTCTCCCCAGAGAAGGCTCTGGGGACACTTCATAGAAACTTTCCAGTGTTTAATATTTTCCTTTTCTTAAAGGAAAGATGAGGGGAAACCACTCGGAGGTGTGCCTCCGGTGGTGCAGTGGTTAAAGACGCCGCTTTGCAACACTAGAGGCCCTGGGTTTGAATCCCCTGTGGTGCAAGTGGTAGAAGTGCCGCTCTGCTACACAGAGGCTCGAATCCCGGGGGGTTGGACTCGATGATCTCTAAGGTCCCTTCCAACCCGCACAAAACTATGAAACTATGAAACTATGAAACTCTTCATCAGAGAGTACAGGGGTACAAAAAAGGAGCAAAGGTTTTAAATTAAAACAGAGTAAATTTAGATTAGACATTAGGAAGAAAGTCTTCAAATTCAGGTTGTGAGGAGGAGTAAAATTATATGATATTTAATGTCCCTTCCAATCCAGGCTATTCCATGATTCTCTGACTCTAGTAATAAGCTATGTTTATACAGCTGGAATACTTCACTTGAAGAAGGAGAATTTCTTTTTCATTTCTATTTTCTTAACATGAATTTGGATATTCTTTTCTAAATATATTGAATTGTAACTTTTGGGATATATTATCTAATTTGTGTGTGTAGGGAGCAGACTTCACAGTGTCCCTTTGACCTTGGAATTTATGGGAGTTATCCATAGTATTCTTTATTCACAGGACTGTATCAAAATTCCTTGCACTTCACTTCTAATGTTACTTCAGGTATAAAACGTGTCTCTCTTTTTGAATTAATTTTTTTGTTTTCTTACAAATGCATCTTCCCTGAGGGCTCTGGTAGTTCATCTAATATAATAGCACAATAAAACTACAAATACAATATATAGGCTGTATATCTTCCCACATAAGCAATGAACAAAATATTTCCCAGACTGGATAAAATTAAAGTACATATTTTTACTGCTCAAGACTATATATATATTCTTCTGGCTGTAATATGGCATTCTTCCAGTTCTCTTAATTTTCACTGGTGGTGGAACATAGTCACTGAAGGTGACATGTGGCATGCGTCACAGTTATACCTCAGAGATTTAACAGATCCAATAACTGTCTTTCGTATCTTTAGATATTTTTGCTTAATTATTCAATTTAATTTTGAAGCAGGCTGATAAAAAGGCATCTAATCCCCCCCTGCTATCACAGAAGCTGAGTGCTTAAATATTCTCAAAAATCTGGCCCTACTCAATGGAATACAAATCTAACGCAAATTCTGGCAAGTAATTCTGCCGACTTCCTTCACAGGTTAGGAGAAAGGGAAAATGATATATCAGTTCAAAAGGGGCGCTAATTTATCTGCATAATTATGTCTATGTAATCAGAAGTGGCAAATGCTAAAGCTGAAACCAGACATTTAAAAGATGTTAGTTTCCATAAAATCAAAATCAAATAGGAGAAAAGAATATTAGCAAATAGAACATTACTCAGGTTCCCAGATAAAACCATTCCAAATTTAACTATTCTTAATTTTGTATCAGATATCTAGGATCACTAACAGTCCTCCGCACCAACCTCCTTCCCTTCCCCTGCTCTCACCCCGAAAAATGTGTGAGAGAAAAACTGTATGAATTTGGTATCTAGTCTGGTGAATACTATTAACTAAAACATATAACCTCTCAAAACTTTTTCTTGCTAAATTAGCAGCAAAATGAAAAACTGTGAAATCTTTAGAGTAATGATAAATTCTGGCAGTAAGAAAGAACCATCTGTGAATAAAATGCTCAACTTGTTTACCAGCAAGTGCTGTATAATCACATATTTTAATAAAAATGTACTGCAAAAAGACATGCAGGCAGAGCAGCTGAGCAGTGAGCACTACCGAAGCCAGTTGTTAAGATAAGAGAATAGCACATGTGAAATATGAAAATTTGGGGACCTAGAGGCAAGGTCAAATTGTCTATAAAGTTTCTAACCATAAGAAGTTCTCAGCTTGCAGCCTCTGAGCAGTTAGTGCTTTTGTGTAATATTTCTTGCTGGATCCTTATTTTCCACTTTGTGTACAAGATAACCTCTGTTAATTGTGGTGTGTTTTGAGATGAGCACTGTCAACAGTGGGCACTAACTGTAAGCATCTGTGCTGTTTGCCTCAATTCAACATAAACTGCTCTCTTCAGGCTCTTAATTTAAGGTCTGCTGTTGACTGTCTCATATTTTTAATGAAAAAAAACAGAGCATCAGCTAAGGAAAAGCAGTCAGTATAAAAGTAACTACCAGTTTCACTGGTATAAAAGCAGTTCAGCTTCCTTCATTTGCTCATAATTAGGAAATATTCTGAATTTCAGTGATTATCACATTTCACACTACAATTTTGACTTGATACATTTTAATCATAAGGCTAACAACAGTAAACCCCTTGAAAATTAGAAGTCTTTTTTAAGTGAAATGTCAAAACGTGACTTAAATTATGAAGATGTGGCCACTGAAGTAAGCTATTTGGAGCAGAACTTGATCAAATTCCCTCTCAGCCTAATACTTCTCTTTTAGCTTTCAGTATTTTAAGTTGTGGTGTTTCAGTATAAATAACACCATTTAAAGATTTTTAAATTTCTTCTTTAAAATTGATTTTGCATCTCTTGTTCTGTGAGGACATTGATTTGATACTTTTTGGATAACATGAGAAGTTGAAGGTATGATTTACATGATGAAATAACAGAACCACAGCATCACAAAATGGTTTATTTTGGAAGAGACCACTGGAGGTCATCTAGTTGAACTCTCCTTGCTCAAGCAGAGGAACCAAAAGCAAGTTATCCAGGACCATGTACAAATGTATTTTGGAGATTCCCATGGAGGAAGACTCCACAACATTTCTAGGCAACCTGTGCCAGGTCTTAGTCACTTACAGAATAAAGAGGGGGTTTTGATATTTAGCGTCCTGAGTTTTTTGTTTGTTTGTTTTGCTTTGGTTGGTTTTGTTTGTTTGTTTGTTTGTGTAAAGGTCTGTAGGAGGAGATCAGTGATGTCTGGATAATCTTTGTGGTCTTTTATGATGGAGTTACAGCATCACTACAAATGATGAACTACTGATATCATACACCTGGATTTGTGCAAAACATTTATCACTGTCCCACATGACATCCTGGTCACCACATTGGAGAAAAATGGATTTGATGGATGGACCATTCACTGGAAATGGCTGAACGGTCGCACTCAGAGAGCTGTGGGCAGTGGCTCAATGTCCAAGTGAACACTGGTGATGAGTGACGTTTTCAGGGACTGGTAGTAGGACCAGTGTTATTTAACATCTGTTTTGGCAACACGGACAGTGGGTTTCAGTGCACCCTTATCTAGTTTGCAGACTACAACAAGCTTAGAGCTGCAGTTGACATACTAGAGGGAAAGGATGACATCCAGAGAGACCTGAACTGGCTTGAGAAATGGGCCCATGCTAACATCTCAAAGTTCAGCCAGGCCAAATGCAAGGTCCTGCATCTGGGTTGGCGCAATCTTAAGCACAAATACAGGCTGAGCAGATAATGGCTTGAGAACAGACCTGAGGAGAAGGATTGTGTGTCTGTTGATGAAAAACATGATCTGGCAATATGACCTTGCATCTCAAAAGGCCAATCAGATCCTAGGCTGCATCAAAAGAAGTGTGGTGAACAAATAAGGGAAGGTGAGCCTGCCTCTGTATTCTGCTCCCATGAGACTCCACCTGGAGGACTGTGTCTATCTCTGGAGCCCCCAACACAAGAAGGACATGGAACTGTACAAGCCAGTCCAGAGGAGAGACAAAATGATTAGATGGCTACAGCATCTCCCCTATGTGATAAACTACATGGTTGTGCAGGTAGGTGTCTAGCTGGGCCTTGAGTATCTCTAAAGGAGGAAACTTCACAACTTCTCTGGGTAACCTGTCCAGTGCTGAATCACCCTTACCATAATGTTTTTTTGCCTGTTAGTATCAAATTTCCTGTGTTCTAGTTTTAGGTCATTACTCCTTGTCCTGCTGCCTGAACTCATCCATTTGCCACTCACTAGCATTTAGATATTTATAAATATTTATCATATTCCCTCTCAGTCTTCTTTTCCCCAGGCTGAGCAGACTCAGGTTACTCAGCTGCTCCTTATATGGGAGATGCTCCAGGCCCTTTATCATCTTTGTGACTCTCTACTGGACTCCTTCTAGGAGATCCCTGTGTTTTCTGAACTGGGGAGCCCAGAACTGGACACATTAGTCTAAATGTGGCTTCACCAGGGCAGAGCAGAGGGGGAAGATAACCTCCTTCAGCCTTCTGGCCACGCTCTTTTTAATGTACCCCAGGATACTACTGGTTTTCTTGGCCAAGAGGGCACACTGCCTCTATACATTGTACCACTATAGGGCACAATGACATGTGTCATAGGTTCTTGACGGAACTGGCTGATGTGGTTGCCATGATGTTCTCCATCATATTTAAAAAGTCATGGTTGTTAGGCAAAATCACTGGTTACTGGAAAAGAAAACGTCACTTCCATTTTTAAGAAAAGGAGAAAAAGATACCTGGGGAACTAGAGGCTGGTGAGCTTCATATCTGTTCCTGGAAAGGTCATGGAGCATATCATACTGAAAGCAATGTTAAGGCACAAGCAAGATGAGGTGATCCATCTTATCTTCAACAACTGTACATCTATTTGACTTTTTTTATCTTCACTTAACTAAACCTAACTTCACATTAGGTTTGTGGCCTCATTCTGTTCTTGGGCTTACATTTATGCAAGCCTCTATCCTTCAGATTATATTGCCTAAGTTATACAAAAGGCTGTTCTCACAAAATGGAAAAGCTTTTCTCACAATTCACACCTCTCCTAGGAATAAAGGTTGAGGGAGTCAAGCTTGTTTAGCTTGGAGAAGAAAAGTATCTGAGAAGACCTCACTGTGACTTTCCAGTGTTTGAAGAGAGTTTTTAAGCAAGAGGGGGAACAATTTTTACATGGTCTATTATGGCAGAGCAAGGGAAAGTGTCTTTAAACTAAATGACAGTAAATTTAGTTGAGATTTTAGGAAGAAATATTCTACTCGGTGGGTGGTGAGGCACTGGAATAGATTGCCCAGAAAAGTTGTGTATTCTCTATACCTGGAGGAGTTCAAGGCCAGGGTGGATGGGGCCCTGGGCAGCCTGATCTAGTGATTAGCAACCTTGCCCATGTCAAGGGGGATTGATAATTAAGGTCCTTCCCACCTAAGCCATTCTACAAATCTATGATTCAGGGATAGGAAACAAGTCTCTTCTGTCACACTAATTAAGGAGCACATCTGAGAATGTCAGAATCTTTATTCTATTTGATTGAAGTTATCTGATTGAGACCTTCTAAGTTGTGAGAAAATCACCAGAATAAAAAGCTAAGCAAAGCAAAGCAAAGCAAAGCAAAGCAAAGCAAAGCAAAGCAAAACAAAACAAAACAAAACAAAACAGGTCTGTTTTGCTAACTGATAAAGCTGGAACATGAGAATGTTGTTTCAAGAAAGGTTGTCTGAGGATTTCTGTATGGGGATAATGGGAAGAAAAGAAGGGGTACCCTTCTTTTCTTTCAAAATGCTTGGCAAAGCAGAAATTGAGACAATAGAAACAAAATAAAAAACACAGTCACTGTAGCTGATGATCTATCAAACTACAGGTACCACTCCCAGGAAGATCAACCCAGACCTTGCAACTGATAATATTGTGAACCAGGGGAGGAGCTTGGGGAGAATGAAGAACAAAGAGGGGGAATAGGCAGAAAAAAAGTGTAAAAGGGCTGATTGCATATACAGTGAGGCCAGTTTGTATGTTTGGTTGACCAAGTCCTACACCAAATCACAGTGGTCTGTCCTGTCTTCTTAATTTTCTTATTACATCCTTTCTGAACTCTCTGTTCATTCGCACTCTCAATCCCATGTGCATGTTTGCTGCAAGAATTATGTGCCAGCTCCTGGCAAGACCTTTGTGTGTGTGAATGAAGATGGCTGCCAGCTCTTGGAGTCAAGCCTGGGGAGCAGGCCTCCATGGGTTGTGGTGCCAGCTGCTGGATTGCATGTTGAATTTTACTGCCAATCCCTACTGAGACCTCTTTGTATATGTGAGTGGAACCACTGCCAGCTACTAGAGACAGGCCGGGAGTGTAGACCCATGGACTGTGGTTTCAGCTACTTGAGCATTATAGGAGTTTTAGTGAGTGTAGTTAAGTGGCCATAACTCTCTGGATCTAGGAAGGGTTCTACAGACTCTGTCCAGAGTGCCAGCAACTGTAAGACAAGTATGAGTGGTGTTGGTGCTGGCTCCTGGAGTCATATCAGGGCAGTAGACAACCTCAGCTGTAGCACTAGTGATGTTGTCCTAGCAGGAGATACTAGAAGGAAGTGGAAGTACTCTACTTCCAGACACTTGGGTGGTACATGTTCCTAAAAGAGCTACTAGGGGAAACTAGGATGAGTAAGGTGAATGCAGATTTCCCTGCAGGTAGCTGGAGTGAGGCCATGGGCCACAGCCCTTAAGCCTCACAACTATCTATTGTGGGGGCTGATTATCTGTATCTTCCCCATACTGATGTGTGTGGAGTGTGCTTGTGTATTTTCTAGAAAACTTTAAGTTAGACTATCTGGTGAGTAGAAATGTTTGGTCTGGTGAATAAGATATGTGGAGAGGTCTATGCTCACATGCCCAGAGGGACTTACATCCCCCAGTCTGATCAGATACCCCACCTCTCTGGGCACTGGGCTGGGCTGAAGCAGATGGACAGGTGTTGTCTTGGGCCAGAGTGAGCAGTGGGAAGATGTGCCTGCACTTTTCACTTTATTTAACAGGCTGGAGAAATTTTTAGGTAATTCACTGGAAATAAAAGCAGATTCTCAGATATTGTAAACAGAAGCATCACAGCAATTTTCAGGCATATTTAATTATACTAGTACAGGATTCGTCCCACAAAATATTTAATGGGAAACAAATAAGAAAACAATAATTAAAAAAATGAGAGATCCAAACAAATGGAAGTCTGATTCAGAGTAAAAATTTCAGACATTGCACAACAGTAGAGTGCTCTCATCTACCTTTGAGGGTTTTTTTTATCCTCATCAGTCCCAGTCCTGTCATCAAGCCTACTACAGGTATGCAAATGTAATGGAGAACTGGTAAAATTCCCATAGCTTTTGTTGAAGATATCAGTGGGAATGCTCATACTTTATAAATAATTCTAGACTTTAATTATTCTAGGCAGAAACAGAGAGAGAGAGAGAGAAACAAACAAACAAACAAACAAAAAAAAACCAAAAACCCAGTTCTTATTTATCTAACAAAAAAAAAAAAAAAAGGGGGTGGGGTGGGGGGTGGGGTTGGGGGAGGGAACACGGGAAGAAATGGCAACTTTTCAAATCTCAGTAGAAAGAAATCCTTATTTTCCAAGGAGTTTATTCAGCCTAAAAATCACTACATTTGTTTTAAATATAATATCTTACATAACTGCAGAAAAATATTCTGTGTGTATCCTAGACTAAACAATTCTGTACTAAATGTTATCTATGAGATTAATTACACCTGCAAAAAGAACAGTGTAGTGGCCAAACTGCCATCAAGCTTGGTTTGGAAGACATCTTAAGTGATAAGAGACGACCCCTGTCAAAAATTTATTCAGGAAAACTTAGATGCTCTGAATCCAAGGCTTCTCTTTATTCATTACTCAGTAAAAGAGAGGGCACATTCTTTTAAGTAACCCTGAGAATGAATAGCTTTATTAGAATGGTGAGTAAGTGCTGACTTAATTTTGACCTGATATGCGTCCAAGTTCTGCTTCAAGCTGTATGACTTGGATACAGAGGCTGACAGATGGTCATGGATAACTCTTCCTAATTAGGGAAACCTGAAGAAATAAATATGCAGAAATCATATCTGGGTAGCTGGCCTTGGGACATGTGGCAAAATGTTAACGTATATGTACTTTACACATACACATACACACAAGGCCTTTTTGTGATCTCCTTACCAGAATATAGGAACAAATCTGTATAAATTGGATGTACTTCTGTAACCTGTTACCATTTGTAGCCTAAAGCATACATGTAGGGCTTTCAGCTCTACATGAGGGAATAACTTTTCGATACATCATTTTTGCATTCCCTTTATTTAAATATAGTAATTCTGAATGCTCACCTGTGCATAAGAATTCATGATAGAAAAGGTCATTAAAGAAAATCAAGAATTTTTTAGCATCTTCTTTTTAAATTCATGAGATCATGTGAACCAGTCCTTCATTACCTGAAGCATAGTATTTTTCAGAAAGGAAAAGGAATTTGTAAGTATGTAGCACTCAAACACATTGCTGGAGAAAAACACTGGCTTTTTATAACTTTTGTCTGCTTGTTTTTATGATACCAACAATACCGACACATTAAAAGCAAATAGGAAAAATCGGGAATATACTCGTATACAAGAAAGTAAACCTAACGATACATCAATGTGTCTCCAAAAATACTAAGAATTAGTATCTTTTAAGAAGTGTGTGTTGAAAATACAAAGTTAAAGGTGGCATTTTAAATATTGGAATGGAAACCATCTGTTACGAAAAACAGTCTGAAGATATTAAAGAGACAAAAAGAGACTAAAGATGTTTTTCTTTAAAATCATAATACAGAATAACAGATACTTGTGAGAACAAACAGTTAATGAATGGAAGCGAAACTATTTTATTCAGAAACAGAAATGTATGATATGTTTATTCTTTAAGTCACTTGTAGTACTGACTTATGAAACAAACTGTATAACCACTAAGTAGTTGTAGAGCAGGTATATTGTATTCGGCCAGCTGGGTGCAGGGGGGATAACACCTTCCTAGCCTGCACACCAAAAGCATGTAAATATCCCCATTTATAGAGGGAATATATGCATAGTCATGGTACAAGGAGTAGTTATTATGATTAATTATAGAAATTCACTGCAACATTCCATGCCTATTCTATGGCCCAAACTCCACCCCTAACTAATGACCCCATTGTTAGCGCTCAACTATTCTTACAATTTTAACAATGTAACAGATGAGCCCTTTATTCTGTAAGGCCAATCCACTCAAATGCAATTTTCAGTCCTTTTTGATATCAAAGTATAATAAACATAGGAGCTAAAGTAGAGAAATGCATATCATGGAATATAAATATGCCTAAGTGTAATAAGATGTTTGTCTAAGATGGGAAGACTTTTAAATTTGAAGAAATCTCGTTTTAAGCTAGACAAAAAAAGCTACTTGGGTAGTGTTCAGAACATGACTTACACAGTGCATATCCATGCTAATCTGCATCCAGATGTGGAGTTCTCAGTTCTGGAGGGGCACTGACTTTGTGGAGCACATCCAGAGGAAGGCCACAAAATGGTCCAAGGGACTGAATATCTCTGTTGTGAGGACAGACTGGGAATGATGGGGCTATCTAGCTGAAGCCTATTTAGCTCCAGGGATAGCTGTTAGTGTTCCTTCAGTACCTAAAGAGTGCCTATTAAGGAAGAGAGGGACAGACTCCTTAGAAGATAAGTGTCTTCTATGGCAGGGTAAGTAGAAATGATTTCAAACTAAAAGAGGGGAGATTTTGATTTGATTGAAGAAGAAGTTTCTTATGATAAGTTTAATGAAGCACTGGAACAGACTGCCCAGAGGTGTGGTAGATACAACATCCCTGGAGACATTTAGGTTCAGGATGGATGGGGCTCTCTGAGTGACCTGATTTTGCTGTAGATGTCCCTGTTCATTCCAGGGGAGCTGGACTAGATGACCTCTAAAGGTCTCTTCCAACTCAAATGATTTACAATTTTATTATTCTAATTTACTATGCTTTTAGATTTAGGATGTTTTGATTTCTCTGGGAATAATATAACACAATTAGTGCAACACTAGAGTATTAAATTTTGAATGCATATTTCCTTGTTTTCTGTGGATAAATGCATTTAAAATAAGTACTGCCAAGAGAAAACAAAACACTAAAAATTTCATTTTCCTTATAAAAATATTCTTAAAATGATAATGCAACTAAAACCTAAAACTGTTTTTGCCATATCCTTTCTTGATACATAATATTACAAGATTACTATATTATTTCTTAGATCAAAAGTAGTTATTAATAACAGCATTACTTGCTTGGGTACTCATTCTTTTAGGTGTTGAGCACTGTATCATTTCTTTCCAAAGTTGTTCATAGCAGCCTTATATCCATGTATAAAGTTATGTATCAGTAAACTTATTTATATAGAACATTTTTCTCCCTCTATGATGTGATTACTGATGCTGTGATACTGGTGTAGACTCACTTGTGGGACACAGCTATGAAATTCATTAGCAGATCTGGTCATTGTGATTCTGGAAACATTTTGTAAAATAATAATGAGTAAAATTTTATCTTTGGAATTCAGTAAAATGCCTCCAATATATAGTGAAGATGATCATTATCAAAGGAAACATATTATTAAGTTCAATTTACTTCTGCTGTTCTGAGTGCACAAAGTATCCATATATTCAAGCTGAATGACATTTAATCCCCTGTTAATAAAATTGTATTTACTGAATTTACACAAAGTATCCAGAGCATATTTTTATATCTGTTAGTTCAGGGTTTAGAAGAATTTTGTTTACAGTTCTACAACAAACCTCCACAACTATACTGATTTCACACGTCTACAAGAATTTTCAATTGATGCTCAGCACAGCACATATAACCTTTCTCTTACAGTTTAGTTTACCATGATTATTTCAAAAAAAATGTCGAATCTTGTATGAATTTTCTGTAAAGATTCAAATATATGTTTTTTCTAAAAAGTTATTTATGTTGACAACTATTTTAAAATATTTCATATTTGCATTCACATAGAAATGTATGGTATTTAAGTCTGTTTGAATCTACACTTTATATTTCCCTATCACATTCTTCTTCATTCTCAAGGTTTTACTGCTAAACTGCATATTATGACAGTTTCCACAGAACTGAAAAGTCTAAATGAGAGATCTTTTTCTTTTCATGACAATTAGATGGACTTTTTTCTTATTTCACAGATATATATATACCAGAGCTACTCAACTTATCTTTAAGCAATCACAATTCATTTCTGGATAATAATGCAAAAATACAGCTTGTACATAAAATGTAAATGGTATGCTTGGTAGATCCAGTTTATATAGTGGATCTCACCAGCCACTAAATCTTAATAAACTTAAAAAAAGAATGATTTTTCTTTCTGTTCTACATGTAACCTGTGCAACAGAAAACGGTCCAGTAATTCACTAACAAAGCTTATTTTCTTATGGCTTAATTATTTACTGTGGCAATCAATGTAAGTGTTGCTAACAACTTCAAAAGTAGATTGAAGAGCTAATTTTCTTCCACAACCTTTAAATGAAAAAGAAATCTTTACCTTATTTTCCCTAAGTAATCTTCCACCAATTCTTCATTCATTCACCCATTCAAGCAAGTAAAGATATGCATATATACTTGCTCATAAGTTAGTAAATCTAAAGGTAACTAACTGAACCACACAAAAATGTCTGCTAGAATAATAAGTGGTTGGATCTTAAGGGCTAGTAGAAAGATGGGAACAGAGACAAACAAACACAATAGGTATAGTCCACTGTCATGAGGATCTAAAACATTTCCATGTCTCCTGTGCAATAAATCTATTAGTCATTAGTTCCCAAAACATTTCTACTATGCTAAAAATTAATATGTGCATAACAAGTTCACTTTTTAAATGCTATTTGCTGAGTTCATTGCTGTACATACATACATACAAAAAAAAAAAAAAAAAAAAAAAAGCAACTAAACAATCAATAATATCCACAAACAAATCTGTTCAAAAGGACTGCTGTTTTTATTTCTTTTATCTGTTTTTGTGATTCAAGCCTTTGTTGTTATTAGCACCTCTTCAACAGTATATTCACTATATTCCTTTGTGTTGAATAAAGCTTTTTTCACAGCACTGTCACTGAAAATAGTGGGTGTTGGAGGTCTGAGAAGTTTTTGTCTTTCCTGTTATTATGATTTTCTGTCTGATCACGCTTGCCTGACCACACATTATAATAGGCAACAACTTACTGATTAATGGAGGTGGGCTAAGCTAATTTGAAGAAGCATCGGGAAGCAAGATATTAAATATCAAACCAGTATTTGCAGATAGACATAGCAAGATAATGTGGGTTGCAAGTTTGCTAAAGGAGTAAAAAAGAGAAACACTGATTAGAAATTGAAATTCGTGATAATACATTGATAATACATTAGTAAATAAGAAATTAAAAATATCTTCAGTTTATCCCATGCACTGCAAGTGATTATAAAAGCAATTATTTTCCCTTATGCCCTCAGGTGATTATATCAGCACAAGTTTAATGCATAGTTTGAAGGTTTTCCATTCTGAATCAGTGTGAGTGCTGGGTACATATGACAAACCTGAAAGAAAAATTAAAATAAATAAATAAATAAATAAATAAAATGCTCATGATGAGAAAAGTTTTACTCAACTGTAATAAAATCAAACAATCTTGCTAGTTTATTGAAGCTGGAATATCTCTGACTACAAATACTTGATATTCAGACTGCGAGCAGCCGTTGTTCTATGACAACACCTTTACACTTTTAAAAGTTGTGATAAGTCACTTAATGCAATTTGAATATTTTTCTACTTTGTATTAATAAAAAATACAGAAATAAAATTAAACATGTGATTTTAAGTAAAGCAATTTTCTCAGATATTTGTTTATATCCATTTTAGAGAATTTTTTTTTGTCTGTATACATACAGTACTAGATTATATAGATCATAAGGTAAATTATAAAATTAAGATCATTGTGCAGTGCATTTTGCCTAATTTGCTGCAACATTCATTACATCTGGCATACAATTATATATATTTCTGTCCACAGAAAAATTAATGCAGTGGAGATGTAGGTCCTTTTCTCTGCAATCAGCGATTTTTAAATTAAATGGCATGTTATTTTAAATTCACATGATGTAATAAAATGTCATATCTTCAGTAAATCTTCAAGACTTTTTTGTATCATCAAATTATGAATTCTTTTCTATAGTATATAACTATATAGCATTAGTGATAGGACTAGAGGGAATGGTTTCAAGCTGCAGCAGGGGAGATTCAGGCTGGACATTAGGAAATATTACTTCTCAGAAAGGGTGGTCAGGCACTGGAATGGACGGCCCAAGGAGGTGGTGGAGTCACTGATCCTGAGGGTGTTCAAGGAACAACTGGATGTTGTGTTGAGGGTCATGGTTTAGTGGGAGCTAATATTAATAGGTAATAGGTGAACGGTGGGACTGGGTGATCTTTTAGGTCTTTTCCAAATTTGGTGATTCAATTATTTTAACTAGTGAATACTAACAGTTTCACATTCTTCTTTCATGTGTGGGATTCTGGAGTTTCAAATGTTATGGGAGGCTAGCCCAGTGTAAAGCATCAGTATCCATAGGAAGACTTGAAAAGTAAACCCTTTTGTTCTTTTTTTTAAGATAAATCTACACATTCAAGATACATTTGAGCATACTGTGGATGCCCCTTCCCTGGAGGTGTTCAAGCCCAGGTTGGATGGGGCTCTGGGCAGCCTGGTCTGTTATTAAGTGTGGAGGTTGGCAGCACTGCCTGTGGCAGGGGGCTAGAGCTTGGTGATCCTTGTGGTCCTTTCCAACCCAAGACATTTTATGTATCTGTAGTTCTATGATATGTCAGGAGCAATATATAACATTATTTATGAAGATAAATAATTTCTGGAATATCATTCTTTCACATCCAAACTATATTGCAGAAATTTCTAAATACTGTCACATAATTTGTAGTCTAATAGATGATAGATGCCTGCACTGATAAAGAATAAATCATTGTAATTTCAGCAGCTAAGGAATGGCATATTATTGTTGTTTGTTCTCCTGACTTCCCACTGTAAAGACAAAAATACAGAGCATATTCAACACAAAGGAAATTTTCCAAAGCCTCTGAACTTGATTTTCAGTGTTTGCATACTAAAGGACAACATTTAGTCTTCAGATGAATGGTTGTGAGTCTTATCTTAAAGCCCAAGGGCTAACTCTACTTCTATGTTATAAATACTTGAATTAATACATTTATTTATACTTACAGGCAGTGGAACTGATTTATATAGAGACTTTAAGGAAAGTCACTGTAAATGGAAATATGCACATATACATATACACACCTATCTCCATATCCATATATGAATTTGTCTTTATTAGCCTCTAGTTATTGTTCAAAGAGGAATACAGATATTGAAAAGATGATCAGCTTTTAATCTTTGGTCTGTGTTTAATTTTAGACAATCACCACAGTCTGAGCCTTGTGGGACTGTCTCCTACACTCGTATCTACTCATTCTGCCTGACGGATGTATTCTTGTACAGACTGTTTCCTCATGTAGCAGTTTTACCTTGGCTCTGTCTTATATTCATGTGAGCATTCCCATACTAAAGAGCTATTATTTTAATTGCTTAGTGTTTTCTAAATTAGGATGGCAGTGTAAGCTTTGAAGGCTTCACTGAGCATGCAGCTCTGGGCCCCTCTCTTGGACTAATTAGTGACCATTAAAGTTTTCTAATGTGCTCTGATCTCTTGAATCAAATATGTTACATTGATGTGAATTCAGAAAACAAACAAGCAAACAAACAAACAAACAAAACAAATATAGAACAAATCTAACACATAAAACTTTATTTTCCAACTAAGCACTTTCCTTATTCTTCCAATAGATCCATTTATAAGCTGACCTTCAGGACATTTTATTTGCATGCCTCCCTAAGCACAGTAACTGGAATGCTAAATGACATTCAATAGCACTAACATACATATACTCTTTCTTTAGCTTGTCTGAAAATACTGAATATAAAAGAGTGATTAATGATAGCTGTAGGAAATATTTTATTTTACTTTCTTAATAAGATGTATTATGGTGCATATACTCTGGAATTCTGAGTTCTGGCATTCAAGACAGGCATTTATAAGAACATGTGTAGAGTTTGTTCAGATTTATCTTCTGTGAATACCATAAGAGGAGGAAGGCAGAGAAGGGAATTATCATATTTATAGTGCCGTGCTTGTGTGGATGACATTCCTATGTACCATATCCAATCTTAGCCAGAAAATGTAAAAGAATGTGTGCAAGAAAATGTGTGAGAAACTTTGCTGAATAATACACATAGAAAAGCAGTCTTGGACTTGCTAGAAATTACGCTTCCTACTAATATTAGAATAGGAAAATGGAACTTAATATTCATTTTTATTAAATAAAAAGTTGGCCCAAAGGTATAAAGAAGAAGCACTCTGAAAAGATATGGTCCTCTAATCTCTTTATCCTCCAAGAAGACAATTAATTTTTTGTACTAACTAACAGATTTACAATTTAAAAAAAAACAACAAAAGTGAAACAAAAACTTATCCTGAGATGTTAGAAAAATATTTCACTTTGTACTGAGTTTCAAAATTTGAATAAGTGTATTCATGTCATCCAAGAGGTGACAGTTTCTTATATAAGACTTTAAACAGCAAAACCTAAATAACTTATTTAGAAAATATGACACCAGTCGTGAACTTAAATTATTGTTTACCATGGACTTCTTGATGTACTTAATTTGTGATAGCATTGGGGTACAACATTATAAATGATCCGTATATTTTTTCTCACATTTTACTGACCTATAAAAAACGCAATATAGGATTATAATTCCCAATATAAATGATAGAATTCAAAGCTACATGAGCTAGCAGTGCACACGTACACTGAGCTATGTAATTAAAATTATTATTCACATTTTTAGAACTGAAAACTGTGTTAAGACTTCTTGGGAGAGTCATATATGAAATCTGAAAATTATGGTGAATTTCTAGAAGATACAATAAAATTCTGTAGACTGTGTACTAATTCAGGTAATGTATTTAAGTGACAGATATTTGTGGTTAGTTTCTATGAACTCAGTGCCAGTATATTCACAAGACTAAAAAGAAATATAGGTTCTGTTGTCAGGATTCAACTTCTGTTGTCATGTTCTGGACCACTGTGGCAAATGACTTTTCTGACATTCCTTCATTAATAATTTTTTAACATGATATTGATATCTACCTTGTAGTCTATGGATAGACTAAAACCAAGCAAATAAATAGTAATGCAGTGTTCATTTTCATCCTGAATCAATCAATATTTAGCTTTGGTTTCATCTGACAAAAATATGAAGTGCACTGTAATCTCTTGCTATTGCAGAAATAGTATTTCAGACATTGTTACTGAAAAGTCAAAATTATTTCAACTTACTTGAAGCTTTGGTAAATTTACTTAAAATGTTTTATTTATTCTAGTAGCACAGATTGCTGCAAGTCTTCCTGAGAAATGAATGTAGACCAAAGAAATACTAACCTGATGATCTAAGTACCCAGGAGAACAAAGAGTTATATATTGCCTCCTATTTTTCTGTTTTTAAATATAAGTCACATAAACTACAGACCTCATTATTCACTGGCAACATTCCTCATGTGGATTTCTTCTGCACTAGTATCTTTTATGTGATATTGCTATTTACTGAGGTCAATAAAATGCCACACAAGTTATTTCCCCTAATGATTGTTCTAGTGATTGGGCTAGTCCTTGAAAGTAACCCTGTGGAGAAGGACCTGGGGAACCTGGAGGATGAAAAACTTAACATGAGACAGCAGTGTGCTCTTGCAGCTCAGAAAGCAAATGGTATCCCGGGCTCCATCAGGATGGCCAGCAGCAACAGGGAGGTAATTGTCCCTCTCTACTCTGCTTTTGTGAGGCCCCATCTGGAGTACTGTGACCCGGTAGGGAGCCCACAGTATAAGGAAGAGAGCTGTTGGAGAGCCACAATGATGATCAAGGTGCTGGAGCACCTTTCTTATGAAGACAGGCTGAGGGAGCTGGGCTTGTTCAGCCTGGAGAAAAGAAGGCTGAGGGGTGACCTCATTGCAGCCTTTCAGTACCTGGAGGGAGCCTATGAACAGGAGGGAAGTAAGCTCTTAGAAAGGGTGGGTAACAGAAGGACAAGGGAAAATGGTTTTGAGCTGAAGGAGGGAAGATTTAGGGTGCATGTTAGGGGGAAGTTCTTTACTATGTGAGTGGTGAGGTGTTGGAAAAGGCTGCCCTGAGAGGTTGTGAAAGCCCCATTCCCTGGATGTGTTCAAGGCCAGGTTGGATGGGGCCCTTTCAACCCAGGACATTCTGTGATTCTCTGATTGTCATCTAAACTATTTGGATTGTTTGGTTATTGCTTTTATTGTTATTACTATTATTTCTTTGGTTACTGTCATGGTGGATTATACTCTGTAGAAGAGTGGCTTCTCCCAAGGTAAAGAGAAGCAGAAGAGGATCCAGTCTGCAAAAGTGAAAGAAGCAAGGGGATTTTCATAAGGAACCATAAATATTTATATTTATGTTTATATTTATATTCATTTTAAAATTTTTATTCTTATTCTTAATTATTATTATATTTTTTAAATACATATTTATTTATAGGAATCCACAGGACTTATTTCAATCTAGGAGAACACTGGAAGTGTTAAAATATATATGTGCAAATATATATTTTTCCATATATATATATACACATATATACATATATATACATATATACATTTTACTGCATGTTGTAGAATCTATGCAAGCAAATGCTAGTTTTCTCCATTTTGTACGGTCTCATTTGGAGACAAATTATATTATTATGTCTACTTGAAAGAAAAGAGTTAAACCAGTCAAATGTAGCTAAAGAAGTCTTGTGCCATAACAAAATCAATGTGGAGATATTCAAACTTTAAGGAAATTCACAGTTGTGGAAGAACTTGGAGTTAGTTAAAACGATATCATTGTAACATGCTGTCTTTGAGTGACTACTATGTATATTTCCTGTGGTTGGATCCTTGAATAGGGTGAACACAACACTACTGATCATCTTGAAAAAAATCAGTGTTAGGTGCAGGTATGTGATTAAAATACCTAAGAACTCAGCACATCTATGCTTCCTGATCAGTGAATCAGCAGAAAATGTTATCATATTCATTAATCTTTAATTTCTTTCTGAGCCTACCCCCCTTCAACCTAGTAAATAAGACTGTTTCAAGAGCTATACTTGAAAAATATGGAAATATAGATGGTGATTCTGGTATTTCCTCCCAGCACAGCAAAATAAAAGTTAAACAGTAAGTAATAGGTGCTGTCATCCACCTCTTAAAAGAGATCTGGATAAATATGGAAACAAATGATTACATGTGTCACAGCCATTTTTCAATTGTTATCCTGCTGAATTGAAAAACACGGTGAAAAGGAAAATAAATGACTTCTCTCTTTGGTCTCAGTAGTTGGCAGACATTTTGTTGATCTAGGACCAGTGAGAATGGGAAGAAAAAAAAAAAAAAAAAAAAAAGGAGTTTGATATTACACAGGCATAACAGGCACAAACCCAGAGGCTTCTAATCTGTGATAGACATTAACGATAATGACATTTTCACTGACCTGTTAGAATCCGTTAACTCTTTCTGGACAACGTTTTGACATATCCTTCCTTCCAATTAAATCTGATTATCATTTGGTTGAATGAATGTTCTCAAGAGCAAACGGAAAAAGTGTTCTCCATTGTCTTTTAAATTACAGATCAATATGATGACTGCATGGAACTTAATTAGCAAAATACTGGGTGGAATGTATCTTGCATTTTAGCTTCTGTCTGACCTTTCTATTACAGGAGCCAGTGATGTGTAGGTTAGTATGGGGCTAAGTTTATCAGGAGCGCTAGAAAGAGATTAAACGTTATATTTCCTACTTGTAATTTTTAATATAAATATATGTAAATAAAATAAATTGCATATATATATATATTTTAATAATTTTGAGTCTTCATTTTTGTCAAAGCTGGTATGTTTATTTAGTTATTAGAATTCTTTATTATTATTATTTATTTCTTGCATCATGTATACAAAACTAGTAATACACTCTGCATAATTTGTTTACATGAACAGGAAATTTGAAGAGCAGGTGTAGCAGACCAAGGAAAACCACTTTATCTAAGGTATGCCTAGGATTGTCTCAACACTTCTAAGATAAAATCATTGCCATGACAACAGACTAATGGCTAAAGATGCGGTCAAAGGAGGAAGGCCTATGGAGACAAAATGTCCTGGCTCTGGCCAAAACTCCCCTGTTCAAGGGGGACAGAGGAGTCATGAAACAATGCCATCGCTGCCTATAGATTAGTCACTGGATGTGTTGACTGCAGACTCTGCCAAAATCTAGCAGACACAAATGGATGTCTGACAAAAGTGACAGAGGTATTTTGGAACTGTAGGAGTTCATAACTCCATAATTCTGGAGAAGTCCCAAAGACTGAAGACCCCTGTTGGCTGGGCCAATGCTGAAACCTAGACTGGTGAACTCTGTTTCTGTCTCCCCCTTCTCCTCTTTCTTTCCCTTTTTAATTTCTTTCTTCCTCTTAATGTTGTTAAGAAATGCAAGGATTATTTCAATTTCTTATAAAGCTGTATAGTTCAGTCACACCTCTTATATATATATAATTGTAAGAGTGCCAATACTTTTAAAGTAATTGCAGTAGAGATATTTTGATTAAAATTGATGATTGTGTCTAGACCTTGAGTGTCATTTCACCTTAATCTATCCAAGAGGATTTGCTATCCTGGTCACCTTCCCCTCCCTTCATGTCTGGAATGTGACAGCAGTCAAAGGGTTTACTATTTGATAAACATCCAAAACTCAGTAAAACTGAACACAAATATTTACATATTTTTCGTTTTTGAAGGTCTGGGTCTTCCAAGAACTAAAACTGAGGCTTCAATCTCCTTGTAAGTTTATGTGAAAATCTATCTGCAATGTCAATAAACTACAGATACATCGACTCATTTTGGCCACTACCCTCAGCAGCTCCACATACTGGGCAGACAAAGCTTTTGAAAAATTCATTGTCAGTTATTATGAAGATAGATGAGATTTACAGGCAGTTTGTACTCCAGATAACCTTACAACAATGGCATTGATAGTCATGAAATTACTGATTTTATATAACCATTTAACTGGACATGCAGCTGTCATCATTTTGAACTGCGTTATACAGAAATTTAAGACATTTTTATTCACAAGGTTAAGTATAACTTCCCAGTGGTTTTGGAGACAACAGTCCTTGGTTGTGCATATTTTATACTAGTTTGTTATACTAGAACAAAAATGTACAAATAAAGCATTGACTTCTACACCCACATATTAAAAAAGGAAATTAGACAACCATAGGTTTTTATAACTTTCCTTCTGCTTATGTTTGCCTGACAATTGCAAGTACAGAGAAAATAAATACTAAATGATATGAAATGCTATTTTCATGGCCACAGATGGACTTTCTATTTCTTCAGCAAAATACTAATTTGTCTCGTCAGAGTCATAACTGAAAAATTAAATAGAAGATTCTCCAAACCAGGATATATATCTCAGTAGCACAATGATCTCATGCCTGTCAAATTCCATGGATGATGATCAAATATCAGACATTAATGAGTGACAAAAGTCCATGGAGGAATGGCAAAGTTTATGTGTTTATCAAGAAACAAAAGGAAACGATAAAAGTAACAGTATGAGAAGGCAACAGGCAAATGTTTTCTGATATTAGTGTACTAGGTACTGAAGTTCATCCTGTATGCATTTTCTTCATAGGGGCATTGCTCATGTGTATACAGGATGCAATACAGTAAAATACAATGGTAGTGCAAGAATTTTAATCTCCTTTTTCTCTCCAGTTAATTATAACTTAAGGAAAGTTGTGGTAAAGATCAGTGCTCTGTAATTCCTCATTAAGGACTGTCATGATATTTCATGTTAAAAAAAATGGCCTGCTTCCTACTGAGTACCTGAATCTGTTAGATTTAAAATTGAAAAATAAACTCTGCCATCGTACAGCTACATACTTTCCTGATGCTTCTTATCTCTTGTAACTTTAGACACCTGACACCATAGGATCACAGGCAACAAATAGTTTGAATAACAAAAACAAAAACAAAACAGAAGAACAACCAACCAAGAAGGAAGACAAACAAAGAACATGAAACCAAAGTCAAGCCTGGGAAAACCTAGATGCTCATTGGATTGGTAGCAGAAACACATGGAAAGGGTCAAAAGCGAAAAACACATGATTATCCCAGATACACTGAAACTGGCATGAGTTCTGGTGGTGGGAGGTCTATCCAGCCTTCTCTGTTTAAGAGTTTTGCATGCATAGTATAAAAAGCATACATGCACATCTAAAATGTCCTTCAGGAGGTTCTGAACAACTTCTCAGCATGATGTACAAATGCTTCTCTGTTCTGTTTATCTAAAGCTACATTAAGTATGACAAAAGTAATGTTTCTTATACTGCAGTAATAGGCATGAAGTCTGAATCCTGTATTCAGCCCATTGTATTTAAATATCATCTTAGGCTGATATAAATTATCATAGGAATGATGATGAAGAATAAAAGAATTCTACATGAATTTCTGTATATGCACTTATACCAGAAAGGAGTATCCCAAATGCTATGCATTACAAAATTACCAGAAGAGAGTTCTAGATTTTTATATTAGTTAGAAGACTGTTTTCTGAATTTAGTTTTTCATTTAATCAGTGTCCAGAAATGACAGAATATTGGTGTGTCCAACCCAGGAGTGTCTTCTAGCTGTCATTCCACTATAAGTCATTAATAAGCACTAAGTTAAAAATGACCATTACATTAAAAACACAGACTAGATTATGCCCAGCACCAAACTATATATGTACATATTAGATTAATTATACTTCTAGTTAGAGACTTGTTATTTACACAATTTGTTCTATAATTAGATTGTGTTGCTTTTTGCCCTGTTCTGTGTCCATTGGTCTGGACTGTAGCTTTTTGTAGAGGCTTTCTTTTTTAAGGATAGAAGCTCCCTTTTCCCATCATTATTTCTTTGATTTTGCTTGAAAAAACAAACAAACAAACAAAAAACTTTAAAAGACAATCCTCTTCTCTGAACATAAAGACAAAAAAAAAAAAAAAACAAGATGAAAATATGGTAACTCCCTTCTGCTAGTATTAACCTCCTTTTTCAATGATAAATCTTCATGGCTTCAATTAGCATTAAAAGGAATTTGGTTTTGTTTCTCTTTAAGCCTTTGCCTGCAAGTGAGACTTCTGCAGATCACACAGCTACAAGTCAGCTGTGGAATATATCTTGCAGAAAGTAGAATTAACCTCTTGACCCTCTTCTGTCCTCTGCTGTGAACAAATATTTCTGTAACCACGAAGCAGTTAGTCAGGCAAGAAAAGGAAGATTTTTTTTTACATTATTTCTCACTGTAAATGTATCTAAAAATACAGACAGTAAAAGCATCTTTCAGTCCTATGTTATTTCAACTATATATTGCATGATTGCACATTTACAGTTCTACTAAATATCTATCTTTTCAATGGCAAAAATGCTTCCCCACTTAGTTGACTTGGGAAAATGAAATAGAGTATTTATATTAGAAAATAAATTTGACTTTTTGTTGACTAGTTTTTATAGAAGAATATTTGCAAGAGGCTACATATATTTCTCAATAATTTCTTTTTAAGTATACCAATACAAGTGCAGAGGATGGATGGAAATGAAACTACAGTTGTTCAACAAGGAGCAACTGAAATCTGTCAGAAAATAGTAAGAAAGAAGAAACTGTTTGACCAGCGCTAATATGAATGATTCTGTAATTTTCTGAGATCCAGCTGAATGCAATAAAGACTGATAGTACCTTGAACCTGACATAATTCAATGAAAATACTCCATCAGAATTTATTAATTTTTCAAGAAATTAAAATACTGTGATTCTTTTTCCAAATAATTTCTAATATTCTTAGTAATAGATTGTAACATTGTAAACTTCTACAACTTAATTGTAAAAAATAGTATTTATTTAATTATTTAATTATTTTTTAGAGTGATTTCTTCACAAGTAAGAGTATAAATTCATATACATAGATATATATGTATACCCCTTATATTATATATACATATCTATGAATATCCTATTATTCTGTGTATATATATATATATATATAAAAACAAGGTTATATCAGATTAGTATATTCTAGTTTTCTTAGTATGGTGGGAAAGTTTTACAAAGATAAAACCAAAGAAAAAGAAAAAAAAAATTTTTTTTTGTTTGTTTATTTGTTTTCTGGTGAAACTTTTTGGTTTTTCTACCATATACGCAACTACTGAAAGACAATACTTTTCCTGCAAGCTGCAAGCATTGTGTTGTTTGGGGTAAAAAGGAAGTATTTTGGATAGCCTTACTTCATTTCTCTTGGGGGAAAGTGGTGACTGTTTCCACTGCTGAGATCACTGAAAGCATAGGGAAAGTGAAGCATGCCTGGGGAGATGGCCTGTCATAAACAAAAAGGAGAATGTTTGCAGGTACATGTATGTATATCATAAAAAATCATGCAACTTGATGTTCTCTTGACACTTCAACAGATATGAGGCTAAACAAGAAATGTGAAGGGCAAGAATAAATTGTTTTTACAAATTTTGCAAGTATTCTTTATTTTCCATCTGGACAAGAACAGAAGAGAACACAAAGTCTCTTACTAGAACATATATTCACAAGAGGCCAAAACTGAAAATCAGTTGGATCAATAAGAATGAGTAATTTACTTGGAGAACTAATAGTGTTTCTCTTACACGACAACTTATAAGAACTCTTTGAACTTAAAACTATAGGACTCTTTTATAAAGTAAAACAAACAAGCTACACTAATGTGTAACAATAGTAGTAAGTAGCTTGTAAGAAAAGCACAGATCTATTTCCCTCAAACTACTTGTTTACTAGCACTAATGATAAAAAGCTCTCTCCAGTAGAATTAAGTTCCAGAGACTGTGATTTTTCAGCCTGAAACAAGAATAATATCATTAACCAATTTGTTTTCTCTAAAGAAAAAAATACATAGCTGTATCATTAATACAACATATACAGACACAATGCTAAATTGGTTATTGAGTTGATGTCCTTTTATCTTTGGGTCATTTCAGGAAGTTTTACTCTATTTTTCTTTTTCAGTCATTTTCAACTCTTCTCAGATCTTTCTGGTATACTAGTTCCTGTGTGATAGTCTGCTTTGAAATTTGAGACAAAAGTTATGTTTTCCTGTGTGTGAACCATTTAAAGGAATGAAATCATTGAGCCCAGTTCCCACCATGAACCTGTAGCAATTTGAAGCCAGATAGAGTATACAAGTTGCTCATAAATAGCAAATTTGAAATGTCACACTTGCTGCTAACGCACAGAATGACTCTATGATATAGAATATTGACTGTAGACATGACAGATGCAAAGCATGACAAGACGATATATGGTGCTTTTGGTCTGTTTTGCTTAAGAATCATTTCAGGAATAGAGTAAAATTTGCTGTGACAGCATGTACTCAAGAATAACTAGAACTGTAGCTGCAAAGTCTTTATTTCATATCACTCTCTATCACTGTGTTATTTCTATTTCCATTTTATGTTACATTTATGAGATCTTATTTATTTTAATGATATTAAATAAATTCTTGAGCAATTTGAGTTTCAACATTTTGTCAAACATTACAGCAGATGAAAAGGGTTTTTCCCCATTTGTTTCAGTGCCAAACAGAAAAATGAATTAGATCTTCCATTATTTTTAAGCTATATGAATTATGTTCTGTACATCAGAGATAACAGAACTCTAAATAAAGTTATCAAATATTTGTAGGAAAAAAACAACAACAAAAACCACCACCACCAACAACAAAAACAAGCAAACACCTGCAAGTCTGACTGCTTAGATGTTTTGATTTCTCTCTATTTTTCTATATTAGGTTGATTCTGCTCCATTTATCTTCATTGACTCTATAAAGATACCATTTCAAGTTCATACACAAGTCATGTATATTGAGCATGGGAACTGCTATATTGTGAAATGAGCTAAGTATTTGCCATTGTTCAGTCTGACTGCACCTTCTCCATAACATAATTAAATTTTAGATATTTTAATGATCTGGATTACGAGGTGCAGTATATTCTCTGCAAGTTTGCTGATGATGCTAAACTGGAGACACAGTTTTACAGGTTAAGAGTCATACTGCCATCCAGAGGTCCCTATACAGGCTGGAGAAATGGGTTGGCAGGAACTTCTTGAGGTCAACAAAGGAAAATAAAAAGTCCTGAAACTGAGGAGGAATAACTCAAGACCACCCAGATGGAAAGAAGCTTGGCAGGTGAGGACCCGAGTGTCTGTGCACACCAAACTGAAAATGAGCCAGCAATGGGCCCTTGCTGCAAAGAAGACTACTGACAAAAGGGAATGATTCATCTCTCCTCAGAGGAAGAGCTGGGAAAACTGGGACTGTTCAGCTAAGAGAATGAGGGATCTTATTGATATCTACAAGTACCCAATGGGCAGGTGCAAAAAAAGACAAAGCCAGGTTCAAGACACGACTGGTGCTAGGACAAAAGGCAATAGTTAAAAACTGAAACACAAAAGATTTCCTTGGAACATCAGGAAGCATTTCTTTACTGTATGGGTGACTGAGCACTGGAATAGGTTGCTCAAAGAAGCAGTAGGTTATCCATCTTGTTGATCTTCAAAAGCTGCCTGGACTTGGTCCTTTGCATCATAATCTAGGTGTACCTGCTTAAGCCTGGGAGTTGGACCAAATGTACTTCAAAAGTCTCTTCCAGCATTAACCCTTATGGGATTATGTGCTCCTGAGCAACATAAGGCAAAATATTGTCAGTAAGTCAAGGAAGCTGATCCTTCTCCTCTACACAGCTCTGATAAGGCCTGGGACAGAGTTGATTTTCTTCATACTTTTGGGTATGATGCCATGTTTTGGATTTGTGAGTTTTCACATTATTTCTTACGGTATGTAATATCACTTTGGCCATTTTAAGTCAGCTATCCTGATCCCATCCCCTCTCAGTTTGAGTGGAACTAGTTGGGCAAGCAGTTGGCAGATAGTGAGCAATTGTTTTGTGCAATGCTTGTTTTTTAAATATAAATCTATATATTTGTTGTTACTATTATTTATCTTTTTCTGTCTTAGTAAATGCTGTGTATCACAACCTACGACTCATAACTTTGTTTCTGCCCCCCCCCCCCCCGCACCTAGGGAAAGCTGCTCTAGGTGTTCCTGCTTGGGCACTGGCATGGGACCACATGACTTTCAGAGGTCCTTTCCACCTTCAAATATTAAGTAATTCTATATGATGATTGTAAATAACTATGAGTTTTCCTTTGTGAAAATGTTTTATGCATTTTTTATTAAAAAAGACTGTTAAATGTCTTTTTTTTTTTCTTGTGGGCAAACGTTCAAAATTTTAGTGTTAAATTAATAACTTATCTTAGTGTTAAATTAATAAATTCTTTAGACCACTCAGAAGAAATAATAAAATAGTGTTTACACGACCCATCTTTCATAATTATTGCACTCCATCTGCTCTAGTTGTTTTCTATAAGATTAAAAATAATATTTTCTCCTGTTAATTTTAAGTCAGGTTTTCAACTTAATGAGTCTGTAACTGTGAAATTACAACTCTTCTCACTGTCTCATTATTAAAAATGTTTCCAAAGTCTCTTTCTTATTTTGAGCTCTTACATGAAAACACTCTCTTCCCAAAACTTATTTTTTTTTGCTCAAAGTTCAGCATTTATCAAAATCTTCTAACAGTCTGCTAACTTTTTTTTCATAAATTATCTTCAGGCTACTAAATCTAGTGTTTCTTCATCCATGTACCATAGATTCAAATTTTGAAAGTAAACATACAAACAAACGGTTTCTTGCTTTCCTTCTTTTGTAAGAGTACACAAAAAGAGTGTTTGCTTGTTTGAGGATATTTGATATGCATGTACAATTGAATACAGCTTGCACTTGCAAATGAAAGCATTTTCCCAGTCCAAACAAAAGTATCTGCACTCCATAAGAACTGTTCATCTTTCAGAATTGGTTCACAGGATTGGGCTCTATGGATAATAAAATAACAGAATGTCACTAGAAAAAAGAAGAGAAATGTTAAGCATTCCTGGAGGTCTATTATAATAATCCTTGGAGGGATTACTATTTTCATTTGTAAAATAATTGCTCATAAAAAGGACATGCTTTATTATGATATTAGACTAACACACTACTTATGTATATGTTATTATGTATAATAACAGAATAAAATTGCAAATGGATAGATAGCTGTGATGAAATGAGCATGGCTTCAGTGGTGCATGTCAACTTATAGAATTCTAATGCCAGATGAAGTAACATTTTTTGGTTCAATGGTTTAGGCTATCAGCATCCTGGAAGTCATCTCAGTGAAAAAAGCTGTTGTCTATTGCAGTGTTTAAAATACCATGGATTATGTAAATGTTTTCACATATGGTAGGCAGTGAATATAAGAAATCTTTTATCAATTTTGCATTTTGCTTTTTAAAAATTATATAGCAGAAACAATACTAAAATTTTCATTATGCATTTTTAATATAAGTTAAAAGAAAGGCCAGTTGTAAGTAAAACAATCTGGAGAAATTATTTTTAAGGTTTTTATTTTTGTGTATGTATTCATTTATTATTTCTCTCTTTATAGCATGAATTGATAAATACTCCCTTTTATCTTATGTTTTTGAGGGGGCACAAATATCTTGTCCCCATCATTTACAACACAGTCTTGATGAATATCTACTGAGGTATGGCATGACCATTTGTGTATTAAGCTGCTTGAACACTTAGAAGATCGGATTCAGAAGCCCTATGCTGGTGCTTGTGAAACTATTTTTAACCCAGGTGTAGTTCTTTGCTGTTTAGACTACACTGCACCTGAACAGCTTGAAGCTTTAGTAGAGTTGTGTAGGGTTTCATATGTCTGTTCTTCAGATATGCCATTGATTCCAGCAATGCTGGCTTCAAATTAAGATTTGAGTTCCTTATACATTTAGAGAATTGAATACCTAGGCCAGTAAAGTTAATAAGAAAGAATAAACATCAAAGCAGGGAAAAGATGAGTAAACAACTGTTTCAGAGAGTTCTGTTGTGCTTTACAAGCAATATTTGATTATTATAATTCAATGGGATATATATATATATATATATATATACATACATACACACACACACACACACACATATATATATATATTTTAATTGACATGCTAACATGTCAAAATGCATCTAGCTTTAAATTGAGGTTGTGAGACAAGGGGATTCAAGCTCTTCTTCACAAAGCAAAGACAGAGGAAAATCTTGGTAAATTTATTAACCTCTAAGCTGCTGATCAAACTGACACAGCTACCTCTTACTGTGCTTAATGTGAGGTCTATTTTTCTGGATGTGTTCTGAGAACACAAGTTTACTTTCTAAATGTAGGTTTACTAACAGGTTTGCTAAAGGTCCTCATTTCTTCCAATTAAAACTGATCTATGTGTACCACACCACTGTTATTTTTACAATGCAAAGCCACACAATATTTAGCTCAATTCAATCCATATCCATCTGGGTCAGGAGAGTATTTGTCCACATAAAATCAAGCAATGCAAAGACAAATTATTTTAAACCCCAGTGGGATGGAATATTTCAGTATCATTGAAATGCCTAGCTGTTCCTTAAACTTTGCAAGTTTTTTTTTTGTTTGTTTTTTTGTTTTTTGTTGGTTTTTTTTTGCTTAAAAAAGATGCCAAATATATCTGTTATTGTTCCTGTGGAACCTTTGTAAATTTTGGGACTTCTCCCACAAATAATAAAAAGTAATTCTGGTTTTGTTTGTGGGCTCATAAAGATTAATGTGAGAGAGAAACTGGCACTTGAACTTTTATCTGTAAGGAGCCAGGTTTTATAAAGCATGTGCAGAAATGCAGATACAAGATGGAGTTAAATACTTACTACAGTTCATATGTAGTTTCTTTCTGTGACTGAATTTAACAGCCCTATGAAACATTATAGCCCAACATATTTGGACTTGAATATTGCTATCTAAGGTAAAGTAATAGACTAATTGAAAATAGTTTCCAACTTTATATATATGATTTACTATGAAGATCTCTCTATAAATCTTATTAGGGCTAAGGAATTTTGGTCAAATCCCTGAGAGACAGATAAAGGTTGAATAGTATCTTCTTAAGATGTATTATATCTCAGCCAATGCATTTATTATATCTCTGCATATATATATGTACAGGGGAAAAGAGAGGAAAATTTACAATCTTCATTTCATAAAAATTTCAGAAAATGAATCATGATAATCATTAATAATTCAAACTTTAACTTGAGACCTTATACCTGAAAAAATAAATATTTTGCAATTAATTTATCTGGAACTAAAAAAGTCTTTCAAATAGTTTACACTATAAAGAAGCAATTAATTTTGTATATATTTTTAAATTTATTCAATGGTAAATTAACATTTAGTATAAAAATATAGAATCAGTTCACGTCACTAAGTACATTGTGGGCAATATAGTAATTAAAACTGACTTATTATTTAAAAAAGAAAAAAAAAAAATCTTGTATTTTCCTTACTAAGAGTGTACAAAAAACACCGTAATTTCTCAACAACAAAGAATGTAAAAGGGAAATAATGTTGCAGTCAGCTTAAAGGAGGGAATTAAATAAATAAATAAATAATTAAAAATCAGAAAATCAAATCAGAAAAGAATTTGGTCCTCCTAAAAAATAAGCAAAAATATTAGTTATTCAAATGTACTGAAAAAAAAATATATATATTGTTACAGAGATAATAGTATGTTTTAAACTATGTTATAAATATGTTATTTATAGTTTATATATATGTGTTATAATAATATGTTTTAAAATATGTTTTTAATATGTTTTAAATAATGAAATATCTATCTCTTTTCAGAGAAAGAAGATGAACAGAATTTTGTATTACAGTAGAAAAGAGACACTAAATGAAATTGAAAACAACAAATTTGAAGCTGATGAAACAGAAAGCGGTTTTAAACAATACATAATTAACTTATAGTTTTCATTGCCACAAGTTATCCCTGAAACAAGAGCTTAGTTGGTTTCGTGAAAGGATTAAACACTTCTGTAGATAATGAAATCTCCTACAGCTACATTAGAGAGTAAAGAAAAAAGAAATTAAAAAATAGCATATAATCTAATCATTAGCTGATATAGCTGGCAAAGCTGCATTATGCAAGTTATTTCAAAATTGTTAATCAAATTTAGTGTTTCTTTTCTGTAATCAAATATATTAACTGTTTAAAAGGCAGGTGGTCCCAGTCCTGTTTTGATTCCCCTCTTTACTGGGAGGAGAGTTTATTCCTTCTCAGTCTTCAAATCATTTATATCTATTTTTACACTCATAAAAGACTGAATTTCATAACTGAAGCAGGAACAATGTAACTATTAAAACAATTGCTTTTAGTCGCATTGCAAATACTCATTATAATGATATAAATTTTAATGTGTTTTTTTTTGTTTGCTTGTTTGTTTGTTTGTTTTTCGGCTTTACTTTTCACCTTAATATATTTGTAAGAGCTTTCACTGAATGATATATGGGTATATCATACATTTGAATTAATTAAAGACAGCAAAATAATACATAAGCGCTAGAAGCATTTTTCAAATAACCTAATGAATTGTGTTTGCAGTTGCTGAGGCTGGACCGCATCTGTTACTTGATCTGTATTTCTTAAATCTAACAATGAAATATTTATTTTATGCTGAAATTTACAGTATAAACATATTTTAAGTGGTATTTGGACATATTTTAGCCAGTGTTATACAGTAGTTGACCTTAAAACTTTATTACACCCTTTCTGTTGAGAACAATTAGATGAACTTTTTAACAATCAGAGCACAGAGCTTCACAGATGGAGAAATAACATAACTTCTTTCTAAAAGGTAGATGTCTAGAAGCACAGAAGAGGTGGTGGAAACAGATTAAAAAAAAAGTATAAAATACTGAAGTTGCAAACTCAATCAAGACTCATGTCTTTCAGAATAGTGGTATTCTACTACAAACAGAGACCAGAGTTCACATTCTGAAAATGACCTCAATTTTGGATATAAAAACAAACAAAAAAGCAAATTAATTGAGTTACGGAAAATAAACAAACAAACAAAAATCCAGAAAACAGCAATAGAGATAATATGATAGATAGGAATTGTAAGTTTTCATGTTTCTGGTAAAAACAAATAGTATTACTTATTATTGACTAAATAGCCAAAATCTTATTTCTTTCAGTTAGAAGGTTTGAATAGACTTCAATGTCATATTAAAATTAAAATCAATTGATAATAGTAGAGAAAATAACTCACATGCATCTTCAGCCGATAATATAATTTTAATGACATTTCAAATCACTTTATTGTAAGTAGAATCTGTTATTCTGATATACTTATATCCCTTGTATATTAATTAGGGAAATCATAAAACAATCAGAGACTTGTCAGTTACTGTGTTTTTTTGTTTTGTTTTGTTTGTTTTGTTTTGTTTTTTTCATTAGTAGTATAACAGCAATAAATATTTCTGCCCTTTTCCTTGTTAATAATGCTATCCTGCTTTACAGTTCTAATATCAATTGGCAAATGGTTGAAAACCAATCATAATAGGATATCCTGCTGAAATTTTATTCCATAGTGTTGTGTACTACATCAGGGACACAAAATGTTTCATGAAGATATCTCAAGAAAATAACTCATTAAACCAGAATAGTTTTCTGAACGTTGTCATTTTACTTCTGACAGTTTTGATCTTCCAGTGAGATATATAGAAGAACTTCAAAAGTTGATCCTGAGAAATAAAATCAATAATTCTGCTACATATTAAAAAATCACAGACTTGACAGAAGTGGTCTTTTCACGTATTACTGAAGTTTTACTTGTTTTCTCTTTCTACTAAGTGCTAACTAAACCCTTTCATTCAAGTGCTCTGAGTAACATAATCATTTTATAAACAGAATAATTTTCCTGCATCTTTTGTATGCTTGAATGCTTGTCCTTTTACAGCTTTACTATGTAGTATATAAATTATGAACTTTGTCTCTTAATTCTCTTTAGATTAGAAGCTGATCAATCTAGAATCTCTCTATAATTACAGATCCAGACTGTAGCAGACTGAACCATACTTTTATAATGATTTTCACTGAACAAATTTCAAAGAGTGATCATTCAACATTGTACAAAAAAGTTATGATGAAAAAGTGAGATCTAAATTATTTATCTGACTATGTTATTATAGCTTAAGCAATTAAGCACTTTTTTTCAACTGAAAGCTTCCTCCCCCCACTTCCCCCCTTCAAAAAACATAGTACAGACATTCAACTCTCTGGTAAAACAAAAGAAGATGTGAATGATCACACTGATATTTCATGAAAAGGGAGAGATTTTTCAATAGTACACTTTACTTTGTTCTAGACTACTTTATTTGTTTACTTTAAATAACTTTGTGTGCTTTTAAAATATTTTTATACCACTGTTTAAAATCTCTATTTCTTGAGCAGTTTAAAACATAGTACTAATTTCATTCTACTTAATTGTTACTGTGGTATCCATTTCTTTATTGCAGACTAATGTGTATGATTTCAGTCTCAAGGCTGCATCTTGTTCCTGAAAGGAACTACCGCCTTTCTGTTCTCTCAATGGCCTTGAGAAACAAGGCTGTCTTTTATTTCTAGTACAAAGCTCACATGGGCAAAGACTTAATTCTTGTTAGTATTTGCATATGTTTTTGTCAATATTTACATATATACATGTCAAATGTATTTTGTCCCTTGAAACTTATTATCTCAGTTTGAAGATGATCTTGTTTTGTGTTGTTTCTCACAACAGGTTCGAATCCCCCCTGTGGTACAAGTGGTAGAAGTGCCACTCTGCTACACAGGAGGCTCGAACGCCGGGGGTTAGACTCGATGATCTCTAAGGTCCCTTCCAACCCACACGAGACTATGATACTATGATACTATGATTACCTGAACAGCATCCTAAATTGTCCTCAAGCTCTTGCCCATGTCTCATCTATTAGACACTCCCATTTTCTAGAAGCCCCTTTACTTTTTTCATCTTAAGTTATCAATCACTGGCTTTCTGTCTTAGGAATTGCTTTAGAATATATAACTGCTTCTTTAAAGCACTGATTTGATTTCAGTTGGACTGATCATATTAATAATTGGTCATCACAATCTAGAAAATATTGTAACATCTTATCAGCTTATCACACAACCTGCCCAAGGGACAGTGAGATACATCCTAGGATCCTGAGGAAAATGACTGATTTAGCCACGTTTTAACCACTCTCCATCATATTTGAAACACCACGTCAGTCAGTTGAAGTTCCCAGTGACTGGAATAAATGGAATAATTACACCCATTTTAAAAGTTTAGAAAGGTAGATCTTGGGAACAGCAGACTAGTGAGCCTCACTGCCATGCCTGGAAAGATCATGGAATAGACCTTCCTTGAAGCTATATTACAACATATGGAAGGCAGCGAGATGATATAGCTAACATTGCTACACCATGGGTAAATTGTTCCTGACCAACCCAGTATATTTCTATCATGGAGTTGCTACATCAATATACAAGGGAAAAGCAACAAATATCACCAGCCTGGACATCTGTAATGCAGTTGGCATGGTCCCACAATATCTTTGTGTCTAAATTGGTGAGATACGGGCTTGAAGAGTGGATTGTAGACATCATGTATGCCCCAACTCCACAGGCGTATTCAAGGTTAGATTGCTTGGAGCACTGGGAATTTGATCTGGTGGAGGGAGCACAGTATTTCTATCTTATGTTAACTCATAGTTATTAATTGTTGTATTTTTAAATATTTGTCTTATTATTTTATGTAATAACTTTTAAGTTGTTGAAAGTAATGTATTGCCTTTTTAAGAAAAGGAAAACTGCACTCTGTTTGTTCTGTTTTGTTTTGTTTTGCTTTTACTATTATTATTATTTTTGTAACAAACAACCACAGCTTAATTTTTTTAAAGTCTTTTATGTTAGAGAATGTCATGGTTTTGTAATTTTTGCTATTGGTATTCCACATCATAACATCATGTGAAGCACAGAGAAGAAGAACTACACATCCCAGAGGACCTTGCAGTCAGAGAGGAAAATACATCATGGAAGTGATGCTTGCTTTCTCTTTCTCACTGCCTGACAGCGGGTGTGGGTGTGCTTCCAAGCCGTGGCACCTTCAAAGTAGGCTTCTTGGTCTTCGGAAACCTCTCTCTCTCTCTCATTTTACTTGATTTATTAGCCTCAATTTCAATTAGATTGCATTATATTGTGTTATCTTGTATTCCAATACCATAGTTAGTAAAACAGGTTTTCCTCTTTAGATCATTGCCGTTTCTCTGTTTGTTTCCTTGAGCTCAGCTCCCATCTCCCTACCCCCTTCCCTTTTTCCCTTCCCATCTGTTGGAGGCCGGGGGGCCCACGGGCCTACTGTCATAGACATAGATCAATCTAAATAACTCCGTGACAGAGAACTATCACATAGATGATGAAAACAGAACTTGATAATATACTCTAGTATGAAAATAATGTATTTAATCTAAATCAGGTTTATTGAAATGTGTGAAATATTACTGATAAACCAATACTGTTGAGATATTATTAACTCTATTTTGTAACATTGCTGAAAACATGAATAAATTGTTCCTCTGAGCCATCATTTCTGTCTCAACAATGTGTTATCTGTGCATTCATAACAAATGAAAGGCATATCTTTTGTATGCAGTATGAAGAACTGTGAGAAGGAGATTTGATATAGTTAAGTGACATCACTTGTATCCTGTGGTAATTGAGACACAAAAGTAAGAAGCATCTGCCTTTTAACATATCAAACTTATTGGGGTCAGTGGAACTGAAAAACACTGAAGAAAAAGAATGTTTTGCAACTTATAGGAATTAAATGCTATTTTCCCTCATTTTGCATTTGCACAAGTCGAGTGAACTAGCTAAGCTGCAGGTTTATGAGGTTGCATATTGTAAACAATAAAGAGTGTAATTTAAAAGTTATTTTGGGAGGATGCAGGAATAGATCAATGTTACACATATCTACATGAAATCCTTCTGTGGCTACTACCATACAAATAAAACTGAGACAAAATTGAAAAAGTGGATTTTTAATGTATTTTCAATTTTCAATTAAAAATCTCTATAATATAATTATTTAAATTCATTTCATATCACATTATTATTTAAGGATGATTTATATTCAGTGCAGGAGAGATACATGATAGAACAAGAACCTTCACTTCAATCAAATCACATGTACAAAATGGAAATATCAGAATATACTTCACAGTAATTATCAACAGTAGCACTTCTTCTATCCATTAAAAAATGGAAAAATCTAAGTTTACCCTTCCCTAATTTAATTGAGCATATTTTATTTTATTTTATTTTATTTTATTTTATTTTATTTTATTTTATTTTATTTTATTTTATTTTATTTTATTTTATTTTATTTTATTTTATTATTTTATTTTTTACCATTTAATCCCTGACAACATTAAAAGCACCTGTCATGGTTTTGTAATGTTGCTGTCAATATTCCACATCATAAAATCATGTGCAGTATGGATCATTAAAAAGTTCATCCTCCAGTTCCGTGGAATAACAATGTCCCAAATACTCCACTCTCAGAAAAAAACTAGGTAACCCACAGGACGTTGCGGTCAGAGATAAGTCACGGGAGGAGGACATATATAATCACGCTCTCAGGCTGGAGCTTTCTCTCTCTCTCAGACTCTGGGAGAGTGGGAAGCGTTCCAGCTGTGTTGCCTAGAGTTCACAGTAGGCCTCTTGGTTTTCAGGGACTCTCTTTCTCTGTTTTGTTTGATTTATTAGCCTCAATCATATTGTATTATATTGTGTTATCTTGTATTCTGATATCATGTTTAGTAAAATATGTTTTCCTCCTTAGATTGCTGCCCCTGTTCTTTTTTCCCGTTCCCCTTTTCCCTTTCCTTTCGGGCCAGGGGCTGTCCCCTGTCACGGGCACAGGTACATCTAGGTAACTCGTGACAGCACCACATTTAATTGCATCTTATTAATTCCAAAACTATCTGTTCACTTTGCTGCTATTTGAAAGGTAAGATTGATAAAGATTTCAAAATCACGGAATTGTAGGGAGTGGAAGGAACCTCTGGAGATTAATGAGTCCAACCCCACTGTTAAAGCAAGTTTCCTACATAGGTTGACCAGGAAAGAGTACAGATCAGTTTTGAGTATCTCTAGAGAAGGAGACTCCTCATTCTCTCTGAGCAGTCTGTTCTAGTGCTCAGTCACCCCCAAAGGACAGAACTTTTTCCTCATGTTCAGATAGAATTTCCCGTGTTCTAGTTTGAGCCTGTTTCTCCCTGTTCTGTCACTAGGCACCACTGAAAAATGCCTGGCCCCATCCACTTTACTCCCACACTTTAGATAAACATTGATTAGATCCCCTCTCAGTCTGTGCTGAGCAGTTTAGCCTTTCCTTGTGTTGTCTCTGTGGCCCTCCACTGGACTCTCTTTAGTAATTCCCTGTCTTTCTTGAACTGCTGAACCCGATACTGCACACAGCATTCCAAATGTGGCCTCACCAGGGCAGAGTAGAAGGGGAAGATCAACTTCATTGACCTTCTGGCCACATTCACTTAATGCACCCCAGGATACCACTGGCTTTCTTGGCCACAAAAGCACACTGCTGCTTCATGGTTAATCTGTTCTCCACAAGGATACCCAAGTCCTTCTCTGCAGAATTCCTTTCCAGCAGGTCCCTGCCTAACCTGTACTGATGCATGCAGTGTTTTCTCCTCATGCGCAGGATTCTACACTTGCCATTGATGAGCCTCATAAATTTCCTCTCCATACAACTCTGCAGCCTGTTCAGGTCTCACTGAATGTCAGTACAACCTTCTTGTGTGTCAGTCCCTCCTTCCAGCTAGTACACTGTATGCTCTGGCTCAGTAAGAAAACAAAACGTCCTTGACAATGAACTCCTTTCTGATAGCTTAAGTCTTAGGTATAGCTCAGCAAAGGGTAGTTAGTGCCATGTAAGCAATTCAATTTATCTTACACAGACATTCCTCTTTGAATGTTTCTGAGGTAAAAAATATCTATCCAGTTTTTCTGCTTTAACACGGTCAGAATCTCACTCCGAAGGCTTTCTACCATAACCCTCTCTTTCAAGGTAAGACCTTATAGGCGCTTGCTTACTTATTGCTGTGATTTTAAAAATCAGATTCAAATTAGGTGGGTAGACTTCAGTGACCTTGCTCTCAAATCATAAAACTTAATAAATTCTAGAGGCCTAATTTATCTACCTGGCTCCAAGAACACAGACTCAAAAGCAAAATGACTAAGTCCCATGATTTTATCCCTCATCTTCATCTACTTTCAGTGTTTACCTTTGGTCCTATCTTTTTTCTGAAAAACATTATTTATGCTGCTGTTAGGCATGTTTGCTTTACGTTATGATTGCAGCTCCATTTTTCTTACTCAGTTTTTAACCTCTGCTTTCTGTCATCTTACTGAACCAATTCTCCCCTTGCTCTCATGATAGGGTGTGCTAGGACAGCACAATGCAAGCTAAAAAAGTTTCAACAAAGCAGAAAAACAGAGATATTTATAGATCCTTAAAATAATTCTATTTATTGCAAGCTTCTGGGAAATACCCCAGTATGAAAACCCTAGTGTATGTATGTACTAATTATATACCTTGAAAAACAACAGGAATTATATAAATATTAATTTTGGTTTCACAAGCAGAAAAATATATGCCGCAGAATTCATAATGAGAATGCTGTTTAGAAAAGTGCAGTATAAATCATATGCTTTTAAAAAGAAAATCATTTGATTTAATGCTTAGACTCTACAAAAACTATGCTATAGAAATATGGAAGAGAGATGAAAATGTGGAACTTGAATAAAACATGGAAACAATGGTGGCAGGATGAATGCGACATTTTATGTATTTGATACAGTGTATGTTATACAATCAAATGTCTTCTATAAAATGCAACAAACAAAGCAACAATACAAACAAACAACAACAACAAAAACCTAACACAATTAATTTAAATTATTTTCCAGCTACATTTTCTTTCAAAATCATATGATGCATTATCACCACATAGAACATATTTGTTCTTGTGGGGAGACCTAGAATTTTCCAAACAAGTTCTTGGCCCCATTTCTTTTCTAATTTTTCAGACTTCAATTCCATTTGTTTTCAGTGTTCATATTAAAATTTTCTTCCAAGCTGATTCCCCCTCCTACCCTTCTCTCTGTCTTTGAGCCAAACCTACCGACTTTAACTTGATTTTGCTTTTCTAGTTTGATAACCTTCTCTGTCTGCCATAATTAAAACTACAGAAACTTTTACAGTGGAGTTGAAAATCCCTAGACACATTCTCATTTTAAAAGCCCTCAGGGACTCCATAGTAAATATAGCTTACTTGTATCAAAAATAAATGACTGGAAGACAGTTTGTGTTTTTTTTTTTTTCCCCTGAAGAAATCTGTAGATATATATACAGGTAGAGTGCATGTGCACATACATATGTATGCTTGTATGTTGGTTATAAAGCACTGTAGGTAATATTTAGCCCAACAATTATAACAACTTGTTTTATGTCCCTAGTTTAAAACTTATCTTTAAATGTATGACTTTAAGCAGCTGTTAAACAAACTCTAAATAATTTAAATATCTAATAACACATTTTAGAGGCATTCAGGGGTCACTGTTGGCTTTTGCTGTAGTCAGTGTAGAACAAGAGCCATCTCAGGAAGAGATTAAATTTTTATTTGCATTCTTTGTAAATCAGCCTCTAGAAATTCTTTCTACTACTCTTTCAGATGGCCTAGAATAGCCTGCATGACTGCCAGCTTCTATGTTAGAAGGGTACAGGTCTGTAATAATTCTAATGCCCTACCTGCCACTTCTGGCAGATATATATCAGATACACTAGAGCATCTCAAATACATTCAGACATCTATGTTCGCACAACTGAATAGCTCCCAGTGATATCTGGAAAGCTACTTATTTGACCAAATGCTTATGTCTATTTTAGGATGAGCTGAACAGTTCTCAATGGATTTAGTTGCTCAGTTGTCCTAAAGTATCTTGAGATATCTATGTGAACCCAGCAGATATGAAATAAGATATGATTTTATTTCCTCTGCAGGGTCAGCTAGAGGTCAAATTGTGTACTTTAAAGCACTACACACAGCATTAGAAGTCTACATTTATACAACTACATCAATCTGTTTGTTTGTAGAATATAATCCTCAAAGTATATAGGGACCTTTAAAGGTCATCTAGTCAAACTCCCTGGCAATTAACAGGAACATCTACAGCTACACCAGGTTGCCCAGCCTGACCTTAAATGTTTCCAAGAATAGGACATATACCCCATCCCTGAGCAACCTACTCCTGTGCCTCACCACTCTCACTGTAAAATACTTTTTTCTTATATTGAGTCTAAATCTTCCCTCTTTACATATGAAACCATTTCCCCTTGTCCTATGACAACAGACCCAGCTGTCCCCTTCTTTCTCGTACCTCCCTTTCAGATATTGAAAGGCCACTATCAGGTCACCTTGCAGCCTTCTCTTATCCAGGCTGAACATTCCCAACTCTTTCAACCTGTCTTCATGGGAGAGTTGTTCCATCCCATCATTTTTGTAACCCTCCTCTGAACATGCTCCAACATGTCCACGTCCCCCTCATATTGAGGACTCTACATATAGGTGCAGATGTTCAGGTCTCACCAGTGCAGAGTAGCGGGCCTTGATCACCTCCCTCGGCCTGCTGATGGTTCTTCTTTTGGTGCAAATCAGGATACAGTTTGCTTTCTGGGCTGTGAGGGCACATGGTGGGCTCATGTCAAGCTTGTCATCCACCAGTATTCCCAGGTCCTTTTCAGCAGGGCTGTACTCAATCCTTTTATCCCCCAGCTTGTATTGCTAGTGGATACTGCATTGACCCAGGTGCAAGACCTTGCACTTGGATTTATTGAACTTCATGAGGCTCTCATGGGCCCACTGTTCAAGCCTGTCTAGGTTCCACCAGATGGCATCCTGCCTCTTGGACATATAGATCAGACCACACCCCACAGCTTGGTGTCATCAGCAAACTTGGTGAGGGTGCATACAACCCCACTGTTGATGTAATTGATAAAGATATTAAAGAATATTCATCCCAGCAGTAATCCCTGTGGAACACCACTTATCACTGATCTCCATTCAGACATGGAGTCACTGACACTGTATAGTTTCTACTACAAAAAAAATTATCACTGTATTTGATTCTACTAAATCACTATTTTCCTAAGCAATGCTCTTGAATTTCTCAATCTGGCAAAGGGTTAGGGAGAATGAAGAAATACGTTATATGAAAGGATTCTTCTTTTCAAAAATAGTCTAGGCTGTACAGTAATTTGTGCTGTAATTCACAGAGCTCTTTGAAAAAATAAAAAAAGACATAAACTACACTAACAAAGGAAAAAAAATCATTAAGTAAGGATCACTAATAGAAATAAACACTCAATGGAAAAAACTGATTTCTAATGTAGCAAATTCTTCAGCACTTCATGCCTATAAAGATAGACCATTGCTCCTGCTAGAAAAACAGTTTTGTGTGTATTCAGATTGTGCTGAAATAAATTATGAAGTACTGTAAAAAATTCACTGACCTTTGCATTGACAAAACCAGATTAGTCAATCGTGATTCCTACTACCCATAAAATATCTCCACCAGAAAGATTTATATTGTAAACGCCTGTATCTTTGCAAAAACTGCAAAACTAAGCTATTCTCCTGGTTTTGTTTTGGTTTTTTTTTTTTGTTTTGTTTGTTTATTCATTTATTTATTTCCACAGGGGAGTGGGAGGGCACAGGAAGAAGGGGATCTTACAATGACAAGTGTTGAATTTCCCTACTCACTGAAGATGCTCACATGCTTTATTATTTTATTTTATTTTATTTTATTTTATTTTATTTTATTTTATTTTATTTCATTTTATTTTTCTTAAGACTGAGATCCATCTAGATCAAATTGTGATGACATCTCTACTTGAATTTTAAAGGTGAAAAAATGCCAATTTTAAATTTTATAAGTCCTGTGTAGGTTATACATTAATCAGGTATATAAGGAGGTAGAACTCAATTGCATATGCTAGCTTACAACAACAACAACAAAATTCTCTTCCCACTTCCTTTCCTTTTAAAATCTTTAATTTTAAAGTTTGTAATTTGTTGTAAACAAAGACAAATTACTACAGTTAAACTGAAGAACCCAAGAAAAATGCAGATATTTCTCACATGTTGTGAAACCTGACTTGACAAAAAGATTTGGTAGAAGGCCTATAATACTAGTTCTGCTTTGGAAGTATTGCCTTCCATGTTATTACAGTGGCCCCACAACATTAGAGACAGGTGCTGGTGGTATGGAAGTAGAAGTTAAACATTCCCAACTACATTTTGTTCAATTTTGTTGCCATACAACAGATGGTAGCAGAGAGGCAATCTTGCAAAATGTCATCTGATATGGATGTGTGTCAGAAGCAAAACTGAATTCCTCCATGTAGAAAAAAAGGAACCTACTGACATTCATGGATGCTTGTTGAATGCTTATGGAGACCAAACAGTGGATAAAAGCACAGTGAGGTGATGGATGGTACATTTTGGCAGTGACAACAGCAACGTGAAAGACAAGTCACATTCTGGATGGATATTAAGATTTCATGAGCATTGCATTCAGCCTATCTGAGAATTTGCCTTATCAAATAGTATTATTGTGCTCTTTGTTATAGTTTCCCAGGAAATACATAGGAGGCATTACTTTTGGAGCAACCTACATAATATCTAGTCTGATATCTTCATTGTGAATTTTTAAGCACATATACACCAAATTATATGTATATTAAATTTAAATGAAACTTATGCAAGGAAAAATTGAGAAGAAAAAAAAAAAAAAAAAAAAAAAAAAGAAGTAGTAACCATCTCAAGCCCAAACAGAAGTGCTGTCAGCCTGTTCATAGACATTTTCATTTCTGGTAGAGGTACTGAAGCAAATGTCTGTGAGGCTGAAGGAAGTAGCACTTCAGAAAGTGAAATACCTACCTAACCAAACTTCATGTAGCATTTTGTTGTGCTTTTTCTAAATATAGCATACAAGTTTAAATAGACAGTGCCACAGGAAGATCTCTTTCATTCACCAATAGGCCAAAATCAAAATAGTTTACAATATTTTCCAGGCACCTCAAGTTAGTGAGTTGTTTTAAGTCAGCAGCTGAGCAGGTGAACAGTAGAGTTTATTGCTCAGATGAATTTCTTGAGCAGAAATCATCAGGCTTGGACCAAGTATTTTCATTATCACCCAGCATTACATTGCAGTCATCCATTAAAGTGTGTTGTGCAGCTAGACTGTTGAAGATTGAAACACACCATGTAGTCAAGTCTAGCTGTGAATTGAGAATTATGTATTTAGAATTATGGAAAAGCTAAGTTTAAGTTCTATTTAGCAGTTGTGCTCACAGCATTCCTGCATCGTTGTGAACATAGATCACCTTCTGTTACCATTTGAGCAGATGCATACTGTTTGTTTGTTTGTTTCCGCTCGGAGAATTCAATAACACAATGAGATTCTGCTCTGAAAATTCAGAAAATCTTTCAAATGTTCACCATTCTCTGCTCTATTAGCTCAGATTCATCAGTGTGTTTTTGTATTGTGAAACTACATACACATGGGTGTAGTACTCCAGATTCAATATATTTCTTCTGAGTAAAGGAGAGTAATCACTGACCTTTGTCTGCTGGATATGTAAATACTGATGCAACCCAGTAAGCTGTTAGTGTTCATTCCTGCCCAGGCACAAGGATCCCCAAAAGGACCTCCAAGACTTTTCCAGCAGAGCTACTAACCAAAGAAGAAATCCTAAGCCCATAAATACGAGCCCCAGCAGGGGGCTTGTACATGCAGTTGAAGGAGTTTACTACAATTAAACAAGAACATGTATGAGATTATTTTTGACAAATGTATTTTTATTTTATTTTATTTTATTTTATTTTATTTTATTTTATTTTATTTTATTTTATTTTATTTTATTTTATTTTATTTTTATTTTTAATATCCTGTATGCAGAATGTAGTTTTGTGGGGTTTGTTTGTTTGTTTGCTTGTTTGTTTGTTTGCTTTTTTAATAAGGAAGCAGTATTAAATAAAGGAGCTATCATGAACTAGTTCATATTTTGTTCATTTAGCATTTGCTACAAAACCTGACTTTGCCAAAATACTGAAAACATGCATATTCACTTCCACGCTTTCTACACTGACAGCTGAAGTACCAGATTGTTGTAAGTTTTACAGAGCATCCTTATATTAATATAATTGACTTCTTAAGATATTTTGTCTTATGCATGAGACAAAATCGTACCTTTCCAAAGTAAGTTACTGTATTATCTGTGATAAGTTTTATCACAAATAAATAAATAGCAAGTAGGAGTCAAACACAGGAACTGATGATCAGTTTGACACTGGATGTGTAAAGAAAGCAATAATGACCTTGTTGGGGACAAACTTTGAGCATAAAGTTTCTAACAGAATTAAGAATGATAACATCTGGAAACAAAACAAAATGAAACAAAACAAAAACCAGAAGATTTTCATGAAAAAGTAATTTGTCAGTAAATTGTGGATGGATTTCTATGCAGGTGAAGTAGAAATAATAAAGAATCACAAGTCATTATCACTTAGGAATTAAATTTTAAGTTTATAGTAAAGGGACTGAAAAAAAAAATAAATGTAATGCTATTCATTATCGATGATGAAATATGGAAGTAAACCAGTGTGTAACATATAGATGCATGATGCACTCTCACAGAGGAAACTGCAGTTAGTTTTGGTGTCCATAAAAACAAAACAAAACAAAACAAACAATAAAAACAAACATTCCATCAAAAGATGAGTGAGGAGTGATGAAGCTGCTATTAAACAGATAAAATAATATTTCACTGTGGGAATAATAAATGAGACAAGGAATTTTCAATCAGAAAATAGATGAGAAATTCTATGAAGTTATTGATATAAAAGAAAAATGAAAGAATGGGAAATTAATACTCAGTTTCTCAAAAGAGAAAAAAAAAAACTTTAGACAAGGGAAAATTCTTAAGTTCAAAGAAAATAAATGGACACACACATTAAAAAAAAAAAGTCAAGTTAAGCTTTTGAACTCATTTCTAAGCATGTTTTGGGAAACAAAATTCATAGGAAATCAAAAGACAACTATAAAGGTATTTGTTACTGGGGGGCACACCATTAATGACCTTTCACAGAAAAATATGGAAAAGTCACTTATGTCTTGGAATGACTTTGATTTGATGATCACTAGAAGGAAAACCAAGGATGTATATAACTTTTTTTTTCTTATACTTTTTCCACAGGCAGCTGCTGACTAATGAGGAAGGGATAATGAGGGAGTGAAGTGGATTTCTGATGCGACTAATTTTTTTGGTATATTTTCTTGATAATACATCATATTTTTAACATTATTTCTGCTTGCTCTTTTGCTTTATTGAATTTCAAGGATTAATTTACCATCAGTCACAATTTTCTGTTTTTGTTTTTTTTTAATTATTATTTTTATTTTATTTCTATATTTACACTACATACCTTACCAAGTCAGAGAACATAATAAGCTGCAAATATGCTAATTCCTAGTTTCACATGTGGTAGCAATTAATAATATTTTCTGGTGGCTTTTTCACTTTCCTGTAACATAATGGTTTTTCATAAGTTCATTATTCTCTTAAGTATGCATTAAGCTTAATTTTATAAAAATCAGAACTGCTCAAAAATTAAAAGAAGTTATTAAAGGACTGAAGAAGATTTGTGATTAAAGCTAGTGTCAGACACATATTCTTATTGCTATTATTATTATTTTCCTCTTAAGAAAATAAATAAATAAATAAATAAATAAATAAATAAATAAATAAATAGATCCTGTAAGTTTTTTAGTCTGTTTATCATTTCTGGATGTATATTATTTTATCAAAGTCTCTGGAGCTATGGTTATGAACATTTGCTTTTGTTCTTAAAATCTGTCAACTAATGACACTGAGTATTAGTGAGGCAAGCACAGTGTGTAATGAATAATGAAATTATTTCTATTAAGATATTATATTGTAATGAGAGCCTGCTGCTAGCTGCAGCCTGCCTCATCCTGTTCTGTTCTTGAAGACCAGAACCTCATGTTCCAATGGAAAACCTGTTTTTTCTCTGCAGATTTTTGCCCTAGTGTTGCAATGGGTCAGCTACGTTATGTGTCCTTGTGCTGTTGATCACACTGATGAGCTTTTCTAAAATTTATCTATTGCATGAATTTAATTAATCAGAATGTGGTAAATAAATATATGATGATATATAGAAATATATGATGGTACAAAGTGCAATAATCTAGTAAATGAAGTGAATTACTTGTCTGTTACTATATGCCAAATCAAGGCTATTACCTAGAGCTGTTATAGTACAAGATATTTCAGTACGCTTTGAATATTGCATATATTTGGATATATACATATAGCATATATTTGGATCTCCTTCTCTGGAGATATTCAAGACCTGCCTGGATGCCTACCTGTGTGACATGGTGTAGGGAAACTGCTTTGGCAGGGGTGCTGGACTCGATGATCTGTGGAGGTCCCTTTCAATGCTTGTGATTCTGTGATTGGTGCATATGCAAACAGGTGGTATCAGTTACATTATGCTGACATATATATATTGATCCCTTTCTTATGGGTGAAGAATTAGTTAAAAGTTTCTAAAGAAGGCTGTTCTAATTCTTCATATATGTCATTAGTGTGGGATGCAAATGCTGGAAGGTGAGGGAGAAGGGTTGTTAGAGGAATAATAGGAACATCAATTTTTACTTTTTTCATTACCATTTACTGTGTGATATTCATTCTATGTTACATGAAAGGCAATCTACTATGTTTCAACAGTGTTCATAGTTCCCTGCTAATCAGTATTGCATCAGATGTTCAGTGAACAAGCCTCAAGTAAAAATCTGTTTAATTTGAAGTTATTAAAAACCAACCAAACAAAACAAAACAAAAACAACAAAAACAAAACAAAACAAAACAAAACTCTAGATGCATTAAAAAATCCAATTTTATTTTTTTTTCATTCTGTAAAAATATACATATTTAAGATGGAAATTTACTTTAATAGTGGATTAAAAATATCACATTTTTTTATTTCTTCTATGTGTGTACATATATATTTTAGAACAACATTAAACTTGGATTTATCATTCTGTAAAAGTTATAACGAACTTTATTCAAATGAAAGACTTTAGGATAAGCAAAATGAAATCATGATATTCAAATTAGGATAATACGTAGGTTGCTCCAAAAGTAATGCTTCCCATTTGTATTCATGGAATCTACAACAGATATGAAGAGCACAATTTGATAGAGGAAATTCTCAGTGACAAAACACTGTCTGTCAGCATAGTCCTCACCATTAACAGTGCATTATAAGCAGTGATGAACTAGAAACTGTATGCTTTGCTTATTAAAATCTGCACGAGTGGATGCGACCCTCTGTCACTATTGCTTCTGCTGATAAGCACCACCCACCACCCCACTACACTCACATCCACTGTTTGGTCTCCATAAACTTCTTTGTAACTGGTATGGTAGTCGTTGCTGCCAGAGCTATCAAGAATATATATTCTCTTAAATGAAAATATTACAGAATTCTTAAATAACAAAGGAGAGCAAGAAAGCAACTCAATTGACATAACAGAGGATGAAGATTTTCTATTCTCTTCAAAGACCTCAGAAAACTTATTCTCATTTTGTAAAATAGAAACCCTTTTAGTCATCTTATTGATACAATGAAAGTGGGAACAATAATCAAAGTATAACTCCATTAGAAAGAATTAGTGAAGTCCTGGTTGGGAAGAGATGCAATGCACCACAGAGACAGAGCGATCAACTAAGGCTTGACCCCATTTGCTGGTATTGCCCTGTACAGGTCTTTGATATCAAATCATAAATTTTGCCTGTGATATTTTGTTTAGTTTTGTTTGTTTGTTTTTTCCCTTCATTTATTAATTACTTTGTCAGTAATCAATTAGGAGAACTTGCAGAATTCTATAGGTAGCCGAGGCTCAAGTAGCGAAGAGCTTTATATCTTTGCACTTTCTGGATCAATCATCCCTAGTATTGTTAATGGCAATCATTTCTCAGAAATAAATTTTTCTCTTCTGCTCCCATAGGAAATAAGCAGAGATTGGCAAATATTTTGAGTATACTGCACTTAATTCAGTAGAATCTATGGAGCCTTTGGTTAAAAGAATCCTAGTCACGGAGATCAGCTTTTTCTTTCATAACTTTTCATTTTTTCATTATATTTGGAGATTCTGAAATGACCTTTGCTTTTGTTTGGATTTAATTTTACATGGATGAAGGCCAAAAGTGACTGCAGTGGAGTTCAAAACATGTAGAAGTGTGCTGATGAAGAGTGTTTGTCAAGTTATTTTTATTATTTTTCAAGATGCTCTGAAAATGAAACACTGAAATAAAAGTAGTTATTTTCTGAGTGCTTCACAAACTTAAGAGAGAGAGCACTGTGCATGCAAATATGTTTACAGTTACATCTTAGGAATCATTAAAGCTTTCAATTCTGACAGAAAGATGTAGGTTTAACTTGGATATACTGTCATTTGTCTTGAATTTTAAAGAAAGACAAAGGTAAAACTGACACAGCTTATGGAGATAAGTTAGATTTTTTTATTTTTATTTTTTTTTATTTTTCTCTCTTCTCTATCTCTATATTTATATAAATTTTAATTTTTTACAATAATTATTTATAACATAAAATAGAATTTTACCTGTAGTTTCTACCCAGGAGTAAATTAAAAAATACCAATAAGAACACTCTTCATACTCTCTCTCTCTTACATGTAGTATATGCCAAACTAGTAATTAAAAAACAAGTCTTGACTTATGTGATATTTTACATAAAGCTCTGAGCAACAAAGTCATTTTAGAAAAGCACATTTCTAAGACAAACTTATTAAGACTCAGAATAAAAGCAATAACATTTATGTATGTATATATATATGTATATAATATATGTGTTATATATATATACACATATATTTTATAAAATAAAATAAAATAAAATATGTGTGTTTGTGTGTGTGCATGTATGTATGTATATATATGTATGTATGTGTATATATATATATGTGTGTGTGTGTGTGTATACCTGTATAAATAGGAGATTAGCCTTGCTGAGAAGGACTTAGATGTCCTGGTGGAGGAGAGGCTTAACATAAGCCAGCACTGTGGACTTGAAGCCTGGAAGGCCAATTATATACTGGGCTGAGGGGTGGTCAGAAAGGCAAGGGAAGTTACTGTCTTCTTGTGCTCTGCTCTCATGGAGTATTTGCCAGATCTGGGGCCTCCAATTTAGAAAAGATGTGGAGCTGTTAGAGAAGGTCCAGATGAAGGCAGCAAAGATGATCAGAGGGCTGGAGAACTACTCTGATGAACACAGGCTGAGGGAGCTTAGCTTGTTTGGTGTGGAGAAGAAAAGGCTCTAGGGAGAGCTAGTTACAGCTTTCCATTATTTAAAGGGAGTTTATAAATAGGAGGGAAATCAAATTTTTACATGGGTAGATAGTGACAGGACAAGGGAAAGTGATTTTAAGCTGAAGGAGAGAAGTTTTACATTAGATGTTGGAGAAGTTTTTCACTGAGGTGTTGGAACAGGTTGCTCAGAGAAGTTGTAGATTATTCATTCCCTAGAGGTGTTCAAGGCCAGGTTGGATGGGACCCTGGGCAACATGATCTAGTGAGTGGCAGCCCTGCTACAGCTGGGCATTGGAACTGGATGATCTTTAAGGTCCCTTCCAACCCAAGCCATCCTATGACTCTTTGATATATATATGTGTGCACATATAATTCATGTTCATACCAGTATAACTTATCTAATGACTCCAGAGGTTTTCCTCTGACTTATGAAAATTAACTTGTAGCAATTCAATAACTTCTGCATATATAAATACTATTTCATTACATAATTCAAAATATGTTGCAGAAAGGGATTGTAGTTTGTGACATCTAAAATATGGAATTTCAAATATAATTCAGGACAGCTAAAAGATTTGTATTATGTTCAAAATTAATTAAATTAGGACATGCATCGAGAAAGCTAAGTGTGATTCTGGCTCAGCATTGCATTATTGGAAGAAAGAAAATCAAAACTGAAATTTTAATTCAAATTAAATTTTAGAAATTTGATTGTGATGTAATTTAATTTTTCCGTGACATCATGGATTCTTTTATTTCTTTTTGCTCTAAATGCGTATTTTACTATAGCCAAGGAAAATGATACATTCCTAATAGCTTTTTTCCTATATCAACTACACAGACTTCTACATTTCTTCTAATTGATGTATTTTTCTTCTATGTAGATGTCATTCAGTATGCAATCACTTTTTTCACTTAAGTGGACTACTACACTTCTGCATCCTAAACACGACCTGTTCTTCTCTGGTAGTTATTGTAAGTCCAAAGCAGGACAAATCAAAAAATATTCAAGCTGTTCTGAAGCAGTAGAAAACCACATGCATTTGTCTCCTGAACTCATTTTTTTTAACTAATATACTATATAACTGAACAATTCTATACTATAATTGGGGAGCTTATTCTCTTTTCCTTCATCATTTCCAAACAGCTTTTTTTTTTTTTTTTTTTTTTTTTTTTTTTTGCTATTATCTGCACAAGACTCAAATTCTACAGAGCGGCAGGTGACTTTTAACAGAAGTAAGGAATGGATACAATAGATAATTTAAAGCAAGATAGACCTCAGCAGAAAGGAAAAGCTGCCTGCAGAGTGAATGTATCCAAATTCTAACGATGCTTTCTCTATTGGAGTTCTTGTCTTGCTCTGTTTTGAAAGATCCAGTTTTCTTCTGTACTTAAATTTAATTTATTGTTTCTGAACTGGCAGCCAGATTTCCAGATCACCAAGATTATCATCTTAACATCTGCCTTTTTCTTCCTTTATATCATTTCAGATAGGATTAAAGTTTTTATCTGGTACAGATTTTTGTTTTTTCCTCTGCCTCTAACAGCTTGGTAAGCAGCTTCACACCATCCTGTTTCATATTTGCATTTGATGCCAAGTCCTTTCTACTGATTATCCCAGCTGGAATGCCAGTGGGGTGGGAGGAAGGGAAGGGTTTAGCAGTTATGTCCTGCAAAGGAAATAATCTGTTATTCAGAAACAGTATGTAGTATTCAGTTCTCAGAATTGCATACAGAATTGTATTTTTTCTCTTACCTTCTAAACTTGAAAATACCAAAGGAAATGAAAAGCTGAGAAGTTAGTAAATGAAAGGCTGATATTCAGGAATAGGGGTCTGAATGTAACTGTGACTTGAATATGGGCTTATTTTGGGTCTAAGATTTTATTTTAAAATATAAACTTTCTTCAGCCTATCATGTTTGGCTCAGGTCTGAAACCTACAAAAATGTAAATACTGATATTCTACAAAGTGTCAAAAACGTTTATGTAGTGTTGTAGGTGTTAGCGAGGATTCGGGATGTGATGTGGCAGTACCTCCCGTGTTCTGTCCCCTGCCCTGTGATGTATTTCAAACGCACTCTCAAGGGGACACAGTTGAAGTGATTAAAGTATATAAGGTGCAAACTAACCCCAGTAAACTCCATTTTGCCATCCATCACACTGAGCAGGCGTGGCTTTTGGTCCTGGTATGGGGACAACTAAAGATTTCAGGGCAGGGGGGTGGTTGAACCATGGAAGCACACTTTAAACACCATAAACTTTCATTTAGTGCTAATTGCCAACTCCTGAAAATAGAATACAAATCCTCATATCTAACATAAGCTGAGGATTTAAGGAAGGGTCTGTATCTTTCATTAGTTTTCAGATACGGCTATAGAGAGTTGTGCTAAGTAGGTTTTCACATAAAGGCAGTTTACCTTTGAATATTGTTGTGGGAATGGAGGACAGTAATGCTAGATAGACCAAGAAACAGGTCTGTAACAATTTTGATACTGTTTAGTCAATTGTATTCTGTTTAAAAACAGTTATCCTGACAAGTTTTATCCAAGACATATGCAATTAGCTGTCTACCTTCTACATATTTCTAAATATGATAGAAAGCTATGAAATAAAGAAGCAATTGAGATTCTCACATCTTTTTTCTAGTACTGCATAGATGGAGCAAGTCTTAGAGTTACCATTTGTGTTAGGATTGAATTTGAAATCAACCCCAAGTCAGGAAATTTAAAGCAATGAGGAGAATGATTCCAAATAAGATGAAGATCTTTATTAAAAATTAAAACAGTTCTCAGATCTCTGAAAGAAAAATGTGCTACAACACCCTTTGAAAGAAAAGTTTTCCTCACTAGAATGTGAAGCTAGTATTTTCAAGTGGGTGAAGGCATTTTAACTTTCAAAGAGGAATTCAGTTGACTGAGAGAACACATCTAGTTCCGTTTACTACATTTCAGAGTCTGAGTCACTTACCTTTCACAGAAACAACAGTTTCTCTTGGTGGCACTTGGAGAGCATTCAGGAAATTTGTGGGTGTTTAATATATCTCTAGATGCCAATGTTCAGTCATCTGCATACTACCCTCAGTTCCAGTGAGAGCCAAGGGACAGTTTGATTAAAAGTCAAACACTAAAATCTACTTGAGAAATCTATAATGAGATGCCAACTATCTCAGTAGTGTTCAAAAAGTTATGAAATAGTAGCATGTAAAGGTTGTACAAATACAGTTTACAGGCCGCACATGAGTACCCGTTGTCCCACAATAAGGAGAAAAAAAAAAAAAAGTCTTACTGTTGAATTCTCATGTTGCATCTATAAATAAGGCTATACAACTTCAGCATCAACTGAAAGAATGTTATGTTGCAATGTTCTTAAATATATATATATAATATGTATATAAAACTGTTCTGGTAGTTAGCTACAGGCATTTTCTTGCAGTTTCTATGGGGCTGTAAGAGAACATGCTTTTTACATTACTGTCTCAAAGTTTGCTGAAATGGACAAGTTCAAGCAAGTCCTGGCCAAGGTTCCAGGACTCCCTTTGTCTGAGACACTCAGGAACCAAGGTTCGAGAAATACCTTTGTTCAAGAGATGGACAAGTCTGGGAGCTAGGAAAGAGAGATAAGATGCTGATTAATGGCCCTATAGTGGTCTTTTTGTGTGGGCCTATCTCAGGGAAGATGGCCATCTCAGAGGAATTCACATGACTCTGACCCGAGCCTTCCAGAAATGTCACGAAGGCTGGGAAGAAGTAGGATAAAAAGGGCACGTGCAAACCCTGAATTTAGGTTTTCTGACACCAGATGCCTCACTACGGAAACAAGGAGGTTTTCTGTCATCAGATGCTTCTCTACGTGAACGCCTGCATGCTGAAGAAGATACCTGCATGCTGAAGAACCTTTTAGGTAACTGACCTCAGATTCCTCCACCGTCGTCGTACTGCTGCCTACTGTCTCTCCTGGGATTGCTGCCCGACACTTCGCTTCTTGAGAGCACGGTACTCTGACCGTCTTCTCTGCGCTGTACTGATCTGCTGCTTGCGGCCTGCTACTCTGCTGCTGCTCTCCCCTACCAACGTAACAACGTACTACGGGTCACTGCTGCATCCAGGAGGTGACTATTCCCTGCTTTTAAGCAATTCTTGCCTCTTTTCCTACTTTTTCTATCGCCTACTTTCCCGTCCCCATCACCCTAATTTTGGTATTCGTCGCTCTCCCTTCCCCATCCCCTCAGTTGTCTATCATTTCTAATAAACTGGTCGGATCAACATTTGAATGCTCTTCTTAATCTCACACCGGGCATAACATATCAAAAGAACCTTTGCCTCACTCCTTAATTGGAGCGAGACAGGGGCTTGTCCACTTAATGTGATTAACCTCCTCATATAATTCATGCTCCTACATTTTGCATTGTACAGTCTTCTAAGACAGAAGACTTAAAGGTTTTTGGAAAAAACAAACAAACAAACAAACAAACAAACAAAAAAAAAAAACCAACAATAAAACATGAGGATCAAGGCTGTGGAAAATCAGATTAAACCACTTGAGACTAAATTTCTGCTTTCATGCAGAACTTGTGGAAATTTTGAAACATAAATCCATAACATTTATGAAATGGCAATGAATGATACCTGAATATGGTATTAAAATATTATTATTTTGACTATCAGATTGTGGTATTAATATCCACAGTTTCTTTACTCTTCTTCTTTACTTAATCACCAGCAAATCATTCTTGGGAGAAAGAGTTCTATCATTACTTCTGAAAAAAGCTTAATGTGATTAAAGCTACTCTCTTCTCAGATATTTTATAATAGTGTTGGATCTGCATCAGTGGGCAAATATATATGTACACATACGCTTTATAACAAACTGGAAATAAGATGCAATGCAGTGAAATAAAATACAATAAAATAGCACTTAACTTCTTAAGGTAAATGTATAATTCAGGAAGTGATTAATAATGCTATCCAAAAAGGAAAACTGAGAATAACATACCCTAAATGCCTCTGAGGCATATATGAATTTTTCCAAGCTGTAGGGAGATATTTGTTTCTTATTTTTCTGGAGAAAAAATAAAAAAGGATGGTAGCATGATTACCTTTTCATTTGATGTGTTTATGATGGAGCACACAGTCTCACTTTATTCCTGAATTCAGAGATATAAGACTACATTTCCATTAAGGCTAACTAATTATTAGTATAAAGATCATTCAAGAGAAAGAGATCCATTCAATCCTTTTTGCAAAAAATGTTATTACTAGAAAGATCTACTCTCCCATCCTAGTGCCTCAGATCATATTTGACTATGAAGAAAACAAACAAACAAACAAACAAACAAACAACTAGATTAAATGAGACATGAGTTGCTTTAGGACTCAGCAAGCAAATGACAAACGTAACTTCAATTCACAATGATGAACATTTATGCCCTGCATTGATAAAATAAATTTGGATTAATTATTTCTGCATCTGACACTTATTAAACTTGTCTTCTAGGTGTCATGGTTCACAATAATTTCAGGTCCGGGTGTATAAAGTTGTCTTGATGTCTTTCAGTGACAAAATCACAAAATACCATTAATATGTATATTATTGTATTATATATATATAATATATATATTAATATAATTGAAGTTAGGTTTTCACTTCAATTGTACATTTTTGTTCCCATCTCCAGTATAACAACATACATTCAGCTGTATTTCTAACTTTTTGTTGGTGTTGTTGTTATTTTATTTCACTAATTATTAGAGAACTTTTTATAATGTGGAAAAATTCTGAAAAAAAAAATCCTTATATATAAATAATTAAATGTCAATAAATATTATTAAAATAAATAAATATTATTAAATATTAAACGTATAAGGAAGTATAATACGTGCTATACTGTCAATACTGTGTCTAGAAGACTCCTGAAAAGAGTGTTTGTTAAAAAACAAATATTTTTATTGAGGTGTTTTACATAGGGTAATGCTCATATTGGGAATCAAACACCTTGAGCAGGACAATCATTTGTCATCTGGACAGTTACCAGAGTCTCTGTTGCATGATGGAGATGACAGACGCCGAATTTTTGCCAAATCCTTCTAATCCAGATGGCTTATGGTCCTACATGGCTGCACTCTGATATGGTGATCAATTTCTATTATTTTAAACTGTGTACTAAACACCTCCTGTCTATCTGCAAACACAGAGCTGTCCTGCATAATGACTTCTGTGTGTGCAGAAACAATTTCTACTGACTACTAAAAATCATCTGCATACAGTTTGATTAATTCTGTCTTGAAAATTGACTTGGGGAGGTCTTGGAATGGCTGAGTTCTCCATTCAAGATGACAGTTAACACACTGAAGGATGGAAATGCTGTCATCGTTTTATTTAAGCATAGAAACTGCCTGAGGAAGTTTGCAGGGCTGTCTAAATTTCCCACCTGGAGACATTAGCCAAATGCTATGTCATAAAGATGGTAAAAATCACTTTGTCTGAAGCTGGTCCATTGTCTCAAGTCCATCCATCATTTCATTTATGCAGAAACATTCTGTATAAATATATCCACCTTTGATCCACCTTGATTTGCACACAGAAACTTGAGCACAATTCTAATATTATGACAAACATGAATTACATCTTTATAACACAGTTATTAGTTAAGTTTCGTAGAACTTGGCATGATGTATTCTATTGGATAGTAGACCCAAGATAACTAAATGAGGTGCAGAAAGGCAAATCACAAGTGTTGTGCTTGGGTCGAGGTAATTCATGTATGTATACAGACTGGGAGGAGAACTCCTTGAGAACAGCACAGTGGAGCCAAGAAAGCCAGTGGTATCCCAGGGTTCATAAAAAAAGAGAATGTCCCAAAGTGTGAGGAAGGTTGTCCTCCCCCTCTAATCTGCCCAGGAAAGGCCACATCTGTGGAATACCATGTCCAGTTCTGGGCTTCTCAGTTCAAAAAAAAGACACAGATATCCTAGAGAGAGTCCTGCAGAGGACCATGAATGTGATTAGGGTTCTGGAGCATATCACATATTAAGATTGAGTGACCTGAGACTCTTCAGTCTCAGGATAAGAGAAGAATGGGAGATAATCTTATCACTGTTTATAAATAAAGTGTGAAAGTTGAGTGAATGGGGCCAGGAATTGCTCAGTGGTGTAAAGAGACTGAACAAAGGGAAATGGGTAAAACTGCAACACAAGAAATTCAATAAAAGCATGAGGAAAAACTTCTTTAATGTGAGGATGGTGGTGAACTGGAACAGTCTGCCAAGAGAGGTTGAGGAATATCTCCAGAGAGATTCAAGACCTTTCTGAACATTCTTATGTGCAAATTACTGCAGGGAACCTGTTTTAGTAATGGGGTTGGATTTGAACTACAGACGTCCCTTCCTAGCCCTACAATTCTGTGATTCTGTGATCCTGGGCTGCAAAAAAAGAGGAGTTCCCAAAAAGTTGCCAGAGTTGATAATTTCCCTCTACTCTGTTCTTATTAGGTGTATTTGGAAGATACAATCAAACCTGTGGTCTCCAACATAAGAAGGAATTACAGCTGTTAGAGTGTGTCCAAAGGAGGACCATGAAGATGATCAAAGGGCTTGAACACCTCTCCCACAAAATGCTGAGGGAGTTCGGCTTGTTCAGCTTGCAGAAGAGAAAACTTCAGGGATACCTCATTGCATTCTTCCAGTATTGGAACTGAGTTTATAAACAGGAGAGAGACTGACTTTTTACACAGTTAGATAGTTGTAAGACGAGGAATGGTTTTAAACTAAAAGTAATGACATTTATGTTAGATGTTAGGTGGAAATTCTTTACTCAGAAGGGCAGTAAGGCACTAGAACAGCTTTCCCAGAGAAGCTGTGGATGCTCCTGCTCTGGATTTGTTCAGGGTCAGTCTGGCTGTGGCCCAGGACAACCGGATCTAGTGACTGGCTATGCTGCCCATGCCATAGTGGTTGGAAATAGGTGAACTATAATGTCCCTTCCAATCTAAACCGTTTAATGACTATAATTCTATTATCATATGTGATTTAAGATGTATGAAGTGTTTTCAGTAGAAGTTTTGTTACAATTAATAGAAATTTTGCACTATCATAATTAGCAAAGTAATACTCCAGAGTTAATACAGTTGAAATAATTACAAAATGAATAAAAACTTTTTTTTCCCTAAGATTTAATCTATGATATTCCTATATTCCTAATTTTAATTTGCACAGAATTTAAGAGATGTATCTTCACTTCTCTAATATGACTGTAATTTGAAGCTTTGTGAAAAAGTCATTTTTAAGACAGATTAGTATTTTAATAAGTTTTGTTTAAGGTAGATTTGTAATGTGGTGATGGTAAAAAATATGATTATACTTTCAGAGTCTGGAGAAAACATATATGTATATCCATAAAGATATTAGACATTGAAGCATATCGAAGGATGCTTATTTTTCAGTGAGAGGCTTTTTCCATGGAATTAATGGACAGTTGAACACAGGCTTAATTGAGATGTTGGAACATAATTTGCATATGAGTAGAATGCAATCTATATGGACTATGTTGCAGTAAATGTTTAAGATTCTCTGACAAGCCAAGTCAATTACATTATCATATTAATAGGTAGGTGATGAGGGAGGAAACAGAAAAGAGTTTTTTTTCAGCTCTCTCTAACATAAAATAAATAAATAAATTCTCAAATCACATAGAGATATGGTATTGTATTATATATGTGAATGAAGCGTTTTGAATGATTCAAAGTTTACGTAATGCATATCTTATTGTCTGCAAACAAGGTATTACAGACTCTTTTGCACCTTTAAGTTGATTTATTGTAAAAATATTTAAGAAAAAAATTGAAGATATTTGTAGGACAAAATGCAATAGCGGTATTGGGATTAATACTTGGGAGATTTTACAGAATGAGATACGTGAAACATAATCTTCTATTGTCTTGTGTAGTTTTTTATTCCTGAGTAAGTGTTAACCAGATCAAGTTAATACATTCTTTCTTTCACTTTACAATCATTTTGTGTAGATTAAAATAGTTACATCACATTAAACAGTAAAGAATTAGGGACATTAAATTACAAGATTAATGTATGGAAAGGAGGATTAAATATATTTCTTGTGTTTTATCACAAACTGGGTTTTATTTTCCAGTTACTTCAACTGAAGCTACATATTGAATAGATTTCTGAAAGTAAGTTTATTGGTTCATAATAGAAACTTAGTAAGTAAGGGTTTTTCTCCTTGTATTGTGTACAGTAAAAATATTAAATAGTGGGAAAAGCATCTTGAAAATGAATCATTTGTTAATGATAAAATATTGCTGGTTCCTAACGCACAAAGTAAACTGTTCAAGAACAGTCTGTCAGTACAAGCCTTATTGCACTGTGTCTATTGTATAAATATATCAGTAGCATATTCCCTGTAGAGAGGAAAAAACCCTCACAAAATCATACCACAGAATCATACCACAGAATCATATCATAGTATCATACAGTCACAGAATGACTTGGTTTGGAAGGGACCTTAAAGATCACATAGTTCCACCTACCTGCCACAGGCAGAGTTGCCAGGAACTATATCACGCTGCACAGGGTCCCATCTAGCGTGGTCTTGAATACATCCAAGGTTGGGGAATCCACAAATTCTCTGGGCAGCCTGTTCCAGTGCTTCACTCTCTGAGACAAAATTTTCCCTGACATTTAATCTAAATTTCCTGTCTTTTAGTTTAAAATCATTCCCCTTTGCCTTATCACTATCTGCCCATGTAAAATGTATGCCTCTTATTTAAAAGCTCTCCTCTCATACTGGAAGGATGCAGTAAAGTCTCCCTGGTACCTTCTGCTCTCCAAGCTGAAGAAGCTCAGCTCCTACAACTTTTCTTTGTAGGAGAAGTTCTCTAGCCTTCTGAGCATTTTCATGGCCCTCCTCTGGACACAGTACTCCAGATGGAGCCTCATGAGGGCAGACTAGAGGCATAGTCAATTCCTTCTCCTTGCTTTTCATTCCTCTTTTGATGTATCATACATTTGCCCTTCAAGGCTGCAAGCTCTCGCTGTTGTCTCATGGCAAGCTCTGGTTCATCCATATGAACCTCCAAATACTTCTCTGTAGAGCATATAAGAAAGAAATATCTGTGACAGTTTCAGTTGTCTTCATGTGTCAAATGTTCAACTCAATTTGTGCCCACTCCAAATATGATTCTAGAAAATAAATAGGAATTTGAGTTTTCCATACTACTTAAAATGTAACAGAGTAATTCAGTAACTGGGTTAATAAAGTCATTATAAAGAAAAAAAGAAAAAAAGAAAAAAAGAAAAAAAGAAAAAAAGAAAAAAAGAAAAAAAGAAAAAAAGAAAAAAAGAAAAAAAGAAAAAAAGAAAAAAAGAAAAAAAGAAAAAAAGAAAAAAAGAAAAAAAAAGATTATATTATACTTAAAATCATGCTCCCTGAGACATATGAACTTTTCTAAGCTGCAGTGATATGTGTTTCTGTTTTTCTGTGATGGTACTATGACTACCTTTTTATCAACCAGATTTCTGATGGCAGCTATCATGAAGATCCTGAAGATATAGGTTCTTTGTTTTTGAATTTGGAGGCATGAGCCTGTATTTCCATTAACTATTTGTCTGAAGGTTACTCAGGAGAACTCTTAATCCTTCTGCCAAAGTTCTTCCACCCTGCATCAACTAATTAAATATTAACCTGGCTTGTGAGCGTATGTAAGCCTGACTTTATAACTTGGTGGTTAAAGTACTTTTCTTAAATGGAAGAGACGTATGACCTCTTTTATCTTTAAAGAGCTTTTTATTATTGGATATAAATATTTAGTATAGACAAATAAATAAATTTAGGAGTAGGATTAATTTCTTCTAATTTTATGGCATATACAGTGCTCATCTGTTTCAGGAATAGCCTGCACTGTTGATCATCAAAAATTAGTCTCTGAGATTCTCTAACATATCTGACACCTTGATGTAGCATCTTGATTTACACCAGTGTCTGAAATGGCATTAGCCATCCTAAGTGAACCAAACCTCCAATCAATACAAGCAATCAAACTTTGAGTTATTTATTTCACCATAAAATATACTTGGTCAGCTGAACAGTTTGCGCTGATCATATTGCCGATGGCTTTCTTTGATTGCCTCACCAAAATTTTAATGTGTTAAGTAAATGATCTAGAATATCTGAGAGATCTTCTTTGCACAGGCAGATAGAACAAAGGCCCTATAGAAACTAGTTCTTTTCTTCACTAGCAGATTGCTGAGGCATGCACTGTTTCCAGACTTTTGCAGTGATTCATGCTGTAGTATCAAAGTTAAGAAAGAGATGCTTGTTTCATATAGTATTAATGTTAATTTATACATACTGTTTGCTTTTCCAGAAAGTAATTCCAATTACCAAAGCCTGTTCTAACATAATTCCCATTTGCATGATTTGGAGAAAGAATGCCAATTATGGAAATCAATGAACAATTTGTGATAAATTGATCCCTATGGTATTTCTGCAAATTGAATAACTCTATGTTCCAATTGATTAGACCTTAAGATGAAGGCACTTGTCAGTGGAAGAAAACTGCATACATCAGCAAGAGATTTTGAAGAATTAACACTGACATTCATGCATATACATACATAAATATATGTATGAGTTACACATCTGCCTATATTTCTCCTTCTGCCTTCTCTCAGTCATATTCTTCTCTACAAATCAGTAGCTAAGACAAATAGCAAAGATATATTAATGGATTCCATAGATATGCTGGATCTGTCTGTTTAAAATCTTATGGGTTTGGCTGAAGGCTGAATGTTCATTGTGATTATGGCAAAGGATTTCAAAGTCAGTATTGTACACTGCCCTAACATAATTGAAAAAAAAAAATTATGTGTTCAGCAGAAAATATTTAATTCTCTTTTCACAGGTTGAAACGATTATACAAGACGTAAGTTCTTATATTTAGGATCTCCAAACAAAAACAATGCCTTAAGAAAGTTTTCGAGATATACAGCTTCAGCTGAGACACCCACTTGACATAAATAAATAAAGAAGAATACAGAAGTTCTCCTGAAGTGGTTGCATAAATTAATTTTTACTTCAAATTACAAAGATTTTTTTTTCTTTCAAAAACATAAAATATTACAGATAAACAAAATAAAACACCAAAAAAACCAAACTTTAAAATTCAAAGGAATTTAAAACTAATGAAGAAATGCATTCTACATGTAAAAAAGAAGATTTTTCAGTAAAGACAGTTTTGTTGATTTTTTTTGTTTGTTTGTTTTTTGTTTTTTAAAGGTTGATAGAAAACATATCTTCTATCTCAATATTTTCATGTCATAAAGAATCTTTTTTAAGCACTTCTATTAATCTTGACAGTAGGAGAAGATAGCAAGGCTGCCTACAGTATCAGCTGTCTATCCAGCCTGAAGACACAAGCTGAAACCTGCAGTATTTTGTGCACTTTTTTATGGTACCATAAAACTTAGCTCTATAAACATAATTTATTTATTTATTTATTCTGTCAATATAAAAATCTTCATTGCAACTAATTTGATGGTAATCTCGAAGCAAAAGTACATAATCCAGTGTAGAATGTACTGCAATAATTGTATTTGATTTGGAAATATCATAGAATCATAAAATCAAAGAATGACCTGAGATGAAAAGGACCACAATGATCATCTAGTTTCAACTCCCCTGCACTGTGCAGGGTCGCCAGCCACTAGACCAGGCTGCCTAGAGCCACATCCAGCCTGGCCTTCAATGCCTCCAGGGACGGGGCATCCACAACCTCATTGGGCAACCTGTTCCAGTTTGTCACCACCCTCTGTGTGAAAAACTTCCTCCTAATATCTAACCTAAAATTCCCTGGCTCAGTTTAAAATCATTCCCCCTTGTCCTATCACTGTCCATCCTCTTAAACAACCATTTTCCCTTTTTATAAGCTCCCTTCAAGCACTCTCATCATCTAAGTGGCCCTTCACTGAAACTGCTCTAAGAGCTCCACGTCCTTCCTGTACTGGGGGACCGAGGCCTGGATGCAGTACTCCAGATGGGGCCTCACAAGAGCTGAGTAGAGTTGTCACGGTTTTGTATTTTGTATTTTTGCTATCAGTATTCCACATCATAACATCATGTAAAGCATGGATGATTTTATCGAATGTGCAGTTCACAGAAGACTACATATCCCAGAGAACATCACAGTCAGGGATAAGTCACGGGACCAGGACACTATATAATCTCGTTCCCAGGCTGGAGCTCGCTTTCTCGAACTTCTTGGGGAGTGGGAAGCGTTCCAGCCGTGTCGCCTAGAGTTCACAGTAAGCCTCTCGGTTTTTGGGGACTCTCTCGCTCTGTTTCGTTCTATTTATTAGACTCAATTATATTATATTATATTGTGTTATCTTGTATTCCGATATCATATTTAGTAAAATAAGTTTTCCTCCTTAGATTGCTGCTGTTTTTATCCCATTCCCCCTTTTTTCCCTTCCTTTTCGGGCCCGGGGGGCCATATGGGGTGGCTCCCCCTGTCACAGGCATAGGTAAATCTAGGTAACCTGTGACAAGAGTGAGAGAAAATTATTGTAAAACTAGACCTTGGAATCTTTCTGGATTATTTTCATGCAGGAAATTTTCTGCCTCTTTCAAAACAGAAATGAAACAAAAATGAATAAAAATTCATTTTGAAAAGCACAAAATGTAATAGAAAGGAAAACTGATGTATTTATAAAATTACTATTGAACATAAATAGATTAAATATTTCTTTTTGTGAGTGTTTAGAACATTAGACTATCCTTCTTTGTCATATTATATGACTTTTTTTGCCTTGATTTTTCTCTATTTGCCTTCTCAATTTTTTAGTTCCAGATTATTTTTCTGAGATTGTTAAAACTTGGCTGTTAGTATTAATAACACACACACACACACACACATATATAAGAACATTATTTAGTCTTTAAAATGAGTATATTAGTTTTGAAGCACTTCCTGACATTACATCTTGAGGGAATTGTAATATTGGAAATTTCAGCATTCTACTAAGGAGTGAATTTTCCTCATCATTTTTGGTGGTCACATCTCTACTATTTCAAAGAATATTTAATAATGGAAAACTAGGGTATAAGTCAGTCCTCAGCCTTTACATGGAGAAAGTAAAAGTTTATCTTTAAAAAACAGAAATCTTATTGTTTTCTATGTAAACTTTGGGAGGTATTACACAGAGGTTATCACTGTTCAACACAAAAGCATCCTCTCTTTTCTTGTGAAATGTGTTTAATTCTGATGAATAAAAATAGGGTTTGAAACTTAATATGAAATGCATCTACTTATAGAGTTCCACTTGCTCTTTGCCTTGTAAATATTTGCCTTGTAACCATTTAGGCCTCATTACATTTGTGCACCTGTAACTGTCACATGCTCAAACTGCCGCAGTATGAGCATGTTCAGTGATTAAAAAAACATTATGTACATTTATTTTCAATTATGCAGAAAATGAATTTATTGAAAGAAGATTTTAGAAAGGAAGTTTTCCATTATCCAGGTGGAACCTACACAATTTAATTTTGTCCCAGGAATTTTCTGTGTTGAAAGTGTGATATTTCTATGCCTAGACAAGCTATGCAAGGTTAATTTTAACTCCTCTTAAGCCTCCCTTTGAGTCTTGAATGTCTTGACTGAAGATAACTATGTAAGCTTGGATTTTCATGTTGAAGGATAAAAAATTAGTCCCAGTGCTGTTCTCTAATTGTCTAATGTAATAACTGTGATTTGATATTTGAATTGTAATAATGTGTAGAGTCTCCAGTCAGAGATTACATTAGACATACTGAACACATATGAAGAAAAAAATGGGCAAAAATAATTTGGTCTTGTTTATGGTAACCAACTTAAATAATTTTAAATTTGGCACTGCTTCAATACTCTTATCACTCTTATAGAATATTTTATGGCAATTAACCAAAGAAGATAGCTAGAGCAGATGAAGATAGTGTTTTCTTACTTTTCATGTACTTCATGTTTTGTCTTTCTTGCTGTGCTGAATTTTATCACACTGTGGAGACCAAAATAGAGAATCAGACTAAAGACATTTCATGTCACTCTATAAGTAATGCTTTCCCATTTATTTCCATGGAAACTACAACAGGTACAAGGAACACAGTGACATGATATGATAAATTCTCAGCTACAAAACACTATTTTTCAACATAGTCATCTCTGTTAGTTGTTTGTTTTTTGCCAGCAGTGAACAAGAGACTGTATGCTCCATTGTTAAAAATCTGCTCCACTGGGGGGACCTACTTTCTTACAGCTGCTCTGACAGCATTATAGTTTGGAAAATGTTCCACACAGCCCATTTTTTCACTGGCCCAAACAGATGGAAGTGAGGTGACTCCAAATCCAGACTCTGAGTGGGCATGTTAGGACAGTTCAATCAAGACCGGCAAAGTGCTCCACAGTCTTCAAACTGGTATGGGTGTTATCCTGGTGTCGCAAGAGAAAAATGGTGTTCTTCTCTGGCCTGACACTGGAAATTTGATACTTCAGTTTATCCAGCATTGTAATGTAAAGGTCAGAGTTGATGTTCTTTCTGGATTCCAGAAAATACAGATGGATCACTCCTTTCCAATTCAAAATAACAATTCACACTGCTTCACTTCTTGAGGACTGTGTCTTCACCTTCCTCTTCAGCGAGGAACTTACGTCAGCATACCATGGACTGCCATCTGTCAGCCTCAAATTGGTTCAGTATGTTCTGAAAAAGTTGCATATGGTATTCTTTTTGTCCCCATGTGAAGATTTTAGCACCCTTCTGGTGCAAACTGTGTGATATTCCAATACTGTCACCATTGTTTCCAATACATTGGTATTTACATCTGTTTACAGTTCCCTGGTCATAATCCACTGATTTATGTAGATGAGTTGATTTTAGATGCTTGTCATTTCATGGTAGGATGGTTGTTTATAGACATCTGGAGTATGGCCTGTCTTTCACTTTGCTGTCAACACTGATGAAGTACACTACCCACCTCCTCTTTGTACCAACATTCACTATTTGGTCTCTGTAAATGTTCAGAAAATATTAGTGAATTTCAGTGGGTGCCAGTTTTAACTCATGGAGGAATTAATTCACACCCTTTTGCTTCATAAGCACTTCTATGCCATTTTGTTAGACTTACCCGCTGCTGTCATCTGCTGCACAGAAACTAAATTTAGTGGAATACTAGTGTGAAGGTTCAGTCTTCATTGCCATATCACAAGTATTAATCTCTGATGACATTGGCCAATAAAATAAAACATGAGGCATTACTTCTGGAGCAGTTTTCATACTTTTCTTGCTGGCTGACAGACACCTATCTACCCTCTTGCTTATCCTCCTCAACAGAAATAAAATAAAAATAAAATTATATAAAAACACTGCAGGTTGAGATATGGTCAAGGAGAACATTTACATATTCTTGTCACAGATATTATAGAGTCGATTCAGAGGACAGACAAAAACTAAGCCAAATTCCTTCCACCTTCTCCCTTTATTCCCAGATTCACTTTGTTATTCCTTCGTCTTCTACCTCCTTCCTCCCACCCAAAGCAGTGTCAGATAGATGAGGAATGGGCGATGGTGTCTGCAGTCAAATGATTATAGCTTCTCTTTGCCACTCACTTCTGTTATCAGTTTTCCCTTGGTCCACTATCGATTCTTTACATGCACTGCAGACCTTGAGGATAAAACTGTTCCAGAATTGCTTCTTCTAAAGCTGTGGTTTCTTTTTCGAATGTTCACCTACCTGGAGTGGAATCCTGCACTGTGGGCAGAGTGAAAATCTTTTATGTGCTCTAAGGGCTTGGGAGAATATATACCTGCTCCACCAAGGTTTCCTCTACTGGTAATAGAAGAATATCTGCCCTGAAACATACAGCACATCTTCACTTCCTTCTTCTGTGACACTGGTGTCTAAAAGGTTGTTTCTCCGTTTTTTATTTTCCCTCACATCTCACACTGTGGTTTTGCCTTTTTTTGAGCATTCTTGAGGACTGAATTTTGATTATTGTACTGGGTGTAATGTCAAGCTGATGGTGCCTCTGAGAATGCATATTCAAGAATGGGAAACCAGCTGCACAGTAGTGAGAGGAGGAAAAAAAAAAAAAAAAAAAAAAAGGTGAAAGAAACAGTCCTGTGAAAAACAAAGAGAAAGGAGTGGGGGAGGTGCTGCTGGTGACAGAACAGAAATTCCCCAATAGCCTGGTGATGAAACCACTGTGAAGTCCAAGACTGCTAGATAGTATGTATAGTCATTCTAATGTGTAGAACGAATGCACACTGATATATTGCAGAGAAATCATTAATATGGGTTTTAGGGTACAAATGGAGTTCTGATAATCTGAAGTACCTAGTGGATTGTGCTGCAGCAGCTTTTAGTCAGCGTGTAATATAAAGTCAGTGCAAATGTTCCAGCTGGTACTAATTGTTTTTGGATTCTTTTAATTAGAAGTGCACTCAGATTTTACTGTTAGACAACATTCTTTAACCACAGTACTACAAAAATCACCTGTCTTATTTACAATGTTGTGATTGAATATAATGGCAATATGCTTACTGCTGTGAATAGCTACTAATTATAGCAGTCATTTTCATTATACTTTTACCTTTTCTTTATTTCTCACTTATTTTAAGATCTGTTAATTTTGTTTTTGTGTAATGCCTTAATTGATTTTGCTTCTTTAATATTTAATGTTTCTCTCTATTTTTTCTCCCTTGTGCTCTCATTCTGGTTTAATTTGCAACACCGAAGATTTTTCTATTTCATTCAGTTATTGGTCTTCCTTTGTTTTTTTCCACAATACCACTAGCATGTCTCACCTTCTCAGTGCTTCATACTTACCCTTTGATTCTTTTATTACAAATACCTTGACTGTTTTTTAAGTTTTCTACTTTGTTTCCTACTTCTGAATTTCCTTTTGCAGTTGTATCACACCCCTTTTCTCTTATCCTGTCTTATGGTTCTGACTTCTTGTTCAGTTCCTTCTTTAAATCATTCAGTTGGTGTGCCAAGAACTGATGACATAAAAGGATTAAATCTGTAATGCACTGGATTTTAGAAGTCTTTTTTTTGCAGCCATCTGCTTTTCTGGGTCTGCAGCACAAGTCTTATGAGGAGTGGCTGATGGAACTGGGATTGTTTAGTCTGCAGGAGATACAGGGAAGATCTTGCAGGTCTCTAAAACTACCCAAGTAGAGCTTGTGGTGAGGTGGGTATCAGCCTCTTCTCCCATGTCACTAGTGATAGTACTAGCATTAGAGGGAATGGCCTCATGTGGCACCAGGGGAAATTCATGTTGGACATTAGGAAAAATCTATTCTCTGAAAGAGCTCTCAGGCTCTGGAATGGGCTGCCCAGCAAAGTGGTTGAGTCACCAACCGTGGAGGTGTGAAATATTGGTGGTAGGTAGATGGATGGACTGGATAATCTTGGAGGTCTTTTTCAACTTTGGTGATTCTATGATTCTATGATAATATGGAACTCTTTCCATCAATTTTTTTTCAGTTCTATTTCATCACTGAATTTAGACTTTATGAGGACAGGGTAAAAAGTAATCTAGGCCTCTATCCTGCTTTTTTATAATGAAAATGAAGGGCAAGGAAATGCTATATCTCTCTGAGATCTTCCTTCTCTATTATTTCAGTAGAAGAACATAGATTATTTACTCTGCAGAACATACGGATCCATAGTGAAAGCATTATAATTCTCTCTTTCCTGTGTAATCCCCCTATCACCACCTTTTCTTACAGTGTTTTTCAAGGATTATACATTCAATAAAATACTAGATGAATTCCTCTCTTCTTATATTGTTTTCTTCTTCTTCATCAGGTACTAACTATTTCCTTTTCTGTGAATTCAGAATAAGGAAAAGTCATAAACAATTCTTCAGGAGAAGTTCAGGAGTGGGTAGAGGTAAAGAGCATTCTTTACTGTGTGCATGAAAACCTTTAAGATAGGCAGGGAAAAACCCATAGGGGAGAGCAGGATGAAAGCCACGTTCAAATATAACATGGAAGTGGTTAATCAATAAGTGGGTTACTACATATTCCCTACACTCATGTATTATTAATTTGATTATGCGTTTCAAGACTCTTGTACCAACTAGGAGACTTTAAAATGGTTAATAACCTACCTTACATGTTGTGTTTCAGCAACCATATGAAATCATAGAAGTTACTATGTAAGATTCAGAACTTTCTGAAATTAAAATAACACTTTTCATTTAAAGTTGGAAACTTGTTAAATTGAAATATTTTTATTACTAAGAAATTATTTCTTTATCACTGCTTTTGTTTCTTGATGATAACATCTGATTTCTTGTTAATATTATTAATAACTGTGAATCCAAACCAGGTGCTATGAGATGTCAAAACAGACTGAATGGAATGAGCATGTCAGTTGTGGGCTAAGAAAACATTTCAGAAGCCAGACATTCATCCATTCCTAAGTAACAGAGAGTTTTTTCTCTGTCACATTTATGCTTCTTTAGCTTTCTACTTCCAATAAATGCAAAAGCTATGAAATATATAACAAAGTCTTCTGGCTTTCTAGTTATCATTTTAATGGGAATGTATTTAAATTACATATAAAAAGAAAAAGACTTTAAAGTCTCAGATTCATGCAATTAGATAAATAAAATTATTATAAATAATTGCATAGAATATACCTAAATGTCCAAAACTAACTAAAACTTATAAATGGCTTTTCTGCCTTTTATCCTGAATACTTCAAGTTGAAGTGATAAGTAGGAGCAAAAAAATTCTACTAAATAATAATTTAAAAAACAGCATTTTAAATAGACTTTACATCTTCATTACCTAAACTGAAATGAATTATACTGGGAGTAAAGATAGAAAAACAAAAAACAAACAAACAAAAAAACACCAAAAAACCTTCATTACTGGATTCCTCTTCACAATTTTCATATTCAGTAAAGCTGTAAATTGCATTACCACTTAAATGTGATCAAACTAGCTGATGGTTAAGCAAATCTAGTAGATTCTCTGTGTTACTTTATCATAAGCATCAAAGTATTAGCAGTAATATTATAATATGACATTACAAATCAGAAGAGCTTAGTTCCCACAAACTTTCCTGGTGTTCTGGTGAACTTGCCTCTAATGTTCTTTTTCTTTACTGTATAAATATTTGTCCTTGCAATCACCCTCTGAATTTTATATTAAGCCTGTAGCTAGTAAACGCTGGATTTGAAAACTGTCCAAGTGAGTGTTGCTTGAAACACACATGAGAAAATATTCCTTACCAGCAATGGGAGAAAACTATTTTAGAGACTATAAGAAAAAACAAAATCTAATGTCCTTATGCTTTCCTTTACTATACCTTGTTATTTATTCAGTTTTGATACTGCCAAAGTATAAGCAAACACTGGGAACAGATCCACAAAGTGATTCATATCTGACTACCGGTCATCCAGATTGTAATCCAGTTTAACACAGGTAATCTTACTACGCCTGGTTCATTATTCACTCAGACCTATTACACCTCCAGATATCTGAGCACAGGATAGCTAACAGTAGAATCTATGTATCCAGTGGTACTGCCAGAGTTGGCTGATCTATGAAGATCCATTTCTGGACAGATATTTAACAGTAAGTCTTGCAAATCTAGGAAACATCAATTTGTCTGCAAATTTTATGCCATTGTTGTGTTCCTTTTTAGGCTCTAAATTGTAGTGTTAGCACATTACATGAGGAAAGATGAGATGGGATCAGATCTGTCCTCAAGTGGCTCATTCAGAAGCCCTTTGCTTTCCCACTGTGCATTGACTGACCTCAACTCTGAATACATATTAGAAAATGGAATTCAGAACATTCAAGATTTTCCCACACTACGAGATTACCTGTCCAGCTTTTCCTGATGTTTCCAAACTACACTGTCATCTCTGCCTCAGAACTGTCTGCACACTAACAATAAACATGTGTGAAGTAGATCTGCAAAATTCTTGTGACAACCAATTGCACAGGTGGGTTTATTGTGAATTTTCTTTCCATTCTACACTTTTTTTTTTTTTTTTTTTTTTTTTTTTTCCGGCCAGGAAATAGTTGTTTTCAGACACTCACAATTTGAAATTAACAAACAAATGCTTGTCTGGAGGCTGAAAAGTGAGGGGGAAAAAAATAAAAAAGGAAGAAAACTGTCTGTCTGCTACCTGTGGCACAATGTACTTTTATACCCACTTCTTCCTTCTTAACAGGCAGCTAAAATCTCTTAAGGGATGAAACAGGAAAGAATTCAGACTCTTTTTGTAATAAAGATTGCTAAACTGGAGCATTTTAGGCAAAATCCCTCGAGGTATGTATCTCCATGAGAAAGTACACCAGAGTGATCCAACAGATGAAAAATAAATCAAACAAAGACAAAATCTGTTTTGGGAATAAATACTTTTTCTTTTTTTATTTTTATTTTTAGGTAGATTACTTCTGATTTCAAATACCTCGCAAGTTTTCTCTTTTCTTTTTTTTCTTTCTTTTCTTTTCTTTTCTTTTCTTTTCTTTTCTTTTCTTTTCTTTTCTTTTCTTTTCTTTTCTTTTCTTTTCTTTTCTTTTCTTTTCTTTTCTTTTCTTTTCCTTTCTTTTCCTTTTCTTTTCTTTTCTTTTCTTTTCTTTTCTTTTCTTTTCTTTTCTTTTCTTTTCTTTTCTTTTCTTTTCTTTTCTTTTCTTTTCTTTTCTTTCCTTTCCTTTTCTTTTCTTTTCTTTTCTTTTCTTTTCTTTTCTTTTCTTTTCTTTTCTTTTCTTTTCTTTTCTTTTCTTTTCTTTTCTTTTCTTTTCTCCTCCTTTCTCTTTTTTTAAGTGTTTAGAAACATGCTTTCATACTTCTCTGTTTACGATGCTTTCATTTTAGTTTTTTGCTTGCTTGTTTGTATGTTTTTAAATAATCCTTTATATTCCAGGCCAGTCAAATAAAATAAAGTTTTATACAACAGCATCTAAAGTATTGATGTCTTCATTTCATTCACAGAATCACAGAATGAACCAGGTTGGAAGGGACCTCAAGGATCATGAAGCTCCAACCCCCCTGCCCAGCAAGGCCACCAAACTTCCATGTTTACTAGATCAGGTTTAGTTTACTAGATCACAGATTTTAATTGTAAAAAATTGTTTTCATTGGAAATTAATTGAGATGCTGAAATGATGCCTGCAGAATACTGTTCTTAAATGTAATGCTAATGTAGTCCCCAAATTAGCACCTAACTGCTTTTTATGTATTAGCACCTATTCATACTAATTTTAAAAGTACTTCTTATTTTTCTGTCCTATTTTGAATATTATTATATGTAGTTTTCAGTATTACTCCATAAATGCATTGTCATTGTGGAATATTTACTGGAGATAAAGTATTGAAATATCCACCACTTGTAAGAAGGTAAACCTCCAGGGTAGAAAGTAGTGGATTATCTGTTCCATTCCAGTTCCCTAAGCAACATGACCTGCAACCGTAACTGCTAGCAAACATCAGCAAAGCATGGTATGCTGACTTTAAAAAAGAGACAGTGTGGAGTGGGCCAAAAGCTCCAAGAGAATAGTATAAAAAATGGCTTAAGAAAGAAGGAATTTTGGAGGGGAAAGGTTACTGTCACAAATGAGAAAGGAAATGCAATCACAGACAAGAGGACCCCCTGACTTCCTGTTCCAGCGAATTGGCTGAGCCTTTCTCCCTCCTATCCATGGGGACACCTATTTGTACATGCAGTCGTACTGAGAGATTCTGCTGGGTGACTTAGAAATCTCAATAGAGTTATCCCATGATAAAATGCACTCATAGTTGGCTTCATTATTTATGATCTTGGTTAACATCACCAATGTTTTGTAGACAGTGTGTTTATCACTGGCAGTCTAAAAGAAACTGTATCTGTTGCTTTAATAAATTGCAGTGTTAATTAACCTAGTCTAGAGATCTCATTTGAATGTGAATAGATGGACTGGGAAGCATGCTATTTGTGAATCTGTAATTTTGATAATTAGTATATTGAACAAGAACAGATTTATAGCACCAAATTGGGCATCACTCAGAATCAAAGCTCAGACATCCCCAGCCCTTTTGATATCTTAGAACAAGCTGGATCACAAGCAGGTTTGTTTTCTTTCAGAATTCTCTGCACTTTTCATGTGACATTCACTTCTTGGTACCTGGATAAACACAGTTTTCTTCTCTGGCTTTTTGTAGTTCATTAGTATGGCATGTCCCAAATTCTTGTAAAGAGAAAAATGAACAAATTTAATCACAGTCCTGCTGATTATGGGAAAAACTAAATAACAGTCTAGCCTCTGCCTGTTTCTTAAGAAGGCCAGCTAGCTTCTTACTACAAGGTAATCTGTGCAGAACACTATATGCAAAATTCTGCTACAGTCCAAGGAAAACAATAACCTTAAATGAAGCCACTATTTTTTGTTATCATAGAATCAAAGAATGGTTTGGGTTGGAAGGGACCTTAGAGATCCTCATGTTCCAATCCCTCTGCTGTGGTTAAGAACACCTCCCACTAGGCCTGGTTGTTCAAAGCCCCTTCCAGCCTGGCATTGAACACATCAAGTAGGGGAACACCCACAACTTCTCTGAGCAACTTACTTATTACATTGTCTCATCTCCCTCACAGTAAAGAATTTTTCTAGTTTTCTGATTTTTCTTTTTCCAGTTTATAGTCATTATCTCTTGTCCTATTATATGTGTTCTTATAGTGCTCCAAGTTGTCTAAGTAGTATAGGAAGAGAATCATTCTTAATATGTCAAAGAATAATAATAATAATAATAATAAACAAACAAACAAACAAATAAATAAATAAATAAATATCATAGGGGTTACCTTGCTTCTCATCCCTTCGGGCAATGAGAAATAGGGTGAAGTGACTTCCCAGCATCTATTAACCATACCATGGCTTCCATGAGATTTTTCCCAGCTTCTGGGAATAGCAGGGATGTTCCAACTCTTTTTCAAAATTTCTGTTCTCTGTGTGGGGCAGGCTAAGGATAGGTGGTGGAAGTAGGAAATATGTCCCATAGAATCATAGAATCACAAAGGTTGGAAAAGGCCTAAACAATCATCGAGTCCAACCGTTCACCTATTACCAATAGCTTCCATTAAACCATGTCCCTCAACACAACATCCAGTCTTTCCTTGAACACCCACATGGTCGGTGACTCCACCACCTCCCTGGGCAGTCCATTCCATTGCCTGACCACCCTTTCTGAGAAGTAATACTTCCTAATGTCCAGCTTGAATCACCCCTGCCGTAGCTTGAAACCATTCCCTCTTGTCCTATCACTAATGACACATGAGAAGAGGCCGACCCCCAGCTCACTACATCCTCCCTTCAGGAAGTTATAGAGGGCAATGAGGTCTCCCCTGAGCCTCCTCTTCTGAACATATATGCTCATTTTTTAAATATGTTTTTTAGGTATTTCATATTTATGAGAAACGCATATAAATCAAAACTGTAGACAACAGATTTTTCTCAACATTCAGAGAAAAAATTAAAAAAAAATGGAAGTCTGTCACAGTGAAAACAGTGATGTGGTTTAACTTATCAGGGAGCTCAGAACCATGCAGCCACTCTTTAATTTGCCTCCCTCACAGTCAGGTGAGGAAGTAAATCAGAAAACAAATCAAACAAAACAAAACAACAACAACTCATGAGTTAAGGACAGTTTAATAGGACAGAAAAGAAGGGAAAATAATGCTAGAGATGAAAGTAGAGTTACACACCACCCTCTGATCAATGCCAAACCAGTCCCTGCGCAGTAGTAGCCTTCCCAGTCAGCTTTCCCTGATGTTATTACTGAGCATGACACCACACATTATTGAATAGTTTGTCAATTTGTCTGTCTCACTTCTGTTCCCTTCCAGCCTATAGTGCATCTTCAGCCTCTCTGGCAAGGTTGCATAAGAAAGATGAAAAGTCCTTAACTTAGTGTAAGCAGTGCTCCAAAACAACTAAAATATCAATGTGTTGTCAACATTATACTAAATAAATATAGAGGCAATAGCGTGCTAATTGTAGCCTTCCTGGCTTTGTTTGTGTATTACCTTTAGACATTCTTCTGAATTTGAGAAACAGATGTAAGATATGGTGGCTGTTTATTGTGTGAGGGCTGATAGTTAGCTAGACTTTTTAACTTGGCAGATCAGCAGATACTTTCAGACTCTGAGGAAAAAAAAAGAAAAAAAAATTCTTACTTGTCATTCTCTCCCACTGCATGTCATGGCTGCTCCAACTTGGTTGTAAGGGCTCATTTTACCAAGAAATTATAACTGCATATGTTAGTCATTGCGATTTCTAACACATTGTTGGCATCTGCTACCTTCCCACATTACTGAAGCGGATTATTGTATGTTACCCTAGATAAAATAAATATGCTACATTAAAAAGAAAAAAATAATAATCCTGTAATTAGATTAAAATTGTAAAGCTAAATTTGCTTTAGTCTTAAAGTGTTGTCAGGTAAAAAGAATCTACACAGACATGTTACTCCAGGTATGAATGAACTTCTTTCCTTATATGATGATTATCACGTTAATGTAATAAAGGGACTTAAGAGTTATATCTTTTCCTTCAGCTTTATTGTGAGTAACTTAGAAACTGTGTTACAGAATGGAGAATCAACCCTTTCACACACTCTTTGAGTTAAGACAATCCAGTAAGTAGAAACAGCTGTGACTGAAATCACATTAGAAATAAACCCTTCTATTATGCTCTGCTGTACACAGAGACAGAATGCAATAACTAATAACCAAAAGGCAGGAGGTAATCAGTGGGGTATTTATTTCTTTTTGTTATTACATGATAACCTAATTTATTTAAAGTAACACATTTTCTTTAAAAAAAAATTGAACAAACAAACAAAAAAAAACCTATTGATTTAGATACAGATAAATATTCATTAGCAAAATTCTAGTTGATTTTAAAACATAAAAGTTAATGTATTATTCTTGAATCAGTTTTTAAAATTTATCTTACCTTCTAACTGTTTACATATTAATTTAATAGTTTTCCACACACCAAATTTGTCAGCTACAATTCATATGCTACAAAATCATGTAGATATAAGTGATATAGGTACAGTGTATGACATATGTAAAATGTGTTCAATTGATTTCTTAACCCCCAGTCCATAGGGGGGAAGGTAGTTAGACTCACTTCCAAATGAACTGCTCTGTGGTACTCTATTTCCAGTAAGCTGAAGACGGAAGGAAGGAAGGAAGGAAGGAAGGAAGGAAGGAAGGAAGGAAGGAAGGAAGGAAGGAAGGAAGGAAGGAAGGAAGGAAGGAAGGAAGGAAGGAAGGAAGGAAGGAAGGAAGGAAGGAAGGAAGGAAGGAAGGAAGGAAGGAAGGAAGGAAGGAAGGAAGGAAGGAAGGAAGGAAGGAAGGAAGGAAGGAAGGAAGGAAGGAAGGAAGGAAGGAAGGAAGGAAGGAAGGAAGGAAGGAAGGAAGGAAGGAAGGAAGGAAGGAAGGAAGGAAGGAAGGAAGGAAGGAAGGAAGGAAGGAAGGAAGGAAGGAAGGAAGGAAGGAAGGAAGGAAGGAAGGAAGGAAGGAAGGAAGGAAGGAAGGAAGGAAGGAAGGAAGGAAGGAAGGAAGGAAGGAAGGAAGGAAGGAAGGAAGGAAGGAAGGAAGGAAGGAAGGAAGGAAGGAAGGAAGGAAGGAAGGAAGGAAGGAAGGAAGGAAGGAAGGAAGGAAGGAAGGAAGGAAGGAAGGAAGGAAGGAAGGAAGGAAGGAAGGAAGGAAGGAAGGAAGGAAGGAAGGAAGGAAGGAAGGAAGGAAGGAAACAATACTTTGTATTGCATTTGTTATCTAGTGCAGATCTCTAAAACAATTTGCTTCCATAATATGTAAATGAAGTCTTAAAAAAAAAAGTGAGGAAAGTAAAGCACAGAGACACAGACAGCAATATTCATCCCAACTAACTTTAGTTTGCTGTATCTGAGCTGGTTATCTTAGTTTCTCGATAGGTTCTGTTTATCGTCTATATTCAGTAGAGCACTAATTACAAAATTAGTTACTTCAGGTTTCATCTTACTCAAAAACTTCTGAAGCTTTTTCAGTTATCTCAGGTGAATCGATTCCTTAAACCATAATGTCCCTCCGTTTATGGAAGCCGATCTCGAGGAATCTAACTTGGGTGAATCCCACCATCTGTAATTTTTAGCAGCAGAAGAAAATAAGTCTCTGGCCAGGCTATGAAGTTTTTGATGATCCAGCACAGAAGTGTAAATAGTCCTGGAAAGTGAGGATGATAAGGGATTACATGAATGTATCAAATAAGCTTGGCTCTGAAATGCAAGGAAATATCATCTCAGAACTGTTACATGGTTTAATCTAGTTCTGTCACCTTAAGATGATAAGATGATGAACAGAATATCATCAAATCCTTTCTAATTGAAAAAGTCCATTACAAATTTTAATGAATTTTACACCTGGCAGATTAATTTCAAACATATGCATTAGCAATTAAATCTAGAATTTTTGTAAGTAGATTGAAATAGTAATGATCAGATACAACCACAATAATTAATCTATCAGTTTAAAAAAAAGTTCTGCCAAACTTCAGTCTTCAATAAGTTTCTAATCACTTGTGGGTCTAGGAGAATCAAGTCAATGGAGATGAAATTTGATATGAAATCTCATATCTCTTGATATGAAAGCTCAAAGAGTGCTGTTTCCAACAAGGGTGATCAATGGGTGAACAGTTATCTGGAAACATGTCTTTCAAGGAACAAAAATTGTTGATGTATTAAAAAAAAAAAAAAAAAAAAAAAAGAGAGCATATGATTGATTGAAATTTACTGAATTTGCCTTTAAACTTTGCAATGTGTGTGTCTGCTGTTAAGCAAAATTCCCTTCTAGTGTGTTGATAAGTAACAAATACTTTTAGGGAACATTTTTACCTGACTTACCTGAGAATAAAATGAATCGTGCCCTGGAGTATGATTAACTGTAAACAAAGCATACAGTGAGTAATTTGAGTGCAGATGCCTTTGTTATACATGTTCATTTTTAGTAACATGAATGCAAGCTATCAGTTTCCTTGTTTGATGAAGTATGAGTAAAGAATTTCCATCATTATAACATGGCCAATATGACATCTCTAAAGTAAATTTTAGCCATTATGATTTAACAAAACTTGCACATTGAAGGTCATGACAGCCTCAGAAAATGCCCTTCAAAAGTCTTTGCAGAGAATATATGAAATACACTTTTCAACATGACTGATGTCCAGACATTCTCCTACTGTTGTCAAAAAACTTCAAGAGTACAGACTTCAGTTCATTTTGGACCTATTTTCTTCCTTTTGATAACTTTTGCCTGTAATATATAATATATAATATAATGCCTAAGTAGTTGTCCTTCTTCAAAATCCTTGGGTACTTGGCCTGCTTGAGGATTTGTATCTACTTGCTGTGCATTCGTATTTCAGTGTCCTTCTGGATTTCTGCTTTGGGTTGAATTATATGCTTTAGTATTTAATGAAAAGTGAACTGTATCAATCAAAGTACACATTTCCCTTGTGTCCTTACCTTAGGTCATTCATGCTCTTAAATTGTAAATTTTCCTTTTCTGTATGTCCTTCTCTGTAATATTCTCATTTGTTACAGAGAAGCAAGAGTTGGAAATGAAGTATGTTGTTGATAAGCAGTGTAACATTTTATAAACTCATTTAACACATATTTCAGTAAAGATTGATTACATTTAATGATTTCATTGCTATTTTTAAAATACCACTTTATTAAATGTGTGGAAATAAGAAATCCATTAAGGATTCCAAGAATATAATTTGCTCTGTTGTTATCTGTTGATGTTTGTTTTTTGTTTCGTTTTGTGTTGAATTGTGCCATTTTTATTCTGCATTTTAGATACCTACAGTGCTTTCAACAAATTTTGAAGTTCAATAACAAGATTCCTCTGAGCAGTCTGAAGTACTTATATGTAGATATATAAGCATACATATACAATTTTAATGCTTCATTATAAATTAAACACAAAGTCTGTAAATGTGTTGTTTTCTCCTTATATTTCTCCATGACATAACATTTGAACTGAAGACAGCTATCCATTTCTGTTTTCCTAGTTTTCATGAGAACACATAATAATATTATATTTGCAGTAGCAGATTATGCCTCAATCTGTCTTTGAACATATTGAGATGTGGTGTCTGCCTTTCCAGGATGCTATATTTTTCTTTTGGGTTCTTAGAAGTTGCATAGAAGGATCATGGCTAAGGGTTTATTCAGTACCAGGGATGTATGAATTCTAAGTGGTGCCGAGGGTGGCAAGAGGCAGCAGCAAAGGAAAACAAGAGGGACATTATTTTTGTTGTTTATCTCTAGTATGACTGAAGAAACAAAAAGTCTTTGTATAAACAGCTGTAAGATAAATTAGAGTAGACATCTCAATGGGGAACGATGAAGGTACTGTCTACTCTCTGTAGGCAATACAAATATACTTTTACTAGAAAGACTTCTGACCTTTATACTCTCCAGTCATCAGATACATGTGCCTGGGGCATAGTGGTAGAAACAACTATCTTCCAAATAACATGCCTTGTCATGTTTAAGTCAACATGTCTTTACTTGCTCCAAGAGAAATATACAGATAAACTTAAAATGAGACTTTCTGATGCTATTAGTTACATAGATAAAACTATGACATATGTAGAATGTATCTAAACTAGCAAGAACTAAAACATCCAACAAACTTTCATAGAAATCACAAATACTCTGGGCATCATCTTTACTATTAATGGATATGAAAGAGTTCAGTGTAAAAGACTATTAGTTTTCCAAAGAGTTTTCAACTTCACTGCCAAAACCAACCAAACAAACAAAAACTCAAACAAACAAAACATGACAGTAAAACATGTTATAAAAAACATGAAACAGTAGTGCAAATATGATGGGATCTTAAGTTTCTTGGCCTGACACTACATGGACTTGACAACACTATTTTTACTTACAGTGTGTAAACAGAATTGAGGATCAGATGAGAGTTTGGTGTATATTGTTGTGGTTTAACATGGCGGGTGTCTAAGTATCACACAGTTGTTAGTTCACTCTCCCCAGTTGGATAGGGGAGAGAACAAAGGAAAAACAAAACAAAACAAACAAACAACAAAAAAGTAGAACTCATGGCTTGAGATGAAACTAAGAGAAAAGGAAGAGGATAATAGTTATGGCAACATATAAATGCACCTAACTAGTGATGCACAAGATATTGCTTGATGCCCAGCTAGCTCTTTGAGCAGCAGAAAAGACACAAACATCTACCTCCTTCAGAACTCCTTCTGCTGGATGTCACATAGTGTGGAATATCCCTTTAGCTAATTTAAGTCAGCTGTCCTAATTCTTTTCCCATCCATCTCCTTGGGCCCTTTTTTGATTCTGTACAACACTGCTTAGCAGCAAATATAAACATCAGTGTGTTATCAACATTGTTTTTCTCTGTGAATGGTTTAAGGCCAGTTCGGTCTGCTTACATGGCTAAATAGTGTGTGGTGGGGAGGACCACTGACCCATGCACAGTGATAGGATAAAAAGATAAAAGGTAGGAACACGGGCCTAAAAACAAAACAGTGGCAATGAGCTAAGGGGAAAAAACAAACAAACAAACAAAAACTAATTTACTAAATATGATAGTGGAATGTGAGTTAAGAAAACATAATGCAATATAATTGGAATAATATATAATAAATCAAATTAAATGAGAGAGTATCCAAAACTGAAGGACTTACTCAAATGCTGAAGGTGAGACAGCTAGGGAGCGCACATCGCAAAGATGAGCAGTAAAAGAAAGGGCAGCCTTGTGACTCACAAGCAATTTTATTCTCCCCTCTGAATGGAAAATGGAAACAGATCAATGAGAGGAATGGAACAGAAAGTTAACCTGGAACTATTGACAATTCACAGAACTGGAGCATTAAGTCTTCAGCTCCCAGTGCTCAACACTATCTTATCATGTGGAATAGTTATAACAAAAATCATAAAACCATGACACTCAATTGCTCTAACTCTGTTTCAACCTAGCTGCTTGGAATCTTCACTGAGAATGGCTTTGTTTCCATACAATACTGCTGAGCAACAACCATAAACATCAGTGTATTATCAACATAATTTTCGACTAAAATCAAAAACATTGTAGAACACCTGACACTCTGAAGAAAACAATTCCAGCTAAGACAGAACTTAGACAGTTGTCAAATAGCCATGTTTTTTGTTTGTTTGTTTTTGTTTGTTTGTTTGTTTGTTTTATCTGATAGAGTATGTATCAAATTCAAAACAGAATACATTTTTAGAGACCAGTGTTAGAGAACAAAGAATTGGTGAAACAGATGTTTCCAGCACAATTTTCTGGATAGGAGGTAGTGATGGAAGAAGGGAAACAACTGTGTGGAGATTAGTATTTATATTGTGTGAAGATTATCTTTGTCTTTATAAATTATAATATATAATAATATACTATATATTTATATATTATTATATATATTTATATAATAAAATAATTGCATTTAAAAATAAGTACTAAGTTAAAGTTCCTGCAACGTAGCAACATCACATCACTAAATCATATACTGAAATAGGTATGCAATTTAAAGTTTCTAACAAAATGATGCAAAGAACACCCAGCTAACAACAACAACAAAAAAAAAAAAAAAATTGAAGTATAGACAAAATTAAAATGAAGGAAAAAAAGATGTTTATTGCTGATATATACTGTTCTTTAGTATACGACGATGTAACTCAGTTGATTCCAACGAATTTGAAATTATCTACCAATATTCATATATTCAAAATTCAAAAAATATTTATTTGTTGATTAACTGATCATTTATTTAATTATCATTTGGTTTTGTTTTATATGATTTAGAAGCACAGAATGTACCAGAATTTGAATTACAGTTGTTTGTTTCACTTGAAGAAATGCTGTCTATAAATGCAGTCCTGCTTTACTGATATGAACAAAAGACTAAAAGACAACACACTCTATAGAAACCAAATTAATTCATTTAATTTTGGCTAACAATTATAGAAATTATATATTATATAATTATACTAGCTATTTAAGCTAGTCATAAAAAAAAAAAGCTCACAAATGCTGCACACTTCAAAGTAACCAAATAGCTTGTATTTCAATCATTTAATAATAACAAAAAATAAATCAGTTTTTAAATATAGCTAAAATACACAGAAACTCTTCAGACAGCATAAATTTTACTACCTCTGTATCAGTCTAAAAACCTTGTCAAAGGTCTAGACTAATCCTATTAATAACGTTCATAATTTATATCCTTGCTTTCTCTAATAGCATTATTTATAATCTTTTTAAATTCCTGATTCTCCTGACACTCTTAAGACAGTTAATAAATAATCTCTCTGTAGCTTACTGAGTAAATGCTTCTCAATTTCAGCTGATGTTTTTCTTTCTGTTGATGATATTTTCATTACCACAGAATTTTATATGTTTATATGCATACATACATATATATGTCCTTTCTCTGGAGTGAAACAGCATTGTTTTTTTGTTTTTGTATTTTTTTTTGTTTTTTTAAAAATATTCTGATGGTAGATATTGTTTCAGAGATTTTTGTTGTTTCTTGTGCTGGGTTTTATTTTTTTGTTTGTTTGTTTTTCTAATATCCAAGATCAGAAGATATGCAATTCAACAAGTAATTGCTATCTTCCCTTTTAAGCAAGTGTACATAAAATCTACCATTCAGGCTAAGTTTAGGTTATTCTGTCACAATAGACAAAGAATAAATAATAATTATATTATTATAATTATATATATATTATATATATATATATATATATATATATATATATAGCTTTCCTATGATTCTAGTGAGAGTTAACTCAACTGCAGTAAGATCCATTTTTCTTTTCTGAAGAAAAATAGGAATATTAGGTCACAATTTCATTGGAATTCAAGGCTACTTCTTTTCCTGTTATTGATAGTTCTTAAGGATCTTACTTGTTATATTGTTTGACAGATACTGAAAAGAAAATTGAAATTAATTGAGGAAGTGTGGAACCTTCTTGCTTAATACAAACTCTAGTTTCATTGTACCAAATTTCGTGGTTTCACTGGTTCAATTATATATGTTTATGTCCTTCTATTGAATATGGTTATTTGCATGAACAACTTGTCTTTTTCCACTTTATTACATAAAGCAAAATCTAACTTTTATTTAGGAAGATCCTAAAGTTTTGATGTTATAGAGTAAGGTCAGGGTTATTTCTTGTATAAAATAGTCTTTACTTTACAGTTTTATTTACTCAACCTGGAATTAAATAAAATATTTATTAGGTACCAGTATGTGACGCAGATTAGAAAACTGCTAGTATGGATTTCTGATTGGTAGGTAGGTTGATTTTCTAATGTGATAGATTAATCAGTGTAAACCACATAGCTCAGTTGAAACTGCTGTTCCAAACTACCAATTTCATCTTCATCTAGCAGAGAAAATGCCAACATTTTTCTCTGCAGTAAAATCATCTTCTTACAACAACGAAGCATGAGCAGAGTTACCGTTATTGTAAAACATCTGGTAACCACAAGATGTGACTCCTGTGAGATAATCACATCCATGGAAAATTAGAACTTACTGAACTTTGCTATATTTCATGCTTTGTAATACCCCTGAGTGTGGTTGGCATATAATTCCATAATCACTTTACTTCTGCACCAGAAATGAAACCACAGATGCTACACTTTGCAATAACAGCTATCACTTTACATAAATAAATTATCAAAATAACAGTATTGTGCATATATAAAATATATATGTCATAATGAATACTGTGGGATTTAAAGTTGCTGGGAACACACTAAAGTAAGTGCTGAAGGCCTCATTATGGGAGTCATTAAAAATAGATCAGGAGTTAGAATATTAAGAAAACAAAGCAAAACAAAGCCTCTTGATTTACTCAGTGCTACTTCTTGTTGTCAAATCTGAACTTTTTGTCTCTTCTTACTTACATTACTCCTAGTACTTACATTAGGAATATCCATGCTGTTAGATAAAAAGTATGTATGACAACCCTTTCCAATATCATTTTTATACTGTATGGCATACTCAAAGGCTTGTGTCTATTCTAGTGGAGTTTTAATATCTCAGTGTATCAGAAGTTTGAGAAATTCTCAAGTCTGTTGACTTGGAATACACATGGCTGTTTGTTGTTTTTTGTTTTTTTCCTTTGTTTTGATATATATTTTTTATTATTTTTTTAAATGATAACTATGTGATATAAACATTTTCTGCACTAGTCTGCTCTACATGCTTGCAGAAATTTCGAGTACATCCAGGCACCTCAGACTTATAGAAAACACTATATTTTCATTTTTATTCATCATCTATACTTTCTATTATTTTGAGGATAGAGTTCTGAACTCAAGCTATGCTTCTGTGTCATGTTTTCCTGTAAGAAAACGAGAATGCTTTCATTTTTTTCAATTTTAAAATATGTGAAAAAGGTGTACCTTGTAGTAACCAAGTGTTATAAATCACAAAACAGAGTAATTATCTTAAGACCCTCTTTTTTCACCTGCTACTACCTTTCTCAAAGCTAAGACAAGAGCTGCTTTTTGTTCTTATTGATTTTCCCTCTTTCCACTTGTTCTTCATTTTTCCTCCCTAGCATAGCTGTATATGAACTTTTTTATCCTGGTTATTATGATTTACAGTAGCCTTAAGAATAAAGGTAGTTGAGAGAAAATAATGTCTCAGTGTAGTGTAGATTCATTTTTGCTCTTGGCTTCATAATTAATACCAGACAAATCTGTAGTGTTAATTCTGGTAGGTATGATTCATATCATATTAGCTAATTTATCATGTTTATAATTTTCCATCACTGTTCTTATTTTTCTTTTGATCACACAGTTATCAATCCATGGTAGCTTGATTTTTAATAGAATAAAATGATCATATAAATCAAACAGAAGTTAACTTTACCTGAGCCACTGGGTAGCTCTTTAAATTCTGAGCTTTTCCTAGCTACATCTTTGTTTTCTATTCTACTCAATAATAATGCACATTAAACCTAGTAGAATTACACCTAAGAATTTCTGTAATCTCTCTTTAACTTTGACAGAAATTCTCTGGGTGGTCCTGGGCAAAGTAGTTAAAATTCTTATTACAGCCACTGGCAAGATTGCAATGAAGACTCAGATGAGAATAATAAATACAAGCATGTAAATGCTAATAGTGCCCAAAAGTCTTGTAGCTTTTGTACGTGAACAGGACTTCATTTCATCTGTTGGATTCATGAAGGCATTAGCACACTGACTCATAGAATGTTGACTTTCATAATATTCAGATCTTATTTCAAGTATGAAGTCCAGAAAGGAAGAATTTTACAGGCAAGTCCAGAAGCTTCTGTTTTTCAATTGATCTGATATCAGGCCTATACAGCCTGATGCTTATTTTCTGCACTTCTAAACTGTTGATTTACTCATACACAAAAAGTCAGAGAGAGTAACAGGCATGGCTTATTTACTTTTAATTCTGTTGAGCTAGATTTGTTGCTGATAAATAGCTTTGTAAATGCAGATGTTTTTCATTCATGATTTTCTAGTATTTTAATTCTAAAATGACCCATATGACTCCAATGATGGTGGCATAAGTGGTAGAAGTGCCACTCTGCTACACAGGAGGCTCGAATCCCAGGGGTTGGACTCGATGACCTCTAAGGTCCCTTCTGACCCACATGAGACTGTGATACTGTGATATATCTAGAAGTTAGTAGTAAATTTAAACAAACAAGCAAAAATTCCAGTCTTTTGCATGCCACAACGGTCTTGGCATAAAAATCAATAAAATAAACATTATAAATTTATTTATTTTCTCTAGAAATACAGCTAAACAGGTTTCAGTGGGATGGAAATATGAAGGCCCAAAAGATCAGTAAAACTGTATTCTGATGTGCTTAATGAAATCACCTAGTTTCACAGTTATATTTTTCATTTACATTTTATGAACATAGAAAGTATGTATTCCACAGAGTGTAAATAAACAACTACATTTAAGCCATCTGTGAGTAAGATTTTATGAGATCTTTTGCTTAACTAAGCAATTTTCTATCAGAGTAACTGAATTTCATAAGATTTTATAAGTCATAAGTTTATCTAATACTTATAAAAGGTAATCATATTACTGAATCTCATAGCATTAATGTAGAGCAGCACTAACATGACACAGAAATAATTTAATTTTATAGAAAGGCTTGCATTTTGCTTTATTTTTCCTCAGAAATTTTAGTACCATTTGTTATTTCTCTTAATACTTTCTACAGTGGGAACTATTTCACAGAGCAGCCCTAGAACTGCCAGTATTTTCAGTGGATAGATGCCTTCACAGTGATTATGAAAGATTAGAAAGATTTATAGCTATTTCACTTTCTTATTTATTTGTTTGTTTGTTTGTTTCAGTGCAGTGGGTAGCTTAAGTATCTCTAAAATAGTCAAGGTATAATTTACCAAAATATTTTTCAGCCTTTATTTTAATTAAAAACAAGTCAGCAATATGTAAGTAAAAATCTAAGGCTGACACCAGCTTATATAGAAAATGAATAATAAATTTAAATGTACGGACTACTAAATTGAATATATTTTATCAGAACTTGACTCCTTTATAAAGCAGTTCAAACTCGATTTCCTGAGTCAGTTTTCTTTGCTATAGTATATTACTTGTTAAAGGTGAGGGGGAAAAAAACAACAGTAATGTGCTTATGTATCTGTTTCCCTGAATCAGGAAATAAAATTTTCAGCTATATTCCCTTGTTAAAAAGAAGACCTGGTATCAAGAGCATCCCTTGCTCCTGACTACCTCTCTAGAAGTGTGTGTTTCTGCTGATCACTGACGGATTCTTTGGATACCCATGTGAATCATAACTAGAGATTTTTATTTTTTTTTTTAATTTATTTTTTTGTGTGTGTGTGCTGTGCTGTGCAGATCACACATTTGTCCCCACATTTTTTATCTCTTTGCTAGCTAAAATAATAGTAAAAAAAAAAAAAAAAAAAAAAAAAGATATATATATATATATATATACAGTGTGCTATCAATGAACTAGTAGACTCAGCCCTAGACAGCCCTCATACTTGATTTATTGGTCTTGGTACTATTGCTTTTGAGGGAGGAAGTCTGAAATGCACCATGTAGTGAATTCACATGCCTCTAGTTCTTATATTTTAATGGCACAATTAAATTCTTTCCTTATAAGGTCTTCTTTTAATGTTCCTTGATTGTTCAAGGATCAGTGTGGCACTGCTTTTAAAGACAATTTTTTTTCTGACTAAATTCCCTTTCGTGATATTTCTATCTTATTGTATGACAGCATTGCACATGCTATTACAGCATTTACAACCTTGTTTGAATGTAGGAGCTCTGGGGTTACAGAGAATGCACAACACACTTATTCTTTTCCTTATGTGAGCTACTGAGGGAAAGTGAAAAATACTGCAGAATGGGGAGCAGAACTTGGGAAGTGTCCATTAAATAAATAAATAAATAAATAATAAAAAGCTACAACCTCTTTTTTTTTTTCCTCTCATTTTTTCCCTCTGGCATGCGTGGAGTACCTTTTGCTTCTCCTATTTTCTCAGAAGTGTCAGGTCTGCTGTGGTTGTGTTCTGCACTGAAGCAAAGAGTCACATCAGCGAGGAAAGAGGTAACCCCTATCTTAGGAACTACTGGGTGTCATTCCCTTCCTGTGGCAGCAGCAGTGGCTCTGATATGCTGGGGATGGGGCAGGAGCACAAGTGTCACACTCTGCAATCTCAAAAGCAGCCCCTAAGTGCAGTTCTCAGGAGTACTGCAAACAGAGAGGGCAAGCAGAGTGTGGAGCATCAGTAAGAGCGTGGTCCTGCAGACTGTTCTGACAGGACAGCAGGGAGGACAGAATATCCCTCCTCACTTGGCAGATCAGCTTAACTACTGTCTGCCTCTCAGAAAATAAATCTAGTCATAGTCTCTGCGAGAGGCAAAGGGGTCTCTCCAAAATGAATGTGGCAACTGAGACCAAGTGCCTGGCCAGAAATGCAGCTATTTGTGTCTCTGGCTGCAGCGAGTGCCTGAGCCTGTTGCTGCCACCACAGGATGGTATAGATTCCACCTGTATGTGTTGTGAGAAGATGGACAATCTGCTAAGACTGCTGACAGAGCTCGCAAAGAGGTAGGGAGATTAAGGGAGTCAGAGCAAGAGACAGGCTGGTGTAGTAACTCCCTGCCATACCTATGAGAAGAAAGGCAATGGGGTGAAACACTCCAAATACTGATGGATTCTTGCCCTGTCATCATAGGGTAGAGAGAGGGGACCTAAGCAATGGGAAGAAATGGAAACAGGCCTCTGCTCAGCATCACCTTCTCCCTATCTACCTCTATTCTCCAGGTGCCCCTATAAAATGGGTTTGAGACTTCGGAACACAATGGACAGATAAATGAGGATGTGGTGAATGGTGCACCCAGGAATTTTTCTAGGGTGAAGCAGTCAACTTCATGCCTTAAAACTGCCTCTGCCCAGAAAGTAAGAAAGGTAACTGTTGTAGGTGACTCCCTTTTGGGAGAAAGAAGGGCCCCATATGGGAATAGGACCCCACCAGCAGAGAAGCATGCTTCATCCCTGGAGTCAGTGTCAGGGACATTACTAGAAAACTTCCCGGTCTGGTTCAATCCTCTGATTTTTAGTCCTTACTGATAGCTCAGGCTAGCAGTGATGAGGCTAGCAGTGATGTGCTTTGATTTGTCTTGTCCTGTTACTGGGCACCATTGAAAGGAGTCTGGCTTTGTCTTCTTTGCTCCCTCCCAGCAGCTGTTTACAGACAATTATATGATCTCCCCTAAGCCTCCTCTCTTCCAGGCTGAGCAGTCCCAAATCTCTCAGCTGCTTCTTTCAGGAGAGATGCTCCAGTCCCTACATCATCCTGATAGCCTTCAATGTCTGTCTTGTACAGAACTGGAGCAGTACAATGATTTTACTAATGATGAGTGGAGGGTAGGATCACTTCTTTTGACCTGACCTGCTGACAATTCTTTGACTAAAGCGGCCCAAAACACCTACACTGTTCTTCACAGAAAGGACTGATTTCTGATTCATGCTCAACCTGATGTCTACCAGGACTCCTAAGTCCTATCTGCAGAGCTTCTTTCCAGCTGAGTGGGCACTATGATGTACTGTTTTTTGTCTTCAGTCTGGGATAATTTTAAACATTTACTATCACTTTTTATACATTTTTCTTTCTTATTTAGTCTATATCTCCATGTTGCTTATAAATTTACTATATGTTGTCATGGTTTTATAATTTTGTTATTGATATTCCACATCATAATATCAAGTAAAGCATGGGGAATTAAAGAGTTAATATTCCAGTTCTGTGGACTGACAGCCTTCCAGATACCGGTTCTCAGAAGAGAAGAACTAAATATCCCAGAGGACTTCACATTCAGTGAGGAAGATAAGCCAGGGGAGGAAGTCATGGGGTCTCACTCTCTGTCTCTGTCTCTTGCTCACGACCTGGCAGTGTGAGTATGCTCCACAGCCATACACCTTCAGTTCAAAGTAGGCCTTACAGTTTCAGACTTATTTTATTTATTAGCCTCAGTTTTAATTAGATTGTATTATGTTGTGTTATCTTGCATTCCAATATCATATTTAGCAAAATTAAGTTTTCCTCCTTAGACTGTTGCCACTGTTCTGTTTTTGGATCCAGTTCCCACCTCCCTACCCTCCCCTTTTCCCTTCCCATTTTTGTGCCAGGGGGCCTAACGGCCTGCTGCCCCATGTCATGGGTACAGATTGATCTAGATAACTCCTTGTCATTGTGATGCCTTTTGCATATATTAGATACTTGGTATTTGTTTTCTTTTTCTGTCCTAAGACTAGTTTTGTCCAGTTTCAGTTTTGTTTGTCTGTAACTGACCTTTGATGAACTGTTAATATCAGTGGGATTTCCGCTACTTTTTTTCTTATCCTTGCACTGAGTGTATGAGGACACCCTCCTATTCACATCTGTGTTTACTCCTGTGTTTGTACTCCTCAAGGCCTCTACACTGCATAATTAAGATAGAATGTTACTTTTCATAGAATAAATGCCTTTTATTGCTATATGTAGCAAACTATGGTTTTACCATACAAAGATTACAGTGATCTTTGTTTAAATTTCTACGAATTTAAACTCTTCTCTTCTCTTCTCTTCTCTTCTCTTCTCTTCTCTTCTCTTCTCTTCTCTTCTCTTCTCTTCTCTTCTCTTCTCTTCTCTTCTCTTCTCTTCTCTTCTCTTCTCTGGGATGTTCTTTGTTACTTCAGTACTTTGATGCTCTTCAGTCTAAGTATAAAAGAGGCTTTTAGTATGTATTTTCTGATAGTATTTTACTGACTTCTGTATACTTATTATTATTATTCTGTATACTTATTTATTCCCTTTGCTACCATAATGCGACTTCCTTTTTTTTTTTTTTTTTTTTTCTTTTTTTCTGTCTCTTCCCCACCCCACCCCCAAACGGACTAATTGTCAACAAACTCATCCATCTATCATTCTGTACATATATTTTAAGATATATATTATTACATTTTCTGAATGTGATTCAGTGGGTTGTAATTCAGGCTCATTTATCAATCAAGTAAAACCATAACAGAGCTTGAAATATGCAGGTGGGCATATTTACTTTTTCAGTCTTAGGAACCATATCTACTTGTTGTATCAGATCTCTTGGTTTTGGTTGTCTTTATCATCCGCAAAACTAGCCGCGGTTTTCACTAGAATGTTACCTTGGATATGTGCTTAGCTATCAAAACCATTTTTCCCCATTTAAAAAAAAAAAAAAAAAAAAAAAAAAAAGTTCTACTTCTTACAAACAAACAGATCGATTTGTCTGCTTACTGTCTAAATAATTCAAGCTCCCGTGTCCGTGTCTCTGTGGTCTTCAGAGAAACAGATGTGAGACTCCTTGGCCTGTAGCTCCTCAGGTCTTCCTTTCTCCCTTTACTGTAAATGAGAGTGATGTTTCCTTGGTGCCAGTTATGAGGGACTTCAGCTGACAGCCATGACTTTTCAAATATGACAGAGTGTCTTGGCAAGCACATAAGCCAGTTCCTTCAAGACCCTGGGATGCATATCATTCGGACCATAGACATTCAGCCTCATAAGGTGCTCTCAGACTCTTCACTTAAAGGGAGAGGCCTGGCCCCTGCTTAGAAATTCAGGAAAAAGAGAGGCATGAGGAACATTAGCCTGACTGGCTGAAAAGACTGTGGAAAAGAACTCACCGAGTACCTCAGGCTTCTCCATGTTTACTGAAGCCAGGTTTCCCTTCTCATTTGTCAGAGTGCGTACACACTCCTTGGCTTGCCTCTTCTGATCAGTGTATGTATAGGACCCCTTATTTTTTTTTACATCCTGTACCAAGTTTACTTACATCCGCACCTTGACATTCCTGATCCCATCTCCACACACCCAGACAGTACCTCTATATTCTTTCCAGGACACTCATCTCTGCTTCCACTGCCTGAACATTTCCTACTTATCTCTCAGTTTGACCAGCAAGTCCTTGCTCAGCCATGCTCATTTCTTGCCTCTTCTGCTTGATTTCTTATGCTAGGGGTGAAGAGCTCTTGCACTCTCAGTAAAGTGTACTTAAGAAGCTCCCAGCTCTTGTTCTGTTCTTATTCCTAAGGGTAATTTCCAAGGAGGGTCAGTAAGATGATGTTTCACAGAATATGAATAGTTGTGCTTTATATATATATATATATATATATATATATATATATATATATATATTACACACACACATATATATTATATATAATTTAAATATATATATATATATATAATTTACATACATAAGTTAGTACATACATACAATGTTCAGAACATGTTAATTTTATAAATATACCAGAAATCACACACAGAATATCAGGATCACCAAGGTTGCAAAAGACGTACAAGATCATCCAGTCCAACCATCAACGAATCACCAATAGTTCTCACTAAACCATGTCCCTCAACACAACACCCAAACATTCTTTGAACACCTAGAGGGTCGGTGACTCCACCACCTCCTTTCATTTTTGTGTCGTCTCTCCACCCACCCCCCCCCCCCAACTCATTTTACCAATGTATTCTTAAAATAGAGATCCAATGAAATTGAAACCATGTGACACCCTCACATTATTGCAAATATAAGAAATCACACAATAAATTATGATCAATTGTATGATGGAATTTATCTGTGGTAGTCTGATGTATAGCCAACGGATATGAAGTAGCAAATTATAACTGATGCAGGACTCAAGTGAGCAGAATTGTCCTTTATAGTCTTCATCACGCTGTCTGTTGGCACCATATATAATGTTACAGATACTTTTCTGAGCCAGTTATTTCAGAGAAAATAATCCGGGATGAAGTTGCTAAGTAATGTTAAAAGAAACAAATAAAAAACACTACTTTGTTATAGAAATAGTGAAATACGACTCCTTTGGATATAAAGCTTTCAGTGACTAGCTTAAACTAAGAGGACTGCTTAAAAGAAGTGATATCCCCTATTATATTATATTGGCCTACAAAGTCAGAGGTTGAATAACCTGAAGTTAAGCTGAAATATAACGGTTGAATCATCCCACTGATATTGTTACATATTGTTTCTCTGTGATAGATGGCATCAGAGGGGCAGTCTGACAAAATATTACCTGATATGGAAGTACATACGAGCATACGAGGCAAAGGTAAGTGAATTCTGTACATTAAAAAAAAAAAAAAAAAAAAAAAAATTACACCCATTGACAGTTCTTGCTGAATGTTTATGGAGACCAAACAGTCAATGCTAACACAGTGAGGCAGTGGTTGGTGATTTTCATCAGTGGTGACAATAACAGTAACAGTAGATCACTTCTGCTCATACAGATTTTTACTTGGGGAATGCAGACTCTTGTTCATCGCTGGCAAAAATGAATAGCTAGTGATGGTGAATATGCTGGAAAATAGTGTTTTGTAGCTCAGAATGTGCTCTATCAAATAGTGTTATTGTACTCTCTGTATCTGTTGTAGTTTTCATATAAATAAACAGGAGGCACAACTTTCAGAGCTACCATATAACATCTAGAGTTCAACAAGTTTATTTATTTAGTAAAACTGTATATTTTCCACAAGTAGGAATACAGTAAACAGTATCAGTGTTAGGAACACACAGAATCTTTCAGTTTGTTTTCCGACATAAGTACCTATGCTCACTTTTGCTACATATTCAGCAGTATTTGCAAGCAACTCACTACAAGTGTCAATATTGTGGGAAGACTGCATACATAATATTCTTTATGCATGAGAGTTAGTTGGAGTTGCTCTTCTGATGTGATGCAACTTGAATACTGTATCTAACACAAAGTCTTGTTTTCTTTACACAATGCTTACTTGTCACAAGCCACACTTTCTGTATCATACTGCAACTGAACCCCTGTGAGCACAAGAAAGAGAACAAAACATAAAATTAATGTATGAATAAGTATGTTAGTGCTGCACTGCAGTGAAGCACTGAGAAAACTTGAACAAGGTCTGAGTTATCTGCCTCAAAACGGACTTAATTTGAAAGCAATAAAACAAGCATTTGTACTATGCAGTGATTTTAGTAAAAGAAGAACCTGGAAGTAAAAATTCAAATAAGTTCTTAGCTCTTTACTTCAAAATTGACTTAATTTAATGAAGTAAAGCTCTTCAAATAAATAAATAAATGAATAAATAAATAAAGTGTTTTACTTTGCAATAAGTTTGCAATAAGTTCCACTATCTTAATAAATGTATAAAAATGAACACGCTGTTTGTTTTTGTTGTTGCTGTTGTGTTTTTTTCCCACCAATAACTGCAAATGTGACGATTTTTTACATTTGAGTTACATAATTTCAAATATCAATAATTTCAATATCCATATTTCAAATGGATAAAAATTTATAAAGAGAAATCTCAGTATCTTCCAACACAACCCATAAATAAAATGTTAATTTGGCTGTCATAGGTACAATATTCAATTACTTTTGAACATAGCATATTTTCAAACTAGATGATTGAAGCTCCACATCAGAAGATCTTAAACTAGAAGTTCATTTTTAACACTGTAATTATAGGAAGGTGTAATGTGCGTGTGGTTGCTTTTGTCTGTTTCTGGAAGAGAAGTTACCTTTCAGTTCTTGTAAATCAAAAGTTATCTTTCTGAAGTTTAATAATAAAAACCACAAAAACCCTGCTGTCTGAACCAACTGGAAACCTTAAAACAGTATTGATTAAGAAGGAGTGCATTAATAGAGAGCAAGTATCATTATTTTTGAAGATTTATTTATTTTTATCACTGACATAGGATTTGTGTCCCAATGAAACTCATAAGAGAACTGTATGATGATAATATTTGGGGGTTTTAATCTTTTTAATCTTTTTTTCCCCCCTTCCCCTTCTTCTCTTCCCCCTCCTCCGCCCCCCCCCCCCCCCCCCCCCCCGTTACTGGATGGCTAAGGCTAAGCATGGATAAGGCTACTGGATAAGCATGATTTCCTTTTGTTTGAATTTTGCCCTTAAAGCATGATTACCCCTATGTTGAGTGATCTAAAGAGGATGTAAAGTACTAACAGAGCCCTCCATACTTCCTCCCTTTCCTCCAGGTTTGTCTGCTTGTATTCAGGATCAATTTTGACAGTGAATTTAAATATTATGAGAAGTACCCCTTTCTTTTTGTTCAGCAGCTGCTGCAGAGCTCTTCTGTTCACAAGACATTTAACTAATTTATGACGCATAACAAACCATCAATCAGTGAACTATGTATTCGGAATCAGCATTGGCAGTACTTTAATAAACTGCAGTACTACCTATGATGCTCTGAAAGTAATGACCCCCATTTATTTCCATGGAAACTACAACAGAGAACAATAGCACTATTTGATAGAGGAGATTTTCATCTACAAAACAGTGTTTTTCAACAGTCACCACTATTAGCTATGCAATTATTTTATTTTATTTTATTTTATTTTATTTTATTTTATTTTATTTTACTTTTTTTTTTTTTTTCAGTGATGAACAAGAAAGAGCTTGCATGCCACACTCATGAACCAGCAGAGAGAGATGACCCACTGTCACAGTTGCCTCTGTTGAAACACACCATCTACCACCTCACTGAGCTAGTATTCACTGATAGGTCTCCATAGAAGTTCAGAAAGTGCTGATGAGTGTCAGTGGGTGCCATTTTTTGTGCATGTAGGAATTCAATTATGTTCATGCATATTTCCATCTCAGATGCCATTTTGTCAGACTTCCCATATTTTTCCATCTGTCTGATGGCAACAAAATTTAATGGAAGATTGGTGGGAATATTTATCCTCTACTGCTATACCACCAACTTCTGCCTCTGATGTTGTGGACCAACATCAGAGAAAACATACTTCCAAAGATTTTCATAATCACCTTTAACATTCTGTTTACCTGTCCTGGCCAGAACGGTTAGCTTACTCTGTAGTAACTGGAATGGTGTTTATATTTTGGATTTGGAATTAGAATAATGTTGGTAACACAGAGATGTTTTATTTGTTGCTGAGTAGTACTTAAACTAACGCAAGGATTTTTCTGCTTCTCATGCTGTTCTGCCAGTGAGGAGAATGGGGATGCACAAGAACATGGACAACTGACTAAAACAGACCAAAGAGATATTCAACTGTGTATGGCATCATTAAGTTGAGGGAGTAGGACAGGAGAATGTCTTAGTTAGTCTTAAGAAGCCTTTCATCCTTTATCACTGTTGTTTGGGAGAAGCTGGGACCAATTAACTGATTAGAGAAACTGTTAGAGGAATAGGAATGTCTTGTATGTAAAATATATATAAGATGTATATAAGATATGTATATAAGATTTATGCTGAACACAATAAACAGACTATTCTGATGCTACAAGAAACTAAGAGAACTCTCTAACCTAACCAATCTAACTTGTCTGAGCTCAGACAAGTCTCCTTCTCTGGCGATATTCAAGATCTGCCTGGACACCTAGTTGTGTGAACTGGTGCAGAGAACCTGCATGGCAGGGAGGTTGGACACTTGATGATCTCTGGAGGTCCCTTCCGATCCCTATGATTCTGCGATTCTGTGATTCTGTGATTACTGTTGAAACACGGAATACTGGAATTTCCTCCAATAAGATTTTAGATATTTTTTTAGCTTTTTTTTTTTCCTTTCTTTCTTTTTCTTTTTCTTTTTCTTTTTTTTTTTTTTGGGGGGGGGGGGGGGGGGGGGTGTCTTTTTTTTTTTCCCCCCTTTTCTTAATTTATTGCAGTTTCTGAAATTCTTATCTTGTTTGTGAGTTTACTGGCAGCATTTCAGATTTAAATCTGATACACTTCTGTTACATCAGTTGCAGAGATTTTTGTTGTTGATATATAGAGTAATAGTAAACTATTACCACTAAATTAAGTACTGTTTTCTTGTTTGTTTGTTTTTGTTTTATTTTGTTTTGTTTTGTTTCTGTTGCAGAAAGATTTTTGCTTCTCACTAAATGGGAACACAGGAATGGGATATTAATTCTGGGTGCTAATATTTATCACTACTATTCAAAAATGTTAACAGTAGCATACTAACTTTGATGCCTTCAAGAAAATAACCCAAACTCTTAGAAGATCTGATTATATACCTTGGTATGATTTGTTATATTTAGGCTCTGTCCACAGTAGGTTTTCCAAGAGGTGTCTCTAAGCTTCTGACAAGAGAGCAAAGGTTACTGCTTAAGCTTCTTCCACTCTCCATGAGTGCAAATGATTCTTTTTCTCCCATTCTAATGGTTTCCTTGCTTACTGTTCATTAGCTATGATCAAAGAAAAACGTTCAAATGCCTTGTACTGATATTGTTACAGATAGCTCTGCACTCAAAAATCAAAACCAGTGATAAAAGCTTGAAGTTGACTGAATGTGGTTTTTACAAGAATTATCTTCCATTTTCCTTATACTTACTGCTTTTCTTAAAGATACTAAATACCTTCCTGCAATTCCTTGCTAACAAACCTCATGAAAGGCAAGCTCCATGCACCTATTCACATACACAGTAGGTTATTAACTCTCTCTAAGGGAGAAGAAAGATGCTGACTGCAGCTTAGTCTAAGTGGATAATAAGGAAACCAGCAGGAATCTGTATGTTGCTGTGAGGAGACAGGTACAGTAAAGTTTTGATCCTGTATTAGACTGATTGCATCTGTGTCTCCAAAGTGTTGAGCTGAATGCTAGTGAAATGATTTGAACCTTTGTACCAGTTAACTGATCAGTACCATAAATAAATTAGGACATCAGTATGAAAGATTCAAAGTGATAGAAGTTTAGAATAAATGGTTTTCTCAGAAATCAACACTTTTTATAGCATTATGTAAGGATGTAGAACTTACGCATGGGACACAATAAGTGGTTCCTTTGTTTTTTGTTAAAAAATAATATTGTAAACTAGCATATAATTAATATAAATAAGTCTGGTAAAATAAACTCCTTGACAATTGCCTTAGTCATTTTAGTGGCTTGGTGATTGTATTTCATATAATCATTGTGTTTTATGTTCATTTTCTGAACTTTACTAGTTGCTGTTTTGTGGGTAACTGGAAATGAATGCAAGGAAGGAAGGAATGACCAAAGGATGTGTTCAGAAGGAAAAAGTTAGCTTTTCTTTTTCTTTTTTTCTTTTCTTTTTTTTTTTTTAAATGGCACAGAACACTTCTAAAAGAAAGGTGATAACAGAAATATTGACAGACTTCAGGAAGCAAAGAAAAGAATTTGATTTTTAAAACAAATACAAATCTAAACTATCGTATTTCATTTAAGACATTCATTTTGGTGAACTTGAGAATGGATTTTACAGAATTATAGGATAGCTAAGGTTGAAAGGAACATTTAAATATCATTTAGTCTAACACTTTTGTTCGAACATGGTCAGCTAGCATGTTACCACAATCACATCTAGTTGGATTTTGAATATTGCGGCACAGACAGGTTTCAACACTTGTCCAGGCAACGTTTTCCAGTGTGCAAGCAACCTCACTAAAAAATGAAGATTTTTATTTTATTTTATTTTATTTTATTTTATTTTATTTTATTTTATTTTATTTTATTTTATTTTATTTTATTTTATTTTATTTTATTTTATTTTATTTTATTTTATTTTATTTTTTCTGTGTGTTTATATGGCAATCCTTGTGTTTAAATTTGGGCCTACTGTCTCATATCTTCTCACTGAGTACCAGAGTCTGGTTCCATCTTCTTTACACTCTCCCATCATATAATAGTCATAGATAAGAACATCCTTCATCTTCATCTTCATCAGGCTCTTTCATTCTCTAATATTTTAGAAGTTTTAATCCTTTAATCAACCTCTCCTCCCTACTCTGGACTCTTACCAGTAAATCCACACATTTTAGAGAGTAATCTAGAACTGGAGTCAGTACTCCATTTATGGCCTCATTGTATAGCAGAGAGTAAGGATGTTAACAGTATCTTCTGGCAACATTCCTCATGCAACCTAGGAGAATGTTTGTCTTCTAATCCTCAAAGGAATGTTGCTTGATCCTGGTCAGCTTTTCCTTCTACCAGTACCCTACTGTCTATCTTTGCAAAGCTATTTTGCAGGTGAGACTGCAGGATGAATTGATAAATTGAGTTATTTCCTGAAGGTGTACTTCCCACTGTGGAGTTCCTGTCTGCCCATTCTCCATTATTTGGTTTGTTGAGATCTCTCTGAATGATAGCACATCATCTATTCCCAAGTTCTGTGTCTTCTATGAACTTCCTCAGAATGCATGCTTGTCCCCACATCACTAATAAAGTTATTAAATATCTTTGCACTCCACACTCACCCCTGGATTACACCAGTATACCAGTGGTGTTGGCTTACAGCTGGACTTGGTGTTCAGGTATTCTGTTATATGTCAGTTCATATCACTACTCATTTATATAGTCCTACTCATGTACTTAACTGAACACAATTCATTTATCTAACTTATCTAGACAATTACCATGAGATTCTTGATAAAATAATATAACAAATGAAGTGACAAAAATTCAGTGATACATAACTAATAAGTATCTGTCATTGAATTAGGAACCAGTAAATACAAGGTGTATTGGAGTCAAAGATTTATCATGTAGTCCTTGTTTATCAAATTGTAGTACTTAAAACTGTGTTTTATATAGGTGAGCCCCTCTTAATTTGAAACTCCCCCCCACCCCCCAGGGGTTCCAAGAAAAGAGCATGTATGCATTTTAAATTATACCTGCACAGTAGATTTATCACTGTAAATCATTCTGTAAATGTAAAAAGAAATTCTTAACTGAGTGCACAGAATGTGTTTTAATGCATGTTTTTTCCCCTCTAGGCCAAAAAAGCCCCTAATTTGAACTCAAAATTGACAAATTTTTAAGATGGTTCATGGATGAGTAGGATTCTATAGCTGGCAAAAAAAAAAAAAAAAAAAAAGACATCGATAACACAGAAGGCCAGAGAAATGATGAAGTTGGGAATGTGAACATCTATGTAGCATTGCAGCCCTGTGATGGAAAGGTGTAAAGACTTCATTTTTCTTTATATAATATCTTTGCTATCTATGAATGTATTGGTCAACTGTAGGAAAAGAGAAGCTGTGGTGTAATTATAATGTGGCTAAAACAGTTCTAGACAGTAAAGATCATATGTAGATGTAAATTCGTGAACTAGCAGTGAGCTAAATAACTCACTAGATCAAGTGTCCACTAAGTACACTGTCAGTGGAGGGGTTTTTTTTTGTTAATGCTGTGGGTTTTTGTTTGGTTGTTTGCTTTGCCACATATATTCTATACATTTAATACTTTCCTAAAAATGTGTCAGTTGATAGCAAAGACTAGATTTTCTATGGAAGATTATCTAAAAGCTTTGTAATCACTGTGGGCGCTTAACAGTTGAGATATACAATCCAGTAAAAAAAAAAAAAAAAACTTAAAAAAAAAAAATTAGTCTTCTTCATGAGACAAGTCAACTGTTTAATTCTTGAAAATCAGTTTGCTTAAAGAAGACAGTTTTTTGTTGTTTTTTTTTTTTAATTATAACTATTTTTATCATATTATATTTTCTTGTGTGTAGGAGAAGTATGGATACAGTCTCAGACACAACAGCGCACTGAGCAGTTAAACAGTTTCTTAAGCTGTGCACCATTGGGCTGATGTGAACTGACAGTGCTTAAGCCCAGGTGTCACTGTCCAAGATGCACATTGACAAAAAATGTGGCTTGACAGATCTTATTGCTCATATTGCTCAGTTTCACCTCACCATACAGAATTCTCTTGCAAATCAGGAAATGTTGAGGGGCTATTATTGTAGTATGAAAAAAGTTCAAATTCATCAAGACATCGTCTGCGCCTGTAGATTCTCATAATTGCTATAAATAGACTCATCCATTCTCTCTAGTTGCTTCCTTTTCCTTCTACAACTCTATGAAGATTATACATCAAATCTATATTGACTTTATATTGATATGCTGACTTTAATACATTTTTTGAATGATGAAATTAAGGGTTCAGGAACATTTTACAATTCGGAAATAGCTGATTATCCCATAATGCCTGTTAAATTGAGAATTGACTATATGGCCACTAAAATATCCCAAGTATTTTGATTATCAATAAATAAAATTCAGAAGCCTGCCTAAATTTTATTTCTATTAAGATACAGAACTACTAATTAAGATTCTGATATTTCACAGTTATATTTTTGTTGTTGCTTAATTTCAAATTTAGACTACACATGCTGTATCAATAGATGATCAGTAGATTATCAGTAGTGCTGGGTGAGGAGATGTACTTTGTTTTGTACAAAACAACTGGGTCTGCTGCCTCTGATTAGTAAATAAAAGAGCTGTAATAGTATAAAAGTTGTAATTTGATATAAGAGAAGTGTACAAGATCAAAATGTAGAAGTTGTGTATAAATATAAAATATCTATAATATATCTATAATATATAATATAAAGCAGAGTTTAATAGAATACCAGTTCACAGGGTAGAGCATGAGTTTAATATTTGAGTGAACACTCTTTAAAATTGTAATGTTTGTATTTAAATTAAAAATTAAAAAAAAAAATAAAATAAAAGTCATGAAGCCTTTCTGTAAAATATCCTAATCTCCAAGGGGGATGTGTGTGTGGAGGGGGGTAGGAGGGAGTTAAGGGGAAGAAAGAAGAAGAAGAAAAAAGTGTTTTATGCTGATAGGAAAGCATTAAGAAAATCTCCAGAAAAGAGCTGTACACATGGAGATAATGTAAAGCTAGCAAGGGAAGTGTGAGACAGCATTAACAGAAGAACCATACTGAGTTATCCACTTTATATCTAGGGTTCTTTCATTGCATGAGCATGCAGCACATAGTAAAAAGAAACAACATGCCATATGTAAAATTTAGGCATACAAGGATCATGAAATAGAGGTTGTGGTGAGTCAGTGAAGAACAAAAATAGATGGCATTTGTGCAATTGATGGTTTGACGATAATATGACAAGTGGAGAGGTAGAGAAACCTGAACTGTCAGTGACATTAACCACACAGAGCTGAATTTCCTAAATACTATGTGACAAGTTAAGAGCAATACTACAAAGTGTAGCAGACAGCTACACACCACCAGAAACATAACAGGTGAGAAAGATATAGCTTGAGTATTCAGTGATGCACATTATCATCATATCAAACCTAAGCAAATGTGTGTTACATCAAGTACCACAGGTATCAGTAATAACTACATAGTATTGATTCTATATTGCTGTGTATTCACAGCTCATTCACAATGTAGATTTTATCAATTTTTTAAAAAGTCGTAGGTATTCAAAAGTGGGCGTAAAGAAGTTAGAGACAGGACCAGCAATGGAACAAGAGGCAGGAGGTGCAAGCTGGAACATGAGAAAATCCAGTTAAGTATAAGGGGAAAAGAAAATCATGACTGTGGACAAGAAATGGTATAGGTTGTCCAGAAACAGCCAGTGGTGTGCCCTTCCTTGGAAATATTCAAGACTTGACTGGACTCAGTCTTGAGAAACTTCATTTTATTAGACCTATTCTGAGCGGGATTTGGAGTATAAGTTATCTGGATTCTGCTCCCAACCTAAACAGTGCTAGTTCTAATATAAATTATTTTTAATTTCATTGTACTTCTGTGATTGTGATGGTAGAAGGACTTAATAAAACATACTTTGTAGGAACAAAAACATACAGGATTTGTTGTATACAGGTATTAGTATGTATACAAGTATTAGGGAATTCAAAACCCACTCTGTTTGTTTTTAATATATACTTTGGATGATTCCTCAGTATTTTTCACTAGTTTTCCTGTTTAGGTATTTGTATTGCACGCCTGTCAACTCTGTATTATCCAGCAATACAACTACAAACCATTTAACGGATTAACCAGGCTCCAGCATTTCTGGCAGATGTCCATGATACAAATTTCATGTTTCTGTCCTCAGATGTTTCTCTTCATGCTGGACACTTTTTATAGAGATGAAGATACTATATATGGTTTATAGTTTACACACCTTGATACTAACAACAGTTTTGCTTTCCTTGTCTCTCCATACTAACTTACAAAATCATGAGTTCTCTGGAAAGATAAAATGCAATATGTAAAAAGTTCTAAAGACAGATGCATTGATAGTCGCAAGAAGTCACAGAGTAAAAAAATAAAAAACAAAAAACAAACAAACAAAAACAAACAAACAAAAATCTTTACAATTAACAGTCCTAAGGTTTCTTTTTCCTTTTACAGTAGTGGAGATAGAAAGATGGAAAGAACAGTGACAACAGTGATTATTAAAATAAAAGCAAATTACTATAAGATGCACTTTACATTGATTACTATGAAGAAATGATCACTTTACTGTCTAAGTTTTTATGACCTTTGTGCTTACATTTATCTTATGTTTCTCTTTCAAACAAACAACATATCTTTCTTCCAGTTTATGTTTACTTTTTCCTCCTCTTGCAATTTTCCATCATAACAATTTTATTTTTTATTTTATTTATTTTTTTTTTTCCCAAATTCAACTGTTTCAATTAGCTTGTGGACTCAAAGTTTCTTTACCATCTACACTTTGGACACTTATAGTACAAAATACCAGCTCTTTATGATTTGGTTTTACATTTTCTCTCCTGTGATATATTAAACCTTTGTAGTCTTGTAAAATAATCATATTTCATTCTTTCCTGTGTACTGATTAGACACTGATACCAATCACAGATATAGGAAGATTTCTGCATACTTAATCATGCTTAATTAGGGATCTGGATTCAGACTCTTTACCTATACTGATAAAATGTGCAGATAATGATCTGTACTTCTCGTTCAGTCATGCTGAACTGATATTGTTGCATATTTTAAGTATATTCATTTTCCTAACCATTCCAATAAACAGAACAAATATATTGACTAAAGGACTCTAGCAAATCTGTTTTATCTTGATTTGTCCAAATTTCATGAAGACTACCAAAACAGTAAAATTATCATAGAAAGCAGAGGTCTTAATCCTAATATCTTTATTAGCAAGGAAAAATCATCAGATTGGGATCACAAAATAGATTCAGTATTTGAGAAACAGAACTGATTAGTGAGTGAGAAATGTGATCCTAAGTTGCAAGGTTACACTTGGATCAGCTCTTTGGATTAGCTGTTTCTTTGAAATTTTGTTTTATTGAAATAGGAAACAAATATTATCCATGAATTCAAAACTGAGTAGATAATAGTTGAATATGATTATTGTCAGCCACTCTTCCTAGCTTTGTACCATCATTCACTGTGTTACAGAAAAGCTATAGGAATATTTTATTCAAGTAACTTCACTCTTCTGACCAGCACTAAGGATTACATTATTCATTTGTCCCTCCTCGCCGTTAAAATATATTTTTAAAGTTCCCTGCCTCGGAAACCATTAAATATTAAGCAGAGTGCAACCTTGGATTGATACTACTCAGTTTCAATCTTTAAAGAAATAATTTCAGAGCTTTTACCAGAAAAAGAAGCATGGTTTGAATAAATTCCTCTGCAAAGTATATCTATATGGTCTGCTAATACTAAAATTTCTCTGGAACAAATACATCAGCTCAATACATTTTGTTTAGAATACATGTTATACAGTATCTGTGTTACATGGAATACTTTAAGGTTTACTATTTTATTTGGATGAGTAACCAAAAAGAACAAATGAAAGAGGGGGGGGGAAAAAAAAAAAAGAGAGAGAGAGTTAGAACAAACTGAGAAGAATATGACAAAAATCTCTTTTCTTTAGTTCTCACCACTATATGGAAATATATTGTTTTTTGTTTTGTTTTGATTTGTTTCTTAAGCAAAAGAGGTTCACTTTTGAATATTTTTGTAACAATAGGACACTGAATTAAATATTAGATTATATTTATTCTTTGGCTCTTTTAATTGGACAATTACAACCCTATAAAATTAGTCAGAAATTATTTTCATGTTTTCTTTTGGTTACAAAAAATAAATAAAATAATAAACTTCATGTTGTTTAAAAAGAATTAGCCTACAGTCACATCATGTAAAGGAGCCTATCGTATCATTTGGGAAAATGGTTTTGCTTACCAAACCAAACAAAAAATAGCATCAGTTGTTGTGACTTCCAGTTAAAACTATACCTATAATAGATTTCCTTAGATCCTTAATTCCTCGTCCTCCTCTCCAAGTCTCCTACATCACTTTCATGGTTTAATCTGTCATCATTTAACACAGTCATCTACTCTCTTACTTGTGGGATGGGGGAGAGAATTAGAAATGGAGATGCATGAGCTTAATATGTAAAGTAAAATCATGAGCAGAAGAGAAGTCAAACAAATAATCTATTCACTGTGGCAAATTCCCAATAGCAGGCAGGTGTTTGGCCACTTCCAGGAAAGCAGGATTCCATTATGTGCAACATGTTTTTTTTGGAAAGACAAACACTATAACTCAAAATGACCTTTCTTCTTTCCTCCGAATTTTATTGCTGAGAAATAAAATTATATTTCATGGAGTAACCCCTTGGTCACTTTGGGTTAGCTGTCAGTTGACCTCTTTCAGATTACTGATGCTGCTTTGTTAAGAAATAATGGAAATCCACATCTTTCTTTTCCAGTAGAGAACATGTTTTCTCTACTATTTCCCTCTCAGTCCGTAAATTATTTTACTTTCTGTTTTCTTACATAACAGTTTTATTCTGTATTATATCCCACATCACCCTCCCTTATCTGTTCATTGTTTTTGGACTGAATACATTTCCAAGACACGTTGGAAAAGTGTCATTTCTTTCTCTTGACTCCTTCATCATGTATGGGCATTGACCAGCAATTTTTAACTGTTGCCATCTTATAAAAATGCATAGTTAAAATTCACATTCTTGCAGACGGTTAACATTCAGTTTGGTGTAATGAGTATTTGTATGCCTCACACTGAATGATGCATTCACTGTAATATTTAGTGACATATTAGATGTAACTGAAACAGATGGGCTCCTTCTGCATGTATATACACTTCACATACGGTCTGAATTCACATTATGAAGATATTGATTTACACTGAAAAATTATCCTTAAAATAAGGAGTTTGGCAGTTCCCTCCCCGCTCCCCCCCCCCCCCTCAAATATGAGTATGTAAATAGTTTCAATGATTCGTAAAATGAAATGTGGATGAATAATCCAGATATATATATTTTTTTTCTAATCTCTGATGAGAATTCTCTCCATGGAATCATATAGTTGTTTGACTTGGAAAGGATCGTCTATCATCTAGTCAAACTCCCCTGCAATGAACAGGGACACCTGCGGCTGGATTGGGTTTCCCAGAGCCTGGTCCAGCCTCATCTTGAATTTCTGCAGGAAGGGGACAACCACCACCTGTCTGGGCAACCTCTGTCAGTGCCTCATCATCCATACTGTAAAAGAACTTCATTATATCCAATCTAAAGCTCCCCTCTTTTAGTTTGTAACAATTTTCCCATGTCCAACCACAACAGACCCTGCTAAAACCTGTCTCCAGCTCAACCATGTCTTAATTTCTGCAATGTATGCAATAAAGAATAATTTCCGCATTTCATTAAAAAACAAAAAAAAAAGGAAAACTATGTTGAGATTTCTAAATTAACTGCTAAAATTAGAAAATGCATTTTGTTGCAATCTTCAATTATTTGATTGTGTATCAGCTAATTATTTATTAGTTAAGTAACTAAACTTGTTTAATTAAACATATATGTTTTTACAAAAATGAAAAATAAGATCTGAATTATTTGTTAAAGAATCTCGAGAATAAATAAATAAATAAATAATCACATTTTGTTGAAAATTTCCACAAAAATGTCAAATCAACTATGAACTCAAAAATACTTCTAATTGGAAGACAATGTTATCTACAGGCAACATATGGAAGTAATTATACATACTAATGATTGCAATGGTTATAATTCTGTATAACATATACACAGGCCTATTTGAAGATATCTCTTTTTTAAATCATTATTTACCCTTAAATGTAAGTACATTCAGCCATTATGGTTGAGTTTTTGAATTGTTTTTGAGAATAGCTGTGGAAAAGTTAGATACTATACTCCTGATTTTAAAGCTCTCATAACAGTTTAATCTATTGTATATTGGAATTAAAATTTTTATTATACAAAAATTTAAAAACTTGTATTTTTAATAGTCAACCCCCCCTGCGCCTCCCCCCCCCCCAAAAAAAAAAAAAATAGTATGTGTTTTCCGCTTTTTAACTCTTACCTAACTATGCACATTTATATCAATATGAATGCAGATTTTTATTTTAGGGATAACAAATGATTACTGTGTAATGTCTTTAAATAATGCAAATAGAATAAATATGTGATGATATAATTACTGTGAAACAGTTGGAGCTGTATAGTATGAAACTCTGGAATATAAATGAAAAAAAAAAAAAAAGTCAGTTACTAATTCTGACACTTAGTGAGATGATACACATTTTAATATTCATAGCAAAAGATTATTCTTGGTCATTTTTTATGATCTTTTAAATAGTCTATTATTTACAGTTGACAGATTTTACAACACAGGTACTTTTTTTTTTTTTTTTAAATTTTTTTTTTTCAAAATCATAAGTGTACACTGAGGAATTAGGTATAATATACTAGGACACAAATATTACGTGTTTGAAAAAGATCCCTAATTTCTGCATTTTCTTTGTTGTGTCACAGAATTGTTTACTTTTGATTTGTATTAATATACTATACAAGTTTGAAAGTGTGACCAGTTTGTCAGATGCATTAAGAAAATCTATTTGCATCTAACCACAATGAAAAAAAAAATCACTGCTTATATCTTTGATATATATCCAAAATGTGTCATAGGAATTATTTAAGTATTTGAAAAACACTAGGAAGATGCTTCACAGTAGCACATATGTCTGAGTGTGCATTTTAATATTATAATTTAATAATATAATTTAATATTATAAGCTAAGAAAATGCTTTACCTTGCTTTTTCAAAGTTTCTAAATATTACTATACAGTCAAACAGACTGTTTTGTTTACAAAGTAAGGCAAAACCACATCTCATTTTGGGATTAAACTCCAGTTGGCCTATTGCTAACACACCTTTTTCTGCAGTCCACACATAATTTGCCAGTAAGCCAGTGTTTTTATTTATTTATTTATTTATTTTAATTATAAAGCATAGGGATCTCAGATGCAGTCGTTTCAGATAAGCTGCTGATATAGTCATCCAGGAAGTACAACTCATCTGATTTGCATACTTGTGATTTTTATGTTTTTCCTATACAGTAAATCTTAGGTAAAGTTTCAACATAACCAATAATACTCCAGAGAAATCGCCTGAATCCTAAAAATATCACTCCATTAACATCTGTATGTACTGAATGCATAGGTTTGCAGAAAAGACAAAGCCCCATCCTGTAAGATTTTGAATGTCTTTACATGTAGAACCTTGCATTTCATACTAAAATTAACAACAATCATAGGATCAGATGCAACTGTAGATTGGTATTCATCAGTACTATTTAAAGCAAATTTAAACAGTCTTTACACTGATCCAAATAATATACTAAATACTTCTATAAGTGTCTTATATGCAGATGCTTACTTTTATGCTATTCTGTATTTTTTTATTGTGCCAGAAAAATACTACCAGACAGCTATTTCTGCCCAATAGACTATGACTACCTTATCTTCCAAAAATACAGTGTAATGGTTTTAACATAGGAAAATAAAGTCTTCATTTTCTTTACTTTGTGTGCCAACTGGGAAAATCTGCTTTCCTTCAAACTGAGTACATTCTAACTACTACAAATATCAGACATCATTATTCCATTTCCATTTTCCATTCAGAGGGGAAGATGAAACTGATCACAATTCAGGATACAGTTCCCTGTATCAGTTACCACTCATTTCTGTAGTGTGTGCTCCCTAGCTATCTCATCTTCACCATTACAGTAAGGCCTTCACTTCTCATTTCACTTCATTTTATACTCTTCGTGCCCAATTATATTTTGCTAATATGATTCATCAGGATACATATTGTTGGGAAAAACAAAAACAAACACAATAAAACAAAAAAAAACCAAAACATTCAAAGTCTGAATTAACCTCTTGAACCATCAGAACCAGTCTTAGTGACAAAGTCTTGATTCTGTAAGTTCATAAAGTTAATTCAGTTTTATGTATACATACCTTCTGCCTTTAAACCTAAATTTTAATATCAGTTGAGAAAGGAGTTGAGAAAAGACATAGTGAATGAAAGTTAATTTAAACTTAATCCATATTCAGTAGGATCTCAGCCATAAAATGATTATTTACAAGGGGTTACTCATGCTTCATTTATTTCTAAGTGATATATTACTGTGTCTCCAGAGAACAGTATATAGAGAAAGATCACGAAAGTAGTAGTATTGTCTGTTAGTATTATGCTGATTTATTAAATAATAAATAAATAATAGTGTGAACTACAGAATAGCAAGCTACAAAACTGTATAAATTACTTGAATAAAAAGAGCATTAAATGTGAAAATTCTAAAATCTCAGGCTTGCCATTCTGTGTATGACATGTTAGGTAGAGCAGTGTTACCAGTCGCCTTGTAATACATATATCTAATCACAGTAGATGTAGAAAAGTCTGAGTGTGTATCACTCATAATTTTGGTTAAGATTGTGTGGGAATTATAAAATGTCTAGGCTTCTTTAAAGCTTCAGATGTGGCAGAAAAAGCCACTTTTTTTTTTTCTTCTTATTTCTTTTTTTCTGTGACATCTATAAACATGCTTTGAATTTTGTCTTGCTTTTGTAGCAAGTGTATGAAGTTTAACTAGTAAGAACAAGCTGAAAATGAAAACAGAAGAGAATGAATTCCAAACTGAATAAAATCTATGCAGTAATCTCAGCTGAGATGTTTACCATAGTTCCCAAACAACATTAAAAGAGCACTCAATATCATTGGTTCTACAGACAGTATTGAATGATCTGAAATAAATTGAGATCATAACATAATTACTTCTTCTTCCATTGAGAACTGTGCGTCTACTTTCATTCTAAATGCATATTTTCAGGCTTTATCCAATATTAGACTATGACTTTATGATGTGGCACTATAATAAAGAGTGTGGAGTCGTGTTGTCCCTGCCCGTAGTAGCACGGGAAGGAGATGGATAACTTTGATAATCAGAGTCCACTTCTGACTTCACTTTGTTCTCAGTCTCAAGGGACCCTCCCTGCTTTACACATAATCATAGCAGTTTGCAATTGAATAGGAGTTGGTGGCTTCAAAGGCAGTGACAAGGTCCGTTCTCTGAATAGTTTAATGAACAATCTGATTATATCTTTTTCCTTTATATTTGCAGTTCTATTATATAATTTATGGTTCTGAGTTAAGTGAAAAGATTCAAGAGCAGTAACAAGATAATAAAAGTGAAACTAATCTTCAGCTTTATGTATCAAATATTCAGGAGTAAATTAGGAGCAGATTTTTTCTTAATCTTTATCAGAGTGTACGTGTAAAAAGTGTGGAGCTGAAAGAGCTGAATGAACATCATAATCTGCTATTGTTACATTCATTATGAACAGAACACTTAGGGATGTTAAAATTCAGTCTATAAAGGTATGAAAGAATAATGAACAATATTGCCACAGGGAAGACAAAGTAGAGAAGATGCATGAAACACACTTAGTCATGTTTAGTTCCTGAAAGTATCCCTGAGTAGAAATACACAGGAAAAGTAGATACCATTTCTGTAAAAGTGAATAATAAAGTTATCAAAAATAAGTGATAACTTTAAAAAACAAAAAACAAAACAACAACAACAACAAAAAAAGACCAGATAAGATAAGAAAAATAATAACAAGTAGTGGACAAGTTCACTTCCAATAGTCATTCAAAGTGAATTCAAAAATGTATGAAATAAATAAATAAATAAATAAATTGTGAAGTATGCAGTAAATGCTACAGTCTCTTGAAAAAACTGTAAGAGAAAAACTTGTAATTAAAGAACTGGGACACATTTTCACAAGGATAGAAGAATGTAAACTGTTCCTACATGAATGTAAATTATGAGTGAATGTGTGTTATATATCACGAGTTTAAGTCTGTCTCCATAAAAGGAGCTATTGCTAAAGATTCTTATCTTTTCTTCTCAGTGGAGCTCAGGTTTGTAGCATGGCTGTTTCCCACAAATCTGTGTGGGTGGATGGGATACATCCAAGAATGCCAAAGAAGCTGACAGAAATGCTTACCAAGCTCTTTTCAATAGCTTACTAGTAGTCCTGGCTAGCAAAGGAGGTCCCAGTTACTGGAGGATGATGAATGTGATGCTCACATACAAGGGCAGAACGTAGGATTCAGATAATTACAGACCTGTCAATCTTACCTTGATGTCTCTGAGTATATTATCTTTAGTGTCATCATACAGCACCTACATGACGATTAGGTGATAAAACCCAGTCAGCATGGGTTTATGAAAGGCAAGTTATTCTTGACTAACCTGATCTCCTTCTGTGATAAGATGACCCATTTAGTAAATGAGGGAAATGCTGTGTATTTTATTTGCTTGGACATTAGTAAGGTATTTGCTATTATTTCACAGAGCATTCTCCTGGAAAAAACTTTCTGATCATGACAGAATCACTATTCAGTGAGTAAAAGACTGGAAGGCCAAACCCAAACTGTAGTCGTGAATGGAGTTAAATCCACTTGGCGAGTAGTCACAAGTGGAATCCCCAAGAGATCTGTATTAGGGCCCGTTTTGTTTAACATCTTTTTCAATAATTTTGATGCAGGGATTGAGTGTACCTGTAATAATTCTGAAGATGACACCAAGTGTAAGAGATAATTCTTTTATGCCATTGTCTCAAACTTGCTGAGGAACAAGTTCAAGAAAGTGCTTGCCAAGAGTTGAGAAATCCTTTGTCTGAAGGACACAGATGAACAAGTCCAAGCAAGTCCTGGTCAAGGGTTAAGAAATCCTTTGCCTAAGGGACACAGATGGAAAAAGCCAGGGGCAACAAGAGAGAGATAAGCTGCAGAAAAATGGGTAGGAAACAGTCTTTGTGTGGGCTTCTCTCGAAGAAGATGGCCATTTCAGGGGGTGCGCTGAGTTATGTCAAGCAGGAAAAAAGGAGGATAAAAGAGGGATCAACACTCATGAAGTTAGGTTTCTGACAACAGATTCCTTGTGACCTGAGACTTGCATGCTGAAGAAGAACAAGTGGTTTCTGGAATGAGACAACCTACAACCTGCCTCTCCCTCCTGGACTTGCTCTGTGCTCTACATGCCTGATGCCTAAGGCTGGACACTCTGCTGCTGCTCTCATTGAATCACAGAATCATAGAATCACCAAGGTTGGAAAAGACCTAAAAGATCCTCCAGTCCAACCGTTCACCTATTACCAACAGCTCCCACTAAACCATGTCCCTCAATACAACATCCAATTGCTCCCTGAACACCCCCAGGGTCGGTGACTCCACCACCTCCCTGGGCAGTCCATTCCAGTGCCTGACCACTCTTTCTGAGCAGTATTTCCTAATGTCCAGCCTGAATCTCCCCTGCTGCAGCTCCCGCACAGGCATCTGCCATCAGATCACTCACTACAGAATGCCTGCATGCTGACAGACTCTACAGGGCCTGTTACCGGAGACCTACTGTTTCCTTCCAGTCTCACCCTGTAGCTTTTTCCTGGACTTACGCAGTACCTGCACTTTCTTGCTGCCTAAGACTGGCCACGCTTCTGCTGCTCTCCCCCTGCACTTTTGCCTCAAACCATCAGAATATCTTACAATGGGACCACTGCTGGATCCTGGTGGTGACTATCTCCGCTTTACACAATTCTTGCCTTTTTCTATCTTTTCTGTAGCCTGCCTTCCTTTCCCCATCACCTTAAACCATAATAGTGTCTGTCCTCATAATAGAAGCATAATTGATAATTAATAACTTCTAGGATTATTTCCTCTTGTCTTTTAACTATTATCAAAGCTATTTTAATCTCTGTAAGTATTTCAGTTGCGCTCTTTTAACAGGTGAGATATTTCAGCATACAGGCTTCACTCTATTTAATGATTGCAACAAAAATAATGTTTAGATATTCATCTTAAAAAAGTATCATAGTATCATAGTCTCATACGGGTTGGAAGGGACCTTAGAGATCATCGAGTCCAACCCCCAGGATTCGAGTCTCCTATGTAGCAGAGTGGCACTTCTACCACTTGCGCCACAGGGGGATTTGAACCCAGGCCCCAGTGTTGCAAAGCGGCATTCCTACCACTGTGCCACCGGAGCACACAGGTAGGGACAGAGGTAAGTAGGGATGGAGTAGGGACAAGTAGGGCAGAGTAAAAGAGTACAATACTACATACATAATAAAAATTCAACAAATACATTAACTGCAGTACACTCCATATTTTGTGCTGGAGTCAGTTGGGACAGAGTTGATTTTCTTCAGCATGACTGCTATGAAGCTATGTTTTGGCTTTAGGTGAAAATAGCATTGATAACACACTGATGCTTTCATTTTTGCTAAGCAGTGCAAAGGATGTTTCATTTTTTTAACTTCTCATACTGCCCTGCCAACAATGAAGCTGAGAGAGTACAAAACTAGGACATCTGACTTAAACTGGCCAAGAGCATATTTTCATACCCTAAGACATCATGTGAAAATATATATATATCTATATATATATATATATAAAACTGAGAGGAGTTGGCCAGGGAAGGCAGCTGCTGTTTTGCAACTGCCTGGGCATCAGTCTTTGGGTGGTGAGCTATTATGTTATACATCACGTTTTCCCGTTGGCAGGCAGGTATTCAACCACTTCCAGGAAAGCACGGCTCACCACACATAATTGCTTTTCAGAAAGACAAATGTCATAACTCTGAATATCTCTCCCTACTCCTTTTTTTCCTCAGTTTCTGTTGCTAACATGTCATCAAGTGGTATGGAATATTCCTTTGGACAGTATTAATCAGCATCCTGAATCTGTTCCATCCCAACTTCTTGTGCAACCTCAGCCCCCTTGGTGGGCTTATTGTAAGAGCTGCTCAGCAACAGCTGAAACATTTCAATGTTGCCATCACTATTTTAGTCGAAAGTACAAAAGACGGCATCTGAAATTCTACAAAGACAGTAACAGCAAGATGAATTACTCAAAAATAAAAGACAATATTGATGAAAAATTAACAACTGAATTTAATGAAAAAAAAAAGGACAAATTGGATATATATTTTTTAAAGTCTACATTCTTTTACTATTTAGAAACTGACATACTTTAAGCTTGTAATTCATAACAAGAAAAATAAGCAAATATTTCTAAAAATAAGCAATATACAAAAATCCATCTCTTACTAGGTAAAACATAGAAGGTATACAAGCTTTGAAAATATTCAAAGCATGTCCAATAAAAACTAGATTGTAGTTGCTTTCATTAATTTATTAAAATGACAGCAGTGTCCTGTGTCAACAAAAGATTAAAGATTAGATCCAGACAAGTAGTTACATTATAGAATACCAGAATCATAGATTTGAGGGAACCTTTAAAATCTACCCCCCTGTAGAAAATGTTGACATTCACTAGATGAGGCTGTCCAGCATCCCATCCAATCTGTCCTTGAATGCCTCAAGGGATGGAGCATCCACAGTATCTCTGGACAACTTGTTCCACTACTTTAGAGTAAAAAAAATCATATCTAACAACTTAAATCGACCATGTTCACTTCTCCAACCTAAACAAGCCCAGATCCTCCAATCTTTATTCGTAGGAGAGGTGCTCCAGTCCTTTGATCAACTTTATGACCCTCCTTTGGATCAGCTCCATCAGTTCTGCATCTTTCCTGTACTAAGGGCTCCAAGAACTCTGAAAAGAGTCTCACAATAACAGAGTAGAGAGGGACAATCAACTCCTTCATACTGCTGTCCACACATCTTGTTATGCAGATTGGATTACAGTTGGCATTCAGGGTTGCGAAAGCACACTGCTGGCTCATGTCCAGCTTTTTTTTTTCTTCTGTATTTAGATTAGCAAATATTTATAAAACATAAAAAATTAGAAGTTGGAAGTTTGTACCTGGTATAAATCCTCTCCATTGTCAACACTTAATAATCATGATTACTACCTCCATGGGAAGTGCTGTGAGATTTTTAATGACTGGGTGATTACATCCTGAAATAATAAATTATGAGAAGAGCAGTCTGAATTAATTGGTTATTCTTTTGAGTTAAAGGAAAAAAATAAAGGCAGAGAAAAACATATGTATGTTTATTTAACAAAATTTATCCCAACTCTGAATAAAATGTACTGTAAGAATGAAGATCTACTTTGCATGACTCTGATATACTTTTCTACAGTATGCAGTATGTAGTATTCCACATACACTGTAATTGACTCTCTTTACACACTAACAATATACTAAGTTGTATACCACATCTAATGAATTGCTTGTAATATTAAGACATCATAGAAAAATAGAAGGAAGTCATGCTGTTCACACAGTAAAGTTACCTTTGATATCTTTTTGATTTTTCTGTTTTCCAGATAAAGCTTCATAACACAGATACAAACTGAAGGGTGAGTAATATACAACACCAAATGTTCATTCTGTAGGTGAAAAAGAAACAAAAAATATTTCTGAATGAAGATGATATGCTGTACATTATATCACTGACCATGATTTCACAACATGGTTTCTTTAATTTTGTTTTTCTCTAATGATAAAGGAAGTTATAGGAATATTTTAAAAGTATTTAAAATTAAATATAGTGAGAGTCTGGGATAGGGAGAAGAAAGGAGAGAAGCTGGGATAGACTGAGTGAAGTTTTTGAAGATCAGATTTCAGCTCTGGCTATGCGGGTTAGAATTAAATGTTCTTTAATGTTCTTTCCAACACAAATCATTCTATGATTAGCCTAAAACAATCCCAGAGCATATAAATCATTCCAATCTTGGAAAACAAATAAAACAAGTATCATATTTAATCTGTTTTATTGTTTTGTTTTATTTTGTTTTGTTTCTGTTACAAAGATTTTGTATCTACTTGAGGTTTCTAGGAGATATTTTTCTGTGGTCATTGCTAAATTGACTGTCTTTGTCTTAAATCTGTGCAGTATTTAAGACAGTATTATTTTGAAGCCTATGATGATGAGGGGATCTGGTTAGCAAGGTATGTTCAGGCTATGCCTACTAATCAAGCTGGATGGAATATGATTATAAACATTACCCTCATAGAGATTGCCTAAAAGAAGAACACAATTTCCAATGCAATACGCTTGTTCCATAGAAAAGAATACAAATAAAACCTTTAAAAATACCATGACACTGGAAAATGTCTTTTGAGCACACCGTTTTTTTTGCTGGGTAATACTGTCTGTTTTGATGATAGAGGACTTGATATGTTGGCTTTCTCAATACTGGCTTGATGGGTTATATGCCTCTACTGCATTCCCAGATTTCCTTTTAGATGTCAGTTTTCCTAGCTGAAAAACAAAGTAACTCTTTGGACACGCCATTCTCAGAATAACTGACAAATTCTCCATTGGTGATTTAAATGTTAAGATACATTTTCTCCACACCATGTAAACTGTCATTGTTTTTGTTCTCAACAGTATTCTTTGTGAGCCATTTCTCATCAGTTGTAGAACTACCTTTCAAGGTTCATAAACCTTAATAATTTTTAAAATTAGCTGGATTCCTCTTATTACAGAATTCTACTGTTTGAAGATTGGGAAATAAATATTTTGAAACTCAGGGACACCTGCACGTGCTCCATGTTTGAATCTTGTATTTAAAAGAAAATCATATGGCAACTAGGATGTTCTTTTCATATGATAATTAAACATTTGTTCTCCTGTATGACATATGGCTAACATGTTGGTAACTAACTGAAGGATTAAATAGTCATTAATATGTACCCTAGCAGTACTTTATAACAAAACACACTTCAGGTGCAAGATACGTACATATCTGGCATTACAAAACTCTTGCCATCTGTTGATAAACATATTGGAATACACAGCTATGGTGAGCTGGTGATTTAAATAAAATCTATTTTATTAATGAAATTTTTTTTTTTTTTTTGCAATTTTCATGTTTTCCTCCAAATTTATCAAAAATAACCATCTTGCTTCTTTTCTGAATAGCAGACATTTAACATTTATAGAATATGCAAAGTCTGCTTAAATTCTTTTTGATATAGAGGTAGTCAATTTAAACAGAAAGTCTTTAGAACAAATATTATTTTAGAAAAATAAAACAAATTTAGATGCTCAAATAGAGATTACCGCTTATTCCTTACACAGAATCACTCAGTTGGAAAAGACCTTAAAGATCATCAAGTCTAACCACAACCTAACCATACTACCCTAACTCTAACAGCCCTCTGCTAAATCATGTCCCTGAGCACCACATACAAACAGCTTTTAAACACATCCAGGGATGGTAACCCAGCCACCTCCCTGGGGAGCCTACTCCAGTGCTTAACAACCATTTCTGTAAAGAAGTTTTTCCTGATATTTATCCTAAACTTCCCTTCGCACAGCTTAAGGCCATTTCCCCTCATCCTGTCACCTGTAATCAGTGAAGAGAGACCAACCCCGCTCTTGCTGCAAGCATCTTTCAGATATTGGAAGAGATAAATATGGTCTCCCCTCAGCCTCTTTTTCCCCAGACTAAAAAACCCAAGTTCCTTCAGTCTCTCCTCATAGGGCATATTCTCTAGTCAATGAGACATCACTACTCTTTTAGTTTCAGATGCAAACAGAAGTTTTTCACAAGACACAATGGCATCATTCCCCAATTTTCCCATACCAAGCTGGAGCTATTTAGTCCCAGGCCAGATCTTCTGCCCGTAAACACTCCTGAGCACTCTCTTCCGGAGGCTAGAGGGCTGTGCCCAGTGGGTAGTGGTTAATGGAGTTAAGTCCATCTGGAGACCCATTACAAGTGCTGTCCCCCAGGGGTTGGTACTAGGGCCCATCTTGTTTAATATCTTCACTGATGACCTAGATGAGGGGATTGAGTCTCAGTAAGTTTGCAGATGAGACCAAGTTAGAAGGTAGTGTCGATCTGCCTGAGGGTAGTGAGGCCCTTCAGAGGGATCTGCATAGGCTGGTTCACTGGGCTGAGGTGAATGGGATGAAGTTCAACAAGGCCAAGTGCTGGGTCCTGCACTTTGGCCACAATAACCCCGTGCAGTGCTATAGGCCCGGGGTTGGGTGGCTGGGTGACTGTGAAGAGGAAAGGGACCTGGGGGTGTTGGTTTATGCCTGGCAGAACATGAGATGATAGTGTACCCAGGTGGCCAAGAGGGCCAACGGCATCCTGGCTTGTATAAGAAATAGTGTGGCCATCAGGAGTAGAGAGGTCATCATCCCCCTGTACTCAGCACTGGTGAGGCCGCACCTTGAGTATTATGTTCAGTTTTGGGCTCCTCACTACAAGAAAGACATCAAAGGCCTGGAATGTGTCCAGAGAAAGGCAACAAAACTTGTGAGGTGTCTGGAGCACAAGTCTTATGAGGAGTGAGCGCCTCAGGGAGCTGGGATTGTTTAGGCTTGAGAAGAGGAGGCTCAGGGGAGACCTTATTGCTCTCTATAACTTCCTGAAGGGAGGTTGTGATGAGGAGCGGCTTGGCCCTCATGAGGTTCCATCTGGACTACTGCATCCAGATCTGGGGCCTCCAAGACATGACAGGTGTGGAACTTTTGGAAATGGTCCAGAAAAGAGCCAGGAAGTTGATCAAATGGCTGGCACACCTTTCCTATGAAGACATGATGAAGGAGCTGGGCTTGTTCAGCATGGAGAAGAGATGGCTGAAGGGAAGACCTCATTACAACCTTTCAATATTTAAAAAGTAGACTATAAGAAAAGGAGACAGCAATTCTTTACATGGTCGTAATGATAGGACAAGGTAGAAGGGTTTTAATCTCAAGGAGGGGAGATATAGATCAGATGTCAGGGGAAGGCTTTTCAATGAGAGGGTGCTGAGGTGCTCAAACATGCTGCCCAGAGAAGTTGTGGATACTCTCTCTGGGGAGATGTTCAAGATCAGGTTGGATGGAGCCCTGGGCACCCTAATCTACTCCTTGGTTTAGTGATTGGCAACCCTGCCTGCAGCACGGCATTTGGAACTTGTTCTGTGAATTTCCTTCCAACTCAAACTACTCCATATATGATCCTATGAAAAAGCTGGAAGTGTATCCTCATCTAACTTGTCTGTTGAATCAAACTTCTGCAATCTAGAATTTGGTTGGTTAGTTTCTAATTCGGACTGACTGTAAATTCACAGTCTCACAGACTTGTGTGGGTTGGAAGGGACCTTAGAGATCATCGAGTCCAACCCCCAGGATTCGAGTTTCCTGTGTAGCAGAGCGGCACTTCTACCACTTGCACCATAGGGGGGATTCGAACCCAGGCCTCCAGTGTTGCAAGCGGCATTCCTACCACTGCACCACCAGAGACGCCCGGAGAGAATGTGTGTTTCAAACAAACAAAAACAACGAGAAAGCTGTAGCTGAGAGAGATGAACACCAAAGTCCTTAGATTGTTAATGACAGGTTGCTGAGGGCAACCATTATAACCACACCTTGTTCAGCCTATTGCAGTACTCTCCCCACCTTGTTCAAAGCCCAGAACCCCATTTCACCCCTAGGAGACATTAACTCCCACCCTAGTGTGATCTCTACAAGTCCAATACCCTGTAGCCCTCAGCCTAGCCCTTGCTCAGACATGGGCTCAACTGAATTGAGCACATCTGACAGCTCAGCTACCTGCCCAGTCTTGGCCAATCTCTGTCCTCAGGGAGCTACCTGATGCCTGGTAGCCACAGCCACACATTACTAGTGTGGTGGAATGCATCCTGCATGTCAGTCCCTGCCCTCATGGCCCCAGTGGGAGCCCCATGCTCCCAGTGCTTCAGGCTACAAGTGGTTTGGCCCTTGTAGGGCTGCCCAGGGAGGTTGTGGATGCCCTGTCCTTGGAGGTATTCAAGGCCAGGTTGGACGGGGCACGGGCAACCTAATCTAGTAATTGTGTATGTTTGGTGGCCCTGCAAGGGGGATTGGAACTACATGATCCTTGAGGTCCCTTCCAACCCAGGTCATTCTGTGATTCTGTGATTCTGTAAATATAATCTAAAAGAGAAAGTAGAACACAACTAAGCAAGTGATTGGTCATTATGACAGTTTCTGTTTCTTTTCCACATAACAAATATAAACATTTGAAGAAATGTTCTTCAAAAAATGCCGCAGCACGGTCTCCCCTGCATGGTTTGAAGTTCTGTCATAGAGTTTGCTCCTGCACGGGCTCTTCGCATGCTGCAGATTCCTTCAGGCCACATCTAGAATGGTATCCCATGTGCTGCAGGATAACTTCTGCTCCAGTGCCTGGAGCGCTTCTTCCCTTCCTTTTTCACTAATCTTAGTGTCTATAGAATTGCTTCTCTACATTTTCTTGCTGTTATATCCCAACTCCTGCTGTGCAGCACTTTTTTTTCCCCCTGTTCTGAAGTGTGCTCTCATCAGTCTTGCTCACTGAATCAGCTTCTGCTTGTGGTAGTTCTTGTTCTTGCTGGAGCTGGTTCTTATCTAATACGTGTTGGCTCCTGGAATATTCTTACAGATAACACCCTCATCACCCCCCACTACCAAATTATTGACATAATAGCCTAAATCACAAATTAAGCAAAATAAATCATGTGACTAGCCAGGTAGTGTCTGCTTTGGTGAGAGAATAAGGATGCTGATATTTTCCCTCCCTCTCTTTTCTCATTCTCTTGCTTACTCTTTTTTGTTGTAAGGATTGTTTATTTGTTTGTTTGTTTGTTTGTTTCCTTCAGTGGTCGTGGGTCCTTTATTTATTTATTTATATTTATTTACTTTTTTTTTTTGGGGGGGGGGGGTGTTGGTCTCAGTTTACTTTGTTTCTGAGCTTGTTTTAGTATGTTTTTGTCTTGAGTTTGTCAACTAAGGCTATGGACAGGGACAGCATCTATTGTGCAGCCTGCAAATTTCTGCAGGGTATCAATGAGAAGAAGAATTAGAATGTGTTGAGAGTATGCATTCAAATGAACTAAGAAGACAGAAGACTGACACGAAGAAGGAAAAACTCCTTCAATCTGACAATCATACTTTTGGCAAATATCTCCACAGGCTGATGATTTACTGTAACTCTAACTCCAACTTTTTAGAAAATCTGATGATTTTTTCTCATAGAGGAACAGTAGGAGAATGAGCATAATACCAGAGCAAAAGGAGTAGATAGTGAAATTTTTCCTTGTATAACAATTTCAAGGATATAATTCATGAGGCATTTTGTTATGGAATTGAACTACAAGTATGAGCTTTAATGATGTTGGTCTAATAGGAACTGTTTGTCCTACTTCATATAGATTGTTAAAATATTAATTGGAGTAACAATTAATTGTTGTCTGGCCCCATCTAGACTGGTCTAGTATTAGATATGGAGGTTGGTGGCCCTGCCTACAGCAAGGTCGTTGGAGCTTGAAGATCCTTGAAGTCCCTTCCAACCCAAGCCATTCTATGATTCTATGACACTTGCTTTGTACTAGGTGTTTCTAGTCCTTCTACAACATTATATCAAAAGATAGTGATTGTTGTTTCCCATCTTATCATTCTCTGATTATTTCATGTAATGTCACTGTAGATAACAGATTGCTTGTATTACTAGTTGCATGGTTTGATATCAGTACCAAAGAAAATTCCCAAAATTTTGCTGATAGAGTGAATACTTTTTATCGGTTGTTTGTACTGGAGTATAATGTGAGAGGAAGATGATGTGACATAAATGTGGTGTTTATAAGCTGAGTGATTTGTGATCAGGAATCCAAAGACAACTTGAAATTTTGTGCAGAATTCCATGAGGAGGTGAAGAACCACATTACAAACTTCTACCTCCTGATCCTGTTAGGAATACAGTTCACAAAGGTGCAAGATTTTCTTAATACTCTGTACATAGTTCTTTGCTTGTACTGGAGAGTCTAAATAAGTAAGGTGCTCTGTTGCTGACATCTAGTGCTAACAAATCAGAAAAAAAAAATAAATAAAAAAAAATGTTACAACGGGAAGGCTAGTAAAGAATTTGCTATAACTATAGTATAGCAGAATCAAAGCTCCAGAAAGTGCTGAGGAAAGCAAAGGGAAGAATAAAACACTCAGACGTAGAGAAAGTTATCTTCAGTCTTCTCAGAGAACTGTTATGCTGGATCCCATGATATACTACCTCAAAAGACGCCAGGATATCTGGCTGGCCTTCCAAGACAGCCTCCAGAATGCATCAGAACATTCCATCCAACATATATATATATATATTTAAGCAGACGTAACAGGAAGCCATCCTGAGTTAAATGCCAAACAGAAGCGTGTGGAAGGTGGAAAAAACAAACAAAAAAACCAGACACATAGCAGCAAAATGAGATCAGGGAAATTATTGAGTAACAACACAAAGAAAGACTGGAATAATCAATCTTATCTTAACATCTGTCTTTGCTAGTGAAAACTGCTAGCATATCTCTCAGATTTACGAGCCAGATAAGGGAATTCACACAGAATTCTTACTAACTATAGAAGATACTCAAAGTGGTGACCATTAGAAACATATAGGATATACACAGTTCAACAAAGCAAGGTTAGATGCACCTGAAAGTGCTATTATAGAATCACAGAATAGCCTGGGTTGGAAAAGACTTCAAAGATCATGAATCTTCAACCACCTGCCCCCACTGCATGCAGGGCCAACAGCTTTCACATATCCTGAGCTGCATTAAAAGATGCATGACCAGTTGGTTGAGGGAGCTTATCCTGTCCTCCTACTCTGTGCTGGTAAAACCCTACCTGGGGTACTGTGTCCAGATGTGGAGTCTTTAGCTTAGCACAGGAGAGACAGAACAAGGAAAATGGCTTCAAGCTCATGGAGGGTAGATTTAGGTTAGATATAAGGAAAAAATATATATATACTATAAAGGTGGTGAGGCACTGGAACAGGTTACCTAGTGTTGTGTTTCATGGGCATTAGTACAAAAACGTTCACTTATCTGTAGCAATATGCATACACATAAATACAATTGTTTACCTAGTTATGCTAAAGTACATTTTCACATTAAATCACATGCTAACCATTAACTACGGAGAGGTTGTATAAATCAATTTCTTGCTATTTCTAATCAATAACATTCGGAATATGTACTGTATACATTTGATATGAACTTGTTAGCTGCAGAATCACCTGGGTTTGTTTGTTTGTTTATTTTCTCCATGTGATATTTTCTTTGCTTTTCTAAGGTTCTAACACAAGTGATAAAACTTACAATGTAAATTCTACATTGTATGCTTTAGTTACTGGGAAAAATTTAGTACCGACCTGCTTCCTAATAAACTACAATTATCTGCGAATGTACAGAGAGTAAAATAAATTGCAAAAATAATAACAAAATAAGGCGGCAGAATTCAAGGAAGCACATTGATAATATTTATACATGTTAGTACATAAAATTAATCCCCAATTTTGAATATTACTCATACTGTACTGCATTTTTTCCCAGTAAGGCCTACTGTAATGTGAAATAGCATATCTAAGTGCTTACTTAGTGATAATTTTCCACATAAACAGAACCAGTCAGAAACTTCTTGTTACTATATCCTAATTATTACATGGAAGTCAAGGCTTGAATCTGAGAACAATTCTTCAGAATGTTCACTTATAGGAACTAAGATACAGCATGAGTGTTTTTTAATAGCTCCAAAGATAAGTATAAAGTACACTCTGTACACTCTGTTAGGATAGAAGACATGAGATAATTCAAACTAGAGATGGCATTTTTGATGCCTGAGATATTTTCAAAAAGTCAACTGAAACAATTATGATGGAGTTATAGAAAACTTACTTAGCTTAAATTTGTTTAAACAGTTATGAGATTTAGAATCCCTTTAGGCCTTTCATTAGTGGAAAACTACTCAGAATAACAAAATCAGTCTTTCTCGTTTTAATCAAAACAGGGACAAAAGACTAACCAAATCTTCTGTGGGAGGTGGAAACTCATCACCGAAGTATTAGAAGTGATCCCTCAGCCCAAACTGATTCGGTACTCCTCAGGTAATCACAATAGTTACACTTGATTTTTCATATGACAGGCGTTAAGCTAAACCTGAAGGTCTGATATATCAGTGATATAAGGTTATCTAAAAATCTTCCCAGATTCTCTAAATAGAGATATTAGATATCTCTAAATATCTTCTCAGTTAGTACATCAGAATATATTCCCAGAATTAAGCACTATAGATAGATTAGATAGATTAGTTGGATAGATAGATTGATTGATTTCAGGAATGACATATATGACTTATTTCCTGAATGCCTGGCCCAGTGCTTCTACATAATGTACTGAAATGTAAGATTTCACTTCCTTTATCTCTTTCTTCTTCTATTCACGTTAGTTTGGTTATAAACTTATTAAAAAAATAAATCAATCACTTATTCAGCAATAATTTTAAGAAAAAAAAACCTCAAATTGGGACTATCTGAATAACTGTATCATTTTATCATATTTTAATGACTGTAGAAACAATAAGTGTACCTCAGCTGTGCTGTTGTCAGGGCTTTACTTAGTGTGAATGAAAAAGGTCATGCTGCCTTTTCTATCATCATTAAAATCTTTCACCTTGGCATCCTTTTGTGAAAACACTCAATGAGTAAGATTGCTTTGAAGGCAGCTTTTCTAATCAGATTTTTATAAAGAGATATCCTTCATTGCTAATCTTAACGGGGCAGTAGAATGCCAATTGGTAATTGAAATACCTCTGATGAGAATATCAGTCAAACTTGTCATTAAAAAAAAAAAAAAAAAAAAAAAAAAAAAAGTTAAAAGGTATACAAATGAACCTTGTTTTGTTTTGAGCCAAGGACTTTTAAAACGAGAAATACTGATTTATGCAACCATCAGGTTTGAATGCATACAACACAACTTTCTCAGATTGAATTCTATTGATTTTCTATAACAATGTCAAGCATCCAGTACATCACAGCAGAGGGAAGACTGCAATAAATAACCCTTTCAGAAAGAAAGTGATTCTTCTCTTCTTAAATACATAGGTGAACATCTTGTTCTACTACTCCTTCACTATACTGTATCTTAAAAGTGTACAATTTTAGAACTTCCTAACACCCTGACTTCATTTTCATTTAGGAAAACATGCTTTGTTTTTCTTATGACCTTCTTTATGCTCTTGCCTCTGGGACAAACTGTTAGAATGGTATGCCATTCTGTTATGAAATTTGTAGAGATGTAAAGAACAAAATAAATGCCAGAAAATTCATCTCTGAATAGTTAACAGTTATATGCAGTAGTGGCAGAATCTGAGCAGTGCAACAACAAATTTAAAAGATTATACATATAAGATCCATATTTCAAAAATGTAGCAGATTTGTAACACATACTGAGTGCACAAAATAATATTTCTAATGAGATCTGCAGTGTTTCTGATCATACTGTCAGTCATAATCACTTTTCTGATATTGTTAGTTCTGGTTATTTGAGATTAATATTTATAGGCCAGGACTGTCATTTTTAAATCTGAGTTTGATGGCCTTAACGTTCCACACCAAATTTATTACTTGCTTTGTTATTGATTTGTTAGTCATTTACTATTCTTTTTCATACATATGATTTAAAGTTGGTAAATAATTTAAATTGCAGTAGGATATTCATTTCATACACCTTCAAATTCTATTTTGAAATGCTTACCATGAACATAGCACTGCATTGTTTCTTATAAGAAATGACAAACACTTTGCAGCTAATGTCTCTATAAAAAAATCTACTGCAATCACCAAAGTGTATGCAACCTGGCTGATTTGAAATACATAATGCATGCTTTATGAGTGATACTAAATATCATAAAATTCCTACTATTTTATAGGAAATAAGAAATAAAAAGAAGAATTTTGGATTATCTTCCCAATCTTGTTAAATTCAAGAATAAGAAATAACCTATTTGTCTTTACGGTTTTGTTGTTGTTGTTTTGTATGTGTGTGTGTGTCAAGGAGTACCAGTGTCTATTCAGCAGTTTGAAAAGTGCAGGTAGGCCTTTTATTTTGTCTAAATTTGGTCAATAGTGATACTTGTTTGTAAACACAGTAGGTTGAAATGTTTATCTGATATAGAATTTGTACAAGAATAGTACTGATTATTCCCCCTCGGTTTTGAACTTTGTTTCAATTTAACATTTCTAAACAAGAAAGCCTTATTTGAAGGATATCTTGAGTAAAAGAATAGTACAAGAATGATTACTTATCAACCCTAACTTCTTTAAACATCTTCTTCTGAAATTTTACCGAGCTCAATTTCTCTTTGTTGTACCGAGTAAAGGATAAAAGACATCTTCTGTGGGTTATTTGAACACAAATATATATTGAGTATTTTGATTCATCCTGTATAATACCTGTTACCATTTTGAAGAGAGTCCATGACAACCACACTCTTTCATGTCTGGAGCTTGATAGTTTGAATCCTATCCTTCTGCTATCTTTTTCTGACTTAGGGTGGTTTAGACTAGAAAACGAAGATGCTTAACTAAACCAAAATATCTATCTGAAACTAATAAAAGCGTCATGTAGGTGACCACAAATATCACCAAACATATAAATTCATCCTTATAGTAAAGCAAACTGGAACATGTAATGGTGCTGTGTACGGTGAAAAGAAATCAGAATTCTCTCTGAGAGGCTTATTCTTTTTTCTTCTGAAATATTTATTTCCAGAATTCTGTAATAAATGAATTAAGAGACAGTACTGCAGGATGCAACTTGAAATTGTAAGGGAAATAAATAGACCTAATAACATTTTGCAGTTTTTCATGTCTGTAATACCTGAAGTTTGTAAATATGAGAATTATGACCTTTCTTTCACAAGTTTTCTGTTTTCTGTTTGTTTGTTTGTTTTTTGGTGTTTTTTTGGGGGGTCTGTATTCCTCTATGTCCCATAATTTTTTACCTGATTTCTGCCAAACATGAGAGAAATGCTAAGATGTAAAAAATGAAATTCATAACAATCAGTTATAATGTAGAAGAGAAAACCCCAAATTGTAATTTCTCCTCTGAAAAGGTGTCAGCCAGGAGCAGAGGTTCAGGACGTGTGTACTGACTAGACATCAGTGTGCATAGTGCCAGTCCAACACTCAGGCTGGAAACATAGGTAAAAACAGTGATTACACCAATAATACCATGGAGGAAGATGAATTAGGAAAAAATGACAGAAATGTTTTGAAAATTAGACTGCAATAGTCTTGGCAATCAGAGGAAATAAATTTTGTTTATTTAAATTCAGCATAAAGATTTTAAAAAACATGAATAGCCATTAACTAATTGTTTAGAACCCAACTTCTGTGCCATTCAATTGATTATATGTCATACAATTACTAATGCTTTGGTTATTTTCCTAACTTGTGCCTGCTTTATTACCTTGATCAGAGTAACTTGTTTTTTTACTGTGCCTGCTCCTCTATATCCCAAATTCTGAACAAAAATTAAAGAGGAGCAATGACACTTGTGCTGAAAGCAAAAGATCCTTCAAGCTCTGTCTACATGTTTCTCTTCATGTTTGTGTAATATATATATATAATCTTGATGTGACAAGCACTCTCTGTTCCTTACTCCTGTCAATATGGTCAGTATAACTGACTTTATTTTCTAAGGCAAATGGCTATAACATGGAAGCAGACCAACCGTGTATCAACCCCCTATACTTGTCTCATATTTGTCATTGTGACAAAAGCATTTTCTCACATCTGCCACCTGTAAAAGTGGGAGGGATGACCAGGTTTACAAACTCCCCAGGTCAAACTAATTAAGATAAAATAGTACTAAAAGTCCATACATAAGAGGAGAAAAGATTAATTATTACAAGGAATTTCTACAAGCAGCAACAGTGAAAAAGAGAGAGATGGTCCCCAGTCGCCTGTTTCGAATTGCAGTTTGCTCCAGTTCCAAGACTGGCTGAGACACCAGACACCATCTAAACCAAAATGGTGGCACTAGGCCACCATGACTGTTAATTCCTTAGGTATAGTTCTGAGCTCTTCCAAGAGTAACTGAGGCATCAGCTTTTGGGACATTGGCTGGACCTGTTTCATGCATGTTCAGACTTGTCCTTTACACATTTACCCACAAGTGCAGTCACCAGGGTGTGGGAGTTCCCATTATGGAACAGGAAGTCATTTGGTAACAGAAATAACATTTGCCTTCCCGCACCCTGAAAGCTCTGATGCTGGGTTGCCAGGATGCTGAGAAACATAGCATGGAACAGTGCAAAAAAAGTTCTGAGTGGGATTCTGACCAAGATTACTACTGGTAGACAAAACCCATGATGTCCCAATATGACTCGTAAGGATTTAAGGAGGAATTTCTGTTCATTTAGATAGATGTTTGTCTCTGCTCAGTTGAGTTATACTTGGTTTATTGTAGCATCAAAATGGTTCTACTTTATTGTGTTCAACATACATCTTATATACTATTCACTTCAAACAAGAGTTCCCTATTTGTCTAACAGTTCCTCTAATCAGTTAATTGGTCCTAGCTTCTCCCAAACAACAGTGATAAAGGAAGAAAGGTTTCTTAAGAGTAACAGGATTAACAATGAATATCAAAAGAACCTCCTCTTTCTCTTGGTCTCACACTCTGGTCTCCTAGAGTTTCACAGTGATAAGGTCTATCAGAGAGTCTAATAAGCTCTTCAGTCACTCGCTCACATTTACATCTTCCCCCACAGATATTAAACACAGATTGAAATTATTGTATTGCACACTGATTATTAAAAAATTGAACTGTTCTTCATGAAGCTCAGATGATTTAAAATCCTGAGTGACTGAAATTCTAAATAACAATACAGCAATGTATTTAATATTAATTACTAAAAATTTTGTGTAACAGTAAGCAGCAGCCAACTGCTAGCTAAAGATTCTAAATAGCAGTAAGCTATGCGGTTGTTTCTTTTACAGTTAAAGGAGCACTAGCAACCTCATCATTGAAAGAGTACACTGACTCAGCGACTCCTACTGTTAGAAGTGTATTATTAGAGTTTTGACCCTGGTGTAAAACCTACCAAAATGAATCAATGAAAGAAATACCCCAGAAAACCATGGAAACTAAATATTTAAGATTTTGTTTAGAAGAATAATAAGGCTTACTATGCAGGGAAAAAAATCTGGGGATAGAATGAAAAGATAGTTGTTGTTTTTTTATAAAACTTATGCATATATTTTTATGAAACTCAATGTGGCGTGTGTTAAAAAGACTATGGAAATCAGTGAAATTTATTAGGGAATGTTTCGAGGAAGGATCAAAGGAAAGAATGAAGATTGACTAAAAAGAGTAAGTAAGGATGAAAAGAGGGAAAAGAAGATTAAAATCACCGTTTGGTTGTAAGCAAGATACTGGTCAGTGCACTTGTCTAAAATACTCCTGTGCCTGATCACCGAAGTCTGTCCTATCTTATGAAACTGTTCCTATTTTCTCTGTTGTGACAGGGCAGACAATGAGCACAGTACTGATAACACTGTCTGGCTAAGACAGATAACAACCGTGTATCTATCTCAAACTTGAGGCTGAAATAACTGATCATACACAGCTGGTTTAGCAGCTGAGAGACAACAGAGCATGCAGGGAGGGGGTGGGGGGAGGAATGGAGGGAAAACTATGAGTAAATCTAAATAGTGGTCAGTCCAGAGACCCCTTGAGCTCTCCTGCATAGCTACTGGCTTTACAACATGATCTCCCCTTGAACAGGGGTGATTCTTGAGGTAATGACTGCACAGAGATCTCTTAGACCTTAATGTTAAGAGACACCTTGTTAATATAGATTCTCAGTAGTGACTAATGGGTAGATGTTTTTTTGTTTTTAAATTTTATTATCTTTGCTAAACTTATATCTCTGTGTGATTGTGCACATATAATTCCTTAGACATAAAACAATTACTGAGGCTCCAAATAGGAGTGGATTTAGATGCATCTATGCTCTTTACATATACGTTTTATGGAATTGAAAAAGTAAAGGGCTGCACTCTGAACCTTGTGACTCAAGGGGGAGGGTCACCTGGATAAATGCATTTAATACTGCTTCCTGTGCTGTAAATAATCAACTGTACCTTGCCATCTCAAATCATCATGGAATGATAGAATCATTTGAGTTGGAAGGGACTTCTAAGGGTCATCTAGTCAAACTGTCCTTCAGTGAACAGGGATATCTACAACTCGATCAGTTTGCTCCAAGCCCCATCCAACCCAATCTTGAATATCTCCAGAGATTAGGCATGCACCGTCTTTCTTAGCAATATGTTGGTGGTTTTTTTTTGTTTTTTTTTGTTGTTGTTGTTGTTTGGTTGGTTGGTTTGTTTTTTTTTGTTTGCTTGTTTGTTTTTGTTGCTTGCTTGTTTGTTTTTCTTTCTTATATTCATTCTAAATCTCCCCTCTTTTATTTTAAGACCATTTCCCCTTGTCCTGACACAGCAGACACTGATGAAGAGTCTATCATCTTCTATCTTATAACTCCCCTTCAGATACTGAAAGGCCACTATCAGGTCTCCCAAGAGCCTTCTTTTCTACAGGCTGAGCAGCCCCGGTTTTCTCCCAGAACCCCTCCCTCTGGGAAGGGGTTCCATTGCTTGGAACACTGTTGTGGCCCTTTTCCAGACATGCTCTATAGGTATATGTCTCTCCTGTACTGAGGACTCCACATCTGGATGTAGAACTTCAGATGAGGTCTCACTAGTTCAGAGTAGAGGGGCAGGATCACCTCCCTCAACCAGCTGGTCATGCTTCTTTTGATGCAGCCCAGGATACAGCTGACTTTTTGGGCAGTGAGGCAAACTGTTGTTGGCTCATATTCTGCTTACCATTTACCAGTACACACAAGTCCATTTCAGCAGGGCTGTGGTCAATCCTTTGTCTTCCAGCTTGTGTTGATAGCGGAGATTGCAGTGACCAAGGTGCAAGACCTTGCACTTGATTTTGTTGAACCTCATGAGTTTCACAAGGGCCCAACTGCTTGAGTTTTTCTAGTCTCTCTGGATGGCATCCCTTTCCTCAGCTGTGTTGACTGCATCACACAGCTTGGTGTCATCCACAAACTTGCTGAGGGTGCATTCAGTGCCACTGTCAGTGCCACTGATGAAGATGCTAAAGAGCATCAGTCCCAGTACTGAACCCTGGGGAACATGAATTGTCATCAGTCTCCTTCTGGACACTGAGCCATTGACCACCACTCTGCATACAATCTCACAACCAATTCACTATCCATAGAATGAATCACAGAATCATAAAATTCCACCTGTAAAATCATATCTATACTATAGTCTGTCAACAAACATATAACCACTACTGTCTCACAAGTGAAATATTTTATATGTGTGTATATAGCTGATCCTCTAGTGAACTTCAAACTAGACTAGTCAATGAGTATGATAGAGTATATGAGTAACAGCATCTGGAAAGACAGACTTCATGTAAGTATACTCCTTAGATCAAGACCAATAAATGGCAGATATTGTAGGTATAATAAATATAATAAATAAATAAATAAAAAGCCCATGTTCAGCTATCAGAAACATCCATCTTGTTCTTGTACATATTCTAGATGCAGGTTTTAACTCCGGTAAGTTGAAGAGGATTGGGCAGTGTTTTTCATCTTTATGAGACTTCTGAGAAAAGCAGTGCTCTCTCTTTTAATCTGTGTGACCAGCTGTGTTTATTTGTGTCTCAAGAATCAAGAATATGTGTTCTGGCAAGGCCTGGAGACACATAGTCAAAGCAGCCTCACTTCCATCTGGCAGGGACAAAAGGACATCTCACTGTAAAAGATGTGATGTTATATATATCAGGGAGGAACAGAAGTTAGTCCACAAGGTGATGCAAGCCAAGAGCTGAGGGTGAAAACTAGGAAGTCAAGGCACTGTCTAAGGTCCAGCATCACTGCCAGCATATTGAGGAAGATCATCCTTCCCTTCTATTCTGTCTTGGTAAAGCCACATCTGGAGTCACAAATCCAGTAACAGAAAGACATGAACATACTGGACAGGATCCAGAAAATGGCCAACAAGATTATTAAGTGACTGAAGCATTTTTCTGTTTAATGAGGAGATGCTGAAAGAGCTTGGACTGCTTACCCTGTTGTGCAGACACCTCAAGAGGATCTCTTCAATACTGTAATGTGTGCTTTGTGTGGAGTTAATTTTCTTCACAGAAACTGGTATGGTGCTGTGTTTTGCACTTGGGGCTAAAAAACAGTTGGTAGTACATCAGTGTTTTGGTTATTGTCATCAGTGTTTTCATCAAGTGCTTTCTCTCTTTTTCAGTCTCACTCTGTAGTGAGTAGTCTAGATGTAGTCAGGAGACTGAAGAGGAAATGCAGACAAGACAGCTGACCTGAATTGACCAAATGAGCACCTTTTTGACTGACTTAATTGACCTAAGGGATATTCACTATCGTACAACTTTGTGTTCAACAATAAAAGCTCAGGGAATGAGGAGGGAGGAGGAAAGTTCATAAATAAGGCATTCATTTTCCTAAGTAAACCTCACACAGATTGAGGCCCTGCTTCCCAGAAAGTACATGGCTTTACTTCACCTATTAAACTGTGTTTGTCTTAATTCATTGGTTTCAAGCCTTTGCACTTCAAATTTTCTCCCCCATCCTGAAGATTAGGAGAGAGTGAACAAATAAATGAGTGCCAAGGTCAGCTCAACACAAATATTTCTAAATTTGCCGTGGGAAGATGGAGTCTAACTGTTTTCTATGGTGCATGTTGAAAGAAGAAAGGGCAAAAATTTAAAAACATGAAATTCCATTTAAACATACTGAAGTACTTCTTTAGCATGAAGGTGGTTGTTGACTGTACTGCATTTCCCAGAGATGTAGGATTTTCTCATGAAAAGATACTGAAAACCTAAACGGACACTGGAAATAATCAGAAATGAGACTGAAAATTGAAGCAATGGAAACAGATGAGATTTAAGAAGGGAATGCAGATAAGTGAAAAACACAGGAAGAAGCTGTTCCTTTCTGGGTTCTCCTTAACAGAGCCCTTTTGCTACAGGAAGACAGCTAAAAGCATGGGTCAAGGAAATTTCTGTATAATCTTGTAATGACAAGATTTTGAAGTTTCCATGGTTCAGGTGGGGTCAGGATGAATGCCAGAAGAAAAGAAAATGGATGTCTAAGACTGGCAGTCTGCCTAAGATACCCAGTGCAATTTGCAGTATAATATGGAGGCATGGAAGATTATCAGAGAATGCCATATGTGTCCAAACTGTGAATAGAAACAAAACACTTCCAGCTAAGGCATCCTCGTTGGAATGACCCTCAGGAACATCTGCCAGTTCAGTTTAGCTACTAATATGTCTTTTGTAGCCTGCTTCTTTTACCCTTGAAAAATATAAATAGAGAATAAATTTTACCTCTTTTCTTACTTAACAACCAGAAGATCTCCAGACTGAGGCATTAAAAATAAATAAATCAACCAGAGACTTGAGCAGTTAGGCTTTTCTTGCCATTCCATATTTTTCCAAAATGAATAAGATTGTTACCACTGAAAACTAGGACTTACTTTTTGATTTCTAATTAATAAGACAATGAATGAACTTCACAGAAATTTGTCTTCCAATTTATTCTTTATTACATTTGCAAATATTATATTACAAATCACTGTTTTCTCATTAATAAATAAATAGCAATTATTATGGGAAAGATAATGTTTAAACCACACTACTTATAGGAAGAAAACAAAACTATCTTTACCATTTCTTTACCATTTTTAATGCATAATGTGTTGCTTGTATTTTTGTTTGTTTGTTTGTTTGTTTGTTTGTTTGTTTTTGTTTGCTTGTTTTAATGAAATTGTTCGCATTGTCTGGTTAGGAATACTGAGATATATCAGAAAGAATTATTAGTGGCAGGGATGAACTTCGATCTAACTATTTATAGCCAATTGTTTTCATGGTAGCTGGTATAGTGTTCTGTTTTGGATTTAGGATGAAAATAACATGCATTGAAAAGTTATGTTTTAGTTGTTGATAAGCAGAGCTTGCACTAAATCAAGGAGGTTTCAGATAAGGGGCTGAAAATGCACAAAAATCTGGTAGTGGACAGAACCAGGACGGCTGACCCAACTTGTGCAAGGAAATGTTCCATACCACATGAAGTCATGCTCAGCAATCAAAACTGGAGTAAAGAAGGTGAAAGTACATTTTGAGTGATGGCATTTATATTCTGAAGAAATCATTATGTGTGATATGACCAGCCTTCCTGGGAGTGACTGAACAACTGTCTGCTGATGGGAAGTACTGAATAGATTATTTGTTTTGTTTTAATTGCATGTGTGGTTTTAGCTTTACCTAGCAAGATGCCTTTATCTCAACCCATGATTTTCTCCCTTGTCTCACCAGGGGATAGTGAGCAAGAGGACTTGTGTTGCTTAGCTTCTAAATGAGGTTCTCAATGACAAGTTCTCAAACAGATCTTTAAGGAATTTCTATTTTTTTCCAAAATAAGTTGATTATTCATTCTTAAACACTAAAAAAATACCTTCTCAAAAAAAGGTACTTATTTATTCAGTGATGATCAGCTATAAATGTAAACCAGTTTTATGGAAGAATACAAGATCTATTAAAAACAACAACAACAACCAACCAACCAAACAAACAATAAATAAATAAATAAATAAATAAATAAAAATCCTGAGACTCTCAGTAATATTTTAATGCTAGAAATCATTGAATAAAAAAGAGAAATAATCCACATGTAGAAGACTCTCAGCTACCAGATAAGTGACTTATTACTGGGCTATACCATCAGCCTTCCCTTGAGATCTCTAACCTGAGAATCTACAGTACTTTAGTACAACATCTACTTCAAATGTAACACATCCTATTTTATTACGATGACCCCTGACATCAGAGGCATATGTTAGAAGTATGGCAGTGAACCTTCCTGCCAATATTCCTTTAAATTTGCTTCTCATGCAACAGATGACAGCAGATAAGCAGCATGATAAAATGGCATCTGACATGGAAATGCATATGAAGAAAAGGTGCAGTAATCACCAAACGGAGACTTAACAGTGGATGTCAGCACAGTGAGTCAGTGGGTGGTGTGTTTCAGCAGTAATGACAACAATAGCGAGTCACCTCTACTACTGTAGATGGCTACAAAGTACATCATTCAGGCTCTTCTTCATTTCTTCTAAAAGTGTGTAGTGAATGATGGTGACTGTTAACAAAACATTTCTATAGCTGCAAATTTGCTCTATCAGATAGTGTTATTGTGCTCTTTGAAGTTGTTGCTATTTCCATGGAAAGAAATAGGAGGAATTACTTTTGGAGCAATATACTAAGATGAAGCAATTTTAAACTCCTAAGTTCCTGTGCTCATGCAATTATGTATATATATTTCCTTTTCTTTCTTTATGAACTGGAAAATAAGATTTAAGAATATTGAAGACCTATTGTTGTTATCTCATCCTTATGTGGGAATATGGGAATAAATCTCAGGATTTTAATCCTGGAAATTTTGCTTTTTTCCTTCTTTGGTACCCTTTCTGCAGGGAAAATAAATAAACAAACAAACGTACAAGCAAATAAATAAATTGGAAGGGGAAAAACAAAACAAAACAAAAAACAAACAAAAAAAATCCTTAAATTTAGATATCTCCTGGCACATTACTAAAATAATGTTTGGACTACAAGCCATTCAGAAGAATAGTAACTGGGGCACTCATCTGAGAAGTAGGAGACCTGAATTTTTATCATCTGCAATATTTGAACTTCTCTGCTATTGCCACCATTGTAACTTCTTTTCCTGATTTGTTTTAGAAGGAAGAACAAAGACAGAGATTTATAGAGCAAAATCTGGGACATCTGTCTTAGACTGAGACTACAGCAACAAAAAGTGAATATTTTCAGGATCTGTAAATGTTCAAGTGTTGTTTAGATGAATTTTATAGGGATGCCAAGTGCTTAAGGTACTTAGAGCAAAATACTAATGCTCTATTTTTCTCAGTCAGAAAAGTAGATTTCAATGCATTTCCTATGGTTACATCATTGCAAAATCATGTCCATATGTCACATTTTTAATGATTTTTTGTTATTGGTATTTCACATGATATCATCATGTAGTACACTGGGAGTTAAAGAGTTAATGCTCCAGTTCCATAGACTACCAATATTTCTGGGTACCTGGTTCTTAGAAGAGAAGAACTAAGTACTCCAGAGGACTTTGTGCTTCCATTTTCTGTTCAGGGGGAAAGATAAAACTGTTAACATATCATGAGACACCTCTTTTTCCGTTTCTGCTTGTCTCTGCTACATGTGCTCTGTAGCTGTCTTGCCTTCAGCATTAGAATAAAGCCTTCAGTTTTTGGACACTCTCATTCTATTTGATTTATTAGCTTCACTTCCAAACATACTGTATTATATTGCATTATATTGTATTACATTGTGTTATTTTGCATTCTGGTATCTTTTTTAGTAAACTAGCTTTCTTCCTCTGATCATTGCTACTGTTCTGTTTTTAGTCCCATCTCCCATCTCCCTCCCCTTCCTCCTTTTCCTTTTCCCTCTTTCCTGGAGTGTGAGTCCATGAGTCCCCCTACCCCATTAGACACAGAACTGGGCTGAACCAGCCTGTAAAACATTGACGCCATAGAATCAGCATGGTTTGCGTTGGAAGGGAACTTTAAAATCATCTTGTTACAACCCCCCTGCTATAGGCAGGGGCACCTCCCTCTAGACCAGCTTGCTAGAGTCTAATACCATGGCCCTGAATGCATCCTGGGAAGGGGCATATACTGCTTCACTAGGCAGCCTGTTTCAGTGTCTCATCCCCCTCAAAGTAAAGAATTTATTCCTCATATCTAGTCTAAATTTACTAACTGGAAGACCATGCTGTAAACTCATCTGGATCCTGTAGTAAAAATCTAAGAATGATTTTTGGATTTACTACAAAGAAGAGATTTTGAGGAATTTCTGATTTTTTGTTCTTAATATGGCTTAGTGATTAGCTAGGGGCTACTTGTTCAGAAGTGTCAAGATGCATGTGATGTTCAGAATGCCCATAAGGATAGATAATCTGTGAGTCCCAAGATGACAATAATTGAATAGAATGACATATTTTTAATTCCTTTAGGTAGATTGTTGAACATGGCTTTTCACTGGCTATACTGCTCTATCCTTCATTCTGCTAAGTTAATCTAGATAAATCACAGCTTTATTGTTTTTTGTTAATAAAAACAATCAACACCAGGTAGAATAGAAACAAATCAACCCCCAGGAGGGAAACACTTATATAATGTTGTTTCTTTCCAAAATGCAGTTACGATGACCACCATGGAAAAAAAAATAATAATAATACAAAATGAGAGAAACAGCAGAATCACAGAATTTCATGGGTTAGAAGGGACCTCAGAAGATCATGTAGTTCAATCCTCCTGCTAAAGTAGGTTCCCTAGAGTAGGCTACACATTTAACCACCTAGAAGTTTTGGATATGTCCATAAGAGAAGACTCCACGACCTCTCTGGGCAGCCTGTTTCATTGCTCCATCACTCTCATAGTAACAATATACTTCCTTCTGTTAGTGTAGAATTTCCTGTATTTCAGACTGTGCCCATTGCCCCTTGTTCCATTGCTGCACACCACTAAAAAAAATCCCTCATATTCATTTGACTCCTGCACAGTTATAAACAGTAATGAGGTCCCCTCTATTCTCCGTGATGAACAGTTCTGTATCTCTTCGCTTTTCCTTATGAGAAAATCTCCAGGTCCTAGATCATCTTTGTGATACTCTGCTGGATTATCTCTAGAAGTTCTGTCATTTTGAACTGAGTAGCCCAGAACTTGTCACAGTACTCCAGATGTGGCCTCGTCAGGGCAGAGTAGAGGGAGAAGACAATCTCCCTCAATCTGCTGGCTCTGAAGCCAGGAAGAAAGTGGAATTAGTGACTATATCTTCTTTACTTTCTTAAAAGTGTATGCATATATAATGCTTCTGTGAATGTATGTTCTCTGATGCCTTTTTGCTTCTTTCTTTGTAATTTTTGATCTGCTAATATACAGCAAATATGATTCTAAATTTAACCCAAAATTATTACCAGGACCTCCTGACTAATTTCTTCACAATTCATCAGATGTATTTCTGATTCAGTTACATCTTAAGCTGGCATATATTCAAGTCTCTGAACAGAATGTAGTTATACTGAGTTTTTAGATGTCATTATTATTATAAAAATCAGGAAACAGGATGTGGGAGTGAACTGCAATTTCATCTAAAGAAAAAAAAAAACAGTATTGAAGAAAGTGTGTTCATTTCCATCAGCACTGCAAATCTAGACTTATTCCACAAATTTGATGACAAAATAATGTCTTTGAAATTTCATTCTGATTACAAATATGTCTGTATGAATGTAGGGTTGCTCCAAATTAATGCCTCTCATTTTTTTCCATGAAAACTACAAATTTACAACAAGCACAATAGCACTATCTGATAAAGCAAATGGAACATTGGTGGGAAGGATCAACCTCTACTGCCATGCAACCAACTTCCATTCCTGACATTGTGCGCTAGCATAATAAAATAGGATGCACTACTTTCCGTGCAGCCCACATAGAACTGTACTTTGCAAATTTACACTGGTTTTGAAGCAGAGGAATAGAATTAAACCTCCATTTACAGTCTAGCATATCACTTACAGCTTTGAAGATGCTAGTAATTATAGAATCATAGAATCATAGTATGTCTTAGGCTGGAGAGGACCTCAACTATCTCCAAGTTCCAACCACCCTCTACTTACAATGAAAAAAAAATAAAATAAATAAATTGTAGATTCTCCCGTGAAGTTTAAGGAAACACTGACATACCTGATGTCGTAGATGTTGCAGTTTTTGAAAAACTGAAAACAAAGCTTAGTAAGCACAACAAAAATTAAAACTTCAGTAGTGTATCTTTCATTTGGTTTTCAGCTCACATTTTATGAGTTATTTCTGAAGCTGAAGTGATTTGAAAAAAACAAGAAGAAAAAGAAGTCTGCACTTACTTATGTCACTGTATGTAACTTTTAATTCTTAAGAAAGTTTCCTCAGTGATATCTGTGTAGATCTTCAGGATCAAACATAATTAATCCATTCATTTGCACCTCTAGTAATTTTAAAATTTATCAGTTTTTAAATCACTGGGTATAGGAACAAGAAAATGAGATTCGCTGGTAACTTAGCAGCTCAGCAAGTGCAGTATGATAGTTTCCTTTGTGCTGCAGGATACCTATGAACATTTGAAAATACTATTTGAAATGTGCCAACTAGTTTCATTTAATGTGAATACTTCAGAAAAGGAGCTGATCAGCATGTGGGCATTATGGGCATCACATTGCTCTGACACATTCTAGCAGCATGAGACTTGAAAAGGTTCTTTTATTAAATTTTTGATTAAATGTCTGAATGCTTGTGGAGAATGAAAAGTGGGACTGCCATAAATAATAGTGGAGCAAATTGAATGCGTTTGATTCACAAAAATACTCTGGAATCTCTTCTCAACCAGTGCTAGTTGTATGAATTTTTGTGAGACATCTCAAAAATGTTTCATTGGAAAAAGTACCTATAAAATTGTGAACAATCAATTACTTGTTTATCATGTTGTGCATCAAGAAGCAGTTCTGAGAATGAAAAAAAAAAAAAAAGGGAGGGGGGGTGCTGGTGGTGGTGCAGGGGGCAGGGCCAGTTTAAATGTTTTGATGAAATATAAAGCTCCTAATATTTGCTTTGCTCTGATAAAAACAGAGTTCACCTTGTAATAAACGCTATATTTTAGCTTGATTTGGGGTTTGTCAGAGAATACAGGAACTCCAAGGTCATAATCAAGCATTGCAATTTTAAGACAAATCAGACAGAATCTGTATTAGCTATGTTTATATGAAAGAACATTTGGTCAACATCATCTCCCTCTCTGTTCCCCTGTCCTCTGCCAAGTGATTTCGGAGACCCAGATCACATTTCAAAGAAAAGGAAGAGGTGAGGAAAAATTAATAATAATATATATGATAATATATTATTATATATATATATATTTTTATATATATATATACGTAGATACATGTCTACATATATACAGCTTGTTAAGGCAAGTAGCTACTTTTGGGGAGGAATGGACTCCAGACAATCATTAACATGTTAAAATGGTATTCCTCTCATTCTCTGGGAAGAAGGGACTCCTTATGTAGCTTGTTAAGTGCTGCAATTATAAGAAAGAATTAGCAACTTTGTGAATAAATGACAGCATAGATGGCTCTTGGTAGAGCCTGAGTTATATTTGTTCAGTTGTACAGGATTGAAAACCATCACAGACTGGTAGCAAAAATCTAAACTAAACTAAATGTCAAAGAAAAAGTTCTTTTAGTTAGGATAAATGTGATAGCCAGATTTCTCAGTTCTTATATGTTAATAATTTTACTGTCACAGGCTGATACTATATAACTCTGTACATATGGCTTTATTAGAGCATTATAATTTAATTATCTAGGAGATTATATTCAGTAAAAGCAAAAAAGGGCAAAGTGACAGTCCAGCCAGTCCTACCAGTCAGTAACTGTAAAAGGACAGTAACAACAGCTGAATCAGAGTGATTTGAGACAAAGTATAAGTAAGTGCTTTCACTTGGTGTAGAAAAATGTGTTCATGAGAGAGAAAGAGAGAAAAAGAGGGAGGAGTAAAACAGTATTTGATAAGCGCAGTTTCTCAGGGAGAAGAATGACCTGACAGCACAGCATTCAGATGCAAAAATTAGTGAAAGTACCTGAAAATTTTGAACCTCCCAGTTTACCACAATATGATAATAGAAAAACAAGTGAAATTTTATCCATCTGGCATTATTTTAAAACCTGTTTCAATGATGTAGGATACTGTATCTGAATCAACAGCAGGATTCAGGAACCTAGTGATAAATTTGGGGTGCATCCTATGTTTCTAAAATCCAGGCTTTAGATTGTGAAAGTGGAAGTAATATATATTAACTGACTGTATAGAGTTCAAACACTGTAGACACTATTTATTTGTTTGTTTGTTTGTTTGTTTTCTATTTAAAATTCCCCCTCTTCCTACATTTTTCCAGTTCTGAGAATACCTATATCAGGACTTTTTTGTTTATTAAAATGTGTCAGATATTCTGTAAAACTGTCCTAATTCCCTAGATCTTGGGTCAGATCTAGTATCTGCTTTGAGAATAAAGGTATTACATGTGGATCAAGTTACCCACAAATCCTAAGTGAACTAATCATTGAACATGCATAGCAAACCAAGTGATTTAAAAATAATAATAATAAACTCAAACATTTTAAATACAGAATTCAAAGTTTAAGTATTATCCCACTGTGTAGGACAGAAATAAGACATCCAGATGGCAATTTCCTGCCCTTCAGTTAAATTTAATTTGGCAGATTCTTCCTCTAATACCTTCAAAGGAATTTTGTTTTTTCTCAGACATAATTATGCAGATAGTTTTAAGTCTCATTTATTTATTTATTTATTTATTTTGTAAGTAATTTCACAGAGTTTTGGCATACTGGGTTTTACTCCAAATATCATGTTTTGAAGGACAGCTCTCAATTCTGAGAGTAAAAGTTATCTTGAAGTTACAGATTGTCAGCCCCACTTGCTAAAGTAGCCTCCTTTAAAATGATATAATTAGAAAGGCCAAAAAGTGCGTGAAAGAATGTCATACTGAAAATGTTTCTCTTCTTCTTCTTCTTCATCAACAACAGCATTGTTCTAACATAGGAAACACAGAAGATTTAGCAGTAATTTTATGACACTAATATGTGGACCAATTTACTTTATTCCTGCTTCAGTTTTAGTTAAATGACTGGTATATACATTGTATGTTAATTCACCAGTGCAATGGTCTCATGTCACACAAATTCAAAATACATCAGATATATCAAAAGACTTCTTTTGATTAACTATTCCTGCTTTACCTGTGGAATAGCATTAAAAAGTCATTCAGAACTCACTAGAAAATAGAGCAGAGTATGTTCATTCATTCCGCTCAACATAAAAATAAATGATGAATTTGCTTTTCAGTGTGCTCTATGTCCACTTCAATAGCCTGTCTTTGTTGGGCTATCTTGGATGCAGCTCTTCAGTAAACTTTACGGAGTTAACATACAAAAAAGTTTGGAGTAATGAAAAATCCTGAGCACTTCATATTTCTTACTGTGGTGATATGTTATTCTTAAAGTCAAATCTTTAACTTCATTCTGAGCACCTTCTTAGCAGTTCATAGATTACTTAGTCGACAGATGCTAATGATATTATGCAAGGCAAATCACCAATTCAGCAATCAGTGTTTAATTCCTCTTTGCAAGCAATGATATATGAAGAATTTAACATCTCAGTAGCTTTCTAAATCTGGTTCCTAGATGATATATCTCTGTTTTGACGGAGCACCTTACACTTCACCACCTACAAAATAGATTCAGAGTTTTAAGGAAAATAATTCTTGAATTTGAATTAATCCAATGGAACCGACGATCACATCTCTGTTCTTTTATTATAAATAGTCTTACTTACTCAAGCAGCATCAAGTCTGCCATCACTATGAACTTATATGAGCACCTGGATACAAAAGCGTGAATTAAATCTGTAATATTCTGATGCATCCAATATCCAGACCATCTATTGTAATTTTACTGCTAGAAAACAATAAGACAGCTGAAGCATCCAGCATGCTAAGATGAAAGTCCTTTATCAATACTGAAGTAATCTTAAATACTTTGATATGGCTACAACCAAACCAAAATCATACTCTTTGCTGTACCCAAACATCTATCAGTACACAGAAAGTAAAACTGTCCAGCTCAACTCTGACCTTGTGAGACCTCATCTGGAGTACTGCTTCCAAGTCTGTGCCCCCAGAACAAGACAGATGTAGAGTTGTTGGTCCAGAGAAGAGCCAAAGAGATTTTGAGAGGGCTGGAGCACCTCTCCTATGAAGGAACACAAGGAGACCAAATGGCATTTTTCCAGTAGTTGAAAGGAGCATATTATCTGTAGGGTCAGCAACTTTTTAATGTAAGTTGACAGTAGTAATACGAGTGGTTTTAAAACTAAAAGGGGGGAGAAATACATTAGGCATTAGGGGGAAGTTTTTAACTCAGAGTATGGTGAGGCACAGGAAAAGAGAAGTTGTGGATGCCCCATCCCTGGAAGTGATCAGGGCCAGGTTGGATGGGGCCTTGAGCGGCCTGATCTAGTGTGTGATTTAGTGGTTGGCAACCCAAGCATTACGAGAGTTGGAACTAATGCATCTTTATTGTCCCTTACAACCCAAAACATTCTATGATTCCATTATTGCAATAGAGAGATTGTAATACGTGAGAAAAAAAGCACTTTTCCTGCTGCTAGTATGACATAAAATATATTACTAACTCTCAAATTTCTCAAGCACAAGATCATTGTAAATAAGTCTAATTTTCTTTACAAGGACGAGTAAATTATATCAGCACAGAATATGCATATATACATATACATATACATATACATATACATATACGTATACGTATACATATACATATACATATACATATACATATACATATACATATACATATAATTATTTTTACTCTTCAAGAAAGTTACAGAAAAAATGACACAATTATTAAATCACTGAGTTTGAGAGGAAGAAAAAAAACGTCACTTGAGAACTAGATTTTAGACCCAGCAGAAATGACCAAAAACTCAACAGGTGTCCCTGGATGAATCTGTGATAATGCAACTAGAGACCTGATCCCTCAGCCAGAAGAAAAATTTTATAGAAACTTCTGGAGATCAATATAAAGACATTGAATATTCTGTGAAAGGCACAAGAAGTTGGAATATGTTTTTGCTGATCTCATGGAATAAAATTTCTGCACATCTTGCAGACAGATACCTCAACTTAGTGAAAATCTATTTTCACTAAGAACCCTTCAGCTCTCAAAAGGATATTATTAACCAATAAAATAATCTCAGTGTATCGCTACAAATCAGAGTCAAAGAGGCTCTTTGTTTGTTTGTTTGTTTTGTTTTGTTTTTGTTTTAGCTTTTTCATATTCTCCTGTAATTAATTCTGTAACATAATCATTCACACTTACACATAAAGCACACCAAAGACAAACATATTTCTTTCTTTAATTCTTTTACTGTGAAAATTAGGGAAAGAAAAAAAAAAAAGAATTAAGATGCTTTTGAAACAATTAGATACAGATGACCTATGTTTTTTCTGTTTCCCTTCAGCAGGAAAATATCAGTGAACAGCTTACTCAGAGACCTCTCAGTAATATTCACTGTTTGCTAACAATACTCACACTTAAAACACCTGTATTTTTTTCACAAATAAACAAGAGAATGACAAGTTGGCTTAATCTCCCTCAACCTTAAATATCTTTAACTAGTGAATGTAGGATATCCTTACTGTAAACTAAACAAGACAAGAAGAAATGGAGATTCAGGAAAAATAAGTACTTTGCACAGAATCAGAATGAAAAAATTAATATCTTCTGAGTTCTGCAGAAATATTTTAACAGAAGAATGTATCTTCTTCACTTTTTTTGTATGCAGTAGTTCTTTCAAATTTCTTCTCCTGAGAACCACAGGAAAGTTCTCGCACAACACTGCTCTGTTTACGACAGTTTTGTTTTCCTTTCTAACTTATTTCCATTGTACTGAAAATGTAGTTTGATTCACTTCTACATAGAGAGCTCATAAAATATTGAAAGGCTTCAATAATTTTAAATCATTCTACGCTGCAAATAGAGATTTAAATTTCTCTGCTAATTTTTTTATTAGCACTTTAATTTGGAAGGTACCAGGCTTCTACAAGATTTAAAATTATTGGAGCATTTCATATTATTATAAGCTTTCCAGTAAAGATGTGACTGTGGTTCTGTGCTTGTAAAGTGTAGCAAAATTTAAATTTAATCTAAATTATTTAAGTGCTTCAGACTTTAGGGAGATTTTCAATCTTTCAAACTGGGATTCATGTTCAGAGACTAAAGCAATCTTATAATGCAAAATGCTTTCATCATTTTAAAGACCTGCAGGAAGCATTCAGAACAGGCTTTTTCATTATTATTATTGTCAGTTTGTTTATTTAAATTATTTGTTTTCATCTCTAGTGTATGGAAAGAAAACAAGTAAGAGGATAAAGAGAAGCTAATGCTTTCTCTCACAAGTTTAGGATAACAGCTTTCCCCTTTGGATAGCTGGTAAGGTAATGTGAAAAGCATTGTTTGGTAAAGTACATTTTGAAACCTACTAGAGGCTGTTACAGGTTCTATAGTCTTACATGTGACTGTCAGTTTTAAAAGTACTCATCATTTTACAAGGGCTGCTCCAAAATTAGTTACTCCCATTTTACTGTGTTGGCTTGTGACATCAGAGGTTAATGTTGGTGATATGGCAGTACAGATTGAAGTTTCCCGACAGTATTCCACTTTAATTACCATACAAGAGATGGCAGCAGTGGGAAAGCCAGTCAAAACTATATCTGACGTGAAAGTCCACATGAAGAAAAGATGTGTAACTCCTGATCATTTATGGACACCAAACAGTGAAGGAAAGGGCAGTGAGGTGGTGGGTGGTGTGTTTTAGCAATTGCAACAGTGACAGTGGGTCACCTCTATTGTTGCAGATTTTTACCTGCATAGCATGCAGGCTCTTGTTCATCTCTTGGGAAAATTCATAGCAAATGGTGGTGGCTATGTTGAAAAATAGTGTTTTGTAGCTGAGAATTTGCTCTATCAGATAATGTTATTGTGCTCTTTGTATCTATAGTAATTTCCATGTAAATAAAAAGGAGACATGGCTTTTAGAGCTACCTATGTAAATGAAAATACACATATAACTGGAATTTTCACTCCTGCTGAAGACTTATGTTTCAAAAAAGAGAGGAAAAAGTGTATTTTGTTTGGTTTTACTTGATTCTTAACACATTAAATTTCTGTAAAATCTAGAAGCAACCTTTGGAACTACCTTTTTCTGATAATTCTGATAATATGGCCTTGAATATATGAGTTTCTGATTTGTACAATCCTGTGAAGTGAAATTACAAGTATTGTGTTCCTTTGTAAGAATTCTACTAGTATACATCAAGTTTGTAAGTGAAAAATGTCTCCACCCTCCTAACACATTAACATAAATGATTCTATTGCTCTTTTTGAAATTCTGGCAGTCATATTGCTCAAAGATGACATTTCTTTTCCATAACGATGTAAAACTTTCAAAAGCAATAAACAGTGTTGTAAAATGAATATTAAAATGTGTTAGCATCAGTAATCATGCAATAATGAGCTTTTTGATTCAGCTTGAGTAAAAGTTTTATTAAATCTTTTATACAAGTGTTTATGAAGATGCCAATAACTGTTTAGAAGTGGTCAAACACTAATCGGACATATTCTAGAAATTAATAAACTATATCAAGCATATGGGAAACTGCTCTTTTTTATTCCCTGCTCTGGTGGGTCACCCACAACCAGCTGGTGGACAGAGATGTAGGTTGTATCATCCTAATCTAGAGTATTACTGTTTAAGCTACCAAAGGACTGGAAGCTTAAAGACTATTCTCTCACGGTAAAATAAATAAATAAATAAAAAATTAAATGACAAAGCTAATGTCTGTCCATTTCTTCATAGAGCAGAAGGCTGCTTTTTGGATAGCAGGAATATAGCGAATGATCAGAGGTAAAGCCTATCCAGCACTCACCTGCGACAGTGGAATACAGGACATAGAAAATGAGTACATAAAAAAAACTGCTGTTCACAACATCATAGCAGGTGGTAATCGGTAACAGAATGGATATGTAATCCCTCTCTTTTAGCAATATCAGTGAAAAACAAGCAAGCAAACAAACAAAAAAAACCACACCCACAAAAACATACTGACTTACAAAGAGGTGTGACAGAGGGCTAGACTCACTGTTGTACTGTAAATGCTTTTGTTGCTTTTGTGTACCAAATAACGATGATTTGGTTTAATAATGGGTGTTAAATTGGGTTTGCAGCTGTAGTACAAACCATCTGGAGGATACTGCTAAATCTGATCCTCAGAACCAAGGCCAGGTTCTTAGATAACTTAAATTTCATTTTGTCTATTGTTGACAGTTTATGTTATCATCACTATGAATCAGAATCACCATAAAGCAATTGTTTTTACTGAAATATAATTAACTTGGGATAAAATCACAAACTGGGATAAATTATTTAATACTAATTATTAATTTAAATGAGTACAATAATAATACAGCAAAAAAAGTCTTCCCAAAAGTCCACAGAATATGAGATAAACATTGTTCAAACATTAAAGTTCCTGCAATGGCTATATCTGATTACTATTCAGAGCCAGAGTAAATTAAAGAGGTTTTGTGAGGCATCAAAATGTACCAGTGGGTGATCTACTAATTAGGTACAGTTTTGAGAGAAAATAAGTATTTATAATAAAATATAAAGAAGACCTATTTGATAAGTTACTCAGTTTGAAGAAGACTGAGGTACTCAATGACTTTTTTACCTCAGTCTTCATCAGCAAGAACTCTAGCCACACTGTTCAAGTTGAAGAAGGATAAGGAAAGGATTAGAAGAATGAACAGTTGACCATCATAGAAGAAGATCAGGTTCAAGATCACTTAAGGGATCTGGAGTACAAAAGTCTGTGTGAGATTATAAGATGCATATGAAGTTCCTCAAAGAACTAGCAGTTGAAATTGTTAAGACATCTAAGAGTGTCTAAAATCTAAGACTATGACCATTGCATTTGAGAAGTCATGGCAGTCCAATGAAGTTCCTGCTAACAGAAAACAAAACTAAACTAAACTAAACAACAACAAAACTGTTTGCCTGACAAAGCTATGGTGCAGAGCTTCCTGGAAACTATCCTAAAGCACATGGAAAACAAAGAGATGATATTCAACATGTCCCTTCTACAGCAAGATTACAGCACTAGTGGATAAGGGAAGAACAACTTATACAATCTTGCTGGACATGTGCAAAATGTTTAACACTGACACAGACATTGTCTCTAAATTGGAGATGCATGGATTTGACAGATAGACTATTTGCTGGATAAGGAAGTGTTTGTATGGTCACTCTCAAAGAGCTGCAATGTAGGACTGTGCAAAGTTCAACGTATAGTAAAGAAGTCCTTTTCCTGAGTTGGAACAATCCCAAATGAGAGTACAGTTGGGGTGGAGAATTAATAGAGAACAGTCCTGAGAAGGATCTGGGGGTGTTTTCTGTTGCGAATTTCAACAAAACCTAGTGTTTTCTACTTTCAGCTACAAAATGCAACTGTATCCTATGCTGGATCAAAAGAATAACCAGCAAGCCAAGAGTGATAATTCTGCCCCTCTTTTTTGCTTTTATAAGATCCCACCTTGAGTACTACATTCACCTCTAAGTAAGAAGCCCGTGGAACTTTTGGGGTGATTCCAAAAGGGGACCAAAAATATATTCAGATGTCTGGTGTACCTTTCACCTGAAGGCTGGCTGAGAGAGCTGAAGCTGTTCAGAATGGAGAACAGAAGGCTCCAGTGAGAAAACTTACAGAAACACTCTAGAACCTGAAGGGATCTTATAAGAAATCTAGGGAGTATGTTGTGACAGGACAAGGAGTAATGGCTTTAAATTTTTAAAAGAGGGTAGACTTGGATTAAATATAAAGAAGAAAATACTTTACTATGATGTTGGTGAGGCAGTGAAATAGGTTTTCCAGGGAAGTTTTAGATGTCCCACCTCTGCAAGTGTCCAAGGCTAGGCTGGGCTTTGGACAACCTGATCTAGCAGACTGTGTCCCTACCCAAGGCAGAAGAGTTGGAACTAAATTCCCTTAAGATTATTTCCAAATTAAATCATTCAATGATTCTATGAAGTGGAGAATAAAAGTTATATTGATTTATGCTTATTTGCAAGACCAGCCAGTATAAATACTGGCTGCGATGGAATGCAGATTTCTTTTTAGAATCTTAATAATCCCATTAAATTCAAACTGAGCTGAAAACAAACAGACAAGCAGACATCTACGCCTTCCTTTTATCAAGCAGAGTCTCAGTTTTCATAGATGCACATAAATTAAAAGAGAAAATGGAAATAGGAAATAATCTTTTTCTATCATGATATCAGTCTTGCAAAAAGGGTGCTGCTTGATGTTTTCATTTTCGTAGTAATAAGAACCTTTCCTCTTTCCATCTTTGTTACTGGTCTTCTATATGCAGCTATAAACTACTTTCTAGCTGTTACTACATCTAGAAACTTAGTTTTCCATTTGGTTATTCAATATGAGATTTAAATTATTGTAGTCTTGTAGGCAATAGCACTGCTTTAGACAATCTACTCTGCCACATCTCCCTATAATCTTATTGAAAATATGAGAGATCTTCAGTTGGAAATGAAGAACTCCAGTCCACATTGTCCTCAAGAAAGACATAATTCCTTTATAATAATAAAGTTTTATAATGCTTTCATACTACAGACTCTGTCCCTTAGTCCCAGTAAGTCAAATTTAGAGGGCACTTGCTCCAGACATCCACAATTCCCGATTTCTTGCTGGCTGTAATGTCTGATAGATTAAGAATAAATAAAGCTGCACTCTCCATTTATTTATTTATTTATTTATTTATTTATTTATTTATTATTTTCCTTCATAAACAAAGGTTTGCTAGTGCATTTTTTAGTTTCCATCAAAGGGCAACAAGAGCACTTCTGAAATCTGTAACACATATTTGTTATATACAGACTTTTAAAAATGTTATTAATTCCTTTAGAATCATAGAATCATAAAATTAACCATGTTGGAAAAAACCTCAAAGATCATCAAGTCCAACTGCAGCCTAACCATAGTACCCTAACTCTAATAACCCTCTGCTAAATCATATCTCTGAGCACCACATCCAAACGGCTCTTAAACACATCCAGGGATGGTGATTCAACCACCTCTTCTTTCTGTAAAGAAGTGTTTCCTAACATTCAACCTAAACTTACCCTGGTGCAACTTGAGGCCATTTCCCCTCGTCCTGTCACTTGTCACCAGTGAGAAGAGACTTGCCCCAGTCTCACTGTAAGCCCACTTCAGATACTGGAAGAGAGCGATAAGGTCTCCCCTCAGCCTCCTTTTCCCCAGACTAAACAGCCCCAGCTTCCTTAGCCTCTCCTCATAGGGTTGATTCTCCAAGCCCTTCGTGAGCCTCGTTGCTCTTCTCTGGACCTGCTCCAGTACCTCCATGTCATTCCTGTGCTGAGGTACTCAAAAGTGAATACAGTACTCGAGGTGAGACTTCACCAATGCTGAGTACAGGGGCAGGATGACTTTGCTAGTCCTGCTCACCACACCATTCCCAATACAAGCCAGGATGCCATTGGCCCTCTTGGCCACCTGGACACACTGCTGGCTCATATTCAGCCAACTGTCCACCATGGTCCCTTTCCATGAGGCAGCTTTCCAGCCACACCTCCCCAAGCCTGTAGGATTGCCTGGGGTTATTGTGACAAAAATGCAGTATCTGACACTTAGCCCTATTGCAACTCATGCCATGAACCTTGGCCAATTAATTGAGTCTGTCCAGGTCCCACTGTAGTGCCCTTCTCCCCTCATGCAGATCAACACTCCCTCCCAACTAAGTGTCGTATGCAAAGTTACTGAGGGTGCACTCAATCCCCTCATCCAGATCGTCAATGAAGATGTTAAACAGAAGTGGCCCCAGCAACGAGCCCTAGGGGATGCCACTTGTGACTTGTCACCAACTGGATTCCACTCCATTCACCACAACTCTCTGGGCCCAGCCATGCAGCCAGAGCTTCATCTAGCTGAGCGCGCACCCATCCAAACCACAGGCAGCCAGCTTCTCCACCAGAATGTTATGCGGGACAGTGTCAAAGGCCTTACTGAAGTTTATTTATTTTCTAGCACATTTCTTTGTTTCTCTGTTTTTGTTTTGTTTTGTTTTGCTAGCCAGCAAGCTCCCAGAATAATTCATAAGAAATTCTTGAGAGTTAGCATGGGTTATGGGCTACTCCCAATCGTCAAGAGAGACTATGCTTTCTCCAGAGTGGGTAAGAATTTAATATTATGGATACCAGATGTTCAGAGTTGACATGACTGAGAGAATGGGTTTAGGTGTTTTTAATATATTGGTTTAATTTTTCTTTAAATCCCTCTGCATGCTGTTTTGTTTGTTTGTTTATTTGAGATGTTGTTTTCAACTTACACATCAGAAATACATACCAACTTTATCTACCAAATTGAATAATTTCATTTGTTGGGAAAACTGTATACTTTTCACTGAAATGTATTTGCTATATGTGCTATTAGAACTATTTGCTATATGTTGCTTTCATAGATTAAATGGTTACTGCTTTTGAGTTCAAAAGAAGGTCTAGCTTCTTTCATCTTTGCTATATTGGAAACCAGTCCATAAATTTTCAAATGTTGTGGATATGAGCCTAATTTTTTTTCCCTAAAATCTAATACCTTTGTACCATTATGCTGTGTGTACTAAAGCTAAAGCAAGCTAAAGCAAGCTAGTTCCATATTTCACTATTGTTCTCAAATGTGAAATCAGTTTCTCTCTCTTTATTTTCAAGTCAAGGGTGGCTTTTCCTCTAGTTGATGTATGGTTGCCTGTGTTTGGTTTCCATTAGATAATCCTTCCATAAATGTTTCTGAGTATGTAGAGATTTGATCCAGGAAATTTCATTCCCATAGATTTATGGTTTTATACTCTCTGTTACTTCTTCTTTGCTTTAAATTCTTTGCAAATTTACTCAAAATCTGCACCATTGTGTTCTTTGATGAGGATTTATGTAGTTCACTGATATGCAAGTTCACAGTTTTCAAATGGCTTGAGGAAACAGACATTTTTTTCTGGATGCTTTCCCCTTCTAACTCAGGGCAAATTATATTTACCCAGCAAACTTGTGCTCATGAAAATCCTAAGAATACTGACTCAGTTAAATTTTCCTATACATACACAGCTCTATGTAAAATATACTGGAACTGCAGTTGTGAGAACCATAATGCATGTTTCCAGTAGTATTATATTATTGAAATGCCATCTCTTAATATGTTTACTCTCTCTTCCTATTGTTTTCTCTGTCCATTATTTGTTCTTTTTCCCATTTTTCTTTTTTATCTTCACACCACTATGTGGGCAGATTCAGTGTATTACTATTATCACTTTCGTTTCTCAGTGTGTACCAAATGTAGATAAAAGAAAGATAATTTTTCTGTCTCTAAATATTAGCAGTAGTTTAACACTTTTCTAAAGAAATGTACTAGGTTAACTAGTCATGTGTCAAAATACAGTAAGTCTCAGCTCAGGCTGCTGCAAGATGCAGCAGTTGCAGATATTAGCATTAATAACATAGAACACTGAGACAAATGTAATATCTGTTACATTTCTCAGTATGAGATAGGCAATGCTAAGCAAACCTTTGTCATGATAATCATATCAGTATATAATTTGTTAATACTAATAGGAGATATTTTGACACAGGGAACCATGTCTATATTGTAAAGCCATTACTGAAATTATAATATAAATAACATAAAAAGTGAAAGGCTAGCAATGGGTATGCCAGATGTCATGCCCTGACAAAACTGTTCTAATAAGGCGCAATAAATGGTGTGGAGACATGGAATGGTTGACAAGTTACACTGGAAAGTATGAATTGTACAGTATGATACAGATGTTTTCCAGGGTTTACTAGTTCATAAAATCATAGAATAACCTGGGTTGAAAAGGGCCTCAAAGATCATCAAGTTTCAAACCCCCTGCCATGGGCAGGGTTGCCAACCACTAAACCAGGCTGCTCAGAGCCACATCCAGCCTGGCGTGGGGCATCCACAGTCTCCTTGGGCAAGCTGTTCCAGTGCACCACCACACTCTGAGTGAAAAACTTCCTCCTAATATCCAACCTAAACCTCCCCTGTCTCAGTTTAAAACCATTCCCTCTTGTCCTATCACAATCCACCCTCGCAAGCAGCTGTCCCCCCTCCAGTTTATATGCTCCCTTCAAGTACTGGAAGGCAACAGTGAGATCTCCCCAGAGCCTTCTTTTCTCCAAGCTAAACAAGCCCAGTTCCCTCAACCTTTCTTTGTAGGAGAGATGCTCCAGACATCTGATCTTCTTAGTAGTCCTCCTCTGGACTCATTCCAAGAGCTAATTTAGTGCATCTTTGACTGAACACAGAAAAAAAAAGCAGTTTCAGCACTTTAGATTTAGGGGTACATAATACAATTCTACTATTGTTTAAACAGTATGCACTTTTTTTACTGATAAAATAGATTCTTTTATCTAATTTAAGAGTTAAAGAATATTTAAAGACATAGGAATTTTCATGTTTAGTATTCTAGACATATGAATTCATTTGCAGCTTTCATCTGCCAGTTTCCTACATAGTTAATAGATATTAACACAGAACTATTTACTTCTTTTGAAAATACTTTATTCCTTGTAGTCTCTCTAAACCAAAGTTTTATGTGTGATGCTTGCTAATTGCTAGTTAACTCTGAGAAGCAGATAATATGTCTCCAGTTCTGGAGCCCCAAAACAAGAACATGGAATTGTTGGAGCAGGACCAAAGGAGGGCCATGAAGATGAACAGTGGGCTAGAGCATCTCTCCTACGAGGACAGGTTGAAAAAGTAGGAGCTTTTCAGCCTAGAGAAGAGAAGGATCCAAGGAGACCTTATAGCAACCATCCAATACATGAAAGGGACCTACAGAATAGCTGAGGAGGGACTTTCATAAGGGCAGGTAGGAACAAAACAAGGGAAAATGGTTTAAAATTGGAAGAGAGTAGATTTAGACTAGATATTAGGAAGGAGCTCTTTAAAGTGAAGGCGGTGAGACGCTGTAACAGGTTTCCCAGTGAGGTTGTGAATGCCCCTTCCTGGATGCACTCCTTGGAAGCATGGGGCTGGATGGGGCTGTGAGCAACCTGGTCTAGAGGGAGGTGTCTCTGCCCATAGCAGGAGTGTTGGAACTAGATGATTGAAAAGATCACTTCCAACACAAACCAGTCTACTATTCTATGATTCTATAACAAACATCAGTCGATAAAAGCTGATCACCACAAATGCAGGAAGACTGAAATTTTGTATCTCATTGTAGATGATAAGCATTCATTTCTTAAGAAAAAAATTATGACCAATGGATTAGACTTGATTCTAGTTGCACCAGAAAGATCAGATTTTTTAAAAATTATTTTTATTTTTTATTATTTTTTTAAATATATTTTTCCTCCAAATCCTGGAATTTGTCAATTTAAAACAAACTGCATTAGCTATTTTTATGTTTCAGGAATGTAAGGGAAATCAAACTAATGCACTCTTGCTACTCATATATGTTCTTTTTTATCTTCTTTAGGACCACATTTTTCATTTGTTTTAGACAAAAATGCATATAATAGATCACTGTAAGAAGTATTAGAAATTAGGGTAATGATTCCTGGATGTGAGTAAAGTAGTAAATAGGGTATTCCTTGTATGACATTGATTTTACACATCAATTTTTGTCACACAAACATAAACATTTTCACCAGCCTTACTAATTGAAATATGGAGTATGAAAATCTGTGGTAAGTATTAATTTTTGACAGATTTTCCCAGAGAACGGAAGATTTTTTATAATATTTCCCAAGGATAAGGATATCCTTCAATTACAGTGAGAATGCTTGCTGTGTTCCTTAAAAAAAACAAAAAAAAACAAAGAGTAATTGTAGAAATTAACAATTCACTCAATATAAGCCTAAGCTGGATACATTGCCAGAATGTTATCTTATTCCATGAAGAAATTTCCTTTTGCATCACTAGTAAATGAGAAAGAATATCCAGAGCTAGAATTTCCTGAAATCATTATAAACTAATAGATTCAAGTACCAAATTCACTGGAACAGAAATATACTATGTTTTGAGATTTCACTGAGGAATATATTTCCCAAGGTAAAACTGGGACTCATTTTAATTCAGTAAAGTAGGCTTTAATCACTCCAGGAGAATTAAGTTTGTACATTATAGTATTTTCATTAACTACTACTTGAAGATTGAAATCATGAGTGATCCATACAGTGTTCAACAATAACAAAATACATTTTTGTTGAATAACAGCAGTAGTGAAAAAAAATTTGCATCAAGGATGAAAGTGTAATTTCCCCAAACACAGTAAGAACTTTCTCTTTAGGAAACATTTTTAAATTTCTCTGTTTCATTTCTAACCCATAGGATTTGTAATTTTATTCACACTATTAAATTATGCACCATTAAATGCTATTAATTTTAAAAAGTGTTTTACCTAAGTCAGGAGATATCAACTGGATCTGAAATAAGTGCTTAAAAGGGTCTTACAAGTATCTTTTCACTGACTGAAGATGGGCGCTTAGTGAATGAGAACACACACCACTCTAGCTCAAAAACAGAAGAGCCATCATGTGTATTTCATATTCACAACTTGTACAGTCACTTGCCACCATCAGAGCAGAGGAAATAAAAAGGTCTTCCAGACACAAGCAACTTAGGAGGCTATCTATCTGTCATACAGTACAGAATAATAGAAAAATAAAATATTTTGACTTGAGAGGAACCCTTAAAGCTCATCTAGTCCATGTCCCCTACAACGAACAGGGAGATCTACATCTAGGTCATGTTGCTCAGAGCCTGATACATCCTGACCTTGAATGTCTCCAAGGATGTGACTTCTGTCACTTCTCTAGGCCACGTGTCCCAGTGCTTCACCATCCTTACTGTAAAAAAAGTCTTCCTTATTTCCAATCTAAATCTCTCATATTGTAGCTTGAAACCATTTCCCATTATCTTTTGACAACAGATCCTGCTAAAGAGTTTGTCCCCTTCTTTATTATAACCCCCCTTTAGATATTGAAAGTCTCCCTGGAGTCTTCTTTTCCAGACTGAGCAGTCCCAGCTATCCTGTCCTGTCTTCATAGGGGAGGTGTTCCATCACTTGGAGCATTTCTGTGGCCCATTTCTGTACTTCAGGTGAGGTCTCAATAGCAAAGAGTAGAGGGACAGGACCAGTTCGTTCGACCTGCTGGCCCTGCTTCTTTTGATATAGCCCAGGTTACAGATGGCTTTCTGGGCTGTGAGGGTGTGTTTTTGATTCACACCAGCTTTCCACCAGTACCGCAAAGTCCTTTTCAACAGGGCTCAGCTCTTTTTTTCCCCATCTTGTACTGATATCGGACGCTGCCTTATGAGTTTCTCATGGGCCCACTGCTTGAACATTTCTTGGTCTCTCTGTATGATGTTAGCATCCCTCAAGTGCATCAACCACCCAGCTTGTTGCTTTTATCCACAAACTTACTGAGGGTGCACTTGACCCCATTGTCAATGCCATTTGATGAAGATGTTAAAGAGCACAGGTCCCAATACTGATCTCTGAGGGACACCACCTGTCACTTATCTACACAAGGACGTTGAGCTGTTGACCACCACTCCCTGGATACAATCTCACGACCAAATTTTTATCCATCTAAGAGTCTACCCATCAAATCCATCTTTCGAATTTGGAGAGAAGAATGTTATACAAGGTTGTGTCAAAGGCAGTACTGAAGTCCAGATAGATAGATTATATCAGTGGCTCTTCCCTTGTCACTGACACAGTTAGACCATCATAAAAAACACGATAGGTCAGGAAGGAACTGTCGTTGATGAAGCCAAGCTCATTATCTCGTATCACATACCTTTTTTCATATGCCTTAGCATAGATTCCGGGAGGATTTGCTCCATGATTTTTCCAGGAATAAAGTATACCATAGTGAATGTTTAAATCCTAGAAGTTCCAGTCACAGTCATTAAAAAGCACTAAGAAAAACTTGGAGCAAGTGGCAGTCTACAGAAATGGTCTTCAATTTCCCAGAGTTGTTAAGTACTATACATCCCTCATAATTAGTTAGGAAAAAAATATAAATAAATCCAAAATTCCAAATTCCTCTGTGAATCTTGGCTTGAGGAAATTTTCATAGAATCATAGAATCATAGAGTTACCAAGGTTGGAAAAGACCTAAACAATCATCCAGTCCAACTGTTCACCTATTACCACTAGCTCCCACTAAACCATGTCCCTCAACAAAACATTCAGTCGTTCCGTGAACACCTCCAGGGTCGGTGACTCCACCACCTCCCTGGGCAATCCATTCCAGTGCCTGACCACTGTTTCTGAGAAGTAATATTTCCTAATGTCCAGCTTGAACCTCCCCTGCCATAGCTTGAAACTATTCCCACTAGTCCTATAACTAATGACATGAAAGAACAAGCCAACCCCCATCTCACTACAACCTCCCTTCAGAAGTTATAGAGAGCAATACAGTCTCCCCGGAGCCTCCACTTCTCCAGGCTGAACATTCACAGCTCCTTCAGACTCTACTCATACGGCCTGTGCTCCAGACACCTCACCAGTTTTGTTGCCCTCCTCTGAACACATTCCAGGGCCTCAATTTCTTTCTTGCAGTTAGGAGCCCAAAACTGGACACAGTACTCAAGACGCAGCCTCACCAGTGCTGAGTACAGGGGAATAATCACCTCTCTGCTCCTGCTGGCAACTCTGCTTCTGATGCAAAACTCATTTAAACTCTCTCTTTTACTGAATCTGTGAAAGGTTTTTGAAATAGGCTTGTATTACACTAAAGAACAAGTTCTAATTATCCATTCATAAAAGACATCCTAATACATTATTTTCTTAAGTCCATTCCTTACAAATGTTTCATTGTGCTTGAATCTATGAAATTCTATTTCAATCCAGGATACATATAAAACAATTATTTATTTATTTATTAATTTATGGGCGTGGGGCTTCGTGGTAGTTGAGAGATTTTATCTCTGGTTTACAGACTATGATTTAGCATTTGCTATATGCAAAATAGAGTATGGTTTACAGAAAAAGTTAAATCCAAAATACACTGTAAGGATATGTTTTAGATGTTTTCCTTCGAAATAAAATGTATTACAGGTTCAGACAACATCCAGAGGGAATAAGAACTGAAAATCTTCTTTATTGTTAGATATAATTAATAGCATGCCCTACCTATTTTACTTTATTTTTAAATGGGGACAGGTATGTCAGCTGAACATTTTTAGTTATACCACAAAGCTATTTTTTAAACTTGCATAATTTTTTGAAACTAGTAGTACCGTATTTTCCCATGAATAATTACTTGCCAAAATCTATCAAACAGGTATAGCTCAAAAAAGTACCAGTACTGGTTTCCCTAGCCAAGAAAGTTACAGTTTGTCTGGTGAGACTTGCAATTAAGGTTTTGTATGATACAAAGTTAATGAGTTTGAAGTTCATTAGGATTTCTTTTGAACTGCCAAATAGTTTGGCACAGTCCATTCCAGAGCCAGCAGATTACATAATACATTGCAGCTATTATTAATTTGAAATAGACTCAAAGCAGTGACCTAGAAGTAAAAGTGCTTGCAAGATTTTCTAATCCCGAGACAACTAGCACCCATAGGGCTTATATGTAACAATAACAATAGTTAAGCTGAGCTGACAAATTTTAGAAGCATTTTATTTACTTCTAACTGTTAAGTTGATCAGTAGCAGCCAGCATTTATATTCACATCTTGCAGGTCTTTTGCTCATCTCAGGAAAATCATACTCAGTTAAAAAAAAAAAAAAAAAACACAAAAAAACCCGAGTTCCATATATATTTTTATATGATTTCATAATATAGGCCTCTTGATAAAAAACAGATTTTAAGGCATATTGCCACAGTTATGAAGTCACATGTGCCTACAGTTATCATGAACAAAGTGTGGTGCTAACAACTGAAACACTGAGTAGTTTAAGACTTGCACTGTGTACAACAGCTTGTTTCTTTTATTGAATGTTTTCTATTACTTCTGTTTCTAGGTTTTTTGTTCTTTTTAGAGTCATCTGGTTAGGACAGACAGATATTAGACAATATATATGGAAATTCAGGTCTTCCTTTCTGCTGATAGAAAGATTTCTAGGTGGTTGATATCCGTAGAGAGTCTTAAGTGGTAACTTTGTCTTTTAACTATAAGTAACTTAGGTGGATACTAACAAACATTAGGAATTATCTGCATATCTTTTTAAACTATGAAACATGATCTTTCTGTTGGATTTAATAGAAGTATTCAAATATTTCATTTTTTATTTTAGTATTTTCTTTATAACTTATTGACATTTTCTTGCTTCAAAGCAACTATCCCATATTTGGAGCATTTCCCTATTTTGTCATTAACCTGCTTGACAGTTTCTGCTCATGTTTTCCATGTTGTTTGTGTATGTATTTTAGAGTCAAACACAAAGAAACCTCACATAATTTCACATTCACCACACAGAAATATAATCTGTTCCCATTGCTGGAGGAAATCCCCTGTGATGTGCTGTCAATATTTTAACAAGAGACTCTTACAAATCATTCTCCCCTTAAGCCTTTGTCAAGTCTGTGCACCCAGGGTATGTGTGCTCCATGAAAGACTGTTGACAGATTCATTTGTTTCTAGTTTAATGTGAAAATGCATTCTCATAAACATAACCGAGAAAGATTGTATCTTACTTGGCACACAAACTGATATTAAGATCTTGGAAATGCCTAGGCTATGTTCTTTAGCAAAAACAAACTGATGAATAAAACATTTACAGACAAGGTTGCTAGGATAGCTCTATCTGCTCTGAAACAGCATGAGTGAAACTGTGTATTACTGGTTATCTACTGAGATGTAGTACATTATAAGATGTTTGTTTTTCTCACTAAGATATCTATCATTTGATAAACTTCTAAGAGTTCCCAAACGCAAAATGTTGCAGACATTGTGTAAAATATATACAAAAAATTATTGTGAATGCTCAGAAAATGATTCCAACTTCTCAAATAGCATTACTATTTTATTATTATTATTATTATTATTATTATTATTATTATTATTATTATTATTATTATTATTATATTGATGATTATTTTTACATTGGGACACCTTTCTATTACCATATGTGTATGCTTCAGTATATTCAAAGAGAATTATAAAGACATAGGAAAGTATTTTTGTATCAGCAGTTTATTTACAGTATACTAGAGCCTACTAGAGTAGGCTAGTAAATCTATATTCCTTCAGATCCTCAAATAAATAGATGATAGGGACAGAATGTCCACTCTGCCTCAGCCAGTGGCTGATGTACTAAATGTTGTCATAAACTTCAGTGAATCTGGGGAGAGCAAATTGTCACTCTTTGCTGTTAGGTCTATTTATTATTACATAAATAAATTAAATATATAGAAGTTGAAAATAATAGAGATGCAATAAGAGCAAGCATGTTTTAAATCCTGTTCTCATATTCACATGTGCTAGCAACAGTGCTGTGTGATTTAAAATAGCAGTACACAGGCTTTTCTGAAAAGCCTTAAGTATACTATATCCTTAATATTAATTCAGTATTTTTGTTAAATGTTGTACTAATTTCACACAATTTTATGTAAAGCTATTTAATAATACTATCAGTTAAACTAATATCCTAGTTATGAAGAATTCTCAGTTATTTAACTTTATCATTATGTTCACTTTCTGATATCTATATGTGTAATTAATTTCATAAAAAGAAAAATCAGGCAGAAATAATTTTGTTTGTTTGTTTGTGTTTGTTTTTGTTTTAACTATATTTGATAGATTGAATCTATCTTTTGGAAGAGACAATTTTCTCATACAGAGAAGCCAATGAATCTCATGTTTTGTTTTGTTTTGGTTTGGTTTTCCATTCACGAACTGAGGAGTTCTACTAGTTGAACTACTAGTTAACTTATTTATTTATTTATCTATTTATTTATTTATTTATTTAACTTGTTAAGCAGGTCTTTATAACTAAGTTAATTCCTAACATGAAAAATAATGGCAGTGATTGCTGACAGGCTTCTAGATGCACACAAAAGTAACCTGTATAGTGTCATGGCAAATTCCCCCGAAAGTACATCCAATTTTGAATATTTCTAAAAAAATACAGTATACACCTTAAATATTATGAATAAAAAAGAGCAAAGTAGAATTGTTCTTTTGGAAGAGGCCTTCAGAAATCATGTATTCCAACGGTCCAACACCTTTGAAGCTAATCAAAAGTTAAAGCATGTTGTTGAAAGCATTGTCCAAATACTCACTGAACTCAAGTTCAGTGAACAGACATGGGTCATCAAGCACTTGCCCAGGAAGGCTGTTTGAGCATTTGACCACCCTCACAATAAATAATTTTTTAATTAATAGCAAGTCTGTATCTCCCCTAGCACAACTTTGTTATTTTCCCATGCATCCTATCATCCCATGTGATTCATAATAACCTGTTGGTTTTTTTTTTTTGTTTTGTTTTTTTTTTACAAACTGCAGAAGTCTTGTAAAATCTCTTCAGAGCTGTTGGTTCTTTCAGTAGACTTTCACTGATGTGGTAATTTTGCTCTTTGCTGTTGCCTGCATGATTTATTGGGGTACATATATATATCTATGTGTGCTTAGTTGATTACTCTTTCTGCTACTTGTACTTGTCTCTGAATCGTAGATGCACAAGAAAGTGTCTGGATGAGTATTGAATTTTTCCAGAAAAAGAGATTCTGGGCAACCCATTTCCACTCTCATAGGAAAGAAGGGACTTCCACAGACAGCCACAATTTGTCAGATGTGATGGAGAGCATCTTGGCAATCAGACCAGCCAGATCCACTAGGATCCTGGGATGCATATCATCTGGTCTCATAGAGTTGCATACATTCAGTCTCATGAGTTGGTCTTGGTCTTGGTCTGCCCTTACGGTGGGAGGGAGTTCACCCCCCCAGTTCCCACCTAAAGGTTCATGATCAGGGTTGTAAGGTTCATGGATGTGGAAATCTTGGCTACCGGTGAAGACCAAGGCAAAGAACATTTTGAGTACCTCAGCCTTCTTCATATCTACTGTAGCCAGTTCTCCTTTCTCATTTAGCAAGGGAGATGAGGTCTCTTTGGCATTTGAAATGTATTGTAATTTCCATGGATTTTTAAAGAATGAGTTACTACTAAGAAACATATCTTCTGTCTCCTCTTATTCAGATAACCATTTCAGATGAGACAGCAGAAGTTAATTTATTATTTATCACCTGAATCAAATTCACTGACTGTGTGTATCCTTGTAATAGTGTTCAATATGATATAGCATCAGGGAACAGAAGCAACTTTAAGATTAAAATAAAAATAAAGACTCAGGAGGCAGATCACAACTAGCAGTGAGTTTAACCTTTTAAACCTGACACTAAGGTTGACTGCTGGCTATAGCTCCTTAATTTCTCCCACATCTTTCTCCATCCTATTTCCTTCTGTTAAGTTTACCATTTTATCTGTGTTACAATCAGTTATCAGTTAAGATTACTCAAAGATTAGATTGTGATATATGACATTAACTAGGACATCCAATCAGCTTCTGTCTCCTGCTGTTTATCAGAGAACAAATTTTTACATGCTATGCAGTCATCTCAAAGTGAAGATTAGATTAAAGTCAGTAAGTGTGTCTGACTAAAGATGCATTGTGTTTAACTAGACTGAAATAATCATTTTTCCAATGGTTAATTACCTTCACTCTTTGATATTTGTGCCTTATGTCCAAATTTAATTTGTCTGGCTTCAGATTTCATTGATTTTAACTTGACTTTTCTGCCAAACTAAAGATATCTTTATTAAATTAGTATTTATCTTCTCGTGAGTACATGAACAGTAATCCAGTAATTTTGCAGTTTTCTTCTTTTATGCTATGTAGGCTAACTTTTTGTATATGTTTCACTGTAAAAGGAGCTTCTTCCCAGTTCTGAAGGCAAAGATGTGCTTTTTACAGCCCACAGGATATGCACAGTCATAAAGCACCCTATATGACAAACTTGGACTATATTGTAGTATTGCAATTCCAGAGTTATTTTCTGTAGGGAGAGTAAGCAGGACACTTTAAAACTTTATGAAAGCTATGTAGTTATCTATTGGTAATTTCACTACAATTTGTCTTCAAATATTTCTGTGATATTTTAAATGTTATATTCTAACTGCTCTAAAATAATGTTATGTAAACATGTACATGTATGTGGCCACTCTTCCAGACTACTGACTTCCCAGGACACTGTCAAGTTTTAACGTGTATAATCATGCACTGTTTACACAGTATGTTATATGATAGAAATCAAGTTAATGTAAGATCCAGATCCTCACTATAACTGCCAACTTCTAATCATTACTTACTGACATTTTTATCTTTTGAAAATGTTGCCACTAAAGATTTTGCTTTTATATTCAGACTGATCACTAAAATTTTGATCACAGTCTGTATGTTTTTGCAGCTGCACAGATATATAACTGCACACATTCACATATGTGTTGGGTACCTAAAGGCCCCTGACAGAAGAATGAAACTGGGATGGAATGAAGTGTTCTGTTTAAGGAAAATGATATTTGCAGCAACAGTCACAATTATCTTGTTTTGTAGAGAGAGCTGATTTTGGTAGTTTATCTTGCTTTTGCAAGGACTTGTTTTGCAAGCGGGTGTTCCACTTGAGCTCTGTATCACATGCTGGTCATGCAGGTACAGCGTGCAAGTGGAAAGAAATCCCTGCAGATCCTAGGGAGAATAAGAGCAGGAGAGAGGCTGTAGTGGGTGAGAGGAAAAATGCACTTTGAAGCAGGGGACGCCCTGCTGGCAATACCTATCAAATCCACTGCTGGCACGTTCCTTCTCCTTTGCCTTTTTGGCATTTTGCTGTCTCTAAAGAGTCACTAAGTAATATCAAGCTTGCTTTAGGTGTTTCTGCTTGCCTCTTACTGGGATTATATAAAATGGATGCCTGTGTGTGTGAGTGTGTGTATACTAACTGAAACACCTAACCCTCTGTGCCACTCTGAGTGCGTAGTTTGCTGTTGCTGCTCCCGAGACATCGTGTCTCTCAGATCCAAATGTATCCTGTAACAACAACATATTAAATGCATTATAGACATTATGTTTATATTAAATATTAATATAAAAATCTGCATATAATCTCATCATTACTGTAGAAGTTTAGTTTATTGAAAGAGAACACTGTTTAGCGATTTCCAGCTAAGGAATAAATATCATTCAGTCTTCCAACTTGCTTGAAGGAATTAATTCAAGATTTTTGGTAAGTTATACTTTCTGTTAAAGCAGGGTGACAAACATTAATTATGCCAGTTGAATAGTGTACTAATATTCCATTAACATGCCAGTAATTAATGTCAGACTAAATCTTAAATTTATGCATTTGTCATCTACCATTTTGCTAAAGGGTATTTAATTTGTAATATTTTGTTTGTTTGTTTGTTTGTTTGTTTGTTTTGCTAATGGCAAATAACAGTAACTTCATAGAGACTTCACAAATCTCGAACTACCTCTGTTCTTCATTTTAGTTGAAAGAGTGGGGAAATCACATGTCAAGGTGAAAGAAAAACAAATAAATGTTCTGCTGCTTCTCTCAGCTACAAATCCCTTTTACTGTAGAATATTTTTCATTATGCGTCAGAAACACAATAGCTACTAGATTTTTTTATTTTATTTTATTTTTTTTTCTGACATGATCCTACTTGTAACCTCAAAGTTCTTCTGTAGGATTCTACAGCCCATATACCCACATCGAGAAATCTGGAAATCCTGAAATCATGTGCCTATTTTTAAGACAATGAAGGCAAGAAGGGTACTTGGTTTCTACCTGGCAAAGGCAAATGAAGAGAAAGGTATCCACCTTTAGACTTCCCAATTAATTATTATTAATATTCTGTAATCTTTTCTGCAGTTTGATGATGAAGAAATTGACAGGGAATCCATGAACTTTATTCTCCTGAAGAAACATACTTGCCTTTGCTATCAAGTACAGAAAATGGTGTTTGATAAGTCTTTTTGTTGCTGCAACTGAACTTCTTTTGACCGAGCATAAAGTCAAATACAATATTGGGACACTTGTCTATGCCATTCATGACTATGGTTTAGTAAATCATCTGGGTCATAGTCAGTAATTTCCTATTCTGGCTCTTTCAAAGAATTCAATTTGTATCCTTCTTCTTCCACTGTACCTGAGAAGTGGATTTGTTTAGAAATGAGAAGGTCTAGAAAAGTATATTCAGCTACAGCTGAATATTTCAGGAGTGTATACCTTTTACCAAATAAAGTAAAATTAATTCTTTCATAGTTTCATGCGGGTTGGAAGGGACCTTAGAGATCATCGAGTCCAGCCCCCGGGATTCGAGCCTCTGTGTAGCAGAGCAGCACTTCTACCACTTGCGCCACAGGGGGGATTCGAACTCCGGGCCCCAGTGTTGCAAGGCGGCATCTTTAACCACTGCGCCACCGGGGCACACTTAATTCTTAAGTCCAGATGAGGCCTCACCAGGGCAGAGTAGAGGGGGAGAATCACCTCCTTCGACCTGCTGGATACGCTCTTTTTAATACACCCCAGTATGCCATTGGCTTTTTTGGCTACAAGGGCACACTGCTGGCTCATGGTTAATCTGTCGTCCACCAGGACGCCCAGGTCCCTCTCTACAGAGCTTCTCTCCAGCAGGTCATCCCCAGCCTGTACTGGTGCATGCAATTATTTCTACCTAGGTGCAAGACTCTGCACTTGCTTTTTTTAAACCTCATCCGGTTTCTTACTGCTCAGCTCTCCAGCCTGTCCAGGTCTCGCTGAATGGCAGCACAGCCTTCAGGCGTGTCAGCCAGTCCTCCCAACTTCATGTTATCAGCAAACTTGCTGAGGGTGGTCACTATCCTCTCATCAAGGTCGTTGATGAAGATGTTGAACAAGACCGAAACCAGTACAGACCCCTGGTAGACGCCGCTAGTTACAGGCCTCCAGCCAGACACCGCACCACCAATGACAACCTTCTTCACTCTGCTGGTCAGCCAATTCTCAGCCCACTTCACTGTCCACTCATCTATCCCATACTTCCTCAGCTTTGTTATAAGGATGTCATGGGAGACAGTATCAAAAGCCTTGCTGAAATCAAGGTAGACTACATCTACCGCCCTCCCCCTGTCCACCCAGCTAGTGACATCTTCATAAAAGGCCATCAGGTTGGTCGAGCATGACCTCCCCTTGGTGAACCCATGCTGGGTACTCCTGATAACCTCCTTATCACCCAGTTGTCTGGAGATGGCATCCAGCACAAGCTGTTCCATCACCTTCCCTGGGACAGACATGAGGCTGACTGGCCTACAGTTACCCGGGTCTTCCTTTTTGCCCTTTTTGAAGACTGGAGTGACATTGGTCATCCTCCAGTCTTCAGGCCCCTCCCCAGTTCTCCAAGATCTCTGAAAGATTACAGAGAGTGGCTCAGCAACGACCTCCGCCAGCTCTCTCAGCACCCGTGAATGCACTCCATCAGGTCCCATGGATTTATGGACCTTAATGTTTCCTAGGCACTCAGACCACCTCTTCCCTGACTAAAGGGAAATCTCCCATTGCCTGGACTCTCTCATCAGCCTCCAGGGTCTGGGATTTTTGAGGGAGAGCCCTTTCACTAAAGACAGAAGCGAAGAAGGCATTCACTATTTCCGCCTTCTCAGCATCCCCCGTTACCAGAACGCCCCCCTCACTTAGTATGGGGCCCACATTCTCCCTAGCCTTCCTTTTGCTGTTAACGTATTTAAAAAAGCCTTTTTTATTATTCTTTATCTCCTTAGCTAGATTCAACTCCAGGTGGGCTTTGGCCTTCCTGGTTGCATCTCTGCAGTCCCTAACTACATTCTTATATTGTTCCCAAGTGGTCAGACCCTTTTTCCACATATCATGTACATTCTTCTTTCCGTGGAGCTTGCACATGAGCTCCTTATACATCCACGCAGGTCTCCTTGCACCTTTTCCCGATTTCTTAGTCACAGGGACGCACAGATCCTGAGCTTGGAAGAAGAGTCATTTAAATGCTAACCAGCTCTCACAGGCCCCCTTGCCTTCTAGCACCCTGGCCCACAGGATAGCCCCAAGTAGGTCCCGAAGGAGATCAAAGTTGGCCCTTGTCACGGGTTACTTAGATTTACCTATGCCCGTGACAGGGGAAGCCACCCCGTGGGTCGCCCCCCGGGGCCCGGAAAGGAGGGGGAAAAGGGGAATGGGATAAAAACAGCGGCAATCTAAGGAGGAAAAACTTATTTTACTAAATATGATATCAAAATACAAGATAACACAATATAATATAATTGAGGCTAACAAATCAAACAAACAGAGAGAGAGTCCCCGAAAACCGAGAAGCCTACTGTGAACTCTAGGCGACACGGCTGGAACACTTCCCACTCTCCGAGAAGTTCGAGAGAAGAAGGAGGGCACTCCAGCCTGGGAACGAGATTATATAGCGTCCTGGTCCCGTGACTTATCATTACCCCTGTTGTTCTCTGGGATATGTAGTCTTCTTCTGTGGACTGCACATTCAATAGAAGTATCCATACTTTACATGATGTTATGATGTGGAATACTGATAGCAAAATTACAAAATTACAAAACCATGACAGTTCTCTTAAAGTCCAGGGTAGCGATCCTACTTTTTGCTTTGCTTCCTCCACTCAGGATCTCGAGCTCCACCATCTCATGGCCACTACATCCCAAGCTGCCCCAATTTTACTTTTGCCTGATAGATTCTCTACTGCTTTAATATAAGTCAGATTGACTATTTCAAATTTATTTCTATTTTGGATAGTTAGTAATCATAATGTTTAATAATAATGTTTAATTAAAAAAACATGGAAAATATGGTCTTGGAAAATATCATTTATACTTCCTTCATTATATAGGATATTGAAACCAAGAAAAAAAATGGCTATCATTTTCATGATTTGAAAAATCTTACCATCAAAAAGACTTTCATGAAACGTTACCAAAAGACGAAATCAATTTGGATAAGGAATAGGAAGTGTAAAACGGAGGTTAATAGAGGTTAGCATTTCCTTATTAATTCATTATCTCAATGGCTGATCTTGAATAATTTATTCCTAGATAATGAATAAATATCTTCTTATCCCAAGGGCTCAGATAGGAAACAATCAACACATAGTAGGTGTGTCAGAAAAGGTGGAAGTACTGGCTGAATGACACGTAAGAATTAGCCCAGTGATATATACAGTACCTTATTAATTCCCCTTTATCAAATTCTACATTTTTATTGGCTAAATGCCTTCCATCAAATGCTATATTAGTACCTGGAGTATTTGTAAAGAAAATTATTCTAATTAATAAAAAATACATCCTGGGATGCTGTTCTTAGGGACAAAGGTATTGAGGAAAGCTGGCTGCTCTTCAAGGATGCCTTTCTGAGGGCAAAAGAACTCTCCATCCCTATGAATAGGAGAGCAGGGAGAGGAAGCAGGAAAACAGCATGGCTGGTTTTGCACCTGCTGTGGAAAATGTAGGCAAAGAAAACACAGGCTTTGGAAACAAGGACATGTCACCTGTGAAGAGTTCAGGGATGCTATCCAGACTTGCAGACATACAATCACTTCTAGGTGGGGACTGGTGAGTAAATCCCCCTCCACTGTAAGGGCAGAGCGAGTCTAAAGTGTTCTAATGAGACTGAATGCATACAAGTCTATGAGGCTGGATGACAAGCACCCCAGGGTTCTGAAGGAGTTGGCTAAGGTGATTGTCGAGCCACTCTCTATGTATTTGAAAAGTTGTAGCTGTCAGGTGAGGTCCTGGGTGACTGGGAAAAAGGTCACATCACTCACATTTGTAAGAAAGGGAGCAAGGAGGATGCGGAGAACAAAAGGTTGGTGAGTCTCACATCTGTGCCTGGGAAAATCAATGAGCCAATCCTTCTGGGTGACATGATAATCTCCCCTGTGGCGCAAGTGGTAGAAGTGCCGCTCTGCTACACAGAGGCTCGAATCCCGGGGGCTGGACTCGATGATCTCTAAGGTCCCTTCCAACCCACACAAGACTATGATACTATGATAGATCACACAGAGAATGAGCATGTAATCCAAGACAGCCAGCATGACTTCACCAGGGGAAAGTCATGCCTAACCAGTCTGGTGGCCTTCTATGATGTAATGACGACACTGGTGGACAAAGGGAAGACGACTTTTGTCATTTACCTGGACTTAAGCAGGGCTTTTGACATGGTCCCTCACATCTTTATCTCCAAATTAGAGAGATATGGATTTGACAGGTGGACCAACCAGTGGATCAGGAAATGGTTGAAGGGCTGCAGACAAAGGATCATGATCACTGGTTCTATGTCCAGGTGGAAGCCATTAACAAGTGGTGCCCCCCAATGGACTGTCTTGGGACCAATGTTTTTTAACATCTTTATCAGTGACATCTATGAAGGAAATGGTTTTAAGCTGAAGAAGGAAAGATTTAGGTTGGATATCAGAGGGAAGTTCCTTACTATGGAAGTGGTAAAATGTTGGAACAGGCTTCCTGGAGAGGTTGTAGATGCCCTGTCCCTGGAGGTGTTCAAGGCCAGGTTGGATGGGGCCTTGGGCAGCCTGGTCTAGTATTAAATGGGGAGGTTGGTGGCCCTAACTGTGGCAGAGGGATTGGAGATTCATGATCCTTGGGGTCCCTTCAAACCTAAGCCGTTATATCATTCCATGATACAACTTTAGAAGATGGATAGATGTTTGACTGAGTTGTACTCACACAATATCAGTTATGGTATTGTAAGCATAACTTAAAGGTTTGAAATCTTGAAACATTTATGCAACTGATCTGAGGCCTGCACTAGGAGAGAAAATCCTCTTTTCTCTTACAACTAAAATTTTCTGACTATAACAATGTCTTCATAACAACAGTTTCCAAATTCTTCTAAACAAATCATTAATACTGCAGAAGAATTCTACTCCTAAATCTTCCTTTGAGTGTTTCTTTCTATGTGTCTTGCTCTTCACACTGTCTTTCATTTATTTCTTACTATTCTTACCCTGTAACATTCTAACTTTTAGATATTAAAAAAAAAAAAAAAAAAAAGTGGGAATACTAAATCAAAATGAGCTTTATTCTTTGTCTTGGAGGGTTCTTACTCATTTTACTAGGAGCCTAAATTTTTAAAAGAAAAACCCACTCATTTTGCAGTTCAAGATCTTGACTGGAAGAAGCAAACCAAAAAGTAGGGTCTCTTCTGGGACCTACTTGGAGCTATCCTGTGGGCTAGAGTGTTAGAAGGTAGGGGGCCAGTGAGAGTTGGCCAGAATTTACAGTCTTTTTTTCAAACTCAAGATTGGTGCGTCCCTATGAGTAAGAAATCAGGAAAGAGCAGCAGTAGACCTGTCTGGATGTGCAAGGGGATCATGCATAAAAGCAAAGGGAAGCGTAAGGTCTAACCACTTGGAAAGAATACAGGAATTCTGTCAGGGCCTGCAGGGAGGCAAGGAGGAGGGCAAAGCCCACTTAGAATTGAATCTGTCAAAGGAGATAAAGGACAGTAAGAAAGCCTTTTTCTAAGTATGTCAACAGGAAAAGAAAGACTAGGGAAAATGTGGTTTTCCTACTAAATGAGAGGGGTGTTCTTATAACAGGGGATGCTGAGAGGAAGGAGATACTGAACACTTTCTTTGTTTCTGGCTTTACTGCAAAGACTCGCCCTCATGAATCTTGGACCCTGGAGGTAAGTGAGAGAGTCTATGGAATGGGAGGCTCTCCTTTGGTGAGGGGGGTGAGGGCAACATCAATGTACGTAAATCCACAGGCCTCAGTGGGTTGAATCCATGTGTGCCGAAGGAGCTGTCAGAGATAACTGCTGAACCATTCTTTGTCATCTTTGAGAGGTCTTGGAGAGGTGCCTGAAATCTGGAGGATAACCAGTATCACTCCTGTCTTCAAAAAGGGCAAGAAGGAAGACCTGGAAAACTGCAGGCCAGTCATCCTCACCTCTGCCCCTGGAAAGGTGATGGAACAGCTTGCTCTGGATGCCATCTCCAGACAATAGAAGAGAAGAAGGTCATCAGGAGTAGTCAGCATGGGTTCACTAGGGGGAGTTCATGCTTGACCAGCCTAGTAGCCTTCTATGATGCTATGACTGGCTGTGTGGATGCGGGGAGAGCAGTGGATGTAATCTACCTCGATTACAGCAAGGTATTTGATATTGTCTCACACAATATCCTTATAAAGAAGATTAGGAAGGGTTGGATAAATAGGTGGTTGAGAACTGGCTGACTGGCAAGGTTGTTGTTGATGGTACAGTTCGGCTGGAGGCCTGTATCTAGCAGTGTTCGCTAGAGGTCAGTGCTGGGTTCAGTCTTGTTCAACATCTTCATCAGTGACCTTGATGAGGGGATAGTGTCCACCTCAACAAGTCTTCTGATGATACAAAGCTGGAATGAATGGCTGATATACAAGTGCTGCCATTCAGTGAGATCTGGACAGGCTGGAGAGTTGGGCAGAGAGAAATCAGATGAGGTTTAACAAAGGCAATTGTAGAGTCTTGCACCTAGGCAGGAATAACCACATGCACCACTATATGCCAGGAGATGACCTGCTAGAGAGGAGCTCTGCAGAGAGGGATCTACTTTTAAGCATTCTTTATGGAGCAGAGACTATACAGTTGTATTATTTTAATATTACTGTTGAAAAAAATGTGCATACTATTTTGTCTTGTCTTATTTTTTTACACTTCAGTGAAAATTGCTTGTTGGTATGCCGTAACAAAGAAATGTTACAACAAAGCAACATTTTGATTTTAATCTGACAAAGACAGAGGGCATGTCTGCCCTTCATTTTTCCTTTACAGTTTTTTTTTTTTTTTTTTCTTTATGTTCTATGTTTGCCGTCTCTAATAGCCAGAAACATGTTAATTATTTTATTTTATTTATTTATTTATTTAAGTTGATAGAGCTGAGTATACAAGGATAACCTTTTACTTGATGTTGAATAAAGACTGACAATTTGCAGGTTTAAATAAATAAATAGAAATCATGATGCTACTTTATCCTTGCCATTGTAGTGTTGGAAGAAGTTTACACATTTTAGTATTCCAAAAGTTAAGAGAAAGATGACATAGAGGATATCAGTATATCTGGATGAGTATTCCTTTCTTCAGTATTTGTAATTCCTGTAGGAGATGTGTGACCAAGAAATAATCCATTCATGTACAAGATCAAACCTGTGTGTACATCATCACTCTACCCTGTTATCTTCAGTGTAAAGGTATACATCTTGGTTGTGGATTAGCCCCAGCAGAAAACCAGGCAACACAAAATCATTCACTCACTCACTCACCTGCAGAGGGATGGGAGACAGGAACAGAAGAGGCGATAAAAGAATGGTGAACTAAAGGCATTTTAATAAGTAAAATGAAAAACAAACCAACCAACCAACTAAATAAAAAAGCAACAACAAAAACAACAACAACCAACAACAAACAAAACAAACAAACAAACAAACAGCAACACAGAGCCAGAACAAAGGGAAACAAAGAAAAAACAAACAATGCAAAAAAATTCCCTCCGCCGTGCTAGCAATACAGCAGTACTCAGCCAGTACCCAAGCAACAGCTTCCCCCAAGTTTTATTGATGTGCATGAAGTTATATAAAATAGAATATCCCTTTGGTCACTTTAAGTCTGATGTCCTGGCTGCTTTCTCTCCCAGCCTCTTGTCTAGCCCATCTACACTCTGTGGGGCAGGGTGACAAATGGTGAATGCTACAGAATGCAAATATTGTTCCAAAATAATTAAGACATCAGTGTACTGTCAACATTGTTTTGGTTACAACTCCAAAACACATCACCACATAGTGATGAAGAAAATTAACTACGTATCAAGAAGACCCAGTGCAATTTCATATGGGACCCATATGTATCCCAGTGAGGTATTTGTTAGATTTAACCTTTGGGAGATTAAGACTTCAAAATAAATCCATATTTCACATGAGAATTACAGAATCAAAAAACTGTATATATTGCAAGGGACCTCTGGTGATCATGTAGTCCACCCCCCCACTTCTAAAGGAAATTTTTTACAGTAGACTGCTCATGAAAATATCCTCGTGGGTTTTGAATATCTCAGAAAAAAAGACTGCATAACCTTTTGTGCATATTGATTAATTAAGTCTAAACAAAGTAATTCCAGCTTCTCCTAGACGTTAACCACAAAAGCTATGTTGCTGGATGGAGTTACAAGTGCTGTTAAATGTTACTGTGATGTTCCGTCATGATAAAGGAAGAGTTTTTCTGTGTGGAAGTCTGAGCTAAGATCTACCAGACTTTTAACTGGGAGGCATTTTATATTCCTTCAAAAGTTCAGCATCTGTCTAAACATGTGTGCTCTTCAAAACAAGAGAAATCTCTATTATTCTGCCTTCTCAGGGCAATTAGGAAACATACAGGGAATATACACAGATGGAAAATAAATGACAGAAATATTTGTGTAATCCTGACTGTATGCTGTAAGTCAACAAAGTCATGCTGTTGAGAGAGTGCTGAAGAGAGTCACAAACTAATTTTTAATGCACTAAGCATATGTTTTGCAAAAATTATATTGTCTCCCCAGTAAATATTATTTGCATGTTCCCTAATCCATTTCTTGTTTTGCAAATTTGATCTTTAACACATTTACTTACACAGCTTTCTTAATGTGAAAAAAAGTTGTGGCATTCATGTATCAAGATTGAATTCAAATATTTACATTTGTTATAAAGCCCATGCCCATGTGAGAAACCAAAATAAAAGAAAGCAAACAAACAAGGAAAAAATAGTAACTGTTATCATGTATATTGTATGGCATACCTGTTCAATAAATTCTGCATGCATTAATCTGAATTTTTGAAGGCCAGGTTGAGAGATCTGAGGCTTTTCAGCCTGGGGAAGAGTAGGCTCCAGGTGACCTTAAAGCAGCCTTCCACTTCCTGAAGTGGGCCTACAGAAAAGCTAGGTTGGGACTTTTTCTAAGGGAATGTAGCAATAGGAAAAGGGCAGGAAGAGGACAGATTTAGACTAGATATTAGGAAGAAATTATTTACTGTGAGGGTGATTCAGTGGAACAGGTTGCTCAGTGAGGTTGTAAATGCTCCCTCCCTGGAAGCATTCAACAGCAGGCTGAATGGGGCTTTGTGCAACTTGGTCTGGAGGATGGTGTGCCTATCTATACCAGATGGGTTGGAACTAGATGATCTTAAAGGTCCTTTCCAACCCTAGCCATTCTATGATTCTTCCATACATATGTTTTTTAATGTTGGTGTCATGGTTTTGTGGTGTTGCTGTCAATATTCTACATCATAACATCATGTGCAGTATGGATTATTGGAAGGTTCATGCTCCAGTTATTTGGAATGGCAGCGTCCCAAGTACTCAGCTCTTAGAGGAGAACTACATATCCCAGAGGACGTCACGGCCAGAGATAAGTCACGGGAGGAGGACATAAATAATCTCGCTCCCAGGCTGGAGTTCTCTCTCTCTCTGACCCTCAGAGAGTGGGAAGCATTCCAGCCGTGTTGCCTAGAGTTCACAGTAGGCCTCTCGGTTTTCAGGGACTCTCTCTCTGTTATGTTCAATTTATTAGCCTCAATCATATTGTATTATATTGTGTCATCTTGTATTCCGATATCATATTTAGTAAAATAAGTCTTCCTCCTTAGATTGCCACCGCTGTTCTCTTTTCCCATTCCCCTTTTCCCTTCCCTTATGGGCCGGGGGCCCTATGGGGTGGCCGCCCCTGTCACGGGCACAGGTAAATCTAAGTAACCCGTGACAGTTGGAATTTCAGTTCTCCTCTCAGTGAATATTTTATCAACAATACTTTTAGGCCAGTGTCACCTTATTAGGTTTTCTGTTTGTTTATTTGTTTCCCCTGATAATTTCAATAGCTATCAGTTCTGTCTCTCAAGATCTAAAAGGAATAACCAGATTGAATTTTGGATCTGATTGCCCATATTGTTAATAAACTTTTGTTGTAGTTTGGGTCCAGCTAGCAACTGAGAACCTTGTTTGCCTCCTCCTGTCTCAGCAAGGCATGGGGAGATATTAGGAAAGAATATGAGCAAGAAAGAATATGGGTTAAAGAAAAAAGAGTGAGAGCGCTTACCATAAATAGCTATGGGCAAAACAGACTCAGCTGGGGAAAAAATATCTTTTATTTTTTACTGATAATTAACACAAATATTTAATTACCAATTCATGTATTGGGGCACAAAGGAAACAAACACTATGATACCTTTTCTTCCACTTTCCTGCGCTCAGCTTTACTCTGCCCTGTTGAACTGTTCTTACTTCATCCCAGAAGCACCTCCTCCCTTGTTATCACAAGATGGTACACTTTGTTCTTTCAGTGTTACATTGTATAAAACATGAGGTTGAGGTCAGTACCTCACACTTTACCTCTGCTGCCATTCATTTCTCACTCTTTTAATATATTCCTGCATATATACTCCAAGGGCTGCAGTCCCTTCAGAGGTATACTGTGACTGCTTTACTCCCTCGTATCCTCAGCTATTCCTTTTTTTCTCTCCCCTTTCTTCTGTCAGATATATGTATATATATTTTGAACTTTATTAAATATGTTTGCATAGAGATGCCATCACACTGGATGGTAGACTTCGCTGACTTTTGCAGTGAACAAACAGGAGACAGTTGTTTCCAGTATAGGACAGCTCCCCATTTCTTCCTGCAAAGGTCACCCCCCACTGTGCCCTGCTACCAAAATTTTCAAAATGTACCCAAATTACAGGAGTGAACGAGGATGAAAAATATGGTGGACAGCCACAGTCCTGATATTTTAATCTTAATAGAAGATAACTGCCAAAAGAACAAATTATTAAGGAAGCAACAAGTAAATCATAGATTCATAGAATCACTATAAGGATTAGAAAAGACCTACAAGATCATCCAGTGCAAGTGTCCACATATCACCAAGAAACCATGTTCCTCAACGCAACATATAAAACTTCCATGAACACCTCCAGAGTTACACATAAATATTTAAATAGTTTAATTTAAATATTTAGTTTAATTTAGTTTAATTAATTTTGACAAGCTTTTGACAGGAAAGGGAAGGAAAAGGGAAGGAAAAGGGAAGGGAAGGGAAGGGAAGGGAAGGGAAGGGAAGGGAAGGGAAGGGAAGGGAAGGGAAGGGAAGGGAAGGGAAGGGAAGGGAAGGGAAGGGAAGGGAAGGGAAGGGAAGGGAAGGGAAGGGAAGGGAAGGGAAGGGAAGGGAAGGGAAGGGAAGGGAAGGGAAGGGAAGGGAAGGGAAGGGAAGGGAAGGGAAGGGAAGGGAAGGGAAGGGAAGGGAAGGGAAGGGAAGGGAAGGGAAGGGAAGGGAAGGGAAGGGAAGGGAAGGGAAGGGAAGGGAAGGGAAGGGAAGGGAAGGGAAGGGAAGGGAAGGGAAGGGAAGGGAAGGAAAGGAAAGGAAAGGAAAGGAAAGGAAAGGAAAGGAAAGGAAAGGAAAGGAAAGGAAAGGAAAGGAAAGGAAAGGAAAGGAAAGGAAAGGAAAGGAAAGGAAAGGAAAGGAAAGGAAAGGAAAGGAAAGGAAATGGAGATAATGTTAAATAAAGGGAAGAATGTTAAATAACTCCTGAAAATGACTGAATATTAAAAATCTATTTTATAATGGAATAGTAGGTGCCACACAAGAACCAAATAATTTTTAACACTTAAAACAAAATTCATGGTTCTTCAGAATTCATATGTTCTTCTATAATGTCAGGATTTACAGTGGGTCCTGGCAAACTAGAATTATCTTAATGGAGAAGAGGAGGATGCTTTAGCCATATGTTTATTCTGCACATTTACCTTAGGATGAGACAGAGAGCTTTCCACAAACATTAAATTATATTAATGTTGAGAAAGAGACTTGAACATAAATATGAATCTTGAATATATATAGGATATATTCATTTACATTCTAATCCTCTTTGTAATGGAATATATACTCTAGTTAAACACATTCCCTTTAAAACAAAACAAACAAACAACAACAACAAACTGTTGTTTAGTTTTATTTCATTTCAGAACTTCTAAAAAATCTTAGTCACCAGTCTCTATTTCATGTTTTTCACCCTTGAAAAGAAGAAGACTCTTTTGCCATATTTTATTTTAGTCTAGCAGTGATTTGAGTACTTACAGAATTACTGAAATCATGCATTTAGACAATTTTAGCATAAATGGGTTGAATAGGTTTAACTTCTGAATATGTCAACTGATACAAAGTGGCTTTACATTTCGAACAACCTCATTTTTTTCTTTGGTGTGAAATAATTACTATCACATGTTTTTATTATGCATGGAGTTTAGATTATACTTTGCCACTTTTCGGTAGCAAATGATTATAAGATGTTAATAATTAATTCTAAATACAATTTTGCATTACACTGTAACGTGGTAGAAAGTAGTGTAGCATAGTATAGATTTCTTTTTTTAATATAAGAAAAAAGAATCTTCCGAAGTCTCTGTAGTTGTACTAAAAATAGAATAAGCAAAATTACAGTTTTACGTTAGCTGTAAAGGTTTCAGAAAATAATAAGTAGGTGAATGCAATCATGTGCACACAGAATTATCTTCAGAAAGGAATTCTATGCAGATAACATTTTTGTTTATCAAGTTTAAAATATTTTACAGAACATCTCTCAGAGTTGACAGTAGAAGTCGGGGTACCTCAGAAAACAGCCTGACATTCCAGTGATGAGAAGACAAGTTACAGCTGGCTTACAATAAATAATGTGAGAAAGAACTTCTATTTTTCTTAAATTGAAATTAAGTGCCCAGATAATCATTTCAATATTTGAATTAGACCGTGATATGATCTCCAATAATGAGTGATAATCATCATAGGATCATAGTCTCATGCGGGTTGGAAGGGACCTCAGAGATCATCGAGTCCAATCCCCCAGAATTCGAGCCTCTGTGTAGCAGAGCGGCACTTCTACCACTTGCGCCACACGGGGGATTCGAACTCCGAGCCCCAGTGTTGCAAGGCGGCGTCTTTAACCACTGCGCCACCGGGGCACCACATAATGATGGTTTCATGTGTGTTTTTCATTAGAGAAACAGAAATTTTCAGTTTCGATTAATTTTCCTGAAAATTTTTAAAGTACTCAGAACAAAGTAAGTGTCCTAACATTAAAGGCCTTAAAATTTCAGATAAACATTCTAATATACACTGGTATCGCCAATTTGGTCTACATTGCAACAACAGTCTTTAAAGTTTTTTCCTAGATCAAATAACACTTGTACATTCATCACTTAAACTAAGGGAAGATTATCAGTTAAATGCATAATAATTAAAAGCCTGTTCTTGTATATATAACTTATTTCTATTCTGACATAATGAAAAGAAAGAGAAAACAAAACTTAGATGTAAGTCATTGCCATGGGTTACCTAGATTTACCTATGCCCATGACAGGGGGGAGACACCCCGTAGGGCCCCTGGGGCCCAGAAAGGAGGGGGAAAAGGGAAATGGGATAAAAACAGCGGCAATCTAAGGAGGAAAAACTTATTTTACTAAATATGATATCGGAATACAAGATAACACAATATAATATAATTGAGGCTAATAAATCGAACGAAACAGAGAGAGAGAGTCCCCGAAAACCGAGAGGCCTACTGTGAACTCTAGGCGACACGGCTGGAATGCTTCCCACTCTCCGAGAGTCCGAGAGAGAGAGAACTCCATCCTGGAAAGAAGATTATATAGCGTCCTGGTCCCATGACTTATCCTTGACCGTGATGTTCTCTGGGATATGTAGTCTTCTTCTGTGGTCTGCACATTTGATGAAAGTATCCATGCTTTACATGATGTTATGATGTGGAATACTGATAGCAAAATTACTAATTTACAAAACCGTGACAGTCATTTAGCTTTTCATTGATCTCTTGTGATAACAGGAAGTTTCATACTAGTAAACTTAGAGGTGTTTTTTTTCTAAGACAGCATGATATTTCAAGCAGGAGTGATTCAGTAGATTCTGTTTCTTTGAACAATTTCAAATGGCATTGAATTCTCTAATATATCTTACTCAGCCTTCAGCCGGCTTTCCAGGTCTTTATCTTTTGTAAAATTTATGCCATGCATTCCAGCTGCATGCAGATGTCTCTGATACTCTGTGGCATCTACACTGAGATATTTAGGCAAGCAAATCTTTTTCATGGCTTTTTTTCTTAGTCTCAGACTTGTTCTGAGGTGGAGAATAGATGAAAGTATAGAACAAGGTGTAGTGAGTATAAATGAATAGATACAGTCTTAATACAGTTAAAATCAGTCTTATGCCTACACTGTGTGTGAAGTAAGTCCGAGGATTTTGATTTATGAAACAGAACATTTCATATACCAGTTATGGAGACCCTCTCAGTCTGTGGGCTCTAGGCATGTACAGTAGCAGCTTATGCCTAGGACTTCTTTTCTCTTCTTCAAAAACTCTACAGAGTAAATCTTCCAATCATGAAGTCAGACATTCTGCTTGTGTAATCATTATTAATTCTGTGAGATTATTCTTTTCAGATTAATGTGTATTTCTGTGGTGAAAATATTATAATTTTAATTCAAATGAATGACCTGTGTTTCTTTGTTCTCTCACTATGAAATTCTACATTCTTTATTCAAATATTCTTTATTTTACACAGAAAAGATACTATTCTATTTTTTTATCTTCCTTGAAAATAATTTAAAAAAAAATTAAGTAATCTGATTAAAATATTACAATATTTGTTCTACTGGTGTGGCACTTTGATACGTAGCCAGTTATACTACACTGACTTAACATTTTTAGCAGATTTTTTCTTTTTAATACGGATTTTGTATTTTGTATCTCCTCTACATCAAAGGATGTCTGTCTGTAGATGCAAAATCTTTAATGTAGAGCTTCAATCACTTTTTGATGTGAATTTGTTCTGTTCCGCAGACTATCCTTTCATTTGGCCCCAAAGGATCTCACAAAAGAGCTTGATTAATGGTGCATTTAAAACATGTTGGGCGTGTATTCATGTGTTAGAAAGAGAAGAACTAATTGCAAAAATATGTTCCTTAAAAAAAGGACAGTGTATTAAAGTACCAAATCCTGTCACGAGAAGCATAATAATAATAATAATAATAATAATAATAATAATAATATTCAAATACATAGAAATCATAATTAACAAAAAAGTAATCATACAATGAAATATTGTTGCTCACTGACACTGAAAATATTTATACAACAGAAGTTTGATTAAAGTAAACAATTTAACAGAATAATTCAAAGGAGAAGTAACACAGTGAACAGTGCTGAAAAGTACTATGTCAGTGACTGCAAAGCAGACAACCTGCCCTTGACAGATTGATATTCTAAGGTATCTTTCACTAACATATCCTTTATTTTGCAGAGGAATTGTTCTTTTGGCCTAATTTTCATGTGTAGAAAGTGAAACATAGTTATGATAATTCAACAACTAAGTAAAAGTTGTTTTGTTGTTTTTTAATTTCAATTTTTCATTGAAAAACACTTTATTATATAATATATACAATGTGGAGTGACTGAACATCACTGAGAAAAATAATGTTATGTTTTGGATTTTTTTTATCCACAGCCTATGTCCTTGAACAAAGAACAATAGAACAGAAATGTCATAGGAGCACTTCTGTAAATTGATTCCATGTGACAGAGCACTATAGGGAAATGTCTGATCAACACTAGTAGAAAGCAAGGCAGTCTTAGGATTTTCTATGCAGGTAACAAAAAAGAGAGTGTTTGATTAGGTGTGTGTATGGAGAGAGAAACTAATTTGACCTTTGATTAAATGATGTCACTTTCCTGGCACCATCACCTACATCTCAATTATATTCTGCTAGGAGAAAAAGTAAATTTGGCTATTATTTTAACTGATTCAAAAGGGCAGAATAGAAGGGTTTCAGCTTTTACTAGCTCTTGCAGACAGTGAAATGGGAAAATGAGTGGCCCCTAGAATTTACAGCCTCTTACTTATTACAGGCTGTGACTGCTGCAAGCTCAGAGGGGATAATCAGCTTGTCAAGATCTTGCCGCTGAGAATGCCAACATCTAATCACTTCTGTTGCTTGAGAAGACTTAGGAAACTGTGGTACTGCATTTGCATTTAAAAAGATATGTTGTACAGTTGTGAAGGGAGTTTATTAAAAAAAAAAAAAATGCTGTAAAATAATTCTGAAAATGATTAATTCATTCTATCCCATGAATACTACAACAGTTGGTAGTGTTATATTGAAATGTTAGGTCAAAATCATTGCACCAGCAGATATTTCTCCTCTCCTCTCCAGGAGATAAAATCCATTCATTGATGAGTGTCTTTTTTTGCCAAGAAGATAGACTGTGCTATATTCATGCAATAACAAAAATCAGATGAATCAAAATACTTGTATATTTTTCATAATTTCAGAATGTATAGAACTAGAGCAATTGTTAGTATCTCAAAATTGTACTTATGCTTTGTGGTGCTGAGAATTTCTTAACTCACAGGATACTGTCTTTCACAGAACTAAGACCTATACACTGTAAGCCTCATAGAAGAAAAATAATGGCAAAAGGAATATAATCAAATACTAAGAGGCAGAGATAAAGTTTTAGTAAAAAACCCCACTGACAACAGTTTGTAAGGAGATAAATTTGACAGTTTGTAGAGATAGCTTTGCAAGTCACTGAAACTCCATTGAAATGAAAATAGGACAATATTGGAACTTAACAGAAGTATAGTCTGTTAAAGTATTATTAGCAAGTAGAAGGAAAAAAAAAAAAAAAAACTTTAAAAAAATAAATCTCTAGCCATTTGGAGAGGGCACACATAAGCAAAGAAAAGACCCAAGGTGTAGAAAGATACATGAAGAGAATAACAGTTCTGAAATAGATGTGTTTTACCATCAGCTGCTACATGAAAATAAAAATTAAAAATAATAAATAAATAAATAAATAAATAAGACGATGAAAAGCCTTAAGAAAGACGAACACTGTGAATACTAGAGGGTGAGATCAAGTATTAAACTATGCATAATTAATACCCCTGATCTAAACCATTCAAATATGACTGCTAGGAGTATGTGAATTATCAAAGTGCAAGCCAGATGTTGCATTTCTTGAGGAGATCTACTACACTGGCATATAAACTCACATGAAATTAGTTGATAACAGGTATAATTTTTCAGTGATTTAAAAGAAAACTCACAAATTTAATATCAGAGAAGCAGACTTATTTAAAGAAAGCATTAAATTTGATATCAAGCATATATTTGTAATAATAAGAAACAAAATAACAAAATAACATTATCGCTCTTTTTGAGACACATAAGTGCATGTATCAAGTTCTGTTTCATTTAGATTTTATTAACTTTTAGGTTTTAGGTAAATTTCAGAGTATCTGTAACATACAAGAGATGTTGCAATGAAGAGAAACTGGTGACAAAAAAAGCAGTATACTAAAAAAATATTCACTATGATCAGATTCAGTCTGTCATAGAAAGGTAAACAAGGCTAGAAATCAAAGAATATCATTGCCATGGATGTAAATATTGGAAGCAGAAAGAGTATCTGAAGGAAGGTGATACATATCAGTTTGAACACAATGTCAGGCTGAACAGCAATGTGTCTTTCAGATGTAACTACTTTATCCTCAAAACCTTAAGCCATCTATAGAGATGCAGTACAATTAATCAGAGGCTTTACATAAAGCATTTGCTTTGTGTAGCTTCAAAAACAATACAATTCCTTATACTTAGTAAAGATGTCAGGCAAAATCTAGGACAGGGATATAGCTTATTTCCCATACTATTAGGAGCTCCAACACTCTCAGAATCCATCTTAAAGTCCCCTGCGAGGTTTATTGTATAGTAAAATTGGCTCAAGGATTTTTCAGTATAAGTTTAGCTGTAATTTTTTCATATTGTAGTATCATAGAAACACAGAATGGCTTAGGAGAGGAGAGGAGAGGAGAGGAGAGGAGAGGAGAGGAGAGGAGAGGAGAGGAGAGGAGAGGAGAGGAGAGGAGAGGAGAGGAGAGGAGAGGAGAGGAGAGGAGAGGAGAGGAGAGGAGAGGAGAGGAGAGGAGAGGAGAGGAGAGAGGAGAGGAGAGGAGAGGAGAGGAGAAAAATATATATTTCACTATTTGATAAATTTAATTAATGATTCATTTTCCCCTTGAAATGGCCAGTAAAATCCTAAAACAAAAATTAACAAATTATTAAGTGAAATAATAGGAGAAAGGTGATTGGCTAGTGAAGTTAGAAAACTATAATAAATCAAACTGAATATGGCAACGTTTCATACCACTTCTTCCAATGTATAATAATAATGAAATTAAGCTAGTCAGATATTTCATTCTAAAACTTATAAAAAATTGTTTGGTTTGGGGCATACACTTGGGATAATTTTACTTTTTCTTTAATAACAGTCAATTATAATACTGTTACTCTGAGTGACATTGAAGTGGAGGTCATGGATTTTGAAAGTGATGGATCATTGAACATTTACTGCTTAATAACATCTCTGAAGAAGACTCATAGAACTTTGAAAACTTAGGCAATCCCTTGGTGTATCTCACTGATTTGCACCTCCCAGGAGATTACTAAACCTCGTAACATATTTTTAATGTGAAAACAGCAAGCAGGGGTGAAAAAGAAGCCTCAAGCTGCTTTAAACTCTTAATGAGTGAAGTCTCCTTGAACTGACTTTCAGAAAACATTAATTGCAGAAAAGTCTCATAATAACTATACTATCTTAGTAATATGGGGTCTACATAAGGAAGGAGTGTAGAGGAAATGGAATTGGGGGTATTGCTTGATGCCTGGCTGAATATGAGCCAGTAGCGTGCCCAGATGACCAAGAAGGGCAATAGCATCCTGGCTTGTATCAGAAATAGTGTTGCTAGCAGAAGCAGGGAAGTAATTGTCCCTCTGTACTCAGCACTGGTGAGGCTGCATCTTGATTACTGTGTTCAGTTTTGGGCCCCACTTAGCAAGAAAGACATTGAGACCCTGGAGTGTGTCCAGAGAAGGGCAACAAAGTGGGTGAGGGGTCTGGAGCACAGGCCGTATGAGGACTGACTGCGGGAGCTGGGATTGTACAGTCTGAAGAAAAGGAGGCTCAGGGGAGATCTCATCACTCTCTATAACTACCTGAAGGGTGGTTGTAGTGAGCTTGGGTTTGGCCTCTTCTCTCATGTAACTAGAGGTAGTACTAGAGGGAATGGCTTCAAGCTGCCCTAAGGGAGAATCAGGCTGGATGTTACAAACTGCAACTTTTCTCAAAGAGTCAAAGAGTGGTCAGGTGCTGGAATGGTCTGCCCAGTGTGGCGGTGGAGTCAGCAAACCTGGAGGTTTTCCAAGAAACATTTAGATCTTGTGTTGAGTGCCAGCTAACTGTTCTGTAGTAGTTATGTGCTGGCAGAACTGGCATTCAAGAACTTGCTGTCGGGTGAAAAAATTCTTTAAAGGAAAATACAAAATGGTTGTCACATGCAAGAAAAATGGAACCATTCTAGATACTATATTCTGGCTGAGGATGTGCACTTAGAAATCCACGCCTGTCCATGCATAAACCCACATTAAGCATTTTAGAGAATTCCAAGGGACTTCCCAGAATCATTTTAGAATAAACCATTTTATTTTAAAGACAGAAAAAGTGTACTGTTCCCTATCTCTTGTCTTGTTAATTCAGAAGTCGGACTTGTGCTTGTACAAAATCAGCTGAATATTTAAGAAGATCCTTACAAGAATGTGGATATGTGGATAAAGTGGATTACATTCTTGTTTATTCTGAGAATCTACTTATTTTCATGTGATATTGATTTATTATATGTTTGATGTATTTGAAAACACAAATCCTTTGCAAGTGAAGTGTTTAAACAGTGCAGAAATAATACAGAAACTGATTTATTACAGTTACAAGCCAGAAGTTGTTCATTACAGTTCCAAGAAAGATTTATTTTTATGTAGTGTCCTTTAAACTGCTGAATGAACTCATCTGAACCTAGAGACAATCTAGAACTATTTCATGCAAACCCTATTGGCTGGATTACAGCTGCTAATGATCTGTAAAAGGAAAGTCGATTTGCCCCTTGATAGAGAGTACTGTACCAAAAATAGCAAAAAATCTATGTGAAATGTGAAATGTTTACTATTCGGTGGGATAGACATTATTAGTGCGTACCATTTCTTTCACTGTGAAAGGAAAATAGGTCTGTATTCTTCCACTTATTTAAATTAATTAATTAAAATTAAAGACACGTGGAATGTAATTTGCTTTGTGTTTTTTTTTTTAGTTTGTTTTTTCCTTTCTTTTTCTTTTTCCCTGCTGTTTACTAATGCAAACATTATTTATAAACGGGAGTGCATTGTTACGTACAATTTTGAAGTTCCTTTCAGCTTTATTTCGAAACATAGTTTCTGCTGTGCTTCTGAGTAGACCAATAATCCATTAAATTATGAAACACAATGGCTTCTATGGATGGAAATGTGTTAGGCTAAATGATTTTTTTAAAGCACTGAAGATGTTCCTGCATACTTTGCTTGATTTGCAACTTATTTTAAACCTTTTTTTTTTTCTTTTTTTTTTTTTAATTCATATTTGCCTCTGTAAGAGGCAATGCTTTTGCAGTATTGCCTCAAAGTTTGCTGAGGATGGACAAGTCCAAGCAAGTCCTCGGCAAGGGGTTGAGATATCCTTTGTCTGAGGGACACAGTTGGACAAGGCCAGCAGCAACGAGAGAGGGATAAGCTGCAGATGAGTGGCTGTGAAGGTGTCTTCTGTGTGGGCTTATCTAGAGGAAAAATGCTGTCTCAGGGGGTGCTGCACATTACTCTTACCCAAGCACCCAGGAATGTCATGTAGGCAGGAAAAAAGAGGATAAAAGAGGAATCAGCAACCATGAAGTTAGGTTTTCTGACATCAGATTCCTCATGACCTGACAACTGCATGCTGAAGAAGATGCCTGCATGCTGAAGAACAAAAAAAGTATGTGGCTTCAGATCCCTCGTTGCTGCTTTGCTGCTGCCAACAGACTCTCCTGGGCCTGCTGCATGAAACCCTTCTGCTTCTTCCACCACCTGCTCTGCGCTGACCTTTCCTATCACCCTAATTCTCAGTAGTCACCACTCTCCCTTCCCCATCTTCTTGGTTTATTATTTGTAATAAACTGGTCGGGCCAACATTTGAACCACTGTTTCTTAATTTCACGCCGGGTATAATATATCAGATAACCTTGCTTCCCTTGTATAAATTGGAGTGAGACAACCTCAAGGATCATGAATCTCCAAACCCTCTGCTACAGGCAGGGCCACCAGCCTGCCCAGAGTCCCATCCAACCTGGTCTTGAACACCTCCAGGGACAGGGCATCTACAAACTTTCCAAGAAGCCTGTTCCAACCCTTTACCACTTCCACAGTAAAGAACTTCCCTCTGATATCCAACCTAAATCTTCCCTCATTCAACTTAAAACCTTTCCCCTTGCCCTGCTGTTATCTACCCTTTCAAAGAGTTGAGGCCCCTCCTTTTTCTAGGCTCCCTTTAGCTTTAGGTACTGAAAGGTTGCAATTAGGTCACCCTGCAACCTTCTCTTCTCCTAGCTGAACAAGCCCAGCTCCCTCAACCTGTCTTCATAGAGGAGATGCTTGAGTAATCCAATATTCTGTGTCCCTCCTCTGGACCCTCTCTAACACCACCCTCTTTCTTGTACTGAGGGCTCCAGACCTGGACACAGTACTCCAGATAGGGCCTTGCAAGAGCAGATTAGAGGGTGACAATCACCTGCCTTTCCCTGCTGGCCATCCCTTTCCTGGTGGAGCCCAGGATACAATTTGCTTTCCAAGCTGCCAGAGCACACTGCTGGCTCATGTTCATAGAAGCATAGATAGAAGGATAGAAGCAGAACTAAAGTTATTCAGCAACTCCTATCTGCATTAGGATTAACCTGCAGCAACATCAATAAATCTAACTACATATTTACATTTTAACTTGTGAATCAAGAAACAGATCTAACTTTTTATAGTATAGCTAGAATGCAAAAGGCAGTGTTTTTAGTTAAAGGGTAATAATTTTCACTCTACAGCCATGACACCTACATTGTCTGGGAAGTTTCAAAGTAATAACAGATTCTTGGACCTCCAGTTAAGATCTATGCAGGAAAATTAATAAGAAAATTGCCTCATTTCATCATGATGGCATATGGGAGTTTTAGAACCCTCTAGTCCATTAGTCAGTTTTGTTAATGACTATGCTTATCCTTTTAATCATGTGAAACATTGACTGAGCTTCATTTAGTTCAAAGTGCCTTTCAGAAGACTGAACAGACTCTGAGTAGTGTGTAACTTCACCCAATCACCCTGCAAAATGCATCCAGCTATCTTCATCTTCATTTTATACATAGATATAACACATCAGAGGAGTCTAAAAAGATGCACTCATTGTAAAGTGTAAAAACTAAAATTTTGGTGCTTAACATGTTGGTAAATTGTCTGTATTACTCTCATGTATTGCTGATTTAAGTACATTGTGTTAAAAAGTTGTGCAGAGGAGGACATGGGTCTTCAGGACTTCCCGATCCATTAATGTATATACTCTCCTTCATGTAAAAATTTCCAATGCATTCAACTTCTCTTGTTGAAAGAAATGCCTTTTATTATCAGAGATGATTCCCTATATCATCAGTGGAGAGAGAGACATTAGGACACATACTCTACAAGACTGTTGATAACACCAGTTATTTCCTACTTTCTATTTACAGAATTTAGGAAATGACACTGGTTGAGTATAACTGTTTATAGATACGAAGCTTTAAATTCATGACAATTTGTACCTATGTCACTTGGATTCCAAACTGGCTACTTCTAGTTTTGCTTTTTAATTAACTCTTTGTCAGATCTAGTCCACCACCTTACCTTGAAATCTTGTTTAGCTTTTAGATCTTCAGGATAACTGAATGTTGTTTTGGTCATTTCTGATTATCATCAGGTTTCAATATTGTTTTCTGAATCATTAAAATATAGTATTTTTTATAACTCCCTATTCCAGTGATGAGTCACTGTCTTCTTCTTAAATTCACAATCATTTATTAAGTGCAGCTACCACCCATAAAGGGTCAGAATTAGAGCAGCAGTGGTACGGACTCTTTTCTGCACTTGAAAACAGTGGATCCTTTTAATTCAGTTTTAGAGATTAAACAAAAAAAAAAAAGAAAAAAAAAAAAGAGTAAAAACAATAATAACAATAACAGACTTGCTAGACTGTTACAGATATGCTACAAAGAAGAAGATTTTGGAAGTCCTATAATTTAAATCCTATAAAAAACAATTAAGGTATTACAGTAATACAGTGATAGTTTTGGCATATAGACAACTACAGTCTAGATAAAGATGTATACATTATTATTCATTTACAAATTCAAAATTTATAGTAGATTCCAAGGTTCCTGTAAAACATGTTTGTCTGAAAGAAATTTTTTTCCATATATTTCTGGCTTTCAAAAAATTGCAAAATTTCTTGTAAACTTATTTCAATATTCCTATTATTTGTTAGGTAAGCAGCATTCTTTAAAATATAAACAATCACTATGTTAGTTTGTTTAGTATTTTATTTATAGCATTACTAACTATTCTTATTAGATATGTTTGTTCACATTTTACCACATTTTGGTAAAGATGTTAATACGATATTTAAAGACTACTGGGTATCTTACAATATTGGTGAGTAAAAATTATTCTGCCCTCTGGCTTAATATGAAGAAAGATCATTGGATTAAATTAACATGATTTCATTGTCTCATGAATATGTTCGAACAAGACACACAGACATTCAAACAAAGATAAGAATCCATGTTTGTAAAATTATTTTTTTCTCCTTTTATTTTCTAAGATTTTTGAGAAACAAATTTATATGAAAATAAGAGAACTTCTTCATTAACTTCTTATGTCCACTGTCGTTTTTCTATAAATTAAGTTGTACTTAAAATGTGATGTTAGTCTAGACACAATATTTTAATGAAAAATCTATGTAGTTGATGTTTTCAAAAGGTCTACTGTAAAGTCTTATGAAGCTGCTGGCTAGCTGCAACAGGTAACATGGGAGCAAAACCTGCTCTTTTCTGTTTTAAAGGAACAAAAAGACGTCAGGTTTTCCTTTGTTTGGTTTTTCACACCCTCCATTTCACTTACCCTAATCATTTCTCAAGCTAGAACTTCATATTGGTCCCACAGATGCCTTTCTTATTGCTTCATCAGGTAGATTTATAGAATAGAACAACTAATAATGCAGTTACTCAGGTTCTACTAGGAAGTAAATTTCCTATAGATTTCCATTACTGATGGCTATTTCTTCCTGTCATCAGAGGAACCATCAGAGGACAGAAAGTAATTAATATATCATTTTCTAAATTGTGTATTTTCTGTATGTAAATTCTTTTTTCACTGCTCTTAGGACTTGTTTGATTTCCTGGCATGCCAGTTCAATCTGTTGATGCTTAAGCTGTGGAACAAGAAAAGAAAATAAACACAAAAGTAAAATGTAAATCAGATTCAGTATCCATATACAAAAACGAGGAAATTGAATGGGATGATAATCAAGAACAAATGCAATTTGCTAAAATATTGCTATGGAGATGAATTCAAAACCAATTATTTAACTTATTTCCTGGAATACTTTGATTGAATCATCTGATAATCCAGTTATAGATGTCTAATACAACATTTTTTGGGTCCTTGCAGATAGTAAGCACTTTCCCTCTTGGGGTCCATATTCAAATTTAAAATTGCATGAAATGTTACAAACAGCAACTAGCAATATTACCTTTCTCAAACAGTAGCAAAGGTGCTTTCAATTTAGGAATGAAGAAGAAAAGAACATGCTTGCCATAGACATCTTGTACTCTTAAGAGTCCTCCTGGTCTGATATGTCAAAAGTTAATTTTGTAATCAAAGACAAGGTAATCAGCTATTTTGGAAATAGGTGCTAAGAGAGATATTACTGTGTAGTCCAATTTGACTTTCTTGAAGAGCACTGTATTGACCTCCTGACTAGGAAAGACTAATTAAATAAAAGACTTTCTGAGAACACATGAAAATATCCCAGTGAAGACACTGAAGAAGTTGTAAAATTACTTTTTATTCTTTTTGTAGCTTCAGGAGTCTTACAGAAGATAATTCATTTGGGAGAATGGTTTTCTAAACTTGACCTGAATTTCAAACTGACTAAAATAAGTTTTTGTCAAATAAACTATCCAACCAGAAATTATACTGTGTAAATTTCAAATAATCCAAAATGCTAATGAATTTTTGTTAGAGATTATTCATAATTTTAAGAATAGACTTTTCCATTTTAAGCCAATTTTCCATCATACTATTCTGAAAAAATATATATTTTTTGGTTTTCTGCCATTTTCTAAGTTCATTTAATCTCATCTTGTGTCAGAACTCATACATAATATTACATAACCATTGTTATCTTTTATAAGCTATTGTAAAATATACTTTTTAATCTTATAAATAATTGTAGAAATGCACTGACTTTAAGAAGCAATATTACAATAATTTTCATTTGGTATTCTTACAATTTTGCCTCAAAATATGAAGAAAACAAATACATACAATAAACAAACAAACAAAAGGCAACAAACAAAAAACACCACTTCTCAAACATTTGCAATGGGCAGACAACAGTTAAAATAACATCCTGGTTATGTTGCATACTTATGACTGAAGCTACTTAATACAGAAAAAGTGTTAGGAATTATATATTCTACTATATTTATTTCCAGAATTATTAAGGTTAGTGAGCATACATACAAATCAAACATCTTTGAAGACATAATTTACTGTATGCTTCAATTACTGAAATCAGCAGACATTCACTTTAGATTTACACAAGTCTTCACAGAATGTAATGACATTCCTTCTATGCAGTATTTTGGATTTGTAAAGAAATAATCCAGAGGGTCATAATTTCAATATAGAACATTTGTGTTTATCTTTCATCTATTTACAGGCTTTCAGCATTTAAAGGGAGATTACAAACAGGAAAGATATAAAATTTTTACATGGGTAGATATTGATAGGACAAAGGGAATGGTTTTAAACTAAAGAAGGGGAGATTTATATCGAGGGGGAGGCACGGGGAAAAGGGGAAGTCAGAATCAATACATTAATTAAAAACAGAAGAGGAAAGGAAATAATATCTGTAGTAACATTAGTGTGATGTCAGATGAGGAGTAAAAAGAGGTATGCACAGAGAAGCTGTGGATGCTTCCTCCCTGGTTGTGTTCAAGGCCAGGACAGATGGGGCCTTGAACAACCTGGTCCAGCGGGAGGTGTCACAGCCTATAGCAGAGGGGTTGGAACTACATGATTTTAAAGGTACCTTCCAACCCCAAACATTCTATGATTCTATTCCTTATAGTAACCAGATTTTTATATGTTCTATTCCTTTAACATATGAATAAATTTCACACAGCTCAATGGCAAGTGTGGTAAACATCTAAAATGCTTGTAATTAATTCTTATATATATAATAACGTGCTTTTAATACCACACTAATCAATAGCATTTTATTAATGCATTGCAGAGTAAGATTAATTTCATTCTGCCATAGGAAATATTCAAAAATATGTATATATAGATCATGTACTTTAAAAAGCTGTTATCACACCAATATTTTAATTTCAGTGGTGAAAATTATACAAACATTTATAACAACTATTCTTGGGTAATATATTTCAAGTATAGAAATGAAAGAGATCATAGAGAAAAAAAGAAAACATTTCTCTATTTTCATGCTCACAGAACAATATTCTAAATTTATCTAAAATTACACAAAAGATCTCTACCATACTGTATTAACAGCATTAATAAGGTAGGAAAGAAACAGATAACAAACTGCCTTAATACCTTTAAAGCAAACTGAATACCTTTAGAATCAGGCAAAGTTTAAAGCATAGTAATGAAAATAAGTCATACTTAGTTATTTTACTTACTAGGTTGAAATTTCATGAAATCTGCACATTTCTGTTCTGCTTTCAGCCACGACAATGCTCACAACTCACCAGTACTTTGGTTGTTGTTGAGTAGCAGAACCATTTCCAGGCTGAGTTAGAAGAGGGCTAGATCACTTAGTGGGGAGGAGCAGCTTCCTTTATGACATGACAGCAAGAAACAGGTTGGAAGCAAGACAGCTGGCCTGAATTAGTCAGCGGGTCATTCCATAACACATGACATTGGGCAGAAGGCTATAAAGCTATGGGGAGTTGGGCAAGGTTATCTGGCCATTGTTTGGGCATCAGCCACCAAGTAGTGAGATGTGAAGTTGCCAGCAGGGTGTTGGTGAGCATTTTATCGTGTGACTGTGCTGAAGTGAGCAGACAGTGAAACTAGACAGCTGGAATCCCTCTCTAGGAAAGCAGGCATTGACAAAGCAATTGGAAAAGGGACGTAAGCCTTCACTTTACCTGCTGAGTTTGACTCTTGTATTTTTTTTTTAAATTTTTTATTTTTAATGGTAATTCATGTGCTGGCACTTCATGGATTACTGTTTTGACTCCAGCTCATAGGTATGACACCACATCTCACCACTGGTAGTGATGCAATCTAGGAAACTTCCACCTGCAGCATCTGCGGTTCTATAGGTCCTGAGAAACCTGCATATGGTCTTCTTTCTGTTCCTGTGTGAGTGTCTATTGGTACAACTTGGAGCAAAATTTGTAATATAAAAGCATTACTAGAATGGTTTCTAAATGAAGCTGATATTCAGCTCTACAGAGAATTCTCTCATTGCAATCTCCTGATCTGTACAGATGAGCTAAATGTTTCATTTTGTGGTGTGACAGCTGTGTATGGCCATCCAGAATGTGGCTTATCTGTCAGGTAACTGTCATCACTACTGAAATGCATCACTCACTCCTTCACTGTGCTCACACTGGCTGCTTGGTCCCCATAAATATTCAGCAAGTGTCAGTAAATGTCAATGGGTGCAATTTTTTATGCATGGAGGAATTCAATTCCTTTTCTTTTACACACTTCCATGCCACATGCCACTTTGTCAGGAGTACCCCTCTGTTGACATATGTCACACAAAAACAAAATGTAACAGACTATTGGCAGGAAGGTTCAACCTTTACTTCTATAAACCTCATCAGATTCCTCTGACATCGTGGTTCAACATAATAAAATAAGAGGCATTACTTCTGGAGCAGCTCTTGTATATTACTATTATTGTGTTTTTACTTCCATTTCCCTTTTCTGCATTAGTAAATAATGCTTACCTCAGTCCACAACTTCTATTTTGTTTTCAGTTCCCTTGTTCATCCCACTTGGGAGGAGGAAGAAAATGGTTCTGAGGTATTTGGCTGCCTGCAAAGTTAAGCCTTAACTCTTTCCCAGAGATTTTAATGAATAGATAATTACACAGAAATTCTTAGAAGATGATCAAATAATTTTATTTCATTTATTGAAAATAAATAAATAAATAAATAAATAAATACAAATTCTTCCTGCTTGCTTCAAAGCATTTCTGAAAGAATTCATGGAATTTCTGGTAAAATAGTTTCAGTCAGAGCACAGAATAGTAGAAATCATAGGCACACATACACATGGAGTTTCACTCCTATACATATGCCAGATTTTCTTTTTTCTTTTTATTTTTTTATCCATTGGTCTGTATTGATTTATTCAAATCTTGCAGGAAATACGGTAGAATAAAAAAACAAAAACACAACATTAAGAATGAGTTAGTTTCCCTGGATATGAAAAAACAGAAGGAAGTTTTATTTGAATGAATACAAAGGAGCAAATGCTTTAATTTATAACATTGGTGAAGAATGTGCACTACTTTGTTGTCAACAGCTCAAGGCTCAGCTTCTCTGCATAGACCGCTGAGGATGTTGGTGACCATCTGCAGTTACAAATAAGCAAGTTAAAACAGACTACAAACAAGCATACAAGTTCAGCCAGTTTGGCAACTCCTGAAATCTATGTTATATTAATGCAAAAACTGTCACTTTTAACTATCAGTAACAACATCATACTTATACTATAGAGCCACACTTCGTGCTATTTCATTCTGGTCTCTGACAACTTGTTTCACTTTATACCTGACACAGACATTAATGAACTTAAGCCGCATGTAGTACATAACACTATGCTTCTTATTTTATCCAGTTTATTACACAATGTGTATGTTGTCAACATTTAAACCAATAATGTAATTACTTTTCAGAAATGATTCATTGTACAGGTCAGGATGTCAACCATTCTAAATCCACTGTGATGCTGTGATATCTTAAAGCATCATCAGAGGAATTCTTTGAAACATGACAGATACTTACATTGAATAGAATGGAATTCAATTGAATCCTATGAGACTTTATCTGCCTGAAACCTGTACCTTAATTTGTCCAGATTCTCTCATATTCTTTTCTGTTCCTAAGAAAGACAACAACAACAAAAAAAAAAAAAAAAAATCAGGTCACCAATACAATGTGGTGAGATACTAAATTAAAATGCAAACATTGGCATTTTTGTTATTAAATGCAATCACAGTTACTAGCAAGATTTGAGGATTTCCATTTTTTTTCTGAAATTGTTCAATATCTGTCAGCAAATAGATGATTTAATATAAAAGATACTGGTGCCAGTGAAATCTGTATCGGTAGGATATGAACTCATTATGAAAGAGGAGACAGTTCAGATCTGTGCTGCAGCTAAACTATGTTTTAGCATAAAACCTAGTGTTGTGGCAGGATATAATCACTGAGATAATTGTAAAGTGTGTCTGGCTTCTTCACATCCCCAAAAAAATAATGATCACCCAACTGGTAGCAGTCTTGATATATCAACTAAATTCGAGCGTGATCTGAGGATGACCATTGTATAATTACAATTGTCCTAAGATCAAAAGGCTGAGCATTTCTACTGTCAAGTCACCTCAACTAATATATTAACACATATTAACACATATTTTGAGATATACAATAGCAAAAATAAAGACCTTGGGAGCTACAAAGTCTGCTCAAGCAGATGAGTAAATGATAAACCTATGTTAGATCTCTTTTGCTGGAATTATATTTATTAATATTCTGTGCGGTGATTTCCATTGTATCTGCTACTGTGTTATCTTTTACCCTTTCTTGATTCATCTCTGTGAATGAGAAGCAAGAGTGACAGCTTTTCTCACAATTTTTAAATTATTATTATTTTTTTTTAAATCAGATTCTTTAGATATCTAAACTGGTACGTGTATCTATATGTATATGTACATATACATGTATATTTGCTATTTAAAATCATTATTATAAAATATATATAAAAAGGAAATAAAAAAACATAAGAAGTGGAAGTGAAACAAAGAAAAAAAAGTTGGTAAAATTGTGACAAAATTAATTTCAATATAAGTTTCTCTTCTGAGTCTAGCTGAAATTTGCTTACCTAGTGGATACGTTTTAATTGTTGCTACTGAATCTATTCTTTCTGACCCAAGATGTCACATCACTATGTGTCTGAAGCTGTGCTTGCTAAGTTATTTTGGCATTAATCACATTTATTGTTTGCAAGTCCACAATTCTCTTATTCATGGGCACAACCCTTGGGAATGCAGGTCACTGTTATCTAACAGCAAAATCTACAGCTGCTCTTGCTGACTTCAATTTAAGTCTTACTTCCTCAGCAGAGGTCATATAGAAGCAATTGAAGTTAATTTTATGAGACATCTGTTATATTTGTGGTCATACTCATTCTTCAAGATTGCCCTCTAAGGTAACAGTTGCTAAAAGGAAATATGAATGTTATCAGGCACCTTAAGACAGAAGAAAAACAAACAAGTTAAAGAAAATACCAGAAATTATTTGATGCAAACTGCTGAATGTGGAAAAAAAAATAAAATAAAAAAAAATAGGAAATTATTTTAAATGAAGAAACCCATAATTTGGGGTCTGCAATATATCCGTTATATTTAAATGTGAAAATTATGATGGCTGCTCTGAAAGAAATGACTCCTATTTTATTATGTTGGCCCACTGCATCAAAGAAGGATGTTCATGGTATGGCAGTCGAGACTAAATCTGTCTGCCAGTATTCTATTAAATTATTTTACTGTGAGACAGATGGCAGCAAAGAGGCAGTCTGACTAAATGGCATCTGAAGTGGAAATTTACATGAAGCAAAAGGTGTGACATTGAATTCCTTCAGGAAGAAAAAAATGCACCCATGGACATTCACTGATGGTTTCTGAATTTTTATGGAGACCAAATGGCAGCTGTGAGCACAGTGAGGTGGTGGGTGGTATGTTTCTGCAGTGGTGATAGTGGCTCATCTCCAGTGCAGATTTTTACAGGTGTGTAATGCAAGCTCTTGCTCATTGCTAGTGAAAGTACACAGATAATGGTAGTGACTATGTTGATAAATAGTGTTTTGTAGCTGAGAATTTCCTCTATCAGTGTTATCGTGCTCTTTACATATGTTGTGGTTTCCATGGAAATAAATAGGAGGCATCACTTTCAGAACAGTTTAGGTACAACTCTGAAGCATTTTACACTTGTTAATCTGGAAGAATTATGTGACTATTAATATTCTGAAATTAAAAAAGCATAGACATTTTAAAAATATCTAAATGATATACCTACATGTAGGGCAAATGAGGGCAATGACAAAGCCTTTATTTCAGAAACAGAAGCTATAGGAAAATATATCAAAAGGAATTAACTCACCCCTCCTGGTAAAAGTTCGGAAAAAAGGATGAGCTGAAGAATGTGACCCTCCCCCATTTCTTCAGTCACACCATAGAAAAGAAAAAAGGGGTGGGCAGAAGGGGAGAACCCACGCAGGCTCAGATTGCATGGAATCAGGGTGACTTCAGACACCCCTGCCACTCCAGGCACTCATGTACTCTCGTACCTCACTCATTGGTTCAGGCTGTGACCCTTGAATTCCACTACACTTCAACTATTTTTTTTTTTTCCAAATTCCTATATGATTCAGAATTATACTGGAGTATAGTCATAAATCCTGAATGTTTAAAAAGATTTTTTTTTTTTTATTTTTAGTTTAGTTTAGTTTATGTGATCACTGTAAATTACTAGAAATTAAGAAATAATAGAAAAAAAGTTATCATTTATAAAACAAGGTATCCTACTGCATGTAATCACTCAGATGCATCCCAGTATTCATTTAGAAAAATATACCAATATAGCCTATTTTTGTTCAGTGCCGATGAATGACAAGAATCTTCTTTAGTTTTAGTTTTAGTTTTAGTTTTACAGTTCCATCAGTGTTCAAAATAGGAATCTGACCTTTTGCTTCTGGAGTTAAGGAGTTAAGGGGTAATATGTGCCTTGAAGTCAGCAACAGAAAATTAAGTTTAATGTCATGTTGACACAAGATAAGGATTTCAAGAATTAGTTTATTCAGTTTCTTAAGATTATTTTTTTTTTCTTTGGGCTATTTACAATGTACTTCTTAAGCTGCGCACAGTTTTCTGCGTATATTTTTTTTTTTTCTCTGAATCATATTACTGCTATAACATAGATTTTGCTATATTTTTCTGCTTTAACCAAGCCATGCTACAAGATTTGTTGATATTTGCATTTAGAAACTTCCCTTTCCCCTCCCCAATTTTATTTATTTATTTATTTATTTATTTATTTATTGTTTTCCTACCTATACTTATCATGCATCACTCTTTATGCTATAAAGGTCTTCTGTTTTCCTGTTAAATACTCTGGAGGCTGAACAAAACCTATGTCTGTCTAAAGGAACCGTCACCCTGGAGATATATAGAATGCTCACAGATGTGGTTATTTATTTACTTATTTATTTATTTCCAAGGGTCCCTATAAAAACATCATTAAACTCAAGAAACATGATTTGACATTTCCATAAAGATTTCTCACTGTTATGAAGTGCCAGATTTTCCCATTCTCCTTTTGATTACTCTAGTTTCTTTATGAGCAAAGAATTCAGTCATTTATGTCTGATTGCCAAAGGGACCAGTCCAAGTGGTAAATAGGTAATAGGTAATGGGTAATAGTCTTGTGTGGGTTGGAAGGGACCTTAGAGATCATCAGGTCCAACCCCTGGGATTCGAGCCTCCTGTGTAGCAAGGCGGCATTTCTATCACTTGTGCCACAGGTGGGATTCGAACCTGGGCCCTCTGGTGTTGCAACGCGGCATTCCTACCACTGTGCCAGTGGGGCACACAATCAAGCCTCTATCATAGCACAAAGACAAGTTATCTTACTATAGACTGCAAAAAATATCTGGATTAATTAATTTTTATACTAATGTTACACCACACTCTCAGTATCACTCAGACTGTTTGTAAGTGGTTAAAATCATAAAACCATGACACTGATTTTGAATCTTTTACCCCTTTCACACACTCCTTATTTTCTGTCTCCATGAATTTCACCTTTGTCAGGTCACAAAGTTGCATACATTTAGTTCTGTTGAGTAGTTTGTTGTTTTTATTTTGTATTGTTTGTGTGTGTGTGTGCGCACTGGCTTTTGTGGGTTTTGTTGTTGTTGTTGTTGTTGTTAATATGGTATATTTTAAAACACTATTTTTTCACTTCAGTTGCCCATGCATTTTCTAGTAAATGCCATCTGAAACATGTTAAATTATCCAACCTGATTAAGAGCTGCCACTTCAGGAAGGTCCCTATCTTTGAGAGTAACATCTGCCTACAGTCTAAGAATCTTTAAGACAGCCTGAATGATCTCAAAAATACTATGTTCAGGGATCTGAATGAATTTCTAATTGCCTAATATGACTGAGCAGAATTTCTCCATAGATGTCTATGACTGTACAGAAAAGTTCTACATTGGCTAAAATAAGAGTTGATACCCCTGATTCACGAAGATCTCTGGCTGTAAGTTAATAATCAGAAATTTATTTGGAAATGAATCAGCTCAGTTTCTATGCTTAGCAACAATTTTAATTTTCAGAAATGAGTTTCAGGAAAAAAAAACAACAAAACAAAAAACTACATTTTCCCTCACTTAGTTACCTGACCTTCCCAACATCCTTGTTGTGCCCTGAGCTCAGGCTTATCCTGAGTGAGGAAATGTCTTATGTTTCCATGCCTGAAATATAGCTCCTTAGCCTGAGATATCTTTGACGGACTTCCAGAAGACTATTTGTATTTATCAGACAACTGTGACTGCCTTTAAGCATCTAATTTAGATGTAAGGAGAGAAAAGCTTAAATGCAATAAAAATCATGTTTAGTTTCTGCCTGATCCATGAGCAATCAGAACTTAAGAGAGTGTTAGAGTAGAAGTATCACTGCAAACCTGTCCTGTTCAGTCGTTTTAAAAATAGAAATTCGATGTCAGATAGTTACCTTTGAATCTTCAAATTCAAACCTTAGTGGAAGAGAAAAATAGTAGAACAGCTGTTAGAATTACACAACCTAAAGGAAAGGAATTCAAGAGTAGATGTGGGTCGGAGTCAGAGTCTCTCCTGTCAAGTACTCTATGTCTGATGGTGGTCAATAGAGGAATTTCTTGTGGTTAGAACTTTAATAAAAATGCAAACAAAAATTTCTTGCTCATTAGTAATTCCTTTTTCAGCATTTCTTCTCTTATTCTGTCTTTACGTAAACTGTACTTTTAGCAGTAAACACAGTAGAAAATATAACACTAGTACAAAAGCTGTTGCTAATGACTTGATTTGCTCTCAGTCTCATTATTTTCTTAATAATAATTACAGCTAATTTAATCTTAATTAATAGGTGATTTTTATAACATCCCTGCCAAAGCTTCAGAAAGACAGAGATGCTAAGGCTGAGTGAAGAGTGAAAGTGAAAGTGAAGAACAATTTATGAGATTCTCAGCTCACCGAGTAAAGATCCTAAGATGTTGTGGTGCCACAAGTGAAAAATCATTAATTATTCACCAAACATAGAAACACTCTGAGAATTCATTGAAATTTCAGAATTAGGTACCATTAAATGTACTTATATACAGGTATTTTTAACACTTGTGATTTTATGTGATCACAATTATGACAATAGTGTAAAATTTATACCTGGATAAAGCCATCATTTTTCATGTAAGAAAAAAAAAATCAGGAAGCATGCATACAACAATGAAAAGGGAAGTTAATTACTAAACTGCGGTGTACTATTTTTACTAAGCTTTTTCTAGAAAATAAAGTGGTATTTTAAAATTTTGTTTCGAAATATTTTTATTTTGGATTTTTATTAGGATTAAAATTGGATATCCTGAATACAGCATTCATCACCATAATCATAGATCAAGACCATAAATAACCATTAATTAAGGGCAGTGTTGATAGATGCAACTGAAAACAAGTCTTGATCAGTTAATCCCCACAAATAGGTGGATTAAAATCTTAGAATGCCTTATATTGGAGGAGACCTCAAAGATCATCTAGTTCCAGCTGCCCTCATATAAGCGGGGTTGCCACTCACTACATCCAGTTTCCCAGAATTCAATCTTGACCTTGAATCCCTCAAGGGGTGGGACATCCTATTCTCTGGGTAACCTCTTCCAGTTCCTCGTCACCTTCTGAGTAAAAAAAAATAAAAAATAAAAAAATTCTTAACCTGAATCTTCCTTCTTTCAGTTTAAAGTCATTCCCACTTGTCCTATCACTATCAAACCATGAGAAAAGTCTTGTTGATCTCAAAATATTTTGTAAGTATGGGCCAAGTGTTTGTCTCATTTTGGATCTCATAATAAAAAATGCCCTCAACAAAAAATAATCTCCCACTGCCATTCATGACTGTTGATACAGCCAGAAATTATGTGCAGGTCATCCTGAGTTGTGTCAGGAAGCAAGAACTACATCTGGCTCACACATCTCTAGGTTTATTTCAAATATTTTGAAATAAATAGTTCAAGTTCCTGTGGTGATAATACAAATGACTTAGGGCTAATCTAAGTCTTACAACACATCTGCTGCTAGATTTTTTATCTGTTTTTTTTTTTTTGTTGTTGTTGTTTTGTTCTGATGTTCCTAGTTATTATGGTGACTCCATTTCAAGTGAATAGCTGAGAATTGGCTTCTAGTAAGAGGATATCTCAGATCTTCACCTGATTCCTGGTTAGCATTCTGACAAGTTTTTTCTTAGAGATCTGTGAAAAGCAATCTTTTTTTTTTTTCTTTTTTTTCTTTTGCTTCTTTTTTTCTTTTTTTTTCTTTTTTTTTTCTTTTTTTTCTTTTTTTCCTTTTTTTCTTTTTTTTTTTTTTTCCTTTTTTTTTCTTTTTCCCACTGTGTATGGTTAACATGATCTTAAAATATGGTACTTACTTAACTGATAGGAAACCTCTGGACTCACGAAAGTATTACAGAGGAAAAGAAATTGTCCTTGCAGAAATACAGGATAGCAGGATGCAAAATACAATTCTGATAAAATTATTAAAATGATACTGTGCCTCAGAATATATATTAAAGGGTGAATTAAGTTTTATATGCTTGCTGAAAATCTAATAATCAGCAGGATTTGAAAACCCAGACTTTCAAACTCCACAGAAATCAAATGTCCTTTTATACCTGTTTTGTTTTTTTTTTTTTGTTTTGTTTTGGGTTTTTTTTGTTTTTTCTGGTTTTTTTTTAGTTTAAATTAAATAATACATATTTATATGAAGTGATGAATGTATAAAAGATAATTTTCTGAGTTTCTGAAACATACTAGTTGAAGAAGATGGAGGGTGTTTTGTACTATTATTATTTCTAATTATTATTAGTTTGGATATAATTATTTAAGTCATGAAGGAATTACTTTTTGGCTAAAGATCCTTTGCTGTAATAAACGCATGAGGATTTCGGATGAAGTTTACTGAAGCACAGCATATCACTGGAATTGTTGCAGCTGAGCTAGGAAACACAGCCAGAGTAGTTTTTAATTTATACAGACTGGAAGTACCAATTCTGCAAGCATTTCAATGCATTTTCACAGTTCTCTGTGTTTATTTATTTATGATAATTTTTTATTACAGGTATTGTTCCAGTATTGTTGAGTGATCTGTCTCCTCTAATGCAGCGTATGACACACAAAGTTCTATTGTTTTTTGTTTCTGTTTGCAGTTACAAAATGAAACAAAGCAAAACAAACAAACAAAACAACAAAGTACCACCACTAACAGCAGCAGAGGGGAAAAAAAAAAAAAAAAACAGAAATGTTCTGTACTCGTTTTCAGCAGCTAGAGGAAATGAACAAGAATGAGAAAAAAAAGCTTCACTGTCTTCCTGTTCTGGAGCTTCAGATCTTGTAACTGTTTGTAAATAGATATTGCTTGCTAAACTCCAAGGGACTCCCATAGCAGGTTCTTATTCCATCCACCTATTGCAGTACCTGAGACAGACTTTTGGAACTAGATGGGAGTAGTGTTAGCTACCAATACATGCTTCTGTAAAGTGTGTATACTTGATATTAGAAATTCATCAGATCAGTGTCTCTATATACCATAAAGTGACTCCTAACTGGATCTTTACAGTACAGCAAGAAGTTCTTATCTTCCCAGGGAATTATTATGCAACTCAATTAATATGATATTTTGCATTATTAGAAGAAGTCTTCATATTAAGTGGAGAGTGCAGTATATCAACAATACACCATGAATCATGCTACACTGAGCTTGTTTTGATGATCTCTGGAGGTCCCTTCCAGCCCCTACAATTGTGGTTCTGTGATTCTGTGGAATCTACTGAGCAACTTTCAAAGCTTATCTGGACATGAATGGGAAGGAAGAGGGCTGCAACAAAGAAAAATCAGTAAAAATGGACCTGAGACTGAAGAGGAAGAAATCATTACCAACAAAGAACTGAGAGTGCAGACAGTTTATACTTACCCTCTTTCCTTCAAGAGGGAGATTGCAACTGTCATTCTTAGGTGGTGCACAGAGGAACACGGAGAGGTTGAGCAAAACATCGGGGAAAAGGAATTGATGCTAGAGAGGTATTTTATAGCAATAAATAAATAAATAAATAAATAAATAAATAAATACATACATAGACTGTCTCACTTGTTTTAATGAGATTTTTCTGAATTAATTAGGTAATGTGGGTTATAAGATTATTAAATCATTAACTGTATAAACAATTAATTATAGGTTTCGTACATATGTCGTATTCTTGCTCCCCAGAATATTTGTGTGTGGAGCAGCAAGCATGTGAAAATAAAAAATAAATAAATAAATAAATAAAACTACAGATTTAGTTATTGTGGTTGAACCCAGCAGGAAGCTTATCACCACATAGTTGTGAGCTTATTATCCTGTCTTCCCTGTGGGATGTGGGCAGGAATCGGGAAATAAATAAATAAATAAATAAATAAATAAATAAATAAATAAATATGTAAATATATAAATATATAAATGATAAAGTAGAACTCATGGGTTGAAATAAAATTATCTATTAAGACAGAGAAAAGTATAATAGTTATATTATCTAAACTTTAATCTCTGAATTTATACATTAATGTATATAGCAAGTGATGCACAAGCAATTACTCACAACTCCCTTATGACTCCCAGCTAGCTTCCTGAGGAGCAGACTCCTACCTTCTTCAAAACTCCTATTAGCTCTTCAAGCAGACCATGGGAACATGGAATCATATTTCTAATGGACCTGGAAATTAGTAGAGGGAGATATTTTAATTTAACTATTTTACCAAGCTTCAGATACCTTTGGAACATTCAGTACAGGCAGGCACCTGAATCACACTTTCAGAAAACAGGATAGTGAATGATTAGAAGGAAAATACATGAAATAATATAGTACTGCTTATATCATGACATGTAAAGTGATAGATGAGTGAAACATATATTATTTAATCCTGACACATAAAATAGACCTGTGTCTGTTGTTATCAAGTGGGGCAACTGGTAAGACAGCTTTAAAGTGACTATGACACCAGCTCTGAAGCAATTGTGGTAATAACATACCAGAGACATAGCATTGCTTCTATTGTAAATGGTGGTAAGAAGATATCATTCGATGTCTCCATAAACCTTTTAAGATCTCTGTACATCTTTATTCAGTGAATGGTTAAGATTTCAAAGAACAGTTGAGATGCACAGGAAGAGTGCAAATGCTGTCAGCAAAGCCATTAGCAGGAAAAGATATCATCCACAAAATTCCGGAAACGTTGTGTGTACCTGTTTTTGTTTATTTGTTTTATATATATATATGTGTGTGTGTGTGTTGTATATATGTATACATACATATATATATATGTATGCATGTATACATATGTGTGTGTGTGTATATATATACATACATATATATATATATATATATACACACTTTTCTCTGAAATGACTGGTATTCAAAAGGAAATAAAATTAGGAACAATTACACAAAATTCTTCATACATTATATTAAAAAAAAAAAAAAGTAATCATCTGACAGTGCTTTGATGATTCTGTAATCTGATTATAGTAGTTGATTCCAAGAAAAATTAATTACTTTATTTTGAGGGGAAAAAACAAAACAAATGAACAGACAAACAATTCCTTTATGCAGAGGATTTAGTAGAATAATTTATCAAAAATTTTCATGTCAACTTTATAGAAATCTGAACATTTTGCTATGAGGAAACTTTCACTTAAATTATTCATTACCACTTACTTTTCCACAAGTAGAGAAGTCTCTGAAACATCACCACCACCTGTAATATTGAAAAATAAATAAATAAATAAATAAATTGAAGTAGAGTAATCCTAAACCTTACTTGGGTAATTAAGAAAAAATATACTTTTTTTCACAAGAATTAAAATTGTTCAATGCAATACTCTTAAACAGTAAAGAACAAATTAAAAAGTTTTAAAGAAAGAGTGACATCCTTTTATGTACCAAGTAGTTTTTGTAAATGAGTTCTGAAGTGATATTTTGATGCAGTGATATGAATAGATGCACCTCTGAAAAAATACCTTCTACTTACTACTTCTTTCAGAAACATGAGAGATTATTTGATATATATTTTACTGTTAAATATAAATGCTATAAAGAACATATGTTAACATTAAAACAGTAAAAAAAGAATATCAAGAAAATCCAGTGTTTGAACTTTTGGAAGTAAGTCACAAAGCTGTATTATGGTGTAGATGTTTACTACCACAGAAAAATCCTCTTAGCTAAATGAATGCTTTTAATTTTTGATGCATAAGACACACTTTGAGTAGATTTGCTTCATAGTAATGTTTGCTATAATTGTTTAGAATATCAGATTGAGGAAAGAACTGCAAAAACAATGCTGCATGGTTTCTGAGTAGTTTGTATCACTTCTGAACAACCCGAATCAGGGTCTGGGTAAAAGTCATATACTTAGCTATAAAATGCTGTCCTAAGCTTCTGCAATTCATAAAACATATGATCTAATGTTCTAGTTCATATTAATTACAAGTAAGCATATCAAGGATGATTCTTAAGGAAAGTATATTTCTTACTAGACCAAAAAGAGAATGAGAAATTTTGAGTGAAAGTTAGGATAGGTGTTTATTCATATCTATTTCAAACAATTTCAGTTTAGTATACCAAATGTGTACAAGACATAGTAGAGAGTGAATGCAGATCAGGATTTACCTGCACCAGGTGACTTCCTTAACAAACAGAATGCAGAATGACATAGACTTTGGAATAATATATTTTTGGCACAATTTTAAGCACAATGACAAAGCTTCAGTAAGCTCAGATGAAAATACTTTCAGTCCTGTGAACAGCCTCTGGTCTTGATGATTAATTCTTTAGTGACCCTGAAAAGAAACAAATATAATTTTTCTGTTTTCTCAGTGAGTTCAGAGTACTATGACTTTGTATACATATGCATACACATATACATATTTTTAAGTGACAAGATACTATGTATTTTATGTAGACCTTGATAAAGAATCATAGAATTATAAAATGGCTTAGTTTGGAGCAGACCTTAAAGATTATCAACCCCCTGCTATAGGCAGAGTTTCTGTCATGATATTATGATTTCTGGCTACTGGTATTCCACATCATAACATCCATAACAACATGTAGTGCACTGGGAGTTAAAGTGTTAATGCTCCAGTTCCAGGTACCTGTCCGAAAGAGAAGATGAACTACATTCCCCGGGGGCTTTGCAGTCAGAGAAGAGATATAACTCCTGGCAAGGTCACCTGATCGTGCTTTCTGATTCTTCTTCGGTCTCTTCTCATCGCCCTTCTCCTTTGCCTCTCCTCACTGCTGTCCATCCCGACTTGCATGTATCACTTCACCATTACTTTAAGGCCTACAGCTTTCAGATACTCTCTCAATATATTTGATTTATTAGCTTCAGTTCTAATTAAATTGTGCTATAGTGTGTTATCTTGCATTCTGATACCATATTTAGTAAATTAGTTTGCTTCTCCTCAGATCATTGCCACTGTTTTTAATTATTTTGGCGTCCCGTTTCCCTTTTCTAGAGGCATGGATTTTGCAAAATCCCTCCGCCCAACTGGTCATGGAACCGGGCCAAACCAGCCCATAAACCATTGACAGTTTTCAACTACTAGATTAGGTTGCTCAGTATCCCACCCAGTCTCACCTTGAATGCCTCCAGAGTTGGGGCATCCACAACTTCTCTGGACAACAAATTCCAATGCCTCACCATTCTCTGAGTAAAAAAAAAAATAAATTCGTAACATCTAACTTAAATCTCCTCTCTTTTAGTTTAAAGCCATTCCCCCTTATCCTATCACTAATTAAACCATGTAAAGTCATTCCCCTTCCTGACTGTAAGTTCTCTTCAAGTACTGAAAAATCACAGTGAGATCTCCCTGGAGTTTTCTCCAAGCTAAATAAACCAAGCTCCCTCAACCTTTCTTTATAGCAAAAGTGCTCCAGCCCTCTGATCATCTTTGTGGCCTTCCTCTGGATCCTCTTAAATACACCCCTCCTGTATTGGGGGCCCCAGGCTTGGACATAGTACTCCAGATAGGGCCTTACAATGGTAGTACAGAGGAGAAAAGTCACCTCTTTTGGCCTGCTGGCCGCCCCCCTTTTCATACAGCCCAGGATAAAATTGGCCTTCTGGCTGCTGACTCATATCCAGCTTTTTGTCCATCAGCACCCTCAAGTCCTTCTCCATAGGCTGCTCTCAATGAGTTTTATTCCACGTTTGAAAATATATCTGTGATTGCCTTGACCCAAGTTCAACAAGGAAGGCATTAGAAGCCTGATTGTCCATGAAGACTAAGGAAAAGAACTTGGTAAATATCTCAGACTTGTCCAAGTCTGAGGAGGCCAGCTATCTTTTCCTGTTTATCAGAGGGGATATACCCTCCTTTGCCTCACTTTTCTGACCAATGCATCTGAGTAAACCCTTCTGGTTGTTTTTAACATACCTCACTGATTTTAATTCCATCTGTGCCTTGGCTTTTCTGATCCCACCCGTTCCTGCTTCTACTGCTATTTTTGTCTTTTTTATTTCCCTCAGTCTGACCAGCAGGTCCTTGCATAGCCATGCTGGTCTTGTCTGTCTCATTATTTTTAATGTATAGAAAGTTGTTTTTTGTTTAGAAAGACATCCTTAAGATGCTGCCTACTCTGTTCAGCTCCTTTGTCCCCAAGGAGAGTTTTCCAGGCGATCCCAGCCAAAAATTCCTTAAATAGCTGGAGGCATGCTCTCCTTAAGTTCAGGGTCCTTATTCCACTCTTTGCCAGGATCTCATTCCTCAAGATCGTATTCTCAGTCAGGACATGGATGCTGTAGCCCAGGTTATCTCTGATCTCCATCAAGACACTGAAGTATTGACCACTACTCTAGATTTGAATATAGCTTAATACTGAGATTCTTAATCCTGTTAGGTCTGCAGAAGGGCTCAATGAGAATAAGCAGTCATGTGTAAGCAGTGAAACAGAGAACTTATGACTGAGACCAATCAGAATAAATGCATTTCAAGTACTCGTGGTTTTAACAAATCTTTCCCTGAAGGATATAATTACCTATTCTCTGATAAAGCTTCAATTTATTTTTCTATAATTCTTTCTACTTTATATTTTCCATCTACTTTATTTTAAATTGGGCATACCAATTTAAGAATGAAATAATACATATTAAATCAATGCATTTTAAATCATTTGACAAATGTTGACATAAATATTAAGGGGGATTAAGGTTAAGAACTAAATTACAATTTCATTACTTTTATTATTTTTCTTGTTGTAATGCAAATCAGAGAAGGCAGTGCCAACAAATGGCTGAATAACAGCATCAGTTGCTGAGATAGCCAGAATAGTTTCTGATTTCTTTCTTTTTTTCTTTTTTTAATTTTTACTTTAGTTTTAAATACACATATATATGTATGTATATTTAAAATATGTATACATATACATATCAGATTTATCTTCTATGCTCAGGGAGAATTATCAGTGCCCTGTTACAATGCTGACTGACTATACATTCCTTTTATGTTGTAAACAAAATCTTACTAAAATAAAATTAGGTATGGAAAGATGGAAAGATATTTTATTTATGATGATTATAGAAGAAGACCCTTACCCATACCTACTCTTGATTCCAGTACATGGATGCAAGAAACATCAAATAAAGCAGTGAAAGCATAACATATTATGTACAGATACTAGCCTTGGAATATTATCTATTAACTATATAAACTATTTCTGTATTACAAAATATTACTTTCTTTCCGACAAGAAAACAACAACAACAACAACAACAACAAACATTTATTTATTTATTTATTTTGTCTGTAGGTAGAAGGAGTAAATACTGTTCATTCACTAATTAAAAATATTTTCTGATTCACGATATTTTATATGTGAAAACATTTGTACAGTTTTATACTGGAATATAGGCTTATGATATTTAAGACAATAATTCACAATAATTTTATTAAGTCATAAATCATGATATTTATATACCTAAGGCTGAATTATATTTGCATATATAGCTTTTATTCTAAAATTTCCTAGACATCTTAATGATGAATATTTCAACTTTTTAATTCTTTTAACATGTTATATGTACATGTTCATAACATATAATTCCCGTTTTTCCAATTACAGTTACTCATCAGTACAATGAATTGTTAACATTTAAAATATTATCATAACTCAAAAATAATAAATAATATTGTAACTCAAAATGGGGGGGAGGGTATCCTACTGTCTACAACAGGAAATAAATAGAATATGAAGATCTGTCCCTAAAAAATAGTCATGAGCAAGTCAAAAGCCTATAGATGGCAATTAGAGACCTATTAGCAACCTTTCAATATTGAAAGGGGAGCTACAGGAATGAAGGGACCAGACCCTTTAGCAGGGTCTGTGATGACAGAACAAGAGGAAATAAATAGCTTCATACTTTAAGAAGGTAGATTTAGGTTAGATATATATAAAAGGTCTTCTACAATGAGAGTGGTGAAGCACTGGAACAGATTGCCTGGATATGTGGTTGATGCCCCGTCCCTGGACACTTGTATGGTGAGGCTGGATCAGGCTGTGGGCAACCTGATATAGCAGTACATGCAGGGGAGTTGGGCTAGATGACTTTTAAAGGTCAATTTCAAACCAAGGATTCTACGATTCTATGATTCTAATATTAGCACTATAAAATCCTGAGTATAGAAAGATTTGAGGTCATGCCTTATCAGAACCTTGAATACGATCGTTAAAAAATTCTTTCCATTCTCACAGAAAGTCTTCTATTCTGAAGGCGTTACATTTCTTTCCCCCAGGGGTATGTGCTGGGTCCGGTCTTGTTCAACATCTTCATCAGTTACCTTGATGAGGGGATAGAGGCCACCCTCAACAAGTTTGCTGATGATAGGAAGTTTGGAGGATTGGCTGACATGCCTGAAGGCTATGCTGCCATTCAGCAAGACCTGGACAGGCTGGAGAGCTGGGCAGTAAGAAACCGGATGAGGTTCAACAAAAGCAAGTGTAGAGTCTTACATCTAGAGAGGAAGAATTGCATGCAACAGTACAGGCTGGGGGATGACCTGCTGGAGAGGAGCTCTTCTGAGAGGAACCTGGGCGTCCTGGTGGACAACAGGTTGGCCATGAGCCAGCAGTGTGCCCTCATGGCCAAAAAGGCCAATGACATTCTTGGGTGCATTAAAAAGAGCATGTCCAGCAGGTCGAGGGAGGTGATCCTCCCCCTTTACTTTGCCCTGGTAAGGCCTCATCTGGAGTACTGTGTCCAGTTCTGGGTTCCCCAGTACAAAAAAGACAGGGATCTCTTGGAAAGAGTCCAGCATAGGGCCACAAAGATGGTGAAGGGACTGGAGCATCTCCCCTATGAAGAAAGGCGAAGCAAACTGAATCTGTTTAGACTTGAGAAAAGACGACTGAGAGGGGATCCAATCCAGGTTTATAAATATCTGAGGTGTGGGGGCTGTAGTGGTGAGACCAGTCTCTTTTCAGTGGTACTTGGAGACAGGGCAAGGGGAAATGGACATAATCTGGAGCATAGGATGTTCTGCACAAATGTGCGCAATAACTTCTTTACAGCGAGGATGATGGAGCACTGGAACAGGCTGCCTAGGGGGGTTGTGGAGTCTCCTTCTCTGGAGATATTCAAGTCCCGCTTGGACACCTACCTGTGCGACATGGTGTATGGAACCTGCTTTGGCAGGGGGGATGGACTCGATGATCTCTAGAGGTCCCTTACAACCCCTACAATTCTGTGATTCTGTGATTCTTTGTTGTATGATTTTGTTTTGATTTTATTTATAAGTGGTTTATTAATTTGTTACGGATAATGTGAACTGCCTTAGTTTGGGAATGGAATGTACACATTTTTCCATGTTCATTAAAAAGTTAATAAAATGTTGTCTGTATTACTACAACAATGCTGTAAACAGAGAAGCTAATCAACAAAGAAATCATGCAATTAAGTACAGTAATATTTTGTGAGTGTACATCCTTTTAACTGCAAAGTTTGGAGTTTTATTATTTGTTCTTGGGAAACTGTTGTAGTTATCAGGAAAATGCTTTAAATACACTGTGTTCCCCATACAAGTACTGAAGTTCATATGAATTCCAATTGATGATTGCATGGCTGAATCAGCTATTTCTAGCATGAAATATTGTTTTTTATCTGAAACATGACAGTAATTTGTCTATTTTCCTGAGCCAATCAAAAGGTTTTCATTTATATAAACTGTAAAGAATAGAGAAAACTGCTCCAGACAGAAATAGATGTTTTCTCTAATAGAAGGAATTAAGTCGCAAATTCAAAACATATATAGTAGCACAATACTGGCAGCTGCTGAAAAATACATAATGGTAAACTATATATGTGTTTTCTTGAAGATTTATTTTAGTCTTGATCTAAAATGAGTAATTGTCTGAAAAACTTCTCACATCAAATGCACATACTTTGTGAAATAAAGACTATAGATGTTATGTCAAATATTTTTAATGCAATTTACTATTAATACAGTTAGATACAAATTAAGGAAGATGTGAATTCCCTACAATCAGATTTTTTTTTATTACGATCACTTTTTTTTTTTTTTTTTTTTTTAACAAACTGTCATAGTTAAATGTTACCCTGTTCCTGTTTAATAGGGAAAGCTATCTAGCTGCTTGCTTATATATTTTTTATTCTATGTAAAACCACACAGAATACAATCCATACTTTTTGTATTCAGTACATTTTTTTCTTTCACCTGTTTGCTTAGTGAGAAAATAGGTACCACAGAAGAAAACTAACCTTGCCCAAGTAAATGATTTTCAGATCTTCCAGAGTCTTTAGAAGAACATGTATGCATACTTTTCATTCTGAGAAACCTATGCTATATTAAATTAGCAAAGCAGATATAAATTTTTGATTACTGTAATGTAGGGGTTGAAAATCAACTTGTGTGCAGTTAATTTATCCCTAATAATCAGTCTCTGATTCATACAGATTAAAATGTGTACTATTAAATCTACACTTATTTAACTACTCATTTTTTTGTTATTAGAATGATATTTAGGAGTTCCTCTTCTTGGGACATGGTTTAGACTCTGTAGTAAGAATAAATACAACTTTCTTAATTAATACCATATCTTAGGGAAAGTAATAAAAGGGCAGACAGAATGACTATAGAGGAATGATTTCTGCTTTTGGGGTGGGAAACAGATATTTATATTGTGATGCTGTTTTAAAATAAAATTTCACTATTCCACAGTTTACTATTTCCATTCATCATTACAACTCTTTAGTAGATATTCCCCTACAGTGAGACAAACATTTCAAATTACTTGGAAAAGAACATAGCATATAAATGCAAGACACTACATACCCCCAGAAGACTTTGCGCACAGAGGCAAATATTAACTCCTTGCACGTCATGAGATTCTTTCTCTTCTGCTGCCCCAGAAATGTATTTGTGCTCCCCAGACATCTCACCTTCAGTTTTAGAGGAAAGCCTTTGGTTTTGGATACTCTATCATTTTGATTTTTTTAATATTAATTACGATTATATTGTATTGTATTATATTGTGTCATATCCGATTTAGTAAATTAATTTTTATTCTCAGATGGTTGTCTCTGTTCTGTTTTTAGGCCCATCTCCAATCTACCTGCCCTTCCTCCTTTCCCCTTCCTTGGGAAGTGGGTCCATGGGTCTGCTGCCCCATTAGTCACAGAACTGGGCAGCATCAACATAAATCATCAACAGACATCACTTCCCCCCCCCCCCCCCCCCCTCCCCCAACCCCCCACCTCCCATTATTGAGATGGTGGGCCTGTGGGCCTGTCTCAGACACAGACAGATCCAGAGATAATTCCATGACAATGCTTTTACAGTCAACAGAGAGAAAATAAGTTCTCTGGAACAATTAGTCACATTCTGAAATAAAATATCAAAATTTGAGAGATTAACCATGTCACAGCTGTACCTATTACTTTCAATTCAGAGAACTAAGAAGGGAGTCAAAGTTAGTTAGCTTAGTTCAGATGAAGATGTTTACTCCATAGTCTTCTCTGATTATTTATGATGCATTCTGCCCTACAACATTTGTAATTTAGCAAGATAGTGGATTTTAATCTAGCTAAGTTTGAAATGGTAATATTTATGTAAGTGCTACTGAAACATATTTAGTTTTGATAGGTTTATGATATCTGTTGTGTAAAATGACGTTAATTGAATCTCTTCAATTCCTGGTTGTGAAGTTGATTACGCTGTGAAATTACATGCAAACTTGACATTTGTGCTGATCAGCTCCTCTACAGCAAGATGGGTCCAAATACATATTTGCACTTTTCAGTGATGACAGGATGAAACACAGTGAGTTCATTAATTGCAGATTTATTCAACCTGTGCAACTTGGTAGACATTTATGAAAACCTTATACTATAATGCTCACATTTTCTTGTCTTATAGATACTGGCCTGTATACAGAATCATAGAATTACCAAGGTTGGAAAAGACCTAAATGATCATCCAGTCCAACCGTTTACCTATTACCAGTAGCTCCCACTAAACCATGTCCCTTAACACAACATTCAGTCTTTCCTTGAACACCTCCAGCGTCAGTGACTCCACCACCTCCCTGGGCAGTCCATTCCAGCGCTTGACCACCCTTTCTGAGAAGTAATATTTCCTAATGTCCAGCCTGAATCTCCCCTGGTGCAACTTAAAACCATTCCCTCTAGTTCTATCACTGATTACATGAGAAAAGAGGCCAACCCCCAGACCACTAAAACCTCCCTTCAGGAAGTTATAGAGAGCAATAAGGTCTCCCCTGAGCCTCCTCTTCTCCAGGCTGAACATTCTCAGCTCCTTCAGCCTCTCCTCATACGGCCTGTGCTCCAGACACCTCACCAGTTTTGTTGCCCTCCTTTGAACAAATTCCAGGGCCTCAATGTCTTTCTTGCAGTGAGGGGCCCAAAACTGGACACAGTACTCAAGGTGGGGCCTCACTATTGCTATATACATATATATATGTATATGTAAGGGGTAGCTTTTACTGTTCCAGTCTAGTATTATTCGTGATATTTGTTTGTTTATTTTCTGAAAATAATGCCATTAAAGTATAGCATAAACAAATATTAGTTTTTGGACTGAGCAGCACCACCAAAGATGATGAAGAGACTGACAGCAGTTTCATAGCTTTACCACCAAGATAAGTTTCTGAATCCCTAGCAGTATAAAAGAGGGAATACTAGATTAATCAGCACTTGGAAATTCCTGAAACAGAGGAATTTTGGAAGGCTTTGACTTCTGTCAACAAGAAAAAGGCTTATCCTCCCAAGCATCTCCAACTTCAGGAAATAGATTCTATGACCTATTAGTAAGCAAGAGGAAAAAAGCTATGTAAAAAGCAAGCATTAGAGTCAGATGAGAACTGGTAATAACAAATGGTTGGTGAAAACCTGTGGCTAAAGGAGACCCTAGATGCCATCCTGATTTTATGTCTCAGGAAGATTGCCGCTAAGATGCTGAGATGGGGAATACTGCAGACAGACTGCTGAGACTAATCTGTTCTTCATATTGTCAGTAACTGCAGCTTATACACGTAGGCACTAATGATAATGCCATGGTGTATCTGATGTATCAGAAGAAAATATGTAACTCTGGAAATAAAGGTGAAGGGCACAGACGTCCAGTTGATTTCTCCTCCATCCTGCTAGACCTAGGAATTAACAAATGGATTCCACAAGTCAATGCCTAATTTCACTGTTTGTGTTGTCAGTAGGGATCTAGTGTACTTGATTCTAGGCCTCTCACTGAAGATGAAGGAGTGACTGGGAGAGACAAGATCCACATGTTTTACTGCTTCATTACTGCTTCATACACTGCTGAAACACCAGCTCAAATTGCAGAGTGTTTCTCAAGAAGCTAGTTGAAAGCTTCTGGGTCTCAGAATCAGATAAGATGTAGCTAATAGTGATATCCTGGTAAGATTACTATAGAGAACCTCATCCATAAAGGTCCATCTGATCCCTTAAGCTATATTTAGGAATTCTGAGAGACCTGACTGTTGTCATGTCAAGACTTCTTATAATAATTTTCTGTCAGTGGTTTACAGGCTGGTTCAGCACAGTTCCATGACTAGCAGGGCAGAGGGATCCATGGATCCATGCCTCCAGAAAAGAGAACAAGGGAAAAATGGGGAAAGAGATGAGCCCCAAAACAAAACAGGGGAAATGATCTGAGGAGAAAAAAACTAACTTACTAAATAAGATACTGGAATGCAAAATAATACTCTATAATACAGTATAATTAGAATTGAAGCTAATAAATCAAATATAATGACAGAGAATGTCCAAAAGGTGGAAAGGCCTCAACATAACACTGAGGTGAGATACGCAGTTGGGCCGAGAAGCAGGGAGGAGAGAAAAAAATAAAGGGAAGGTCTTGTGATATTGCCAGGGGTGATATTCTGTCTCTGAACGCAAAGTCTTCTGGGGTATGTAGTTCTCTTCTGGAGAGATGCTCAGAAATTATGCATTAACTCTAACTCCCATTGCACTACATGTTGCTATGATGAGGAATACTAATAACAAAAAATCATAAAACTGTAACATCTTCAAAAGATATGGAGATCAAGATAAGGGTAAATGATACACTTATCTTCAAATAGTATAAAAATGATTTAAAAAATAGAATCTGGGAAGGTATAGGTCCATCATCTGCAATTTAGTATTTTCAATAAATCAACCGCTTGGATCATGTCTAGTGCAGCTGGGAAGGAGTAACTCTGCAAAGAAAAAGACTGGGACTGACAGTCTAGGTGTCACAGAGTTATCTAGATCAATCTATGTCCATGACAGGGGGGAAGTAGGCTTGTCCGTCCCCCCCCCCCCCAGCCCCCCAAAAAATGGGAAGGGAAAGGGGAAAAGGGTAGGGAAGTGGGAGCTGGGCTCAAGACAACGATCTCAGGAAGAAAACTTATTTTACTGTGATATTGGAATGCAAGATAACACAATATAATACAGTCTAATTAAAACTGAGGCTAACTCAGGTGCATACATACTTACAGGTAATGACTTCGTAATTTATGAGACATTTTAGTATGACATTAAACAGTAATGCTATAATAAGTTGCATTTACATATTAACTTATTACATAGAAATTAAAAAAAAAACAAAACTGATGGCCTTTTTCTTAAGATTGCCTGCCAGTTTCTATCTCATCAATCACAACTGCATGTAAATGAGCTCATGATTTAAAACAAAAAACAAAACAAAACAAACAAACAAAAAAAACCAACAGAAACAAAACAACAACAAAAAACAACAAAAAACAACAAAAAACAATCCTACAAGGGATTCAACAGGGCTACAACATCAGGAGCAGGTGTTAATGGTAAGGCAGGAGAAAGTGAACCTTCCCATCAATACTCCATTACATTTTTTGGCCATGTAACAGATGGCAGCAGAGGGGCGATCTGGCAAAATAACACCTGACGTGGAAGTGTATATGAAACAGAGGTGTATTACTGAAAACCTGTGGCTAAAGGAGACCCTAGATGCCATCCTGATTTTATGTCTCAGGAAGATTGCCGCTAAGATGCTGAGATGGGGAATACTGCAGACAGACTGTTGAGGCTAATCTGTTCTTTATATTTCAGTAACTGCAGCTTATACACATAGGCACTAATGATAATGCCACGGTGTATTATTGAATTCTTCCTTGCAAAAAAAAAAACAACAACATTGCACACAGTGGATGTTAACACAGTGAGTTAGTGGGTGGTGCATTTCAGCAGTGAAGACAGCAACAGAGGTTAACCTCCACTGGTGCAGAATTTTATGAGCACAGCACGCATTCCACAGAGCATGTGGAAAAGCATATTGGGCTGTTGTTCAAAGCATGTGGAAAAGCATAGTGGAAGGTGAAATGATGAAAAATAATGTTTTCAGCTAAGAAGTTGCTCTACAGATAGTGCTATTGTTCTCTTTGTATCTGATCTAGTGTCCATTGAAGTAAATAAGTGAAATTACTTTCAGAACAACCTAAGTAAATATGTGCTATTCAGGATGTTAAAAAAAAAGACTAATTTAATTATAATAAAATAACACATATATTTCCCGAAGTCCTTGAGATCTTACCTGTGAAATGATTTAGATTTTGACATACTAAGACTTCTGTACGAAGGACTTTTCCTCCCTCCCTCCCTTCCTCCCTCCCTTCCTCCCTCCCTCCCTCCCTCCCTCCCTCCCTCCCTCCCTCCCTCCCTCCCTCCCTCCCTCCCTCCCTCCCTCCCTCCCTCCCTCCCTCCCTCCCTCCCTCCCTCCCTCCCTCCCTCCCTCCCTCCCTCCCTCCCTCCCTCCCTCCCTCCCTCCCTCCCTCCCTCCCTCCCTCCCTTCCTTCCTTCCTTCCTTCCTTCCTTCCTTCCTTCCTTCCTTCCTTCCTTCCTTCCTTCCTTCCTTCCTTCCTTCCTTCCTTCCTTCCTTCCTTCCTTCCTTCCTTCCTTCCTTCCTTCCTTCCTTCCTTCCTTCCTTCCTTCCTTCCTTCCTTCCTTCCTTCCTTCCTTCCTTCCTTCCTCTCTCCAAGAAGATTACAGTTTGAAAATCTTCTAACAGAAATAGTGAGGAAAAAAAATCTTCTGTCCCTTTCATCTTTGATCTTTTTCTGGAAAGATAAAAGGAAAGCTTTTATAAAGCTGAAAGTATCAGCAAAACTTGTATTTATAATTATTTTAAATTTTCTCTGAATGTTACTTTCTGAAAAACAAGAAATGTAAGAACAAGATGTGAGAACACTCCTAATAATTTAGAATACTTTAAGTCATAGTCTTGAATTTATCAGGTAGGATGCAACAAGAAAAACAAATCCAACTACTGATAGTTAATTAAATGGCCAGATATTATATGGCCAGTCATAGCAAAATCAGTTTTGATTGTTTGTTTGTTTGCTTGTTTAATTTTAAAAGGTCAGGATTTGCTGTTAGCTACCTAATAATATTGTTTTTCAAGCTGCATCACATTTTAATAAAGGGAATGAATGAGTACACTACCTCCAGGAGTAACAGTAGCATCCAGTATAGCTAATAGAAGTATTAACAGTGTTAGAACATTGATTTACTCATTTAGTTCTAGGCATATGTCATATCTTCAGTTGAAGATAACAGAGAAACGAAAGAAAGAAAAAGAAAGAAAGAAAGAAAGAAAGAAAGAAAGAAAGAAAGAAAGAAAGAAAGAAAGAAAGAAAGAAAGAAAGAAAGAAAGAAAGAAAGAAAGAAAGAAAGAAAAAGAAAGAAAGAAAAGAGAGAGAAAGAAAGAGAGAGAGAGAGAGAAAGAAAGAAGGAAAGAAAGAAAGAAAGAAGGAAAAGCTTAATTTAGAAGTCTAGACAAATGCATACAGTGTAATCTGAGATTCCTTAGCTTGTCTGAGACATCTACATGAAGTTAACAGGGATGACACAAGATACAAGAGATCTATGCATGTCATAGGCTAGTACGTTGGCAGAACAAATGTCACAAGACACTTACCTTAAGAAATCAGATCATATGTAATGGAATATTGTTCAAGTCATTCTACAGTAAGACTTGCCTTTTGTCACTTCAGCATGCCCTGGACAGGTGATTTAAATTCTATATACCACCTTACTTCCCGCTTTTATTCCAGAAGAGCATAGATCTTACATCATGATGACATAGCTCTCATTTCTGTGTATATAACTGAGACATCTCTAATTGACTTAAGTAAATGATATTAGATGTGTGTCTGTGAACAGTTTAATATGATTTAGTTTACCTTATATCTAATGGCTAGATGTCATCCTGGGGGAAACTGAAAAACGCACTCTGAATGCCATGAGTGCATTTACTACTTCACACTGCATAGAACTGCTATTCAGAAAACGAGTCACATACAGTCATTATAGCTTATGTGTTTTCATCATGTATAGATGATATCCTTTGAGATTGTTGCAGGAGGTAAATCACATGGTTTTTGACTGCTAGACCAAGAGGACAAATCTTCAGCATATTATATTGTCTCTCATATTTGAATACCCTTCATGAGGTATGGTAGTCTCCTTAGAGAACTTCATGCAGTGAGAACTATTTGTGTCTGACTGAAATAATTGCAGTATTTAAATATATTCAGATGACTGTAACTTGTACCTGTATAGAACTTGTATATTATTCTATTTGCTTAAATAATAAAATTAACTTCTCTGCTTTCCAGGCATCAATATTTAGAAGAATTCCAGGCAATTTTCCAGCTACTATCTATATTTAACATTCTAAATGTACTGCTTTAAGAATGTAGCATGGGCCCTTCTTTGTTCAGCATTGTATTACAGTAGAATTATGAATTTAACAGCAACAACAACAACAACAGCAACAACAACAAATCCATAGAACAACTCTGTTAAATGTTAGGAGCTATTATAACTGTTATTTGGAAGAAGAAACAAAACAAAACAAAACATAAAAACAATGAGCTTATGTAATAACCTGTAGGTGATGCAGATTGCAGATGAGGTCATATTCATACAACTATGGCAACTCAAGAAAATTCACTACATTTTTTAGCTTAAAATAAGAAAACAACAGGCAAAGTTAAAATCTCAGATTTTTTTTTTTTTACTTTTTTTTTTTTAAGATCATATACATAATCCTACTTTTTTTTTTTTTTTTTTTTTTTTTAAATCACAAAAGGTCAATGTATCTTGACATTTATCCTAAGCTGATTTACACAGATAAAAATCTGAAGTAACTCAGTCAAAATCAAAGGTACTACAACTGTAGAAACTGATGCTGAAACTCAGGGAAGGTGTGTGTGACTGTCCTCCACTTCCTTGAACTTTCTTGAACTTGAACTTGAACTTTCAAGGCAATTATATAGCTTTTTTGGAGAGACAGGTGTGAATCAAATCTGTGTAATACTAGTTACTAGCAAGGCACCGCAAAGTTTTTGTGCCTACTGTCATTTATGCTGTACTTCAGAAGCAGTATTTTACAAAAACTTCACAGGAAACAAGGCAAAACTTTAATGACATAGCTATAAAGGCTACAGCACTGGAGCTATGACTTGAGCACAGAACTTCGTTTTGTGTACTCTAATAAATCATGCCATTGCATGTGTTACTCAGGTGCTAGTAGACTGCAGAAAGGCAGAGCTCATTTGCACTTCACTGTAACACTAAGCTTATCTACAACAGCCTTAGCAATGTTACCTCCTACATCTATGAACTGATCTGGATCCAAAAACCAAATCAAACTCTGTCAGTTTTGTTTCCTAGGCCCTGAGGAGCAGATCAAAACTAGCATTGGAAAAAGTACATGAGAAGCGTGACTAACTGATTATTACTGATGAGAAAATTTAACAGTGATATGGATCTGTATGTTCAGCTTTTCTTCACTTGAAGAATAAGCTGAGATTAATCTTGCCATTTAAGTCTTCCAAATCAAATTTACTCAAAATAAATTCTCACATTCCAAACAAAACAAAACAGACAGACAAAAAAAAAAAAAAAAAAAAAAAAAAAACCAAAAAAAAAACAAAACGAAGGTTGATGGTAATGCATAGCTGAGAATGGAAAACTGAGAATTTATGTGTCCATTAAGTTTATAAAGTAATATACAGGCTTGCTATTTAAACTATTACACAATGGAATTACAAAATACGTACAGTCATTGCTCATTAAGTAACAGGAGTCTTAGGATAGTAAGACTTATTTTCAGTAAACATGAAGAAGCATGTAAGTAGGAGAAGCAAGTAAAGAAGTGTTATATACTGATTAAAATGTAACTCCATCTCTCAAAATATTAAAATAATGTACATTTAAGAATGTAATAACATTATTATTATTATTATTATTATGTTTTATTTTTATTTTTATTTTTATTTTTATTTTTATTTTTATTTTTATTTTTATTTTTATTTTGTAGTTCTGATGGGTTTTCTACTCAGGTACAGTCCTAATTCTAGTCCTGAATGTTATCCGAGGAACCACCAATACCCACATTAATATTCCTGTCAAGAACTTTCGTAAAATATTGTTATTCTTAAACATACCTACAAGGAAGAGACTTAATTAGTGAATCGCTTATGTAATAACTATATAAATAATTAAGAACTCATATAATATCCAAGAAAACACATGACATCAAAGAGATCATATTACTATTAATAGTGGAATACTTCTCATACTATGTAAGTATGTACATAGAACAATGTAGATGAATTAATTTGTTTCCAACATAAGATAAAGGAATCTTCAAATATTTTGATTGACAGGAAAATCTAAGCAGATAAGCAGATCCTAAAATAGAATTTCACCCTGCTTATGGTATCAAGATTATTGTGATTGCAGTGATTATTGTGATTTCCAAAAAAGGCTAGAGGTTTTTCATCCTATTTATTGTCAGCAAAATTGAAAAAGAACATATACACTGAGATCTAAATGATTCTACTGGAATTGCAAAATGTGATCTGCCATGTATATATTGCTTCTGGTAGCTTAATAGTAAAAAATAATGTTACACTTCCAGGTCAAATAAAAAAAAAAATATTCATTGTAAGAGTTATATACTGTCTGTGTTATGTGATATCTGTTTTCCCTCTCTAAAGTAAAATGATTTATTTTCATCAGAGTTACACATATATTCATAATTCTCATTCTCCGTAAAAAAAAAAAACAAAAAACAAACAAACAAACAAACAAACAAACCAAAAAACAAAAAAAAAAAACAAAAAAATCCCATGATTTGCACACTGAACATCTTCATAAAGTTTAAATAATTTTTTCTTTAAGGTTAAGCACAAGAGTGATTCCAGAGAGAAGAAGCATCAGAAAATCAGTATGAAATGTTCAGTTTCCTCAAAGTCTTAATAGACAAGTTACTTTCTTTTATTAACAGCTCAGAGTAATGAGAACTAAAAGCAAACTAAAACTACTTTCCACCTTTCCACCGTCTGCTTTCCTCCAAGCAGTGCAGAGTGATGGAGAATCGGGTTGTGGTTTGTTCATAACACTTTTGCTCCTTCACCCTCATTCTTGTTTTTCAGTATAACACCTCCTACCAGATGCTGTCCTTCCCAAACTGATCCAACGTAGGATCAGTCCTTGCATAGGTCCATAACATGGAATGCATTTCTGCTCCAGTCCTCCATGGGCTGCAGCTCCTGCCAGACCTCCTTGCTCTACCATGGACTACTCTATTCAAGCTGCAGTGTCAGCCAGGAACTAGTTTTACTGTGAACTTCTTGACAAGCTGCATGTGGAGATTTGCTCTGCATGGTTCCCCTTGGGCTGTGGAGGGACATCCTGCTCCAGCATGGAATTCTCCATGATCTGTGGGAGAAATTCTGCTCTGGAGCCTTTAACATCTCTCCTTTCTTCTTCTTTGCTGACCTTGGTGTCTTCAGAGTTCTAACATTTTTTATTTTTTTTTTTATTCCTCTCTCCAAGCTACAATTAAGCAGGCTTTTTTGTTGTTATTGTTTTTTGTTTTGTTTTGTTTTTCCATTTCTTAATTATGCTTTCCCAGAGACAAAACTAGCATCATTCACTGTATCAGCTTTGGCCAGCACTGGGTCTCTTTTGGATCTAGCTAGACCCAGCTTTTGGAGTCAGCTGGAACTGGCTCTTGTCTAACATGGGACAGCTTTTTGATCCTTCTCACAGAGGCCTCTGCAGGCCCCATTACCAAAACATTGCCTTGAAAAATAACATGCAGTCCTTTGAGATTGACACCCTTTGAAATCCTGTTGACTAAATTTTCATGTTTTGTGTCACCTCGCTTTTGTTGTTTAAGAAAACACACTCATGCATTGTTCCAGAAGACAGATTTTGATTTTCAAACAAATCACCAATAATTTATTTTCTTTTTCATGTTTCTGAGAGAAAGCAAATTTAGACAGTAAGTGGATGAATTGCAGGAGTTCACAATTTATTGCTTTGTACTTGAGGATCTTTCATCATCTAGTCTTACTAAGACTAGGAATGCTTTCATTCCTCTCACTGAGACTTATTTTTTGTCTCCTTTTACTGTCAGTGTGTTAAAACATGCTCTGCTGAGGAAAAATAACAAATCTAAAAATATCCCAGTCGGAAAGATCAGTGAGTACCATTCCTAATCACTAGGGGTATCTTGAAAGACATGATTTGCTGATGGCAACTAACCATTCCCTAGGAGTACAGCTTGGCGGTGTTCAGGAACTACATCTTTGAGGAGCAGATTTTACACTCATACTGCTGGAGTGAGTGTTTTTACCTATTAGTGCCAAGGAGAGGAGATCAGAGTAAATCACCAATGATTTTGTCCATGAATACTTAGAATAGGAAGTTCAGATGGAAAACTAAAATAGATTACACACAGAATGCAATATATAAAACTCTGACACTGAGAATCCCTAAGTATCTATACAGCAAGAGAATTTTAATCTTATTTAAATATTTGAATATCAGAGAAAAATAATGATAAATCTTTGGGTTTGGGGGGTATTAGATGTTAGTGAAGATTTAAAAAATAAAAATAAAAATAATAAAAAAAAATCAGCTCAACTTTGAGTCCCACAGCATGAGAAAGACATAGACCACTTAGTGTAGGCCCAGAGATGGGTCAGAAAGAGGATCAAAGAACAGAAGTTACTCTTCTATAAAGACAGGATGAGAAAATAGGGATAACTTACCTTAAAACAGAGAAGGCTCAACCTTATTTTAACTTTCTTCTTTTAACTTTCTTAAAGGAGGCCCTGCTGTGTGCACGTTGCATTCTGTCCACTGGGGGCAAAACTCATCCTGGGATCTTCAGGTCCTGATCTAGTGCAACTGCTATTGTTCTTCCCAGTTTCTTTCTTTCATTGCAATCCCTTTTTCTATATACTTTCCAAGCTCCCTCAATAAATTTGTCCAGGTCTCTTACTTCAGTTCCTTTAATGTTTATATTATTGGGAGAAAATAAAGACATTCTTGCTCACACTGGCAAAAGACCTTCATAGGTCCAAACAAGTTCAGCAAACACAGAGGGAGAAAATCGAAAGATTGTAACTATTCCTGCCAGACAGACCTTCTTGATATGACCACAAGACGTCTAGTTTGTACACCTGGCTTGGGTGTGAGCAGATACTATAAAGACCATTGGCAAGCCCCGCCAAACCTGAGGTGGCTTGAAGTGAGTGGCAAGAAACCATGGGTTTATGTATGACCAAGGAGCAGGTGGCAAACACAGAGGAGCAGACAGCAGATAGTCAAATCATGGAAGAGGAGCAGATGGAGCAGATGGCAGATTGTCAAATTGTGGAAGACCCCATAACCTATGTGTGGATCCCATTCTATGTTGTCCCCGCCAGGAACAGATGGGGGAGACGACCTGCGCAAAAGGAGGTGAGCGCCAACATCAAGCTGCATCTCATGCAGGAATAGTTCCATGGCAAGCTGGGAGCAGGGCACAGTGGGAGGCACATCGCTGAGTGGCTGCTGTCGATGCACTGCACCAAGATGGGGGCCCCCGATGGCTCCTTTCTTGTCAGAAAGAGCTAGACATTAGTCGGGGACTACATTCTGTCCATCTGGCGCAATAGAGAGGTACAGCATTGTCGCATCCACTGGTGGCAGGATGCCAGCAGCCACAGGTACTTTCTGACTAACAACCAAGTATTTGACAGCCTCTATGACCTTGTCACTCACTATTGAGAAATGCCGCTGAGGTACAAAGAGAGATGAGGCTGGCAGAGCCAGTGCCTCGGTTCAATACTCATGGCAACATAGACTGGGTGCTGTGGGACAGCAACAGAGGGACGAACACAGCTCCAGCACCATCTTTCTCAATGAAATGGAAGAACCATCTCAATCTCAGTGGAAGAATCAGCATTGTCACATGTGGCAAGAGACTCACATTTAATAAGGCACTTGGCCAAGTGCATACTGTTAAGTTCATCATCCACAATAAAGGTGTTCGCTTCCTTCCTCGCTGTTCCTTAAGGTTCAGGATCCAGCAGTGATTCCAGAATGCAAATAGGTTACTGGTGGCCATGCAGTGTGGGTTTTCTGTGGAGATGATAGTTAACTAGTTCGTTCTAATGACATAATACATATATAGATGTCTCTAAACAAGCTCATTTAAATATAATTGAGATGCAAGTGACTTCAGACATAAAAATTATAAGTGTCAATTTTCCTATAGTTGATATTTCATTCTTAGAACAAACCAATGTTTTACATAGTCTACAATTTGTTCACATTTTTTCACACTAGAAGATGAATTGTTTCTCTAAGATTTCTTTGTTATACAAACTGATTTATTTTCTTGTTTTATCTGAGTATATTCAGAAATACTTCCTTTTAAGGACTGGCAAATAAAGATCACTTTTATTTTTATTTATTTATTTATTTATTTTCAAAATCCTGTTCTCTTCATTGCAGTGAAGCAAAAGCAAACTCAGAAATAGTTACCATCTGTGAATACTTCTCATCTGTTATTGTCCCTCTATATTATATCTCAAGTGATTAAGAATTAGTTCACTAGCTAGATACAGAAGCAGACTCATCAACTTTTATATAAATCCCGAGGCAACTGTATAAATGTAGTTTTCAATTTAATTATCAGTTGCATATATGTAATTCTGCACACTCTGCATCTGTTTCTATCATTCTTGTTCATAGGGAAACATAAATTGCTGTAGTTGAGAATTAAATAGTCTTAAATGACTTAGAAAATATCAGAAATGATGATAATTGCTGATCTCCTAGACTGACAGAATCTACAGTTTTGTTTGTTTTAATCCTCCAACTGTTTCTTGGGAGATAGATTTCCTAAAATTTTCTCCTGAATATAAACAAGATTTCTAATATAGAGTGATTCGGAAAGGTTATGAACTCTTGAGCAGAATGATAAAAGAGTAATATCATATAAGCAATATTGTTTCATTTTTTTATCTGATGTGTAACTGTTGAACAATTTCACCCAAAGCTCATAAATAGCCTTTATGCCTCCTGAATGCAACTCTGTGTAAAGTCTGAAATATAACAGGAAAAATATATGTAAATTCTATACATGTATATATCTGAAACAAATGGTCATGGCTAGAGCTGATTTATCAAGTGGAGTACCATTCTGGTGCCACACCATCAGAACTCTAGTTCAGAGAGTATTTGAAATGTATTGCTAATTAATAGTTAGTAACCTGATGAGAATATAACCCATACGGACACTGTCCAGGTCTGTCTGGATGGCTCCCTTTCCCTCCAGTGTATCATAGAATCATTGAATCATAGAATCACAAGATTGCATAGGACCTACAAAATCATCTAGTTCAACTGTCCTCCCACTAGCATTGCTACCACAAGCTACTAAACCATATCTCCTAGCACTTCATCCAGACATCTCTTGAAAACTGCCAGAGATGGTGACTCCACCACCTCCCCGGGTAGTTCATTCCAGTGCCTGACCACTCTCTGAGACAAAAAGATTTTCCTTATGTCTAATCTAAATCTCCTCTGGCACAACTTGTGGCCATCTCCTTGGGTCCTGTTTCTTACATGGAAGAAGAGGACAGACCTCTCCTCATCACAACCTTCCTTCAGGAAATTATAGAGTGCAATGAGGACTCCTCTGAGTCTCCTCTTCTCTAGACTAAACGATCCCAGCTCCCCAAGCCTGTTATCATAAGATTTGTGCTCTAGATGTCTCACCAGTTTTATTGTCCTTCTCTGGACGTGTTCCAGGGCCTTAGTGCCTTTCTTGTAGTGAGAGACCCAAAACTGAACGCAATACTCGAAGTGCAGCATCACCAGTGTTGAGTACAGGGGGATAATTACCTCTCTGTTCCTGCTGGTCACACTATTCTAATGCAGGCCAGGATGGTGGCCCTGGCCCTCTTAGCCACCTGGGCACACTGCTGGCTCATGTTTGGCCAAGTGTCAACCAGCAGCCCCAGATCTCTTTGCTTTGCACAGTCATCCAGACACTCAACCCCAAGCCTATAGCACAGCATGGGGTTATTGTGGCCAAAGTGCAGGACCTGACACCTGGCCTAGTGAACCTCATCCTATTCACCTCATCCCAGCGATCCAGCCTATCCAGATCCCTCTGAAGGGTCTCCCTACCCTCAGGCAGATCAACACTACCTCCGAATTTGATGTCATCTGCAAACTTACGGAGGGTACACTCAGTCCCCTCATCTAGGTCATCAATAGAGATACTGAACAACATGGGCCCCAGTACAGACCCCTGGGGGATACCACTTGTAACAGGTTGCCAGCTGGACTTAACTCCATTAACTACTACCTGTTGGGCATGGCCCCCTAGCCAGTTTGTTACCCAAAGAAGGATATAGCGGTCCAGGTCATGGGCAGATAGTTTCCCCCAGAGAATACTATGAGAGACCACGTCAAAGGCTTTGCTGAAGTCTAGGTAGACTACATCAACAGTCTTCCCCTCATCTACCAGTCTGGTCATCCATTCTTCTTGTTTTCCATTCCTAGAGATTAATATCTGTTAGCTAGGAGCAAGGGACAGGCTCCCCCCTCTGCCTTGGGCAGAGATGAGTCCGGTCTCCCTCATCCTGAAAGTTGTTTGCAATCTGTCTCTTCAGGGTTTGAATCTTTTTCCCCCTGCAGGAACTTAAAAAAGGCTGTGGTCCTGCTCACATCACTGTATGATCTGTGCAATACCAATATGGCAATTTCTCTCCCTGTTTGCTGAATACTACCTGATAATTCCTTTAATCACTTATTTTTTTATTATTATTATTATTATCCTTTTCCATTTTTTTTCCAGCCTCAATGTTTTTTGTTTTGTTCTGTTTTCTTTTTTTACCAATGGTCATATGGATGTTTAGTCTTTAGAAATATGTATTATCTTTAAATAAGTGATAGCAGTTACTGAAAAACTCATTTAATGTATGACTGTTCAGAGAAGAAAGTTCTTATCCCCAGAAATTATTTTCTCATTTAGCTATTTGATATAATAGCCCAGTGGAATCGAAGTATCCCTGACTAATTTAGTGCTGAATAATCCAGAGACACTGATGTCTAGAGTTACAATAACTGAAGTTAAAAAAACATCTTGTGGAAATAGAATACTAGGAATTGTACTGCTTTAAACAAACAAACAAACAAACAAAAAACAGACAAGAATAGGAAAAATACATTCTCAGTCTTCTTTATATAAAATAAATTACTATGTAAAATAAGTAATTATATTCAGCAGTCAGTAACTATAGAAATGGAATTTTTAAAGGAAAATGAAATTCCTAGTTATTGTGTGAATGCCACACAATATAACAGTCATGGAAGACACAGTTAAATAAACAGTCTTTGTCTCTTAAATGCATGAAGATGAGAAAATTACCTCATTTTCATTGAACATGTTTATTCCAGCAAATGATCAAGCCTGATTCAAAATTTAAGTTAAAAACAAAGACAAGGGAAACTTTTTATCTGCAGTAAGAATGTAATTTAAAAATTTCAGAAGTATTTACTTGGAAAAAAAAAAAAAAATCAGAAGAATTAATCAGTTGTCTTTAAACAGTAAATCTCAAATAAAAATTATGAAAAATACATGGAATAATGTTATGGATGTGAAGTAAAATTCTGACCCTGACTAGCCATGATCCATCTCTGATTATTCATGGAATGTGTAAATGGAAGTTCAGAAGTAAAACAAATACTCAAACAAGCAAAAAACACAGCAAACAGAAAGGACTATAATATTTTGGAGCCGCATATATAGTTTTTGCAAAAATAAACATTCAAAGAGAGAGCCTAACCAGTAAAATTTTGCAAGCAAAATAAATTTGTGCCAGTTACTTTTTGGGTTTTTCTGCACAAATGATTTAATACTGACTCCATCACCTTCAAAAGTGTTCAGTTTTTTTCAAGGTTTCCAAGGTTGAAGTGTTTTAATTCCTCTATTGTTTCTTAGCATATACAATGTATTGTGCCTAAAGACCTGTCATATTTAATGAAATATGTTTCTGACCTGGGAGAAGAAAAAATTGAGCCCTTCCTATAAACAAGAAAAAAAGAAAAAAAAAAAAAAACGAAAAAAAAAACCCAAAAAAGTAGTTGTTCTGGTGAGATAACATTCATGTAATAGGACTTGGCAAACTTCTAAAAGATTTAAAGAGAATTCTTGTTGTACACTGAAGGAATAGAAAAGATTCTGTTGACTTAAGTATGGCCAATACATTCCCACCTACTAAGAGAATCTTTGGACTAGTCTAACTCTTCAGCTGCTTTAACAGCTGTGTTTTTTAAGACCCATATATTTACAGCAGATTATTTCATTATTTGATATAAATCATTACACTTTATTTCCAAATATTTATTTTTGATTTTTATTTTTTTCATACCTTTAATACCTGTATTTCCATATGAATAGACACAGTGGAGCATATTAATTCTAACTGTAACTGTAACTGTAACTGTAACAATAACTTAAATAAAACAAAACACAAAAAGCACATTTATATGCAAATTATTTTCTAGGCACCAGCCTTTTTTTTTTTTTCTTCTTTTTTTTTCCCTTCTTTTTTTTTTTCTTTTTTTTTTTCTTTTCTTTTTTTTTTTCTTTTCTTTTTTTTTTTCTTTTTTAAAACAAGTATAGACTTCACAACAATGTTATCTGTTGTGAAGATCAGTCCTTGGGGACTATGCTAGATTTCTATTCAAGAAACAGTGATCCTTAAATAACAAGGGTCTTACAGATTATTTTCAAATCTAATTTAATCTAATTTTCAAAAAATAATAAAGACAAATAAAGGTCTTAAATTAAATTCTCAAGAACAGTTATGTTAAAACAAAAAAAAATCCATTTATATGTTAATTGCACTAAAAATGAAAAATTCATTATTTTTTTCAGTTACTTTTTTAGTATTTTAATGTTAAAAATGAGTTTTTTCATCCGTTTTCTCTTTAGAGGCACTGTGGCTTAAAGCAATGGGACAACTGAGATTAACTCCACTCTGGTGTATGCCTGATATTAGGCAGAATCCTGTCTCGCTCCAATTTAGAAGTAAGGCAAAGGTTCTTTTGATATGTTATGCCCGGCGTGAGATTAAGAAGAAGAGCATTCAAATGTTGATCCGACCAGTTTATTAGAAATGATAGACAACTGAGGGGATGGGAAAGGGAGAGCGACGAATACCAAAATTAGGGTGATGGGGACAGGAAAGTATGCGATAGCAAAAGTAGGAAAAGAGGCAAGAATTGCTTAAAAGCAGGGAATAGTCACCTCCTGGATGCAGCAGTGACCTGTAGGACGTTGTTACGTTGGTAGGGGAGAGCAGCAGCAGAGTAGCAGGCTGCAAGCAGCAGATCAGTACAGCGCAGAGAAGGTGGTCAGAGTACTGTGGTCTCAAGAAGCGGAGTGTCGGGCAGCAGTCCCAGGAGAGACAGTAGGCAGCAGTACGACGACCGTGGAGGAATCTGAGGTCAGTTACCTAAAAGGTTCTTCAGCATGCAGGTATCTTCTTCAGCATGCAGGCGTTCACGTAGAGAGGCATCTGATGACAGAAAACCTCCTCGTTTCCATAGTGAGGCATCTGGTGTCAGAAAACCTCTATTCGGGGTTTGAACATGCCCTTTTTATCCTACCTCTTCCCAGCCTTCGTGACATTTCTGGAAGGCTCGGGTCAGAGTCATGTGAATTTCTCTGAGATGGCCATATTCCTTGAGATAGGCCCACACAAAAAGACCACTTTAGGGCCATTAATCAGCATCTTATCTCTCTTTCGTAGCTCCTGGACTTGTCCATCTCTTGAACAAAGGGATTTCTCAAACCTTGGCCAGGACTTGCCTGAACTTGTCCTTTTCAGCAAACTTTGAGACAGTAATGTAAAAAGCATGGCCTCTTACAAATCCTGTGATAAAATGTTTGCTCATTAAGACCGGGATGTGGTAGCATTGTGGTGGAGTGCTTGTTCATTAGGACCGGGATGTGATGGTGGAATATGGAGGCCACAAGGGTTGCAGAACACTCTAATTTTATGGGTAGATTGTGTACTCTGCATAGTTACAGGCAAAGCGCGCCCCGATGGATACAAAGTTTCACGGAAGGACCAACCAAGGAACGACACACCAAGTGGCACGATCACGACCGACCAATTAAAGGACAATACACTCGGGATGGACCTTACAAAAGAAGTTGCAAGGGGCGGGAAGGCGCGGCAGTTGGAGGAACGAGGATTCCCCTGTCGCCCAGCGCTGAATTGCCTTTTTGTTTTACCCGCTACAATTAATAAAAGTTTCTAATTGGAACATTATCGGCTCATTGCTTGTAAATTGATGACAATTTGGCGCCGTGACTCGGACGGGAATACTGGCGTGGGTACGAGCCTGAGGGGGCGCCCCGCCTAAATAGGCGGCCTCGGCTCCTATCTTCCCGCCCTACTCCTGCCGACGATCCGAAATTTAAAACACAAAGGCAAGGAAAAACCGGTTAACCCTTTAAATTTCGTGCACGAAAGTCCGGACGAAGACGCAGGACAGGTGAGTATAGTCCGGTCTGGGTTGGGAATCCGGCGTGTGGCGAGTGTTGTGTGCTTGTGAAGGGGGGCCGGCAGCCGGCACTAACCCGAGCGAGTGTGGACCCCACAGTAGTGCGGTTCCCATTGCCCGCGAGGGCGTGGGCCACGACCTGGGGGAAGCGAGTGAATGCAACACTGAGTGAGGGCACGCCGAAGGGTGGGTACAGGGTATAAGCGGGACCCTTTCACCACCACAACCCCTAGGGCTATGGGCTCTATGGAGGGTTATTCTTTGGTGTTCCCCTAGAGCTACGGGCACTAGGGATGATTATTATTATTTAGGTGTTCCCCTAGAGCTACGAGCACTAGGGATGATTATTATTCAGGTGTTCCCCTAGAGCTACGGACACTAGGGATGATTATTATTTAGGTGTTCCCCTAGAGCTACGAGCACTAGGGATGATTATTATTCAGGTGTTCCCCTAGAGCTACGAGCACTAGGGATGATTATTATTCAGGTGTTCCCCTAGAGCTACGGACACTAGGGATGATTATTATTTAGGTGTTCCCCTAGAGCTACGGGCACTAGGGGGAGCTACAGACGTTGAATAAAACAAGAGAGCAAGAAGTAAAGAACGAGATGGGGCAGTGTAAAACTAAACCACCCACCCCTTCTAAACGACCATCCATTCCTAAGGACTCACCTTTAGGGTTCATGCTAATTGCCTGGACGCACTATCCAGGAACAAGAAATAAAGATAAAGCAAAGATGATTTATTATTGTATAGAAATTTGGAGCGGACAACAAATTGGCCCGGCAGTATGGTGGCCTAAGTATGGTTCTAATGAAGATTGGGTACAACAGCAATTAAATTTTTGGGTAAACTCCAAAACCCCTTTCAATCAAGAAGAAAGTGACTATGCAGCAGTATGGGTCACTCGCCCAGAGGGTTTAGGAGTCCCCATTTTTAATTTGACACGAAAAGAAAAAGATGTCGAAAAACGTAAACCTCGAAGGGAAGAGGAGGCCTTAGTGGGACCCCCACCATATGCTTTACCACCAGCAATTCCCCTACCTTCTCCTCCTCAGTTGGATCATGGGCAGATGGATTCGAGAGAGGGAGAAGTACAAAAGATAGAAGGGGGAGGGCCTGTGACACGGGCAAAGGCACGACAAAATAACCTCTACCCTTTAAGAGAAATGCCCATGGGAGGTCCACAACCTCAGATGGGGTTTATATCAGTGCCCTTAAATTCAGGGGATGTTAGAGATTTTAAGAAGGAAATGGGTAATATACTAGAAGATCCCCTGGGGGTGGCAGACAGAGTAGATCAGTTCTTAGGGCCAAATGTTTACACCTGGGAGGAACTACAATCTATTCTAAGTATACTGTTCACAGCAGAAGAGAGAGGTATGATTAGGCGTGCAGGGATGCGCATTTGGGATGCTCAACATGCCCACGGGCCCGCTGCGGATATTAAATGGCCCTTACAGAATCCGCAATGGGACCATCAAAATCAACATCATAGGACTCACATGCAGGACCTGCGAACTATCATTATCCAGGGCATTAGGGAGGCAGTCCCAAGAGGTCAGAATATAAATAAAGCTTTTAATGAAAGACAAAAGAAGGAGGAAACACCCACTGAATGGCTAGAAAGGTTACGCAAGAATTTACAACTATATTCAGGATTGGATCCCGATACACCGATAGGCCAGGCTCTGCTCAAAACACAGTTCGTAGCTAAGGCTTGGGAAGATATCCGCAAGAAACTAGAAAAGATAGAAAATTGGCAGGATCGGGGGCTTGATGAACTTTTGAGGGAAGCTCAGAAGGTATATGTAAGAAGGGAGGAAGAAAGACATAATAGGCAGGTTAGGATGATGGTAACAGTGGTCAGAGAAAGTAGGGAATTGGAAAGGAAAATGGGGGGATGGACGCAAAATCGAATTCCAGGACAGCAAAAATTTAGGAAGCCTGAAAACAGGGAGGAGGAGAGAATATGCTATTATTGCAGGAAAAAGGGACACATGAAGAGGGACTGCAGGGTTAGAATGAGAGACGAAAAGTCCTTCCAAGAAGACTAGGGGTGTCAGGGGCTCTATATATTGGGGACCCAGAAACAACAGGAGCCCTTGATAAAATTGAAAATTGGTCCCCAAGCTGAGGAGGTAGAGTTTCTAGTAGATTCAGGAGCAGAAAGGTCTACTATACAACAGATCCCCCTCGGATGCAAACCTTCCCGGGAAACTACCAAAGTAATAGGAGCAAAGGGAGAACCTTTTACAGTAGGAATAGTTAAAAATGTAATGATAGAAGCAGAGTCCAAAGTGGGGTTGGGTGATTTCTTGATACTGCCTGAAGCGGAGTTCAATTTGTTAGGACGGGATCTGATTATTGCATTAGGCATAGGACTAGAAGTAGAGAATAAAGAATTGAGAATCAAACTCTGCCCTCTTAGGGTAGAGGATGAACAAGAGATCAATTCTGATGTCTGGTATACCCCCGAGAGTGTGGGACAACTAAAAATACCCCCTTTCACGGTAAAAATCAAGAATCCTGAAATCCCAGTAAAAATAAAACAATATCCTATTTCCCTGGAAGGAAGGAGGGGTCTCAAACCAGAAATAGATAGATTAGTGAGCAAAGGATTACTGGAACCCTGTATGTCCCCATTTAATACCCCTATATTACCGGTAAAGAAACCTGATGGAACATATCGGTTGGTTCATGATCTGAGGGAAATTAACAAGCGCACTGTATCTAGGTTCCCAGTTGTAGCTAATCCCTATACATTGCTAAGTAAATTAGGGCCCGACAACTTGTGGTATAGTGTCATAGACTTAAAAGATGCTTTTTGGGCTTGCCCTTTAGATGAGACATGCCGCGATTTTTTTGCATTTGAGTGGGAAGACCCAGATACTAACAGAAAACAGCAATTAAGGTGGACTGTACTCCCCCAAGGCTTCACAGAATCCCCTAATTTGTTTGGGCAAGCCCTAGAACAGATCCTGCAAGAGTATCAGCTAGATCCTGATACTAAATTAATACAGTATGTAGATGATCTATTAATTGCTGGAGAGGATGAGGGAAAGGTTCGGAAAGAAAGTATTAAATTGCTGAACTTTTTGGGACTGAAAGGACTTAAAGTATCAAAAAGGAAATTGCAATTTGTGGAAGAGGAGGTTAGATATCTAGGGCATTACCTGAGTAAAGGAGAAAAGAAGATAGATCCTGAAAGGATACAAGGAATATTGTCCCTGAAGTCGCCAAACAATAAGAGACAAATAAGACAATTGCTGGGATTAGTGGGATATTGTAGACAATGGATTGAAAATTATAGCAGTAAAGTAAAGTTTCTATATCAAAAGCTCAGTACCGATGGATTAATAAAGTGGGATAGACAAGATGAAGAGAATCTACAAAAGCTGAAGGAGGATCTCATCAATGCCCCTGTCTTGAGCCTGCCTGACTTAAAAAGACCCTTTTATTTATTCGTTAACATAGACAGTGGTACAGCGTATGGGGTTTTAACACAGGATTGGGCAGGGAAGAAGAAACCCGTTGGATATTTGTCAAAATTATTAGACCCTGTGAGCCGAGGATGGCCCACTTGCTTACAAGCAATTGTTGGGTGTGCGTTATTGGTAGAAGAAGCCAGGAAAATTACTTTTAACAGCAATATAAAGGTACTATCTCCCCACAATATTAGAAATGTGCTCCAACAAAAAGCTGAAAAATGGATATCTGATTCTCGTCTTCTAAAGTATGAGGGTATCTTACTGGAAGCCCCTAACTTAACCCTGGAGACCACAAGTCTCCAGAATCCTGCAGAATTCTTATATGGAAAACCCGAAAATGTGGGACTCATTCATAACTGTTTACATACGATAGAAGAACAAACAAAAATCAGACCAGATTTAGAAGAAGAAGAATTAAGAGAAGGGGAAAAATTATTTGTGGATGGATCCTCTAGAGTAGTGGAGGGAAAGAGAAGATCAGGTTATGCAATAGTAGATGGAAAGACCCTCCGGGTATTGGAATCAGGACCCTTGAGTAACACTTGGTCAGCTCAAGCTTGCGAGCTGTATGCTGTTTTACAGGCACTAAAAAGATTACAGGGAAAAGAGGGCACTATCTATACCGATTCCAAATATAGTTATGGGGTAATACATACCTTTGGGAAGATTTGGGAAGAAAGGGGATTGATAAATTCCCAAGGAAAGGACTTAATACATCAAGAATTAATAAAGCAACTCTTAGTGGCCCTACGAAAACCAAAGAAGATAGCGGTGGTACACCTTAGAGGACACCAACAGGGGACCGATTACAAGACTAGAGGAAATAATGCAGCAGACCTAGAAGCTAAGCAAGCTGCCCTCAGGGAATTGGTCCTGAGGCAGGAGAGGCAGGAAGAATTGACACATGATGAGGCCCCTTCGTTTACACCGAAGGAAGAACAAAAACTGAATCAAATGGGAATAACTAAAAACACAGAAGGGAGGTGGTATCTAGCTGACGGGAGAGAGGTACTGCCTAAGTCAATAGCATCTCAGGTGCTGACCCAGTTGCACGAACGGACCCACTGGGGAAGCCAAGCTTTAATAGATCATTTTGCCACTAAGTACATGTGTATAGGCCTACATAATCTAGCTAGACATATTACTCAAGGATGTATTACGTGCTTAAAGATAAACAGAGCCGTACAAAGAAAACTGCCTATGGGGGGAAGACCCTTGGCCACTAGGCCATTTTCTAGAGTCCAAATTGACTTTACCGAATTTCCTAAAGTAGGAAGATATAAATATGTATTAGTCATAATAGACCACCTCACACATTATGTAGAGGCATTCCCCACAACTAAAGCAACAGCTCAGGTAGTAACAAAAATATTACTCGAACAAATCATCCCTAGGTATGGGGTAACAGAAGTAATAGATTCAGATCAAGGACCACACTTTACATCAAGAATCACTAGAAATATAGCTGAAGCCTTGGGAATAAAATGGGAAGAACATACTCCCTGGCACCCACAGAGTTCAGGGCGAGTAGAGAGAATGAATGGGGAACTAAAAAAAGCAATTGGCCAAATTAACACTAGAAACTAAGCTCTCATGGATAAAATGCATTCCCCTTGTCCTCTTAAACCTTAGGGCCCAGCCCCGGGCTGACATAGGAATATGCCATATGATGCGGGAACCCCTAAAGATCACCCGGGGGTGTTAGATAAGAACATTCAAGCTTATATCACGGAATTAATGAAGTATAAACAGGAATTGTGAAAAAGGGACAATTGACTCAAAGACCCCCTCTGGACATTACCCTCCATCGAATAAAGCCTGGAGATTGGGTTCTGATAAAGACCTGGAGAGAAACCACACTGCAGCCTCGCTGGGAAGGTCCCTATCTGGTATTATTGACTACCAATACTGCCATCAGAACTGCTGAAAAAGGATGGACACATGCTAGTCGTGTTAAGGGTCCAGTACAAAATCACGAATGGAGAGTCACTAGTCCAGCGGGTGATTTGAAAGTAAAACTGTCACGAAACCCTCCGTCAAGGAAAATGAGAACATGAATTAACAATAATTGTATAAACGTATCAGTATAGAATTTAATGTAGAAGGGAATATTTTGACTATTGTGAATGCAACTGTTGGGATATGTTTTAGAAAGGTAGTGGACCCACTGCGAAGACAGGGATACACAAATTGGTTATTAGCCTTCAGAGTGGCCGTGGAAATTTTAATAGAAGGGGGTAAACCTGGGGGTGAATTTGGATCCTTACCAGCATCACTTAAGTGTATAACCAGTGGGAAAAAGAATAGGGTGCAGTACCCCAAAGACCCACTTAAAAGGGAGGCAAAACCAGCCCCTCCTGAAGAATACTCTTGCTGCCGAGAAGATTATACACCCCATGGCTCGAGGCAACCGAGTCGATGGGCGAGGCAGAGGAGATAAAACATGTGGAGGGGTCTGCTCCATTATGAATGAATCCAAAGATTTAGGATCCAGAAGATACCCCAAGACTGGAAATAACTCCCCCGAACAATTAAAGACTCACTACTGCAGTGGGAAAACTGCCTATCTAAAACTAGCTCAATTGATAATAATATTAAGTCTCATTAATGAGGGTTGGGGTACAGAGGTACAGACACGAGCCATTTAAGTGGTCCCATCAGAAGTAGTGCTACAAAATAGAAGGGGGTTGGATCTTCTCCTATTGCAGCAAGGGGGACTATGTGTGGCTCTTAAAGAACAATGTTGCACCTACGTTGATCAAACGGGGGTAGCAATAGATACAATGGCTGAACTAAGAAAACAGTTAGAACAAAGAAAAAGAGCCCAGGAGTCGACAAGAACTAAAACGGTTTAATGAGCAAAACAAAATGGTACAATAAAAGAAAAGGGGGGACTGTGATAAAATGTTTGCTCATTAAGACCGGGATGTGGTAGCATTGTGGTGGAGTGCTTGTTCATTAGGACCGGGATGTGATGGTGGAATATGGAGGCCACAAGGGTTGCAGAGCACTCTAATTTTATGGGTAGATTGTGTACTCTGCATAGTTACAGGCAAAGCGCGCCCCGATGGATACAAAGTTTCACAGAAGGACCAACCAAGGAATGACACACCAAGTGGCACGATCACGACCGACCAATTAAAGGACAATACACTCGGGATGGACCTTACAAAAGAAGTTGCAAGGGGCGGGAAGGCGCGGCAGTTGGAGGAACGAGGATTCCCCTGTCGCCCAGCGCTGAATTGCCTTTTTGTTTTACCCGCTACAATTAATAAAAGTTTCTAATTGGAACATTATCGGCTCATTGCTTGTAAATTGATGACAAATCCCATATGCAGAAACAATGCACTTGAAATACTATGCCGTTATTTACTGAAATTAATAATGATTCAGAAAGGTTGCAGTGGACTAAAACTGTCTTGCAGTATCTTCATTATCATTAAAAATGTAGTGTAACTTTGTCTTTTGTGCTCATTAAAAAATAAAGGATGTTGTACATGATGACTATTGGCAGTCCATCACTTTCAGTCTTTGACTAAGTTAACACAAATATTTCTAAAGTGTAAAATGGAAGAGTGGAAAATACAAAGATAAAATTAACAGAAGGCATGTGGAATGATAAGCTATCTAAGGTAAGCTATAAGAGAAAACACCAAAAAGCTGCTACATTTTCTGTCAGCTGCTTTATCTTGAAGCTAGGATATGGTCTTCAATCTTTTACTATGTAGGAATATATTTTTAAAATAGTTTTTTTATTTGTTTGTTTGTTTGTTTTTGTTTTAAATTATCTAAGATCTAATGGCAATGTTTTGTTTCATTTTCAACAGATGATACAAAACAATTTTAAATATATTGTTTCTGGATGAACTGATAAAATGCTATGAAGCCCAAAGTTGTAGCATATATGAGATCAAACCAGATCTTTAAGAATGGTAAAGAGCAAGGTCCACCGTATAGAATCATAGAATCACAAGGTTGGAAAGGGCCTATAAGATCATCTAGTCCAACTGTCCTCCCTTTACCATACCTGCAAAAAACCCCTAAACCGTATCTCCTAGCTCCCCATACAGATGCTTCTTGAACACTGCCAATGATGGCGACTCCACCACCTCCCTGGGCAGGCTATTCCACTTAATGAATGACATCTGGAGAATTTGTTCTTCCAGGCTTTTCCAATTGCCCCTCTACTGATTGAAGACTAGTATTTTAATCTGGCCCTTTGCTTATTATTATTGCCTTTTTTTCAATTGAGCTGCCAATTCTAGTAATTTTTAAGTACTAAGTATTTTCAATATCAATCCCAGTTTCTTAGACACCATAAGTTGGCTCTAAGTTTAAAAGAAATGGCCTATCTTTAATAGTACACTGGAAGATAAGTGACTACGAAGCATGGTATTGAGATCATGCTTCTAGTACTGAATTTCTCAGGCAGAGTTTGAATGCTTTATAGAGAAGCCTCTACTGCTCAACTCAGGCAGCTTGAGCCAGCATAGTAAATAGAGCTTTTCCCAACCTGTTAAGGAATAAATGATCATTGACAATACAGATGAGTCCTCAGCTTTATAATCTTGATCTCGTTTGAGAAAAAGTGAAAGTTCATATTTTGGCAGGGTGAAGAGAGAAATGTAAAACTACTTTCTTCTTCTATTTTTTCATTTCTGATTTAATTGAAAGAATCATAAATTAATTGAAAGTTTATCATAAATAAAGGAAATAGGAAAATAGTTGTTTGTTTATTTTTCCATCAAGGACTTTACCAACAAATTTAAGTATCTGACATTTTCATTTCCTTCTTCAGTGTTTATATCAACAGTTCTATTTAGTAGCAAAAATATTGTTTCCAAGACAGCTATAACAACTGCTTCTTACTTGAGACCTTAAAAGAAAAAAAAAAACAAAAACAAAAACAAAAACATTCATTTATTTAGTTCTTTTCACATATTTCATTATTTTTCTTCTATATGTGAAGTATTACATCTGTTTTCTAATAGGTAAAGGCCCCTTAGGCATATCAAATATAAATTCCAGAGTATAAGGCTTTAAACACACTACTTCAATATTTGTATGTCTTTTCTTGAAATGTGCTGTATATTCAGTTCTGATTTACTTCAGTTTCAATGAATATGGCTGTAACTCAGAGCTCTGTAGGGGATATTGAGCCTTTTTCAGTTTTTTTTTTTTTTGTTTTTTTTTTCCAAGGAAGACACTTCTGTCCAGACTTGGAAGGCATTCATCAGCATGTGGAGCCAGTGTTAGATTATAAATTAATATGTGGTTTTTTTTAGTCTAGTAAGACACAATATCATAAATGCAGAAGAAGTAAAAATCATGTACAATGAATATTATTTTTGTTGTTATAGTCTTCTATTGATTAGTGCTTTGATACTGAGGAATATGCACGCCACTTTTAACAGAACAGTCAAGTCTTCAGTTGTTTGAAGATGCTACGTTTGTGTACAAGAAACTCATTTTACTCAGAAGAAAGGAGGTCAGCAACAATCCATACCTTGTTCTGGAGAATGTACTTTCATATTCAAAGACATTGCTGATTGCAGAGCGATTTCTAGTCCTATTCCTAAACTGTAGGCTCATTTTCTTGCCCAAAATGCTGTTTTATTTTATTTTTGAATAATAAAAAATGTAGTAATTCAGGTTGAGTTTACCCTTGCTTTTAAAGGTATCGTGGTATTTAATAACTATTGCAATGTAATGTAACAATATTATGAATAATTAAACAAAACAAAATTCACTTAGAATACAGGAAATCCAACCAACAGTGTCATCAGCCATAAAATGAATACACACCATTGTTGTCATCCACTATAAACTGGTTTTGGAAAGGAAAATAAATATAGAGAATGAGTGGTGATGCAGTGATGATCACTATTATTTTGCATCTTTCTCCTCATTAAATAGTAAAATTCTCTTTTCACACAATCAAAATATTCTTACAATGAGGACAAAGGGACTTCTGGCTGTGATGTAATAACACAGAACTGCAGTAATATTATAAAATCCAATCTTCCAGTTTTTTGTGGGTTTTTTTTTGTTTGTTTTTTCCCAAGTTTCTCAGGAAAGTGTAGGGTGTTTTGTTTGTTTTTGTTTTTCTCAATGAGAAATACTGTAAGCTATGATTCTTTCTCTTTGTCAATTTTATTTACAAAATTGTAGTAAAGAAAACAGTATTATTGCAAGTGACTAAACACTAACAGGCTCCTCAGAGAGGCTGTGACATATCCCTCCTTGGAGTTGTTCAACAGCCACCTGGGCATGTTGAGTAATGTACTGACTGAGAGGCCCTAGGTGTCCCTCCTTGAGCAGGGCTGTTCAAAGAGATGACCTCTAGAAGTCCCTTCCCATCTCAATCATTCTGTTTGTGAGATAAGGAGAATAATAAGTGATGAAGAAAGATATAAAATTAAACAAAACAGCTAAACAAAATGCGTAAGTATGTAATCACTATGAAATGACTTGGACAAATAAAAGAAATAAAATATAAAGCAGTTAGATATCAGAGAGGTCCTTCAATCAATATTGCAGTTCTTTAATTTCCATGCATGATTGGAGATTAGGCACTGCCTCCTAAACAAATATTCATAACAGCAAAGAGCAATAATTAACTGAATGTCAGTAACCATCTCTCCCTACCTAAAACAACATTTAATTAATGATTCTTCAATTCTACAAGCCTTCCTGTACAATAATTATTCAAGAGAGCAATGTATACTAATCAAGAGTAATGTTTGTGCTCCTCAGTATACTGAAGTTCTCCATCACAGGAAGAGTTTGAACTCCTTAGCCTGATTCTCTACTGAGCATATGTGTGTAGGGTGAATAATGGGAATTCTCTCCTATTCTCAGCTTTAAAGTTGTTGAACATAGCATTCCTGTGGTTCTATTATTTTTCACTTATTTTCCCAGAGAGAACAGATATCTGAAATTTCAGGAAGTCTCATAAAACAGGGCTTTTACTTTCCTTCATCATTCCAGATATGAGTCTTGAGCAGAAGTTTTTAGGTGAGGACGTACAAGAAAGTGTGCAGTAGATGAGGTCGTATTAAGAGTAAAGAACTGCTGCTTTTTACCATTGACCGTATGGAAAAATTACATAAATTATATTCTACAAATAATTTAGTTTTTTTCTACACTATTTGCATTTTAAATTTTATATCAGTATATAATGAAATAGAAAAGTATTTATATTTGCAGTACATATCATAAATATCAAAGATTCCTTTAAGAGGGAAAAACAGCATCATAAACAACAACGAACCAGTTGGCAATATGCCTGATTTCTGAGTGTGTTTTTATATTCATAGCATAAATCAAGTAGGAAGTTTGAATAAAATGACTATGCTTAGATTCAAACCACTGTAGTACTTAATATTAATTGCTGTTGACAAAATGGGTGTCAAAAAACAAAACAAAACAAAAAACAAAAAACAAAACAAAACAAAACAAACTGATTGAACAACATCTTTTGTTCAAGTCCCAGTTCCATTAAATCTTTCAGACAGAACTTCCTTTGTGGAAATTTATAATTCCCACTTTCCTCTTTAAAACAGTAGGTGTCCCTTGCATCAGCTATAACTCTTGCATAATTGGGTAGCCTAGGATTCTTTCCAAACCTTCTGTGACAGCCATAATTTTTCATGAACACATCTGCCATAAGTTTGCAAAAATCTAGGAACAATTATCCAAAAGAACTAAATCATGTAGTTTATGCAATGCCTGCAAGATGTTACTGAGAAAACTTGAATTTTTCTTTTCCTTTATGAAATGCTTATTCTGTTAACTTGCATTTTAAACATCTCCTAACAGTATGCAGCATAGGCTTCTCTCTCTTATTTGTTTCCTTATGTACTACTATCTTATTGATGAATGTAACTTTAAATTGAAAAGATATGGCCATTTGCCATAGAGCACAGTACATTACTCAAGGGAAATATTATTCTCTGAATGGACTGTATTGTTCCCATGTCGATGTGGAATGCTGAAAGGTAGAAAGAGACTTTGGGAACTACCTTGCTGTTTGTAATTTTAAGTTGAACAGAAAAATGATCAATATTAAAGTTATAGTTACTTTGAACACACATTGGAGCTGGATTTATTTTCATGGTTCTGATTTAAAAATAAATAAAAAACTGATATTATGGAGCTTTACTCCTTTGTTGCCTTTACTACACCAAAGAAAACTCACTTGCTAGTTTGGCTTCTGGATCTCCAGAAATCAACAAAGCAAGAAGCTAACTATATGTAACTGAAATGAAAATAAAAATAGTGAACGGATTTTCCCACTGTGGCAATCAGTCAGAACAGAGTAGCTCATCAGTATTTGAGATATATTTTGATATACCCCAGGAGATAATTTCTTGGTGTCTTGATTTTTGTGTTTTGCTTTGTTTTTGTTGTTGTTTTGTTTTTCTTTCATATTGTGAAGAAAATTTTCATCTTTGTTGTTCTATTCAGTCTTAATTCAAGCTTGACAGACCAGCAAGTGACTAATTAGCAATGTGTAATCTGCAATAAAGTTTGAACTCCTTAATTGATTCTAAGGTTTATACTATCAAAATATATTACAAAACCACTGTCCTTCTGAGGTCATCGCTAACTAGACTGAATGAAGGGTGTCTTTTTCATTTCCAGGAAAAAAAAGTATGGGGGAAAAAAAAAAAAAGGTCTACCTTGAGCCAGAATTTATGGAGTTCACTGAAGAATGCAACTGACTCTCGAGTTAGATTACCAGTGGCACCTATTTAATGTATTTCTAATTAAAATCAGCTGTTAACCTAGCGAAGATATGTGCCCTAGTGGTGCAGTGGTAGAAGTGCCGCTCTGCTACACAGGAGGCTCGAATCCCGGGAGTTGGACTCAATGATCTCTAAGGTCCCTTCCAACCCACACGAGACTATGATATTGCGATACTGTGAAAAATTATGTTGCTGAAGAAACCAAATATATAATATATAAACTCTAACCTAAGAAAGTGTCCTGATTATCTGTTTCTTAGATGAATTATTACTGGCAGTAACTCAGACAGTTCTTAGTGTAAAAATTATTGATGTTTTGCTTGTTTGTTTGTTTTTGTTTTGTTTTGCCCTTGATAAATACAGAATTATCTCTCTTTTATTTATTTATTTATTTTATTTTTTAAACTGAGTTCTCATACTTCCTTTGTGATGAAATTTTCCAAGGAGAGACCTGGCTCCAACTCCATTTTACCTTTTCTGTAGACATCAATAGGATTCCCCCTTCGATACCTTTAGTAAGGCCAATCACAACCAGGATTTATTCATATGCCATTTTCTCCAGCCTTCTGACTGGCTCTATGGTCTCTGCTGGGTGCACTCCAGTGCACCTGCCTTGTAGAAGAGTCTAGCTGTGTACCCAGAACTTGAAATGCTGCTTCTCAAGTACTTTATAGGTGGTGAAGATCAACATGGATTTCCTTTGATCTGAGAACTTATTCTCTTTCTCATACAGCTTAGTATATAGCTGGCTTTCTTCACTGAAGGTCACATATATCTTTTATATATAAATATATCTTCCATATTTTCCCAATATCTGACTTGAAAGCTCAGGTACCTAATTTATAGAAAGGATGGTCTTAAGAGTTCAAACCAAATATTTTAATGGCATTTCACACTATACAACTAGAGTAAATGTTAAGCTCTGAGTTTAATTTTTCCATGTCTCTGTTCATCATCTGCAAAATAATTTCAGTTCATTTAGTCTTTCTCCTAAATTCCTAAGATACATTATTATTATTATTATTATTATTTTTTAAAAAAAAATAAAGGGGGGTGGGGGGGGTGGGGGGGGGGGGCAGAAAGCTAAAATATTGTTATTAAAATTTGTAATGATTAAATATCATCCTCAAAATCTCAGTGTTTTTTGTTTTTATTTATTTATTTATTTATTTTAAACTGGTATTCAAAGGATTGTACTTTTGTTCTTAGCACCTTGCTGCAGAACTGCAGCGTGTTCTCATCAGAAAGTTGTTGCATCAGCTGTTATAAAAGTCAACTGCTTTCTAAATGGCAGTAATAAAATTAAAATGTTCAGCAACAGAATCATGCAAATTAACAAGGCAGAGGAGACACTACTGGGGAATTTAATTTAAAACTAAATATCTGAAATGTAAAAACCTAAATCTAATTCTCATTTATCAGTGTATGACAGCTGCTCACAATATACCTTTTAGTATTTGATGGGATCTATTTCTGTATATCCCAGGAGATATTACTTCACTTTTTTCCTCCTGTATGGATCTTCAGCTGTCAAAAAAAATCTTCTGATCTGTAATAATGTTAAGAAAAAAAATAATCCTGGATGGACAGTCAGTATATCCTTACTAATCTATGTGTCTGTTTATGTATCAGATTACTTATTTATTACTAATATTTTAAAAAAGAGAAATTAGAAGCAAAATAATTCATAGTGTAATGTATCATTTCATCTTTTTTAAAGCATCAGTCATATGTATGTGTCATCTGTAGATATAAAACTAGTTGTTGTATGTGTCAGAATAGGCCTACTGTGACAGAAAAAAAAAAAAAGGAAATTTTTTACAGTGACCTCTCTGATAAATTCTCCATTCATAAGAGACTCATCACAGATTCAAATTCATTCTTTGCTTGGCTTAGGTCAAATATTCAAATTGCTTCATCCTCATGAAAGTATCATAAACAGAGAATGTATAAAATTTTGAGAATATTTTATTTCAATTTTATCCATCAAAAGTATTTGAGCTTAAATGAATATTTAAATAAATAAAATTGTGTACCAGGATATACTGGACATTTAGAAATCTAATCAGCAGGTAGTTACTTGGGAGACTCAAGTTTGACAGTGCTTCAGAACACATCTCCTTCCTCTCATTCTCCCTGAAAGGAAAAAATTGACCTGTCTTAAGCAACTAGCTCTGGAATGTGACAGTCATTCTGACAAAAGTCATATTTCTCTCTAATCATATAGAGGAAAATTTTAACTTTTTGGAAGTTGTTCAGCACAAGCACTTCATATCTGCACAGTATTTGTAACAGTTGACTAGCAGCTGTCTGTCATTGACATCTAAGCATGTTTTCCATAGACACATCAGTCTGTCTTTACATTTACTAAATAATATTAGACTATAACTCAATTACCTGACTTTCATGAGAGGGCACCTAAAAGTTAGATGCCTTAATCTTGATTAAACTGCCTTGTGGTTTTGTGTTCCTTCAATCCATGTATTTTTTTCTCCCTTTTCTTTATTTTTATTTATTTGTTTATTTATTTTGAAGAGGAAGAAGGGGTTGAATTTCTCCTCTATACAAGGAACTGGACTCTGAGGCAAGCCAAAAGCCTAACTGCCAAGTCTTGGAGAAAACCAGTGCACACACTGCTGTTTAATTCGCTTTATGATAGCTTAAGGCTTTTAGTCACACACTCTTTTCTCAGCCACTCCACTGACCTGCTCCGTATGCCCTAATATTCCCTGTTGGCAATGTTTACTATATTTGCAAGTATTTTATACCATAAAAATGCATGAAGAAACCCAAGGGAACTGAACAGTCAGACCCCAAAGTGTTACTATATTTCTGTGCATAAAGAATCGTGATTTCTCTTAGGCAAAGAGCATCACTCTGTCTTTACTATTCATCTTCAAGAATGCATTTGAAAAGTAAGAATGCAGAAACAAAATGTCAGTATTTTGACTAAAATCCTGTTGAATAGCCATTAAGAGTTTGTGTCAAAGATTTTGAGTAACTAGAGGCAGAAAGAGTGTTCACAGAACACATAGGTTAAATACATACACATATCCTTTCAGGCTTAGAATCTATTTAAAGAATTCTTGTACTGAAAATATATATATGTACATATAAAAAATTGTACTTTTGCCAATGAAAAATTACCTGCCTTGTATTCTGATGCGTCGACCATCCATTCATAAAACAAATCCCTGCTGGAAAAATATAATTTTTTGCAAAGATTGACTTAATTAACAAACTAAAACAAGAGATGGCACTAGACTATACATGCTGTACGAAAATAAATATAAAAATAAAAATAAGAATAAAAATTGAGGAGGTGAGGGAATAAAGAAAACAAATAAAAGAAGAAAAGATTCACAGCATAAATCATGAGAAATTCTGAGAAATTTATTGGCAGTGCTTTCTTTAAGAAAAGCTTGTAAGGAAGTGAAACATTCTGAAACCTCTGTAAAATAATGAGGTCATACCCTCTGTTTGGAAATTAATAATATAGAAAGAATTCATGAACAATAAAGTAAATTGTTAGTATACACAGTATCTGTGCCTTCCAGGATCTTTTCCTTTCTCTGGAAATCTTTAATATTTTCAGTAGCCTGAGGGGATTTTCTGTGGGGAAAAAAAAAAAAAAAAAAAAAAAAAAAGACCTCAGAGCAGACAGCAAAATATTCCTTTGGTGGCATCAATTGGCCTTGCATACACTCAACTTGTGAGCATTTGTTCAGGGACCTTTTTCTCAAATAAGGAACAAACTGCTCCAGCTGCAGGTCACTGACAGCTAAAAAAAAAAGATCCCAGGGACAAGGCAAGCCAGCAAGTTTATCAGCAGTTTAATTCCCCAAGAGGGCACTGGGGGCCACAACATGGCCATTAGCATAGCCAGCACTGGAATCACAGACACATCAGAGACAGTCATGCAGCCAGCCAAGAAATCAGCCAAGGGCTTTGCAACAGACACAGATGTTACTGCTAAAAAATTTATTCTAGACCTTGGCATCTGAGTTCTTTATCTGTCAAATGTGTCCTGTGCGAGGCCCCAGCTGTTAAGTTTGCTCATGAAAGGAGAAGAGGGGAAAAAGCTGAGCTGAATTTAGATCACAGCATTATGATTCCTTCTAAAGAACTTTATCTCAAAGGGTCAATGTTTCATGTATTAATACTCTTCTAAGTTTTTCTGGTGAAGTTGTTTTTGGTGTTGTTGTTGTTTTAAATGCCATGATCTGTAATAGTCCAGCACTTGTTACAGGGAAATCTGAGTCCAGTTGTATCAGTAGGAAATGGCATTCTCTGATACAGGAGTGGGATTGTCTTCTAGAAAAAAAAAACAACAAACCAAACCAAACAAAACAAAACAATCCACAGCAAAATGGGTATTAATAATCTCTAAACTTAGTTGCTTCATTCATGGTAGTAGAATAATTTGGCTAAATGTGGTGATGTCTCACTGTCCGCCAACCAGTACTGCCCAGTTAATCCCCAAGAAGCAGCCTTCTCCTCCCACTTTCCTCTCCCCTCCCTTCCCCTCCTCTCCCAGGAAACTGTTTTTGCTTTTTCTGCTTGCCTCTGCAGTGTGTGATCCCCAGCCTTCTTGCCTTCCGCATTAGAATAAGACCTTCAGTTTAGCATTCTCTCTCTCATTTTATTTGATCTATTAGTTTCAGTTCCAATTATCTTGTATTATATTATCTCACATTCCACTATCATATGTAGTAGGCTACTTTTCTCCCTTAGTTCACTGCCACTATTTTGATCTTAGGCCCATATCCCTACTTTCACATTTTTCCCTTCCCCCTCTTCAACTCTTCACTAAGTGTTACTGATGAGTCAGCTAGTTGTACTCTCCCCTTTTCAAACTTGATTCAATGCAATGCAGCATTTTCTTAGTTTTAAGAATGTGTATAATCCTATTTCTAAGTAGAAAATAGATCAAGACTTGTCAACATTACTTACTTAAGTCAATTACATGCTTGAATGGTTTACATAGTTGAGCTTCATGTGAATAGGGGTACAAGTATGAACCAATGAATCTGTATATTGCTACTAGCCACTGGAAATAACAGCTTTTCAATGAAACAAATGCAGCCACAAATGTCATCCTGTGTTTTACATATATATGCATATATTTAACATACAGTTGATTCAAAATTTCTTTCTCACTCGTCTTCTACAATGTCTAGGATTTAATCAATTTATTTTTTAGTTGAAATTAAGAAATAATATCCCTTTAAATATGCAACTGTAACACGTTAGTAACTCTGAAATGAAACTTACTCAGATGATTTTGACAAATAGTGTTATATGTATATATTTTTAACAACTGCCTGTATGCTACAGAACGATGGGGGTTTTTTGGTTGTTTGTCTGTTTTTTGTTTGTTTGTTGTTTTAATCACTTATGTTCCTCTGCAAACACACTTTAATGCAGAAGGAATTTAACTATATGTTGATCGGCTCAGTGATAAAATTTGTAACTTTCTTTTCCAGTCTCCAGAAGGTGTAGACACAAGTTTATGGGAGGAAGTGATAATTTACATGTATTTGAGTAACTCCATTTTGTTTTATTTTTACTTATGGCTGTTGTGAAAAATATGTGTAAGCAAAGAATATTTAAGGATCTCAGGATTAAAACACACAGGAACATTCTAAATCAGCTAGATCAATTTAAGAATATTAGGCCACCATGAGGCCTCCCCTCAGCAGTCTTTTCTCCCAGCTGATCAAACCAAGTGACTTCAGTTGCTCCTTATAGACCTTGCCCTCTACACTCTTTATCATCTTTGCTGTCTTTCTTTGGATGCTATCTGATAGTTTTATGTCCTTTTTATATTGTGGCACTCAAAACAGCACACAGTACTTGAAATGAGGCTGCGTGAGAAGAGAGCAGAGTGAGACAACTACTTTCTTCAGTGAGCTAGCAATGCTGTACATTATGTTTTGGCCTAACAGCATCTTGCACAGTAGATTTGATGAGAATCAGAGAATCACAGAATCACCAAGGTTGGAAAAGATCTACAAGATCGTCCAGTCCAACTCTGCACCTATGACTAATAGTTCTCACAAAACCATGTCCCTCAACACAATGTCCAAACATTCCTCGAACATCTCCAGGGTCAGTGACTCCACCACCTCCCTGGGCAGTCCATTCCAGTGCCTGATGACTCTGTCAGAGAAGTAGTATTTCCTAATATCCAGCCTGATCCTCCCCTAGCACAACTTGAAGCCATTCCCTCTAATCCTATCACCAGTTACACAAGAGAAGAGGCCTACCCCCAGCTCACAACAACCTCCCTTCAGGTAGTTATAAAGAGCAATAAGGTATCCACTGAGCCTCCTCTTATCTAGACTGAACAATCCCATCTCTTTCAGACGCTCCTCATAAGGCCTGTGCTCCTGACCCCTCACTGGCTTTGTTGCCCTTCTCTGTACTCCAAGGGGCTCAATATCTTTTTTACAGTGAGGGGCTCAAAACTGGACACAGTACTTGAGGTGCGGCCTCACCAGAGCTGAATACAGGGGGACAATAAATACCCCCAGGTCCATTTCTTCTATGCAGTCTTCCAGTCACTCTGATGCAAGCCTGTTTTATACCTGGGGTTGCTGTGGCTGAAGTGCAGGACCTGGCATTTGGTCTTGTTAAACCTCATCCCATTGGCTTCAGCCCAGCTCTCCAGCTTGTCCAGATCGCTCTGTAGGGCCTTGCTACCCCCAGGCAGATCGACACTTCCAGCCAACTTGGTGTCATCTGCAAACTTACTGAGGGTGCACTCAATGCCCTCATCCAGGTCATCAATAAAGATATTGAGGAGGACAGGCCCCAGCACTGACCCCTGGGGAGCACCACTCGTGACTGGTCGCCATTTGGATTTAACTCCATTCACCACCACTCTCTGGACCTGGACCTCCTTCCAGTTCCTTATTTAGCCAAGAGTGTACATGTCCAAGCCACGGGCTATCAGCTTCTGCAGTAGAATACTGTGGGAGACTGTCAAAGGCTTTCCTGAAGTCTAGGAAGACTACATCAACAGCCTTTCCTTTGTCCACCAGACGGGTCACTAGTTCATAGAAAGAGATCAAGTTGTTCAAGCAGGACCTGCCCTTTGTGAACCCATGCTGGCTAGGCCTGATTCCCCAGGTGTCCCACACATGCTGCGTGATCTCCCTCAAGACAATCTGCTCCATAACCTTCCCCAGCACCAAGGTTAGGCTAACAGGCCTGTAGTTCCCTGGGTCCTCCTTAAACCCTTCTTGTAGATGGGAGTCACATTAGGAAGTCCCCAGTGTTCTGGGACCTCATTAGTCAACCAGGAGCACTGATAGATGATGGAAAGCGGCTAACTATCACCTCTGCCAGTTTCCTCAGTACTGTTAGGTGAATCTCATCCAGTGAGAAAACTATCAAAAAGGTTACTGAATTCCAAAAAGATTACATCAGCTTGCTTCCCCTGTTCAATAAGTTAGGTAACCTTGTCATACAAGAAATTAAGTTGGTTAAACAAGACTTCTCCTCACAAACCTTATGTTGACAGTAGCTGTATTGCCTTCCAGGTTTTTGTTTTTTTTTCCCTTCAGTAACTCCCAGAATAGTCTTCTAAATAATTTTGCCAAGCACCAAAGAGAAGCATACAGGCCTGTAAATATCAGGGGGTTCTTTCTTATTCTTCTTTATAATTAGGACAACATTTGCCAGCCTACAGTATACGGGGATTTCTCCAGAATCCCAATATGGCTGAAAAATAATTGAGAGAGATTTTGTGATTTTATCAGTCAGCATTTTTAAGTACCCTGAGCTGAATGTATGCATTCGGTTGGAACAGCAATCCCACATGAGTTTGAGGCTGGTAGAGTTTATTGTTCTCTCAGTCATGGTCTTATAATTAATGGTTCTGAGAGTCCCAGGACCCATCATTGCTATTAAAGATAAAGGCAAATAAGGTTTTAAACATCTCTGGTTTGTCTGCATCCCTGGAATGTAATTCCTTGGGTCCTCCTTCCTCCTTTCCTTGTAAATGAGAGTGATGGAGTGATTTTTTTATTTTTTATTTTTTTCCCCCTTAATTATTATTATTATTATTATTTTGCCTGACAGCCACAGCTTTTTAAATATGTTGAAGAGTGGCTCAACAACCACATCAGTCAGCTCCTTTAGGACAGTAGGATGTACATCATCTGGCGCTATAGACTTTCAGTCTCATGAGGAGGTCTTGGACTTCCTCTGTCCTTAGTGTAGGGGGATGAGGAGGAGAAAGGAGGTGAAGTTTATTCCCTCAGTTCCCGCCTAGAAGATAAGAGATGTAAAGTTTAGGGACGTGAAGACTGAGGCAAAAAAGCTCATTTAGTACCTCAGCCTTATCCATATCCATCATAGCCAATTCTGCATTATTACTATTATTTTATTTTATACATATATATATATATATGTATGTTTATTTATTTATTTATTTATTTATTTATTTTTACCAAGAGGCAAGCTCTCCTTGGCATGCCTTTTCTGGCCAATTTATCTATAGGATCTCCTGCTGGTTTTAACATCCCTCACCGAGTTCAGTTCCATCTGCACCTTGGCTTTCCTAATCCCCTCGCTACAAGTCCAGACAGCATCCCTTCATTCTCCCTAGTTGACACACCCTTGTTTCCAGAGCTGGTACAATCTGTTCCCTCAATATGACCAGCAGGTCCTTACCAAGTCATGCTGGTTTCCTGACTCCCCTGCCTGGTTTCTTATTCTGGGGGATGGAGAGCTCTTGTGCTTTCAGGAGGATATATGTGAAGAATGGCCAGCTTCCTTCCACCACTTTGTCTCTAAGTACAGCTTCTCAAGATATCTCAGCCAATAAATCCTTAAACAGCCTTAAGTTCACTCTTCCAAATTTTGGTGTCTTGACCCCACTCTATGCAAGGCCCATGTTCCTCAAGATTGCAAGGATCACTCCTTTAGATGCATTCTATTATTTTTTACATTCTTCTTAAACTGTGGAACACACAGACACACACACTACTTGAGATGAGTCTGCATCAATTCTGAGTTTATCGACACAGACTGTTCTTTTTACTGATTAGCTAGATTGCACTTAATGCTTGTCAGAATACGACTGGTCCTTGTGGCTGCAAAGGTACATTGTTGACTTTTATTAAACTTGCCATCAACCAAAAATAAATAAGTAAATAAGTAAATAAATAAATAGATAGATAGATAAAAATCCAGATTCCTCTCTGCAGGTCTGCTCTTCCAACTACCACTTTTCTCCCAACATTTTCTCTTGTTATATTTCATGTGGTTGGTGATTACCTTGCACTCTGGTTGTAGAAGTGATAGACAGACAATATAATAATGTTGAAATGAAAACATATATGTCTAATGCCATCTTGAGGTTTCTTTCTTACATTTTCTAATTATTTTACTGGTAGAAACATGAAATATTAAAAACTCATATGTCTAAAAGCATCCACTGAAGATCAGAAGATCAGATTGAATAACCTAAAGCTGTAAAATGTCTTCAGGCTTTTAGGTTTCCAAAGTTCCATTCCAAGATTTAAAAGGATAAATTCAACCCCAGTTTATGTGATAGAATTTTAATAGATCTTTGTCTTAGCTCCCCATGATTGAAATACAGTAAGAACTAATATACTTCTCTACCATGTAAAACTGTTAATTTATAGATTATTGAGAAGTATTCATTTATTATAATGGAACAACATTTAAGTATTTAAAAGTACATAAGTGTGTAGAGGTTCAAATGTTTAAATTACATCTAGGATAGATTTAAGCTACTTCACACTGACTAGAAATCAACTGTCCATAAAGTCCAGCCATAAGAACAGTCCCTGACATACTTTTGCCTAATCTAAATGATAGTTTTCTCAGTAATTTCCAAGAATATTTTGAGAGATAACATAGAAGAAGGAAGATTCTTAATGAGGATGTAGACATACTATTTGGAGAGGAGGAGAATTTCAAATTATGAATGCCAGCTGTTCCATGCCAGCTGGCCTGAACACCAAACAACAGTCATAGACATGTTTAATTTACTAACCTAAATGTAATTTTTTGTGCTTTTCCATAGGGCTCATGCAGTTTTAGGTTCTTTAACAAAGAGTAAGTTCCTTAGAAAAGAAAAAGCAACATTTTTAACAGGAAAAAATAAAAAGAGTTTAATAACAATTGTACATAGGACAACATTCTCTTATTCTTCATGTAAGCTGTTTCAACAAGCAGAATAATGAATAACTACTCTTCACATAACTTTGTAACCTAGGCAGTGTTCGAGGCTTTCCTGATTTAGACAGATTAATGTTGCATTTCTAGAAACAGTTATATTTAAAGATTTACTGTGAGCAAAAAGAGGCAAAACAGATATGCATTCTGTAACTACTATTAATGTAATTAGAGTTTTGACAGCTTAAGCAGTTTTTATTGGCCTGATTACAAATATAGCAACAATCAAAAGTTGTTGATAGTGGCATGGGCTTCCTAATATTAACATTTATTCCTTTCTGTTAAGCTCCCAACTGATGGTCATAAGAGAGGTAAAATGGAGTCATCAGATTCATTAAGTATCTGCCAAGAAGAATAAGATATTCATGATGTAATCTTCCTCTTTATTATATCCACCCAAAGATGTGGGGTTTTTTGTTTGTTTGTTTGTTTGTTTTGTTTTGTTTTGTTTTGTTTTGTAGTTTGTTTTGTTTTGGTTAATTTTGTTTGTTTACATTTTCATAAAAGTCTTCTTACCTGATCTCTTTTTGCTTGGTTCTCAAATCCTTCACTGTTTGCATCACTCAGCTACTAGGTATAATAGTATGAGTTTCCCAAAATGTCATACAGAGCTAATATTTTCAACTTTACTGATTTCATAGGACTTCCAGACCTTTACTATGGATGGTTATCACAGAGCTGAATCAGGACAAGAAAGAAGTAGTCTTCTGCTTCACAGATCATAGTTAAAATTATCAGCACAGACTTACACAAGACAAGTCCTGAAGACCTTTATTCTCTAACAATATAGTCACTGCACTAGGAATGACAAAAGTCTATTTTGAAGCCTAAAAAAACCTAAAAACAACATGGGGACAAAGGTTGAAACTATGGAGTAGAAGAGAAAAGACTATACTACAAGTATAAAAAAAAAACCAAACAAAAAAAAAAAAAAAAAACCAAACAAAAACCAATACTATTTCAGCTTCTTTCATCAGAGGAAATGCTGTAAAAATAATAAATAACTGTTATGTAAAAGTACAGCTCAAAGAGACTGATATTAAACCTAGTGAAATTGGTAACTAAGTTTCAGTTTTCTTCAGTATGCTTTGAATAAACATCTACTCTAAGAAAAAATAGGACATGACAACATAATTGTGATTAAAATAATTGTGTCCAATGATAAAATTATCTTGGAAACCTCAGAATGATTAGGCTTATGTAACATAATAAGTAATATGTGAGTACACTTTTTTCTTTTTTCCCCTTCTCATAACAAATAAATAAATAAATAAATCACATATTTTCTTACATCTGCTGCATTAAAAACACAAATAAAAATAGATATGTTATACTTTATAAGTCCTGTACTAAGCTAGTATGATTATAATAAAATATAGAATCGTACTTTTGAAAAATTCCTGCCTGAATAGTGTTTTTCTTTCCTAGGACATCTGGTGCCTAAAAACAACAGCAGAATGGCCACAGACTTTCTCATTTTGTAATTAAAGAAAGTTGGGATTTTCAGGTCTTGCTGTGAAGATCACAGTATGTATATTTATAAGCCTGGCATATCTTTCTGAACTGACTAGCCTGTTTACTTTTTTTTTTTAAAATCTTCTCAGAAGCGAAGGGTTTATAATTCACAGAGGAATGCTTGTGGTGGTGTGAAGCAACCTAGTTGCTTAAAACACTGACCTTGGAAACAGTTTTGTGGGACTGGATCTAAGAGAGAGAGGAAAATGTGTTTTGTGTCTCAGTGAGCTACAGCTTATGGATTGCTCTTGTTGATATATTTTGAATTTAAAGCTTCACCTCTCAGCTAGCCACCATAGTCTTCCCTTACAGGCAATACAGGGAATTATAGTTCTTATACTATCTTATTCTTATCAATCATTCATCTTGTGCTAATTTATATAGGTTGAACAGGTTGGAAGAATAATGAATTAAAAAACACATTTCTATATGATTACTAAAATTCACTTAAAATAATGAGTTATGGATGTATTTTCTCTAGGCCCAAACATCAGTGCTAAATTCTTGTATAACTGTGGAGCTCTCCAAACACCCTTTGCATAATTGTGATGTTGCTAGATGGCCTGTGGTAACACCTAACAAGTACCGTATTTGATTACAGTTTCTCAGATATTTTACTGAAGTTAATGTGGTTACAGGCCATATTATTTCTAGTTCTTCAAATAATTTCTAATCTTGCAAAATACAATTATATATATATATACATTTGCCTATATAGCTGTAGAAAAATTTCAAGAAAGTAAATTATTTTAGTTTATTTTTGTCAATTACTCAAAAATTTAGAAGATGTAAGAATATTTGTCTTCCATTCTCTCTTTCAAACATTCCTCTTGTTTTACTAATAAATGAATACGCTATGTGTTACTGCTTGAATGCAAGGGCTAAGAAAATGTGTTTAAAAAAAAAAAAAAGTGGAACTGTATCTTTTAAATTTTTCTATTTTTATATAATCTGTATCTAAAGGACTGCTTTAGAAAATCCATTTAATTATATTTCCTATGGGATAATTTTAAGAAATGGAAATCTTCAAAAGAATGTGTGATCTGAACTGTGAAAATAATGATGGAAATGACAGAAACTTCATTTTAAGTTTCACAGAAGTTTTTTTAAAGTAGCCTCTGGAGGTTCAAGAATATATATAGAAACACAAAGGAAAATTGGCATTGTCAAGAACCATTAATGTTTGTTTTCCAAGTAAAACTTTCAGCTACTGCCAGTTACACCATCTAAGGATGTTACACCATCACCTTTTGGTTGCTATTAATGTTCAACAAGTATTAACTGTTACTAGACAGAAGATTTTTCTGCATGGAGGAATTCAATAACACATCTTTGCTTTGTATGCATTTCCATGTCAAATACCATTTTGTCAAGACTGTGTTTCAGCTGCCATCTGTTAGATGGCAACAAAATATGACGGAATATTGGCAAGGAGGTTCAGCTACTACCTTACAAAGAACATCTGCCTCTGAAGTTGAAAGCAAAAATGGGAGGCATTACTTTCAGCTCAGTCTTCATAGTTATTTATTTATTTATCTACTTTTCCAGTTACCATTAGTTTTATAAAACTAAGCCCAATTAATTTGAAAATAAATTTCAGTTTATTTAAGTGGAAATCCCTACCAGTTCCTTCTGGAGTCTGGTAGTTTCTTCCCAGTTCTTCTTTTATTTTCTTAAGTTCTTTTTTTATCAAGGTAGCTCATAAATTAAAGCCTTCTGCACCTGCTTTTGTGCCTGGAATTATATTTAAATAGGAGATTTTGCTTGATCTAGTTCTCATTCAAATTTTTAACATCACTTTGTAGAAGACTGAAATGTAGACAGCATTTACACTAAAATTTCAAAGTTAAGTGTTCAAAATGTTAGTTAAAACTAATATTTTTTATTTGAAGGTTATTTTTTAAGTTTATTTTTTCACAGTGATGATTAATTGAGATGGAATTAATATTTATATTTATAATCCTTGATGAAATATACATAAATCCACAGTAAATGAAAAATCAGTATCTTGTCATTGTCTAAGAGTAGAAAAAACTTCTGCCATTACCCTAGAGAATTAATGACATTTGTTTTAATAATACCTAGATATTTTCACTTGTGTTTTATAAATTATACACAGCTGCACAAAGTCATTATCACTTGAAAATGATTCTATCTAGGTGAAATTAACAGACACCAACATTGCAAGGCTAATTACTATTAGAGCAATTTTAAAGCCACTTAGGATTGCTTCATGTCATTTTTAGAAAAAAACAAATAAACAAAAAACAAACAAAAAAAACAAAAAACAAACAAAAAAAAGAGTAGACATTATTAATCAATATTCTTTTCTTTTTTTTTTCTTTTTTTTTTTTTCCACAGACTGAATGAAAGCTTTTTCTTCTTTGTTTTGGAAATCGAACGATTTAATAAAATAAAACACACCAAATCTTTAAAAATATTTCTGACATTATTAAATTGAACATTGGAGAATGTTGTGTCATGCAGTATTGCCTTCTATTTTCTTGCTGAATAGTATAAAAAACCATAAGTTATTTTTGCCTGCTTTTCTTATGCTCAGCATTTCTTTCTCCTGGCAATCCTCATCTGTCTTATAATAGAATCATAGAATGGCTTAGGTTGGAAGAGACCTTAAACATCATCTTGTTTCAACTTGTCACACAATAGCTCAGGCTGCCCAGGGCCCCATCCTACCTATCTTCTTCCAGCATCATTTGTCTGTCTAATTTATTATCCTACTGTTTATATCTAAGTAGGTATTCTGTTAAGGAAATAGAGTCAGCCTGGCAGCTATTGTGTATTTTTCTTTTTCTTCTAGTGGTAATGCAGCAGCAAAACACACTACTTTTTAATTATATTCAATATTCATATATAGAAAAGGGATTCAGCAACACTATTGGCACCAAAGTCATGTAAATAAGTTATTCTAAATGTTGTGAAAGAAATGTGGTTCAAGATTAGATGTTGAACCTAAGGGGTGTTAGGAACTGTAAAAAATTTTCTAACATAGTTATAGCAATATTAGGAATCCTTTTATAACCAAAGCAAATTTTATTATAATACATTGTCATGATAGTTGTTGCCAGAAATTCATTCCATATATTTTAAACTTTTCATAGGATTTAATCTCTACCCTGAAAGAAATAAATTGTTCTCCAAGCATAGAAAAAAACCTAGAAAATTGAATCAAACCTGACATCTAACAAGCATTTGAAGTTAGGTAAAATTAATGGTATTCAAGATGACTCAAAAATATAAGATACATATTTAAGTAAATATTTAAGTAGAGGATAATCCTCAACAGTTCTGACATATTGTGACTCAGTTTATCGGTCAGGGTGATATCTCAAATAAGATGAAGAAATGTTTATATTAGTTTATATGTAAGTAGGGAAATAGGTATCATGTATATTTAGAGAGAAATGAGGAAATACCTGGTTTATGTTTCCAGCAGTTCTCTTCAGGCACTTTCGAGGTTTATTATTTTATGAAAACAAATAAAATTATCATAATTCATTTTTAGTTCATTCATTAGGATAATTTTTCCCCACATTAGGGAAGTCATTGCAACATAGGGATAGCAAATACCTACTAATATTTGCAAAAGCAAAACATGATATCAATCTGACTGATTTTTGTAGTGGCACATTTCTTAATCTTCTCCTTGTGAAAGAAGAATGGACTATGCCATATATATGTAGTAAGTGGGATCCATAAGGATGAAAGAGAAATTTTACAAGTGCAGCTATTAGGGAACACTCAGTGAGTCTGAGGTCAGTGCCTTGCTGAAATTTGAACCAATGAACTGAACAGCCATGAAGGATTGTGTTAGTAAGTTAAATCCTTAATAGTAAGGTTTAAAGCATTAATTTAAATCTTGGTTAAGCTTACTAAGCCAGTGTAGATACAAGATGTGCAGAAATCTTTATCTCCCACTGGAGAATGCAAGCAGAGAGGATATAGTGAAATTACCTTTTACTTATTACAGTTCAACTTGTGTTTAAGATAAGGAAAAACATTTATATCATGTAAATCATGAAGGTCGGGGAAGAGGATTTTTACAAGGAAGGGGGAAATAAAAGAGGAACAAATTATACATAAACATCTTTACAGATGATGGCAAGATGACTGTTCTTATTGCCCTACCTTTTCCCTATATATTCTATACTCATGTTTTAGTGGGAAGATCTGAGAGATGGTAAATTTATAAGGGTTATTTTAGGGTTTTTCTCTCCTCTCCTCTCCTCTCCTCTCCTCTCCTCTCCTCTCCTCTCCTCTCCTCTCCTCTCCTCTCCTCTCCTCTCCTCTCCTCTCCTCTCCTCTCCTCTCCTCTCCTCTCCTCTCCTCTCCTCTCCTCTCCTCTCCTCTCCTCTCCTCTCCTCTCCTCTCCTCTCCTCTCCTCTCCTCTCCTCTCCTCTCCTCTCTTTTTTCCATCATAACTTTCATAACTGCTTAATCAATTTCCCTCAGTTTCCTTTCCAAGCCTTTCCTCTATACACAGAACCACTTTCAGTACATATTTTTTTCTATAATTCTTATTGAATCTTCAATTTTTTTGCATAAATCTGTGAGACAGAGGAACGGTTTTCAACTACACTCTTACATTTTGGTTTTACTTTAATCTTACAATGTCTTACTATTTCTCATTATACTGAATGCATCCTCTAGCTACCAGAGAGTGTTGTGATTACAGGGTATATATCATCGTATAGGAATCTTGACAGTTTTACTTACTCAGCAAAATTCCAGATATTCGGGACAGTAACAAATTTGAAATGCTACCTAATTTGAAACACTTCAGCAATAGCAAAGCTGCCTACCTGCAATCTTATTCATTATTTTGTATGCATTCCTTCAGTAAGTAACATTTTGTTGTTGGCTTTTGTTTTAGGTTGTTTTTTTCACTGTTGTTACTGTTGGTTTCTTTGGGCAGAGGGAAGGGGATGGGTGATTTTTTGTTGTTGTTGGTTTTGTTTTGTTGTTGTTTGTTTTTTGTTTCTTGTTTTATCTGAATCATGCTAATTTATTCAATATTTAAAAGTTAAAGCTTTAAATTATAAAATCCTGGAATTATAGAATGGCTTGTGTTGGAAGGAACCTTAAAGATCATACACTTCCAAGCCCTGCCATGGGCAGTGTTGCTACTGGATCAGGCTGCCAGGGCCCCATCCAAAATAGCTTTGAACTTCTTTAGGGATGGGGCATCTGCAGATTCTCTAAGCAACCTGTTCCAGTGCATCACCTCAGTCCAACATTGTCCCTACAACTCTTGCTTTTTGTTGTGACATCTGTTTTTGAAAATGAGAAACACTTTCTTAAGTTTGTCCTTACCGCAGCCCTACAGTTTCATAGGACTATTTGCCAAATCTGTTGCTGACCACAATATAAATTATTAATAGATATACTGTATCATAAGAAAACACTTTTTTTCCTGTCTTTTGTGTGCTTCAAAAAGGCTTACATATGTTTCAGTGGAAAGTCATTCATTTTTCTTTCTATTTTTATGTACATGTTAAGATTGACACTTTTCGTAAGGTTCTGCAGATGAATGGAGCATTAGCAGAACTAAGACATATCAGACAGTCTGAGTGAGAGGTGGGGAAAGATCTGTTATTTTGACTGTCTGGCTATCATATTGGCAATTTGGAGACATTTCCAGTACATTACCACAAACAAATGCCTGATTAGAAGATGAAATTCTTTTCCTTCATTTGCTCCTTTCTTCTCTCCTTCACTCCTTCCTTTCTTCTTTTTTGTATCCTTCCTTCCTTTTATTATTATTATTTTTCCTTTTTTATTTTTTTTCTATATTTTTACTGTGAACTCAGTAGTAAAATATTGTAGCTAATGGTTAAGTGATCACTCTAAGGGCAGCAGAATTAGACAGCATCTGTTCCTTTATGGAAATCTGGTCAAGGATCTTACTCAGTGCAATAAGGAAAAATAATTAAAGGAGGAAGCTATAAACAAGAATATACAGAGACACAAATCTTTCTGACAAGTTACAAGGGAGGTAGTGATGGAAACCAAACCTGGTGAACCACATTAATTGATGAGGGCATGTGGGAGAGTGAGAACATATACTCCAAAAATGCCATCTGCTCAGGGACCTTGTCAATGGGGAAGCTATGTGGTAAAGGGGGAAAGCAGAAATAAAGCTGAAAAGAGAAACAGACTTGACAAAAAAAGCTTGGTCTTGATGACAAGTAACAAATCCCCCAGTCACACTGATTGAAGGACTTTCAAAAAAGAACTTGACCACTTCCAGGAGGATCAACCAGCCGGAGCCAGTGAAGCCTCAGAATGAGTTTGTGGAGCAAGTGGAGGTCTTCAGCCCCAGGCCCTTGGGTTAGCAGGACTGTGTGTCTCCAGATCAACCAGGGGGAAGGAATGATGGAGGAGAATAAAAGCCCCATGCTGGAAGCTGGATATTAGTCACAGCACTTGTACCTGGTGCTGGCTTCTCAGGCAGTGTCTGTGTCTGCTCCAAACTGGTGTGTGTAGGATGTGTGTGTGCATTCAGTGGCAAACCTCAAGCTGTAAGAGCCTGATAATAGAGGATCTACTCTAGGGGTTGAGAAGAGGCAGAATCTCAGCACAGGGTTCAGATGGATACTGGAGACATACAGGTACAGGTCAAGGTCCGGCAATTCTGGAATAGAGAGGTTGGAAGAAGCAGCTGCTCTTAAATTCCCTGATTTAACCACTCACCTTCTTTGATGAGTTTTCCAAGTGAAAGCTCTAACAAAAGAGGGAAGATACTGTACTGTACAGTCGAATGGAATTAAGGGTGTTTAAAACAGTAAAGGGAAAAAGAAGCCTTTCAGTAAAAGATCTGATATTCTAGATTTCACCACTGAACTTAAACTTGAACATGAGTTTGGTAAGCTGATTGAAAGTGTTGAGATATCCCATCTACTTTCAATGATATTTTGATGTCATTGATTACCACCTAAACAGCTACTTACTTACTCTCCTCTTTGCTACACTTGCTTTTTAGTTTTCTAACAGTGATTAATTCCAGTTTAATTATACAAACAAACAAACAAGAAAACAAATCATCTTGCCATGGAAAAGTAAAACAAACGAACAAAAAGTCACACAAGAGTCACAGTTATATGTTAAAAGTTAATATATTACATTATAGTTTAGATTCTCATCTACAACAAAACAACACATAAGTGATGCAATTCTGTCAGAGAATGAAGAGATGTTATCAATGTTACTTCATGGTTTCCCTTTCTTCCTTAAATACTGTTCCAAAGCAAGAAACTTGGATTGTACAGCAGTGCTCTATTAAACTGCCTTTTTTGTTTGTTTGTTTGTTTGTTGTTTTTAATCATACTTTACATGAATAGACTTGTAGTTGTACTCATTTGTTCTAAGTCCTAATATTGCTTTTAAGCAGTTTAGCCAGTTACTTATTATTGTAGCTTAATATCTGGTTTCTAATTGGTTTATAAAAATACATCAATTGTATGACAAACTATTTTACTGTAAAAATTAAAGTTTAGTGATGACTGACAGTCAATATGCATGCTTTTTCTACAGTTTTTTCATTGTAAAAACTAGTGGTTCTGAAAGTAAATTTATGGAGATTTATAGTAGTTACTATTAAAAAAAAAAAAAAAAGTTGTTGTTGTTTTCCTTTTGGCTTTTAATATTTGACATAAATAGATCCTGTGGTTTCCAAAGTAAGGAGCCAGGAGATTACAATATTAACTGTTTACCCTTCACCATTTTCAGATTTTTTCTAATCGCATTTTTTTAATTTATTTATTTATTTAGCAAAAATCAGATAAAGTCTTTTTGGAAAGTTCAAAATACTCTTTTTATTAAAAGGAATGTTCCTGGGATTTATTTATTTATTTATTTATTTGACAAGCTTTACTTAACACTTCAGAAAATGGCCTTAAACCCAGAGGTTCTTCTGCATAAGTAATTATAGGACTGGAGGGTATGTCCTCAAGTCTCAACGAGAGATTCAGGTTGGATATTAGGAGAAGTGCGGAAGTGCTGTCAGTAAGGGGACATCTGGACTTGATGATCTTGGAGGTCTTTTCCAAACTTGACGATTCTATGAACTCCTTCTGTGACATCCATTTTGATAAAGGAATATGAGAATAGGTTTCAAGTATTCTAAAAAAAACAATGCATTTGCAACTTCACTTTCAGTCAACATAAACACATTAACTGCAAAATTTCAAATGGAATGTACAGGGCTATATGATATGGCTAATACCTTCTTGAGCATACCAAAATAAAGAGTCTGGTCCTAGGGCAAAGAGTGATGAGCTCCACAGCTCTTCTGGTTAGGGAAATGTATGCATAAGATCAAATATTATCCTATCACTGTCATCCCATTGCTAAATGAATGGAAATTTAGAATTTGTACTTCAGGCTGCTGAATAGGTACCTCTCCTAGAATTTGGTGTTACAGGTATAATAACAGAGAATTACAACAGCATGTTTCAATTCATTGTAATTATGTTACAGTCCCTTTAATTTCATCAGTGACAAAGGTTTTTTGTTTTTTTTTTTCTGATGCAGGCTGTAGAGGAACCAATGAGGAGAGCTGTGCTGATGATTTTTTTTTTAACAGGAATGACTCGTTGTGGATATGAAGCTTGAGTACAGCCTTGGATACAACAACAGTGAATCAGTGGAGTACAGGATCTTACATGAAAGAAACAAGGAAATAACTAGGATTCAGAAGAGACAACTTTGGCCTCTTCAAAGTCCTACTTGGAGGCAGCCCAAGGGTTAGAGCAATGAAAGACTGGGCTCAAGAATGTTGGTTGGCACTCAAGCACCACTTCTTCCAGGCTTAAGATAGGTGTATTCCTAGCAGTAAGAAATAAGACAAAGGAGACCGGAAACTTGCATGGATGAGCAAAGAGCTCAAGAAAAAACTCAAATGAAATAAGAAGTCTTATTTTCCACATAAGAATGTGGAAAAGGGATCTTGTCACTTGGAAGGTATATAGGAATGTTGTTAAATCATGAAGAAATGCAATAAGGAGGGCTAAGGCCCACCTGGAATTAAAACTGGTGAAGGAGGTCAAAGGCAGCAAGAAGAGATTTTTGAGGTATGTCAACAGCAAAATGAAGACTAGGGAAAATGTGGGCTTGTTGCTGAAAGAGATGAGTGCCCTGGTGATTAAGGACACTGAGAAGGTGGAATTGTTGAACATCTTCTTTGCTTCAGTCTTTATTGCTGAGACTGGCTCTCAGGAATCCCAGACTCTGTAGAAGAGAAGTTTATCAGGAATCAAGATGCATTCAACAATGGGAAATAATACTCGACCAATCTGGTAGCCTTCTAAGATGCCATGACTGGCTGGGTAGATGAGAGAAGAGCAGTGGATGTTGTCTACCTTGACTTCAGTAAGGGTTTGAATACTGTCTCCCATCACATCCTTATGGGTAAGGTTAGGAACTGTGGGACAGATAAGTGGACAGTGACATAAGTTTTGAACTGACTGACTGGCAGAGTTCACAGGGTTGTGATCAGGAGATAATAGTCTAGTTGGAAGCCTGTAGCTAGCAGTATTTTCCATGAGTCTGTAATGGGTCTGGTCTTCTTCAACATCTTCATCAATGACTTGAATGAAGGAATAGGATACACCCTGAAAAAGTTTGCCAGTTATACAAAGCTGAGGAGGAATAATTGACACAACAGAAGCAAGACCTGTACAGGCTGGAGAGTTAGGCAGAGAAAAGCATTATGAGGTTCAACAAGGGCAAGTCCTATGCCGGGAGAAGAATAACTGCATGCATCAGTATAAATAAGGGGATGACACTCTGGAATTGAGCTAAGCAGAAAATGACCTAGTTGTTCTAGTGAACAAAAGGTTGAACATGAGCCAGCAGAGTGTTCTTATGACCAAGAAAGCCAATGGTATCCTGGAACTCAATAAAAAGAGCACGGCCAGCAGGTTAAGAGTTTGATAAACCCCCTCAACTGCCCTGGTGACCCACATCTATAGTACTATGACCAGTTCTGGTATCCCCAGTTCAAAAATTACAGGAATATTTTAGAAAGAGTCCAGTTTAGGGTGAAAAAGATGTTTAGGGGCCTAAAGTATCTCTCTTATAAGTCTGAGAGACCTGGGACTACTCAGCATGGAGAAGACTTAAATTGAACCTTATCAGTGTTTTTAGATATATAACTCGTCACTGTCAAGGGGGTTGGGCCAGTGTCTTGAGTGTGTTGCCTACAAGAGGCATTGTACAAAAACTGGAACACAGGAAATCCCATCTGAATAGTCTTCCCAGAGAGGTCGTGGAGTCTCTCTGGAGATATTCTAAGCTTTCATGGACACTTTCTCATGCAGCTTATTCTACAAAATCTTATCCTTTATTAAACTTTTGCTTTACCTTTAACAGAAGGAAAAAAGAAAAAAAAATAATAATAAAAAAATTCCTAATTTGCCAATAGATTAAATAAAAAGTCTTTCTTCTATATTTATTGAAAACAGTGCTAACACACAGTTAAATGAAATTCACAAATACTCAGCCTGAGTTATGGAAATTTAATTAGAAGTGACAGCTGTGTCTCGTTTTGTCTTTGGATAAAGATATGCATGCATTTTTGAGCAGGAATTAGAAAGGAGAGTACATTAGAAACCTGAAGTAATATAGCTCTGGAAATGAATTTGGATGCAATTGCTTTTTGCTTGCTCAGCAACTTCTTCCAGATTCTCCCTATTTCTGTATTTATATCTTTGGAATAAAACCTTAAACTTACATAATAAGGCTACAAGTTTTATACTAACTTCTCCATTTTTAGATTTTTATTTTATTCTATTTTATTTTAATTATTTTTAATTTATTTTGGTTTCTACTGATAACTCTCAGTATACAAGTTATCACATTAAATAAATACCTTTATTAAAATACAGGATTCATATGTATAAAACTGCGTTTATTTCTGTTTTAGAGAAATTGTATACCATGAGGAATATTTGCTACTTGTCTAGATTTTTATTACTTTTATTATTTTATTTTATTTTATTTTATTTTATTTTATTTTATTTTATTTTATTTTATTTTATTTATTTTTTTCTACATTACTCATTTATGGTTTTAATGGAACAACTCATATCTTTGTTGTCTATTCAGAATTTTTTTTTTTCTCTTGAAGGCAGTCAGGCACTCCAGAAATTTCACAGGTCTGAGACAGTCTCTGAGGGAGCTGTGAGCATCATTACTGGGAAAGCACCCCAGGGACCCTGTTACACTCGAAGTCAGCAAATCCATCCAATCTTGTGAATTTCTTACATCCCTCTGAGACTGGTAAGGAGTGTCTCAATTCAACACATCACTTTGTAGACAATTTTACATCTGTAAGCATTTATTTGGAGTTGTTTATCTTTGGAAGGAAGTGCTCAGGAGTCTTGCTATGGTTTTAAGTTGAGAGGTAAGTTGAGAGAAATGTGAAAGTGAGACAAGTATTTCACACACACACACACACACACACACACACAAAGAGTAGTTTGTGGTCACATGCACTTTTTTAACATTTCAAAAGATGTTACTTTGGGTTAATTTACTAGCTTATCTCTTTAAAGCCATTTTAAAGTTAGCTAAGCTTGTTATTTAGACTCTTTACATACTATCTTAAGATGCCATTTCAGAAGATGAATGTCTATTAACTACAGAATATTCAAATCTGACAAGATCAACTTGTAACTAATTTTTAATCAGTTAAAAATAGTGACATAAATCCAATGTTTATGTCAAAATAGACAAATTAATTTACCAGATTCACCAAAAATAACTTTCTCTTATGGCAACTTTACATTGTACTTTGAAAGTTAGGTTATTATTCAATTTGTTTAAGCTTTGTGCATAAATTAAATATTTTGTTCTTTGCACGCTTCTGTTTCCTTTACTCAAAATTTCAACTTCCTTGGAATTGTTTTGTCTGCATTAAAACTCTTCAGAAATAGAAATACTGTAATAGCAAAATGGGGCATTGTTAATATTAATGACTGGAGGAAGGGTCATGTCACTCCCATATACAAGAAGGGGAGCAGGGAGGACCCGGGGAACTACAGGCCAGTGAGTCTCACCTCCGTGCCTGGGAAGATCATGGAACAGATCATCCTGGATGACATGCTCGATCACATGAGGAATGAGCGAGTGATCCGAGACAGCCAGCATGGATTCACCAGGGGAAGGTCATGCTTAACCAATCTTGTGACCTTCTATGATGGAGTGACATATTTGGTTGCTGAAGGGAAGGTGACCAATGTCATTTACCTGGATTTGAGTAAGGCCTTTGACATGGTCCCCCACCACATTCTCATCTCCAAATTGGAGGGATGTGGATATGATGGGAGGACCACTTGATGGACAAGAAGTTGGTTGAAAGGCCGCAGACAGAGGGTGATGACCTATGTCTCTATGTCCAGGTGGAGGCCGGTAACGAGAGGTGTCCCTCGGGGATCTGTCTTGGGACTGGTGCTCTTTAACATCTTTATCAATGACATCGATAATGGAATCAAGTGCACCCTCAGCAAGTTTGCTGATGACACCAAGCTGAGTGGTGCGGTCGACACAGAGGAAGGAAAGGATGCCATTCAGAGGGACCCTCAAGACTTGAAAGGTGGAGCTGGGTGAACCTAATGAGGTTAAACTGAGCAAACTGCAAGGTTTTGCTCTTGGGCTGGAAGAACCCCAGGCACCTGTACAGACTGGGAGGAGTAGTCCTTGAGAGCAGCTCAGCAAAGAAGGACCTGATGGATGAGAAACTTAACATGAGCCAGCAGTGTGCTCTTGCAGCTCGGAAAGCAAATGGTATCCTGGGCTTCATCAGGAGAGCAGAGGCCAGCAGGGATAGGGAGGTGATTATCCCTCTCTACTCAGCTCTTGTGAGACTCCATCTGGAGTACTGTGTCCAGGTATGAGGCCCTCAGTACAAGAAAGATATAGAGCTGTTGGAAAGGGTTCAGAGGAGGGCCACAACAATGATCAGGGGGCTGGAGCACCTCCCCTACGAAGACAGGCTGAGGGAGCTGGGCTTGTTCAGCCTGGAGAAAAGAAGGCTATGGGGTGACCTCATTGCAGTCTTTCAGTACCTGAAGGGAATCTATAATCAAGAGGGGAGTAAACTCTTTGAAAGGGTCAATAATAGCAGAACTAGGGGAAATGGTTTTAAGTTGAAAGAGGGTAGATTTAGGTTGGATGTCAGGGGGAAGTTCTTTACTAGGAAAGTGATGAGGTCCTGGAACAGGCTGCCCAGGGAGGTTGTGGAGGCCCCATCCCTGGAGGTGTTCAAGGCCAGGTTGGATGGGGTCTTGGGCAGCCTGATCTAGTAAATGTTGAAGCTGGGTGGCACCTGCCAGGCAGAGGGGTTGGAGCTTCATGATCCTTAAGGTCCCTTCCAACCTGAGCCATTCTATGATTCTGTGTAATATTAACTTTTTTTGATTGTGTGTACCAATTCTATGCATTAAAACAAACAAACAAACAAACAAACAAAAAACAAAACAAAACAAAAAAAAGAAAACAAACAAAAAACCCTTTAACCTGGTTTACATAGTTATTTGTTATTAGAATTTTAAACTGTTATGCTTATTTAAAAGTCAGGCATGATTTATACTTTTGTTATGGAAAAGAGGATTGAAATTAACATTTTACTTCTTATAGAATATCTCAAAGACTTATTTTCATATGTGTTCCTGTTTGTCTCAATTTCAAATTTTTATGCTGTGTTTGTCAATTTTTTCTTAATGTTGGGTTTGTTGTGACATAGATACTAAATTATTGTATATGACAGACAGAATTATTTTTAAGTATGATAGTAAAACTGACTCAGATTGAACTGAAGCTTGGAAATCTTCCCTGGCTTCAGTAAACAGTGGAGCATCTGGGGCAGATTATCAGTTTTACAAAGTGAATTATCTTTGATCCTAACTTTCTGAAGTCAGAGGGACCTTTACTTCAATAAAGTTTGGGTCAAAATTTTGGAAAAAATGTTTTATTTTGAACTTGCTTAGTATCATATGTTAAGTAAGACACTTAAGCACATGGAATACTCTGCTGAATACCTCAGTTCAAATACAAAAGATACATTTTAGGTATTGACACAGTCAGATGTCAGTATTTCATATTACAAGGTACTTTTATTAATAAAATATGGAATTGCTCTTAGAGTCACAGTGGGATATAAAAGTCTACTTTAGTATTTAAAATAAGGCTGAAGTGAAAACTTAATGGAAGAATTCTTAACATTTACTTAAATCCTACATACTTACCTCTTTACTTAAAAGAGAAAGGAAAGAAAAGAAAAGAAAAGAAAAGAAAAGAAAAGAAAAGAAAAGAAAAGAAAAGAAAAGAAAAGAAAAGAAAAGAAAAGAAAAGAAAAGAAAAGAAAAGAAAAGAAAAGAAAAGAAGGAAAAAAAAGAAAAAAATGGGGAAAAAGCAGACTGGGTATATTCGCAGTACACTGAACAATGCTTGAGGACCAACAGATTAAATAGATAAACAAATAAATAAATAAATAGAAAAATAAAATAAACAACAACAACATCAGAAGCAGGAACACAGAAAATGAAAAAAAAAAAGACACAACACAAATGCAGACATAGATATATGCTTACAAAACCTAGTTAAAAAACAAGTGGAAGTATTGCTGACTTTGGTCAGCATGTTTACAGTTTCAGCCCTGAAGCAAGATAACTGGGATTGTTCTGTTCTTCAGATGGAAAAGAATTCAGACTTATATCCTGCATATCAGTTGCTACACCTGTGTCTTTTTGCATCTTGAATTTCTTTGCTGGAAACACAATATACAGATTTGAGAAAGGTAATTACATTTTATTTTTTCCCCCTCTTCATTTTCACTCTTTGAATATCAGGTAGCTTTGATAGTTATTTAATAATGACTAGCAGATACAGTTGTGTGGGGTTTTTTTGTTTGTTTATTTATTTATTTATTTTTAATTTGGATTGGTTTGTACACTGTTTTTCAATTTCAACATAGTATCACTTAGCCTAATCATATACGCATTAGTCTTTTGTATAAATAGTATTTTTTTCACTCCTTAGTATTGCAGTAGAATTGATATTTTTCTAACTATATTTATGAGCCCTCACAAAATTGTGATCCATGCATTTACAATATAAAGTGACTGAAACCAGTCTGGAGTGTCCTCATTATATTTGAGGCAGTGATGTCCAGAGGCAATATAGTTCACTGTCATTTCAGAAGTGTCAGTGTTGAAAAGGGCCTATAGTAGATGTTCTGAATTTTTGTTATGTTTTAGTAGCCTCATGATTCATTTCTACAAACTGACTGCATTTTGCATCTAAAGTACTTTTTACACATTTTAAGAAAACTCTGACCTGAAAACTTTCCTTTTTTTTTTTTTTTTTTTTTTTTTTTTTAAATAACTATATGGAAAAGACAAAATGCTATAATGTGCATCATGTTTGTTAATGTCTAAAATACAACAATAATATAAGCAGTGAAGAATATATCTACCTTTATCGTGTTATATTAGTTATATACTACATATTTTGATTACTAATTCACATAAAATCACTATAGCACAAACTCTTTAATAAAAAATGATGTTGAAATTCCCTCTTACTCTTCCACTTTTCTTTAGGCAGATATGCATGCAGAACAAACATACTTTATTTCAGGTTGACATTTAAAGCACACTTTTGCCTTTGTATTTTTCTGCTTGAATAAAAATGTTACCCAGTATAATAACAGAACTTTTTCAATCTCAGTCTTGCTGTGTTTCTTTGGAACTATATCAGAAACTGTCAAAAAAGAAAGTAAGAAAAATAGCACACAATAGATTGTAGAATAATTGGTGAGGAAAAATGTAGAAAATGAAATATTTTGAAGTTGAATACAAACAATGCTATTAATAATTGCAGAAGTGTTATTACAAAGATTTTTTTATTTTTTTTCCCTCTTTTTGTGATCTGTCAAACATTACAGTTTTCTAGTTTATTCTCTCTGCAATAAATGATCTATCAATTGGACTTCGGACTTCAGTACTTAAACTGTATGCAACAGCTTTTTAGAATAGAGTTAACATGAGGATGATAATTATGTTTGCCTGGCAAGCAGATATGGAAAATATACGTTTATGATTATTCATGTGATTTAATATTGACAGCTTAATATGAGAACCTTTTAAAAGTTCCTTACTATGTTGTAGCATGACAGAAATAATAACAAGAAAATTAAAGAGTGCATTTTATAGAAAGTCTCATGCTAGTTGTAGATTTTATGATTTGTGTCATCCTGGTTACAAGTACATTTTCCATTTTTTTAATAATGAATAGCTTTCAGTAAATAATAACTATAATACAGAATTGAAATTAGTCTGTCATGTTTCTTTATTAGATAAACTAATGAAAACATTCTTTTGGTTTATTATTTTTTTTCCTTAGTAAAGTTATAATTTAATACTGAATGAGTTGTTATGATCTTGATTAGCCATTCCTTATGTGTGTATTGGATTTTGACCTTTAGTCTTTTTCTTGCAATCTTTATTCACCTTTAAACATCAATTACATCTTTAAAATAAGCTACTCATTCAAGCAGTTATGACATTAGGCTTTGTACCTATTGAGGCCCCACATAACATCATTTGTTATTTGTTTGTTCTACTATAAAGTTCAGATATCTTCAAGTAAACTTTCCAAAATACTGAAGATTTGTGATGAAACTTCTAGATGTCTTTTTTGAAATAAACTTCTGAACTTTGAATGCAATATCCATCTATTTTTATCAAATCTTTTCCCTCCCTCAATGTGTTTTCTTTCACTTCAGTTCATGTCAGATTATATGTAATGGCAAACCTATCTTTTAATCTGTTGACAGTGAGGGCAGTGAAGATTTTCAAAGAAACAAGTGCATAATCATTTTCTAATTTATGCAGTTAAGGAAATCTTTCTTTTATATTTTTGGGGGTTTTGTTTTTGTTTATCTTTTTCTCTCTTTTTTTTTCTCTTATTTATTTATTTATTTATTTATTAGTGAAGCATTAATTAATATATTAATTAAAATATTAAAGTACAAGAGATTTCCTACCACACATATTTGACAAATTAATGCATTTCACTACACAAGGTTGAATATAAAGCTTGTATTTTAAATTAGAAATACACTGAAAGTCAACAATATCGAAAGATTAAAATGTAGAATAATATATTATGAAAATAAGGCTGCAGGCCTTCTGTATGAGACCATTCTTTACGTAAGTAGTCAGACTGACTTCATTGTTTATGTTCATGATACTAAGGATTTCCTGTCTCAGTAAAAATACATAAGCTTGTATTACAGATTATATCTAGGTAAACAGAAGCCATGAATATTACATATAGCTTTATATCTTAGAATTTTTAATATATATATATTTAATTTAAAAGTGTGAGTTCTTAGAAGAATTGGCCTTAGTTGTTGGTGTAAGTCAAGGTGATATATATTTTCTAAAAGTGATTGATAGTCATTTACTATTTCATATTTCATATTTCAGTAGTAATCACTGACATCTCAAAACTACTTTCAGAGTCATAGAGTGCTTTCAGTATTTAGCCATATAAAATGGTTGTTATTGTGTAAAGTTCTGTCTATTTAAGATTTTTTTTATCCTCATGACTGAAATTTTTTGTTTTTTTCAATTCTATTTTTTTTCTTTTTGCTACACCATTCTCCACTTCAAAAAATCTTACTGAGACATAAATTTGCAAATTACTCAAAAATTTTAATAATAATAATGATAAGGGTGGACATAATTTTCAAAGCCAGAAAATTAAAAGAAAATAATAAATAAATCACAAAGTCAAAACAATTCATTCTTGAATATTCTTTAATAGGTAAAATTTCTTTTGTTTTTAGATTTATGAAGTAGAATTCATCTCATCTAGCAGTCCAAGACATTTAATCACCTCTAGTCAGTGGGCATCCATCAGTGGCCATACTTCCATATTGATTCTTGTGACCTTGTGAAGAGATAAAATATCTTCCTTGTGAACTATTTCTCTCTATTAACCAGAGAAGCTTAGATGACTAAGTTGACATGGATAAAAACATGCAAACAAAAAAACAAACAAAAAACCAACCAACCAAAAAAAAAACTTTTAGATAGCTAGATCTAAGTGAGACAAGTCCATATCCTAACTTTTAAAATTTTAAATGTAAAAAAAATAATATTGTGTCATGTAAGTAATACTAATGATCGACAATCTTTGTTGTGTTCAGGTTGTGTTGAAATAAATGAACATATTGCGTCATACTTTATCTACGCATATTCATTTCTGAATTTACAGTAAATGAAGTAATGTAAATTTGATATAAGAATCATTACATAAGAAACAGTACTCTTTGCGAAAATGAGGGATTACCTCTATTGCATGATTGCAGGTGTTTCTGCAGATAGCAAACAGATTGTAATATTGACTTATGCTATCCTCCCTGAATTTTGTTATATCATATATAATTTCTGAGATGGAACTTTGCAACCTGTCTGTAATAATTTATATGTTCTTAGAATAAAATAATGTAATTAACAGTTATGATTGAATGTTTATTTATACATTTATTTCTACAGACTGGGAGAAAATCTAATTCAGAGCAGCCCTGCAGAGAAGGACATAGGGGTTCTGGTGGACAAGAAGCTGGACATGAGCCAGCAGTGTGCGTTTGCAGCCCAGAAGGCCAAGTATGTTTTGGGCTGCATTAAAAAAGGGGTGGACAGCAGATACAGTGAGATGATTGTTCCACCCTCTATTCAGCTCTTGGGAGGCTGCATCTGGACTATTGTATCAAGCACTGGGTCCTCCAGTGCAGGAAAGACATGCAGCTCTTGGCTGGAGCACCTCTCCTACGAAGAAAGGTTGATGCTTGTTTAGCCTGGAAAGTAGAAGGCTCCAGGAAGACCTCATTCTAATACTTGAAGGGAGCATATAAACAGGAGGGGAAAAGGCTTTCTATGAGGGTAGATAGTGATAGGACAAGGGAGGATGGTTTTAAAATGAGATGGGGAAGGTTTAGGAAGCAGTTTTTTCATACAGAAGATGGTGACACACTGGAACAAGTTGCCCAAGGAGAATATGGATACCCCATCTCTGTAGACATTCAAAAACCAGGCTGGATGTGGCTCTTGGCAGTCTAGTCTAGTGGTTGGTGACCCTGCACATAACAGGTGGGCCATTCAATGATTATGTGATTCTTTGTTCTACTATCAGGAGCTGAAAGGGCAGCACAAGCTCCTAATTCATAATTCTACCTACAATTCTTGCTGATCATTATTTGACTGAAAGTAGAATAACATTTAGAGGACAGAATGGGAGAAAATTACTGACTAGTCAGAAAAGAAAAAGATAAATAAATATATAAGATGTATCAGAAATTGATCATGCTGTCATTCACTCATATAGGCAAGAACACATAAATTTGGCTATTTGTTTTCCTGAATTTTCTACCCTCACAAACCATTTACTTGACAATTTTTGATTTTTTTTTTCTTGTTTTCTCTGTATTGATTTCCAGTAGAACTGTCACCCTAACTGATTAATCTATGTAGGTATATGGAACACGAATGTCCTCTTTCTTAGGATAAATCTCATACAACCACTCATTCCCTGTCAAAAGCAAAAGCGCTGGGGAAAGAGCTGAAAAATAAAAAAAAAAATTATTTTCAAATAGATTAGGAGGTATGAGTGTAAGAAGATCTAAAAAAAAGAAAAATGGCATTTTTTGAGTAATATGCTACACCATTTTCTATTGAACTTAATGACTGTGGTTTATAAATAATTAATTCTCAAGATTCTGTGCTTGTTTCAAAACAGCATATTTTGATCTTTTATTTACCCTTGTTACAATGTCTATTAAAGACAATCATGAACTGTACAGTTGTGTAAATTACCTAGAGTGAGTTTCAGAGAATGTATAACACTATAGAATGTTCCATGACGTTTATTTATTTATTTATTATAAATTCATTCTGAGATTAGAATTGAGGTGGAATTCAAATAAAGATTTACAGTGCTTCTGTGCCTATTCAGACGCTGGTGCTTTATCTCTTCAGCTGCCTTGTCTCATAAGTTGCAATGCAGAATATCTGCATTGGATATCTGGGAGATTTGTTGAGCAGACATATGACCAGTTAAAAGGAGGAACGAATTGCAAAGTGCAAGTTGGAAGAATGACAAGGGATAATTAATAAGATTAATTAAATATCAAATTCTCTCTATTTTATTTTTTTTTCCTTTTCTGTTCTTTTTCATGAATAAACTTGATAGAAAGGTATTATATGGTAACAAATCTTTCTGAAGGTCTTTTATGTCATTGTTTGAGATCCAGGCATAGTAAAATCTTTCACAAGATTTATTCTAAATAACTAACAGACTCTGTGTATGTGCCAGCATCTATTTGAAAATAACTACTACATGAGGTGGGGTTCAGCCTCTTTTCTCATATAACTAGTGATAGGACTAGAGGGAATGGTCTCAAGCTGCACCACGGGAGGTTGAGGTTGGGTGTTAGAAAGAAAATTATGCTCTAAAAGAGTGGTCTGGTGTTGGAACGGGCTGCCCAGGAAGGTGGTGGAGCCCCTGTCTCTGAAGGTATCAAAGAAACTTTTACATGTAGTACAAAGGGACATGGTTTTGTGGGGTAATATTGGTGGTAAGTAGAAGGTTGAGCTAGATGATCTTGGAGGCGTTTTCCAACCTTGATGATTCTGTGATACTATGCTTCTGTCAGGCAAATATTCTTCTGTTAAGTGGTTCAGTCACTAATGAGAAATCCTCTTAAGGAATAATCTTTCCATACAGTCATTTTCTAGGCCACACTCTCTTCAGACCAAGAAAAAAATGCTGAAGTATATATATTAAAAATAAATAAATAAATAAACTAATAGTATGTTAAGTATTCTCTGCATGTACATTCACAAATACACACATTCACAGGTAAACAGACACACACGTATATATACATAATTGTATGTATTAAGTTTCCTTCATGAAGCCATACTGATTTTCTGTGTTTGATTTAGTAGTTTCCTACTCTTGACTTTTTAGCTTTTTTTTTTTTTTTACTGAATGAAATGTAAAGTCTATAAATTCCTGAATCATATCTCTTTTAAAGTGAATTATAGTGTATTCAACCCTTTATATTTCTCCTACATTAATAGATTTTAGTATTAATTTATTATATTTTTTGAAGTATTCTTTATTTACTTTCAAACTGTAAGAAAACTTTTCTCCACGTTATTTTTTTCCATCATTTTCTCCATCATTTTTCATCTTCCCAACTCCATATCTCACATTTTCTTAACATAAATTATAATTCTACTAAATATCAGTCGAGTAATCTCTACAAATACATTAAAAAAAAAAAAAAAGTTTGTCAAGTACTCTTGAGCCTTTTTTCTGATTTATCACTTATTTTAAATAATCTAGGAGTACTACAGATTTATTTATTTATTTATTTACAGATTGTTCTTTAGAATAGCAGACCTTACTTTATAGTGCATGTATTGACTGTATTTAATTTGGTCAGCAAATACTGTATAGAGTTAGATATATTTTAGGAGATCTAATTAGTTATTATATATACTTAGTTATTAATGTCATTTAAAAAATTCGTACTTCATAATTTGTTACTCAACACAGTGACAACTGTATCTTCTCCATAAGTATGGCTTTGCGTTTCTTCCTTTGGTAAGCTTTGAAGTGAAAGAATGGAATGGGAATCAAGTCATTCATCTTCCAATCAAAATTTTATTGCTAAAGCCCAAATCAAAAGACAAATTTATGAGGTTAATCTTTAAAAAAAATTCAACTAGTGGGAAAATCTATGTTCTTACCAGTTCAATTATACTGATTTACAAATCATTTTTTGTTTGCTTGTTTTTGTAACATTTAAAATAAGAAATATACTGCAAAAACATTTTTGACAAATTTTTAAGATGTTTGTTCCATTGAGATCTACTTAAAACCATGCACTGCATATTTTCTTTAAAGCAAATAATTGAAAGCTTTTAAAATCTTCACATTTATTGCCATATGTATTATGTCATGTTGAGTTACATCAGTCTGCACACATTCATTTTAAAATATGTGATGTGACATACTGTAAATGATTCACAGTGCTTAGGATTTTAGAGACTGTAATTGTTAAAATCGGAGTAAGAAATCATACCCAAGCTTTTTTAATGTCATTCAGAAGTATTTATAAGAAATGCAGTAGTTTCAAAGAAAGAAAGTAGTATTATAAATAAGAATAAAGTATCTTACTTGCAAAGCAAGAATTTTTTGAACTTTTGGCATTTAAATAACATGGTAATTTTTTATTACTTCTTTTATATCTCAGCTACAAGTTGAATGACTCATGATGCCATCTATCACAGTTTGTGAATGCCAATTATTTTAGAAAAACTGACTGTGTATAGTGAGGAATATATAACATGTTGTCCTCAGATTGCATAGATATAAATATTATATTTATACTACTTCTACTGTGTGTTCTGGTAGTTTAATGTACTTATGAAATAAGATGATTTGGTAAAGATGCTTTGAATGAAGCACCTTTGATAAAATAAACATAATATGCCTGAATATTACATCAGCTGTTGATTTTATTTTAAAAAACTGTGTCTCAGCAGCTCTTAGTAAAGCAAATACACATAAAAATAATAATTTAGCTGTGTCAGATATTTGGAATTATGCACACACAAGACCCATATGTTTTATCAAATCTTTTCAGACCCCATTTTCATCCAGCTTATCAACTTAGCTTTCTCAGACACGATATATTCAGTTTAGTGTTTACTACTCACTTTGTTTTCTGATCTGCTGAAGAGTGCTTTCATTGAATGTCAACAGAAAGAAGAGTAATAAGCTTATTTCACTGTTAATAAATAATCTATGTTTATATTATATTTTCTGTGATTTGACGAGAGTTAATTTAATAAAGTAGCACACTATTTATTTACACCAGTAAGAGTGAATTTAGAATACGACCCAGCATAATTTAGGACCCAAGAAATCAAAATGTGCACACTAAACATACTTGCATATACCATAGTATTTGTTAGCAGGAACATAAAGAACAAACAAACTAACAAAACAACAACAAGAACAACAATAAAGCACCTTTATTTTACACTAAATTGATATTGACAGTATAGTTTAGTTCCATTGGTTGGGGTAAGATGAGTTAGTGCTACTAAAAATAAAATCTGCTGACATTTTATGACATGGAAAAAAATTAAAAAATGCTCACATAGATCTTCAGAGGAAAATTGTTCACAATAAAAATAGTCCTTATTCACCTACTGTAAAATCACTAAATGGAAGTCTGATGAATTCTAAAAACCAGTCAGTTTTAATTTATAAAGTCAATGCAGTCAATGCAGTGATGAAGTTGCAAACATCAGTCCTCTTAAAACATCACACTTAGGAGCATATGATCTGTAGGATCTCTTGTTTTAAGTTATCCATCATAATAGAGTACCTTAACAAATTCCAATCAATCAGTTACCTCTGAACAAGGCAATGAAATTCAGTAGGGATAGCAAGAGAGTTCTAGATGACTGACGTAAAAGGTCATTCCTTTTGTACATTTGCCTCAAATTTTGCTGAGGAGCACAGATGGACAACTCCAGGCAAGTCCAGGTCCAAGCTGGAAAAATCTTTGGTTAGAAGATTTGCAGGTTAATGGCCAGGAAACAGTCTTCTGTGTGGGCTCATCTCAAGGGAGACAGTCATCCCAGAAGTGTCTGCACGTCTCTTAACCAAAATATCCAGCAATGCCATGTTGGCAGAAGGATAAAAAGGGACCTGTAACCAAGAGGGGAGGTGTCTGACATGAGATGCGTCATGGTGTGATTCCTGCCTGCTGACAGACCCTCCTGGGTAAGGCTGGCCACTCTGCTGCTGTCCCCTGTTCTTTTCCTCCTGTATTGGCCTTGGACCATTGAAATGCTGCTGGATCTTGGTGGTGACTGTTCCCACTTTACATAGTTATTGCTCCTTTGATGTCTTTCCTTTTGCCCTCTTTCCCTTTCTGATCACCCTAATTCATAATCATTGCCAGCCTCCCCTTGGTCTAGGGAGACCTTCACAGTATCACAGTAACACAGTCTGTGTGGGTTGGAAGGGACCTTAGAGATCATCGAGTCCAACCCCCGGGATTCGAGCCTCCTGTGTAGCAGAGCGGCACTTCTACCACTTGCGCCACAGGGGGGATTCGAACCCGGGCCTCCAGTGTTGCAAAGTGGCATCCTTAACCACTGCGCCACCGGAGGCACAAGACCTTGTAGAGGTCTAATTTATAGATAAATTATTTATAAATATTAGCAGAAGAATCTGATCTATTAACATTCTTGTACTAGTTTTTGTTATCCTTAACTGAATCCAGATGATGCTTAGTTTTCTACTATTCTTTTTTGTTGTCGTTTTTGTTTGTTTGTTTTTAATTTTGCAAGACTAATTATATTTCATGCAGTATAGTATATTTATTTACAGCTTTCTATGACTTCTCCTTTAAAAAAATCAATAATTTTGCCAATATTTTATTAGAAGTGTTTTGTCTTGTGCTTAACTTTGTGTCACTGGTTGCCTGTTCAAAACATGAAAGATATAAAAATCTTTAACTTCACAATCGATTATGAAAACTTTTCTTACTTTTTAGTTATTATGAAAAGATATAAGTGCATTTGAGTTCACACTTGAGTTAAAAACAAGAAAAGCAATACATTTTGTCTGCAGCATTCAAGCATAAGGCATTCACTAATGGATACTTTGACAGAGCAAGCAAAACATTCATATTTTATATTTGTTCTATTTTATAATGCATTTCTTTCATTTTTGAACAAACAATCAAAATAATTTCTTTTTATATTTTTAAGTGTGAAAGTATTCTATATTTTTAAAAGATTTTTTCTTCAAAAGATCTGAAAAGCAAATACTACTCAGAAAAATGATTACCTTATCCATACACACTATGATCTTATGTTCACGTGAAAAATACTTCAAAGAAATAAACTCAAACTGCCTGCGTATATGAAAATTATTTTCCATTGATTTGACAGTCAATTTTCCAAAATCTGGTTGCTTTTTCTAGTAATTTACCTAAACGTAGATTAATTCTTACGCCTTTGTTGGATTAGACTCTCAAGTATTAATAAATCCATTCTCTTCAATGTGAAATCTCAATTTTCTAATTCTGAAAACTGATAATTCATTATTACACTTTTAGCATTAAATAAAGGACAGAAGAATCATCATAATTTAAAACTTTAATTAGGAAACTGATAACTTAAGTGTAACTTTCTGTCTCATTTAAATTGCATCAAATTAATTGTGTGTGTTTAATTAATCAGTGTTTAACATTAGATATTAATTTTCTTAGCGATCACATGAAAGAGGGAAAGGAAGGAAAGTGGAGCCAAAGGGAAAGGAATAATATGAACATTTAGTCATTCAGGAAACAGTTTTGTCTGAAGGTGACAGAAGTAAAGACAGGAGCATAGGAGATGTACTTACTCTTGTGCCGCAAAGTAGCTATACTGATTTCAATGGTAATTTGTTCTCAGGAGTGTCTTTTCAACTGATGCCAATGTCTCTTGCCTTAAATGAACTCCTTACTCCCACTCCAACTAGTAACCTAGCTCTTATCCCCTGTCCTGCTCTCTGCTGTTTCAACCAACTGTTCCATGTGAAATAGTTTTCCTTTTTATTATATCAGATATGATACTGTTTATACACTGTCATGCTTTAAGCTATGGTATGTGTTCCAATTCCAATTCTCATTTTGATTAGGTTTTTGTTGTTGGTTTTTTTTTTTTTTTTTTTTTTTTTTGTCCTACTATCTATGTAGCATTTTCTGGTTTTCCCCTTATTACTTCACATTATTTCTAATGTAGAGATAGTGGGATTGCATCCCTGGACTTCAGGAAAGCCAACTTTGAACTCTTTGAGGTGGTATCCCAAATGTTAGAGCAATGAAAGGTAAGGGTTCTTGAGAGATCTGTCTGAGATTCAAGGACTACTTCTTCCAAGCTCACGATCAGTTCATCCCTAACAGCAAGAAGTAGAACAATGGTGGCAGGATATCTGCATGAATGAACAAGGAGATCATGGAAAATCTCAAACGAAGAAGAAAAATTTGTGAAATGTGAAATAAAACTCTTGCAACTTGGTAGAAATATAGAAATGTTTCCAGAGCATGCAGAGGATGCAACAATGAAGACTAATTCCTACTCCGAATTAAAGCTGGCAAAGGAAGACAATGGAAATAAGAAAGATTTATTGAAGCATGTCAGTAGCAAAATGAAGACTAAGGAAAATGGGGGCGTGCTGCGAAGGAGTCATATGTCCTGATAATTAAATACATAGAGAGAGTGGAATTACTGAACATCATCTTTGCTTTAATCTTTGCTGTTAAGACACAGCCTTAGGAATTGACACCTGAGGTCAGGCAGGACAGTGTTCTGAGCACCTGATGGAGCTGTGGGCATCCCTGTTCATTGTGGGGGATTGGACTACATCCTATTAAGGGTCCCTTCCAACTCAAATAATCCTATAATCCTATAAACTCTATAATTCCAGACTGTGTAGTTAAGAAAGAGTCTGGGGAAAGAAAGACTTCCCATTGGCTGAGGAGGAACTCGTCAGAGATTTTCTCAGAAAACTCAACACAGACAAATCTATGAGCCTCAACTGAATGTGCTCATGAGTGTTGAGGCAGTTGGAAAGGAGCAGGCAGAAGTGATTGCAGAACAACTCTCTATGATATAGAAAGGTCACAGAGATGTTCCTGAAGATTACAGAAAAGCCAGTGTCCCTCATGTCTTCAAAATGACCAAGGAGGACCGAGGAAACTACAGGCCAGTCAGCCTCAATTCAGTCCCTGGGGAGGTGATGGAATTACTTATTCAGGATCTCATTTCCAAGAAAGTGAAAGAAAATAAGTTTATTAGGAGTAAATATGCATTCATCAACAGGACATGCTTAACCAATCTGGTAGTGTTCGAGGATGCCGCGACAGGATGGGTAAATGAGAGGCCAGCAGTGGATGTTGTCTACCTTTACTTCAGTAAGGTTTTTAACACTATCTCCCATAACATCCTCAAGGGTAAGCTCGGAAAATAAAGAAACTCAGAAACTAAATTTGCAGTTGACCTATTGTGTGATACAGGTCACATTTTTCATACTCTCTGAACCTGATTTTTCTTACCAGCTTAAAAAAATTGCACTTTCTTTAATTAGGACAAACTTCAAATATTAAAAACAAAGTAAAAATAAAAGTCAGTGAACTGAAGAGATTTTAGAATTAAGCAACATTACATTTGCTTTATCTAATATTGGAATCATAAAGCAAGTAGAAAAAATCCTTAATGAAAGGAACAAATCAACTTTTGTACAATTATTACTCAATTATTAAACAACTTGTTACACAGGTATAAGAATATTGTAGTATTTTAACTTGCAGACTTGTTTCAAATATATATTTTGTATTACTGTAAAGCCATAGACAGGCACAAAGCATTTTGCATGAATGTTTGAGCCTTATGCACTTCAACAAGGGCAAGTGTAGAGTCAAACTTCTGGGTAGAAATAACCACGTGCATTAGTGCTGGTTAGGAGATGACCTGCTGGAAGTAAGCTCTGCAGAGAAGGACCTGGGTATCCTGGTGGCCAACAGGTTGACTATGAATCAGTAGCGTGCCCTTGTGGTATCCTGGCTGAATTAAAAAGAGCACGATCAGCAGCTCATAGTATTTTATGCTGTCCCACTATTCTCCCCTGATGAGGCTACATCTGGAGTACTGTTGCCATCTCTGGGCTCCTCAGTTCAGGAAAGACAGGGAACTTTCAGAGGGAGTCCAGTGGAAGGCTACAAAAATGGTTAGGGACATGGAAAATCTGTCTTTGGAATTTAGCCATTTGTAAGTGTCTAAAGGGCAGGTGTCAAGAGAATGTGTCAGAATCTTTTCTGTGGTGTGTAAGCAGCAGGACAAAAAGCAACATACACAAACTGAAACAACAAAAGTTCTATATGAACATGAGGAAAAATTTCCTTGAGTGTTACTGAGTGTTGGACCAAGCTCTCCAGAGCTGTCTCATTCTCTGGAGGTACCCCAAACCAGTCTGGACACTTTCTTATGTAACACACTCTAGGGAACCTAGTTTAGCTAGATGATCTGCAGTGGTCTCTTCCAAGACCCTACAAATCCATGATTTGGCTGCAAGGAGTACAGTTTCTTTTTGACCCATATTTTACAGGAATTATCATTAATTTCATGTCTACATACCATCTCTAGAACATAGAATACAGTTGTGCCACTGAAGGAATGTTAACTGCATCCAATATAAATTGAAAACTAATATAACTTGGAAAAAAAAAAGAAAAAAAAAAAAGGCGAAAAAATTGTGCCAACGTTAGCACTTTGTGCTGAAGTTTAAGGCTTATTTCTTTCCTGTAGTTTCTCCTTTAGATTTCTTTTTTCAGACTCTAGTATACATGTTATACCTTTTCTACTCATATCTATCAAAACCAATGATTCATGTTGAATGTGCAGTCACCCAAGTAGACACTGCTACGAACCCTGTGACTGCGTAATAAATTCTAGATGACATTACATGTAGGTGAGAGATATGAGATGAACATAGATGAAATAATTTGAATTTCCTATTTAAAACAATGGATTCTAACTTTTAAACACTTAGCAGGGAAATACGTTTTTAAATTTATAATAAGGAAAATGTTGGTAGTAATAAAACAAACAACAACAAAAAAAAAAAAAAAGAAAAAGAATTTAATACTAGAAAATATCTATGGAGTAATAGTGAGAATATCTTTAGGCCACTGTGTGAAACTTTCATATATTTCATTTGAAAATAATTAATAATTCTGGCCTTTATTGAAAAGTAAATAATTATACTTGGAAGATAGTTTAAAGAAGAAAAATGAAGATTCTAAAAATTGTGAGACTTCCTCTGTGATAAGATCTGTGTGACAAGAACTACTAAGTGAGCTTTAGTCTTGAAGTGTTCTGCACAGAAGTATGGATCATGAAGGAAGTTGGTTGGGTACTTTCTCTTCTAAGGAAAAAATAAAAAACTTTTTGATTCAGGCTATGCCCCCACTCCTCTTCCCTCCCACCAACCTGTCACCTGTCCCCCTAAAAATATAGTAATTTTTAATCAAAATCTTGTTGAAAAGCATGCACAGTAAAGATTCTTCATACTGTAACTGGTAATAGACTTCTGCAACTGCTTATGGAATATTATACATACAAAGTATTTGCAGTTTCTAAGATGCAGGTTATGTAAGTCATGGAAAATAAATCAATTTGGCATTCGCACATAATGAAAACAAACAAACAAACGAAAAAAAACAACAAACCAACATGCAATTAATTGAAGGCTAAGAAAATCTTAGGAAGAAAATTAATGTATACATGCTCTGTTTCTGCCATCTCCTAACTATATTTTTCGTGGCCATTTTAGGGGCTAATCTGTTGCAGTGTGACCACCTTGATCTGAAAATAATACATTTCAATGATGAAAGAATGAATTCCCTACATTGACTAGGGAACTGTTTTTAACTGCGCATTTGAGGTATGGAATAACATGAATTTCTTGGACAGTCTTTGAATCTGTCTTGAAAAAAAGAGGCGGAATAGACCTAAAGAGATTTTCTCCTTGGTAGAAGATGCTCTTGGTAGATAAGCTTAAGTAACACATACGTCAGCCAGAAGTAAATTTAAATCAGTTAGAAGAATTACCTTGAAAAGAGGTCCATTGCCATATGGGATTTGCAGTGCTCTTGGGACTTCTTAGTTAATGAAAAATTCATGTCCTAGAGAAGACAAAGTTCAGGAGGCAGTCCCTGGCTTTTATTTATTTATTTATTTGTTTGTTTATTTATTTATTTTCCCTTGACCCCAAAATAGGTCTATTAAATTCAGTTTCACACCCATTCCAGAGCAAGGCATAAGCTCACAGCTGTAGCAAGATACTCTAGCTACCATGCAACAGCCACCTTTGCCAGTAAAATGGTACATTTCATAATATTTTAGAACTTGTTCTATTGAAATAAGACAAACATTTCATTTGCTGCTGTTTGAATTATTACAGAAATATATATATATATATATATATGGCATTAATTAACCAGAAATTAACTGATTGACCTTAATTATGCTGAAACAGGATGCCAGTGCTTCAAGATTTTACCCTGTCATGAATTTATATCATAAATGCCTGGAAAATAAAGTTTTAATAAAGCTGTGGGCACAGTCTTATATGTTAGATTAGCTATAATGCAAAATCTTTTTGTTTTGTTATTATTTTTTTATGTTCTTTCATAGTTCTATTAAAAAACCCAGAGGAAATTACTAATGCTTGATGGATTGTGCAGAGGTAAAAAACAAGTTCTGTTAAGTAGTGTTCTGAGCAGACACAATGAATCTTCCCAAATTTTCCTTTTGTCTAGTTCTGTGTTTATCTTGCAACATTCCACAAAAAAAACTTCTCAAATGTACCAGTTTTGCTTCTCAGATACAGTCCTTCTCACTGAACAGAAACTCCATATTCAACAGTGCTTGGGACTATAACAGCAGGTGTGTTTGTCAAGACATACTTGCTGCACAATCTTAAGTAAAACAGCAGCAAAGTGAATGTAAAATACTAAAAGTTTTATGACTGCAAAAATATTTATTCTTGCAAAATCTTTGCTCTTTTTCCAACATTTTTGATAAACAGTGTGAACACAAACCTATTTTATTTTCAGATGTTGTTTCCAGCAACTTAATATGTTCTATTCTTATAAGTTATATATTCTGCAAGAATGAATCAAACATGCTTTTGAAAAGGAAATGTATTGAATCAGAGAAGAAAAATTTAAAAATTAAAAATAAAATAAATAAATAAATAAATAAATAATAAAGGGAAGAAGGGACAAATATGCACTACCAGATTTTTTGTGAATGTATAATTGAATGCAATCAACATTTTTATTTTTGAATATTCGATCTTCCTTTCTGCCTGTGTAGCAAAGTGTGTGAGTAGGGTTAAAAAAAAACAACAACAACAACAAATAAACTGCAGTATAAATCTAAATTTCTGTTTGGAACTTTCCCTTTGGTAGTTTGATGCGCTTATGAAGAATCAGACCTTTTTGTTTTTTCATATGTAGAACCAGTTAAGTGTATCTGGCATAGCCAAAAAAAAGAAAAAAAAAGGGCACACAGACCAAATATTAAGTACAGTCATTCTCAGTGAATTCCTACAAGTACAGCAAGTATCACACAACTGTAAATAAATAAATAAATATGTAAATTAAGGTTGAAGAATTGTGTTGTATTTTTGAATTTTGAGTTTCAATGATTTAGCCAACTGTTCCATGACAGAAAGAAATTAAGTCTGCATACTGCTGCTGGAACTTATCAATATTTAAGTGACACTGACAAGACAAAGGCAGATTGTATGAAAGAAGATTTGTTATGAATACATTGGTTTCTACCTGCAGAGTCTTTCATATTTATCATTGATTTTTAGTGTCCTGTTCTAACGTGTTCATGTCTTATTAACAAATTAGGACAAGATCATCAAATATTCTTCTTTGACAGAATAACTGGTTTAGCAGACAACAGTGGAACAATGGAATTGATTTTTACAAAGCTCTTATAGTGGCTAAGACAACATTCTCAAAACCCAAGCAAAGGAAAGACAAATACCTCAGAGACACCTATATTACTAATTGAAAATAATGCTGAATGACATTATGTAAGCATTTTGATTGGTTAATATGTACGTTTTCTGGTCTGAATGCAGTTTTGTTCAATACATTAATTTCTGTTAGCTTGTAGAATTTAGGTAACATTTTAAAAATTGCTGATATAAACAAATTTAATGAAATCAAGTTGAAGTGTTTGCAAACACATTACAGAATTTTTGAAGTTTACAAGATAAAGGTGACATCACTTGACACTAGTATTGTGCTAAACTCAAGTAAATGATTAAGTAACACTACAGGTTGAAAGATTTAGAGAATGACAGCCATCCATATATTAAGCTAGAGAAGTTGATTCTTATGAAAAATGATGTCATTTAGGAAACCATGTGCTTCAAATGAAGATTATATTTTTTCTATTTTAAGTTTCAGTTTTCAAACAAACTCATTGTCCAAATAGAAGACAACAAATGATAGCGATAGCAACAATAAGAATATTTGTAATTTTTCTTAGGAGGAAAGATCAAACACTGGTTTGGCTTTACTTAGCAGTCTACACAATAACTAGATGTCCTTATTCTGCTGGAGAAAAAAAAAAAAAAAAAAAAGTTAAATGTTGGGAAAAAATCTACATAATAAAGGCAGTAAATAACAGGAAGATAATGACAAATAGATCATAGATCACAGATTCATACATGTTTAAAATATTGAATGAATATTCATCTCTGGTTATATTTACAGTCAAGTTATATATCATCTTCAGTTAAAGAGGATCTAGTGATCATTTGTATCAAATGTATTTCATAATACATTTCTATATCCTTCTTGTGTGATTTTATGATCAACTTTAATAAATATTAAAAAATGTCTCAGGTCTCTCGAGTTGCTGAATATGCTAAATATGCTAAATTCATTAGGAAATATACTATAACATTATTATGATAATATATAAATGTAGAACTAGTTCATGAACATTATTTTCATGGTATATCTGGATATCAAGGGGAAAAAAAAAAGACTATACAATTATTATTTTAATTTTAATTACATTGTAAATTTGCATTAACTAATATGTTAGTGTGATCAATGTTATAATAATCTAAGGATGGTCTCCAAGATGTTCTCCTCAATCACATTTTTGGTGCTTCTAGATGAGAGGGGATATATTTATTTGGTTCATAGAGATCTGGAAAATTTTACATTGCGTTTAGACATGCACAATTTCAATAATATTTTCTCAGGAAAGTTTTTCATATTTTTGTTATGTTATGCCAAAACACGGATTTCTTTTTTTCCACATTGTATGTATTTTTACAAGATGAATTAGAAATATTTCAGATAGGAGAGAATGCAGGGAAATACTACCACATGATTTCCCTCATAGTATTTTCTTCCCAATTTAGTTACTTCTGAACTATTTTAGAATGAATACATTGAGCCCGATGAATCCTGATCCAAGTTAACCTCTAATGCTAGATGCTAGATTTCCAGAAATCTTTAATCCTTGCTTCCTCTAATCCAAATGCTGAGAAATTCCCAAGAAATCCAGAACATTACTATATATGAGGCTTCACAGCAACCACTTTGTTCCCTGATTTTTCTGAGCAGACACAGTAAAAAGCATTTTAAGCAAGGCCATGGTATTCGGGGCAGGTAAGATTCATGCCAAATTTGCGCAATAGAATTACTTGGATTGAAACAGATCATTTGTCCTTGTTCTGTTGCTATCAGACCATTGTTTCAAGATATGTTTGGGTCTAAGAGACAGGATGTCTCAGGAGCAGAGGCAAGCAAGCATATACTCAAGGCAGCACTGAGGGTTACAAGTCTAATTTTACACACATACACACACACAGGCATCCACTTAGATAACCCTAGTAATCAGCAAGCAGAAACTCCCCTAGCAAGTGCAATATTGCTTAATGACCATTGAGAGACAGACTGAGTAGGAGAAGGAGAAGGAATATGCCAGCAATGGATTCAATAGGTAGTGTCAGCAGGGCATCCCCTGCTTCAAAGTGCATTTTTCCTCTCCAAACTCACTACAGCCTCCCTTCCACTTTTATTCTCTCCTGCAGGGCTGCAGGGCTTTTTCCACTTGTGTGGAAAATACATGATACAGAGCCCAAGCTGAACACCTCTGCAAACAAGTTCATCTTTGTGTCTCTTCTCTGGACCTGATCAAGTAGCTTCTCAAACTTCCTGTACTAGGGACCCCAGGCCTGGACTACTCCAGATGAAGCCTCACCATAGCAGAGAAGAGAGAAATAATCATCTCCCTTGCCCTAATGCAGCCTAAGATACAGTTGTCCTTTGGGGATGCAAACACAAATTGCTAGCTCATGTCAAGTTTTCTGTGTCAAGTGTGTTACAGTTACTGTGAATGAAGTCATTTCCTGATCATTTTTGAACTTGTTTGATTTGTGTTGTATTTTGATCTTGATTAATTCATTAAACTTCAATTTCAAATAAAATCTAAATATATCCAAATTAGTGTGTCACATACCTTTATTTTACAAGACTAGGAAAGTATTTGCAAAAACTATACAGACTACAAATACTGAATAGTCATCTTATAGGACAAATTAAAAAAAAAAAGCAAACTCATTTATAGTGAAAGTAGTTCAGTTATATTATATTTTATCAGTTCTTTAAAAATGGCACTTTTATTTTTATTTTTATTTTTTAATATCTTCATAGTTGACGAAGCTGTGAAAGGCAGATCACAGTTAATGCTGAGTTATAACAATTCCTGAAGAAGTGAAAAATAATTTGTATGAATGCTGACACAACAGATTTACACAGAGTAAAATACGGTTTAACTGATACTCAGCTAAAAAATAAAATCGATTTTCTTAAAAGCAAGATTAAAATTATATATAAGAATGCACAGACTACAATTCAGTTAACTACAGATGATGCTCTTATTCTTCATAAAATATTTATCCTGTAAACTGTAATGCTATCACAAAAATGGATAAGCATGAGGCTGCTGTTTCTTTTTTTCCAAATAATTATACACAATTATTTGTAGTTATTTTGTTTACAAAGACAGTTCGATAAATGTGAAATTATTTTTACTAGACTCATGTATCCAATTAAACACGTAACTGTTTACCTGACTATTTTATTCATATTTTATTGACTTTAATGTTTTTAAAAGTATGATTCACTTACATCAACCATTAAATGTTAGGTGATAAAGCAGTCAGAAGAGCATTACTAAGATTAGCTGAATTTGGATTGACCTCAAACTGGCACTCATGGATTGCCTATAATTTCTGTGTGTTTGTTTAAACACATAAATACATTTCTATCCAACATAGAAAATCCATCCTAGTTGTCAAACATCTTAAATACATATCAGTAAACAAGTCATACAATAACATAGGTACATTTTCATTTTCTTCTGGGTACAGGGCAATTGTACTTTGGATCTGCAAACAGCTTTTCTTCTGACTGATGTCACTACTATTTAGCCCTCCGAGGTGAGCATTTATTGATTTTGCTTTTACTTTGATTGGATCTTACCTACTCCAGTGCTTCAGTAAATTGAAACCTTCTGCAGTTCGTGGAAGAAATCTGTGAGCAAGGCTGTGAGAAAATGTACATTGACCTCAATTTGTTTCAGACTATACTGGTAAAAAACTTTGCCAACAGGTTGCAGAAATGACCTCAGATAGCAATATAAAAAAAAAAAAATCAAGCCTCATCTTTTCAGTCAGCTTTTAACAGAAGCAGATATAATCATTCTCAAAATACAAATTATTGTACTATTGTCCTGTATTCTGTAAGAATGAAGCTTGGTCTCTGTCTATTTCAAATGTGCATCTCCTTGTGATACATCTGTGGGAGGAAATACATGAGTCCTCTTAATTTATGCTTAAGCAGCCTCAAAATAAGAAAACCTACCTTTAATTATTTCTTCAAGACTGAATTATGTAATTAATGCAGTAACAAAACATGGGATATCTTTTGAAAGTCACTTTTGGATGAAAAAAAGCAAATATATTTAAAATTAGGAAAAAAAAAATAGATCTAGCATTTTAATTATGAATTTTCATTGACAATTACAACATTATTTTGCTACTGTAAGCTGTACTCCAAAAGTAATATAGTTCTGAGCTGGATAGACACAGATTATCCCTATTAACTTTGCAGGGGCTGTTCCACCTATTCATTCGACTATGACTGTTGCAGGTGTTTACTTTTTGATGTAACCGCCAATTAATCCAACTTATCCCAACTTATCCTAAATCCCACACAGATGCGTACACCCACTACGCAAAACCCGATGCAAGCATGAGAACCTTTTATATCAAACCTGAGTTTTGATCCTGGGTGCGCTCAAAGAGACTAGGGAGGAGAAACAAGTCAAGATGGTTGTGTAATTTGGTCGGGGCTGTCAAAGCACCTTACTGAGGGACGTAACTTATAGGGTTACCAGATTAAGGCACAGTAGTAGGAAAATTCAAATTCTTATGGTTTTCTCTCTGTCTCAGTGAGAATGAAAACTTAAATAATAATAAATTAATCCTTGCTTCCAGCTCAAGGTGCATTAAATTATTAACCATTTAATAATTATAATAATAATTTTCCTATTTTGCATGTTTTGTTGCTGCCTAGTAATATATCACAGAACTAAAATCAAATGTGGCAACGAGCACAAAATGGAGTACAGGAAGTTCCATATGAACACGAGAAAAAGCTTTTTCACTTTGAGGGTGATAGAGCATTCAAACACACTAACCAGAGAGGTTGTGAAGTTTCCTTCTCTGGAGACATTCAAGACCCTATGGATACTTTCCTGTGTTATTCTAGGGAGCCTGCTTAATCAGGAGAGCTGAACTTGCTGATCTCCTAGGTTCCTTCCAGACTCTACAATTCTGTGATTCTATGAAATATATATACACATATTATAGAAATAAGAATAAATAAATTCTGCATTATGCATTCAATTGCTTTTCCAGAAAATATATATTAAAGGATAGAGAATCCTTTCGGAATAACATCTAATACTATACATTTTAGTGCTTTCTCAATTCAGTCTTCAAAAAAACAAAAGCAAACATTTTCTCATTCTTCACATCAGGTTGCTCTGTCAGTCTTTACAGATGAATTATCAAACGAAAATAAATGTGCTTAGAGCAGTCAAATTGTAGCTGTATATAAAGGCGGGAAATCCAACTTGATCACTAGAATGTTACAAATACTTTAAATAGTAGTATTTCAGTTCTGAACACAAATACCTTGCCTGACTTTAAGAAGTTAATACTTTATTCTTAAAATCTATTAATATGCGGCAAAGTTTTTGTTTGTTTGCTATTTTTACTTTGACCTCAAATGTCGCATGCTGGTATGTCAAATGAAGTAATTCTGATCATGTGAAATTGGATCATGTCTCACATGCATCAATTTGATTGATTAAACCTGACAAGACGCATCAAAATGTGACACATATGCTTCACAATCAGAAATAATGTGGCCTTCTGAAAACAACAGTGTTTGTTAATCATTTCTGAAAGATTTATTTTTTCTTGGGAATAAAAATGACCACTACTCAAAAATACAAGGAAAAAAAAAAAAAAAAAAAAACTAAATAGAAAATTTAATTAAACAGACAAGAGAAAAATAGATATTTTTGCTCCCTTTCAACAAATTCACTGGCAATTAAATTAGATGCATTTTGTATCTCATCTCAGTTTTCAACAAGGTTTTTAAATACTTTTTTATCTTATAACAAAGGATGTATCTAGGTTGCTCCAGAAGTAATGCCTCCTTTTTTTTTTTTTCTTTTTTTTTTTTTTTTCTCCTCCCTGGAAACTACAACAGGTACAAAAAGCACAATTACTCTATTTAAGAGAGCTAATTTTCAGCTACAGAACACTGTTTCTCAGCATAGTCACCACCATTAACTGTGCATTTTCATGAGAGATAAATAGTCTGCATGCTGTGCTTGTAAAAATCTATACCAGCGTTGATGCTGTCACTGCTGCCACTGCTGAAATGCACCACCCACCACCTCACTGCACACACATTCACTATTTTGTCCTCATAAACATTCAACAAGTGTTGATGAATGTCAATGAGAGCAATTTTTCCTGCATGAAGGAATTTAGTTAAATGCATCTGCTTTACACACACTTCCATGTCAAACACCATTTTGTCAGACTGTACCTCTGCTGCCATCTGTTGTTGCACAGCAACAAATTGTAATGGAATACTTGCGGGAAGGTTCTGTTTCTACTGCCATACCACCAACATCTGCCTCTGATGTTGTGGGCTAACATGATAAAATTCTGCAGGCAGCCCATTCCAGTGCCTCATCACTCACTGAGTAAAGAATTTCTTTCTAACATCTAATGTAAATTTCATATCTTTATTTTAAAGCCATTCCACTTTGTCTTACCATGATCAAATAATACAAATCTGTCCCCCTCCTAATAATAAGCTCCCTTCAAGTACTGGATTCAGTACTCCAGATGGGGCCTCACAAGGGCAGACTGAAAGAGAGCAATTGCCCTATACCCATCCTTTTTTTTTGATGCTGCACAAGATACGAATGACCTTCCATGCTACAAGTGCACACTATTAGTTTGTGTCCAGCTTTTTGTCCACCAGAACACCAAAGTTTTTGGGTTTTTTTTTTCCTCAGGGCTGCTCTCAAGGAGTTCTTCTCCTAGTCTATACACATATCTCGGATTGTCCTGATCCAAGTGGAATAACTTGCATTTGACCTTTTCGAACCTCATTAGATTCACATGGCTCTGCTTTTCAATACTGTCCAGATTCCTCTGGATGGTATCCTTTCCTTCTATTGTGCCAACCGCACTGCTCAGTTTGGCGCTGTCTGCAAACCTGCTGAGTGTACATTTGATCCCCCTGTCTATGCCACTGATAAAGAGTACTAGTCCCAAGATGGACCTCTGGTGGACACAGCTCCTGATTTGCCTCCGTCTGGACACAGAGCCATTGACAGCAACCCCTCTAGCTATGATCACCCAACTAATTCTTTATCCACCGAATAGTCCAGTCTTCAAATCCACATCTTTGCATGCTTTGCACACGTGGGTTCGTACCCCATCCTCGTCGCCAATTTTTTTGGGCACCTCCGGTGGCACAGTGGTAGGTATGCCGCTTGCAACACTGGAGAACCGGGTTTGAAACCCCCCTGTGGCGCAAGTGGTAGAAGTGCCGCTCTGCTACACAGGAGGCTTGAATCCCGGGGGTTGGACTTGATGATCTCTAAGATCCCTTCCAACCCGCACCACACTGTGATACTGTTATACTGTGATCTTTGTAATTCAGAGTTAAGGATGGGGTGCAAAATGATGCCAAAGACATTGTGCAAATCCAGATAAACAACATCAGTTGCCTTTCCTTTTTCAACTGATGCCATCACTCCAGATTGGTTAGGAGTGATTTGCCCTTGGTGAAGCTATGATGGCTGTTTCATAATCACCTCCAAAATTCACATATTTCTTAACATCTCTTCCAGGAGAATTCATTTCATGATCTTCCAAGACACAGATATGAGGCTCACCACCCTGTAATTCCAAAGGTCTTCCTTTCTCCCTTCCTTGAAAATGGGAATGCTGTTTCTGATTTTCCCATCACCAAGGATTCTGCATGACAGTCATGACTTTTCATATATGATAGATAGTATCTTGTAAACCACGTCATCTAGTTCCTTCAGGACCTTGGGGCTAATGTCATAGACTCATTGTCAGTGGCTTATGGGCTGTTTCGTCCTGGTTCCATGACTAGTGGGGTAGAGGGATTTTGCAAAGTCTGCGCCTCCAGAAAAGGGAAACAGGGGACCCCAAAATAATTAAAACCAGCAGCAATGATCTGAGGAGAAACTAATTTACTAAATATGGTATCAGAATGCAAGATAACACACTATAATACAATATAATTAGGACTGAAGTTAATAAATCAAAAATAATGAAAAAAAGACTGTTTGAAAAGCTGAAGGCCTTACAGTAATACTGAAGTGCTGTGCGCAGTTGGGATGGGGAACAGTGAGGAGAGGCAAAGGAGAAGAGAGTGGAGAGAGCAAAGAGCCCAGTGAGGTGACTTTGCCAGGAGTTATATCTCCTCTCCAACCACAAGGCCCCCTGGGGAATGTAGTTCTTCTCTTCTGGACAGGTACTCGGAACTGGAGCATTAATACTTTAATTCCCAGTGCCCTACATTATGTTATGATGTGGAATACCAATAAAAAAGGTCATAAAACCATTGCACATATACACATTCAGTCTCATGAGACTGCCATAGACTTGTTCTTTTCTTACTCTGAAAAAGATTTTGATCCCCTGATCCTTACTTAGAGGTCCAGGGACAAGAGTGGTGTGGGAAGCTTGACTGCCAGTGAAGATCAAGACAAAAAACTCATTGAGTAACTCTGGCTTTTCCATGTCTTCTAAAGCCAGTTCTACCATTCTCATTTATCGGAAGGGGTACATTCTCCTTTGCCTGTCTCTTCTGATCAATTTATCTTTAGAATCCCCTTCTGTCATTTTTTTCTCATCCCTTTCCAAGTGCAGTTCCATCCGTGCCTTGGCTTTCCTGATCTCCTCTCTGCACGTCCAGACGGCATCTGTGTTCTTCCCACATCACTCATCCCTGCTTTCACTGCCTGTACATTTCCTTCTTATCCCTCAGTTTGACCAGCATGTCTTCGCTCAGCTATGCCAGTTTCCTACCTCATCTGCTTGATTTCTTATTCTGGGGAATGGAGTGCTCCTGTGCTCTAATGGTCTCACGTTGCACCAGGGGAGGTTTAGATTCGATATCAGAAAAAACTTCTTTACAGAAAGGGTTGTTAAACACTGGAATAGGCTCATCATCCCCAAAGGTGTTTAAAAACTGTTTGGATGTGGTACTCAGGGACATGATTTAGCTGTGGGTTGTTAAGTGTTGGGTAGTATGGTGAGGCTGCAGTTGGACTTGATGATCATTACGGTCTTTTCCAACCTGAGCAATTCTATGGTTCTATGGTTCTTTAGCTCTTTCCAGGAAAGATTTCATAGCCAGGTACAAGCTGCCCAAGATATTCCTGTAGAGGACTGATGATAACTTTTTTACAAAGGTGATGGAGGAGTTAACAATGAAAAATATGTTTCTGAACCTTGTGCTAACAAATAAGTATGGACTGGCTGGAGATGTGAAATTTGAGGATAACCTTAGCTGCAGCAATCATGAGATGGATCCTGCAGGCAGGATGCAAGGCCACAATGAGAATAGCAACCCTGGACTTCACGAGAGCTAACATTGCCTCTTCAAGAACATACTTGAGGAAACCTACTGATATCATGCCCTGGAATGAAAAAAAAAAAAAAAAAAAAAAAAAAAAAGAGTACTTGTCAGTATTCAAGCACCTCATCTTCCAGGCTCAAGGTGCTCATACTTGTAAGAAGTATAGTAAAGGAGGGAAGAACACCTGCATGAATGAGTGAGGAGATCACAAGAAAACATGGAAAAAAGAAATAACTGTACAGAATGTGAGGAAGGGAACAGGTTGCATGGGAGGAATAAAGGAATGTTATCTGTGTATAAAGGGATGAGACAAGAAAGACCAAGGATCGTTTGGAATTTAATCTGGCAGGGGGTGTAAAGGACAAGAAGGGCTCTTCAAATGTATCAGGAGCAAAAGGAAGACTAGAAAGAATATAGATCTGTTACTAAGTGGAGCAGAGGCCCTGATGATGAAGAACTCTGAGAAAGCAGATTTTTTAATTACATTTTTCATTCTTTACTTATGAGACAAGCCTTCTGGAACTGTGGACCTTGGAGACCAGGGAGGAAGTCCAGAAGAAGGAATACTTTTTGTAAGTGGAAGAAACTTGAGTCAAAAATCATTTGGACAAAAAATTCCAAGAAGTCCATGGGCCTCAATGGGATGCACCCATTACTGCTAAAGGAACTGACATTATTGCTATTGCTATTATCTTTAGAAGGTCACCGGGAACAGAATAGCTGACTAAGTATTATAAGAAGACTAGTGACACTCCTGTAATCAAAAATGGCAAAAAGAAGGAACCATAAAGCTGCAGGCCCGTCAGTCTCAACTCCATCGCAGGAAAGCCCATCTTGGAAGCCATCTCTAAGCGTGTGAAGAATAAGAAAGTGGGGAATTGGAGTCAATATTTTTTTCATCAAGGAGAAATTATGCTTAACCAAACTGATAGCCTTCTATAACAGAATGAGTGGCTGAATAGATAAGAGCAGTGGATGCTGTCTACCTGGACTTCAGCAAGGCTTTTGACACTGTCTCCCATAGTATAATAATAGGCAAGCTCAGAAAATATGAGTTAAATGAGTAGACAGTGAGATGGTTTAAAGAAACAGCTGATTGACAGAGCTCAGAGTGTTGTGTTCAATACCACTCTGTTTGGTTGGATGCTTGTAGCTGGTAGTGTCCCCCAGGGGTCAGTATTGGGACCTGACTTGTTAAACTTGCTCATCAGTGATCTGAATGAAAACACTGAGTGCATCCTCGACAAGTATACTGATCATACCAAATTGGATGTAGTGGCAGATATGCCAGAGGATTGCTCTGCCATCCAGAGTGAATTTGACAGTCTGGAGAGATAGACACAACTTCACATTGTGAAGTTCAACAAGGGCGAGTGTCCTACACCTGTGGAGGAGTAACCCCGTGCACAAGTACAAGCTGGGGACTTACTGGAAAGCAGTCCTTCAGAATAGTACCTGGTGGACCACGAGCCAGTAGTGTGCCCTTGTGTCCAAGAAGGCCAATGATATCCTACAATGCATTAAAAAGAATGTGGCCAGTATCTCCTGGGAGGTTCTCCTCCCCTCCTACTCTGCCCTGTTGAAGCCATATCTGGAACATTCATTTCTGTATTCTCAGTTCAAGAAAGACAGGAAGCTCCTAGAATTAGTTCAGTGAAATGCTACAAAGATGATTGAGGAGCTGGAATATCTTTCTTATGAGGACAGGCTGAGAGAGGTGTCCTGTTTATCCTGGAGAAGATTGAAAGGAGATCTTATTCATATATACAAATATTTGAAGGGTGGGTGCCAAGAGGATGGGGTCAGTGTCCTTTTGGTGATTCCCAGTGTCAAGAGAAGAGGAAATGCACACAAACTGGAGCACAGGAAGTTCCATCTGAATATGAGAAAAAAAAAACTTTTTACTTTGAGGATGACATAGCACTGGAAAAAGCTGATCAGAGAAGCTGAAGAGTCAGTTCTCTGGAGATATTAAAAATCTGCTTGGATGTTTTCTTGTGCAGTCTACTCTAGGGAACCTGCTTTAGCAGGAGTATCGGACTGGATGATCTTCAGAAGTCCCTTACAACTCCTACTATTCTGTGATTGTGTGAAGCAACAGAGAAGAACCAGCATGGATTGATTGCTTTACACTTTCCCTATCCCCCCGTGCCTTTCAAGGGAACAAGGGAGTAAAGTTGAGCCTGAGGAAGAGGGGAGGAAAATTATGCATTTAATATTTGACTCTTTTTTTACTCTTTTTTTTTTTTTTAATTTTTTTTTCCACATTATGTGAATTGGTAATTGATTTTTAATTTTAATAATCAATAAATTATTTTTTTTCCACATTGAATCTTTTTTTGCCTATGACGGTAATGAGTAAGCAATTTCCCCATCTTCACCTCAATCCAAGAAATTTTTCCCTCTGGCTCTTCCTCTTTTCTCCCCACCTTGTTCTGAGAGTGGCATGGCATCAAGTGAATGGAAGGGAGTTTGACTTAGCAGAGAGTAATCCACTTCTACAGAACTAGCCAGTGAGAATTTTCAAGAGTAATTTACTGTACTACGCTCAAGATCATGGCTCATCTAAACACCTTATGATGCTTCAGGTTCTATTAGGACTATGAGCTTTGCTTTCCCCTACATGGGTTACAAGACATGCGGAGTGCTATTTGTATGTCACTAAGTGTATCAGAAATATTTTTATGTGCACTCTTGTATTTAGAAACTGATCCCTGAAAATACAAAATGTATAAGGGTTAGAAACAACATCATCTAATGATAAACAAAGTAAAATTGAATGTTTTCTATGATGTGATTTTAAAATATATTTTTATCTCCCTGTAGCAACTTAGAAGTAAGTAGCTCTTCACAGAAAGAGTGATACAGGATGGCAGTGATAAACAGATTTGGGTCAGAAAATTCTGCAATTGCAATTTCAGTAATATTCAGGTGGATTATATCTGACCATGTTTAAAAATGTAGAACATAATTTTAAATTCTTGTCTAGATTTTATGGTCAATACAGAAGAACATAATGAAACAAATTACTTCCTAGAGAGTAGATAAATGCATTATCAAAAGTCAATACTAGATAAAATGTAAAATCCTTTCCCCTGCACAACACATTGTAATGGTACACTTGGATATTAAGTAATATATGGCTAAAAATGTGTGAAGATCTACGAAGACAGAAACAGTGGATTTAAAATATTGTTTGCATGAGGAAGCCAACCGTATTATGGAAAGGTTTGATCTCTCATGTAACTTTTTGATTTTGTTAAGCTTTCTATGTGAGCTGACTCACTCAAGGAGGTGAATACTTACTTATCTTTTCAATATCCATGTAAAGTAAGAGAAGGTAAATTAAATAGATGAAAATTAAGCTTAAAGCAGGAGTACATAACATAGTATTTGAGGAGTTGGGGGTTAAAAGTAAGTTGCAATATAAGATGAGAAGAAAAGTGTATTAGTACAGAAGTAAACATATAACTTGGAAGGAAACAAGCAGCCAAATTGGTGAGCTAATGTTGGCAAATGTTTAGAGAAAACTGAACAGGCTACAACAGATATTGATGTACAAATTATAGGCCAAGATTAGTTCAATTAATAAACGGGAAAAGGAAGAAATTAATGAAGGTCTCAAGTAGTTGATCTTCTGCTTGAAAGGAACCTGCTTTAAAATATCCTCTCAGTGAGGAGAGGAAAAAAAAAATAACGAAAAAATGTCAAGAATAATTTTGGCAATTAGAAAGTAATGAAGATCTTATAAAGGCATCTATTGATAAACAGCCAGAAAAGAAGAAATTTGTTAACTGAAATCCATGCAAATAAGCTAGTCAGCCAAGGACTTCTTGATTCAGTAAAACACTTAGTATGTACCTGTTTCTAAACAAGTGAACATTTTCAAGGATGGCAATAGCATTGCAAAACCTATACAATTAAACTAAGCAGACATGTAATTATCTTGCTAAATCAAGGTTTTTATAAGGTCAGAACAAGTATTCCTATTTTTAAAAGCATCTATATTACTGTCTAGAAATATATGAGAGAAATATGTCCATCTGGTGGACAAAGGAAAGGCTGTTGATGTAGTCTACCTGGACTTTAGGAAAGCCATTGACACTGTCTCCCACAGTATTCTATTGCAGAAGCTGATAGCCCGTGGCTTGGACATGTACACTCTTGGCTAAATAAGGAACTAGCAGGAGGGCCAGGTCCAGAGAGTGGTGGTAAAGGAAGTAAAATCCAACTTGCGACCAGTCACGAGTGATGCTCCCCAGGGGTCAGAGCTGGGGCTCGTCCTCCTCAATATCTTTATTGTTGACCTGGATGAGGGCATTGAATGCACCCTCAGTGAGTTTGCAGATGACACCAAGTTGGCTGGAAGTGACGATCTGCCTGGGGTAGTGAGCCCCTATGGAGGGATCTGGACAGGCTGGAGAGCTGGGCTGAAGCCAATGGGATGAGGTTCAACAAGACCTGGGGGTATTTATTGATGCTGGGCTGAACTTGAGCCAGCAGTGTGTCCAGGTGGCCAAGGAGGGCAATGGAATCCTGTCCTGAATCAGAAACAGTGTTGCCAGAAGGAAAAGGGAAGAGATGAGGCTGCACCTTAAGTACTGCAACCAGTTTTGGGCCCCTCACTGTGAGAAAGACATTGAGTCCCTGGAGCATGTTCAAAGAAGGGCAACAAAACTGGTGGGGGTGGGAGCCCAGGCCTTATGAAGAGCATATGAAGGAGCTGGCATTGTTCAGTCTGGAGGAGGATCAGGGGAGACCTTATTGCTCTCCATAACTTCCTGAAGGGAGGCTGTTGTGAGCGAGGGATCAGCCTCTTCTCTTGGGTAACTGGTGATAGGACTAGAGGGAATGGCTTCAAGCTGCACCAGAGGAGATTTAGGCTGAACATTAGGAAATTCTACTTTTCTGGAAGGGAGTGGAACAGGCTGCCCAGGGAGGTGGTGGAATCACCGACCCTAGAGGTGTTCAAGGAAAGTCTGGATGTTGTGTTGAGGGATGTGGTTTAGTGAGAACTATTGGTGATTGGTGGATGGTTGGACTGGATGATCTTGCAGGTCTTTTCCAATGTTGGTGATTCTGTGGTTCTGTGATTCTGTGTGTGGCCAACAAGTCAAAGGAAGCTCTCCACTTGCTCTGGTCTTCCCTGATGAGTCCATATCTTTGAGTACTCTGTCCAGTTCTGGACTACCCAGTTCAAGAAAGACAGGAAAATACAGAGTGTGTCTGACAGAGGACCAGAAGAATGAGTAAGAGTGTGCCCCGGTGGCGCAGTGGTAGGAATGCCACCTTGCAACACTGGGGCCCAGGGTTTGAATCCCCCCCTTTGGTGCAAGTGGTAGAAGTGCCGCTCTTCTACACAGGGGCTCGAATCCCGGGGGTTGGGCTCGATGATCTCTAAGGTCCCTTCCAACCCGCACTAGACTATGAGACTATGAGATAAGAGCATATCCCTTATGAGGAAAAACTGAAGAATGGAGAAGGAAGAGGGAGGATATTATCAATGCTTATAAATACCTAATATGAGAAGGAGTTAAGAGAACAGGGCCTCCTTTCAGTGATGTAGTGACAGGAAAAAAGGGAAGTGAGAGCAAATTAGAAGATAGGAAGATGTACAAAAACATGAGGAAAAACTTAGAGGATTACAGAGTACTGGAACAAGCCACACGGAGAAGCTGTGGGATCTCCTTCTCAGGAGATGTTCAAGACCCATCTGGATGCTTTCCTTTAACTTTAAAGGAAACACTTTAACACTTTATTCCCAGTGCACTACATGATGTTTTGATGCGGAATACCAGTAACCAAAAATCATCAAACCATGACACCTACTGTAGGGGACCTATTTTAGGTCTCTTCTTCTCCAGAGTTCCCTTCCAACCTCTATGATTCTGTGATTCTGTGATTTGGAGGAGGCTGAGTTAATCCTTTGGTTGTTTTGTGAAAAACTAGGTTTTTGTCAAATCTTAAAAAATGAATTAGCATGAAAAACAACAGCCCACCACCATCAGCAGAACAGCTTGTCTGAACACTGGACCGATGAAACAGCTGTGAAACATACAGACACACAAATCACTTACAAAATGCATTTGAGTAAAGGTATTATGATTCAGCAGAAGGCTTTGTAGAGATCATTATTTTAGAACACCTTCCTAATCTCTTCCTAATTCTCTTTGTCATCCTTTTAATGCTGCTAAAGATACTTGGCTCTCTTCAGCAGATAGGGAGTAATGTTTAAGCAGTGTCAGTCACAACTAGAAGGATAGGAATCTAATTTTAAAAAGGAATTATTTTCAACATATGTGTGCATAGTAGACTCATAAGAACATCTCTAGAAGTAGTTACTAAAATGAATACTTATTTTTTGAAAATGATTCAGTGAAGAAAAGATGGAATCAGAAGCTAATTAGTTTTTTTTCTCATTTTGGTTCTGACAAGTGAACCTCTCAGAAAAACACAGCAAACATTTATTTTGTGCTATAAAGTTATAGATTTTTAATCATTAACATGTGAGGTCATAAGTGCATGTTCTTGGACCACGGCCTGAAATACAGCTTTGTACCAATATTTTTCTAAGTAGCTGAAGTTGTGCTAGCCACATGATAAATTAAAAAGATATTTCAAAATTTTATAGTATTCTTTCTTTTTTCTTTTGTAACATTGACGAAGCAAGAGACCAGATCTGAATAATTTCATCAGGTGAATGGTTTATCCCCAGTAACTAGGGATTTTCAGAATTGCAAGCAGTTTATTGTCTTGTTTTCTTTCATAATGTTATATGACTAAGATACTATTTAATAATCTATAACTTTAAAAGGAAATGTGATTTGAAAAATATATATATTTGTTACAATATTAATATAATTTTTAATTTTTTTCTTTGTTTTTTTGTTGAAGTAGAGATAATAAATTATAGAAGCTTCAAAAAACAGCTGTATAATTTCTATGAATTCTATGAATTCAAGGAGAATAAAATTTATTACTTAGGTACAGAAGGTATGGAAGCTATGGACCACGAGCTACTTTCCTAGAAACTGAAATCAGAATCTTTTGGAGCATGCTTAAGTTGTGGACTTTTACTGAGTTTCTATTTGATGTATTTATTCTATATTCCTTCAAAAATCCAGCACTGTTTTCCAAAACCTTGATATTTCTCTCATCTTCATCTGGGTGCAGTCAGAATAGTGACTGAGTTCTGGGAAAAAAAAAAAAAAAAGTTTTCTCTGGCATACTGTATTAAAAAACTTTCAAATTAATTTTATAAAATTGGAAATATGCTTAATTAACTATAGGTAGTTAAAGCCCTCCTTTTTTCTTCATGCTGTATATTGATGATGTGACCTATGATGTTTTAAACTTATGTGCTAAGTTCACTATAAGGGGCTAGAAGCCTTTGGAAATAAATAAATGCCAAGGAAAATGGCAAATGGTCTGCAGTTTTTTTTATCAAACACACAGACGTCTATTTTATGTGATTGTACTAAATATCAATGCAAGGAATTAATATATTCTGTTTGTTATGAAAAACTAAAATATAGAAACTAGGTTTTTTGGGGTTTTTTTGGTTGGTTTTTTTTTTTTTTTCCTTTTATTATCAACAGATGTTTCTTCCTTTATTTACTTCCTTTCAAGTTATTTTCCTTCTCAGCATACAAAAAATACACAAAACAAGGTATGTCATTTACCTGGACCTGAGCAAGGCTTTTGACATGGTCCCCCATCACATCCTCATCTCCAAATTGGAGGGAAGTGGATTTGATGGGTGGACAACTAGATGGATAAGCAATTGGTTGAAAGGCCGCAGACAGAGGGTGGTGGTCAATGGCTCTATGTCCAGGTGGAAGCCGGTAACAAGCGGCGTCCCTCAAGGGTCTGTCTTGGGACTGGTGCTCTTTAACATCTTTATTAATGTCATCGGAACTGAGTGCACCCTCAGCAAGTTTGCTGACGACACCAAGCTGAGTGGTGCAGTCGATACGGTGGAGGGAACGGATACCATTCAGATGGGCCTCGACAGGCTGGAAAGCTGGGCTCGGGTGAACCTAATGAGGTTCAACATGGCAAAGTGCAAGGTTTTGCACTTGGGCCGGAAGAACCCCAGGCACCTGTACAGGCTGGGAGGAGTTGTTCGTGAGAGCAGCTCGGCAGAGAAAGACCTGGGGGTCCTGATGGACGAAAAACTCAACATGAGCCAGCAGTGCGCTCTGGCAGCCTGGAAAGCAAATGGGATCCTGGGCTCCATCAGGAGAGGGGTGGTCAGCAGGGATAGGGAGGTGATTGTCCCTCTCTACTCTACTCTTGTGAGGCCCCACCTGGAGTACTGTGTCCAGGTGTGGAGCCCTCAGTACAAAAAAGACATGGAGATTTTGGAAAGGGTCCAGAGGAGGGCCATGAAGATGATCAGGGGGCTGGAGCACCTCCCCTATGAGGACAGGCTGAGGGAGTTGGGTTTGTTCAGCCTAGAGAAGAGAAGGTTGTGGTGTAACCACACTGCAGCCTTTCAATACCTGAAGGGAACTTACTCCCAGGAGGGGAGTAAACTCTTCGAAAGGGCTGACAATAGCAGGACTAGGGGAGATGGTTTTAAGTTAAAAGAGGGAAAATTTAGGTTGGATGTTAGGGGGAAGTTCTTCACTAGGAGAGTGGTTAGGTCTTGGAACAGGCTGCCCAGGGAGGTTGAGGATGCCCCGTCCTAGGAGGTGTTCAAGACCAGGTTGGACATGGCCCTGGGCAACCTGATCTAGTAAAGGTGTATGTTTGGTGGCCCTGCCAGGCAGGGGGGTTGGAACTACATGATCCTTGAGGTCCCTTCCAACCCAGGTCATTCTGTGATTCTGTGATTCTGTGTAATTGAAGCCTGTTTTGAGTACTGGAAGTTTTCTGAAATGTGTTCGGTCATAGGTAGACAATACTCAGGCAGCAGCTGAATAACAATGTGTTGTGAACTGATATACTGGCAAAGATTCTAACATGATAATCAGACTGAATAAGGCAAACTTAGAGTCAGTAACAGAGTAAACAATGTGTTAGGATAATAGGGCACTGTCAGGATGGATGCCCTGCAGCTGAATCTCACTTCTATTCCTGTAAGATTTTGTAATGGAGAATTAAGCATTGTCTACCTCAGGCTTACTCAGTCAGAATTTATTTCTGCAGATTAAACTGCCGATGTGACAAATGAAGGTGCAAGGAAAAGTCTTATAAATCCTCAGTTCATGCAGGCATGAGTCCCTACACATTGAGTGGGCAGGGTCAGTGCCATTCCCTGTAGACAGCAACAGACAGAAAGAAAGGGTTATTCAGGTAAAGACTAACGATAGAATAACAGGTCCAATATTATAATGTAGGGTTACTTTTGAAAAAAAAATGAATCCCTCAAGGTTCTGCAAGGAGAAGTATTGATATACAAAACTGCTAAGTCTTTGAAAAGTATACTAGAATGGAAAAATATATGCTAAAAAGGTAACTGATAGATTCTATAAAATATAAGGCCTCACTTTTAATGAAAAGGCTAATACTAAACAGAATACAAGTAAGTAGCATACCAGAAAAAGCCACCAGAAAGGATGAAAGTCAGGTATCTTAAAATGTACTGTATGCAGCTTGCACATGCAATTCAAAAATTTCCCTCTCTGGGCAAAACATATTTTAAAATTTTCAATTTAGAAACAGTTTTATAAAGAATCTTCTTACAGCTTTGTAACCACTCTGCAATTGTAAAACAGGTAGTATTCAGTGATTCAGCTTATGACTGAAACTTTTCTATATGGCTGTCAGCAACCTAGAAATTAATAAAGATTCAGGAAAAAAAAAAAAAAAAAAGTATGGATATATGTATATATATTATCCAACATTACCTTCAGTTCTTGCAAGAAGTAACAACACCGCTTTTTAAGCAAACAGTTCCATGAAAGCTGGGACTAATTATGCATGATTTTCTGGATTTGCAATTTTGTGGTGATTAGCTTTGTGTATAGGAAGGTGTAAATTTCAGTCAAGAGACACAAACTCATTACTACAATTGGGGTAACTTTGAGAAATCTCTACCCAACCCCCTCCTGTATTTTGTTTGTTTGTTTGTTTGTTTTTGTTGTTGATTGTTTTGGTTTTTTTCTTATTGTCTGTTAATGATTGTGTCTAGTAGTGATGTTGTCAACTACACTCTGAGGTTCATTAGGCTCAGCTCTGCTAGCTGGTTGAGTGAAGTAGCTGTCTCATTCAGTTCTGCACTGGTGTCGCCTCACTGAGCATTATGTGGTTTTGGGCATCAGAAGATAAGAATGATCTAAAAGTATTAGAGGGTCTAAAGAAGAACAGCATAGGTGGATTAGAGTCTAGTCTGGTGCTAGCTACAGGGTGGCAATCTCTATGCCTGCACCAAACTAGGAGTGAGTAGGTTGTGTGTGTACACTCACTAGGAACACCATTCCATATGATACAGTGAATAGGACGCTTCTGGTCCAGGCAGAAATATCAGGTGAGTAATAATAAAGTTACAATAGTAATACAATTATTTCTGAATCTGGTAGACTTACACTTAATAACTACATTTTTAGTTAGGCGTAGTCAGTGTTAGTATCTGATTTTATCTGAAAAACTTTACATATGTTTTGTTGTTTTACTGTCAATTTTGGTTCAAAATCCCAGCTTTTAAGGAGCTCAGTTTGCTCTGAAAATGCTACAAAGAATTATGGACATGAAAATTAATAGTTGACTGGAATCTACTGTTTTAATTGAATTCAGATTCAGGAGTTCTTATAGTGTAGCTTTTTAAAAAGATTGGAGAAGTAAATTATCCCAGTCAGCATGGGTTTACAAATCACAAACCTGATTTAATTCTATGATAAGGTGACCCGTTTAGTGGATGAGGGTAAGGCTGTCATTGTGATCTACCTGGACTTCAGTAAGGCCTTTGACACTGGCCCCCGTAACATCCTTGTGGAGAAGCTGGTTGCCCATGTTTTGGATGGGTGTATGCTATGCTGGGTGAAACACTGTCTGGATGGCAGGGCCCAAAGAGTTGTGGTCAACGGAGTTGAATCCAGTTGGTGACTGGTCACAAGTGGTGTTCACCAGGGCTCGGTACTAGAGCCACTTTTATTTAACATCTTTATTAATGATCTCGATGAGGGGATTGAGTGCACCTTCAATAAGTCTGCGGACAACACCAAGTTGGGAAGGAGCATTGATCTGCTTGCGGGAAGAAAGGCACTACTGAGGGACCTGGATAGACTGGATCGGTGGGCCAAGGTAAACTGACTGAGTTTCAATAGAGCCAAGTGTCGGGTCCTACATTTTGGTCATAGCAACTTCAGGCAACCTCACAGGCTTCAGGAGGAGTGTCTGGAAGACTTCCTGATAGAGACGGACCTTGGTGTACTCATGTTATCATGTTGCAAGAGAAAGGTTGTCTTCTCTAGTCTCACTCTGAAAGTTTGAGCCTTCAGCTTAGTCAACGCTGTAATATAGCAGTCAGAATTGTTCATTATTCTGAATTCCAGGAAATCGAGATGGATCACTCCTTTATTATCCTAAAATACAGTACACATTACTTTAACTGCTAAGGACCGAGTCTTGAACCCTTTTTTGTTGGAAATTCACGACTGCTGTTTTGACTCAATTTTGGAGTGGTGACAGTGCATCTCTGCAGTAATTATGCAATCCAGGAAGATGTTGCATTCAGCATTGTAATAGTCCTAACAAACCTGCATACAGTGTTCTTTCTGCTCTTGTGTGAGCCTTAATGGGACCCATCTGGTGCAAACTGCTGTATTCCAGTGTTGCCATTATAATTTTCAGAAAACTGAAGCTAATACACATCTCCCTGCACACTTCCTTGTTTGTTATCTTCTGATTCACACAGATGAGCTGGCTGAGACACTCTTCATTTCATGGCATGACAGCTGTACATGGCCATCCAGAATGTGTCTTGTCTTTCACATCACTGTGACTGCTGCAAAAAGACAACACCCATTGCCTCACTGGGCTCACATCTACTGTTTTTTCTCCATAAATGTTCAACAAGCAACAGCAAATGCCAAAGAGTGCCATTTTTTTTTTCCACATTCATTACACACCTTTACTTCATATGCTCTTCTGTGACAGAAAGCATTTTGTCATACACTGACATTGTTATTTTCCATGTATGCTGTTAAAACTGATAAAAGAATGTTACATTCTTTTGGAGGCTGCAATACAAATTGCCAGAAATGTAAAGATATGATACTGAGCATTGTGGTACACAAAAATATACAAGTATTGTACATAACTCAAAATTAGCCATTCATGATGGCCATATCATGATCATGATAATCAGGATATCAAAAAATGTTCTGAATGCACTTCTATTATTGTAGGAGATTAATTTTTGATTGATAAATTGCCAGTGAAAACAATATCTGTCACTGTTAAACTAAAATGTAAGTTATACAAATTTTTAGAGCACATTTAGGGCAATATATTTTATATATAGGGCAATATATTTTATACACAGATAAGTCTTGGGGCAAATTCTTTTTTCGCCTCCCGCAGCTTCTAGAAAATAATAATAATAATAATAATAATAATAATAATAATAATAATAATAATAATAATAATAATAATAATAATAATAATAATAATAATAATAATAATAATAATAAAATAAAAAATTATGAGTTAGAATGAATTCAAATATTTTCCTGAAATATAAGGACTTGCATGACCAAGAATGTTCTGAGATAAAAACGAAATTTTAAAGTGCACTCAAGGGACAGAAGTATGAAAAATTGGAGGCAATTTTCACTTTCATTAATCTAAGATGGCATCTCCTATTACTGCTGTGGCTCTGCTGTTGGCTGATAGGAGGGTTGCTATATGACCTTATGAGCTAAAGTACACAAGGCAAAATGTAGCAGGTGTGATGACATTTTTCAAGCAGAGGATGCTAAAAGTTACATAGGTGGGAATCATATTTGTATTAGCAAATCAATCAGCATGTTAGTTGAAAAAGTGATTTTGGATGATGAGTATTCTTTGTTTTCAGCGGTTTGGGTGTTATGAGCACTACTCCTGTAAATTTTAAAATTCTTATTTTAAAGGCAAATTCTTATTTTGAGCATTATTTCTATGTTATAAATGTGAAATTACTTACCTTTATTCCCCTTTCACTTCCATTTCTCTAGATAAGAATTAACAGTAAAATAATGTATTTGAAATATTCCAATTTTCAGAATTCCTCAGTTCTTTATCTTTGCCCTTCTTTCTCCGTATTTTTAAGGGACAGAGAATATTTTCAACTGTTAAAAGAGAAGAAGCAATTTTAACCAGTTGAGGAACTAGAAATTTCTATAATTTTCTTTTTGTGTGTCTGCATTTAAAGTTATATATCTTTATTTATCTATCAACTCATTTATTGTCTTGTTTATTTAGAGCTTTATATCTACACACAGACACACAAAGAAAAAAATCTGTCTCCATGAAAATAAAAAGTTTAAGCATTCGAATAGAGTTTTATAAAAATACTTTTAACCTAAGTGTTGTATAAAACTAACTTCTGAAAATCCTACCCTATTTTCATTCCAGTCATAAATCCATCAAATTTCCAGGGTACAGTTGCAAACTTTATCTCTGAAGAAATGGAATAGTGTTATTTTTTTAAAGTGTTTTAAAAGATGAAAAGTTTGGTTACTTGATCAGTGTCTTTATTGTCAGAGAGAAAAAAAAAATCCATACATGTGCACAATTTTCTACTAAATAATACTAGCTAGACATCCCGTTTACTTAGACTATTAGATATGCTGGAGCATAATACAGTTTGTTGCCTTTGAGGCACCTGGTACTCTCCTATAGACTAGCCCCCACTGAAAATGGGTAGGCAGTAAAATTTGCTTTATCCCACTAGTATTTCCAGAAGGACTGAATAGATAATTATGGAATGAAAACAGTAACAATACCACGCAATCATCAAGCATGGGCTGGATGGAGTGATACTTAGGCAGTTAGAAACATTTTTGGCATTTCTCTGTCTACACTAGAAATATATGGGAGAAACTCTATCCTAATAGCTACCCTGAGCCAGATCAAGATTAAGCAGACTAGAGAAGCAAAGCTTTTGTGTAGTATCTGTTCCTGCAGAAACAGGATGTCCAAGAAGCAAAAACTGCAACGTGATGATTTGTTACAGAATGATTTCATTATTTTCTTTGAATTGTATGTACTTTGCATAATACTTGTGTATTTTTAGTTTCTCCAGATTCTTTTTAATGTCCTAACAAAAATAAAAAATAAAAATAATAATTTTAAAAAACGTCCAAAATTTTTATCTAGACAATATGACTATTGTAAACACTCCCAAGAATTGTGCTATTTTTAGATATTTTTAAATTCTGTCTTACCATTCATACATAAACAAAATGAATGCATGCAGCTGGAATGCTATTAACAGAAGACAGAATAAAAAGCAAAAATAATTCTGAGAACATAAAGCCAATTTAATTTCTCTTAAAAACCTTGAAAATAGCAATTGCACAGCTATAGCTATCTGGAGAAGCAGAAATATATTTATCACTCAGAACTCCTAGGTTTTCCTGAAAACGATAAAAACTATTTACAAGATAAATCATCAGTTCTTTCTATTACTACATTGTTATAAGTTTATATTGTCTATTGACTGAAGTGGCATGAATAATTTGAGGTAGTTTTAGAAACTGAAGAAGCACTGTAAGGGTAAAATTATCTGATGTTCTAAAATACAAGTCAAGTACCTGGAAAAGACCTTAGGGCATTTTGGAAATTCTCAACTAAGATGGAATGCGGCTGCCTACAGAAAAATAATTAAAATATGCAAAAATAAAGGGGAAAAATAAACAACTATGGCTAAAGTGGCACAGGGTTGGATTTGAAGACATCACCGATATGAGACAAATAAAGGAGAAAATAATTTGCATTTATAACAGAATCTATTGCCTTCTATCTCACATATACATGATAGTTTTCTGAAGTTTGTCAGTTTTGTGCAACAGTTTCTGGGGCAACATTACTGTTATCCTTGTAATTTAGTTTTCAAGTAATAGTTTGACCTGTATTACCTCCAAAGAAAAGCATTTTCTAATATATGTATGTTGCTCCAAAAGTAATGATTCCTATTTATTTCCATGGAAGCTACAACAAAGAGCACAATAACACTATCTAATAGAGAAAATTCTCAGTGTCAAAATACAGTTTTTCAACATAGTCACCACCATTAGCCAGTTTGTGCACATGAGCTGATACTCTTCTTTTCATGCTTTGACAGTTGTTCATGGCTGTATGGAATGTGGCTTGTCTTCCATGTCAGTGTTGCCACAGCTGAAACACAACACCTGCAGCTTCGCTGTGATAGCATTCACTGCTTGGTCTTTGTAAACATTCAGTAAGCACTGATGATTGTCAGTGGATGCCAGTTTTTCCACATGGAGGACTTCAACAGTACAGCTTTGCTTCATATTCTCTTCCATGTCAGTTGTCATTTTGTCAGACAGCTCCTGCTATTATCTGTTGCAGAACAACAAAATGTAATGTTTGCAGGAATGTTCAGTCTTTAGTGCTATGCCACCAACACTCACCTTTGATGTTATGAGACAACACAATAAAATAAGAGGCATTACTTTCAGTGCAGATCTAATAATTTAATTTCTACAACGCTGTGTCAGTAAGGAACCCACAGCTGCTCCTGAATTTTTAGGTAGTCCTTAAAGTTAAGTCAAGCTGTAAAGCACATCCTGAAATAGAAAATAATCTCAGCCCCTTCTCCTTTCAAATACATTAAAAAAGATTTTGTCTGCAGCTGAAAATGTCATTACTATCAAAGTTTTACTCTCACAGCAGAACAAGATCAGTTTCTTAGAGACACTGCAGTATGCTGGCTGCTATAAGTGCCTTTCCCTTTCCTCAAAGCTGCAAGAAACCCTTGACAAATTCACTTTACTTGCTTGTGAGTTAAAAATCAGGGATAGTGAATGCTATTGGAGACCAGTATTTAAATGTATTCCAAAAATTTAGCCTCGGGTAAGGTAGCAGACATTCTCTAGCAATCGCTGAGAAGGAGAAAATGGACCTAACTCTCATGATATAGGAGGGAAAAAAAAAAAAAAAAAAGAAAAAAAAAAGACACAAAAAAAATGGAGCAACTTTCCTTCTTTACAAATATTACTGTATGTGAGAGTGCACACACACTAAATATTCTCATTTCCCCGTTTTAGCATGGCTAAAAGCATATTCTCACTTCTAAAGGCCTAGTGAGTTATCAAGATCCACTCTGGGAGAGAAGGGTATGCACATATTTCCATGAGGTAGACATAGGTGCTCTTCCTTTACCTGCACCTATATACAGGTATAACCAAACCCTATAGTCTAATAATTTACATACTGAAGATGAAGTCACCTACAAGGCAAAACTCAAACCTAACCTGTTGACTCCCACATGTTGCTCTCCAGACTGCTACTCCACCAGCTGTGCAGCCTTAGTAAGAGTTCTGATGCCATGGGGTATATCTGGTACTGTATGACTGCTACTGCTTCCACTGCAAGGTCTTTTCTACAATTCACTCATTTGTATTTAATTTCTCTGAGGTATGTTTTTCTTTTTAACATGAACAGTTTATGGCAAACAACCTTTCATACAGTTTCAAGTATTCAATCTGTACACATTTTTTTCTAAAGAACATATGATATCCAGGACATTTTCTAAATGTGAGCTGTGAAAGCACATGACTTCATAGAATAACAGAAGAACTTTATCCTTATGAATAATACACATCAGAGATTGTATTACAGTCCTCTTCCTTTTCAGACGTTTATTTTATAGATTTTTTTTTTAATTATTATTTTTATTTTTTCTAGGAAAGTAGACTACTGGAGAAATACAGATTTTAAATGTAAGCAAAACACATATATACAAAAACAGAAAGTCACCTGTATGTTTCAGAATAATCAAAGTGATTTTTTTATATTAATTTAAAAAAGTGGAGTAGAAACTAAGAAAGGAGAGAATTAGAAAGAAATTGACCACATTTTCATATAACTCATTTAGTCATTTGGCAGGATATATAATTTACCTTACTTGTAAAATCTTACATCTTGACTGCAATTTCTTACATTTAATGCATTTTAAATTATTAAGATGTTATTATATCCTTGGTAGTGACACTTACACTTTATTATCCTTTGGGTATTCAACCACTCGATATTGTAATGTGTAATTAAGCCTGAAGAATACATACTTTGTTAATGACATTTAGAATTGCTGAACCAAGCTTGCAAGCCATTTCCTTAATGGTAAGTCCTATTTAGCGAAGAATTTAGAAAACAGTTGCATTAATTCTCTAGTTAAAATATATCTTATAGAGTATATCACTCTATTAAAAATTATTGGATTTTAAAAATATTTTTTCCTGAAACAATGTTTATTTGGATCTACACAAAGCATCCACTTTCACATTATATTAATGGAACTTCTAACAAAATAAATACTCCTTCTTGAAAGGGAAACTGTGATTAGACTGGTACTTCACACTTGTCTAGTATGTCTCTGCAGTATTTTACTGTCATCAGGACTTGTTAAATCACACATAGTGCTGTGTTAACACAAGTCTTACAGCTGAATCCTGTCTGGGCAGCTCAGAGTAGCACAAGGAGAATTTATTTATTTATTTATTTATTTGCATCCAAGTGTAAAACAGTGAAATGAGGTAAATCCAGTGTTTGGCTAATATATGATGGTAGCATCTCCAGATGCTTTTCTATGCAAGTTACCATTCTTGAAACTGCAAAAATAAATTGTTTTATTTTATTATTTATTTGAGTTGTCCATGTCCTAGAATTGAGCCTTTTTCTGTTCTTTGTTTTGTGCTTGCACCTCGCTCCAATTTATAGGGGGGAGGTAAGGCTTTTTGATATATGTATACCTGGTGTGAGATTAAGAAACAGTGGTTCAAATTTTGGTCCGATCAGTTTATTACAAGTCCTAGCCATTTAGGGAGATTGGGAAGGGAAGGTGGGCAATCAGAAAGACAGGAAATATAAGCAAGGAGTCTCTGTAGAGAGCAAAAGAGATAGTCATCACTGTGGGTCCAGTGAGGAACTTAGTAGGTCCATTGATCTCAGGAACTTGTCTGATCACCACAGGGGATGGGAGAAAGCCAGGAAGCTCCACAGCAAGCAGGCCTTGGGGGGTTCTTCCAAAGAGGTTTTCCCCTCAGGGAATTCTCCATCAAAGGAGCCTTCGGGAGTTTGTCTCCAAAATCCCCAGTTTAGTGAGGGCCTTTTATCCCTCATTTCTGTGGGTTTTCTTCTTCTTCTTTTATCTCAGTTATTGTGACATTCCTGGCCCAACAGATAAACGAGGAGGAAGTGGTGCCTCTGTTGCCGTGTACAGGCATTATTGCCTTCTACAGTAGTCAGCTCCTTCAAGCAGCACCCCTGAAAAAGACTGCTTGTCCCACTTCTACTTATCTTTGCAATCATAAGCAGAAGTACTGTGGCACAGAGGCACCCACCATTCACCCCCTAGATAACTAGCAGTTGCCAGTCATATTCTTATCACCAGAAAGGCTTCATGAAGCAAACTTTGAGACAAAAAAGAAACACATTTTTGTCTTTCACAACTTGATTATATGAATAAGATTACTATGTTGTGGTTTGTTGTGTTGTGTTGTGCTATGATGTTCTGTATTGATAGAGCTATTATTATTATTATTATTATTATTATTATTATTATTATTATTATTATTATTATTATTATTATTATTACTATTATTATTTCTAGAATGGAAATGCTTCCACTATTGCAAACGTGTTGGCTGTTTATTACAGGTCAATAGATCTTTAACTGATGCATGAAATTTATATTACTTGAAAATATAGGAATAGGAAAGCTTGAGTGAAATATGATGAAAATGTCAGACCGTCAGAATGGCTTGTCTATTCCTGTCCTCCCAGTTACTGCAGTGAGAGATATCTCTGCCTATAGTAGGGAGATTGGAACTACATATTTTAAAGGTCCCTTCCAACCCAAACCATTCTATAAATCTATGATTCTGTGAATTGTTAATTATTTAGATGAAGTTACATCAGTTACATGAGTTAAATAATTTATATGAATGTTTTATTACTAGATCTGTGATTCCTGACCTGGTAGTCATACAAAACTGTCATGGAAGCTGTACAGGAAAATACAGTTAGAAGATTCTTAGAAGGCTGAGTCACTGCTTGCATTCTAGATATTTAGATTACAAAATGCACTTCTGTTCTTGTATATATTACCTGACTTCAAGGAATGACATTTTGCCCTGAGTTAAATGGTTATGTTCACTTTACACCAAAACTGGAAAGAACTAGTACATCCAGAAGATATTCATTGCCCTGGAGGAGAACATTTACTCTACATCAAAACAAATATTCTCTGTAGTTGCATCTTTTTATCTGCAAACTATAAATGGACTTTGCAGTAGTCAGCTTACGCTTAGGTATTCATAATAGAAGAACTGGTAATGAAGTAGACATAAGGAAACAAACAGATAACTTTTTTTTTTTTTTTTTTTAATTTCCGTGCTCATATCATGTAATTGTACTTCTTGAACACTTCCAAATGTCCATATTCTTCTTGAAACTGTCCATATTCTTCTTGAAAATCCTTCATACCACCACCTTATCTTTTCAATAACAGTCATAATAAAACTTGTACTTATATTTTATGTATTTATTTAGATTTTATTTATTTATTTATTTATTTTACTTACATTCATGTTTTCTCCATTTATCCATGTAGAAGATACCTTTATGGGAATTGTATTTCACAGTAGAAATGTAATTAATATTCCATTTTTAAAGCAGGAAATTTACTACTAATAATATTTATTGTTTTTGTTAACACAGAAGAATAGAATGAAATTATTTAAGTATACATTCAAATATTATTCAAATTACAGACAGGTTGTAAGAACTGATATTCTTGTAGAGGAATATTTATACAAATGTTCAGCAGTAATATTTGAACACTGGCCATAAATTGAATAAACTGCAATGTATTCCATGGTAATGAATTCTTGATTGTGACAGAATATACTTTTGTCATTCCCTCTTCACTCAGTAGCTTCAAAGGTGGTGGGAGGTTGCCAGAAAGAGTAAATTAAATGATGAAGGAAACAGAAGAAAAAAAGAAGGGATCACACAGTCCCATTTTGAGCAGGAATCCAATATGTTAATGAAAAGAGTTAAATCTGTATAACATTATTATTTATACATATTTCTTCTATAGGCTTTCCATGGAATAAGATAAATTTACATAAAGTACTGTTAAAGAATTTTAAAACAATCATTTGGTTATATTGTTTAACAATAGTATAACTTTATGTTTAAGGAGTGATGGAATCACAACAGTGAACCAGAGGAACAATGTAAGGCAATTTATTTAACTTTCTAAAAATTATTCAACTAATTTGAAATAAAACCAGGCAACTGTAAGCTTTTTTTTCTTGTATCTGGTCAAAATCTGCCCACTTTTAGTTTGAAATCATTTCCTCTTGTCCTATCACACCCTGCTAGAAGAGCCTGTCTTGTTTTTCTTATAGTCTCCCTTTACACACTGAAAGCTGCCATCAGGTCTCCCTGTATCCTTCTTATCGTGAGAATCTCAATATTTCAGAACTCTGAGATCATTGCTTGCTACTAGAAAGGTATACATTCTAGCATTGAATGCTATATGTACATAATAAAGTTGAATTTTGAGATAGTTCGATCTGGTAAAGCATTTCTGCCTATTATTAAGAAAGCTGATTTGAGTACACATAGATTGGAATGCTATGTGAATTGTAAGCGCCAAAAATTAAACACTTCTGAACCCCATAAATGGTAATTTTAAGAAAGTTAGTTTGGAATTCTTTCAACATAAATACATTAATAAATTTGATATTATTATTAATAGCACAAAGACATTTTATAAGGTATAGGATTTATATGTATAGAAAAGATGAAAACATATGAGAGTAATTATTTATTCACATCTCCACCCTCCACTTCTTCCCCAAAGAACAAACTCACTCTTTAAAATTTCTCTCAAAGAAAAACGACTTATAATTATGCAAACACTCTTGAAGGGCTTGTATTTGAAGGATGTACGCTAATCTAAGCAGAGATATATACTATAAAGAAAAATAAGGAAGAAAAATCAGAATACATAGTATTTAATAAGCACAATTAAGTCTTACTTTAAGGATTGGAATTTCGGAACTGAACTACATTTTCAATATGTTTCGTAAAGGATTTCTTTTTGTTGAAACTGACTTATCCATTAAAATGCTCCTAAATATAAATACATATTATTTTAAATGTTTTGAATTTTGTGCAAATAATTTTGGAACCACATTATTTGATTTTATGTCATGATAAATAAGGAAAAATGTCCAGACAGGTGTTTTTTATTTAATTTTATTTTAGTATTGTTTAGTAGTAATATAGAATTTTGGATGATGAGCCTTGTGTTTATATCATAAAAGTGATCAAAATTAGCAAACTCAAAAAAAGAATAATATCAGCATGCTTCATGCCTCTTTTAAAATTAAGATGAATCTAAGTCTAATAAAGATAATAAAGATAATAATAATAATAATTAAAAAAAAAAATCATTTCCAGCTCTTGAAAGGAGTAAAAGGGAAGGTATTTTATTCATAATTACATTCTATGCTTGTAAGGTTAGATTTCATATTTTAAAAGAAGGTAAAAGTCCACTCACACATAAAAACATACTAGGGAAGGAAACTAGAAAATGTAAAAAAATCCATTTCTGCTTTATTGCAATTGCAATTAACCAAGAAAAGAAAAAGAAGTGGTCTAAGATAAGCGTTATTCTACAAAGAGAATTCATTTAAAACGTTAACAGTGCAAAATTGATCAGTATGTAATTTAAAATCCAATAGTTAATTAGTATGAAAAGAATAGCATTTTGGAAGCTTCTTGAAGTTAAAACTGGCAAAGGGAACATCGGTAAATTTCTGAAAATAAAGGCTGTAAAGACACTTTTCAGACACAACATTTACATCTGGAAGAGGCTATAGTCATTATCAAGATTTGATAAAGCACAATATTTACTACCCTTTACAGAAGTTTGGAAAAAGAAGATGGTTGTAAGATTATTGACAATAATACTGAGCTGATATTAAGTGGGGAAGAAAGTCTAAATAATATAGGTCTGACACTGATAAGAGCTTCTGTGTGTAGTGGACAGAAGAACAATGGTATTTTCATTGCTTTATTTCTGAGAGCCCTTAGTAGTTAAAAATCTGAACTGTCCTTCAAAATGTTAAAACTACTTACATGGAAAATGAGAATTTCTTTTTTTTCATCAATACCTGAAGAAAATTGGCATTATAAAGTTTGCTGTGATGTTTTTCCTTTTTTTCTTCTGTTGAGGGGACTTTATATTATTATTATTAATATTATTTTAGTGTAACGTAAAATGCAGGAATGGTATCAGTGAAAAACAAAAAAAGGAAATGCAAGTTTGTTTGGTTTTTTTTTTTCCTTTAATACACACTGTTACTACTATATAAAATGCTCACATTTTTACACTGCTGTCTTGAGGTCAAGCAAAATTACTTAGCCTGAGCCTGATCACAATGTAACTTTGGCACTGCTGCGTTTGATCCTTCTGTGCTGCCCTGAGAAGCCTAGTTATATTGAACTGCTTGCTACTGCAATACTATCAGTGATGCATGCAAACATTAATCAACTAGGAATGCATTAACCCTTTTAAACTATTTAACAAAAAGGATTATTCTGTCTTGTGAAAGGGAATATCACAGTCATAAGTTATTAATGAGTTATGAAAAGCATGAGATACATCTATGTATTCACATTCACAAAGAGTACTCGTAGCACTGGAAAGAGAGGTTAAAAGATAACATTTAAGTTTCCTCTTTCCTCTCTTCACCTATCTGCTCCTTGCTATTTTTTTTCTTCTTCTCCTATCTGCTCCTTGCTATTTTTTCTATTTTTTTCTTCCCCCCCCCCCCCCCCCATTTTTCTCTCTGTCTTAAAATGAAATTGATTGTCTTAACCTTAAGGCCAGAATCATGTCTCTGAAGAATGCAACAGATTAATATCAAATTGTTCATCTTTCTTACTGAAAAATAAAACATTGTTCATTAACACGCATTAGTGGGCAAGAGTATATTCTATATAATACTTAAAAATAACAGACAAATGTCAAATTTAGGAAAAACTTGAATTTCCTTATAAAGAGGAAAGATGCTGTTTATCTCCCTAAAGGGCTCAGGAGAATTTATATGCATTTTACAGGGTTAATGGGCACAGAGATAAAATGTTGTGGTATAGATATTCTTATGTGAAATGTGAATTGGAGTTCTGCATGCATCCAAATACATTCAGACTCAACTGATTTTGAGTAGTATAGACACAAGTGATTTGTTGCAGCTTTAGAAGTTACTGTAGAAAAAAATGTGGAACACAAAATGCTTTCTAGCGGTCAAATAATATGTTTGAATTATTTTATCAGCAAAAACATATTTAAGAACCTATAAAAGACAGTTAGATTCTTCTTCCTACATTGAATTTGTTGTATCAGAGTTGAAATAGAGAAGTCTTCATTTTATCTTGGGATGTTTTTTGTTAGTTGCTTTCAGTGAACTTATGAATGGAGACTGGGCTGGTAGTTCAAAAAAGTGTTACTTAAAGAAAATGAAATTAATTTGTAAAATTATATCACTAACTGAACCAATTTTTTGTGCTTTTATATTGGTAAAAATGTCCTCCATACCAATATTTTGAATCATGACTAAAGTGATAGCACAATTCCTGCATCTAGTCACTTTTGGAGCTATGATATAAACTGCTATATCTTGTGCAGACATCTAGTCCAGTCTTGGAAGATTTAGACATTCATTTGGGAATGGTTTCCTGAGATCATAGGCTATTTAAGTAACCACTGAATAAATTGAGGCATGATGCAAAGAAGCGGGAACCAGAACCAAAGTCATCTATTGATGCTCTTAAAGCATTATGCCCTTCTTTCTTTCATAGAATTATAGAATCATAGAATCACAAGGTTTACGAGAACGTACAAGATTACCCAGTCCAACTGTCCTCTGATTACCATTGCTACTACCAGCCACTAAACCATATCTCATAGCTCCTCATCCAGATGCCTCTTGAACACTGCCAGGGACAGCAACTCAACCACCTCCCTGGGCAGGCCATTCCAGTGCCTGACTACTCTCTGAGAGAAAAAAGTTTTTCCTTATGTCTAATCTAAATCCCTGGTACAAACTGAGGCCATTTTCTCAGGTCCTCTTTGTTACCTGGGAGAAGAGCCCAAACACCTCACGAACAGTTTAGTGCACATGGTGATATTCATTCCTGAAATTTTGTTTCACAACTAAAAGTGATATGTATCATAAAGCATATAACTGACCAATATTCAAAATCTCAGACTTAAAAAGATTAAAGTGTTAATTCTCCAGTTCCATGGACTGCTGATTTTCTGGGTACCTGATTCTCAAAAGAGAAGAACTACATACCTCAGAAGACTTTGTGTTTAGAGGGAAAGATAAATTTCCAGCAAGTCTCACTCTCTTCTGCTGCCCTGGCAGTGCGTGGATGTATTCTTCAGCTATCTTGCCTTCAGTTTTAGAGTAAGACCTTTGGTTTCACACTCTCTCTCACTCATTTTATTTGATTTATTAGCCTCAATTCCAATTATATATTGTATTACATTGTGTTATCTTTCATTCTGATATCATATTTAGTAAGATAACTTTCCTCCTCAGATCATTGCCCCTGTTCTGCTTTTAGGCCCATCTCCCTACTCTTTACTGTTTTCCCCTTTCCTGGGGCATGAATCTGTGGGTCCCCTGCTGAACCAGCCTGTAAGCTGTTGACACACACAGATCTAGAAATAACTCTGTGACAGAAAGATATTTACCTAATAGGAAAAAAGATTTTATGGAAATTATTGAAAAAAAAATATGTGATCATTTATCCTGAATAGGCAAATGCAATCTTTTCTCAATAATATGAAGCATGCATTTGACTCTTATGATGGCTAGGACTTTGTATTAGATGTATTGATGTTTCAGTAATAGGTAAAGTTTTTAGCAAGTGTATGTAAACCCAGACAAAATGACTTGGATTTATTATAAAAAATTCCAACAGGTGCGAGATGACTTTGTTACTCAGATTAAATCTTTCTCTACTAGCTTCCCAGAGTTACCAATAATTATTGTACACTCTTATTCTGATCAGAAATTTTTAATTGCTCCACCTCTGGTATTCCTTCCTTGTTACTGGAAAAAAAGATAAAATAGTGTGCCTCCGGTGGCACAGTGATTAAGGACACCACTTTGCAACACCAGAGGCCCGGGTTTGAATCCCCCCTGTGGCGCAAGTGGTAGAAGTGCCGCTCTGCTACACAGGAGGCTCTAATCCTGGGGGTTGGACTTGATGATCTCTAAGGTCCCTTCCAACCCGCGTGAGACTGTGACAGTGACAGTATAGTTTTTAAAAATTATTATGGTAAAAGATCTCCAGGTCATTCCTAGGTGAATTATAAAAATGTTTTGTGTTTTCTAAGTTTCTGTTAATCCATGAAATATTTTCTACAAAATGGAAGAGAAATTTGTAATTCAAATTCAAAAATAATGCTAAATATATTTATTATTATTTTTAAGCAAACTGTATTACATTTAGCTAAAAGATTTTCAGCGTCTACTGTAGTTTCCTTGGAAACTAATGGAACTTGACTGTAAGAAGTACAAAACACTACTTTGTACGTGAGCATCTCTAATTAATACTCACTGACTAAATTTGTAGCCCCTTGGAAATCATGTAAATAATTTTATGATTAAAAAAAAAAAAAAAAAAAAAAAGTAGTATAAAAATATTCTTGGGCTTCAGTGATAGCACAAAAATCTGGAAGAGGATTAGAATAAAAACATTTTATTGGCATACTTTGATGCAAGTGTAGAATTTCTTCAAACCATAAGTATTCTCAGGAGGGAAAGCAAAAAGTAAAGCAAAACAACAGCAAAAAGAAAAACAGATAAAACACCTGTACTTTAAACAAGCAGTTTTAATAATTGTGGAGGCTGGGCCTGTTCATCCTGGAACAGAGGGCTTCAGAGTAACCTTATTGAAGCAATCCAGTACCTAAAAGGGAGACTAAAAAAAGGAGGGGAGCCAACTCTTTACCAGGGTAGATAATGGCAGGACAAGGAGAAAAGGTTTTAAGTTAAGAGAGGGAAGATTTAGGTTGGATATCAGGGGGAAGTTCTTCACAGAAGGAGTGGTCAGGTGCTGGAACAAGCTGACCAGTGACGTCCACGCTGCCCCATCCCTGAAGGTGTCCAAAGCTAAATTGGGCCCTGGGCAGCCTGGTCTAGTATTAGATATGAAGGTTGGATGAAGGTTGGCAGCCCTGCCTGTAGCAGAGGGGCTGGAACTTGTTGATCATTTTGTTACAGAACTAGGGGCTGTTAAGACTGTTTTGCAGATATTAATTTAAAAAAAAAAAAAAAAAAGACAAGTTGAAGATTATTTTCTTGGAAAATTAACATCAAGAAAATATAATTTTGAATTTTAGATTTATTTGCTAAACTCATGACTGCTTTGATTCATAAAATTAAATGTCCAACGTGAAGGCAAAACCTACATAGGACTGTGTGAGCACAGTTTAATCTATTCAGTCATCAGCATCCTAATATTAATTCTATCATTTTCAATTTTTTTAAAAGTTTTTGAATTCACACTATGAAGCATGTCATAAGTCCAGAAATTCAGTTTCATGAAGCAAAACTTAAAATAAATAAATAAATAAATAAATAAGTGTGAATTAGGTTAAAAAATGCAGTATTAACTTTTAACTTTATTATTCTCAAACTGGCTGCAAAGTAAAGGTTTCTAGTATTTAGATGAACAATTGTACATAATTCAAAAATAATTAAATTGAATTGAATTACCTGTATATAAGTTTTATTTATCCCCTTCAAATGAGGACTCAGCACCAAAACCAGTTATTAAAAGGAATGTGAGATAATGCAAAATAATTAAGAATAATTAATCATAATGTACCAAAAATAAAACCAGAGAAGTAAGTGAGAGTCCAAACAAATATTTATCGTCAGGCTCTCCACTACTCACCTCCTGGAAAAGACCAGAGAGCTCTTCCCCCATCACCCAGAACTGGAAATCACGTGGAGGCTCCTGGGAAATGTAGTACATCCTAGTATATCTTCCCCTTGAGAGTCAGAACTAATGTGAGTCTGCTAGAGCTAAAAGGGAGACAGCTCCATGATACACTGTCTCTCTACACCCAACAGTCTGCCACATGATGTTATGTTATGGAATACTGGCAAAACCAGGACATTCTGTTCATTAAATATTGTTTCAAGTGAAAACATTTTTTGTTCCCTTGTATGTGATTTTGAGACCATAACTCATTTACCGTCCTTTTTTTTGGTCTCCTCACTAGAAGAAGGATATTAAGTTGCTTGATAGAAAAGCCATAATGTTTGCGAAGGGACAAGGAAACAAGACGGATGAGGAGTGTCTGAGGAAATCTAGAGGTATTGTATCTCAAAAAGAGAAGGCTGAGGGGAGATATCATCACTCTCTGTACCTGAAGTGAGGGTATAGCAAGTAAAATGTTTGCTGCATTTCTCATGAGAGACGTGACTGGACACTGTCTCAGGTTGTACCAGGGGAGATTTAGGCTGGGCAGTTGGAAGAATTTCTAAATAGAGGGAGGTTAAACATTGAGATTAGATGTTCAGTCAAGTACTTGAGTCTGCAACCCCAAAGGTCTTAAAGAGACATGTGGACATAGTGCTAAGTGACATAGTTAAGTAACTCATGCTGACAGCCAGACTGGTGATCTTGAATGTTTTTTAAAAATAAATTATTCTGCATTCTTTATATTCACACGCATATGCACACACATGCACACACACACGCATACACATATATTTTAAAACCTGAAATCTCTGAAATCTCTCAATAAAGATAAAGGATATCTGGAGGGAAGGGGGGTAGGCTGGGGGAATAGGAAGTAAGTGTTTCTATTTCACACCCACCCTCACACACACAAAGTATCCTTAAGTTTACTTTATAGAATGAGAGAGAAATCTCTTATCTGCTTTTATGGATTTCAGTCCTCTTTTCCTCTCTGTTACTGCATTCATTACTTACATTCTTTGTGATAGAGCTATCAGGTTGACCAGTAAAAACTTTTGTGTAAATAATTAAACACCTTTTATGCATATTTTCTAGATATAGACCACAATCTAATTTTTATGCGTATTTGCATATTTGTGAAGGCGGAAACCTTATATTTATTTAACAGATATAGAGCAGGATGATCAATCTATTCTCATTCATTTAAAAATTCAAGTATTAAGAAATCAGATGGGAATTTGCCTCAAGAGATACATTTTTAGATGTATTATAGTACCAGAATGGGAAAATAGATCTTAATGCATTCTCTTTCTGCATTTTCATAGATTCACATTTCTTTTAGCACCTAGGAGCTTTGCTATGAGTATGCAGCTAGAATTCTGAATGTCACCATTCCCGAATCTAATATGTTCACTGTCAAAGTCGACACACACTGTCAAAAATCTCTTACACACAATGAAACCTGGCAAGCAGCACAGTTCTGCACATTAGATTTTTATTAAATAAATATGCATCTACTCTTTCTTTTCCAGATTTGTAAAGACTCTCTAAAAGAAGTCTGAACATAGGTTTGTATATTTTCACGATCGTGGGATAGGCTCACAAACATAAGCACAATACTGATAAACATAACGGACTTTTCTCAGAACTCCCCCAGATTTCATGCACACAAACTGCTTTTGGTTTTGTTCATTTTTTTTCCTGATTTATTTTTGAAGGTGTTCAGAATTTGTTACTTCATTTTCTTCTCAAATGGAATAGCACAGGGTTGTTCTGAAATATCTACAAGTTTTAAGTGACATTCTACTACATGTATCTTCCAATCAGGTGGTTATTCGCTCAACTGATTAGCCTAGGGATACTAGAACTAAGGAAAAAAAAATCCTAAGTAGTCAGACAGTATTTAATAGAGTTATTGTTTTCAAAAGAGACAGATATTAAATTCATAGCTCAGCTCAGTAAGTTCAGTATAAATACTACAAAGGAATCTGCTTCTTCACAGGTCACTAGTTAAATTCCAGATCTGAGGGGTGTAATTATTATCTGATTAAAAATATGTTAATATAACGTTACTGAAAATAACAAAGCATTGTATTAAAAAATTAAAATTGTGTAAGCACTGAAGGAATCAGTCAACAAAGAGGAAGAAACACACAATGCTAGAACATGAGTTGTTATTACAGCAAACACTGTCTTGAATTCAGAATTTAGTCACTAATGCTCATTATGTTCCATTTTGGACTGCATATGCTATTTCAGATACCCAAACAGAAAAAATAGTTGAATATGAGCCTTTCAAAAAAGAAACATGTCTACCTATAACATTTTTAAATGTAATTTTTTGTTCTCAGGAATGGATAGGTTACTAGATGAGCCTGAAGAGAACATACTATTTAAAAATTAGTGATTCTAAATAAATTTCATATGGAATGATTTTCACTTTCTTCCATTTTAAGACAGATTATTTTCAGACCAAAGTTATTTCTTACTGCAGAGAATTGTAGAACTGCACATATATTTTTTGTGTTTTAAAGCATAAATCACAACTGTAATCTAAAATAAAAAGCAGTATCTTATCACAGTTCTAAAGATATGCATAATAAATATACAATCTATTGGAACTTCAATAATATTTAATTATAATATCTTTAATATAGAACTATTATGATTATTTAAAGGAATTGTTTATTGTTCTTGGTCAACTAAATGCTCTCAGTATTTCAAGTCATGCACATGTTACCCTTTTAGAGCAATTGCATTTCATAAATATTATTATTTTAATAGATATATAAATACCATGAGCTCTACACAAGCAGAAGTCAAGATTTTATTATGAAGACAAGACAGAATAAATTCAGTCATCGAAGCTAAAATACAGTTACTTGCTTTAGGAAAATCTGACATTGCTGTTCTGTTGTTTTTGTTGTTGGAAAAGGTACAAGAATGTATTTATCAACCGTCATATGAAATCAATGCAGTTGAAATGACAGAAGATAAACGGCTGGCAAACAGGTAAAACAAGAAAAACATTGTAGGAAACTTCCCATCAATTAATAACTTAAAGCATTAATACAAGTGAAATATTAGATTATGTTTGTCAAATTTCAGTTCCTGCCTGCTTCTTCTGTATGTAGATTTATAGAAGTAACATAACAGCATAACAGTAGTATTTATATAGGGCTATACTATGAACTGTCCACAAACTGATATATATAATTCAGCCTACCATAGAATAATTCAAGCAAAAAAACAAACCAAACCAAACCAACAAACAAAACAAAACAAAACAAAAACAAACAAACGAACAAACAAAAATTCTGAGAACTGTATACTTATTTCTCCCAGCTCATAATGAAGTACTTCAACCTACAAACTTCAGGAAAGAAAGGAGGAAGAAAGAGAAGAATTATATTCTGCTTGTCTTCTGACAGTCAGCAGATAGTCATAGAAAGCAAGCTTTGTGAAGAACAAATAACACTGAAAAAAAGATGATTTTTTGTTTTACTGGCCATTGGCTAATAGGAAAGAATTCCAGAGTTCTGATTTTTCTCTCATGACTTTTTATTCAAGTGAATAAAATGCAATCAATTTTTGTAACTTTTTTACTTCTCTTAAATGTTGTCTGCTTGATTGTTTTTTAGGTGCAGCCTTAATATAAGTACTTCTGTAATATTCTGCATACTTCCATTTAACACAAAGAGTCACAATTAGTGGTGGAACGGAATATTCTCTAATTTGAAGGTAGTGTTCGGAACACTGGATCAGATGCACATCAGTTTTAAGATGGAGTAAATCATGGTAATTCGAGTATTGTCAGGAGATGACTCTGTTTTGTCATCCTAGACCTGAAGGATCAATAATTTTCCACTTGAGTTCAGCGATATTCAGATTTTGTCTTGGAATTTTATCATAGTATGAAGTGTCATAGGTCTAAGCAAGGAAATATTACTAGGAAAGATTAGGAGTGTGATAATATATAAAATACCATGCCATGTTAGCATACTCAGAGCACAGTGAAGTACTGCTGTTACTCCATCTGATTATAAATTCACTGGTAAAGTAGAAAGTTGGTTTATCTTGAATGCTCCTTTGTCTTCTACTGTGTTTGTCATCTATGCTTAGTCTACTCAAAATCCGCAGAGCAGAATGTTGGAATGGAGCTAGCTGGCACATCATCAGTACTTATGCCAGTAAATTATTATTGTCTTCAGAACAGCATGACAGCATGAAAACTGCCAGCTAATTGCTTTTTTTTTTTTTTTTAAAATCTACGTCTCAGTCCTAAATGTTATGGCTTGTCTGTTAAGTATCCTCATTCCTGCTAAGGATATTGCTATTAAGGTAGTTGATGGTAAATAAGTGGCTAACTACAACCTAAAACTTTGTCAAAGGTAGCAAATATAAGCAGTTATCTGGTGGGGCAGGCTTTTAATAATTAATAAAACAGCTTTCTGATTTATTCACTTATTCTGTGTGTATCTGTGTGTGTTATAATATAAAAATATTTTAAACTCTATATTGCATGTATCTTGAAGCTGTTCCACTTTATACATTAACACATACTTACAAATCCTACACAGTCTTTAGTTTCTTAATTACTGCTTGTACCGGTTTTCAAATGGAGAGAAGTAGTTCTGTATATCAGATTTTAATTTTGACTGAAATAATTTTCATTTTGTTGTGGAAATCAGAGATCTGAATTATTAATTATAATGTTCATTAATAATGTAGTTCACATGTTGCAGGAGAAAGATGTACATTTCACTTGGCTTGAAAGAAATCAGAATAGAAGTAGTTTATTGATTTATTAACAACATTTAATTAACCAGCAGTCAGTGGAGCACTGTGGAGCAATGTCCTAAAACCCTTTCTATAATTCACAGCAAGAACTCTTAATCTCTTCCCCAGAATCATGCAGTAACCTCTCTGGAGTAGATACAGGTACTCCAGACTTTTGTCCATTCAAGATGCACATAAAGTACATCTTACACCTTACTAATGCACATACAAGTGTGCAACCCATGATGCCACAAGTATACAACTGAGAAGTCAGTTCCCATTTCTTGCATTCCACACTGTTACCTCACTGGTTCAGGTGCAGCTGCTTACAGGAGTTTTTGGGGCGATGCTGCTGGGCAGGGGTCAAATTGCTATCAGGTGACTTCTGGCAGTATCAAAACATATTTCAATCAATCTCTTTTCAATCCAGCACAAACTGATGTCCTTCTTTAATATTTTCAATCTAACTTTTATTTTTTATTTTTTATTTTTTTTTAATATAACTCCATTATAGTAACTTTTTCTGCAGTGTTACTAGTCTGGAGGCAAAAATCTCAGGCAGGTTTGGGAATTTCCCCTCTTAATGCCAAGATTTCATGAGTGCAGATACACACATGGGTATTTAAAATAAATATGTATGCATTTAAAGTTGCTGAAGTTAAAGGGATTCAATATTTTAAAAATAAATGAAAGTTTAAATACACAGGCAGCTATAGAACTTTTTGCTTATTGTACTGTTGGAGGATATGATTCTGAGCAGTATTGACCACTACAGTAGTCAATATTCCTAATCCTAAGTATGAGATATTTCATCTAATATAAAACATATGAGTCTGAGCTAGATTTTCTGTGTCCTTATCAGCAGAGGACACATTTAGGGTATGGCTTCTCCATCTAATTTTAGATTTTTACTTTAGGATAAGATTTTACTTTAGGATAAGGTCTTGATGCTCAATTTTTTTTATTTGTAGATGTGATTTTTGTTGTTTTTTGTTGTTAATTAGGATCACGTTTCCACTATATTTCTGAAAGATTTCTTACATCTATCTCTCCTTCTGCCATGAACCAAAGCAACACATTTGTGCCTCTGACAGTGATCATTTTCCCCCATGCAAGTTTTGCAGAAGAGCTAGTGTCCACACTGCTTTTATTTCTTATGGAAGTTAATGACTGTATTACTATTACTTGGACATTTACAGAGTTGTTATTTTATGTAAGCTGATTTAAGTTGTTTCTGCATGTGCCACTAGAGCATGTGGGTTTGATAGTGATAAGAGAGTGTTGGTGAAAAGAATATGCCTTTACTGCCCAGCCTACACTGTCTTTAAAATTAACTGAACTTGGAAATGAAACTTATTTTGTAGAAAACTAGTTACTATACTACAAAGTGTAGGCCAGAAGTAGTATTTTTTTTTACCAATGGGGTTCATACACATTTTAAGGTAAGATCCAAAAGTTAACTAGGAATTTTAATAGATGACACTAAGGTCCTCATCACTTTAATGCACACATCCTGCTCTCTCCAGCCCAAACCTCCCATCTTCTCTTAATATAAAAATTTGCATCTTACTATAGTATTTAGTATCACAGGCAACATTATTTGATGTCAGAGGGAAAAAAACAAACAAACAAACAAACAAAATAATGAACGTACAGCATATAAACACAGTCTTCTTCAGAAATATTGGAATACAGTGGAAAGAAGACAGCTCCAGGTTTTATGCCTATGTTTTCTCACTACTGTTATCTAGAAGTATCAGTATAACCACTCCCAAGAAAAAATAAAAAATAAATCCAAAAGATAACTAAAAGAATGCCAGGACCTTATCTGCCTGCATTCAAGGCCAGATCATATTATGCAGTTGAGTGGTCTTGAATCACACATGAAATGAGCTGTGTGAGAAAATTTGTCAAGAGCCTCCTTCTTTTATAAGTTTTTTTTTTTTGTTTTTTGTTTTTTTTTAATGTTGGAGTCTCTCCTTACAATAGAAGAGCTATGTCTGAAGCTACGCATAAGCCTGATCTTGTACCTCACCTATCTTGATTCTAGGGCCTGGTTAATAGAAAATTTATCTAATACATGGAAAAGGGATTGCAATGACTGTGAAGCAGACAAGTAATTATATGGGGAGGGGGGGAGGGGGAGAGGGGGGAGGGGGGGAGGGAATATTTTTAACCTGGACAGGTTTGATTATCAAGTAATCTTTGATGTATCTAATATATGGATTTTTTTTTTTTTTTGGATTTTTTTTTTTTTCTTTTTCCAGAATTTGAGTTAAAAGATGATATTATCCTATAAAGCTAGAAAGGTCAGTGTGATACTTGCTATCTGAATGCTACTGTGAGAAATGACTTCATCAAGGCAACAGTTTTACTTTTGGAACATATTTGCTTTCTTTTAAAATCATTACGCTTTGATCAGAGTGTTTGTAGTCTGACCCTTTCATCTTACTCTTGGTCAAATGTTTTTCCTAAGCTGCTCTATTATGTCCTATTTCCTACCCAGCCAAGAGAAACAACAAATTAATTCTATGAACTGGAATATTACTTTTCTTCACAGTCAGGTTGCAATGCTTACCTTAGGTGCTGATCTGATTTCTTTAGGACTGAATGGAAGTGAATATAAGATACTGTGAAGAATAAATGAAGAAATTTCCTTCTGAGATATGTTAAACTGTATAGTATAATATACTTTGAAAATGGTTACCCTACTTAAAATATGTTCTTTGTGACATTTATAGAAGTAAAATTTATAGAAGAGGGAATTTCTGCAGGGTCAGAATCAAAATGAAATCAATTCCTTCCAAAGACTTTTCTCCTAAAGCCTGGGAAAAGGTCACACTACCCCTCTGTACCCCCCTCATCAGAAAATAAAAATAAAATCACAATCCATTTTAGTAATTATATTATTTCCATCCTCTTCTCTTGTACATATCATGGTAAAGGGGACTGTACAAACAAAGCAGTAGTGGTATCCTACATATTTAGATTAAAAATATTTTCTTATGAATTTTTTAGTAATGCATTCATTTTCTATAGCCACAAATACAACATGCAGATAATAATTACTGCTTGTTAATAATCCTATTCAATTTCTTTGTCCTTTCTCAGATTATTTCCATAGGTCAGAGACAGTTCCTATCTCTTTCTTTGCAACATTTATGAAAGACACTTGTATTACAGTTTTGCTGGTAGACATAGATAGTTAAGCTTTTTTCTGTGCTATTTTCTGTCCTGAATAATTTGATCACTTCAGGGTATATGTAAGTCGTGCATAATTTTACAAGATCTAAACAAGGAATTTACATGACAGAAAGCAATTTTGCCTTCAAAAAACTATTAAGAAAAAATAAGATGCAGGAACAGACGTTCTCAGATTGTTTATTAAAGGACAGAGGCAAATGAAATAGTAAAAATTTGTGTTCTTGGGTGCACATTCCTTCCAGAGATCCTGTTGGTCAATCTGAAACAAATAAGCAATGCCCGCTACTTATTCTGATTTTTTGCTGTTTGGTGGTGGTGGTAGTGGCAGGTAGAACATAGCAGGGGGTGAAATTAATTCATCTTTCTGTCATCAAGTAAACTAAAAGCAATTTCAGTCTTCCCATGTGGTCACTTGAGGTGCTTGTTGTGTTCAAGCTAATGATACCAGGCACCCTCAGGTTGTTTAAGTATTCATGAAGTAATTAAATTCTCATTAACATATAAATAAAAGAAAACTGAAAACAAGTTTAGGAGGCACCTAACATCTGTTCTAATGCTTTTAAGTATTAAAATGCACCACATACAAAAGGAAAAGTGCATTCTGTTCAGGGAAGTATTTTGCATAGATTATTTATAGAAACTGTAATTAAACTGATTTGGCATATTAAGTAAAGTTAACAGCAAAGCATTATTTAGGTAGTTCATGTGTCCTTGCCACCTAAATCAGGGACTAAAAATAGCAAAGGGAGTAGTAAAATTAAATTCTGTTTGATCTGAGATCCAGAAGAAATCACAGGAATGACCAAAAAAATGCTCCTTAAGAACTGGAGAAAGTAAAAGCCTCACAAGGCAGGCATGTTTCCAGGTTCTCATTCAAAATACACTGGGTTGCTTGTTCATTTTTATTGTTACTGTTTTTTTTTTTTTATTATTATTTTTTTAATGAAGTAAAAACACAAGTTGTTCTACACAGTGACTTATATGATAACCTTCACACATCTTCAAATTCTGATTTTAATATAGAATTATATCATGCAACTCGAGGCTTCAGTACAAACACAGCCTTATATTCTCAACTGAATTTATTTTATTTTATTATTTTTTCAAAAAATGTTCAAAAAAAGTACCTACAAGCAACATACGTGCCCACTGCGCCATATCATGACTTTGCAGATTTAGTTACGAAAGAAGCAGACAAACATATTTTATTGAGTCCCAGTTTAAGACTGAGAGGCTAGAAAACTGCAAATGAGAGAGAGATGAATCTTCAATACAAGAATCTTCAGAATGAGTAAAAATAGCTATTTCATCAGAGTCAGCTGTGGAAGAATGTGTTTCTAAGAAATAAACCTTTCAAGTATATATTGCACTTGGAATATACAGAATTATTTGTATTCTTTTCTCTGTAACAATCTTTGTCTTGTTTCTGTAATCTCTTTGAAAGTATATTTTGCTGGGGTGTTAATGCATTGTGCACTTACTCCAATAGTAAAAGGTTCATAAAATATATGGTTTATTGTCTTTACTTTCAATAGAAAAGAATGCATATCCAGATAAATGTAACACTTCTTTCTCTTTATTTTATGCAATTTATTTGAAAAATCAGTATTTCATGTCTTAGACAAATTTTGCATGCTTACCTTGCTTCTTCTCACTGTGATGCCTACTGAGGGAAATGTATGCCAGTTATTCAATTTGTTTGGTGCCTTCTGAAAAGGATGTATTGCAAGAAATGGCACATAGATCTGCCTGAAAGAAAAAGATAAACACATCTTTTTATAATATTTTTGTAACAGCCAACAAGTAATTTAAAAGTAGATGCATTTTGTTATCATTATGCACATAAGCAGCTATTATTCTTTAATGAAGAGTGCTATACATCACTTCTATCTAAAGTTAAACACAACAAGTGAAAGCATTCTCCTCTTTATATGCTCCTCAAATAAATATATGCATACATACATATGTACATATTCCTATTTATCTTAGATCCTTATTGCAGTGAAGAAACTGAAGCCTGGATAATTGCAATCTTGCAATGTTGTATTAGTAAAATATCATGAAAATTGAATTTGTTAACTCGTAAAACAGGAACTAAGACTCAGTTTCTATTTACCTACGGGACAAGGAAATTAAGCATTACAAGGTTTTCATCAGAGAGTATTTGTCCCAACTGATGTTAGATTATATCAAAAAAACACACAGAAAAAACACTGCTTACACAAAGTCTAATTATTTTTGGAAGCAGAAGATAGGGAGCAAACTGACAAAAGTCTTTCCATATGAACATAAATATGGTTCTAATACTGGTATAATCTCTTAATGTGTGAATGCGTACTGAACAATCTGTGGCATGTAAATTACAGCTTATCTTTTATTAATATGAGTCAAAACACTATCTTAGCAATTCCTGTGAACAGATTATTCTTCAGAATTGGGGAATGGTTGTTCCAGGGTAAATTTTTGATGGAGAAAATATGGTAGACTCAATACCTCTTGACCAACACTGCATATGTTCCACAAAATTGTTACCACTGTAGTTAAAACACACACACATAGAATATTATCTTTACATAAAGTGACCCTTATTTTAATATGTTGGCCCATGACATCAGAAATTAGGGGTAGAAGAGGAGCCTTCCTGCCAATTTCTGTTAAACTTTGTTGCTGTGTGACAGATGGTAGCAGAGAAGCAGTCTGACAAAATGGTATCTGACATGGAAATGCATATGAAGCAAAGGTGTGTAATGTAGCTCCTCCATGTGGAAAAAAATGGTACCCATTGATATTCATTAACAGTTGATGAATGTTTATGGGAACTGAACAGTGGATGTGAACACAATGAAGTGGTGGGTGCTGCATATCATCAGTGGTGACAGTGACAGAGACAGTCAGCATGGCTTCACCATAGGAAGGTCATGCTTAAACCAACCGGTGGCCTTCTATGATGGACTGATGGCACTGGTGGACAAAGGAATGGTGATCAGTGTCAATTACCCAGACTTGAGCAAAGCCTTTGGCATGGACTTCCCCACATCCTTTTCTCAAAATTGGAGGAATGTGAATTTGACTGGTGGACCACACGGTAGATAAAGAATTGGTTGAAAGGCCACAGACATAGGGTGGTAATTAATAGTTCAATGTCCAGGTAGAGGCTGGTAATGAGTGGTGTTCCCCAAGGGTCTGTCTTTGGACCAGTGCACTTTAACATATTTATCAATGACATCTACAACAGAATTGAGTGCAGCCTCAGCAAGTTTGCTGATGACACCAAGCTGAGTGGTGTGGTTGACACAGTGGAAGGAAAGGATACCATTCAGAGGGACCTGAACAGACTCAAAAGGTGGGCCTGGGTGAATATAATGAGGTTCAACATAGCAAAGTACAAGGTTTTGCACTTTGGCCTTAGGAATCCCAGGCATTTATACAGACTGGGAGGAGCAGTCCTTGAGAGTAGAGGACCTGGAGGTCCTGGTGTATGAAAAACTGAACATGAACTTGCAGTGTTCTCTTGCAGCTTGGAAAGCAAATGATATCCTGTCCTCCATCAGAAGAAGGAAGGGAATCAACTCTTTGAAAGAGTACATAACAGCAGGTCAAAGGGAAAAGTTTATAAGTTGACACAGGGAAGATTTAGGTTGGATGTAAGGGGGAAGTTCTTTACTATGAGAGTGGTAAGGTGCTGGGACAGGCTGCCCAGAGAGGTTTTGGATGCCCAGTGCCTAGGTGTTCAAGGCCAGGCTGGATGGGGCCCAGGGGAGCCTGGTCTAGTATTAAATGTGGAAGCCGTTGGCCCTGCCTGTGGCAGGGAGGTTGGAGATTCATGATCCATGAAGTTCCTTCCATCGTGGGCCATTCTGTGATTCTCTGACAATGGTTCAGTTCCACTGATGCAGATTTTTACAAACACCGTATACGGGCTTTTGTACATCACTGGCAAAAAATGCATAGCTAATGGTGGTGACCATGTTGAAAACAGAAGCTGAGAATATGATCTATCAAATAGAGTGTTTGTGCTTTTTGTAACTGTTGTTTCCATGGAAAGAAATAGGAGGCATTACTTTCAGAGTGACCTACATATATGCAAATACAATTCAATTCAGCAGTTCTCAACTACATCACTCCCCTAGAATTCTGACACTTAAAAACTTAAAAAAACTTAAACTTCAGTGTTTAAGGACAAACTTACTAGTAAAGATCAAGACAAGGTGCTGAGGTACCTTAGAATTCTATATATCCTTTACTTCCTTGACTTATGTGGTGCTACCAAGACTAACAGCAGTCTTCATACTATTAATAAACTATATTATTTTATGAGTAACAAGTCCCACTTGCAGCTTACCTAGTTGGTATGAGTGACCTGCATCAACAACTTTTTATTTATGTCCTTCAGAGATTCTCTTACAGTGTTGTCTTTTTAATAGATGTCAAGATGATTATAGCTTATTAGAAGTAAGGCCTAGAAATGTGAGACTTCTTCCAATCATTTGAAGAAGTCTTATTTAATTTTTTGTCTTCCTGATCAAGTTTTTGGTAAATACCCACGAAGATCTCCTGTGTTAGTCTCTTATTTTGGTCTTTGCCTGTAAACTCTCAACTTGCTGGTTACCCATTACTTTCAAATGAATTCATTTCTTCTTTGGCTTCCAAGCCTCTCCTTTAATAGCCTGTATCCTCTCCTGACAGCACTCGAGTCATGAATATTATTTCAGTGTGTTTTTACAATCCCAATAATCTATAACCTTCAGTTTTATTATAATAAGTAATCTTATATTCAACATCTTGCTATGTGCAAAAGGGAATAAATCATACACACAGCCAAGGATGCACTGTTAATTTAATTAAAATCTTAACTTCTAATGAAAATACAACAGGCATTAGTAGACCAGTTACATTAACACAGTGCAAATTAGTACATAAAAAGCCTCATTTATGTTAATAGATTACAATATTAATTGTAATAGAAGAAACACTATTAATATCAATCCTTTCTCTCTGATGTTATGCTGTGACAGTCTAGGGTTTTCATAGCATATGAAGCATTACCAATGTTTAAGACACGATGGGTCAGGCAATATCATCATACAAAGACATGAATAATGGATAAGAAAACTAATTTCTAGGTTAAAGTGGCCAGATATCTGTAGAAGATTAAATAATAATAATAATAATCCCAAACAAAGCTAACATATTTAGAATTCTTCCAAACTGGAACTGGAATCTCACTTGGGATTCAAGATTTATTTATTTGTCGATGTAATTTTTCTTTCTTATTTTCTCCTGTAATCTGACCTAGACTATTTTTTTTTCTTTCTTTCCTGAAATATTTCATTTACTCATCTATTTTAAAAATATGGATAATAATATATGTACAGAATTTCTTTTCGTGAGTGATTACTGTTTGTCTGAGACTGGTAAGGAATGTCTCAAATCAACAAGAGGTTTGATTTAAAGAATTCCCTACCTTTGGCTAAGGAAAATTTATACTATGAGGAAAGAAGCAAAACATTATGAATGAATCTGATGTCACACAGAGAAAAGCTTTCAATTATTTTTTTGTTTTGTTTTGTTTAAAATACATAGAAAATCAGTGTTTGATTAACATGGTGTATGTTGTAGAATTTCACATTATCTCACTTCCTCTCTTCTGGGAAATGCCTAAGATCTGGATAGAAATCTTGAATTGCAAATTAGTAACTTCAGCGGAATTCTAAAATTGGGTGCTAACAAACATCACTTATTCTAAAATATTGTATGCTGTAATAAATAAATAAATAAATAAATAGATAAATAAATAAATACATACATACATACATACATACATAAATAAATAAATTTTCAATTGTCTCTATTTCCACGTGACATTGTGACACACTGTTTATTGTACAGAAATAAAAACAGCAAAGACTTAGTAATCCAAATACACAGAGGCCAACCACTCACTTCCCTGGTAAGTGAGACCATGCAAGAGCATTTTGAATAGATCCTTCTTCTTGTTCATGTTCATCATTTATTGCTTAATTGCTTTCCATTTAGAGAATTGAATGATAAATAGTTGGGTTGAATTTTACTAAGAGCTCTATGACGGCAATGCAGAGAGCTAGATTACTGTGCAACTAATCAAAAAAGTCACTGTGCTTGGACTGTAATTGAAATTATTATTATTGTTTAAAAAAAACAGCAGCAACAACAACAACAACAAAAACAAACAAACAACAAACAAAAACAAACAACAACAACAAAAAACCCACAACTGTTAAATCCACAGTTCAGAAATTTTACCAGAAGAAATTTCACAAGTTGGAACTTAGAATTTTGAGTTTTTGAGTTCTGGCACTAAAAAAAAAATAGATAGGTGTTGTGCTTTTCTACTTTCTTACTGCCTATACTGAAGTGGTCTGATTAATTTTATGCAGTTGCAAATTGCAATGCCAGGGACAGACAATTCTAGCTGAAGATTTAAGTTAAAGTTTTGTTTCTAGGACCGATATTTTGATCTAAAATCCCCTGATCCTTTTCTAGCTTACTCTAGGAATTCTTACTCTTGTATTTACTACTGCTGGAACTAAATTTATGTACACAGCCACCGTGCTCTACTGTGGGGAGTTAGTCTTAACAGGAACAAAACTATTTAGACTCCATCATAATTCTGAACCTGATCAGGACCAAACCCATCAAAATTGTCAGTTTCACAAAAGTGTCCAAAAGCTGTCTCAAACAAAGAATTTAGGACTTTTTTGTTGATTGTTGAGTGAAATGTTGGGGTTCTAAGTTGTCTTTGTAAGGATTTATGACTGCGTACAGTAGTTCTGAGATGATGGAGTGTTATAGAATACCTGAGTTATGGCCTGTAGGTTAAGAGTTAGTGGGCGGGGGGTTTAGGTAGGTGTGTGTACAGGTTCTCTTGTGTGCATTGGATTTTGCGTAGCTGGTTGTACGCATCTGTGTGGGATTTAGGATGGTATGTAAAGAGTGTGACGCAGAAATAAATTGAGAGAAGACTTCATGGCATCCACATTTATGTCTCTCTCCCCCAGACGGTCGAGGTCCCGGGATAAGTTAGGTTAATTGGTGGTTACATCTGTGAAACTGAAAGTAATTTGTGTCCAGACTAAGCATCCAAGACTTCTGACCTAGAGACTTCTTTGGCTAACTTGTCCTAAGCAGGATGTCAAAGGAAGAATCCTATGTCAGCTGTATCATTATATACTTTTGTGTACTTTTCATAAACTGAATGCTGACTAATAGTTGAAACCTTTGACTTGATTTTGAGGCTCTGGAGGTTTTTTTTCCTGCTCTATTGTATCTTAATGACTAAAAAGCTTGCTTAAAACATGGCATTATCAATTACTGCAGATGGAGGAATCTCACAGGGACAATCGAATGTTAACATTTTTAATACGATGAAAAAAATTAGAGAAAATTTAAAAAGTGTCTTATTACTGGATGACTACTCTTCATAAGACATCCCAGTATACATGGGACTAATAAAGTATTTGTCATGGTTTCAGCTGGGATAGAGCACTTTTGTTTGTTTGTTTGTTTGTTTTTCCATAGATATTTCTATGAGGCCTTGTTTTTATTTTTGTTGGAGAAAATAGTGACAACACACTAATGTTTCTAGTTGTTGCAGAGTGAAGCATGCTTCTCATGCTGCCATGTCAGTGAGGATGCTGGGGGTGCAGAGGGAGTTAGGGGGGTACACAGCCAAGACAGCTGTCCCAAAGTAGCCAAAGGATATTCCATACCACATGATGTCATGCTCAGCAGTAAATGCTAGACTTCTAGTCTGGAGTCATCTGGAGTAATGGCATTAGTCTTCCCAAACACATGTGATGCCTACTTTCCTTGGAGTGACTGAACATCTGTCTGTTGATGGGAAGTAACAAAATAATTCCGTATTTTGCTTTGCTTCTGTGTATAGCTTTTGTTTTATCTAGAAAGCTTACTTAATTTAAACCCATTATTTTTTCACTTTCTCTTTTCTGATTTTCTGTCTTGTCTTACACGAGCAGAGGAATCCAGAAGCTCTGTGGTGCAGAGCTGCCTATCAGTGCTAAACCACAAGGATGGTTCACAAAGGTGATCTAATAGATTATAATAAATATCTGGCATAAAATATTGAGGATAAATCGATATCATACTCTTAAACCTTCTGTGGCTCAAATTTTCGATACAGCATGCCTCTTCTAATAACTGATATATTTATACATTGTTTCTAAAGGGAAATTCTACATTCAGAAAGAAGATAAATTATTCTTTCAGCAATAGTATTTCCAAAATTCTAGGAAGTTTACTTGTAAAACATAGGGTGGACCCTATCTTGGCACTCACTTCTAATTTTCAAGAAAGATATTCTTACATCTTACTTCTTACCTCACAGTACTTTAGGTAAGGATAGGTCAAGCACATTCAAAATTGTTTCTGTTAAAGCTGTGTGTCTGCCCAGAAGGAACAATTCAGAATTCAGTTTTTCAGTAAGAAAGAACTTGAACTACTTAGCCTCCAACAAGGAAATATTTTGTTCAATTCTTGGAACTGGAAGTATTTTATATTTTATCCAGTACCATGCAGAATTCCTGGACTCGGACTGAAATATCAACCTCTGAGCCAGGTAACTGAAGAAACAGCTTCTTTCCCTTTATCTTTAATTTCTGTCCTCAGTGAAACTTGTTTTGTTGTGTTTGTCCCCACGGCAAAGCTAAAAGTACAGAGAAATAACAGCCTCATATGTTTATTGTTACATCTTGCAATTTAATAGTTAAGACATGCATGTTTTAAAAATGTAAATTTAAACTTTTAAAATAGCAATCTCATATCAGAGGTTAGTGAACTAAACTCTAGAAACTCTCAATATTCTTAAAAGAAATAGGAACTCTATATTTATGACATCACTTTCAGCAATGAAGGACAACTAACTGAAGTCACCATCCTTTGGTCTCAGGGTGAGCCATCGTAGAGAGTGACAGTTCTTGCTTTCTAGCTGCAGGCAAGCTTCTTTTCAGCATAGTACCTGCTGGAATCTCATTCTGAGGTGTAACATCTTGCTAGACTTCTAACAAGAAGCCCATACACCTACCACAGATTACTATATTTCATTTCAGAGGCAAACATTAAAAGTCTACATGTTTGCAAACTCAGGATATGTGTGCTTATTTTCTAATAGGTCTAGTCCATACTGTATATTTTATAATCTTTTTTTTTTTTTTTCTTTTTTTTACCTTTTGTTCTTTGTCCAAACAGAGGAAAATCTTTCTTCAGCATCATCTTCAGGATGGTACAGATAATTATACTGCAGTTATGCCAGGTAGGCAGAGACTAACATCCCTAGTTATTATTGTAGGACCAGCTGTCATAAGCAGAGTGTGGCTCCATTCTGGAGGAAGAAAGAAAAAATAGTTCTCTGGGGGAAGATCTCAGGTAAAAGAGGATGCATTCTATAAGATGTGCAAAGCTCATGATGCATATTTTTCTATTGCTTTCTACTTGGTGTTATGGATAAAGTATACTTAGCATATGGTCCTCTCCCCTTTAGTAAATCTCCGGTTTTATATATATATATATATATATATATATATATATATATATGTATGTATGTATGTATATGTATATGTATATGTATATTTACCACCACTCTTTCAGAGAATAAATTTTTCTTAACATCTAACCTGATTCTTCCCTGGTACAACTTAAGGCCATTCTCTCTAGTCTCACTGCTAGTTACATAGGACTAGAAGCCAACAATCACATTGCCCCAACCTCCATTCATGTAGCTGTAGAAAGCTATAAGATTTAGTCTGAGCTTCTTCCATATTAAACAGTTCCAGTTCTCTCAGCCACTCTTAATAAGACTTGTGCTCCAGATCCCTCACCAACTTTGTTGTGGCCAAAGTGCAGGACCCAGAACTTGGTCTTGATGAACTTCATGCCATTGGTCTAGGCCCAGTGATCCAGCCTGTCCAGACCCCTCTGAAGGGTAATTCTACCCCCAGGTAGACTGACATTTCTTCTCAGCTCGATGTCACCTACAAACTTACTGAGGTTGCACTCAATCCCCAAATTTAAGTAATCAGTTAAGATATTAAACAAGACAGGGGCCCAGTACTGAACTCTGGGGAACATCAATCATGACAGGTCATCAGCTAAATTTGCCTCCAGTCACCACCACTCTCTGGGCCCTGTTCTCCAGGTAGTAATTTACCCAGCAAAAAGTGTAACTATCCAAACCACAAGCTGCCAGCTTCTCTAGGGAAATTAGCGCTGCTTAGTTACCTACCAGAATTAGCTTAAACAATATGAACTAGTAAAAATTTGCATATGTTTAATATTCCATGAGCTCCAGAATTTATGAAAAATGTGCTCATTCAGTGAGGAAAAGCAAAAACAAAAACCAAACCAAAACAAAACAAAAAATACAAAAGCATATTCTGCTTCTGTGGGTAGTTGCATGAATATACTTCTTGAAAAAAAAAAAATAATAATAATCATCATCATCATCAACTGTAATGTCAGTTTATTTTGCATTATGATTGGAGAAATTGCTTTTTTTTGTTGTTGTTGTTTGTTTGTTTTGTTTGTTTCCAGGAAATAAAATTCATTGTATACGAATACAATACACACAGCATATTGACATTTCTACATTCTAGTCCACCAGGACTCCTGATCAACAGGCTCTATCAGTATAATTTATTGAGACTGTGCCAACAGAGAGAACAAAGAATTCATCTTGTTTAGGTATATATGACAGACAGAGGAGTCAATTTTTGCCTAGTGAATAGGGACAAAAAAGTACGCATTTTGATCTGCTGAATCACTCAACATAAAATCTCCAAGTGCTGTAGCTAGCAAAATTTGATTTCAGGGCAGTTATTGTAATAGGAATATCATGTTCAAAGGCAGAAACAAGTATCCTCATATCTTCAAACAGAATGGCAGCATTACAGAATTGTGGGGGTTGGAAGGGACCTCATGAGATCATTGAGTCCAACCCCCTGATACAGCAAGTAGCCTACGGTCAGTCACACATAAAAGCATCCAGACAGGTTTCAAATATCTCCACAGAAGGAGTCTCCACAATCTCTCTCAGCAACCTGTTCCTGTACTGTATTACCCTTACCTTAAAGCAGTTATTCCACAGGTTTGTATGGGATGTTCAAGTTTTAGGCCATTAATCCTTGTTCTATTGCTTAGGCCATTACTCCTTGTTCTATTGCTATGCACCAAGAAGAGCCTGGCCTCATAAACTTGCCTCTCACTTCCTTTTAGACATTTGTAAACATTTATCAGATTCCCACCCTGTCCTCTTTTCTGCAGGCTGAACCAACTCAGGTTACTAAGTCTTTCTTCACACCTGAGATGCTCCAGTTATCTTTGTGGCTCTCCATGAACATCTTCTAGGAGATCTCTGTCTTTTTTGAACTGAGGACCCTGGAACTGGACTCTGTAGTATAAATGTGGCGTCACAAGGGCAGAGTAGAGGGAGAGGATCACATCCCTTGATCTGCTGATGACTCTCTTTTTAATGCACCCCAGGATAATATTGGCCTCAGCCAGGGGCATTCTGCTGGCTCATAGCCAATCTGTAGTCAACCAAGACATCCAGGTCCTTCTTCATTAAGCTGATCACCATTCATCTCCTAATCTTCACCAATGCATGTGGTTGTTCCTCCCTAGGTGCAAGGTTCCATACTTACCCTTATTAAACCTCATCACGTTCCTCCCTGCCTGACTCTCCAGTCAGTCCAGGTCTTATTGAATGGTAGCACAGCTTTCTGGCAAGTCAGCCAATCCTCGCAGTTTTGCATCATAAGCAAACTTATTGAGGGTTGACTCTATCCCTTCATCTAGGTCACTGATGAAGATGCTGAACAAGATAGGACCTAACACCAATCCCTCCTGACTACTCCTGATAACAAACTTCTTTTGTTCCTGCTGAATATGATCCAGCAGTGTGATTGAAAGGCTAGTGTCATCCTGGGCTCCATCAGAAGAGGAGTGGCCAGGAGGAACAGGGAGGTGATTGTCCCTCTCTACTCTGCCAATGTGTGGCTCCATCTGGAGTAGTGCATCCAAGTCTGGTGCTCTCAATACCCAAAAGATGTGGAGCTGTAGGAGAGGGTCCAGAGGAGGGCCACAAAGATAATCTGAGAGCTTTTTTCCTTAAGAGAACATTGCCATCCATGACAGCACTTCAGTTATTTGAACTGTCCCACCATGTCTCCACAATCGTAATGAGATCATGGTCCTGTGACTACACACAGATTTCCCTGTTTATTTTCCATGCCGTGTGCATTGGGTATACAGGCACTTTAGATAAGCAGAGGGTATAGGTATCCCTAGAGAGATGTAGTAAGTTTTCAGCCATGCTATTGGTAATGTTATCTTCTCTGAGGAGTCCTGACACGATCCTACTGGACATTTGAGAGGTTTTTTCCCCACAGCTTCCTAAAATGAGAGTATTCCTGACAGTTTCCTAAAATGAGAGTATTTCCTGGTGCTTCTCTGTCACAAGAAACTCCATCCCCTTCCCCAATCACATCTAGTTCAAAGCTCTAGTGCCATGGTTTTGTAATGTTGTATATATACATTTTTTTCTTGCTCCCAAGCTGGAGCTCTCTCTCTCTCGGACTCTCAGAGATTGGGAAGCGTTCCAGCCGTGTCGCCTAGAGTTCACAGGATGCCTCTCGGTTTTTGGGGACTCTCTCTCTCTGTTTTGTTTTATTTATTAGCCTCAATCATATTGTATTATGTTGTGTTATCTTGTATTATGATATCATATTTAGTAAAATAAGTTTTCCTCCTTAGATTGCTGGCACTGTTTTCTTTTCCCATTCCCCTTTTTCCCTTCCCTTTCAGGCCAGAGGCCCTACAGGGCAGCTGCACCTGTCATGGGCACAGGAAAATCTAAGTAACCCGTGACATCTAGTAATGAATCCAGGCAGCCTGATGAAAGAACACTTTTTCCCCATCTGCTCAGTTGCATTCAATCTGATACTCATATACCCTGTCTATCAAAGTCCTACTAAGATCATAATACCCAAAACCTTGATCTTGACACCTCAGCTGATTATTTACTTGACCTATTTTCCTTTTCTCTGGGTTCCAATCAGTCAGGAGGCTGGAGGTAAACACTACTTGTTCTTCCAGTTCATTTAACATCATTCCAAGAGACGCAAAATTCCATTTAATGTTCTGTATTTTCCTTGTTGCAGCCTCCCATGATCCTACTTGAATGACAAACGGTAGTAGTCTTTTTGTTTTGTAAGATGTGGTAGTGTCTTAACATCTTGTGCATGTGCAGCCCAGAAGACAACAAACCTCTCTGGAGAGGTTTTCTTGGCAGCTAATGGGGAGCACATTGCTTGTCAGCAAGGAGTCCCTAATTACTAATACTCTTAGCCATTTTTTGGTGGCACTAGTTTTAACACGATTCCTTGATTGGCCCTGCTCCATATTCCTGTTGGGTCTTGGGCTCTGAATGGTATCCAGACGCTCTTTTGTTTCCTGCCCCAGAGCCTTGTATCTGTTGCTTGGGGGGACTCCTAGGTTAAGGGGAAGATGACTTCTTCTGCTCTGAGCAGAGATGAGGGTCCATCTTCTCTTATGTTGGGTTTTAGCATGTCCTTTAATTGAGAGTAAGAATAGAGAGTCAGGTTCTTTTGAGTGGTACTTAAAGCAGAGACAAAAGACAAGGAGAACAAACAGAAAATTTAATCAAAGCATAATAAATATATATGCATATATTACTGATAAAGTAAATACCAGAACACTCAATCCAGTGAGGTTGTGGAGCCTTTGATCTTGGAGATATCCAAAACCCAATTGGATGCAGCTGTAAGTCACCTATTTTACTTGATCCTTGCTGCTCTGAAGAAGGATGCTGGACTTGCTGATCTCCATACCGTCCAACTTCCTGACAATAGACGTAACATGAGATAATCCATTAAACAGTCTCATCAGTAGTTATTGTACCACTTTATTTATATGCAGGCAATGACCTATAGGAAAGTTGATGACTTGCAAATTTTTTTTTGTCCACAAAACTTAATCTTGAAGATGGTTTTATTTTCTGTACAATATTTCCAGCAGTGAACTCTGAGATCATATGTTTCAATCAATACTTATCAAATCATATAAAACACTAATTCCTCAAGTTAAACTCAGTCACCTCCTGATCACACCCTAATAACTAAAGAAGTCTAACGAGTGAACAAGAAAACTCAGAGTGTAATGATTACTGTTTTCATTACAAAACAAACAAACAAATAAATAAATAAATAAATAAATAAAATACAAATAAACACGGTAAATCCCCACTTTCAAAGCTGTGTTTTCATCACATTTTTTTAGAAGTGATGTCCTGTATAGTAAAAGGTTAAATTATTTTTTATGGTCATAAAGTATTGTAACACAGATTACAGTATAAATAAAACATGATGTTACATAAGTGTATTTTGATTGTTCTTCTACAGTGGAAATTGTTAGTACATGCAATAGCTTGATATTTTATGTTTTCTGCGCATAATAGAAACTTGTTTAATGTGGCATGACAGTTGAGCCAAGCATATATTTTGAAGAATGAGATATGTTCTTGCTGCATTGTCTCTGATGTTATTTTTTTTCCTAAATTTAACCTCTCTTCAGGAAAAAGAGTTAATGAATTTAATGGTATGCTTTCTGTTTCCCAAGCAGCTGTCTGGTTCTCTTAAAATATCCCAAAGATATTTATCACTTCCAGATCTTGCATCCTTCCCACTATTCCTGGCAGGACATTCTTTATAACTTATCCTCTAAACACTACTAGGTAATGTTTCATGAGTTTTTCTTTCTCTCTTTTGCATGTGAGGACCTTAATTATATCTCTATAAACCTCTGGTGTATGTCCAGATACTGATAGAGGAAAGAGCAGAATGTTTACTTAAAAGCACCTCTAATACAGAAGTGGAAGTATGATAAGCTGTAACTGGTTTTCACTTTGTAATTCTCCATTAGTCAGACATAGTGAGATGAATTCTGTTCGCAGTTATAGCACTGTAGATCCAATGAGAACTCACTTTATTCTAATAATATTTTAATCAGAGATAGAGTATTTACATTCTTTCCAGTTTTGACATATGATGCTAACGTAGTAATTAGCTAAATAATATAATAGTGAACTTAAAATATCTTATGCCCAAAATATGTCTGATAATACACATATTCTGCTCAGACTTCTAAGCTAATTTAGGCACTCCTTTGTGCATATGTACAGCACCAAAAAGATTTGGTGATATCTCAGTGTGTAAGTACAAATAAATTAGTTTTGCACATGGCACCCTGTCCAGACTAAATTTATGTCAGCATTCTCCAACATGGAAGACTTCAGGAAGATGGGAAAATATAGATCATTTTCTTGTCTCTATGGAGCTGTGCTCACTTTGGAGGAAACTAATGCTGCAGAATCACCACTTGTCACCAACATAACACCATGGACAACATTTAGTTACAACTGTTGTGTTGTACTTTCACTGGAGATGATCAACAAAGCTACAGTGCCAACTATCTGGCTTTGTTTCAGCCACTAGAACTTACGAATGTTTACCAGGTGGATATTTCTGAAAGTTCATAAATTATAAATGTACTCACAAAACAAGTGGGAAGAATTTTATAGATCTCACATAGTATTTAGGCTATGTTTTCCAGAGAGAAAGAGATGAGTAGATGATCTTGAAAAAAGCAATCAATTGCATAGCCTGAATTTAGATCACTAATGGTAAGTTTAAAGTGACGAGATTTTCTGAAGTACTCAAAAAGCAAGGTAGAGTGAAAAGATAAAATCCCCTCTTTGAATCATGGACAAGGAAGTCCTTTGCTGGAGAAAAGAAATCAGGTCTGCATAGCATGTAGGAATTTTGCAACAAGTAACTGATGAGACAGGGGAAAGGAAAGAAGAAAATATAAAATCATGTTCCAGCCTGATCTCAGCAAAGATTGGTATCTGTACTCCCTTATAGCAACAAATAAATCTGATCAAACATTGCTCACCCATAGCTTTTGTCCTTCTGGCAGACATGAAGTATCTGATATATCCTGTATTTGCTAATAATAAACACAATTCAAGTAACAAAACATCACTTTACTTTATTGCAGTAGGACAAGCTGTGACAGCTATCTATTCACCTTATATGAAGTACAGAAAGTGAGGATATTAAGACCAAAAATAAGAAAACAACCTTCTGAAACATAACAACAAAATGTGGATATCTGAATCTCGCATTTTTAAGAAAATGAGAACGAGAGAGGACTTCTCTGGTGACAGCCATGATCTGTGGATTTTCCACGGTAATAAACTACTACAAAAATCACCTTCCATATGATAATTATATATATATTCCATATATATATATATTTGTTAATCTATTCCTTCTAGTTCAGTAGAAAGAACTAAAGGTACAAAAATAAAAGTCAAGTCACCATACTGCAACTTCTTGTTTCTTGAGTGTGTTACAGTCTAGGATTTGTGAGAAAATTGATTAAGCCCAGACAGTGAACATTTTGTATAGATTTTATACAGAATGTATAGATTTTATACAGAGTGTATACTTTAAACACCCTCAGGAGCTGATAAAACATATTTAGATTTGGAGTCAGACTAGGAAAATACTACAGCAGTTATCTCTAACAGTAATTACATGAATATTACATGCTGTGTTTTCATGCAACTCCATGAATAGTTGATCTAGATAAAAATCACAAATAAATTATTATAACCACCTGTACAGTGTAAATAACAGCATTTGTAAGAGTAATCATTGAATGCATTCATAAATCTAGCTCCCACTGCCCTCCTGGTTATTTTCTTGCAGTTTTATTTGTCCACTACCCTATATCCCAACAGCAGCCAGTGAATCAGAACAGTGAACAAACTAGCTGAAAGTGAAACTCATCACTTCTAAATGAAATGCGTCGCACCATGCAGCATGCTAACTTTTTAGATTTCTTTCATGTCATTGAATGCTGCATTAATAATATGCAGTACAACATCAAATTCATACCAAATCATATAAAGAGTAAAGTACAACCACTCAAATATAGAAAATGAAAACAAATCTATCATATTTTATTACTACTATTAAATGAGATATATTACAGAAGATGATGTTCCAAAAACCCTTCATATTTCTGAAAGTGAAATTAAGCACTTTAAAGAACTTTTTAAAATATTTTCTGAAATTCAGTTCCACATTTAATTGAGCTGAACAGCAGTTGGACTGTGAACAGCAGATTGTGAACCCACTGATGTTTTGGAGATCTGGATGACAGAAATGCTTCTGTCTTTAACACTATTCTCCATTCTCATCATAATATATCAAGGGGAAAAAAATAAAAATCTTTACTTTAGAATAATATTAATGTTGTACATTCCTGTCATCTAAAATTATTTCAGACAAATTGTAATTCATCTACAATTCCTTGCAGTTATAGCTTCAAATATATGCTTTTCTTTACAACCACATGTTCCAGTACCTTGAAGAGAATTCAGGTTAATAACTTTGTGTCTTATTCCCTATAGAATTCACACGAGGTCAATTGGATAGTTGGAACAAATGGGATGTCTAAGGACACTATGAACTAGAATCAGATGAGTGCTGAAGCAGTTAGGAAATTACAAAGAAACATCTGTGTTTTCCTAAAAATGAAATTAAAATTAGATGACTAAGATTTCAATAAGAAGGTAGTGATTTCCATTCTCATTTATCACTGCGTGGTCTCATCAAGTCAGAATCTTCACCTTGAGAAATCAACTGCTGTATTTTTAACTGCAAGTCTAGTAGTCAATTTGCCTCTGAAGTCAGATCAAAAAAGTACTAGATTTAAAACAAACAAACAAAACCAAAGAAAAATCATTAGTATAAATAAGGGAGTCCAGAAGGACAAAATAAAAAATTAAAATAAAATAAAATAAAATAAAATAAAATAAAATAAAATAAAATAAAATAAAATAAAATAAAATAAAATAAAATAAAAAAGAAAGAAAGAAAAAAGTGAAAACAATGAATTTTATTTTATTTTATTTTATTTTATTTTATTTTATTTTATTTTATTTTATTTGTGAGAGATTTAATGGATAGAACATGCTCTGGGAATGGGAGGGGACTTGTCAAGACATTGAAATTCATCTGAGGATTGAGAGGGAGATAATTTAATAATGTCAGGGAGCCACAGGAGTGGGGCTGCTCCATGAAGAAGGGTAAGTGTGGATCTAGCATACACCAAACTATCACCATGTAAAATGTTTGTAGAGGACAACACTGGTGATACCAAAAGGGTCCATCATCAGGATCTAGACAAGCCAAAGTAATGAGTCGGGTCTGCTATTTCTGCTGGATGTCCAGCCCACAAGCAAGGACAGGCACTGGGGGAGAACTGGGTGAGTATTCAAAGCTCACCCAGAAAGTAGGACTGTCATGGTTTAATAATTTTGTAATTTTGCTATCAGTATTCCACATCATAACATCATATAAAGCACGAATAATTTTACTGAATCTGCAACTTATAGAAGAAGACTACATCTCCCAGAGAACAACACGATAGGTCACGGGACCTGGACTCTATATTAACTCGGTCGCAAGCTAGACTGACGTCTTTCGAGTTCTGGCGTTCAGGGGAGTGTGTTGGAGCCTTCAGCCGTCTCGCCTAAATTTCACAGTAGGCTTCTCGGTTACGGGACTCATTCTCTCTCCTATTTTGCTTGATTCGTTAGCTCAATTTTCAATTATATTGTGTTATCCTGTATTTCAATATAGTATTTAGTAAATAAGTGTGCCTCCTTAGATCGTTGCCACTGTTTTCTTTTCCTAATTAACTTTTTCCTTTTGGCCTAGGGCCCCTGCGGGGCCCACGGCCCCTGTCATGGACATAGGTGGATTTTTCATTCAAACCATGACAAGGACTTGACTTAAGACAAGACTAGCTGTATGGTAAGTCCTACAGTCCATTCTGGAGATAGGGCTGGAGACAAGGTGACTTGCAACAAGGGCTTGCATCCACCAAAGTACGGAAATATATTGGGTTTTTCTGGCAAGATTTTCTAGTAGGGCCTACAGGGATGGCCTCTCACAAAAGAGTCTTGAAGCTGCCACATGTTGGATAGAACCAGTTCCAGTCAGATGTATAAGAGAGCAGCAACTAGCCAGTGCTGAGGTAATGAATGACAATGATGGCATCTCTGCAACTACATATCTAAGAAAGAGCAAGAAACACTGTACAGGAGCTGAAAGAATGAGGAAACTCAAGGTAAACATATCTTGAAATCCCAGTGTCTATAAAGAAGAAAGGGGAGGAGGTGCTACAGGTGCTGGAGCAGAGATTGATCTGCTGCTCATGGAAAAGACCATGGTGGAGAAGGTTGTTCATTTGCAGACCATATAGGACCACACTGGAGCAATTAACACTGCAACATTCTACGGAGGAATCCATGTCACACCAAGTGAATGTACCCTAAAAAGGGCTGCAGGCTATGAAGAGCCCACAAAGGAAAAGATTCTTGTCAGGAACTGCACCTTATGGAGAGGAATCCCTACTGGAACAAGTTGTTTGTCAAGAAAAATAATTTCGAAGGAATTTGTGGTGAAGCAGTCCATTCCAAATGCTCATGGAAAAGATCCACTTTCCATCAGTTTACAGAGGAATATATCTCATGGGAGGAATGTTGGAGCAGGTGAAATCTATGAGGAAAAAAGAGCAGCAGAGATAGTTATGAACTGACCTGAGCTTCCACTGCATATTCTTTTGTGATGCTCCAGGGTGAGAGTAGGTAGAGGAATTGAGATTGAAGTTGAGCTTGGAGCTGGAGTGAAAGCTGTTTTAGCTTCTGTTTACTTCTCAGTATGTTGGCAGCAGATTAAATTTGTCTTCCTCAAATCAAGTGTGTTTTTCTTGTGGCATCACATTTTCTTATTCATCATATTTTCTCCCCCTTTCCTGCTTACAACAAGAAGCGTGGTCCCTGCTTGGTAGGAACATGGCAGTTGTGCAAAGTGAGCCCACCACAACCCATCAGGACAGCAGAAAAAAAAGGCAGAACAAAGCACACCTAAGACACAGCACAGCATAGATCTGAGCACCCAGACTTAAAAGGCACTCCCAGGCACACAAAGTTTAAAGAGTAGGTGGTAGGTGACTCAGTTGAAGTTTTTCAGGACACATAAATCCTATTAATGCCCTAAGGGCTCCAACAAACAATACAAAAACTTGTATTAGCTTCCAGAAAATAAAAACTAAAAGTCACATTCTAGGTTTTTCTCAGGAGACATAGAGCATTAAAATATTTCCTAATGCTTAGAGCAAAAATGTACATAAAACAATTTAATTTACAACTTGTTTCTACTCTAGCTATCTTAAAGCACTATTTGCGCCCCTAGCAAGGAATACTCTGTTCACCAAGATATGCTAGCTTTGATGAAGCTTTGGAGGATGTGAAGATGAGAATGCTCTTTATTTTTCTGAGGCAGTTTTATAGACTTTATTTACATATTTTCTTTCAGCATATAGGCATAATTATGAATGCATGACCTAGCAACTAGCAAGAATCATTCTTATACTTCTCCCTTCTTGTCTTGTCAAATTGTATTTATCTATGCAAATCGATGAGAATCAATATTTTCCAACATCGGATTATAGTTCTTTTCATTGCAAAATTTTCCAAGTGCATTTTTAGTGTATGTTGTAAGAAAAGAAACAAAAGTGCCTGAATGTATGCTAAGTCCACTTTAAAAATTCAAATGAACATTCACAGAGATTGCTTTCCAAAAAATTTTCTAGAGAAGCTGATTTCAAAACACTTTGAAGTCAATAGAACAATCTACTGTTGATTATCAGATCAGGCCCTGAGTTCTTTGCTTGTTCATAAAGCATTGTTTTCCTTTCTGCAAAGAAGTTACACAGTAAAGAAAGCTGGAAATACACTAGTCTGTGGTTCACAAACAAGACTTATATTATCAAATGCTATCAGCAAGCAGAATCCACACATTGAATTTGGGAGAGACCAACAGTAGCTGCTATGAAACTACTTAGCAAGCCAAGAAGTATTTTGTTCTATCTTGCTATCCTTCTACTCTATTAAAATATGTAAATGAAGTGTCAAAAGAGTTCTAAAAAAGCTTATGCTTAATTGCATAAATACATAAATACACACTCTTGTTTGGAAAAGTGTAGCACTCATTTTCTGCAGCTGTCCACCTAAATAATGTATATGTGTATATATATATATATATATATATATATATATATATATATATATGCACTATGATCTTAGATTTTCTGATAGAGAGATGCATTTGAATTCTGAGCTGAGATCATTAGCTGAAATCTTTTCTTCTTCCTTTTACTTTCCAAGCCTTAATTAACAAGCACATTTCAAGGAAAACTTTCATAATCTGGTTTTGTCCCTTAAACTCATCAAGGTGACACATTACAGGTGCTTCTTTTTCCCGTTCTTATTCATGAACCAAAGACTAAATTGTAGTGGGTTTAACCAAAGTACATATGTTGATTTGGCTTTGTACTCATACCCAATATAGCCTGTAATGTCTGTAGATGTCCCAAGAACATAACACAGCTGTTCTTGTAAAATTTATTCTTTTGTATTCACATTCACAAATTCAAATTATTAAACTCTTTCACAGAATCACAGAATCACAGAATTATCAAGGTTGGAAAAGACCTAGAAGATCATCCAGTCCAACCATTACCAATACTTCCCAGCTAAATCATATCCCTCAACACAACATCCAAACATTTCTTGAATACCCGCATGGTCAGTGACTCCACCACCTCCCTGGTCAATGCATTCCAGTGCCTCACCACCCTTTCCGAGAAGTAATACTTCCTAATGTCCAGCCTGAATCTCCCTTGGCACAGCTTAAAACCCTTCCCTCTAGTTCTATCATTGATTACATGAGAGAAGAGGCCAACCCCCACCTCACTACAACCTCCCTTCAGGAAGTTATAGAGAGCTATAAGGTCTCCCCTGAGCCTCCTCTTCTCCAGGCTGAACAATCCCAGCTCCCTCAGCCTCTCCTCATAACGCCTGTGCTCCAGACCCCTCACCAGCTTTGTAGCCCTCCTCTGAACGTGTTCCAGGGCCTCAGTGTCTTTCTTGCAGTGAGGGGCCACTTTATTTTAAAATATGTACTATTCAAAAGTTCTGTTGTTGTTATCCCTGATTCTGAAGACTATATATATTATTTTATTTTTTATTTTTTATTTTTTCAGCTGAGAAAGCCAATTAAATCACATCTTAGGTGATTCTCCCTCTTTACTTCCCTCTTGTAAACCTTACCTGGAGTGCTGCAGGTTACCAGTTCTGAAGTCACCCCAAAAAGGGAGACATGGACTGAGTAGAGAAGCACCAGAGGGGGACAAAAATTATCAGAGGGATGAATCATCTCTTCTATGAAGACAGCCTGAGATAACTGAAGTTATTCAACCTAGAGAAGTGGCTCCACAGAGACCTGAATAGCAGCTTTCAAGTCACACAAGAAAGGTGGGGAGAGATTCTTAATCAGGAATCACAGAATCACAGAATCGTAGGGGTTGGAAGGGATCTCCAGAGTTCATTGAGTCCAACCCCCCTGCCAAAGCAGGTTTTCTACTCCATGTCACACAGGTAGGCATCCAAGCGGGTCTTGAATTTCTCCAGAGAAGGAGACTCCACAACTCCCCTGGGCAGCCTGTTCCAGTGCTCCATCACTCTCACTGTAAATAAATTGAGAAGAAGAAAGAAGGTGAGGCCTGACCAGGGCAGAATAGAGGGGGAAGATCACCTCCCCCGACCTGCTGGCCATGCTATTTTTAATGCACCCCAAGATCCCACTGGCCTTCTTGGTCACCAGGGCACACTGCTGGCTCATAGACAACCTGTCATCCACCAGGACCCCAAGGTCCTTCTCTGCAGAGCTCCTCTCCATCAGGTTGTGTCCCAGCCCATACTGACATTTGTGTTTATTCCTTACCTGGTGCAAGACTATGCACTGTCTTTTGTTAATACTCATCTGGTTTATTGCTGCCCAGGTCTCCAGTTTGTCCAGGTCTTGCTGAAAGTTGGCCACTCCTTCCCCCTGTGTACCATCAGCGGACATACTGAGGGCGGACACTATCCTCTCATCAAGGTTGTCGCTGAAGATACTGGATAAGATTGGACCCAGCACCATCCCCTGGGGAACACTGATATTCACAGCCTCCAACCAGACTCTGCCTTGAAGGTCACAGCTTTCTGAGCTTAACCAGTCAGCCATTTCCCAACCCACCTCACCATCCATTCATCTACCAAACACTTTATCAGATTCATTATACGGATGCTGTGGGGCACAGTATCAAAAGCCTTGCTGAAGTCAACATAGATGACATTTGCTTTTCTCCCCACATTTAGCCAGCTGGTGATGTCATCATAAAAGTTTATGAGGTGGTTAAGCAGAGCTTTCCCTTGGTGAATCTTGCTGACTATTCCTGGTGACCTTCTCTTCCACTTGCTTGGCAATGGAAGCTAGACCAAGGTGTTCCAACACCTTCCCAGGAACAGAGGTGAGACTGATAGTTTCCCAGTTTTTCCTGCTGTAACACTAACATCCGTCTCCAACATCATGTCTCAACATAACAAACTGGATGCTTTACCTTAGGTGCAGCCCTTCTTGAACATAGGGAATTTCCTATTAGATGATAAAGGATGAATGGGGAGAAAAGCAGGTATAACATACAGTAGAGCAGACTCCAGAAGAGTTTCTTCATTTTACTTGTGACAAGGGATTAACCCACTATATTCCATAAGAAATGTAATTTTTCGTTCTGTGATTCCTACAAGATTAACTTTCTTATGAGCAAAATCACCTGACAAGACATGCTACATGACCTAAAGCAAAAGCAAAAAGAACTTTTCTCACGATTATCTATTTGGTTCTATTTTATTATTATTACTTATTATTTCATTATATTTTATATTATATTTTATATTATTTTATTATTATTATTTATAATAGATGTAATTTTATAATAAAATTATTTATGCTGCTTCAACCAATAGAGGTACATATAGCACCATCTAGAGATGTAAAAGCAAATTTTTAAAATGAAGAACTATCACCATCAAGCAACCATTGTACAAATGACTTTGCGATTTAGAATTAACCTTCAAACTATATTTTGAAATGATAGGCTGTAAGAAAATCACACATTGCTAACTGATAACAGTTTAATATAGGTTCCCTGCATGACTTTTCCATAACTATACTGATGGAGAAGCTCCTGAATATGTGTTCTATGGCAAATTGTTAAGATAGTGGTCAGATTACATAACAGATAATGACATTATTTAAAGCCCTCCAGATTTAGTAGAAATATTAAATAATCCTTAAATAATGTGTAGAATAAACACCGATGTTCAAACTGGTAAGAATTTTTTGTGTAGTGTTATTTCACTTAAGTACTAATTGCTACGAAGATCTATAAACATGCACTCAGGAAGTTCCATTAAAAGTGTTTAAAGATGCCAAGAATATTTCAGAGTTTCCATTTTCTGGAGTAAAACAAATAAACAAACAAACAAAACTCTACCATAGCTGAAGACTAGACAATCAAGTTCCACAGTCCACTGATTCTTTTCAGTGAAGGTATGAGTCATTTGAATTTTTATAATCTATCTGTAACTACTTTAGTCATAATAATTTTTATTCCATAAGAATTTTTTATTTATTTTTTGTTTGTTTATCTTTTACTGGTCTTTGAGTGACGGGAAAGACAATGATGACAGCATGGATTTTTAAGACATCATTTGTTCTTACATAGGTGAACAGTCTTCTAATTTATTTTCCACGCTTTAACTGCTGATATTCTTAAGGGATGAGATTCTCCAGCCAGGGCAAATCAGAATAACTCTTCACCTTAAAAGTTAAGACATCTCATCAAAAAAGGACTGAAAGTACACAGAACTATACAATATCACTTTTAAGCTATTGTGATATTTAAAATACTACTACTGTGCCAAACTGTTTTTAACTGTGTTAAATCAGAAAGCAAACCTTATATAAACATATATTATCAAAGTCCTTTCACCTTGGTATACAAAAAAAGAAAATACGTGTATAAGAAAAATAAATAAATAAATAAATAGAAATCACATGACTGTAGAAAGATGTCACGGGTTACTTAGATTTACCTATGCCCGTGACAGGGGAAGCCACCCCACGCCCCCCCCCCGGGGCCCGGAAAGGAGGGGGAAAAGGGGAGTGGGATAAAACAGCGACAATCTAAGGAGGAAAAACTTATTTTACTAAATATGATATCGAAATACAAGATAACACAATATAATATAATTAAGGCTAACAAAATCGAACGAAACAGAGAGAGAGAGTCTCCGAAAACCGAGAGGCCTACTGTGAACTCTAGGCTGGAACGCTTCCCACTCTCCGAGAAGTTCGAGAGAAGAAGCAGGGCACTCCAGCCTGGGAACGAGATTATATAGAGTCCTGGTCCCGTGACTTATTGTTACTCCTGTTGTTCTCTGGGATATGTAGTCTTCTTCTGTGGACTGCACATTCAACAGAAGTATCCATACTTGACATGATGTTATGATGTGGAATACTGATAGCAAAATTACAAAATTACAAAACCATGACATTCCACCCCTTATTCTACATTATTACATCATGGTTAATATATACATATATATACATATATATACACGTATGTAAAATTGTGATAGCTAAATAGTAGAATTGCATGTAACATAACTAAATGTACAACTATAATAACTAAAATACACTACACATGCAAACATATATATATATATATATAGATACATAAAATTATTGACTGCATTCCCCCAGCATCAAATTCCCTTGTGGCACACATTGAACATCCCCATCCTTCTGCATTACCCACCAAGTGCACCCAGGTCCCTGGGCAAAGACAGTTCCACGGATAGGTTTGCCCTTTCCAGAAGCTGGAAGGACCCAAACAGCTTTTCCCAACATGTTCTTTACATGTATAACAGGGACCTTATCTCCTTCTACAGTGTGTAGGGGGCTAGATTGACTAGGACCATCACGATTGACAGATCCTCTAGTATTGACCAACCAAGTGGCTTCTGCCAGATTCTTCTCCCAGTGCTTAAATGTTCCACCACCCATTGCTTTCAACATAGTTTTCAACAACCCATTATATCGTTCAATTTTACCAGAAGCTGGTGCATGGTAGGGAATATGATAAATCCACTCAATGCCATGATCTTTGGCCCAAGTATTTATAAGAGAATTTTTGAAATGTGTCCCATTATCAGATTCAATTCTTTCTGGGGTGCCATGTCGCCACAGGACTTGTTTCTCAAGACCTAATATGGTGTTTCGAGCAGTAGCATGGGGTACTGCGTATGTTTCAAGCCACCCAGTGGTTGCCTCTACCATAGTGAGTACATAACACTTACCACTGCGAGATCGTGGCAAGGTGATATAATCAACCTGCCACGCCTCCCCATATTTATACTTTTGCCATCGCCCTTCCTCCCAGAGAGGTTTCATCCTTCTGGCTTGTTTAATTATGGCACATGTTTCACAATCATGAATAATCTGCGCAATAGCGTCCATGGTTAAGTCCACCCCTCGGTCTCTGGCCCACTTATATGTCGCGTCTCTTCCTTGATGACCTGAGGTCTCATGAGCCCATCGAGCTAGGAATAATTCACCCTTATTCTGCCAGTCCAAGTCAATTTGAGCCACCTCAATTTTGGCAGCTTTATCTACCTGATGGTTGTTTTGTTGTTCTTCAGAAGCCCGACTTTTGGGCACATGTGCATCCACATGACGCACCTTTACAACCATATTCTTTGTTCGGGAAGCAATGTCCTTCCATAGTTCAGCGGCCCAAACAGATTTTCCCCTCCGTTGCCAGTTATTTTGTTCCCACCGCTGTAACCACCCCCATAAGGCATTTGCCACCATCCATGAGTCAGTATAAAGATACAGCATTGGCCACCTCTCCCGTTCAGCAACATCTAAGGCCAGCTGGACAGCTTTTACCTCTGCAAACTGACTTGATTCTCCCTTACCTTCAGTGGCCTCTGCAACCTGTCGTGTGGGGCTCCACACAGCAGCTTTCCATTTGCGATGCTTCCCTACAATGCGACATGATCCGTCAGTGAATAGGGCATATTTCTTTTCATTTTCTGGTAATTCGTTGTATGGTGGGGCCTCTTTAGCACGTGATACCTCTTCTGCTGGTGATGTTCCAAACTTTTTATCTTCAGGCCAGTCCATGATTACCTCTAGGATTCCTGGACGATTGAGGTTTCCCATTCGCGCTCGCTGTGTAATCAGCGTAATCCACTTGCTCCAGGTGACATCGGTAGCATGATGGGTGGAGGGAACCTGTCCTTTGAACATCCAGTTCAGCACTGGCAGTCGAGGTGCCAAAAGGAGCTGTGTTTCAGTCCCGACTACTTCGGAAGCAGCCCGAACCCCCTCATACGCGGCTAAGATCTCCTTCTCAGTTGGAGTGTAGCACTCTTCAGACCCCTTATATGATCGACTCCAGAATCCCAGGGGTCGGCCTCGGGTCTCTCCTGAGGCTCTTTGCCACAAACTCCAAGTGGGGCCTTTCTCTCCAGCAGCAGTATAGAGGATGTTCTTTACATCCTGTCCAGTCCGTACTGGCCCCAGGGCTACAGCACGGGCTATCTCTTGTTTAATCTGTTCAAAAGCCTGCTGCTGCTCAGGGCCCCATGCAAAATCATTCTTCTTCCGCGTTACCTGATAAAGGGGGCTTACAATGAGGCTGTAGTTTGGAATGTGCATCCTCCAAAAGCCCACTGCACCCAGGAAAGATTGTGTCTCTTTCTTGCTAGTTGGTGGAGACATGGCAGTGATTTTGTCGATCACATCTGCTGGGATGTGACGACGTCCATCCTGCCACTTTATACCTAAGAACTGAATTTCCTGGGCAGGTCCTTTTACTTTGCTTCGCTTAATAGCAAAGCCAGCTTGTAGAAGAATCCGGATTATCTGCTCTCCTTTTGTAAAAACTTCTTCTGCTGTATCGCCCCACACAACAATGTCATCAATGTACTGCAGGTGTTCAGGAGCACCACCCTGTTCCAGTACAGTTTGGACCAACCCATGGCAAATGGTTGGGCTGTGTTTCCACCCCTGGGGCAAACGGTTCCAAGTATACTGAATGCCCCTCCAGGTGAAGGCAAACTGTGGCTTGCATTCTGCGGCCAAAGGAATGGAGAAGAAGGCATTGGCAATGTCAATGGTGGCATACCATTTGGCTGCTTTTGACTCCAGCTCGTACTGGAGTTCCAACATGTCCGGCACAGCAGCGCTCAATGGGGGTGTGACCTCATTCAGGCCACGGTAGTCTACTGTCAGCCTCCATTCTCCACTGGCTTTACGCACTGGCCATATGGGACTGTTAAAAGGTGAGTGAGTTTTACTGATCACTCCCTGATTCTCCAACTGGCGAATCAAATCATGAATGGGGAGCAAGGAATCCCTGTTGGTGCGATACTGCCGTCTGTGCACTGTCTTTGTAGCAATCGGTACCTGCTGCTCTTTTACTCGTAGCAGCCCCACAACAGACGGGTCCTCTGACAGGCCAGGCAAAACAGACAGCTGCTTAATGTTGTCCATGTCTACAGCAGCTATCCCAAAGGCCCATCGATACCCCTTAGGATCCTTGAAATGCCCCCTTCTGAGGTAATCGATACCCAGTATACATGGAGCCCCTGGGCCAGTCACAATAGGATGTTTTTGCCAGTCTTTGCCAGTGAGGCTTATTTCAGCCTCCAGCACAGTCAATTCTTGAGAGCCCCCAGTCACTCCAGAAATATGGATTGATTCTGTCCCTTCATGACTGGAGGGCATTAGGGTGCACTGTGCACCGGTATCCACCAGTGCCTTATATTTCTGTGGTTCTGATGTGCCAGGCCATCGAATCCACACAGTCCAATAAACTCTATTATCCCTTTCCCTCCCCTGACTGAGGGCAGGGCCCCTCTATTGGTTACCTGTGATGACTGGAGCAACTCCACTGGTGGTTGGTATGTCTAGTAGTTCTTTCACCCGTGCTCGTAGTGCAGACGTGGGCTGATCATGCCACTTCCTCATGTCTTCTCCACGGTCACGTAGGTAGCGCCACATGGAAACACGCGGTGCAATCGTACTGTTGTTCTTTGCTCGAGCTGGGAAGCGTGTGCGTTTAACAGCTGAGACTTTTGATGATGCAGGTGGGGAGTAGGACTGGACTAGTTTGATCAGATCCTTCATTAGACCTGGTGGCCCGTACGAGGATTGACCTTCATCAGTTGTTTCTGATACTGTTACGGGATCATTACAATTAGTTGATGGAAACAATTTCTTGCACATTTCATCTACTCGGTTTTCTAGCCGTGAGATGGCAGAAACTGCGGCATGCAGTTGGGGGAGCTGCTGATCGGTGGTTTGAAGCATTATAATCAGCTCAACAACTCGGGGCCATCTGTCCACGAATCCTTTAGAACCTGTTACCAATGACTGTGCCATTCTCTCTGGTGCTGTACTTGTGATTTTCTGCCACATGTCAGGATCGGCCCTCACTCTCTCTGGGTCAAGTTCGCTTGGATCAGGGCTGTACAACATTTTCGCCATGGCCAATTCCCTCAGGCGCTGAATACCTTTTTGGACGGTATTCCAACTATCAAATTTAGGCTTCAAAGCATCCTTATAGGGGTACCTTTCTCTCACGGCTTCTAACAGCCGCAACCAGAGAGTAGCAGCTCCATCCGAACATCTGCTAATCCCTCTGTCGATACCTGCATCTTGGGCAATGCTTCCTAGTTGGCGAGCTTCATTACCATCTAGAGACAAGCTGTTGGCCCCGTTGTCCCAACAGCGAAGCAACCAAGCAAGGATACCTTCATCTTGACGCCGTGTGAACTCCTTTCTTGAGCCTTGGATTTCAGTCAGCTTCAGAGGTCGACAATAGGTGATTTCCTCCTCATCATCAGTCTCTTCTTCATGCCTCTTGGTTTTTGCCTTTGCTTTTTTCGGTACTGCTCCATGCCCGGCACCTGGGTCTTCTGCTGCCCCCCCCTGTGCTTCTCCTTCTTTTCGTTCTAGACGCATGGACACCCGTTTCCATTTCTTGCCTTCCACAGGGGCAACTGATATTGCTACTGATGCCTCCTGTGACTGATCAGAATTAACTTGGGCTTGAATCTCAGATCGGAAACTCTCTCTCTCCAGAATAGTATGATACAAAGCACGGTATGCATAAGCCAAACCCCACATAAGGTTTACCTCCTTAGATCTCTGACCCAAATACTCACTTAATTTCTTAGGGTCCCTTAGGTGTTCAAGAGTGAAATCCCATGACACTGCGGGTCCCCATGCTTCTAAGACTTTTCCTAAACCTTTCCATATTCCCTGCCAGTCATCATTCTCTGGTTCTGGAGGAGACTTCCGCATAGAACGAATGCATAGGAACATATATGCATGCATTGATAGTGATAACATGAATGCAAGTATGAACCCTATCTCAGTTATTGAAAAGCGTGTGGAAATCTGAGAGTACAACCTAAAAAAAAAGGGTTTTTTTAGCCTGTACAATGAATTAAACATGGTGGTGTTTGTAAAATTGCCTGTTCCATCTGGGATGCAAGTATTTGTAAAATTGCCTGTTCCATCTGGGATGCAAGTGTTTGTAAGATTCACAATTCCATCTGGGGTGTAGATGCCAAAATTCTGACCATACCACATCTCGTAAAAGTACCAGGCAGGTGTCTCCATCAGTATCCACCTTATTAGGCTATATATCTGCACAATTCCACAACACCAAATTATGGTGTTAATAGTTGACCAATACTTTAAGAAGATCATAATTGCTTTCAATCCCTTAAACAGAGCAACTGGGATGAAGAGTGGGTTCATAGCTGGCAGGCTCTGTAAAAGTCAGAGCTAGCTAGCTTTGCTCTAAGGGAGAAAGAAATCCCTTTGTTTTCTACACAAAAGTTAGATAGCAGTGCTGAGAATGTGCAGCAGCCCTTAATGTTGACAATTTGTCTGGTATTTCAAGGTCACGTTCTCTGTGAGCAGCTACGGAAAGATAACACTCCCAACACTCCCGTAACGAAGCTCTTTAAGAGCAAAGAGAGAGTTGTTCTAAAAGCTAAAAAAGCTCTATGCCCGCATTCTCCACCAAAAAATCTGTCACGGGTTACTTAGATTTACCTATGCCCGTGACAGGGGAAGCCACCCCACGCCCCCCCCCCGGGGCCCGGAAAGGAGGGGGAAAAGGGGAGTGGGATAAAACAGCGACAATCTAAGGAGGAAAAACTTATTTTACTAAATATGATATCGAAATACAAGATAACACAATATAATATAATTAAGGCTAACAAAATCGAACGAAACAGAGAGAGAGAGTCTCCGAAAACCGAGAGGCCTACTGTGAACTCTAGGCTGGAACGCTTCCCACTCTCCGAGAAGTTCGAGAGAAGAAGCAGGGCACTCCAGCCTGGGAACGAGATTATATAGAGTCCTGGTCCCGTGACTTATTGTTACTCCTGTTGTTCTCTGGGATATGTAGTCTTCTTCTGTGGACTGCACATTCAACAGAAGTATCCATACTTGACATGATGTTATGATGTGGAATACTGATAGCAAAATTACAAAATTACAAAACCATGACAAAAGAGCATACTGAATGAAATGTTAGATCCTAATCATTTAAGGAAAGAAAATATATATTAGAATTTGAATAATAATATAGATTATTAAAATGATTCTATATATTTTAAGGGTAATGGTAAGACTTAATCACCTAATTTCTCCAACTCTACTCCTATCTTGTAAGTAACAGATTAAAAAAGTAATAATAAATTAAAAAATAAAAAAATAAAAAATGCCAGAAGAGCTGAAAAGTGATAGCTGAAGTGTATATGAAAGTCGGAAACAGATTACTGATGTTTTAAAATGTATTCCTTCAAGATTCTTCTTTCCACAATATATAGTTGTCTCAGTTACATGTTATTAGCACAGCACAACCCTAGAGTCACTGAAAAACAGTGTTTTAAAATAAAAGTTATCGTTGCCTTGACTTGATTACATCCAGTGTTAATTCAGATCCTAATTTAGTGTGATAACTAGGATTTCCAGAGACAGCTTAAACTAATTAATATGATGATAGAACTGATTTAGAAAAGTTTGTGAAATATTAAAGGTAAAATTTTACTTATCTAGAACTAAATTCCCTGATTATAGATAATGTCACTGGGGTTGTATTTCTGAGAACAGAAAAAAAGTCAGTCTGACAGAACAATGTGATGTTGTAGGTAGAGTGTTGGAGATTTTTTTCTCAGAAGGGAGAAGAAGAAGAAAAAAAGAGAGAGAGAAATAAGTAGAAGAAATAAAAAGAGTGAGTCAGGTATTTTAATGGTGAGTTGGATTATTAATCTTCTAAAAGCATTAGTTCATTCCTCTCTTTCACAACTTCTTTGTTCTGTCAGAAAATCTAGATCACTTGTTTATATTACTTATCTTTCCTTTGGGTGACTGAGGTCAGTCAATTGTTAATATTACCAGACTCATTATTTTTCATAAAATCACTAAAACATTGTTACACTTGATTAACCTCCGCTGTATTAAATTAAAATTATGTGGCATGTGCATTCAGGAAAAATGCAGAATTCTGTAGGGAGGATGAGGGAGTGGGAAATACTCACTGGTTACTTGAAACACAGTATGAAATGGAAACTTTCCCATGCTCTATCCTCAAACACAAAAAACAACAAAATGAAATATACAATTTTCTGAAATTACTTGATAACTAAAATAGCAAAAATACCATTAACATTGATTCTAACATGAATTTTAAATAGATGGAAAAAATTTATCCTGGAATAGTGCTATTTCTTAATAAAAATTAAGCCATACTGAAATATGGATTACGTCTTTTTTTTTCTTTTTTTTTTTTCTTCTTTTTCCTTTTTTTTTTTTCTCCCCTCCAGCTCTATAGTTTGAAATCTAATTAAGACATGCAAAAAATGTTTTTTCTTCCTTTCTAAAAATCTGCCATATGATTTTTAACAATCAAATGCAACAAAGAATATAAATAAAAGTTGTTCTTTGACCTCCCTTTGGAGCACAGAAGTGTTGTGTACAAGAACATATCAGTATGCAGCTACAGCAGGCCTCATTAGTTTGCCATCTGCCATGGCAGATAGATGCTTAAATGTTATTATTGCAAGGTTCATTGAGCAGTAAAATAATAATATTTTTTTAAATGTATTTTAAGTAAAAATCCCTTGAAAGAAAACAGCTGCCAAATGATGAGTGAGGCTCTGATCCCATTAAAAATAAAAGATATTGAGCAAATAGAAGAAAATTTAGAATTACTCATATTAGCCTTAGTTTCTAGCTCTTATAAAAATGCTGTGTGTTAAGAGATGAATGAAGTAACCTTTCCAATAATGCAAAATTTTCATAAGGCAGTATTGAAATGGCACAATAGTCAGTAAGCATTTTCCTAGCTATTTCTAGCACATCTTCACTGGCCACCAGGTAAGCCATTGGACTTGTTAGAAAATTGGTTGTGTTTCATTAAACAAACAAACAAACAAACAACCCCCCCCCCCCCACACACACACACCTTTTCTGGCGTACTTCTATTTATCATTAACTCCTAGAATTCCCATTTGAAGAAAGGAAAACTAGTAATCATAGGGAGTCTTGTTAGTTTGGACTGTCACCTTAAAAGTGGGATGGTAGGCTTGGAAATAATATTTTAGTTCAGAAAATGTCTCAATTGAGCCTTCAGCCTGTACATATAATAACACAAATCACCTAAAAAACAAAACAAAACAAAACAAAAACAAAAAAACTATATCACATCAAATTATCTCAGCCCAGCTCAGATTTATCACTAGCTCTGATGTGGATAACAGAGAAATTTTAGAAGTAGATTAAAGAGGTAACCTCTAATTCCTGTGTGAAATCTAAATGGACAAACTTCCTAAGAAACCATCCAAGGAAGATGAGTGACAGCCTTATATCCCTAGCTAGAAAACATAATTCTTGGTAATAAAAAAACTCAGTAGAGAGGAATAGATTGATTGAAATCAATAGATTTCAATAGATCAATAGAATCAATAGATTGATTGATCTATAAATAAATAGATTGTTGCTTCCAAACTCAAGGATCTTTTTTTCTTTTTTTTTTTTTTTTTTTTTTTTTGAGCATTAGCAGTGCCAGAGTTCAACAAAAAATGAAAAACTTTATAAAAATATATAGTGCTGATTTCAGGAAAAACAAACAAACAAAATTAACAACAAAACAAGCAATAAAATCACAATCCCCATATTTCTGTTATTTTCAAAATATATGACAGCAATTCATTTATTACACTAGTTGCGCACCAGAATGGAAAATGTTTAATATTACTGATGATTTGGGGAAGGAAATAGATAAATAAATAAAATAATGATTAATTTAATTTGTGTCACATTTGAATTTTCATGGAAAAGTCTCTATACAATCAAACTTAACAATACTAAACAAATAAATAGTTGCAAATCCTATCAGACTGTGTTTTTTTGTTTGCTTGTTTGGTTGCTTGGTTGGGGTTTTTGTGTGTGTGTGTCTTAGATAGACTTCTAATAGTTGTGTTCTATAATGGGCAATACTTAACAATATTAGAATTTCTTCAGTCAAAGTGGTGAACACATTTGTGGCAATTTTTATAGGTTCAGATCTCTGAAAACTGAAACGAGCTAGAGATTAAGATAAAGAAGGTTACAGGTTCACTCCTATTTTTTGGAAACAAAGTGTTAGTATAAGTTTTAAATAAATTTAGTTGCACTTATTGAACTTCACAGTAAGAAATACACCTAATTGCTGGGAAGAATTAGTGCAAATGTAAATAATTGACTGAAATGACAAAATATTGATTTTCTATTTCAGTAAGACTATTTCTTTTCTACCATTGTTCCAATTAATAGTTTCTTGTAGACGTTCATCACAGAACAACAAATTTGTCTCAGGGTAACTCACAGATCTCATCAATACTAGGAAAGAAAATTGAACATGAACATGATTCAACATATGAGTTGTTCTATTTGTTGTCTCCATTTCTTGTGTATCATTTGAACATGGATAAAATGATTTTAAGTTGACTTCTGTGAAACCTAGTAATTGTGGTATTGTGTGACACAACTGTTATTTATTAGATAGGTAATTTACAAGACAATACGATATGAATAGCATAAATTTTATCAGCTACTGTGGCAACATGTTGTGATTTACACCAGAACTAGCGATTTGAGGTGCTTAAGCCCACCATAACAGCTCTCAGATAATGGTATGAAGTATTTAAAGAGTATAATAAATAACAACGTGTCAAAATATACTTCATGATATTAATGTGCCAATTGCACCATCTTAGGAATTATGAGTATATACAAAATATGTGTGAAACATAAAACTGCAAGGAAATATACAGCATAGTAAAATACATCAACACTGATGAAAACAGTAATGTGCTGAATTACAATCCACTTCATAATTAAGCCACCATAATGTCCATATAAAATGAAAGTATATCCTAAGACTCTAAGAGTAGCATATTATGTTTTAGTAATTACTTACTATGTGATTGTCTTATTTAACCTGAAGTAGGACACAGTTCCTGTATATGCTTTCAAACTTAACAAAGACAAAAAAATTATGATAGCTCTCTCAAAGAAATTACTTTGTAACTAAAAATGAATTTTTAGCAAGTATGTTAAAGAGCTGAAAGACTAAGAAGGAAAATACTACTCGAAGAACTAAAGTAGACCCGTTGCTCATTCACTTACATTTGGGTCAGAAATTCCCACTAAGTTTGGAATAGAAGTAATCTGTGATAAAACATGGTACTTTTCAAGTCTGTCTGTACCTTTTAAATTACTACTCATTCTTTATATATAAGGTAAAGGTAAAGTTCTCCTGTCATCATGCTGAAGTTCTGTTTCCAGCAGAATCTTTCTATGGCTTACTGATGTTGCCCAGGAAGGGTATGACTATCATGGGTTAAGGAAGTATTTAGCAAAAACAATGCATCTTATAAGTAACCAAAGAAAGCCTAAGAAAGTCTTTTTTTTTTTTTTTTTTTTTTTAAAGTATTACTCTACAATTTTTTTATACCATGTATGCACTTGAAGAATTTACACCAGCACTTCCTATATTGAATAGATTATTTGATACCACCTGGTCTTGCAGATGAGCAGCCATCATTTCCACAGTGTAACAGAATTCACTCATGACCAGTGTCGAAGTTACAAGATACAAATGTGTGTGTGCATAAATACTACAAAATTCTCCAAGTCCTATCAAGAATATCAGCCTTATAAAAAACTGTTTATCCTTCCTCTATGCAATCCATTATAGCTTCAAAATGAATGAAAATGTACATAACAACAGCAAGCACAAGATAAACAGTTAATTCTCCAGTTTCCAAGTGCTACACTGGAACAAATCAGTAATCTTGCAATACTGTTGTCACTAATGACCAAGAAGTGACATGATAGCTAACATGTACAGGAGAAACACTTTCTTACAACAACAAATAATTTAACTCAGTTTAGTTTCTGCATGTTAACAATTTAATCTTAACTTGTCTCATTCTCTTTTCAAGCCCTGTTACCTGCTTCAGCATCCTCTAATGAAGATGTAAGAAGAGTTTTGGGTAGATGTAGGTTCTCCATCTTTTCACTTCTATAGCTCTGACGGGCCATGATAATTGACTTTATTACTGAAATGTAAAGCTACATCTTTTTTTTGTGGAGTTTGGTGGAGGGCAAGGAAAACCAGAGAAAGGAGAAGCTTAACTGCAAACTCGGGAGCCAAGTACTTTCTTTATGTCTGACTGGTAAATTTATAATAGTAGCAAGGCAAATTTTTAAATGACCAACTACATATTTCATTAGCCTGACACAGACTCAAAGATCAGATGGGTTTATCAATTCAGAAACTATTCAAGGTCTGCTATAAAACTGACAATCTTTAAACTAAATATTGTGGGGAAAAATAATTGCATATTATTATTTTGTCCTTCTCATCTGTCCTGTATGAAATTTTCCTTATATGCCTCAGTAGTTTTTAATTTTGTTCTTTCAGTTTCTTAAATTATATTTAATCTCACCATGCCCCATATTATTTATAGTGCATATTCCCTCTGCGAGCTATTCAGTTAGAAATCACTTCTTCATTTTCTCAATTCTTATTAGGCTTGTTACAACCTTGTAGAAGTCATTGCACTTCCTGAAGTTCTGCCATTGTCATTAATAGGTTGCTTTTGCCATTATCGTTTCCTGAAATTTAGAAATGTGGGTCCACATTTCTCCTGTGTATACGTAGCCTGCTTCCATGATATTCTTTGTTTAAAATCTATTTTATTAGAAATCATGAGCCAAACATAACAGCAGCAGATATCAAAATAGCAGAGCTCAAATCCAAAAGTAGAGGTTTCTACCATAGTTTGTGCTTTAATTACTAGAATCAGTTGAAAAATTCTATGGTATTACCAAGCCAAATTCCTCTTCCTGTAGGCTCCAGGAATTGCTTTTGTCTTGAATGCTTAGTGCCATTATTTACAAGGGTTTTGTTTGGTTGGTTGGTTGTTATAAAAAGTTAATTTTGATTATATTCATTTGTGTATATGTTATTTTTTAACACTGTTTTAGAAAACTAACTGAAGACTTTGGAATTCACTAGCGAATTGTTTGTTTGTTTGTTTGTTTGTTTGTTTGTTTGTTTTTATAAATGTTGATCTGAACAACAGAAATTCAGAAACAGAAATCATCAAGCATATTAAAAGAAAAAAAAACTGAGAAGTTTGTCTCACTTTCAATCTCTTCTGTCAAAATGTTTCTTAAATTGATCATTTTGACTTCTTCAGTTTAAGAACCACTATTAAATACAGACATTGGCAGTAACTGTACATCTATACAGAACTGTGTGTTGTTAATTAATGAATTTACTGATATTTCGTTTTACAGTTTAAGACTGCCCTGATATGTATTCTAAATACTTCCACCTCAGCCCATTACTCTGATACATAGAGAGGAACAGATATATATTCAGTTATAACACATTGATACAGAAGTGTTATTTTAGCCCTGCTTGATGCTAAGATATTGGCTGTAGTATTCACTATCCAGTTGCCTCTGTAGGGATTGGTACCCAGAAGGCTGTCAAAGATCTGAAGAAGCAGCAGGAGACGTTGATGGTACAGACAAGCAGAGCTTTATGATTTTGGCAGGAAACTATTGTGGCCCAGCACCTGTGGAAACACAAGCATATCCTCTTCCACAGAACAAAAATGGTATCCACAGAACCACCCACACAGGATCCGATGTCCTCCATATGAGTGGTAATGTAGGTTACATCACAGAGGACCCTATGATAAATTTGACCCCCAAATCAGTCCCCACTGAGAAAGGCAGTTGCGTCCCAAGGTAGTCACAAACACAGGCTCTTCTGCCTTCAGGGCCCACTACTTGGCACTTTGTATAGGGACAGTCTGGCCTCCTGTAGCCACTAATGCAGTGTGAGCCTGGTCAGAATCTGAAGTCATCAGCTCAAATGTGATCAGATCCACCCTGGCTACATCACCAGTTCTTGCATAACCCTGCCATGCCTGTGGTGCTGCAGTTGATATTGGTGCTGGGGCTATTTGTGTCATCGCACACCCCTGCCATGCACTCTGGCCCCCATTTCCCTGAAGAGCCCTTCCTTGCCCAATCTGGGCTCTGCTGGGACTGTGGATTCCACATGTTCTTTTAGCGATTCAAATACTGATCTCCAGGGCCCCAGAAGGTCTTTAGCCACAAAGTCAGAGAACATTGCTGAGCCCCACAGCCTTGCTTCCATTTTGTCCCTCATTTCCTGTCTCATAGATCATAGTCCCTTCTCCTCCTATATCATGAGAGACCCACAACAAAGGTCACATTAAATCAAAGCTTTGCACTTTAGTGTGGTGCTTCTGCAAAATCATGGAGATGATTTTGCAGACTGCCTCCTGCTCCTCTGTTATACTTGTTTCTGTTGTTCTCTATTGCTCACCTCCATCCTCCAGAAGTGATTCTGGCTGTATATCCCGATCCTGCTTCCTCTCAGCAGTTTTTTTGGTCCAACTTCCTTTCAGTGGCCCTTGAGTTATGCTTCCTCTCAGCACCCCTGATTTTTGCTTCCTTTCAGTAATTTTTTAGGTCCAACTTCTTGTCAGTGGACCTTGGGTCGTACTGATTATTTCCCGAGGTTGACCCCAGTACAGTGCCCCTGTTTGGGTACCATTTCTGACAAGACAGTCACAGGCTCCGTTGCTGGTGCAGAACAAAGACCTTTATTGTACGTGTTTATTGTATATTGTATATGTTTATTGTATATCCTTTTACACCCACACAACAAGCCCTTGGTCACACGTACCAACCAGGCACCTTGTGGGTGTTTACATCTCTTGCAAGGAGCTACCAAGCTTGCTTACTCATTTGCATGGTAATGACTTTCTTTGTTCCACACTTGACCTTAAAAGGAACATTCATATTTGTGTCCTTGACCATTATACTATGTTTGCAAATGCTAAACATAGCGAGACTGCTACACAGCATCATTAAAATTCCTCTTTTATCTTCTGCAGTATAATGTGTGTGTGTGTTATGTCATCTGTTACCAAGTTATTAAGATAGCTATGTTCTTGAATAAACAGCGGAGACATGAATGAAGATATTTACACAACCTGAATTATAGTGAATCAGAGAGTCAAGCATACTCAGCAAGGATGAATAGATATTAATTTAATAAAACATATGATATCTCTCTTCAGTGACACCCAGAAATACAATCCAGAAACAGACCAGATGTCAGATTTAGTACTACTGCTTATTACAAACAGCTCTGAAAAGTGTTCAGTTGTTGTTGCTATTGTTGAGTTGGTTTTGTTTGTTTCTTTTTATGTAAACCTCACTGAGGTTTACTCTTCTTTTGAAGATCAAAAAAGCAAAGATGGACTTGTGTTTAAAATAAAAGCTATTTTGAGGAAAATACAAAAAGCCTATGCGTCACTGTTATACATGCACTAGTATATATGCACTGTACATCCACTAGTTTCATCTATTATTAATAATATTAAACAGTACATCTCATCTTTCAGAAGCTATTTGAAAATTTAATTCAGGTCAATATTTAAATTTTGGCCTCTTCTGTTGTCATTCAAACCAAATATTATGCTTAAAATAAGTATAATTCCCTTAATAATTCCTTTAATTCTCTCCCCTTCTTCCCCCCACCACCCCCCACCACCCCCCGGCCCCCAAACACACACACAAAGTTTGTTGTGATTTGCTTCATTTTATTTGTTAAACATTTTTTTTTCAGTTTTACTCTGCTTTGTTGTTCCTGTTTTGCTGACTTGAAATGTGTATGAACTATTTCTAGTTATGCCCAAAGGTTTTAAATTGTAAAACTCTATACTTTTATCTTATATTAACTCTACTTAACTGTACTGAATGGTATCCTAGTCATCCCTTTTATGACATAACCAAAAATTTTCTACCTCTCTTGAAACTACTTTGTAGCAGATGAATCCACTCCAAAGTCAGTGTCTATTGCAAATTCAGTTCATTACCTTTTCTCAACATTCATTAAAACCTCTGAATTAGTTATTGGTCATTTATAGGAAATGATTTAAAGACATTCAGTATTTTGTAATATAAGACTTTTTAATGGAGTTAAAAATTGTCCATACAGCACTTGACTCACTTAACAGGAAGTTCTGCAAATGAAACAAATAGAAAATGTTATAATTATCTGCTTTAAAGGCAGAAATTTCACAACATGCAGAGAAAAGTTTTTGTTGCACCTATGTTGTATTGCAAGGGTAAGCAAAGTCAGGGTAAGAAGTTATAAAAAATAAACGTGGATAAGCAAACATCAGTAGTAATATTTCCTTTGTAACAGATAAGGAAACAAAAACAATTATTTAGTTACTTCAGAGAAAAGGGGAAGATAAAGGGAAAGGGAAGGGCTCTAATTATCAGAAGGGAAATACACTGGAGGGAAAAAAAATATAAAATTTCTAAGTATTTGCTCTGCTTCACTTCACTCAAAAGGACTCTTGTGTGAAATGATTAATTATGTTGGGAGTAGATGAAGAACATAAGAGAACAGACATCAACACTGTTATGAAGCAAATGAGAAAATAGCTGGACCAAATTAATGTTTTGAATCAGCGGGGCCAGATTAAATATATCAGAGGAAATTAGGTGCTAAAGGAATTAGCCAGTGAACTTTCACAGACAATGGCAAATAATTTTACAGAACTCCAAGGAGATTCTAGACTGCAGATTAGGAACTTGACATGAGTTATAGGAAAAATATCAGCTAATCAGAGATGTAACATAGAAAAAGAAGGAAAAAAGAAAAAAAAAAAAAAGTGTTACAGTAACTCTTAAAAAGATGAGGTACAGAGAAAAATAATTGTTATAGTTCACATATATACATTATATATGAGAGCGAAAGTTGTCATAAACATGACTTCTCACCTAACATATTTACTAGTGTAATTCATCATATCTTTGTAAAATACAGCCAATGGAAAAGAAGCCTAGGAAAATCAGATAGCAACTATGTCAAATATTAAAAGTAATTCAGAAAACAGATATCTGTTATCACTCATCAAGTAGATTAAATTTGTCATACTTGTAATTAATCTCTTAGATCTCTCAACCTATTAACAAGTTCCTTAACTAAAGTTCTTTCAGATCTTTCCTCATAAATAATAATTAACCTAAAGTATGTATTCCTCACATTCAGAGGTCAAACTAGGAAACATGAGCATGCAGACGTGACTTACTTCTGACTATAAATTCTTTTAAGTCCATATTGCTGGACATATCTTTAGCCTCTTAAGCCTTAGACATGGCTAATCCATCCATGGGACAGAATAATAAGATGTACTATGTCAGTCATTGGTCATGAGTCAGGTAACGGTTACGGATAAGTATTGTCTCCTAAAAAAGTTTACATCTTCAGTATTCCTCAGGTCACATTCCCTGTTTCTCTTCCAAATGTGTGAGTTTGCTATTAGCAAAATGATGTGTACTTTGTTTAAAATATTGGGAAATTTTCAGTTGGTGTAAATGAAAAATATGATACCAAAAACTGATTCTTTAGACAAAGGGAATGCAACTGATGTCATTTACCTGGACTTGGGCAAAGCCTTTGACGTGGTCCCCAAACACACCTTGATCTCCAGATTGGAGGGATGTAGATTTGACAGGTGAACTACCTGGTGGATAAGAAATTGGTTGAAAAGCAGCAGGCAGAAGGTAGTGATCAATGGTTCTATGTCCAGGTGGAAGCTGGTAATGAGTGGTGTCCCCCTGGGGACTGTCTTGGGACTAGTGTTCTCTAACATTATCAATAACATCAGTGATGGAATTGAGTGCACCCTCAGCAAGTTTTCTGACAACAAGCTGAGTGATGTGGTTGACTCAAAGGAATGAAGGGATGCCACTGAGAGGGACCTGAACAGACTTGAAAGGTGAGCCCAGGTGAACCTAATGGGGTTCAGCATAGCAAAGTGCAAGGTTTTGCACTTGGGCCCAAAGAATTCCAGGTATATATACAGACTGTGAGAAGCAATCCTTGAGAATAGCCCTGCAGAGGAGGATGTGGGAGTCATGGGGAATGAAAACTGAACATGAACATCAGTGTGCTCTTGCAGCTCAGAAAGCAAATGATATCCTGGCCTCCATCAGAAGATGAGTGGCCAGCAGGGACAGGCAGGTGATTGTTCCTCTCTGCTCTGCCCTCGTGAAGCCTTATCTGGAGTACTGCAACCAGATTTGGAGCCCACAATACAAGAAAGACAGGGATCTGTTTGAGAGTGTCCAGAGGAGGGCCACAAAGATGATCAGGGGGCTGGAGCACCTCCCTAATGAAGACAGGCTGAGGGAGCTGGGCTTGTTCATCCTGGAGAAAAGAAGGCTGTGAGGTGACCTCATTGCATCCTTCCATTACCTAAAAGGGAGACCATAAAAAGGAGGGGAGTCAAGTCTTTACAAGGGTTGATAACAGCAGGACAAAGGAAAAAGGTTTTAAGTTGACACAGGGAAAATACGTGTTGGATATCAAGGGGAAGTTCTTTACCAAGAGAATGATGAGGTGCTGGAACAGGCTGCCCAGAGAGGTTGTGGATGCCCCATCCCTGGAGTTGTTCAAGGCCAGATTGGATAGGACCCCAGGTAGCCTGGTCTAGTATTAAATGTGGAAGCTGTTGGCCCTGCCTGTGGCAGGGAGGTCAGAACTTCATGATCCTTGAGGTTCCTTACAACCCAAGCCATTCTGTGATTCTGTGATTTTATGCATTGCACAGACTATTGCATACATAGAACATTTTTGAATAAACTGGAGGAAAACAGGATAGTAGAAAAAAAAAATAAATTAATTGAAAAGGATGATTTTGAGTATTAAATAACAAACATACCCCGTAAATTTATCTGCAAGCCCATTTTCACTTTTTTTTCACAATACCTAATAACTAATTTTCTTATGAAAATAATTGAGCATTATGTGATTCGGATAGCAGATAGCAATATTAAATTTAAAGAATTATTCATATGCTGGAATGGGCTGCCCAGGGGGGTGGTGGAGTCACCAGCCCTGGAAATGTTCACGGAATATTCAGATGCTGTGTTGAGGGACATGGTTTAGAAAGAATTATTGATGATATGTAGTTGGTTAGACTGGATGATCTTGTGTACCTTTTCCAACCTTGGTGATTCTGTGACTCTGTGATTTATAAATAAAACCTGAACTTGTCATCTAATCCGCTGGGCAATAAAGGCCTGAAAAATCTTCATCTTTAGCAACATGGAAGTCTCTTAATAGGATTTCTTGCACTGTAAAAGAGTTGAGCAAGTCATGAGTGACTTCTCTTAGAACAGGAATATACAAGGAACTATGTAGAGGTATGTATGTACACTGCAGTGTACTTTAATACATTACTCTGACAGATGTCACACATATGGAATCCCAGTATGTCTACATGGACAGTGTACTGCCTTTATGGTTGTGTGCATATTTGAGTGTGTGCATCTTTCTCACGATTACTTGTGATGAAAAAATCATGATTTATTAATAGTTTCAGTATCAAGCTACATGAGCTAGCTGAACATTATTCATTATAATTTTAAATTAGAAAGAATTATATTTAAAAATACTTTTTCCCCCTCATTTGCAATTCTGTCATGCAGATAAAGTGTTCTCAGTAAGTCATGATACAGGAAATGATAGATTAACTGTGCTTCTTGTACAATCTTTTTTTTTTTTTTTCCTTTTTTTTTTTTTTTTTTTTCCTCTTTTTCAAGTAACCACTGTTTACTTTTTACAGATAATGGCATCCCTGCTTTGAAGAAAGACAGGAAACTATTAGAGGGCTACAAATATGATTAGGGGCCTGGAGCTTCTCTCCTGTAAGAAAAGGCTGAGCGACCTGGGACTTCTTAGTCTGGAGAAGGGAAGACTGAGAGGGAATCTTATCAGTGCTTATAAATATCCGGTGAGTGTGAAGAGAATGAAGTCAGGTATTTTTTTAACAGTGCCCAGTGAAAACACAAGGGACAACAGTCACAAACTGGAACACAGTAAGTTCCATCTGATTATGAGAAATAATTTATTTACTTTGAGGGTGAAAGACCCCTGGAACAAGCTGTCCTGCAAGGTAGTGGAATCTCCTCTGGTACTATTCAAAACCCACCTGAATGCTTTCCTTTTTTTTTTTTTTTTTTTTTTTTTTTTTTTTTAATGTGCAATATTTTATATCTGGTACAAAAAGAAAGCAGTTGATTTTTTCAGATGTTGAAGGCAAATAGAGACTGAACAGTGAGCTAGCTGGCATTTTAAATAACATGCCACACAGAGAACATCATTATTGTTTGGAAACTAGATAGTAGAACTATCATCAGTAAAACAGCATGTTATTTCAGTGTGATGATTCCCCACACAATGTAGTTCAGGACATTAGATAACAGGTGTCTTAGGCAGGTGGTATTTAAGGAGTAAACTTGAAAATTGAAACCACTTAATATCATATTTCCTCCTTTCTTGAGCAAACTATATAGTGTAATGAAGTAACAAATAACCATGTTCAGAAAAGTAAATAGAAAATTCTTCTTAAAATGGAGAATAGATCTACAAAATGACTTAAACATTTTAGTGCAACCTTAATGTCAAGAATTAAGTACATTTTCCCTTATTTTCTGTAATCAGAGAAGTAATAAATAAAAGTTAATACAAAGACCAAGCACTAATGTGAATATAAACCAAAGTCATTCTAAAATTTTTAATTTCTTCTTTGTACATCTAGAACAAAAATGCAACAAAGACAATGCTATAATTATTAACATACATCTGTAAAAACCAAAATAAAAATAAAATAAAATAAAATAAAATAAAACCAAATAGAGCAGAACATAGAGTATGGCCTAGTGTTCTAGTGTTCTAGTTCAGATAAAGGTGTGCTTTTCAAATGAATATCCCAGTAGATCCAATCTATACAGTATATGTAGTAGCAAAAGGTATGAGGCACCTAAGAGTCACTTGTAGGACTCACTCATAGGAAGAGCTAGATAAAAAAATGCATTGTTCAGAAAAGGGGGAAAAAAAAAAAAAAGAAAAAAAAAAAGAAAAAAAAGAAAATTGTTTCAAATTTCTGCAGTTCTTCCAGAATAACTCTGAACATTTCAGAAAATCTATACTTATGATGCAAGGAAATATATACATACTCAAAAGAATTAAACATAATTATCCATATATTATCTTCAACCCTTACTTTCCTAAAAATGTGTGTGTGGGAGTGAGTGAGAAGTGGTGGTAGAGATGTGAACAGATCAAAATACTTGTGAAGAGGTTTATGAGTTAGCTCAGCAAAATCTCTGATCATCAAATTCTGTCATTAATTCTGTTCCGAGTCACATCAGCATCTATTGCACAGAAGAAAATATTAATACTAAATGTAAAGTATCACAAAGAGGGATAAATATAAACTACAACATCTGTAACTCAGTTAAGTACCAAGCTGCAGAACTAGATTTATTCAGCAGCTATTCTGAACAGCATAAGAACACTGGAAGGAATATATGGAAATTGAAAAGGGAATTTATCTAGCTAGGGATGTAACTGGAATCCCTTTTCTCTTTGCTGATGAACAAATGAAGCAATTTGTGCAGTTCCTTCAAAAACAGGTTATATTTTATTGTTCCACTCAGTGTTTTTCCTCTGTGTAACTGGTACAAGATTTTCATGCCTGTAACAGGATCATATTATGTTTCTTATATTGTGCAAGGTTAAAATGCATTTTTAAAGTTTTGGATTAAAAATTTCTTTCATTTGTATATGTTATTGCATCTGACATGATAACTCGTGCTTTTCCATCTTTTTTAGTATATCTTCCTTTGCACTGCATTTCACTCAGAAGACAAATCTTTACCCTTCTTGCCAAGAGTATTACTTGCTTCACCACTATGGATCTATGTGTCCATTGTTAAAATTTTATTTATATGCCTACATATATGTGTGTGTGTATGTATATATGTATGTGTATATATATATGTGAGTAAATTCTAATTGGTATAGATAATAGCCCCAGTTTCTGTCTCTATAAGTACAGGGAAATGTTTGTGCTTCTCGCTTCTGCCCTATAGTCAGGATTGTTTCTGTGTAACTAACATTATTAACATTGTTAGTTACAAGAGAAAGAACTCATCTACACAAACAGGAAGGACTGCAAAGGCAAAAAGCAGTTGTGGAAAGCCTAAGACCATAACAGGAAAAGGAGTCCCTGCCTTAACCCTGTCAGGGCTGTCCGAGAAGAACTTAAGTCTCACAGTCTAGACATTATACCCATTCCAGAGAGTCTCTCTGAATATTTTACAGAGTAAGGGTGCTCACTACATAGGGAATTTGAGTTGCAGGATGGTACACAGGGGAAGAACATTTGGGGACTGTACAAGCATTATTATGTGATGTTTTGAGAAAGAAACAAAGGAAAGAAGCTGATGATGACTAAACACAGAAGAGGAAAGCAGAAGATTTAAGAGATAAAAGGGCGTGTGTATACCTCTCTCTATATTTTCCACCAGTAAACCTCCACTGAGTTCTAAGAGGGAAGCAGGATGAGGCCCCTTTTATTTTTCTGCTTTGTTTCTGTGAATGCTAAGTGCATCTGTCTGAGTTATCTCTGCAGCTGACCATGTGGCTGACCATGTATACGTATATATTCGCAGAATGTGTGTGTATGGTATCTGTGAATTATATATTGTAAATACAATAAGAGTATGTGCCTACGCTACAAACGCACTCTAGAGATCCTTTTCTCTCTACTTATCCAGATACAATTGTGAAAAATATTTATTTTTGGAAACATAATTCAAATCATTTTCTCAATTTAAAGACCACTGCTATGATTGTAGATTATTTGTGAGTGAAAACAGCAATAATAATATTGTTTAAGGCACTTTCTACCACTTTCTACTTTTTCTGCTTGAAGTATTTGACTGCACAGAATAGCTTTAATGAAGGTATTCCACAGTAGCAGAAGTCTTCTTCAGAACTAAATCAAGCTTCTTTATTATACTTAATTTGGTCCATAGTTTCACTGAGCAAGACCTAGAAGCCCCATTCTTGTTTCTTTGTTGTTTTGTTTGTTTGTTTGTTTTCTTGAATATCTATTTGAAGTCTTAACGTTAAGAAAAAGATTGGCTCAACAAATATGACAGAACTGGCCATTAAAAACAAAATAAAACAAAAAACTTTTAAAAGATGTCTTCATTTTTATATATCTGAATTGGAAAGAAAGCTGTTGTTTTTTTCAAGTGTGATGAAAACTTTCATATCATTCACTTTCTCATGTGTGTGGAAAATGAAGATTTTTTTTTTATAAGTTCAGTTTGGTTGACAGTGCTCGGAAACAGCAAGAACAAGCTCATCCAGAAGCAGCAGGGAGCCAGGAGCCTAGAATGATAGTGAGGCAGTCAGGGTGGTGACCTCAGCAGCAATGACACTAAGCACAACACCTGAACAAGAGAAGTGGAGCAGACCAAGTGACAGTAACCTGGGCCTGCCAACAGCTCAGTGATTGCCCGACAAAACCACAGCAATGAGGTCCAGGGTTAAATCAAGCAGTTAAGTCAGCAGATCAAAATCACTGTTGCAAGCTCAATTGCAATTCCCATGCCAAAATGGAGGAAGAAGACAGGAACCACTTGCTCTTGATATTAAAGTTAATTCTCACACAGCAATTTTCACAGACATTTAATATATAGTTACATAATTCCGTCATACTATAGCTAGTGCTAAGCACCAAGCACAAAGAGCACAAAGTCCGTTACTACACTTAAGGCCCTGACAGACATTTTGAATAATATAAGCTAAGATTAAGTAGAATATCACTATCTGTCTAGAAACTTTCACTAGTTAAAATACAAACTCAGAGAAACCTAAGATCTCCTAACTTCTTCTGCCTGACAGGTTTGTACTGTGTTTACTATCATTATGTTGTTTGTTTGTTTGTTTGTTTGTTTGATGTCGGTAGCAGTAGGAAAGGTCTGCAGATGTGGCCTCAAACCACCCTCTGGTGAAAAACCTTTTCCTAACATCCAGCCTCAGCTTCCTCTGTCATATCTTCATGCCATTCCCTCAGATTTTATCACTGGTCATTACGGAGATGAGATCAGCCCCTCTGCTCTTCCTCTTGATGAAGGTGTAGGCCATGATATGATTTCCTCTGAGTCTCCTCCTGGCTGCAGAAATCGAGGGACTTCAGCTGCAAGGAAGAGCTGTTAGATTAGATGCTGGGGGAGAGTTTTTCACTGAGTAGGTGGTGAGATGCTGGAACAGGTTGCTCAGAGAGGTTGTGGATACCCCATTCCTGGAGCTGTTCAAGGCCAAGTTGTATGGTTCCCTGTGCAACCTGATTTAGTGTTTGATCTAATGTCTGGTGATTGCACTTGTGGCAGAGGAGTTGGAACCTGATGATCCTTGAGGTTCCTTCTAACAGTTAGCCACTCTATGATTCTATGAAGAGAGGAACAGATAGCTTAAAACTGTTCTCAGGTCTGAGATACTCTGTAATGTCACATTGCTGTTTTAAACTTTTTAAAGTTAATGAAGTTCAGATATTTAAATTGAATTGAATGTTTATTGTACACTAAATACATAACCTTTTTAATAAGAATTAATAAAGTTAAAAAGTAGTACCAACCTAATCTGTTTGCCTTATAATTAACCCAACCATGTCAGCAATAAAAGAGCCTTCATGCTGTAATTGATAAATTAAACTTGTAAAGAGCTTCAGGATTTAACGGGTGTTTAACAAAATAATGTTGGGTTGATTGGATATCAATTAATTGCCAAAAATTAGCATGTTAATTGGCATTTATTTTAGTATAGTCATAGCTATCTAGTCAATTTCTAATTAAAAAACTTAAATAATTTCTTCCAATTTATAAGATAGAGATTGTGTTTTTATTACCTGTTTTATTTTGGGGTAATGATATGGCAAGTAAATTTATGTACCTTGTTTATTGAATCTCTGTAGTATCAGTTCATTCTCCATTAGCAGTGAAATACTCTTAATAAGAGTACATTTATGATGTGGATTTGACATCACTTGTTCTGACATACAGTATCTGCATTTACACTACCTTGCAAGATCAGTGTCTATTTTTTCCTCTTTTATTTCAGCTCTTTGTCATGCTTTTCTTTCCTGCTCCTTCCATTTCATATTCATTTTCTTTTCTAGAAACCATGTCAAAATGTATGCAACAACAGAATGTCAGTCTGTACATGTGCCATTGGGATCCAGGGCACTGGCTCTATGTTGTGGGGCTTGACTGTCAGGGATCAGGACTGAGGATTCCTTCTTTAGACTCTTGAGAGAGGCTCCTGGGCAGCAAAGGGTGAAGACAGAGGCAGAATGGCTACTCGAGGCCCTGGGAGCTGATGCTGGGCGCAGTTCATTCAGGCTTGGACACAGTTCCAGTCCTGTTGCCTCACAACCCTGCCAGAACTCAGTCATCACTCTGAGGCAGGGCCTGACAGCTGTCCTGTCTTTGACCTCACCTCAGTGATCTGTCCAAAATCCCAGATTATGGTGTCCTTATTTCTCTAGTTGTCTTGCTCCAGACTGCATCTCCTGGAACTGGAGGGAGCAGCTGGCCCTGACTGTGCTCTAGTATGTTATTTAATCAGAATAATCAGAATCCATACTTTTAAGGAACTCTCGAAATGAGCAATGATTCAATACATTGAATTTTTATGATATTGTCAACTTTGACGATGATTTGCAAGATATTATCAATTTTTAAATTTTTCAAGCATACATTTTCTTGATGTACAATGCAGTGATATTCCAACATATGTCAGTTTATTGTTAATTTTATAAGTCCCCTTTTTCTACCAGCCATCGACAGCGTGCCAGAAGTTGCTATACCGGATAGGTTGACAAAGGTTAAAGAAAACTGCTTTAATATAATCTTCACTGTTTTATAAAAATCAAGATATCTACTTGTGTTTTTTAATGGCACCAAATAAGCCATTTCTTCAGTGATATTATATTCATTATCAGTACTTCTAATAAAAACAGCAAAACAGCAAGCCATATCTGTACAATCAGTACTATCACTAAAGCATAACATTTGAAATTAGTAGCTTTAATTTCCAAATTACTTTTGATAGATCTTCCTATTTCTTCAGTTTTTCTGGCTACAGTCTGGTGAGACAAACTGATATTAGGGAAAAAAATCAGGATAAGTTATATTAGCTATACTTTCCAAACTTAGCTTAATAATCTTGTTACCAGTAAATGATTTTGATTATTTTACAATCAATTTGGCTACCACATTAGTAGATTTATAATATAGTTTGTGTTGTAACTTCTATTTTTTTATATATTATTATTATTATTATTATTTTGTTTATTTGAGATGGCAGACCTTTTTCAGTATCATTATTTTGTATTTATGAAACATTCCTCAATACTCATTGGACTTTTTGTATATAATGTCAACTTAAATTGTAATCTTTAAAAAGTAGCATAATTTCATCACAAATTAAGCATAGTGCCATATTATTTGCCTGAAAAAAAATAAAATAAATTATAAAAAAAAAATCATCTGCCTATTTTTCATTGAACAGTTGTGTGTGATCTACAATTTTTCTTTTTTGGGGGAAGGGTTCTGTTTACTTTTGAAATGACATTACATAGGTTGAATGTATGTGTGTCAGGTGCAAGATGTATGGTTAAGCACTGCCTTGCTCCCTCCCTGTGTCCTGGATTAATTCTGGACAGAGTTAATAGCATTCCGTTTAGTTGTCATCGAGCAATGAGTAAGTGCCTGGGCCTGAACTGGGCTGCTCAGTGAAGAAGAGCCACTGTCATGATAATGCAGGGAGAGGCCAGTCACTGGATGGGCTGGACTGGGCTGCAGTGGGCTGCATGACCCCATGTCTTGCATTGGACAGATCTGATTATAAACTTAACAAAAGTTTCAGGGTTGTGACCCTGAATGCCAGTGATCATTTCCTTTGTAATTCAAAATAAGAGGCATTGATATTTCTTCTCTGGGTGCTTGGACAGGAATTCACATCAGTCCTGATGAATTTCTGTCAAGACCCTGCCTAGGCATGCTGATTTAAAATGTTTTTCTGTTCAAGGTGCTTTCTGTTTGGAATCCCATTTTGGGGCTGTCTCTCTCCATGTTCATAGGGATATGTAACACACTTGATAGTTGTATGCAAGCAGTTTAATGCATGATTATTTTGGAAAATGTTTTAAACTTTTCTGTCAGCTATTTAACTATTGTTTTCTTCTTTTTGTACATATTGTGTTTACACAATGCTTTTACAATTGTAATAATATAACATACTCCTACTGAATGCTGCCTGATTCATTTAATATGTCTTCCCATTATTGTAATAGTTTGGAATAGGAAGGTAAGTGTAATGAATTCCAAAATGTAAGTAAGCGGCTTTACTTCCCATATATAAGTATAGTTATAGTTAAAATATTATTTGAATGAAATAATGTAGTATAAATCTAAATAATTATAAATATATTCTGATTAAATAATATTTTATATTTACTCCAGAAAATATTATTGGTGTTTCTTTATTGGTTAGTTTTCATGTCACTCTGTAATCTAAAAATAAATAATATACAAAATCTGAGGTTTCTCAACCATGTCAAGAAGTTGAACAATATTTACATAAACCATAGCAGCTGAATTGGAAAGAGCAGGTGATGTAGTACCTTAATTTTCAAAAGGATTTAGTTCTGTGTCCTGAATTTTGAACCATTTACAGGTCTTTTTATAAGTTCTAGTTCTGTTGTACAGTGCCATATACTAGAAACTTTAGTGGCAAGAGTTTGCCTTCTGTTGCAAAGGAAAATGCTGTTTTCCTTTCTTACGCTCTGTACATTAAATTAAAAAAAAAAAAAAAAAAAAAGGCTATTAAAAATCATACTTAAAAATCATACTGAAACTATAGAAAACACTGACTTGGAACCTGGAATTTTAGAACTGAAAATGAGAAAATGAGTTACAAAATTTTAAGACTCAGTCAGAAGTTTGATTATTAGAGAGGCTGGATTTTGGATCCCATTAGGGTTAGGATTAGGGTGAGGATTAGATTTACTGTATCTTAAAAACAAATAAAAAATATTTTGAGTTTAGCACTATCTAGATATTTACCAAGAATTATATGAATAAATACATTACTAGTTGAGGCCTGTAACTAGCACTGTTTCCCAGGGGTATGTGCTTGGTCCAGTCTTGTTCAACATCTTCATCAACAAATAATGAAAGGACAGAGAACACCCTCAGTAAGGCTGGTAACCACCATTCAACAAGACCTGGACAGACTAGAGAGTTGGACAGGTAGGAACCTGATGAGGTTTAACGAGCAAGTATGGAGTCTTGTATCTTAGGAGGAATAGCCACAAACATTGCTACAGGTTAGGGGATGACCTGCTAGGGAGGAGCTCAGTGGAGGAGGTTCTGGCAGACAACAGGCTGGCCACGAAGCAGCATTGCACCCTTGTGGCCAAAAAGACTAAAGATGTCCTAGGGTGCATTAAAAAGTGCATGTCCAGCAGGTCGAGGGAGATGATCTTCCCCACTCTGCTCTGCCCTGGTGAGGCTTCGTCTGGAATAGTGTGTCTACTTCCAGGCTTCCCATTTCAAAAAAGACAGAGAACTCCTAGAAGGAGTCCAGGGAGGTCTACAAAGATAATTAAATGGCTGGAGCATCTCCCATGTGATGAAACGCTGAGTAACCAGGTTTATTCAGCCAGGGGAAAAGACAACTGAGTGGGGATCTGATAAATGTTTATAAATATTTAATTGGAGATGGGAGGTAAATGGATGAGGCTAGGCTCCTCTCGGTGGTGTGCAGCAATAGTACAAGGAGTAACGGCCTAAAACTTGAACATAGGAAGCTCCATACAAACATGGAAGAATTCATTTGTGGTAAGGGTGACAGAGCACAGGAACATGTTGCTGAGAGGCGTTGTCAAGAATCCTCCTATGGAGATATTCAAGACCCATCTGGATGCCTCTCTGTGCCACCTATTGTAGAGTATCTGCTTTTTTAGATGCGTTTGGACTCGATAATCACTTGAGATCCCTTCTGACCCCTTCAATTCTGTGACTCTTTGAATTTATGGGATAAATACAAGTCACTCTGCAAGTAGTGCCACCTATTTATTTTGATGGAAATAACAACATATAAAAGAGAACAATAACACTATTTGATAGAGGAAATTCTCAGCTACAAAACAGTGGGCTTTTGTTGTTGTTGTTTCATTGTTGTTGTTGTTGTTATTAACAGTTCCCAGAATTAGCTGCACTTTTTCACTAACGGTGAACAAGTGCTGATATGCTGAGCACGTAAAAACTTGCACCATCAGCAATGACCCACTGTTTCACAGATGCTGTGCTGGTGGTTCACTGCACTAACATTCACTGTTTGGTCTCCATAAATGTTAGGAAGCATCGATGAATGTCAGTGAGTGCAATTATTTCTGCATGGAGGAATTCAATTATATACCTTTGCTTCATATGCACTTTCATGTTAGATGCCATTTTGCCAGACTGACCCTCTACTGTCATCTGCAACAGCAACAAAATGTAATGGAATACTGGTAGAAAGATGCAGCTTCTACTGCCATACTACCAACGTCCGGTTCTGATTGTTTGCCAACATAATAAAATATGAGCCAATATTTATAGAACAGGCCTTATGTATAGTATATTATCTTCCACCAATTGCAGTGCAATTGTTCTTATTGTCGTGATCTGTCATTAGATACAGTATCTATTTATTGGACTGACTACCACAGCTGAAAAAAAATCACCATGCTTTTGGGCATGCAAGCATTTCTCAAGGTCTGAAATACAGATAGTAAATTTAAAATTAGAATACAAGGTGGAAACAATAGCTCATAGTTTTTTTATGTACATATCAGAGAATCTGTGAAAGATAGTTTAGGAGAAGAAGAGATAAGACAACAAAAAACGAAAATCTAGACTAAAGAAAAAGAAATTAGAGATAGGATAATTATGTTCTTGGGCAGAGGAGAGCTTTTATCAGAGGTAGTTTCAAACATGCAGAGAGAGGAATAATGAGGTAAAAGCAAGGTAACCAGCTATAGAACAAATTTATGTTAGATTTCTACATTTTATACAGAGAATATCTGATTCTGTGGGATTTTTTTCGAGTTCCTTTTCTTCCCCTTTCTCTCTACTCCCCACCCCATTCTTGGAATACCATAGGGAGTATTTTATGATGTTAATGCTTTTATGCAGTTTAATTTACATAGAATAATGGTCATGATTTCTAAAAGTTCTGAAAATGGTTGTTAATACCTTAGTAAAGGAGATCAGTGTATAAATAGACATACAAGGATTCTGATCAACAACAACAAGAATAATCTCTTTTTTAGATCTGGATTCACTAAAATGAAGGGGAAAAAAAAGGAATTTAAAAGGAAGGAATTTTCTGACACTGTGTACCAAGGACACACAATGGTCATCTAATCCAGGGACTTGATATTCACTAAGCTAATTATTTGAGTAACGATTGCATTGGCTGCTCAGATCTTCTATTTGTTTAAGGAAATAAACCTCTGCTTTGAGAAACAAGCTATAATCCTGACTTTTGGGGAAGCTGTTGTTTGGGGTGTTTGGGGAAGCAGTTGTTTAGCTTTGTGGGTTCTATATTTTTGTTGTTCTGTTTGTTTTTGGTGGTAGTATTTTTTTTTTTTACTTTTTTTTTCTTTTTTTTTTTTTTTTTCCCCTGTTAAGATAAACAGATAATTGCAGAAGTCCTAATCATAGATAAAAATTTACAGAGGGAGATAAATAAATGACATGTTAATTACTTAGGAAAATAAATTCTTTTTATACTGATACTACTTTTGGACCTCTGTGCTAACATTTGAATGGATAATGGGCCAACTTAAGATTATGGTTAGGTACAAAACTTATGTTTAATTTCCACTATATCATGGCCATAGTATCAATACTTATATAAAGTACGCATGCATTCCTTCACGAATCATACAATTGAAGAAACAGAAAGAACAATTTTAAAATTTTATGTATAAAGGAAATAATATTAATAAATTAAAATCATCATCATCATCATCATCATGAAACTGTATTTCTTACCGCATGAGTGTAATGTATTTGGTTCCCTTCCTTTTAACTTCACTATAATATAGGTTGGTTTCGATTAATTTTCTTCCTGTTGAGTCTTGGTAAGAATAATGACTATAAGACTGAGCAATAAGTAGATGTGCTTGTACTGGAGAGTATTATAATCTAATTTTCAACATACGTATGCAAATGCACCTGCAAACACAAAACTAATTTGTCATGGTGTATTTTTCATGCATATCAAAAGTCTGTATTCATAGTTAAATACACCATTCAAAGAAAATTGTGGAAATATTGTTCAGTAACACATATCTGAATTATGCTAAAACAGCACTGTCATAACATGTCATGTGCTCCTGTGTGTGAAATGAAGGTACAGTCGTTGTTTATCTCTACAAGAAGTAGCATCTTGGGAAGCAAAGCAGACTTTTACTTGTTAGATATGTACTATTGACAGTAAAGGGCTAAAAGCAAACAGTGTAGTGATTTGTGGATTACTAAGGTTCTTTTTTAGTAATTGCCAGTAATAGAAGAGCTGTTCCCTATGCATACTAAATTTCAGCCTAAAAAGGACTTTTCTAGCAAATCAGCCAACAAAATAGTACAGCAGCTGATTCTAAAGGCAAGAATAGCACAAAGTGAGCTGTGCTGGATGCTAAGTGTTAAGAAATATTGGAATAATTCTATCATTATTATGCAAATTCGAACGAGAAACTCTGATAAAGTAATAATCAAGTTCTGAATGAAGGTGAAATTATTTCCTTTTCTGTCAAGCTTTTTCATTTGATTTTATGGCTTGTAGGAAATGTATTCTCGTAATGTACAGTAAAAAATACTCAGGCTGTTGAGGAGACAATGATACTAATTCTTGAATACATCGTATTCCTAGTTGAATGGCTGGGAACAACTCATGACTCTGGTTGGATAAGCATCTGCATGCATGGTTAAGCATTGTTTGTAGAATGTTTTGTTGACATGTAAAGGCAGATAGGAAAGTTACAAGAATAAAACTTGTAAATGTATAAACAGTAAACCATAATAAACAATATGGATTGTTCACATCTGAATCCATGCCTCAGACACTGCAAATGGCACTCACTGTTTGGAGCAAATCAAGATTTTATGTACAGAAAATAAGGCCCCCTTTTGCAACAACAGATTCAGTATTGGTTTTATAGCAAAATACAAATCTGAGTGACACAAATATGTAACTGGAACTATGATCCAGTCATTTGCAGAGGCTGAATTGTCTGTATGGCTGAAAAAAATATTGAGTGAAGTAGCTGCCAAGCTATGTAATAAAGTAAAACAGAGATGGAGTTTGTTAGAGAATATTATTTTAATTAACACTTAAGTAACAACACAATGATATAGTAGTAACCTCAGTTGGCAGATGAAGTCCTTAAATTCAATGTGGGAACTAATTTTCAACCCAACTTCCAGTAATAAGTGTTGCAGAAAAACACTTGTGTTTTACCAAAGGTCAAAGGAGTTGTAATGAACTGGTGCAATTTTATTGCCTATTATTTCTATTTTTTTCTAGCATTATGTTGCCTTCTGACTGATATTTACTTTGTTATGTTTTTGTTTGGTTGATTGTTTTTATTTTTGTTGTTTTCTTGGTTTTTGGTTTTTTACATTTTGTTCATGTTTTACAAGAGATACAGCAATAGTATTTATTTGAACAGCATCCTATGCATGCCCTGTATTTTTTTATTTTTATTCTTTTATTCAGATCAGATCTGTGATTATAATTGTTCAAAATTAATGCACTCAATGCATTATGCTACAACACTTGAGCAAAAAGTGCTTGATAACAGATGATTTTTATTAAATGTTCATAAATTCATCTGATTAAACAATTCTACTTTGTCATTTGGACCACATAAATTAATGTAAAAATGAGGTGACAACATATAAAGAAAATACATGTAAAAATTCAAACTGTTGCATTTTCAGCCTAATTTGTATTGTATTATTAAAAACACATGTATGATAACAGAAGATAAAAGCTCATTTTTCCAGCTTTCCCTTAGACTTTGGGGAAAGAAAAGCACCGTCAGATGATGAGGTAGTCCACCTAAAATGTAGGATAAAGTGATATCTATAATGTGCTAGTTAAAGGTAGCAAAGGTGAAAAAAGATAGCAGGCTAACTTAAATGCCAAATACATTCAATTTAAAAACTGAAGGTTTTAATTAACTGGTTAATGTCCATTATTTGCTCATTTTCTTCTTCCAATTCTGTTTTGTTTTTGTCTTTGAAATATTTATACATTATGTGAATTATGCTTGCCTTCCTTACTGAGATGTTCCTGTTGTAGAAATGAATTTGTATACTGCAAAATGTCTTAGAATGTTAGTATAATAATATATACTGCAAATGTATTGTTACATTTCTTGTTTTGTTGTTGTTATTGTTGTTGTTTGTTTGTTTAATTTGGAGCTATTTGATTTGAAACAAAAAGATATATATATATATATATACAACACCATTTATCAGTTTGTAAATAAGGAAATCAATGATTTATTATTATTATTATTATTACTTTTTTCTTTCTCAGCAATATTTGTTGCTTTCATTCTCAGTTTCTCCATTTACCAGAAAAGGTTCTTCACTCATACAACAGTTATATAGCTATCAATAAAGTCCAAACAGAGAGAAAAATAAAATATAATGGTATCAGTTTTCATTATTTTTGAACATACAGCATGAAAACATGAGAGTGGATACAAGATTAAAACAAACAAACAAAAAAAACAACAAAAAAACAACCAACTATGAAAACTTATATGTTTTGTGTACTATAAAGACTTGGAAATGGGAAACAGGGAGTATAGGGAGTATCCTTGAGCATCCTTCAGCAAACATGACTGAGCAGCATTAGAGTACCGAAATTATTTGAATAATTTTCTGATTTAATTATTTTTATTTATTTAATTTTTTAATGATGGGACAAATTCAATAATTTCACTTGTTTTTGTTTTTGTTTTTTTTTTGTTTGTTTGTTTTTTGGTTTGGTTTGGTTTTTATAAAAGTGAAACAATGAAAAACAGCTATGATGCATTAATCAGAGATAAATCTTAATGTTACCTAGATCTGAATTACCTAGACTGTTGGAAATTGTTGTGACAGTAGGTCCGAAAGGCATCTGTGATGGATTTGGACACATAGGATTTTGAAATGAAGCATGAAAATCCCATCCCTAATGTACAATATTATTCTGCAATTTGATGTAGAACATTGTCTTTCAAGTCAATACTGAAATTAATGGAAATTGACATCACTGAATCAGTACAATTTTGGGAGAACTTTCTTTTATCTTTTCTCACAAAGAACACCCTATCTTGTTCGGTATTAAGGTTTATTTACAAAATTCCTTTTCAGCAAAATCTAAGTACCAGAATGTGATACTACTTTAAGGACACTACTCATGTCTCTCTTGTCTAATACAACACAAGGTTATAATAAAATAGATAAATAAATAAACAAATAAACAAGGGAACAGAAATTTTGAATAACAAAAGAAAAAGAAAATTCATCATATATTTTTATAAAAGTATAAAACTTAGGAAACTCATCTGAAATATGGAGCCAAGAGAAGAAATAGCAAATAAGATAAGATGTATACACATATATATAGATTTTTTCCTTATATTTCCTAGTCTATATTTGTGGATAATTGGTACCAAAGTTATTTATTAGAGTACTACTGTTTGAAAAGAAACATGGTAAGGTAAAAATAATTTGACAAGTTAATGTCTATTTCATTTAATACCAACTTTATCATTTTTGTTCAATTATTTAATGATAGTTTTGTTTTTCTTGCTTTTAACTTGTCTTCAATTTCACCTACTTTACTTTTTCTTCTTTTTGAATGCATTTCACCTCAAAGCACCGACACAGCAATCTAGGCATTTCAAGGTACCTAAATGAGTTGCTCCGTTAATGTCAGATCACAATGTTGGCAGCAAACAAATGGCCACAAATAATGCATGAAGGTTGGAGGCCCATCACTTTCATTGCTGTAGCCTTCAGTACATCTTCAGGCAATCCATCCATTTACCAATTAGAAAGTACATTTGGGTTCTCAGACATTAACCTGAAGAGAAATTCTCAGGCTTCCTTCTAAACAGTAAGGTTTTTGTTTGTTTGTTTGTTTGTTTTTTGTTTGTTTGTTTTGTTTTAATTATTCAGCATGAGAAAAAAAATTTGAGTGCTCCCTGCATGAAATAAAAACAAAGTTCTCAGCTTTTATAAAAATTCTCAGGGTAGAGTAAAAAAGCTTTTGGTAAACCAAAGAATTAAAGTAACCAAAACACATCACAAAAATTATTCTTTATCTAGGAAATATTTTAAGTCCTCTATATTTTCTACATAATCTACACTAAATTATTTTGTGATTAGCTAAAGAAGACATATTCCTTATTTTGTTAAAAATGATAAATAACAAATCAGCACAGCCAACTCCAACATGAAGCTTGGATTTTGTAGCTGTACTGGTGCTGCCAGGCAGTATAATAAGGAGTAACCTCCCTCATATCGTGGGACAACTGAGCATTAAAAGGTTGCTGAGTTTAAAGTTTGTATTAATACAGGTCATACACACATAGAGCATTACAGACAAATATGGTTGTATTGTACCAACACTCAAAGCTGTTTTTAACTAATTTATTAAGTAAATAATTGAAATTACAGAAAAGGAAATAGTCAACTTATGTCCCTCCTGATACTGGGAACCCTTGTTGCCAAAACATTGGATGACCCCTTTCCCATGGACTGTGCCACATTTTACAAAAAGTTCCTATCTTAGCTTGCTGTGAGTTTGCTAGTACTCTTTCTAGTCTCAGTGTAACTTCATTGGTCACTGACAGTGCTCAAGCTAGAAATGTGGGCTTTATTTCTAAGAACCTTTGAAGAATGTATTTCAATATCTTTATCTTAATAAAGATATAGTTCCCAAATATATGCACTTAATGTTTTAGGTGTACAAGACAATGCACAAGGCATATAGTCATGACTGACTATACATAGGTAACAGGATGATCTTGGCTATCTTCCAGTTGCTCATCCAGATACTTTCTTGCTTCCCCTCTCAACAGGACAAGGGAAGAAAACAAGAAGAAAAGGTATGTGAATTCCCAATTCTTCTCCTCATCCAATCAAGCAGTGCAGGGGGACAGGAATGAGGCTTGTGATTATTTTGTAACCACTCCTTCCTATGCCTCCTTCCTCCTTACACTTTTACCCTGCTTCCCTGTGGGTCCTCTCCATGGACTGCATGGGATGGTCTGCTTCTGTGTGGTGTCTTCCACATGCAACATTTACCTCAGGAAATGCTGACTTGCTCTAGCATAGGCTGCAGGAAAATACCTGTTCAATTGTGCTGTCTTCCACTTGCTCCTGTGACAGTTGGAACACCTTCTCCCCCTCGATGTTGTCCATATCTGTTGTTTCTGTCTCTTTTCCCCACCGCCCCCCCCCCAGTGGCCCCCCAACCCATTCATGAATAATGGTGTATCTCATTCTAAGGTTGTAGAACTGTGGAGACAAATCAAGGGCGTAGTCCACCACACGTGTTTTTTAGAACCAATTTGCTCTATTTCCCTCCAGTCATTGTCAAAATCTCCAACAGGCTGCAATATAACCTGATAGTAACATCTACCATTTGAAAGATTAATGGGCCAGTATGGACTCTAAAGTCATAGTATGTGGGATAGAATAATTTTCTTTTTCCATTTTGCCAGATTTGAGCTGGGCCTTTTTCTGCATCTGTCATACAACAGCCACAAGATCTGGATAAGCTGGGGGAGAAACACAGGAGTCTTTGAGATTTCAGATTTCTCTTGGAGTTCAGACACACTGAAGGTATGTTATATGATAACGCATCATGTGATGGAATCCTTGTCATACATTCTGTATTTTGTGTCTTTGGTAGGTTGAACTTCAATCCATGTTTTTGCATGACACCTACAATATTGCTAAGAGCTTTTCCAACTTCAGTGAACCTGGTAATCTTTTGCATTATATGACAGAAAATTTTACAAGACAGATGCTACGGCTCTCCAGATATTGTGCCACTAGTCTGTAGCAGAAAGTATAGCCATACGGAAATGCCTGAGGCAGGCAAGAAAAAGCAAATTGTTCCTGGGACTAACTCTGCAGTAATGGAAATACTGAAGAAATCATGAGTCATATCACTCACAGCATGCCATGTTTGAGCTTCTGTCTCCATGTATTCTTGTAGTGTCCCAGTGTCTGAGACAAATGCAGTTATGGTAGCAGCTCCTTTATTATTCACTGGTAATCTACTGTCATGCACTAGGACCATGTGTATGTAATGAGATGGATGCCTGTGAATCTCAGTTACTTCAGCTTTGGTATCTAAATGAGATTTGCATTATTATTATTATTATTATTATTATTATTATTATTATTATTATTATTATTATTATTATTATTATTTTGCTTGTTTTTGTTTTATTGTTGTTTTCCTTCCTAGTTCTGATATGTGACTAGTAGAATTTATGATCAATGATGCTTCTGTCCATTTCCAGGACAGGTGTGTCCTGACACACCTGAGGGTTTGCTTGCCCTGACAATGTCGACATTATTTTGCATATTGTTTACAGAGTGCAATGGAGTTTAGATCTAGATATGTATTAGGATGGGTAGCTTTTTCCTCCTCACCCTGGATCTGTTATTGTGTTGATACTACTAATCTTTTTGTATCTTCTTTGTCAGTTGTGCACATAGGTTCCAAAGGTAGGAGTTCAGCTTTCCACCAGCTTCCTTATTAGGTGTGCCTGCCTGGATGAATACTAAGAAAATCTTGCTAAGGGTCCCATTTCTATTACATTTCTGTGCATTTGTAGTACACATTCTGCAGTTTTCCTTTATGGATTTGTGTTTGCCTAACTGTCCCAAAAGGAGAATGGTATTTCCAACTTGTTTTCCCTCAGCAGCTTCCAATAAGACAAAATCATCTTTTTAATACAAAGAGGATTCCTGTCAACAAAAAAAGACTACATATGAAAGGGATATAATTTGATATCTGGACTCCTAATGTTATGGGAATATATTACCTTCTGTACAGCCAACTCACAAAGGTATTGCCCAGCCTCTTCCATATGCTCTATGCAGCTGGTTTATCATTCCAATCATAAGCGGAAGTATAATGTGCATGGATGTCTTAATAGAGTCCATTCCATAAAGTCCTCTTTGGTCCTTATACAATCAAAAGCTTTTGCAATATTATGTCTAACCACAGTAACTATATATGTGTTAAATGCACTCTATTCCACTCCTCACCCCCATCCAAGACAGATCTGTACTTGATCCCTTCTATGGGTAAAAACAATCTTACCTTCCTCCTCTTGCTTGGAACACTGACTATTGCTGGATTAACCACTTCTTGATTACTGTCACCTACCCTTGATTACTATAGTTCTCAACCCTTTCTTTCCCTCAAACCTAGGTAAGGTATCTTCATGTTGTAAAAATGAAAGCTAGCAGAGATGTAAAAACATTTAAGATTTGGATTATGTTCTAAAACACAGTTGAACTAGGAAGAAGGGTGGGGGTTGAGTTTGTTATGAATTGTCACAGTGAGTTTCAGAGTATGGGCTTCAAGAGCAATAAATTTATATTTTAAATGTTTTTTTTACAATTTTTACATACTCTGTAGCAAAATTGCTAGAAGATGGGTGTATATATATGTGTGTGTGTGTGTGTGTGTGTGTGTGTATTTTTTTTCTTCAAAACACTTTGGATGATTCATACAAAAGACGAAAAAGACTACTAGCTGAGGCACTCTTAGTTTAACTGCCTATTCTTAACGTCTAGGTTGACCACAGACATAATTTATATTTCTGAAATAGCAATGTTTAATGTTTAATGTTTAGTGGATTATCAGTGGATAATCTCCAGATTAAAAACAAACAACCAAACCAAACCGAAATAAAACAAAACAAAAAACTTTCAGTGAATTTCAAGCTAGGGAAGAAGGTTCTGTAAACAGATTGATTTCCTTTATTGTTAATAACATTTCAACCATCGAACCAGGAGGTTGAAGATTCTGAGTTAAAAAAATGTTTTGCTTTCTAACTTCAGAATACCTACCAACCAGGGTACAATTAAGAGTAAAATGTAGCTTTTAATTCAATTCTTGTATGTGTATAATTCATAGTTCGATTCAGAAATACTTTGCATTTTAATTTCATGATTATAATTACCAAGATATATATAGCTGACATGAAATATCTGAGTGAATTTAAGTGTTTTTAAGTATCTTTTAAACACAAAGTAGAAGTAAAAATAAATAAATAAATAAATAAATAATAAATAAGATAAAATAATAAAATAAAAAAACAAATATTCATAGAAAGGTGAAAAACATATTATTTGGAAATTTCCAATGCTCAGGAAAAGAAAATAATTCATAAGTAATTCAATTGATTAGCTTCTCAGTACACACATTGTCATTCAAATAAAAGGCACCAGAAATAGCCATTCTGGAAAACCTTAAGTAAAATGTACAGGAAATCTTCCACTGAGGTATTGAAATCTGAATGACTGCGGATATTTTTACTGCATACTCCTTCAAAGATAATGTTAAAGTAATAGTATGTGCTCATGGGTTGGCTGATATTTATCTGTTAATCATCTTCTAATGCTAATATTGACTTTGTTTCTGAAAGTAAATTTTACAAGACATTATTATATTTAAAACCATTAGATTTTCTTCCCAGTGTGAGGGAAATATCATTTACTACATGAATGCAAGAGGTGACATATTCTCCACCTGGGATATCATTCAAGGTGCTATTTATTAACATTAAACTCCTTATTCTGAAATAAAATCTCCGAGTAGAGACATTTTATTATTTTTATTTTTATTTTTATTGTATTTATGTATTTTATTTGCAGTAAAATTTTATTCCTAATAGAAAGTGTCATATATATTGTTGCCTATTCAAAAATAGTAATTGTTTTAAAATGAGCATCTTGTCAAATGTGTGACAGAAACTTGCCTGCTTATAATGGAATTGGAAGAAATTCTCTTGGTAGTCACAATCTCTTCATTTTTTCCCCCTGAAATAAATGCAACATATTGAACACTGCAAAGCAATTTACAAATTGGAATGGTAAAAATTGTGGCTGATCATTGGGGAATTTCAATGCAATAAGAACTATGTCTCCTGACTAGCAAACTCCATATAATTTCACTCCTCTTCCATACAAATAAATGTTCCAATACTTCTAACTTACAACCTTTGGGAGTAACTTACTTGAAAGTCCAAGTTAAAGAAGTTAGCAATTTAAGAAAGCTTAGTTACTATAGCAGATTTAGAGTCCAGCATGACAGGAGAAGAACTGGACTGAAGTATAATTAGGAAGATGAGATAGCAAAACCACTTGCAGAAGAATCCTGAAAATAATACACAGAAAAAGATAGATAAAGCAATTTAAAAATTATTTGAAATCATGTTCTGTATGAGCTATTTTAACCTGTGGTTGTACTTCTCAATTTCCACTGTCAAAAGTGCAAAACTGTTTTGTTTTTGTTTTTCTTGTTGTTGTTGTTGTTGTTGTTTGTTTTGTTTTTGTGGTTTTCTGTTGGTTTGTATAAATATTAAATATAAATATTTATTGGAGTTGGAATCCATATTATCAAGCTTATGCTTAGTATTTCCTTCTTCAACTCATACTTATCTCTCTCCTATGATGTGTTGGACATGGGTAAAAAAAATGAAAAGCGTGAAGTTGTCCACTAAATGGGATTGGAAGCTAAAGCCAAGAAATTTTCTATTTCCCTTAGATTTAAGCTAAAATAATTACTAATTATTCAAAAACAAACAAACAACTTGAAGTGGTTGTGTTTTAAATTAATAATATATTATTAATAATATATTATTAATATATATATATCCATATTACTTTGTGCAAAAAGTATTTATGCTATTACAAAGAAATTCTACTGTTAGACTGGTCTAAATTGAGAACTTCAGCAGTTATTTATTTATTATTATTATTATTATTTTTAGTCTAAAATGTTAGTCAGTTGTACAGTTCCACTTTTTATTTTATGTTGTAGAAGAAAATGAAATAAAAATGTTCCTAATTTTTTTAGACCATTAATTAGTTTTCTTAACTAGAAACATCTTAATTACACGTCTAAATCTTGCTATGGTATTTGCCTGCTGTTCTTACATTCTGAAACAATAATTTCTCATTTCTAAAAGTGAAAATCAAATCTGCTTTTAAAAGGCTTTAATGGTGTTAGCCTTTCAGACTCAAATTATGTCGGCAGATACATTTCAGATCTCTACCATGAGTAAGATAAAATGAGTCCTCTAAATACCCAAATGACATCAGCAAAGTACCATAAATGAAATCATGCTCCTATGCTCTTGTTACAATTCTAACTGAAAGCAGAATATTTAACCGTCCCTTTGCATGTGGGGAGGACAAATCTGCCATGCTCTTCTGTTTGTGCAAGATAGTACGAACTGTTAGTAGCTTTTATTCTAATGCACTTGAAGGATTTCTTCCAGAATTTGCTGGAAGTTATTATCCCTTCCATCTACCAGTGTTGATGACATGTTATCTTTTATGTTGGGTGTTGACTTGCAAGCAGAATTTTTTAATTCTTCGTGGTATTTTCAAGTCACAAAGGTTGCTAATATCCAAGTAAATGTCGTCTACATGCATTCACTAATCATACTTGAGGTCATTCTAAATCATGTTTATTCTAAATCACAAATCTAACAAGTAGACAGATCTAGGAACTTTCAGTAGGAAATTCACAGTCTGAGGTCAAAAAGGGCTCTGGAAATGCTTATGCCCCTTCATCAACTATAGAAGAAAATTGGGAAATTGTTAAATTTAGGCTTCCCAACTTCAAGATTATTGAGATATTCAGATGGAGACAAGATGAATCTAAGTCTAGGAATGCACACAAGAAAATGTTAAGATTCTGGGCCTTAAGTAAAACAAAACTATGTAAAAATGAAAATGCTGTGTCAAGTCATTCTCCAGAGGATTTCAAGCTCAACATCTATTTCTAAGACCATTACTATTTATTTATTTTTTAATAGTCAGATTATTTGGAACATCTGATTCATATTGATAAACCTGAGAGAATGTGTAGGTTTCTACATCATTTCATATATGTCTGCCATGTCTCCAATCCACTGGCTAACGAGCCTCATGAAACTAATTACACTCCCTTCTCTGATGCATTTAAATTCCATTGTGGTACTAGTTTCCAAAAATTTAATAGTCCAGGAGACAATCAATATATACAAAATAAACTGTTTTTAAACCTAAAGTATACTAGTAACTAGTATAGAATAGTAGAATAGTAGAATAGAAAAGTAGAAATTAAGAGAAAGGTAAAAGAACATATTTTCGTACTAGCTGAAAGCCAACTTTATCTAAGTATTCTCTGTGTTCACTGAAAAGACAGCAATCAGAAACAAAAGTAGATGTAGAAACATGATTAGAAGAAAAAAAGTTTTCCATTTCTTCCTATGCCACAAACAAATATATTTTGATATGCAGAATATGTTCTGTTTGTTGTTTTTAGCAGTAAAATTCTGAACAATATTTAGTAAAAAAAAAAAAAAAAAAAAGTTTCAAATTATTTTACATTATTAAAACCTCGTAAAAATCAGTTTTAATTATATTTGAAATGAAAGAATAAACCATCTAGTTTTCTGTTTGTTTGTTTGTTGTTGTTGTTGTTGTTGTTTGTAATCTCAGGTACCATATTCTCTTGCGTGTCAGTATTTGTTCAGATGTTGCCAAGAATGCAAAAAGCAAACAAACAATGGCCATAATTTGTGTGTGAATGTGCCCAGTTGCTGCAGAGATGCATAATTTGCATTTTCTATGCTGGCAAGCATTCCTAAAAAGAAAAACAAAACAAAACAAACAAACAAACAAACAAAAAAATGTTTTTTCAGCTGTGTTGATGGCATATAATTGCATTGCATCATTGATGAGACTGGCAAAATATAAAGGAAAACAGTGTTGGCTTGTACCCTGAAAACGGAAAAGAATTAAAATAAATAAATTAAAAAGGAAAAGAACAACAAAAATCGATGTTACTGAAGTCAAAAGAACAAGATCCACTTTGTATGAGATGGTTTTAGTCTTCCCAGACTTTAGTGTAAAAATCAGAACAGGAATGCTCTTGACAACAAAGAAACAACCCCCTGGTTGAAGTTTAAACATCACTGTTTAAACATCACCACTGTTCTTCTGTGGAGAGTCGTTCATCTTTTTTTTTTTTTTTTTTTTTTTTCCCTCCCCCACAGCTCTTCATTTCTTTCTCATTCTTTCTTACCCATTTCCTCCCCTATCTGCAATATTAGAGCTATAGTGGTGCACTGAGGCATTTTTAGAGCCCGTATCCTATCTGTCTGTAGCTCCCTTGGATCTTGCATACCTCCCTGCTTTTGTCTTCACTTCTTCATCCCATGCAGTTTTTTTTTGTTAATCATTTTTTCATCTCAAATACTATTTTCACAAGTGTTTTGGCTTTCTGTGACTTAAATAATAATCATAATCTACCACCAAATTTCTCTGTCGTCTCATACTTTTCTTTAATATTGCTCTAATTGACTCTAACAAGGATAACTCCTTGGTAAATTTAATTGTGATTTTTAACTTTCATTTGACTCAAGCCATCTTTTATCTGAAAGATTATCTGCACATGCTTATCTTAAGAAAAATTTATCAATTCTCTTTTCATATAGCCACAAAAATCAGCTCCCATATATATAGATATATATAATTGCCCTCCAAAAGCGTATGTGCAATCAATATTAAAATAAATTCTTGATTATATATACTACATAGGGGGACTAAAATACATTAATAGCCCAAAGATCAAAGACTTCATTGATTTTACAGAAACTTTGATTTCTAGTTGATTTTCCCAAATATTATGCTTAGATTTTATTTCCCCTGGTTCTTTCTCTCCCTTTTCTTTCTTTCTTTCTTTCTTTCTTTCTTTCTTTCTTTCTTTCTTTCTTTCTTTCTTTCTTTCTTTCTTTCTTTCTTTCTTTCTTTCTTTCTTTCTTTCTTTCTTTCTTTCTTTCTTTCTTTCTTTCTTTCTTTCTTTCTTTCTTTCTTTCTTTCTTTCTTTCTTTCTTTCTTTCTTTCTTTCTTTCTTTCTTTCTTTCTTTCTTTCTTTCTTTCTTTCTTTCTTTCTTTCTTTCTTTCTTTCTTCCTTCCTTCCTTCCTTCCTTCCTTCCTTCCTTCCTTCCTTCCTTCCTTCCTTCCTTCCTTCTTCTTTCTTTCTTTCTTTCTTTCTTTCTTTCTTTCTTTCTTTCTTTCTTTCTTTCTTTCTTTCTTTCTTTCTTTCTTTCTTTCTTTCTTTCTTTCTTTCTTTCTTTCTTTCTTTCTTTCTTTCTTTCTTTCTTTCTTTCTTTCTTTCTTTCTTTCTTTCTTTCTTTCTTTCTTTCTTTCTTTCTTTCTCTCTCTCTTTCTCTCTTTCTCTCTTTCTTTCTTTCTCTCTTTCTTTCTTTCTTATTATTTTTTATTTTTATTTTTTCCCCATTAAATGTTTTAATTTCATGGAGCAATTATCATTTTACAAAACAAAATGTGCAACAATGAAGTATACTCTGTTACTGGAGAGAAAACAAACAAACAAACAAAAACTTACCAGATGTAATTGTTCAAAAATAAATTGTAACAATACCTATAAAAGGAAAAAAAAAAATCTTCAATTTTTTTTTCTTTTTTTTCTTTTTTCTTTTTTTTTTTTTTTTTTTTCCAGTATTGGATTTTGGTGTTAATTTGCATTTTCTTCAGTGCTGCTGATATGTTTTTTTCTAAGTGTCACTCTACTGGGACAAAGCTCATTTTGTTCAGTTATTAAGTATCTGGGGATTGTGAACATATGGAAAGGGAATTAGAGTACTGTAGTGCAGTACAAAAGAGAAGAAAGTAAAGGAAAGAGGATAGGAAAGGAAAGAGAAAGGAAAGAGAAAGAGAAAGGAAAGAGAAAGGAAAGAGAAAGGAAAGGAAAGGAAAGGAAAGGAAAGGAAAGGAAAGGAAAGGAAAGGAAAGGAAAGGAAAGGAAAGGAAAGGAAAGGAAAGGAAAGGAAAGGAAAGGAAAGGAAAGGAAAGGAAAGGAAAGGAAAGGAAAGGAAAGGAAAGGAAAGGAAAGGAAAGGAAAGGAAAGGAAAGGAAAGGAAAGGAAAGGAAAGGAAAGGAAAGGAAAGGAAAGGAAAGGAAAGGAAAGGAAAGGAAAGGAAAGGAAAGGAAAGGAAAGGAAAGGAAAGGAAAGGAAAGGAAAGGAAAGGAAAGGAAAGGAAAGGAAAGGAAAGGAAAGGAAAGGAAAGGAAAGGAAAGGAAAGGAAAGGAAAGGAAAGGAAAGGAAAGGAAAGGAAAGGAAAGGAAAGGAAAGGAAAGGAAAGGAAAGGATGCCACCTTCAATAAAACAAAAAAAGCCCATCCGTTTTAACTTCTTCAAATTTCACAAAATGCATATTCAGAATGTATTTGACATACAAACAAACAAAAAATGTTAGTAAATATCATATAATAATTACTACATTATCAAAGGCTGTCAATAACATTTCCCCCTAACTCTTCCCTAGATGAGGGAAAAGATATTTTCCATTATTTTTGATTCTGACTACAGAACTCATGACAAAATATCAGGATAAAAAATGTCCTTTTGATCCCCATCTGGAGTAGGGTTTCTTAGTTTCTTTTTCTTTTGGAGAGAGGAAATTAACTTCCTTACTCTGTTATGATTTATTCAAAACAGGAAACAAGGTGAAGTTTACACTTGCATAGTAAATCTGTGTATATATATATAAAAAAGATATATATATGTATTTGACAATGATCACTACAGAACAAAACTCAAAAACATGAGCCAGCAATGTGCACTTGTAGCCCAGAAGGCCAACAGTTTCCTGGGCTGCATCAAAAGAAACATGACCAGCAGGCCAAGGAAGAGGATTCTGCCCCTCTCTTCTGCTCTCTTGTAAGACTACCTAATTACTGGGTTCAGTTCTGCGGCCTCCGACACAAGAGGACATGGAATTTTTGGAGCAAGTCCAGAGGAGGGCCATGAAGATGTTTAGAGGACTGGAGTACCTCTTCTATTAGGACAGGCTGAGAGAACCGGGGCACTTCAGCCTGGAGAAGAGAAAGCTCTGAGAAGACCTCGTAGAGGCCCTCCAGTACTGGAAGGAGGCCCACAGAAAAGCTGAGGAGGGATTTTTTTGTAAAGGTAGTTAGTGACAGGATGATGGTAAATTACTTTAAACTGGAAGAAGGCAAATTCTGACTGGATATTAGGAAGAAATTCTTAATTGTGGGGGTGGCGAGACACTGGAACATGCTGCCCAGTGCTCCCTCCCTGGGAAAATTCAAGGCCAGGCTGAACAGGACTTTGAGCAACCTGGTCTAGAGGGAGCTATCTCTGCCTATAGCAGGGGGTTGGAACTGGTTGAGCTTACAAGTCCTTTTCAACCCAAACCATTGGATGATTCTATGATTCTGTGATTCTGTTCATACAGGAACACAGATGTTTTATGAATTATACAGGCAGCATACCAGTGGAGCTGGGAGAAGGAACAATTGATAGCAGCTTATTTTCCTGTAAACTCAAAATAGCATTTGGCATAAATTTCAGTATATACTCAGATTCAGGATTATAAATAGCATTGATGAGCTTATAAAAATAAATTCTTAGATCCCAGTCGATTAATATTACCTTCTAATCATATATTTCTCATACATACATATCACAGATCTCTGGCTTTGGTACTGCTTTTGTTTCCCCTGAAATAGACTGTTTTTGGACTCAAGTTACTTTATTGACAGATTCTATTACTGGTCAGTAGTACTGGCACAATATTTTTCATTTATTTTTTAATTTTAATTTTATTTTTGTCTGTACTGAGTACGTGAAGTTATTCATTACCACAGAAAGACCATTCCAGAATACTGTTTGTGTGGGGGTTTAACACTAATTACAGCCAAAGTTCAAACACACCACACTCTCATTCCCCTACCCACAAAAACAGGGCAAAAAATATGATGAAATATAGAGGTTGTGAACTGAGATAAGGACAGGGAGATCGCTCACTAATTATCATTACAGGCAAAGCAGATTCAGCAAAGGGAAATTAATATAATTTATTGCCTAATAACAGATGAGAGCAGTAGGAAACTAAAAGAAAATTAAATATCACCTTCCCCCATCCACATTCTTCACTCTCTTCCAAATAACACAGGGGAATAGGGAATTGGGATTATACTTGCTCCATAACTTTTCATCTCTTCTGCTTCACCATTTTAATTCTTTTTTCCCTATTCCAGTACAGAATCCCTCCCACCAGATGCAGTTCAAGAGCTGCTTCAAAGCAGGTTTTCCACAAACAACAGCTCTTCAGAAACTCCTGCACTGTACCTCCTGGATCTGTACCATGAGGACTATAATTCAGGAGCTTACTGCTCCAAAACTGGGTTCCCACAGACAGAAGTGCCCCCAGACCACCTGTTCTAAAATGGGCTCCTCCCCGTTAACTCCATCTCCAGCCCAGAGCTTGCTCTTGTGGAAGGCAGCTGGGGCTGTTTAGTCTGGGGAAAAAGGAGACCGAGGGGAGACCTTATCGCTCTCTTCCAGTATCTGAAGAATGCTTACAGTGAGAGTGGGGCAAGTCTCTTCTTACTGGTGACAAGTGATAGGATGAGGGGAATTGGCCTCAAGTTGTGCCAAGGTAAGTTTAGGTTGGACATTAGGAAACACTTCTTTACAGAAAGGGTTGGAATAGGCTCCCCAGGGAGGTGGCTGAGTCACCATCCCTGGATGTGTTTAAGAGCCGTTTGGATGTGGTGCTCAGGCAAATGATTTAGCAGAGGGTTGTTAGAGTTAGGGTACTATGGTTAGGCTGTGGTTGGACTTCATGATCTTTGATGTCTTTTTCAACCTGTGTAATTCTATGATTCTATGAAGATATTCCTGGGCTGCAGCCTCCTTTAGACCACTTCTGGTCCATATGGGCTCCTCCACAAGCTGCCAAATGAAATCTGTTCTGTATGGTACCCCATGGACTGCAGGTGGACAGCCTGCTCCAATATGGACCTCCCCACAGGCTACTCTGCTCCAGCACCTGGAGTGCTTCCTGTCTTTCTTCTGCACTGACTTTAGTGTCTGCAGGACTGGTTTTCTCTCCTTTTCTCACAAAGGATGTTGTGCTGATTAACGGAACTGCATGATTAGAAAAATAATCACTCCCACATATTTGTTAAGTTAAATCATTATCAGAGTACTCATTTACTTTTAATCCCATTCTGCAAATCAGGGCAGAAGAGGAATGAAAATATGTCTTTGTGAATGCCCCTACTAATTGCTGATATTCACAAGGTCTTTACTAATTTTTAAAAGAACTTATTTATTCATGTTCATGATTTTCATTTTCATTTTCTTTTTTTTTTTCCAGTTTTTTTTTTTTCCAATTTCCAATTTCATTTCCAATTTCTTGTTCTTATATTCCTTAACAGCAGTTTAAATGGCCCAAGTTAGAATAAAAAAAATATATATATATTTGTTTAAAAATGATTTGCTTCATCCCTGAAAGAATTCATTTATACTTCAAATGAAAGTAAAATAAATTTTAAGTTAATCTCTGTCTTTTTTCTGAGTTTAATTTAATTTTGCTAATTTAGTTGTGGCAATGAATGTTTAAAATACTAGTTATGTCTGCCAGTGAATTATTTACCTTTGTAAATTCTGAGAGCATGTAAGAGGCCATGCTTTTTACATTACTGTCTCAAAGTTTGTTGAAATGGACAAGTTCAGGCAACTCCTGGCCAAGGTTCCAGGACTCCCTTTGTCTGAGACACACAGGAACCAAGGTTCGAGAAATCCCTTTGTTCAAGAGATGGACAAGTCTGGGAGCTACTAAAGAGAGATAAGATGCTGATTAATGGCCCTAAAGTGGTCTTTTTGTGTGAGCCTATCTCAAGGAAGATGGCCATCTCCGAGGAATTCACATGACTCTGACTCGAGCCTTCCAGAAATTTCACGAAGGCTGGGAAGAAGTAGGATAAAAAGGGCACATACAAACCCTGAATTTAGGTTTTCTGACACCAGATGCCTCACTACAGAAACAAGGAGGTTTTTCTGTCATCAGATGTGAACGCCTGAATGCTGAAGAAGATGACTGCATACTGAAGAACCTTTTTGGTTTCTAGGTATCTGACCTCAGATTCCTTCACCGTTGTCCTACTGCTGCCTACTGTCTCTTCTGGGATTGCTGCTCGAGACTCTGCTCCGTGGGACCTCGCTGCCCGAGACTCCACTTCTTGAGACCTCACTACTCTGACTGTCTTCTCTGCGTTTCACCGATCTGCTACTTGCAGCCTGCTACTCTGCTGCTGCTCTCCCCTACGCTTATTTTGCCCCGGACCAACGTTAACAATGTGCTACAGGACGCTGCTGCATCCAGGAAGTGACTATTCCCTGCTTTAACGTAATTATTGCTCTTTTCTACCTTTTTCTATCTCCTACTTTCCCTTCCCCATCACCTTATATTCGTCGCTCTCTCTTCCCCATCCCCTCAATTGTCTATCATTTCTAATAAACTGGTCGGATCAACATTTGAATGCTCTTCTTCTTAATCTCACGCCGGGCATAACATATCAAAAGAACCTTTGCCTCACTCCTAAATTGGAGCGAGACAGAGCACAAAATATTTATTAACTTCCATCAGTGAAAGTAATTCAAAACCACTGTCAGAAGGTATGTCAGATTGGTTACGAGAAAGATTCAATATTTTCTTTTTCTTTTCCTTATGATATAGCATTCTCTTCACCTTTTTTTTTTCACTTTTTTTTTTTTTTAAAGTTTTATTTACATCAAGAACAAAACTACTTGAAGAAGAATTCTGCTTACATATCTTCCTTTGTAACTGCTGTGTGCCACTCAAAAAGCATGAAGAGTTGGAGACTTGATATTCTAATAAAAATATACAACCTGCAGTGATACATCTGCAGTGATACTGCATCATCAGTAAAGTGAATCCACTAGATAACCTATGCATTACAGTGAACAATTTCAAATCTCATCTCCCTACAGCACTCCAAGTGAAATGAAGCTGAATAGAACAAATCCTGATTTTTCACATTTACTGTTATTAAAGAAAGGAACAAAGTAGTGCCAAGGGGAATAAGGGAATAAAGCTATGGTTAGTCAGTTGTGAAGAAAGTAAATTAATAAAACTAACCTCATTTCTCTTGTACATGCCTTCAGTTGATGCCCTGGAGAACAATTTCCTTTATAGAAAGGGGTGGGGGGATTAACAGTATAGTACATTGCTACAACTTAGCTCAGATCTATTGGCAAACTGTATACCATCATTGGTTAATAGGTTTCTATTTGTTTTGCTTGAGATGTACTATTATATATCTTCAACTAAGTCTCCTGGACATTTATTTCTTTCATAGTTTTTCTATAATCTTTGGTGGAAACTTTTGCAGTGTCATTGTATTGCAAATCTAAGTTTAAATCCTGGACAGCAAACAATATTTGTGATATAACAAAGACCATGTAAGACAGACCATTTTTATGAAACTTATTTTCATAATACATTATGCTTCAGATTCACATGAAAAATTACATCTATCTTAAAGCTTTTCTGGGCATGTGCTAACACATCTGTGATTGAAAGAATCTATCAAACACTGTGACAAAATGAATCTGTGATAAAATGAATCTCAGCACAGTCTTCTTCCACAAGAATGGGACTTCATGTCAGTAACCATCTGAATGTTATTTCAGAAATATTAGGAAAAATTGGAAAAATTCGTAACATCCTGTCCAAGACTGGTAAGGCCACTCATGCAAAAACATTTCAAGAATATAATTTTATGTTATGTTTTCTTTTTAATGTTTTTGTTTGTTTGATTGTGTTGGGTTTTTTGTTTGTTTGTTTGTTTTGTTTTGTTTTGTCTGTTGGCTTTTTTTGGTCAGTTTCATTGAGAATATTACCAGAAATAACTACATAAGAAAATGAATAGATGAAAGAATGAATGAATGAACAAATGAATAAATTGTGTGTGGGAAACATCTGGATAAAGCTACATTTAAAATAAAAAGGTATGGAAAATGTACATTGGTAAAATGTAAGTAGTTAGCTACTCTGTGAAAAGGCAAAGAAATAATGTAAGAGAATATAGCAGGGCCACAGTTTAATTTCTGAAGAGAAGGATATTTATTTAAAACCACCACCTATTGCTCAATATCTGTAAATGAGTAATTTGGTTATCTATATAATGTATTCACATTTGGCATCCTACCAGGTTGTATTTTCAGAATATTAATTCAAATTTAAATCTTAGTTATTATTGTGTCATCTCAGAGAAGGGATACATTTAAATGATCCTGTATTGGGCTCATGTGACAATGTCTTGATATTGAGTGGTGGTGCAGAAGTGGCCTCTGTGAGTAGAATTCAAACCTGCCCCATATTAGATAAGAGCCAGTTCCATGGAACTTTACAAGGGACTGGCTACTTGCCTCAGTTGAGCCTGGTTGTGATGTTAGTTGTAACACAAGAAAGGAAAAAACAAACAAACAAACAAACAAAAAACCTGCTACACAACATCTGTGAGAAAAGAGTGAGAAAATGTAGAGAAATACAATCCTGCTAACATCAAGGTCAGTGGAGAAGGTGGGCAGGGGATGTTCCAGGCACCAGGGCAGAAGTTCTCCTTTAGGCCACGGAGGTGAGGCCACAGATATGCAGATGGAGTGGTGAGAACTGCTTGCTAGTGGGACACCCATGCCAGATCAGTCCACTCATGAAGAACTGTTTCCAATGGCATACCTCTACTGGAGTAGTTTTTGAAGAAACACAGCCTGTGGGAAGTCCATATTTGAGCAGTTCTCAAAGAAATGCATTTAATTGCAGGAGCCCAACACTGGAGGAGGCTGGAGAAGAGGAAGCTCAGGGAACACCTTATTGCTTTCTAGAACTACCTGAAGGGAGGTTGTTGTGAGCTGAGGGTCAGCCTCTTTTCTCATATAACTGGTGATGGGACTAAAGGGAATGGCTTCAAGCTGCACCAGGGTAGGTTCAGGCTGGATGTTAGGAAATACCGCTTCTCTGAAAGAGTGGTCAGATAGTTGAATGGACTGCCCAGGGATGTGGTGGAGTCACTGACCCTGGGATGTCCAAGGAATGTTTGGACATTGTGTTGAGGGACACAGTTTTGTGAGAACTATTAGTGATGGGTGGATGGTTGGACTGGATGATCTTTTAGGTCTTTTCCAACCTTGGTGATTCTGTGAAGAGAATGAAGATGAAGGAAATTATTTTATTTTATTTTATTTTATTTTATTTTATTTTATTTTATTTTATTTTATTTTATTTTATTTTATTTTATTTTATTTTATTTTATTTTATTTTTCCTATAGAGATATAATAAATGCCTCTACTAGGAGATATTTATTTACTATTAACAATATTTTACTACGTGCTTGATGTAAAGACTGGACCATATCCCATGTAAAACATGAATAGGTTGATTCAGAGAGAAGGTAAACAAGCTGGAGATGCTTTCATAATTTCTGTGAAACCTGCCAGTATGATCTCAATTTAAAGCAGGCTTCATTAATTCACTGACAACACAATATAACACAAAAAAATATTTTCACCTGAGTTTTGATCTTTATTGCACTAGTCAGTTTAATTCTAACTTCTACTAGATGACTGATTTTAGATAAGTAAATACAGTTTACTAATTAGCTCTAGGGGAAAAAAAAAAAAAAAGGAAAAAAAAGGAAAAAAACTGAGAATAAGAGGAAAAGAATTAATTAGATAGCTTTATGTACATACATTGTGTACTGAGAAGGAAAATAATAGAGAAGAAATACTTAAAATGCAGACAAATTGAAAATACACTGCTACAATGATCATACTGCTAACTAAAGCAGCATAAAAAAATGTTTCAACTGTATTACTTAAAGAAAAGGGTAAAAAATTTAGCTTTGCAGCACACTGGATTAAAATACAACCTCCTTATGAAATTGCCATGAAATTGAATTGAAGCACATGCAGAACTAAACAGATTGCTTGGAAAGCACTCAGCTACAAGTCTGGTTGCTTTTTTTTTTTTTTTTTTTTCTTCAAGCCTGCTGAAATCTCAGCTGATTTCAAGGAAACTAATTTCAATTATTTGCTCTGGTTAAGCAAACCATATCAAAGGATGCACTGGTGTATATCTACTAGAGTTACTGTCAACTGGTAAAACACAAGGTATCAACGTTTCTCAGAGGGAAAATGTTTAAAAAAAAGAAAAAAGAAAAAAAAGAAAGAGAGAGAATCAGCTGTAGAACAAGGCTAAATAGGGTAAAAAATAACAATAATAATAATAATAATAATAATAATAATAATAATAATAATAATAATAATAATAATAATAATAATAAAATAACAACAAACCTTTATGGACAGCGTTGAAACAGTTTAGTCAGTGAGAGGTAGCCCTCAAACAAATTAATGTCATTAAATTATTAATTTTTCAGTTTTTTAGGATGAAATACATGAAGTCTTTTCTTTATGTGTTCAAAAAACCGTAAGAGAGGGGTTATAACTATCCTAGGAACTGGGTATCATCCTATGAAATCTATTTGGAATCCTCAAAGACCAACCATTTACTGATCACGTCTAACCTGTAAATTAATTTGGGGGGCAGATTTTTGTCATTGTTGTTTGTTTGTGTGTGTGTACATATTCTATCTCGCAGAACTAGCAGAACCATTTTCTGTACCCTCAGCAAGTTTGTGGATGACACAAAGCTGGCATGCCTGGGGAACAGGATGTCAGTCAGAGACCTAGATTGACTAAGCGGTGGCCCAGGTGAAACTCACAGGTTTCAACAAATCCATGCACAAAGTCTTTCACCTGCGTGATGCTAACCCTCATTATCAATACAAGCTGGAGGATGAAAGGACAGAGTACAGTCCTTTCAAAAAGGACTTGGGGGAACTGGTGGATGGCAAGCTGGACATGAGCCAGCAATGTGTCCTCAGAGCCCAGGGAGCCAATCATATTCTGGGCTTTATCAAAAGAAGTGTGTCTAGCAGGTTAAGGGAGGCCATCCTGCCTCTCTGCTTTGCAGTGGTAAGAACTTACCTGAAGTGCTACATCCAGATGTGGAGTTCTCAATATGAGAAAGACAGGGACTGTTTGAGAACATCTAGTGAAGGACCATAAAAATGATCCAAGGGGTGGAATAACCTTGACTGATAGAGCTAGGGCTGTTCAGCATGAAGAAAAGAAGGCTCTGGGGACACCAAATAGTGGCCTTTCAGTACCTAATTGGGGCTTATAAAGAAGAAGGGGGTCATGATAATAGGACAAGGGGAAATGGTTTCAAACTGAAAGACGGGATATTTAGATTACATGAAGAATTTTGTTACAGTAAGAGCAGTGAGGCTTTCATACAGGTTACCCAGAGAGGTGGTGGAAGCTCCACCCCTGGAGATGCTCAAAGTCTGGTTGAATGGGGCTCTGAAACAAACTGATCTAGCTGTAGATGTTCCTGTTCATTGCAGAGTAGTTGGTCTAGGTGGCCTTTAAATGTCCCTTCCACTTCAAACAAATCAATTATTCTGTGATAATAGATAACTATGATAGTTTTATTTATTTGTTTATTTATTTTAATCTGTAGGTATCGATCTATAGCACTTATGTAATAAGGTCACCAGATGGTGCTGTTACACATAGACTTAAAGCTTGCTGTTTATAAAATGTACAGTTGTACCTTAAAATAAATTAACCTGGAATTCTGGTGAAATGTTCTATGACAGTAACAGATTTGGGAATACTTTTCACAGAAAATAAAAACTAGTATAGTCTGCTACCCATTGCTAACACTATTCTGTAACTGCTAAACACCTGACCACTTTCAGATTTTGCAACAAGATTTCATCTTTAAGAGTAAACTAATTTCCTGAACCTTAGATGATACCACAACATAGTTTCAAAGTTAATCATAAATAATAATAATTAAAAAGAATATTTAACAAATAATGTTTATATGAATTACCATCTTCTTGAATTGGCATTATTATTCTCAACATTGCTTGAATATTATAATTTTCTTGTGATGGTCATATCTAGACACTAAAAACAAACAAACAAAAAAAAGATAGTCGGCATTATGAATATTATTTTTAAAATGAATTGCAGACACTTAGAACACAGCGTGTCAATAAACTAAGACAGATGGGAAGTGGTAAAAAAATACAACAACTAGATTTAAAAAGATGAGCATCTATCTACAGAGTACTTCACAATAGCTTCAGCATGACAAAAAGCTGAAAATGTTGGTTGTACCTGTATCATTATAATGCCAGACAGCATGATATGAAATGCTAGGTTTGCAAACTGATAATAAAATAAGCAAAATGTATGTAAGTATTTCAGTTACATATTAGCATATATCAAGTTTCTAAACTGACAGAGAATCACAGACCATTAACAAATGGAAAGAAAGTAAAAGAAAGTGGAATTCTTATTTGTTTGTTTGCTTTTTTATTGCCAGTGTGGTTTCTAATATGATATATTGTTGGTGAACGTGAGGGCAAAAGGTCAGCACACTGGGACAAACAGCCACACACCAATATGGTTAAATATATAGCTGCGTCCATTTATTGCCTGAAAAGCCATACTTTTATAGCAGACAGACGAGAGCATTAGAAACTCACACACAATAATTGGGGGAAAGCAGCTGCAATAACAACCCTAAAACCCCACTTCAAAGCTGTGAGCCATTCATTCTTATCCTAGAGGTGTCCTTGGTTCTCATGCTGTTTATCCTGCTCAGCAGCCACTGCACTGTGAAGTCCTTATCTTGAACCATATTTGCTGTTCTGTAAAATTCATCTTGTATTACAATAATATATAATTTTTACTATGATTTCAAGCAAAAAAAATTAAGACTGAAAATCACACTACCAAGATTTTTAAGAAATATTCCTGTAACTGAATTTCACTTTTTGTAAACCAATATTAGGAAAATAAAAACCAAGCAAACAAAAACAAACAAACAAAAACAAAAAACAACAGAGACAGAAGAGAATGAAAAGTAGAATTTCATTACAAAACATTCTAAAACAAGCAAAACACTTTCATTATTGCAACATTCCTTTTATTTATGTAAATTACAAATATCACTAGAAGTCATACTACTTAATTCAGAAAAGCTCCTATTCACTTACTAATTAACTGGAAATAAATTATAGTATTCTAGAAATATGCTTTACATAAATCCATGAAAACATATGTGTATTTGAAATATACTAATATAGTAAGCTCGTTTGATATTTGAGATGTTGCACTTCTTGAATCTGTGTATTTCTTATTTTGACTACGTGTAGATTTCCTCAGCCTTTGCAACAAATTCCAGCCTGCTTTTCTATCAGTGTCTTCAACAGTTCACAAAATGAATTGTTCAAAGACACTACTTTCTTTATCATTTTGCAATGTGATTCCAGAAAATTTACGTATGTGAAAAAAAAACAAATTTACAGATAATAATATTTACATATTCCCCACAACTTTGATATTACTCCAGATAGCCTGGAGGCTGAAAGTCCATTTAAATTCAGATGTTTGTGATCTTTTGATTAATTTGGTATATTTAGTAAGAATTTGGCAAAAAGGGTTTTGATTTGTCTTTCACTGTTATCTAAACAAGAAACATGGATCAATGTCTTCGTAAAAATTTCCTTTACATTCATTAGCATTTTATGATAATAAAACTCTAATCTGTTTATAAGAGCCATCTATAAGGGAAGAATCACAAGTGGCTTTTAACATGATCCTAGTCAATCCAAGAGAGACAATTCAGTCATGGGGAAAAGAGCCAAGTGTCCCTTCCCTTAATTTGGTTAATGTCTCAACCAATGTCCAAGAAGCAGTCAAGCCATGTTAGAGGGCCTGGTGTTGCTTCCTTTAATTTGGTTGGTTTCCAGTGTCCTAACCAAGATTTGGCTGATGATCAACTACAGCTGCAAATAGAGCTCAGGGAGGATCATCCCTTCCTTTTATCTCTGTTAGTATAAGAGTATAGACTCTTATATAGTCTATACTATAATAGTATAGACTAGGGGTGGTTGGTGTCCCCCTTTTATCATAAGTTCTGTGCTACTTGGAACACCTCCAACAGCAGGCCTGACACAGGATTCAGATCTGATGATCTCTCTATCTCTTAAAAGTTGCTAAGTAATGCAAGGCTTACTTGAATTTCCTATGAAACCATACAACTTAGGTAGATATCACTGTGGAAAAGCTGAAGGATATAGGATAATTGTTCTATAGAAATTTCTTAGTAAAATTGAGGCTCATCTTATGCGCGGATCTTGAGAGTCACTTCACCTTAATACAGACAAGGAGTTTTTCACATTTTTATCTCTCCCCTCTATCTACAGGCAAGGCGTGACACAAATGAAAATGGACCCTGGAATTCTCATGAGAATTTTCCTATCACCAGGTAACAAACAAGAATTTCAACTCATAAGACTTTCAGGCGAAAAACATGACTAAGCATGCAGTCTAGGGCAAATTAATACAGAAAATATATGACAAATTTTTCAGAAATCTTTCTTTTTATTTTTGTAATTTTTTTTTTTTCTGTGTGTGCCCAGAAGTAAGAAGAAAGCTTTACAGAGCTCTCTCTCAATTTTTGTTGTTGTTGTTTGTTTTTGTTAATCCCCCTGGTGATAACAGGAGAAAAAGTCATGAAAACAAAACTCCTTTTCCAATTGTCTGATAGTATTTTTAGTATATAGTTATTCTTCAGTACAATTAAATTGGAAATAGGTGTTACTATAATAAGTTAATCAGTTAATCGGTTAACCCCCAGCATTGTCTTAGGAACAGAAAATCTTTCAAAAGAATTTTCCCATTTTATTGCTTCTCTGTTTAGTTAACTCTGCTTGCTTTTATTCCTCAGCAAAAGCATTCAGAATCCCAAGGAATGTAAAATGTAGTAAAAAATATAACTGGTGAATGGATAAACTAATCTGTAAAGGAGTTAAAATTTCTATAATAATAGAAGTTGTCTGTATAGACTTTAACTTCCAAGAAAGCATCTTCAAGAAAGCACTCACAAGGAATATTCATAGCAATCACACCTTTTTTTTTTTTTTTCTTCTTTTAATCAGACTTCTCCAATATTACAAACAACTTTCTCTGTGCCTCATAACATGTAAATGTAATGCTGTCTTAAATCAATGCTTAAAATAGAATAATGAAAATGTGAATTATAATCCAGTTTAAAATATATATATATACAAAAGAAAGAATGATAACCTTACAAAAGGGTTTTAAACTGATGTTTGCAGTTGTCTCAGGATCATACATGGTTGTCTCTGTCATTTATTTTCTTAATATTGTGTTCACTCCTGTGAATTTATTTTATTAAATATAATTACCAAGCAATAGTGTTCCTGGTTAGGTATGAATAACTTACAGATATTTTTGGAGAGCAGAGCATAGTGTGAAATAAAAGGTTTCCTGGAGTTGAGATGCCTTCCAAATCTCCAGTGTAAAACTAATGCAGGCATTCTATAAACATGATTTAATTGAACAAGTATGTATAATAAACACTGTTCATTGTTATAGTAGTTCTCCAAGTTTACTATCTTTTGCACATCTTACATTTCTATTGATTATTCTAATTACACAATGAAGTTCTAAAGAAGCCCCAAAACTATGCACACTGATATCCTCTCATCGTCAATTAATATTTTTACTTATTTTGCAATGTTTTGCCTCTGTTGTTATTGTTTCAGCTTCGTGTGAGGGCATGGTACTGATTTCATTCAGTCTTTCCAGTAGGATATACTGTCTGGAACTATAGTATTGATGGCAGCCTTGGGAGCCTGGACTTCAGAGTCTCTTCAGTATTTTTTCTCATTTGTAAGCTGCGGGAGCTTCATGTGGTTGAGATTTGTACTACAGAAAAAAAGAAGTTATAAAGGAAAGGGCTAATAAAACTAGTAGTTCATGTGGAAACTGGTGTGTGGGGGGATATAAGAAATGCTTTTACAAAGTCATTACAAAACAGTGAGGGAACTGTAAACATCAAACAACTATTTTCCGCTAGTGGGAGGCCCAGCTGCAGAGAGGGGGAAGCCCTACAGGCCATTTACAAAGCAGTGAGGCTGACATTATCATAGGGGTAAGGAACATCATTTAGAGAGCTTTCACACTCAAATGTCTGCTGTAGAGTCCATGAAAGACATTACAGAGAGAAAGAGAAGAAAATTAAATTTTTGGAAATAAACTTTTGGCAGAATTCACTGAATATTCTGGCTGCTCTATACTTCTTGGGTGAAATTCAGGCCTTATTGTCATAGTGACAGAAGACATCATTGACTACAGGAAAGCTGAGATTTTCTCCCTGAACTGAGCAATCAAAAATCTAGGAAAACTCTAAAATTATCTTCTAAGATAAGCATTACTCTTTCATTCTGAACTTTATTATTTATTTCTCCATGTAATTATTTTCCCTAACATTACTGAAGACCTTCTCTGTTTATACTGTCTATTAATCATGCTACAATGACATGGAAATCTCACAGTCCCCAAAGAAATATTTACAATTCTTATAGAGAGAAAATTTTAAGAAGGGAAATGAAGAAAAGATCTTACCCAAAATCATAACAGAAATCTTCATTACTCTCCGTTCTTCTCAATTTCACGATGTTTTTCTTATTTATTTTTATTTTTATTTTTATTTTTATTTTTATTTTTATTTTTATTTTTATTTTTATTTTTATTTTTATTTTTATTTTTATTTTTATTTTTATTTTTATTTTTATTTTTATTTTTATTTTTCTTCTCCAATTAAAATTCTAAGATATTCAGTTGTCTTAAATTGCAATATTAAGTGCAGAATTTACCTCTAAGAAATTACCTGTGATTTTTTTGCTCCAAATATTTCTTCACCCATCACTATTTTTTTACACTACAACTTTAGTATTATCAGTTATTTCCCACTGTATTAAAATGACTTTTTTTTTTTTTTTTTTTTTTTCTTTCTTGGTACATAATTCTTAAGGACATTGTTGCAACAGATGCTGAGCACCTCCTGAGGACAATCAATTAATTCTCTGTTGAAGGGATTAGGGAGTTAACATCCTGTAAACTTCCTATGAACTTTATTCCTGATAAAGATAAGCAACATGCAGAAGATACTCAGCACAAGGGTGGATTAAGCCACAGTTTATGTGCTTTGAAATCCTTGCCCTGTGTTTTTGATGCTGCAACTTGTGCTTACCTGATAACAAACTCCAAAGGAAATCTTCTATCAGCTCTGACATTGGCTTTAGATAAGAAGTTTTCTGTTCCTATTAAGTTCAAAAGGCACAGACCCGAAGGCTACAGTGTTGCATTTAAACAAAGAACAGGACTTGCCTTCTCAGTTTCCACCAAACACAGATTTGAACTATTTATGAGCTTCATTGCTTTGTCAATTATAGTGCATTCCTGTTAACATTTGGACATTATTTAGGGCACATTTCATATGTTCAACTGTTAAATATTTATGGTTAACAGTTATTACTTAAAAAGCATGTCACTAGTACATACATTTTTAAATTGTTAATAGAGAGTTCTGATAGACCTTAGTTTTATTGCTCTGAACTACACTAAGTGCAAAAGAGTGTGGAGTTATTTAGTAAAGTTCAGATGCTCTTATGAGTATGTTTAGACAATAATTCAGAAACAGATACATGAAGTTCATTGAGTTTATGAGGTAGAACTGATTTGCGGCAAAAGACACTCCAGTCTCAAAGTTATTAGCATCAATATCTAAACAAATACTCTATTTGATAATATCCTGATGTCAAACTGTGGCACTTAAAATACAGGAGAATGACTCCTGGATTATTTATTATGCGAGGATTTAACAAGAGATCAGAACATATCTCCAAGCCATTTCAAACCTCATGCTACTAAAAAAGGCTTAGGTTAATACTTACTGATGTGTATTTCTAGAACATGCTAATTTGTTGCCTAGCTCTGATTAATCAAAATAGAACAATGTATCTAAAGATCAGCTTATTCAGATGCCTCTGCAAAACAGGGCCTGTGTGGATTAAGTTGCCTAGACTGACATCCCAACAAGTTTCAAACATCTCCAAAGGGAAAATACTTTTCAACTCCTACTATTTATTTATTTTATTTACAAATTATTGAGGTACTTGAGTACCTGATTATTCAGTAGTTGGGTTTGTACTCATGATGAATTTCTCATATTCAAAAGAATGAGTGATACTGTCTTTCAAACTTGAGTTTATTAATTACACTTTGTGGAGAAAAATAAATAAATAAATAAATAAATAAATCCAAGAATGCTTTAGTTACAAATAGTAAACAAAGGAACACATTATTAGACTAGAAATTAAAGGCTGTTATTGAGACTAACACTTATCAGAACTAACATCTCATCTAGTTTTATTGTTTGCACATTTTGTCTCAGGAGTAGTATAATCTGGAAATTTATTAAATTCAAGGATTTTATCTATCTATCTATCTATCTATCTATCTATCTATCTATCTATCTATCTATCTATCTATCTATATCTATCTATCTATCTATCTATCTATCTATCTATCTATCTATCTATCTATCTATCATCTATCATCTACCTATCTATCTATCTATATCTATCTATCTATCTATCTATCTATCTATCTATCTATCTATCTATCTATCTATCTATCTATCTATCTATCTATCTATCTATCTTTTATGTTTAAAGGTGCTCTGATAGTGCAATAGATGTTCTTAATGATCTTTCCTAAATCAAGAGGGAAAGACATAGCTTTTACATTTAATCCAGAAAATATTCAAATTACTTTGCTATTTTTTAGGTAACTGAGTACTTCATAATATAGTAAGTAATTTTCTTCTCTGCTTTCAGAATAAGTGCCTTAATAGGTACATTCCCTACTTTGTGCTGTTTCAAGTTAAAATATTTAATCTCCTATGAAATAAATTATCATGTGCTCCACTTTTGTCTAAATACTTTCTGATTTTTCAAACTCAAATTACTAAATAGTTAACATGAATTACTTTAAGGTAATCAATATATTTATGTCTGGATATCAGGTACTACACAGCAGCTAGCACAGATCTGACTGGACTATCAGCTGGAGGCAAAGTACACTAAAGCTTTGAATGTATGTATTTTTTAAGCACCTGAGACTTCTTGTTTAACTTCATGCAGTTACTACCATCAAACTATATATGAAGTTGGTTGCACTTTTACTAAATGATGAAGGCGGAGGAATGATGAGGGGAAATGGTTTTAAGCTGAAAGAGGGAAGATTTAGGTTGGATATCAGGGGGGATTCTTTACTAGGAGAGTGGTGACGTCCTGGAACAGGCTGCCCAAGGATGTTGTGGATGCCCCGTCCCTGGAGGTGTTCAAGGCCAGGTTGGATGGGGCCCTGGGCAACCTGATCTAGTAAACGTGTAAGTTTGGTGGTCCTGCCAGGCAGTGGAGTTGGAGCTTCATGATCCTTGAGGTCCCTTCCAACCCAGGTCATTCTGTGATTCTGTGAATAAACTCTTGTCAAAACAATAAATATTATCTACTGACTGTATCTGGAAGAAAGTTCAGTCTAACAGCACCTATTTTTTACCTAAGCAGTGGTAATGGTTTTATGTCTAAATTACATGAAAAGGGCCTGATTTATACCTGAGATGGAACATCTGTCTCTCTGAGAAACTTGTACTGCTGCATACATTCTCCTTCTCCACCCCTCACCCCCCCCGCCTTTTTTTCTTTTCTTTTCTTTTCTTTTCTTTTCTTTTCTTTTCTTTTCTTTTCTTTTCTTTTCTTTTCTTTTCTTTTCTTTTCTTTTCTTTTCTTTTCTTTTCTTTTCTTTTCTTTTCTTTTCTTTTCTTTTCTTTTCTTTTCTTTTCTTTTCTTTTCTTTTCTTTTCTTTTCTTTTCTTTTTGTTTGTTTTCTTCCTGTAGTCAATATATTTATGTTTATTTTATGACCATTAATTGGTCGATTTTCTTTTATGCTAATTATTTTTAACTAATTTAAAAGTCATTCAAAAAGACAATTTATTTTGTTTCAAGAGGTTCTGTGCCTTGGAGAACTGTGTTCATTTATTTTTACACTGACATGTCCACCTACTGTATGCCTGAACAAGCAAGCATTCATAGAAATCAATTTAAATTTATACAGATATATATTATTGATAACCTCCCATCTCATAGATAAAAAGTTTATTTTTATTCTGAAATTAGAGTATGTGTGTACTGAAATATTCTGCCTATTTTATGTTTTATCTCCTCCTCTGCCTTTCCCTGTACTATTCCATGTGAATGTCTCTAGTAGAAAATATACTTCCATGGAAACTTGCAGGAACTGAGATCTGAAATAGATTTACATCTAGAAAAAGTTCAGAGTCTGTTAACTGAATGCTGATGCTCTACAGGATCAGGAAGAGATCTTTTAATGTATTTCCCTTTCTTCCTCTTTCTGCAAAAGCATTTTCAAAGAAGATAAAATCAGCCTTCTAAACTATTTATTTATTTATTTATTTATTTTTGAATAGAAAACTTTTTGATAGAAAATGATTGTGCATTGTAATATCTCTTCATTTATCTCTTTTTTTTTTCCCCTCAAGTTTTGTCTAAAATTTGTTAATGTATATATGCAAGAGAGTACAGAGAATCAGTACATTCAGAATTTTTTATTGTTGGTTTTAAACATTCCAGTTCTCCTATGTGCCTTGATTTCAATAATGATGATTAATCACAAAATAAAATAAAATAAAATAAAATCCGAATTGTAACATTTAATCTTTCTGAAGAACAGCTTGTTATATATTGAAATGCTTTCACTTACAAAACCCAGTTTTGTCTCTAGGTGTTGAATGCACCTATTAGAAGAATATTTTTTCTGGACTTTCTATGTACAGCTGAGAGAATGCCCCCAGAAAGCAGCACAGATCCCTTGACAAGAGTAGAGGTTGAGGACTATTATGTTTTGTTTTTATGTGGCAGATGTTAAGTCTGCCTTGCTTATAGAGATACTTGATGAATCTTTAAACCTTAGCCTTTAAAACTTATCAGACACAGAGGAAATTTAGAGAATTCAGAGAGAAGATAATAACTCCATATTAGGCTTCTATAGTAGCCCCATTTATGTGTTCCAGAAGTGCCATATGGCAAATTTATATGCACAGAGATTTATTTCATTTAGAGTTGGGATCAGTTGGTAACAAAATTTGATCGAGTTCAGAAAAATTTCAAAGTATTGACACATTCTTACTGTCTGTATTTCCTATTTTTGTGCATTTGTTGGAAAACTGAACTTCCAGTCTCTGATTTCAATGGAAAATTCCTCTGCTTACTGAATTCACTGTTGAATGGTTGTTGCAAATTTAAATCTTCAATCAGCTGGCTGCAGACCAGTTTCAAATTATATCTGTCTTTTTATAATGCCTAAACTGTCATTTAAAATTTTATACTTTTTGTGTGTGTGCGTGTGTGTGTGCGTGTTTTAGACAGGAAAAACAATGAAAAACTCATCAAAAACAATGATCAAAAGGAAACATATCTCGCCTCCATTAATAAATAAAGAAATACATAAATAACAAAGACTAATCTGAATAAGTCTCAGCTTCAGATGTGACACGCAGTAAGAAATGTATTAAACATTTATTTTAAGACAACAAAAGAAGAAAAGTCCTATGAAATATTAGATGGAAAAAAAAGTCATTAATTTCTGATTTGAATTTGTTTGACTTCACAGTGAAGCTTCTAAATTTGAATATATTTTTTTCCTTCCAATGTAACAGTACAAAAACGCAAGAAATTTCCTACTGTGGATATCTATATTATTCCTTTTTGTATTGTTTTCATAATCCATTCTGCTTCTCTGGCACTTCCTTGCAACTAGGCATATTAATATTCTAACGTGTGCTTAAAATGACTGAAATCTTTAATTGCATTGATAAACCAGCAACTACATACAAAATCTAAAAGAAAGTAACAGAATTATTACAAAATGTTAATGGAGATTAAAAAGTAATATAAAGATAGATATTTTAAAAGAGCTCTGGTGCTACATCTGCCAAAGCTTGGAATGAAAATATAAATCTCTGAACTTGTTCTCCTTCTAATGAATGTAATTATCAAATTCTTTGTAATTTTTTCAGTTAATCTGTGAGTATACTTGTTCTATAAAAGCAGAAATATATGGTGATATATATGGAAGTTCAAGTATCAAAAAAATTTACCTGCAGATGCAACAAACTCAGCACTGATGGACTTATTGTATTTTCCATTGTAATATCAAATAGACTGTTCTGAAAATATATACAGCTATAAAGACAAACTTTTCTTCTTTTCCTTTATTTACAACTACCTATTTAATCTCTAGAGCATCTAATCATATCATAAGATAGGGTTCAAAATTTCACTTAAATTTTGTAATTGTTTAGTTAAACCATAAGCGTTTTCTAGACAATAAATTATAAAATGTGTGCTGGTAGCAAATATCAACTTCAAGACCTCTAAAACTAATATTTAAAAACATAGAATCAAAGAATATCTTGGTTGGAAGGGACCTCAAAGATTATATATTTCCACTCCTCCCACCGACTCCCCACTGTGGCAGGGCTGCCAGCCACTAAATCAGGTACTAGATCATGCTGCCTGGGGCCCTACCCAACCTGGCCTTGAACATATCCAGGGATGGGACATCTACAACAAAGATTCAGTTTAGATTTATGTATCAAAAGAGTTCTTGTGAATTGTTTCTTTGTCCTAAATGCTTTGAAACTCAACAGGCTTAGCAAACCAATGTTATGTGGAATTATGTGAGCTCTGTAAGAGTTTAGAACTATTTCTAAAGAGTTATTCCTTCCTGAAATAATGTAGGTATCTGAAAGCAAAGATATCTTGTAACAACAATCCAAAAGAATTTAGATGGCGCATCAAGTAAGATAAGCAGTAGAGACTTCTGGTGCCTGAGCTATTTTGTCTTCATTTGCTCCAGATGGCTGCGTAGCACTGCTGATGTTTGACAGAATACATAGGCATATCTGTGCAGAAAAAAAAAAAAACAAAAACAGAGAAGCTGAATTTCTTCTCAACTGAACAAATCAAGCTTCTGGTAAAGAAAAATAAATAAATAAAATCCCTCCCCACATTTCTGAAAGGAGTAAATAAGTAAGTAAACAAAAATCCAGTTAGAGGTTTCTTTGTAATGTCTTGCATTATGAAGACATTTATCAGTTTTGATGACTGCCTTTGAGCAACAAACTTCTAAACACTGGACATTCAGACTTTAAAAATGAACCATTTTTCAGTCTTAGACAGACAAAGAACCAAGTAATGAAAAGCTGTGTCATTTGACTTTCCTGTTCTCTCTCTTATTCTTCCTTGTCAGACAGTCACATCTCCTGACTCCTTTGTTAGCTTTACTTTCTTATTTCTGCCACTATTTTTATTTGAAAGATATGCAGTCTTTAATTGAATTTGTTATGGAATTTATACCAGAATGAAATAATATCTTCTAAAAGACGATTATTATTGGAAGAAATTCCTAGACGCTTTTAATAGTCATTAATATTCTGGAGTATGTGAAAGACCAAACAAAATATTTTGTGCCTGGAAGCGTCTGTTATATCTTCTATGCGGCAACTCACACTGCTCCGCCATTTTCCAGATCTGCAGAAAGGTGTAACAATTAGAGGTAAATCTTGTATGCTAGTTTTTGTTACAAACTATTTCTGGGGTGTAAAGGAAGAAAACAATTAATACAGTCGTTGCTAACGTAATTTTAGCTCTCTTCTTTTTCTTCGCCATAAATATACATATATTTCAGCTAGAAAATATGTATTGTCTTTCTACTTCAGAGGAAGTGAGAAATTCTGATTACTGATAAAAAGAGGGGAAAAAAGGTGCATATAAATAATTAAAATTTCAAAGTCATAACTGGAAAAGTTCAAGGGCAGTATAGTGACAATGAAATTTCTGATAATTTGTATGTAATCTTCCTTTCCACAGTGTAATTTAACTTCTCAGGAGTACTTTAAAATGTATCAACAAGGGTTGCAGATAGAAAGGTTTTTTAAGTTTTTTGCATGTTAGTTTATGAGTTTGTAAAAATGAATTAAGTCTTATATATATATTCCTTTTAAACAAATGGCATTCATGTTTACCTTAGTGGGCAAATAAAAAGATTGTCAGTAATGGTATTTGTGTCATGTTTTTCCACTATATAGATCCTAGAACTTACTGATTCCTCCATGGAGAAGCAAAAATCCAAAATGGAAGACCTGTGCATAGTCAGAAATGCATACTAAAGGGGGTTATAAGAACAAGAAAAGTTGTCTAGTATTTTTTAATTTAAATATTACACATAAAGACTTTACTAAATATTTTTAGTCAGTTCTCCCAGTTATTAGGTGGATTCCTGACAGTGTGACACTAAGATGAAACTGAAAAGAATTGCCACCCCTTGATCTTTTGTTCATCATAATATAAATCTCTGAGAATATAAATATAGATATGTACATATGTATATGTGTATTGCTTTCTTGTTAAATAGAGAAATTTATATTCCATTTATATATATGTTTCCTTAGCTTTTGTTGTTCTGCTTGGTTTGTTTTTCTTATTAAATACTTTTTTTTTTTTTTTTTTTTTTTCTTAACAATTCAATACAATACAATATGTATTTTGGAGTTTTCATGAAGTAGGCTGAAATATGTGGGATACCTAAGGGGCTAAAAACAGTAACTCTGTGAAGTCTTAGAGTGTTGTGTTTGGATTTAGACACATAACAGACTTCCTATATTCCCGTCAGTCTTATCAGGCTGTTCAACCAGAAAATAAAACTCAAGCAGAAAAAAAAAAAATAAACTCTTTCTTTTCTTTTCTTTTCTTTTCTTTTCTTTTCTTTTCTTTTCTTTTCTTTTCTTTTCTTTTCTTTTCTTTTCTTTTCTTTTCTTTTCTTTTCTTTTCTTTTCTTTTCTTTTCTTTTCTTTTCTTTTCTTTTCTTTTCTTTTCTTTTCTTTTCTTTTCTTTTCTTTTTTCTTTTCCTCTCCTCTCCTCTCCTCTCCTCTCCTCTCCTCTCCTCTCCTCTCCTCTCCTCTCCTCTCCTCTCCTCTCCTCTCCTCTCCTCTCCTCTCCTCTCCTCTCCTCTCCTCTCCTCTCCTCTCCTCTCCTCTCCTCTCCTCTCCTCTCCTCTCCTCTCCTCTCCTCTCCTCTCCTCTCTTCTCCTCTTCTCTCCTCTCCTTAACAGGATACTGATTATAGAATCATGACTGTGACTTTGTAATTACTGAGGCCGTATACACCAGCTGAGGTGAGTATCCATGAATACCAGTAGAATCCCATAGAATTATTAGTATCATGTGGAATTTTACAGTCCTTAACATGCAGGATATTACTTGATGTGCAACAACTACTTTTACTTTTTTTTTTTTTTTTTTTTTTTTTAATATTTATTTTCTCCAAGTGGAAATTCACAGAGATATCCATAGATATGTCTTGGAAAGCACTTTAACAAGTGATTATTTCTGTGAAATCAAGACTGATGCTCATTTGCAGAAGACCAGGAATTGACATAATAATAATTAACATGTTAAAACTGTTAGAGTATAACTAAAGTTCCTCATTAGCAAATGTATTTTTCACTGTTCAGAAAACAAAAAAAATAAAATTATTGTTGTACAAAATGAACAAAAACTTTTGTCTCCTTGATGCTATTCAGAACAAGATGCATATATTCTTTATGTTTTGTTTTTTTTTATCATGTAAGGTCAGATTGTATTGTTGCTCTCAATGACTGTATTTGTTCTAGTGCCGTCTTCCAATGATTTATTGAAATTGAATTTGTAGCATTAAAGCATAACATTCTCATAACATGAAGTAGAGTTTTATTTTATTTTATTTTATTTTATTTTATTTTATTTTATTTTATTTTATTTTATTTTATTTTATTTTATTTTATTTTATTTTATTATTTATTTTATTTTATTTTATTTTATTTTTAACATATAAAATTGCTCTGTGCACCAAGAGTCTAATTATTTATTCATGTTACTCTTTGCTTGCCTGCTTATGTTTTAATTATTATTCCTAGAATGAATGAACACTGAATACATTACATTACAACCCTTCAAGCTTTATACATCCCAATTTTTATCTGAAGTGTTACAAACAAGTTTAAATATTGCACCATTAAGAATAATCCAGCTTGGCTGTTTGAATTATTTGTGTACTGATAGCACATGCTCTCATGATTATGTTTACTTGTAAAATATTATAATGTAAAATCAAATAGACAATTAAAGTTCACAAATGTGTGGAAAATACATTACCGACATGACATAGTAATTTAGTGATAAATATTGAATGTTAACATTGCAGTGGCCTTCAGCCAGTGAATTTTTCTGTGCAGATGGTCTCAGCACCTGCAAGCTATTGGAAGGTACTAGTTTTGAAATCTATGTTTAGATCTCATGAGAAAGCCTGTTTGCTTGAACGTTAATGCAGTGCCCAGAAATTCTGGCTTGTAGCAATTATTTCTACTATGATTAGACTGAGTTTTGTTTACTCCTTTTCAAAAAGTGATCATACTGGAAACTTTCATAGCTAAAAGAAGAACATCTTAAAAGGTTTGGTTGAATAAAAATAATAAAAAAGAAAATATCTCAAATACTCAAAGGTTTGTATATTGCACCTTTTCTGATAGCTGTTCAAACTGGGTTTGGTAGGTATGCTATGTCTTACTGCTGTTTTGTACTACCTGTTTTGATTTCACTTGAAAATTTAGTTATCATATTATATTATGAGTATAAAAAAAAGACAAGTGTGTATTATTCATTCCCAAACAGCTACATTGTTACATTGCAATTTTATTTCTGTGTCAGTAATGACCTTAAATGACAAGTATCATTTAAAAGTACTTAATGAAGTTAACACGTATTTCAATTCCTATTTATAAATCTGTGGAGAGTATATTCACCTGTATTTTATGTTTCATTATGCTCTATATCTACAACAAGAACGAAGCAAGTATTTCATATAAGATACTTGTATAAAACATATTTTGATATATACTTTATTTGATATAATCAGTAACTGACAATTCTTCTAAAAGCCACGCATGCTTGTTCTTAATAACAACATTTTTCTCATTTCCTCTTATTCATTTAATGCCCATTTGTAAAGAATGAACATTTGTGAACTGCTTATCATAAAAATGATTTAACACCATTTAATTATAAGTGCATCTTAAACTTGCTTTAAAAATGCAGATGTTTAATCATGTAAAATTGCGATTAAAGAAAACATTTTGTCTTGGTTTTTTTTTGTTTTTTTTTTTTTTTTAATCATACCGTATGATTTCAGAGAATTATGCTCCTATAAGTTAAAACTGAAAACATGTCATCAAATTTCTGCACTTTAAAAATGACCAGAAACTTTTTCCAGGGTATTTTGAAAATGTATTAAATGAGTTTAGTATTAATTAACATTATCACTTTTTGAATGTTAATAGATTTTATTCATTTATCTTAGATTTGGTGGAAATAAAGAATATTTGGTAGGTAGTTGGCAAGTTTTCCAGTAATATCATGACCTTTATTTTATTTTAATTTAACAAAATAAATAACAGGATTACACGTCCCCATTATATTCAGAGAATGGCATTTATCATCCAGATATTAACTGACTATAAAATGAAACAAAATAAAACAAAACAACAAACAGCACCCAAAAATGACAGGGAAAACAAAAACAAATGACAAAGAAAAACAAAACAAAACAAAAACACTGAATTTAATCAGTAATTAAGAGATTGGCCAGCTCACTGATAAAAAGCTCACAGGTGAGTAGATTTCTTCATGAGAATCGTATGAACAAATATATTTATGATCAGAATATTGAAACAATCAGATTCATACTGAAAAGAGGGAAAATTATTATTTCTTAGTAGGAAGGGATGACAGCCCTTATGAATCCAGTGCTACTAAAGACATTAGAGTCAAGTTTAAAATGCAAGGAAATTCACATTGAATCACAGTGTCAGAGTTTCCTAAAGCATATTTATATGAGAAATTAGCTAACTATTCAGAGTTTACATATAAGTGCGCTGATACAAATGTAAAAAATGTGAATATCACACGGCCAACATATGTTGGACCTCAGGGCTGACTACATCACCAATTTTTTAAATAATATGTGAACTTAATATTTATCTTAAATCCCGAATTCTGTGGAAATTTTGTGATGAAAAAGAAAAGAAAGGAAAAGAAAGGAAAAAAAGAAAGGAGAGGGAAAGGAAAGGAGAGGGAAAGGGAAGGGAAGGGATTTATAATAATGAAATATGAACCATTATGCATTTAAGATTTAGAAAATAACAACTTATATAATATATAATATATAATATAAATATATATATAAGTTGTTATTTTCTAAATCTTAAATGCATATAGTGTATATATATATATATCATGCATATAAATCTAAAAGATATCTTCTTTCTGCTTTCATTTTATGAGTAATAATTTAATTATATAATTATGTTATCTTTCTAAAAGATGTGAATTGTCACCTGCTGTAGTGAACTTACTTCAGCAGGGGAATTTGACTTGATGACCTCTAGTGGTCCCTTCCAACCCATACATTACTGCGATTACGTCTTTACTACAGCAATACTCTGGAACATTACAGTCTTTCATATTTATGGTTTTTATCGTTAAGAGCTTTTTTTCCTTTAATTTGCTCATAGAAAGATAAGCCATATATTCTCAAAGGTAACTATATATAATTTGCTATAGGTCAGAAAGAATAGAAGTAGCAAAAGCTTGTCTCTTTTGGAGCGTCCACATAAATCTGTCACCTTTTCATAAGCTGTTTCAGTCTATTGATGACACGAGTATATTTCCAAACTGCAGTTCTGTAAAGTAGGATTATGAAAAAATAAATTACATTCAAAATTCTCAAAAATAGACGTTGTTCTTTTCCTTTGTCTCCTTTGTCTCCTTCCAAGCAGTCTCAGGAAATCTTCTTGTCCAGCAATTTAAATATCACTTTTGATGTCATGGGCCAACATAATAAAATAAGAGACATTATTTCTGGAGAGGCCTCAATAGCTTAATGTTTCAAAATGCTATGGAGAAATGGGAAAAATTGAGTTCTTCTTACATAATTATTTATTTCATAGAAAATAATCTTTCCTTTAACCACTTCACAACAAGCAGATTAGTATGCAGTAGTTGTGTTGAGGGTGTTAACTGGTTAAGTGGATATTAAGACTTCTGGAATTAATTCATGCGTTATAGTTATCATAATTAAATACTTTAAGAATATCCCTGGAGATTATAGTTCACTCTTCCATTGTCTACTGAACTCGAGTATTTTCCATAATTCAAATGAAACAACATATCTCCTGAATCAGATAGAACAGTGCTTGAAAATTACCTCTCCTGACTTTTATTGTAAATGAAAGTTTATGTCTGCATATGATAATCACTGCATTACATACATTCATACATTAGAAACAAACATAAGAAATATAAGAAATATAAGAAACATACCAAACATAAAATGGCAAAGGAAGTTTTAAAGTTAAATAGTACGGCAGTATTCGGTAATGTTTTATGAACTTAGATTTTCAAATTTTAAGGTAATGTACAGGAAAAGTGATTCATTAAGATATCAAAATCTGGTGATAAAGAGACTTAAGTAGTACTAGCACAGCACCTAAGTTATATTTATCTTATTGAATCCACAGTCCTGAAATTTAATTTTAATTATCTTTTTTTTTTTTTTTTTTTTCTTTTCCCTGCTGCCCAAAGCAGAACCTATAGGTGACATGAGTGATGCTGTCTGTGTCACTAAGAGAGAAGATTAAATAAAGGGAAAACTACACAAAACAACAGCTGGGAGAGAGGATTAAGAAAATGTAAGAATCAGCCCTGCAGACATCAGGGTCAGTGAAGAAAGACAGGCAGAAGGAATTCCACGAACAAAACAGAAGATCCCTGCAGCCCACTGTCATGGTTTTGTAATTTTTGCTATTGGTACTTCACAACATGACATCATGTAGAGCACAGATATGAATAACTATAAGTCTCAGAGGATCTCATGGTCAAAGAGGAAAATACATCATGGAAGTGATGCTCCCTCTGTCACTGTCTGGCAGCAGCTGTGGGTGTGCTTTCAAGCTGTGGCACCTTCAATTTCCAGATAGGCTTCTTAGTCTTTGGAAAACTCTCTCTTATTTTACTTGCTTTATTAGCCTCAGTTTCAATTGGCTTAAGCTCAGCTCCCATCTCCCTACCCCGTTGTCTTTTTCCCTTCCCATTTTTGAGGGCTGAGGGGCCCATAGGCCTACTGTCCACCTGTCATAGACATAAAACAATCTAGGTAACTCCGTTACACCTAGGAGAGGCCCATGGAGGACAGCTGGGGAAGGATAACATTCTGCAGAAGGGAACTCACTCTGGAGCACGCAACAAAGAGTGAGATGAGGGAGCAGCAGAAACAAAGTGTTATAAACTGGTTGGAAACCCCTGTGCTGCTTGGGACAAGAGATAGAAGAGGGTATGGAGGATAGTAATTTTAAATTTTCCTTTTGTTTCTCACTGTTTTTTTCATTAGTAGGCAATGAATTGCGTGAACCTCTCTATACTGAATATGTTTCTCTTGTGTCAGTAATTGCAGTAATTGGTGAGTGATCTCCCTAACAGTGCATAAACCCTTTATTCTCTTTTCATTACATTTTCCCCCCTTTTTCCTTTAGGATGCTGAGTGAGAAGACAGTGTGATAGAGTTTAGCTAACCATACATGTGGAACTACCACAGAGCCAAACACAGAGAAGAACTGAAATGAGATAGGAAGAGCAAAAAACTGACACGTGTACAGAATTTCAGTTTTCTTCTAAATATGACATATGTAATACTCTCCATAATCAACCTGTTTGGTAGTACAGAAACCTTTGATACTGCATGCTACAGTTAATAACAAGAAACAAGGGCATGGCAGTCCCAGATTTTTCCAGTTGTGATCTGCCCAATTCTGTGTCCAGTTTTAACTGGGCAGGGATAAGACTTCTGTACTCTGCAAAAGAATAGCTACATACTTTGCTTTCTGCATTCTCAACCTTCAAATACTCAGCACTGAAGAAAAAGAATGAGGCTTTTCACAGTTATTCTTGTGTGAGGTAATTCATAATCAAATACCAGACTAGAAAAGAATTGGATATGTTTCAAGAAAAAGATATATTCGATCACAAAAGCAATTACTTGCTATGACTTATTATCGAATTACAGTGTCAAAAGTACCTCTTGACACTTTTTCTCTATAATGAGGATCAATAATGGTGACAGGGAATCACACTGCAGAAAAGTAATCTTTATGAAAATGTATTATTTTCAACATTATCTTATCAATCGAAGCACTGCATTTTCTGACTGTGCATATTCCTTCCTTAATCCAGGAAGAACAAAAATTCTTACAACCACTACAAAATCTATTCAACACTGTTAAATAAACTGAGTTAACTATTTGTTTAAACATGATGCCTGTGAAGAAAATGTGAAGTTCAGTTTAGACACTCATGCCCTTGAGTTACCTGTAGCCAAAATCTACTAAACAGAATCAGCTCTCATGTCGAGATTATATGATGCTTCAAGGGTGAAATCTATACTGCTGAATTTCTCTCTACCTTGGCAAAAATACATATCAACGATCTCACCTGATAAACTTGATAATCGGCAGTAAAATTTTACTCTAAATTTAGGTATCCATACATGCCTACTTGAGACTTCCACATCCACAGGCAGACGAGATTAGAATAATCTATTTAATAGAGACTAGTCAGATACACAGATGGTCAAATAGAAGTGTTTCTTTTAGACTAAGTTCAAAAGTTCTATATATTCCATTATAGAATTGAAAGACTAGACGGGCACATATTATGGCAGATACATAAATTTAGTTCAGATCTATTTACATGACATAATTCTACCCAAATTTAGAACTATGTACCTCATATTTTCAGAAAATGTTCTGGAAATAGTTAATCTTGTTACTTTCACTTCTTGCCATTAGTCAGTGACTGATAACTTTCCTATTAACATGTTCCATGTGAAAACTGTCAAAATTAAAAAATAATTAAGCATATGCACAGAACTCAAATATATTAGTACAAAGAATTAAATATTTTTGAGACCACTTAAAGCAATCTTGCCTAAGACTTCTATACATTTTCTAATAATCTTGTGTGTCTGAGGTAAGTTTTGAAAATACTGGATAAGTAACCCAAGCAGATCAGTATTTAAGCTTGAGAGACCAAGACTTTTTAAGCCTCAAAAGAAAAGAAAAAAGTTGATGGAGAGCTATAGAATGGTACTGGCATGACATGCTGCAAAGATGGAAACAGTTCCACAAGCATCTGTTCTTCAAGTATGTCACTTTGGAAACATGCCTAGTTTCCATTTTACTGAACTTATAGACAAGACAGAATAATTAACTACATCACTGCTGAGGGGAAATAAATAAATAAATAAATAAATGTGGAGCATGACTTTATTATGATTTTTAAGAAGAGTTGATTTTTCTATTTGCTGTATCTGCTTCTGTACCAAAGAATAAAATACAAACACATAAACATATACAGCACCTTATTATTCATTGCACCATGAACTGTTTGTTTTCTCTGAAAAAAAAAAAAAAAAAAAAAGCTAAAATTATTAACAGCCTGCATTTTACTTAGAACATAGTAGAGATGATGGGATGATGGATGATTCAGTGAGGACAGATGAGTCCTCACTTCTATTTTATATTCAACTGCATAAATTAGTAATGTCATCGATATGATTACTAGCTGTTCACCCACCTTCTGCAGCAGCTTTTGTTTTGTTTTTTTTTTTTGTTTTGTTTTGTTTTTTCTTTTCTTTCATCCTGGCTTCATTCCTTTCATTACTTCATCTAGCTCAGTATTATAAGTCAGTGAAGGACCTGCTTGCAGTAGGTGTAAATGTCTGGGGTAGAGAATTACACTAAAGAGTCATTGATGCCATTGTGACATCTAATTTGCTATTTGATTGGGAAAATAGGTGAGGTCCATTCTGATAGTTATTGAAAAGTTATGTGTTTTTTGCTCTTTTAGCTATTGCTTGTAAGGTGTATATGGTCTTGCATCTGTGCCACCACCTCGAGACAAATTCATGTTAACGACATCTCAGTCATTTGGTAATGTCAAGAGAATTAGCTTAGGTAATGATTTCTAAAACATATTTAATTAACATTGTCTTCTGTTAGTTTAGTGTGACCAACTCAAGCAGATACCATTCAGATCATTCATTTAGCTCTGTAAAGCTAACAGTGATTAAAAAGTCTGTGACAGAGGTTGTGTTATTTATGCGTAGTTTCTTTGGTCTGATCTATGATCCCATCAGTACTTCCATAACCAACAACTTTTAAGTTTCTCAGGAAGTCATTAATCAGACTGAAGACATTTTGTGAATTAATGATGGGGTTTCTAAGAAGAAAAACTTTTGCTGTTAATTCTTACTGAGTACTTATTACACTGAAAGCAACAAATAACAAATTCAAGCTTCACTGAATGCAATCAGTATAAATTTTTTGTGTGATCATAGCCTAGGATATTAAATTGAGTGTTTTCGGGTTTACAAAGAATACTGATGTTTTTATATAATTCTTAATATTCTGATTCATACACCACAGTTCCATCATAAAATACATAATTAAATAAACTGAACTTTTATTTCTCAGAAAAAATAAAATAATAAAAATAAAATAAAATAAATAAATAATAAAAAGAATAAATAATAAAAAAGTATATTTTCCAAATATTTCATTGCAATTTCTAATTGCTAGGATTTAATTACTCTACATTCATGGAAAGTACTACATAACTTTTAAAAGCAAACTAAGAACAACTATCATTAATACATAGAAGTAAACTACTCTGATCATACAGAGAAAGTATACATTGGAATGAAGTATCTGTACTTTTTATTCACTGTTAGTTTACACATCACTTTGGAAATTCTGAAACTCAAGCGAGTCTTCAAAATATGCTGAATATATATATATATATAATAATATTTCTTTCTTTAAAATGTAAATTAATAGTTTTCAGCATAGAAAACATATTTAGAAAAGAATTCTGGAAAATTGGTAGTAAAAATATGTAAAGATTTTCTTTTTGCAGGAACACTGAATAGGCTGAAAACTTCTCTTATACATACAATTTATGGAAGTCAGTAATGTACAGTGGAAAAAAAATAAAAATGCACAAGGTTATTCCACCTAATGGTATTTCTATGTTTCTTCTGTGAATGGAAAAATCTCAAAATTCATGTTCTTAAAAATTTTGTAGCACTTCTGACTACTATTTACTTTACTATCAGAATCATTGAATGGAAAAAAAAAAACTGCATTCACAATATTAACAAAGCCTATGAAATATAAGAAAGATACTCACCGTCCCCCTGAGATTTTTAGTATTTTTGGTATTCATAAGCTGGAGATGTTCCAGAACTATCTTGTATCTTTTTGAAAGAGACCTAAACTGGAAGTTATTTGTCTGCTCAGGCCCTTTTGGAATATTAGTGCTATTCAAAAATATAAAAGAAAAATAGATATAATGATTTAAAAAAGCATCATAAAATATATGTCAATTTGCTGTATTCTCTCACTTCCTCATTCTAATAATAAAGCCACTATTCACCTCTTGGATCCAGTGCCATCTTAATCTTAATCTTAAATGAATACAGTGTGTAATTATTGACTAGGAAAATAAATAAATAAATAAACAAAAATAAAACTAGCATGATCACATTTCATTAAATTACCCAGCATGTCAGTATTGATAACAAACTTTTACAAGTAGCATTTAACAACGGTAAACTGTGGTCTCAGTCTCAGAATAAGAAATGTCTTCTTTGTTCTATTAAAAAGTTATTTTACTGAAGGAATTATAGGTATGTGTTTCCAATTTGTCTTTTTGTCTGGATGTCTTTCCCGTAGAGAGAAGCCCCAAAACTGAAAACAGTACTCGAGGCATTTCTTCACCAGTGGTGAGTATAGGAGGGCAATCACTCCCCTGCTCTTGGTGATGAAAGTATTTTTGATCTGTGCCAGGATGCTTTTGGTCTTCTTGGTTACCTGAGCACACTGCTGTGTAGTGTTAGTAGAACTATTCCAAAAAAAAAAAAATGAGAAAAGCCAGAATTAATCATGATACTAATAAAATCATTAAAGCAAAATACAGATGTAACTCTGTATCTGGATATTTGTTCTGCAAATTTGCAAATATTTCTGATATTAATATTCTCATTAATTTTAGATGAGAGAGACCTAAATTTAAAGGGAAATTTACTCATTTCTATATAGGAATGAGCAAAACAAATTGAAAATTTGAATTTCCTACATATATGGAGCACATTCTAATGTAGTATACTTTTGTTAAGTATACTCCAATCTAAAGCTAAAGGCTATCTGCAAAGTGATCTGTGGCATTCAGATAACACTGAAGAATATAAGCTCTCCCTTGTGATAGTTTAAAGCAAACTTAGATATTTGTTGAAAATGTTTTGAAGTGGTTCTCTGAGAATTCTTTTGATAGTATGAAAGATAGAATTTTGCCCTCTAACTTTTATCAGTGCTTCTGAGCTATAGGACTAGTGCTCATTTTAGTAAGTTATTTACATATGGTAGAAGTGCAGCAAAGCAGTTAGTTCTGCAAATTATGTAAATGTGCAAAGTACATCTTCTACCACCCTGTGGCAGTTTAGAATCACTGCATATTACCATACCTCATTAAACTTACTCAGTTAAATTTGTACTTAATGAATTTACTCACCAAGCAGCACTTAAAACAAAAGATCTCTGTCCAGCTAAACACATGCTTATGCAATACAAAACGTGCATAAAAAGCACTTGCTATGGTAATGTTGCGTTTTTAGAAAGAACAACCGTTTTTTAGGTAAAGAAAGTTTAGGAGTACACAGATGAGGTATTAAAAATATCTAGCAACAAAGTATATAACTGTGAGATTTGTAATTTCTGTCTCCTCCCAAAATATCAGTACAGATTCAAGATCAGTACAAATGTCTTTTGTAATTTTACAACAAAGCAAAGTCACTCTGATAATGAATCACATCTGTTACTTTCTTCCTTCTACCTAACAACATTGTTCCACCATTTTTTTTTTTTATTTGTCCTTATTTTGTTTTTGCAAATTCTATAGTTGGTGTCAAGCTTATACATGGAAAGGTAATTTTGGTATATTTTTTATTTGCTCCTATAAGTTGAAATTTATAAAATATTTTAAAACTTGTATTGGAAAATGAGCTTCAGAGTTTTTCCTATCTTCAGCAGATACAGTAAAATATTCTGTTGTTTCATTTGGATTTCTGGGCTTTCTTTCAGAGTATTATTCTTAACATAATAGATTAATCTCAGAGCATAATCAGAAAACCTTTCATTTATCCTGTTTTCAGCATTTCTCTATTTCAGTTCTGTGCTTATCAGTGCTACAGTTTTGGGAATGTGCCTGATTTTTCTTAATAAATATTTTTCATTCTAAACAAGTGATAGGAGTATGATAGCAAATTGATCAAAAACTGTTCTGAAAGAACATTATACCTCTCTGAAGCACAGAAGTAGACTGAGCGTGAGACTTGTTCTGGAAAAAAAGAAAACTAACAGTTCAGTAGTTGTGAGTCTGAAGATCTATTACCAGCATTTTATCACATTGGAATCTTTGAACAATTTTTTTTTTTTTTTCCTCTTGAGTTATGTAGTAGCTACATGGATATTTTTATTAAAGTACAAACAGTTTCAAAAGGTTGTGAGTTTAAAGCATGTGATAAGTGTGAATTTCATAATTAAAAGACTATGCTTACATAAAGATATTATCTAAGCCACATGTACAATTTGAACAGATCCTGTTCAAAAAAAAGATGCTCCAATTGAAGTAACAGTAACTTAATAGTAAAGACATTAGAGGTAAAAATAAATAATTAACTTATTTATTTTATAGTTATAAAAATAATATAGTGGCTATGATTTCATTCATATAACAGTAAACCTCAGTTCAGTATAGACAGGGTGAAAGTCCTTCTGAACATACAGTGATAGATACATTTTATATCTTTTTTTTTTTTTTTTTTTTGGCCATGAATGTGCATTTTGCTGTTGTTGTTTAAATATTTTATATATTAAATAAAATAAATTTTCTGATTTCTATTTGCATTAAAAGATAAATAAATAAATGAAATCACTAATTGATAGGCTGGCATATAAGGTAGTGGTATGTATGTGTCTGCATTTGTACTACATATGGTGTGAAACTATCCATGTGTTAAACCATAGAACAATATGACAAATTACATTTACCATGCACCTGTGACTACCTCACCTGCTTTGTAACCACTGAACCTTGTCCGCCAGGATTTATTCTAACATTCCAGTTATCTAAGCTGCTTCAAACAGCCTCTAAAATATCTAAAAATATTGAGAGAGAATAGCTACTTTGTAGTATTTTACTTGTTTTTTTCTTTTTTTCTTTTTCTTTTTCCTTTTTTTTTTTTTTTTTTGTTGTTGTTGTTGTTATTGATATGCACTTCAGGAATGACAAGTTGTACCTGTTAGCTAGTTTTAAATATGGTAGGATGTCTATCACGGAATGAATAATGTCAGCATTTTCAGTTCATCAGTGGTCTGTAAGAGTGTAGACTGGAATTGATGTTGCAACATGGATATCTTGAGGAATTTATTATTGTTATTATTATTAAAGGAGGACTGATTATTTTTAAAAGGTAGTGATATCCTCATCTTGCTCTGATTTCTGGAAGTCCTCCACAATTTTGATTTATGGATAAGGTCCTCTTGTCCCTAACATCTCTTGATTTATTCAGTATCTTCACAGTTATATTTTTCATAGTCTCAGTGACAAAAGAGGGAATGAGGAAAAAAACAACAACAACAAAAAAAATTCTGCTAAAAGAAAGGAAATGTGGTTTTGGTATTGGTAAGGAAGAAGACTGCTTTCATCCAGTCTCCGTAGAAGCCTTAATGTGCATAATTGACTCTTGATTTTGATTAGTGCAGGAAACATCAGAGTTTATTTAATATGGTATCTAACATATCCAAACAAACAGCTTTTCCATGCTGAACTGAAGACTACTATCCAAAATCTTCTTTTTACAGATTTGCAGAATTGTAGGAATTAGAAGGGATCTCTGGAGAGTATCTAGTTCACCCTCTTCCTGATAGAGTGACTTTCCTACAGCAGGTTACACTGGAAAGTCTCTAGGCTTGTTTTGAATAGCCCCAAAGGAGGTGACTTCACAACCTCTCTGAACAGCTTTCTTCAGTGCTCTGTAACCCACAGTAAAGAAGCTTTTATTCATGTCTGTATGGAATTTCCAGTTCCATGGAAATTCCAGTTTATGTCTATTGTCCCTTGTCCCACTGGTAGGCACTGTTGAAAAGAGTCTGGCCCAGTCCACTTGATTCATCCTCTTTAGATATCTGTAAAAGTTGTTAAGACATCCTCTAAGTCATTTATTCCCCAGACTGAACAGTCATTTCTCATGTGTGGTGACTGGTTTCAGAGCAGACTGAAAATCAAGAACTCTCTTCCACACTGGAGGATGTGTTAGATTCAGTGTCATGGGAACAGATGAACAGTGGTGAGGCAGAAGTTGTACTGCACTCTGTATGATTGCATACTCATGTTTCAAAGGTATGCTTACTTAGAGATCTAGAAATCAGAGATATCTTCTGATTTTTCCCTTTATTTATTTATTATACTGGAAGTTTTTATTCCCTGTTATTCTCCTACTTTTTCTTCCTCCATCTTTCTTTATTTCTTTCTCTCTCCCTCTCTCTCTTTCTTTTTCTTTCTCTCTTTCTCTCTCTCTCTCTCTTCCCCCCCCCCCCCCCCCCCCCTCTTTCCTTCTTTCCTTCTTCCCTTCTTCCCTTCTTTCTTTCCTTCTCCTTGATACCCATACTTTATGATTGGAGAAGAAAGATAAGCACCTGAGACAAGTCTACGCAAGTCTACATATAACAAGCTTACTTATCTGTTGCTTAGCTTGTACAGGTAGAAAAGAACCTTTAACATTTAAAGATGTTGTGAATAAAAGACAAAGAGGGGGGAAAAATAAATAAATCTGTTCATAGATACTAGAACATTCCACTTTGATATCTCATGAAGTAATGCAGTTTTACAGTATTTCCTACATACATTTGTCACTATTCTGTTCATCATTTATTAATATATTAATTCTGTTTGAAAATATTAAGAAAAGGGATTTTCAGTAAAGAATATGTATTTACTTAGCTCATTAATGAACTTTTTGTTCAGATTAATAGATAGTACTACAGAATCTTTTATTTTAGATAGTTAGAAACACAGTTTTGTGTAATGAATAATAGCACGATACACTGACAGGTGAATAATGATGACAATTACCAAAACATTTATTGTAATAGAAGATAAATACGTTGTCATGATTAGAACCACATGATTTGGTATAACTGAAAAATATTAACTGATTTATATTTGCCTGTTGAAAGTATTGATAACCAAAAATAAACTTATTTCATGGAATGACATTACAAATTATTCATGAACATGATACTACTTAAAAGACACAGGCAAAAGTCAGTTTCAAATACAATTTTTCTAAGTGTTCATATGTCATGGCTTTATTTGATTTATTCATCTCAATTTCAATTACATTGTATTATATTGTCTTATCTTGCATTCCAATATCATATTTAGTAAAATTAAGTTTTCCTCCTTTGATCTTTGCTACTGTTCTGTTTTTGAGGCCAGCTCCCATCTCCCTAACCATAACCCTTTTCCCTTCCCATTTTTTTTGGGCCAAGGGGCCTATGGGCCTGCTGCCCACTCTCAGGGGTACAGACTGACCTAGATAACTCTGATATCATATCAACTCACAATATTCATTTCTTTGGATTTTCTAATTTTATATTAATTATGGTAATTAGTGAAAGAAATAAGACATCAAATATGTAAATGTTTATTCAAACTGAATATAAAGGAATAGGATGAGAGAAAGCAGAAGTTTAATAGCAAAAAGAAAAGTGAAGATTTGGGAAGAACTCCGAGGAGCAATCACCACTAGGGTTAGAGGCATGACTATTTTAAGTTTTATTTTTAACAATTCAGTCTTTGTATCAAGATGAGACCCTTTATAACCCAAACATGCAAAAGAAGATGGAGCTTAAGTGAGAATCAATCTATCTCTTAATGTCTACTTTTTCAATAAGTAATCAGGATGAGTCTTGTAATTAAAAGGTTCTAAGAAGCTGCAAACTGCAGTGCCTAATAAATGTTATTACAATTCTACTTTCATAGGTGAAATTTTAATCCCAAACCTACTACAGTAGGTATTTACTGTGAAAGGAAAGAAGTACAGTTATTTACTACTTATTATGAAATTTGAAAGTTTTTTAATCATCCAAGTTCTAAAAACTATCAAACACATCAGGATGTGTAGTTTGAAGTAAGCAAATGCATTCTTGTATGGGTCTATATGCTTAGAGTTACAAATGGCAATATTTACCTAAAAAGTCAGCACTTGGAAAGGAAAATAATGAATTCCACTATGAATCTGATCTCTGAGCAATTTATTCTTCCTTAATACAGAAAGGGAATAGATTAGCCTAATACAGGGTGTAAAATGAGGATTTTTTAAAACCCATGCCTCTGGAAAGGGAAAACAGGGGACTCCAAAATAATTAAAAACAGAAGCAATAATCTGAGGAGAAACTATCTGATTTAGTAAATATGGTATTGGAATACAAAATAACACACTATAATACAGTATAATTAGAACTGAAGTTAATAAATTAGATGTAATGAGAGGGTATCTGAAAGCTGTAGGCATTACGCTAGTGCTGAGACAATGCATGCGGTTGGGATGTGCAGCAGGGAGGAGCGGCTGTCAGATGACCAGCCAAGGCCTTATATATTTCCCCCCTGAGTAGGAATGATAGCAGCACAGCAAACAGTCTTCTGGGGAACGTAGTTTTTTAGTTGTTCTTCTTTTCTGGGCCAGGTGACCAGAACCACAGCATTAACACTTAACTCCCACCTCACCACATGATGTTATGATGTGAAATACCAATAATCAAAAATCATAAAACCATGACGGTATCTAATTGCTGCAAACTAGAAAATCATCATTGCTAAGGCAACATTATAAGAAAGCACTCAGTCACATCATGACTTCTCATATATATATTTTTTCTATGAGTCATACATTATTTACCTTATTATTCCCTCATATTTCCACAGCCTAACTTTTGAACAACTTTCTATGTCATTTTCTTATTATCTCTCGCATGTGCTATGAGAGCCACTATCCTTGCTACTGGCAAGAACACTTTTGTGTAATAGTACCACTGCTCTGGCTGAAACTTGCTCTGAAGCCAAGGTGTGGTTTTGAGTTTGCATCGGGATCATTTTCTTTCTTTGCTTCAGTGCTGCATTGTTTCTTATGTTTGCTAGCTTGTCTTTTGATCAGTATGACATAATCACTATTTCTAGCAGTTCAGTAGATGTACTTGTCACTTACCTCCCTATTTTATTTCAGTCATAGCTGTTTCTGTAATGGTTAGCTGCAGTTATTTCTGAAAATCAGCAAATTAGTATTAAAATCTTTTTCAGTTCTAATTTCTACAGACAAATTTTTAACATGCTACTCTTTTCACAACTGATGTTTCAGCTGTATAAAAGGGAAATCATATACTTCATGAAAACAGTACATTCATTTCTTTAATACCTAAGAGTTTAAGTGATGTTTAATTTAGCAAAATCATAGAGAAGTGTGTAAAATTTAAAATTAAGGGGCAAAGAGCTAACTAATTAATTGCCAAAATTTCTATTAAAATCTTCTACAATAAGAGTAATGTTAAATATTTTTGCTGACATATAAATTTATTTTTTAGGAGATCTGTGTTTTATTTATTTATTATGTGAACTTTCTTTCTTATGAAAGAAAGAAATTTTATAGTAGTCTTAGGTAAACTACACATGTACTGTAGAAGTGAAAATATGGGGTTAGCATTTGCATTTTTGAAGACTGCTTTGGAAAGAAGCTGTTCACTGAATATTTTTCTCTTAATATTCACCTAATTTTCATATTAATGTCTTTGAAAATGTCACTTCAATACTTCTGCTATTACAAACTTCAACAAGAAGCCATAAATAATGCATTAGTGGCAATATTGTTCTAATAACTTATTTAGGGCACAGTGAATTCACAGCTTCAGGCTTATTTAAATAAGGGCCTAATTTTGAGTTCATTGATTTCAAGTGAGCATGGCTGAGGCTAGTAAAAATAAAAATCACGGGAAAAAAAGTGAAACACAGGCAAGAAAATAAACTTCACAGTTCTTTTGATCTCATTTTGGAATGGCTAAACTATAGAAAACTTACACTGTAAAATAAATTACCTGAAATACATGAACCCACACAAAAATCTCTTTCATACCCTCTTTAATTTGCTGTGAAGTTTATAACAGCTATCTCTGGGTTCTTCGCTATTCCCCAATTCCTGTTTTTCATGCAGAGGAGTTAATGGGGTTATAATTTCATAATTAAAGCAGATAATTTTAATTTCTCCAATGACTCTTTTATTATGATAATCTTGTTAAGATTATGGTGTTCATTTGTTGCTGCGTATGATCATTTGGCTTTTGGAGAAGATGCTTGTGTTACTGAACCACTAAATAATGAAACAAGTGGAACATTCAAATGAGCTAAGTCTTGCTGTTAGTGGAAGATTAAAGTCAGATTTAACTCTCTGTAAACCTATTAAGGGTTTCAGACAGAGGATATACCACATATTTACCGTCAGTCATCAAATACAAGATAAGGCTTCATTAACTGACTTTCAGAATTCACATTTAATAAAGAGCTGGCCTTCTGGAATGGAAGATGTCGTAAGCCTTCGTATAACAGCAATCATCGAAATATATGCTTCTAGACTAATAATAGTTAACAGTGAAGTGATCAGTGAATTCCCTGGAAGGAAGATCTTGGGGAAGAATATCTGATCCTCGAAAAAATACAGCCTCAGTTGCTTTTGTTGTTTTCTGCAATATAGCTTTACACATGTTTCATAGTGAAATAAGTGAACCAGTCATTTTCACACTGTTTACTGAGTTTGAATGCATAACTGACCTTTACATTAAATATTGCATTCAAATACAAAAGACAGATGAAATAATAACTGTGGTATATTGTAACACAACAATACATTCTCATGCACTATACAGACAGCCTTCATAAGCACTGAATATGCTATATCTTTAATAAATACTCCTATTTATTTAAAGGCATCTTCAAAGTAAACCTTTGGGTGATTTTTATGATGCTTTTCAAATGCTTTTATATTTCTGGTGGTTTAAAGCACAGAAAATTCAAGCTTTCCAGGCATATTTGCTGTCTATTTTGTGACAGAAGATGTTTCAGATGGGTCAAATTTTTATTGAAAGAAGCATTGAAAAATAAATGAAAAAAAAATATTCTGGCTTAAGAGAGTAGTGGAGGAGACAGATCATAAAAATTCAGTGATATAGAAAACACTCTTGCATGAAACCAAACCAAACCAAAGCAAAAAACAAAACAAAACAAAACAAAACAAACAAAAAGCTAGACAAATTCTGTATAGATATTTTCAAGTCTAGTAGGAAAATAAGAAATGGCAAAAAATTCTGAAAATATAATTTTGCATTATAACAATATTCCTGTAATAAATGGAAATATTTCTTCAGTTGTATTCACTATTATTAAAAATAATAATAATAATTCCATGGTATTTGTTCGTAATAAAAGCATAGAGATTGTTACTAAGAATAAACTATGATAAACATCCTAGAAAAGATATATTTGGCTGCTGATAGTATGATAAACATATAAATATGAAATAAATATTGCTATTGAAATTATAATTTCAGTATATCAAGAACAACTAAGCTACTTAATACAAGTACTATTCTCAGACCACATAGTAGTAACTGGCTATAGTTTTCACCTTTTGTCAACCTACGCTCAATGCTGTATTACACAGATTAACTAATTTACAAAGCAAATCTGTTCAAGAACACATAACCAAGATTTTCCTAAACATTATATACATTTCCCTGGATTAGTTTTTCTATATACATAAAAGAATTGAAATTCAATGAAGAAAACTTAAGATGAAGATCATATATTTTATTTGGAGCATATCTTACAGGTTATAACTATAGAAATTCTGGTCAATTTTATTTATTTATTTATTTATTTATTTATTTATTTATTTATTTATTTATCCTTTGCTTTTATTGAGTTCCTTACATCTTAGGAATCTCAGCAGTTTTCATGCTCCTATTAATATCAGTATTTATTGCTATATTACTTATTTTCCTTTGTAATTTGTGTTTAAGAGTGGATCTGCTCTACACCAGCCATTAGATAAATCTGTCAGTGATTCCACATCTAATAATATAAAGTCTTATATTGATTTTCATTATATGCAAACTTACACTGAAGACATTGTGACTACTTTGTATGTAAGGATTCAGTTGTGGGAGGTGCAACCTTTAGCCTATAAAATAATAGATAAGATCATAGATGACAAACGTTGAATGCATATCTGCTTAGCTTATGTTGATTTGTGGTCCATTATAAATAAGCTGTGTTTTTTTGTTTGTTTGATTTGTGGGTGTTTTGTTGTTGTTGTTGTTTTGTTTTTGTTATGTTTGTTTGTTTTTCATTATTATTTTCATGTGGAAAATATCATAAAAATTCTGAAAAACAACAACAACAAAACAGTAATCATTTTCCAAACAATATATGTTATGGCCAAATTGACACAAGCAGGTCTTACAAGAAGTTGCATACCTGAACTTGGAAAAGAGACCCATATGAAGAGCCAGAAAACAATTCTTTTTACCAGCACTGTTTCCTTTATTTAGATTTAGAAAGAGTTATTAGTAAAAGAAGAAAGAAAATGATTCTGACTTGATTGTGAAGTTTTCACTTTGGAGACCATTTAGAGTCTGTTTCAGAGTCTGTTTTATTCCTGATTTATTCCTGATACGTCCTCTTCAGATGATTCTGTAGTTAAAAACTAAAGTGCTATGGAACCCTGGTAGGCTTATCTTGATTCCTATGTAGAGATAAACAGTCACAAAGTAATGTCACAAAAAATACATAGACAAGACTTCATCCACCAGGTTATTTCCATCTATGCTAAATGATGCACATGTAAAATATTAGTACTCTTCTGATAGCTCTTATCCTTATTTGATAGAGCATGTATCAAATGACATATTTGATCACTATATCTGCCTATCAAGTAATAAAACATTTGCTGCTATAGGCAGATTGTGATGTCCTTATTTGTGGGAGTCAGAAGTGAAATCAGGAGGAATTGTCAAGGTGCACACATTAGTGAAATAACTTCTTTATGACACATTCCTTTGTGCATGACTCGGCATCAATAATAACACATGTAAAATAGATAATTTTTAGTTTTGGTTTATAAAGGTTATACATACTGACTACTAAATTTTACTTAGCATGTACCTACAGGAAAGCTTTTGTCTTAAGGAAGAAAGTAACCAACTAATTTGTCATTCTTACAACTCAGTTTGACTACTAGTTGTTATGATTCTTATTCGAGGCCTCTCTCCCACTCAGAATTTTGCTGCTTGTTTGTATAGATACAAAGACCCATTTCAGACATAAAACAGCTCTATAACTTCATCTCAGAGAATCGGAAAGTCAATTGGCCGAAAAGAAATGCAAAACTTAATAACCGGAGAGAATTATTGAGATGCAATTTTTATGTTAGGGAAAAAAAATTGGACTGGATCTGACAGTCTAAATGAGGTGAGGATTCTGTAGCTCCATTCCTCTGGGTCCAAACAGTGGCAAATCTAAGCATGCGTTCCCAGCAAACACATGCATATAGAAAACAATATGATACTATATATATCTGTTTATACAGATACGCACATACAGATCACAGACACACAGAGTGTAAACACAACAAAAGCCTCATACAACCCCTGTCCTTGTGTGAGTAGCATGAAGATCCATTACTGGGAAATATTTTTCTGTGTCCATTTACATATGGAAATAAGTGTACAGTAAAGAGATCTCTAGCATCTGGAATAGGTCATTTTGCCCTGTAGCTGCCACTGAATCCAAGTCTCCTCAACAGTTGGTATACTTGGCTCTACGAAACCTTGAAACAAACTTAAAAAAAAAAACAAAAAAAACCAAAAAAAAAAAACATCTGGATCTCCATTATTTGATCATAAATCCCAGAGACGTAGTTATACTTCATAAGATCCAGATTTCTCCTGTCTGTGTGGGGAACCACAAGAAAGAACAGTCAGGGAGTCTGAGGTCTGGACAAGCCTATGCAGTCTCTCTACAACTTTGCAGACCTATATGAATTTTAGGTCATAGTTTCATTACAGAATTTATAATCAATGGTATTTTGCATCCACTTGTTCCCTCAGTGTGTAAAACACAGTGACTGTCAATAATATTGCAGCATACCTGGTGTTGTCTCAAAAGAAAAAAAAAAAAAGAAGAAACTGAAAGTAGAAAAATCATGGATGAAGGACAACTGTTCAACAAAAAAATAAACAAATTAGTGCTTCTTTGTAAAGACAAGTAATATGGCACTAAGCATAAACAAATCATGGTAGTTTTCAAAGATTACAATTTGAAAAAACATGATATGTACAAGAATGATGCCAAATTCAGTGTTGTTTTTTTTCAATTAACAATTCAGACAGGTAATTATAAAATCTACACATGTGGTGGCAAATTTGACAGCAAAAAAAAATCAGAAACATTTATTGATGGTGAATACATTGAACAACATATAAAAAGCGCGGCAAATACAATTTATCCTGAGGAAAAATAGTTTTTCTCTAAAATCAGTTTGTCTCATTGAACCATAAAAGCCACGCAAATTGAAGAAACTGGAAAAAGTATCAAAAGAAATTTGGATAGTAAGCTGCTAATTTCAAATTTTATGCACTGGTGACAGCTGGAAGTACCAATACTACAGATATGGCTCAACTTATCATTTTTATTATATATATTTATAATGAATATATCACTGAAGAAATAGTGTATTTGGTGCTATTAAAAGACAGAAATAAGACTATTGATTTTTACAAGGTAGTAAAAATTACATGAGTTACTCTGAAAATAATGCCTTTTATTTATTTTCATAAACACTGCAACAGAAACAAAGAGCATAACACTATTTGATAAACCAGATTCTCAGCTACAAAAAAATAGCTTTCAACAGTCACCACCATTAACTGCTCATTTTAACCAGAGATGAATGAGAACCTACATGTAACACTCATAAAGATCTTCATGGTCATCTGGAACTTGGATTGTCTTTCATTTTGCTGTTTCCACTGATGACACCCACATCACAATGCCCCATTGTGCTGACATCCGCTTTTTGGTCTACATAAATTTTCAGTGACTTTTTCTGCTTGGAGTAATTTGATTACACACTTCTGCTTCACATGTATTTCCATGTCAGACCCCATTTTTTTCAAACTGCCCCTTTGCCACTGTTTGTTGCACAGCAGAATTTAATGGAATATTGGTGGGAAAATTCAACATTTACTGCCATACCACTAACATCTACTGCTGATGTTGTGAGCTGACATAATAAAGTAGGAAGTATTAACTTTTGTAGCAACCACTGTAGTTATCTTTGTATTAAAATAATGGAATAACCTCTAGAAATTACATTCTGCACTGTTTTTGCTTTGTTTTGTTTTTGTTTTTCATAATTCCAGTAGTATTTTCCATTAGCAGAATCAAAAATTGTGAAAGTCTAGGTACTTCAGGATTATGAGTAGAAAGCTTAAGAAGAAAGAGAAAAATACTTTAAAAAGTGAAAAACAAATAAGTCAGTTATTAATCAACAATTAACTGGCAGCAGATGACCAGCCAGTCCTCAGACAACAGTTTCCTGCAGGTAACTCCCTTCAGTTCTGCTGTTGAGCATGAGATCATACTGTTATATGACAACACATTGTCATCAGTTTGTTATTACTGCTATTTTCATCAATCTTTCTGTCTCACTCCAATTTATAGGAGGGAGATAAGGTTCTTTGATACATGTGTGCCCCGGTGGTGCAAGTGGTAGGAATGCCGCGTTGCAACACTGGAGGCCCTGGGTTCAAATCCCCCCTGTAGTGCAAGTGGTAGAAGTGCCGCTCTGCTACACAGGAGGCTCAAATCCCGGGGGGTTGGACTCGATGATCTCTAAGGTCCCTTCCAACCCACATGAGACTATGATACTATGATACATATTTCAGAACATCTATGGTTCTACTTGCTGAGAAAGAATTTTTCAATGTGGGACAATCATATTTGTCATCAACAGTATGTAGTTAGTAGACTTCCACAAATTCAAACCACTATGGCTGAAGGCATTCGCAGAACTATTTTTTTTTTTATTTTTTTTTTTGGTTCGTGTGTGTGTGTGCGCGTGTGTGTGTGAGTGTGCACGTGCATGCTTGAATTAATGAGCCACAGTAATGTATTTCCAGTGGCAAGCAACTTGACTACTTGGGTATGTTTCAACATCGTTAAACCTGTAAGGCAAAAATTACTTTATTCACTAAACTGACATTAAACAGCACTATATGCTGCGATGAAATTATAAGGAGTCTTGTTCATACTACAGTCAGAAAATGTGTAAGTTTTGTATTCTTTCTGAATAAATATTAATATCATGATCTCATCCCCAACACACATAATCAGAAAGATATACAGCTTCAGGCAAATAGCTAGAGGTCCCTGACAAAGCCCTGGACTGATGTTAATTGAATAGGATGTGGAAATCTACTGTCTGGAGCATGAGAATTTTTTTGATTTGATAGATAACAGTGCAAGTAGCTTGCAAATGTTAATGACTGCACCATGAAGGACAATCAGGATTCACAGGTGGTTAAGGGGCAATTATGTGAGAACTGGCCAAACATCACAGATTGCTGGCAGGGGGTTTGGAGGATCTTCACAGGAGTATAATTTCCCAAAGATGACAGCAGTTCAGTAACTGTACAAGTAATGTCATATATTCAATTTCAGAAATTACTTTAGTAATGGTATTTAGAAATACTAAATTGGGGTACAGATAGAGTATTATTGTTACCGAAGAGGGAAAGAATTCAGGAAGATTTGTGTACTTGAGAGGAAACTGAGGAAAACAGGAGACAGCTAAAAAAGAAAAAAAAGAAAAAGAAAAAACAAACAACAACAACAACAACAAAAAACACGTTAGAAAAATGAGAAGGGGATAATGAATTATGTGATAAGTGCTTTCTGGGAGTACATACAGAACAGCCTTGCTCTTGATCTCCACAAATTAAACTAGAATAATCAAACAGGCTTGTTTGTATTACCATATGTATTTCCATAGGCAGAAGGGCTGGGTGGCAAGGTGCTCAGACATTCAGTATGAGGATGTTTGTGCCCAATTCACACTTGCCTGTACTGACATTCACCCACCATGTCCTAAAAATGTTGACTGCAAATATCTAGACAGTTAAAAGAGAACAGTCAGCAAAGAAAACCTTTCTGACTATAAAAACATTATAATACTTTTAATGGATTATGGGAAATATTATTAGTATTATTTTTTTTAATAAGATAAATATCTAGCAAGAATAATAGGAGAAATAAAAATAGTTTGCTCCAAAAACAATGCATTCTTCTTCTTATTTCCATTTGGTAGAATTTGGCAGAACCACAGTGTTTCTGACTCACGTTCAAATTGGTGTCTGTCCGGACTCCTGATCCTTCTTTGTTGAGCTGCTTTTCTACTAGTACTAGTACTAGTTGTTCCTCACAGTTTGCAGGACTTTGCACTTCCTCATTTCCCCATTTTAATTTCATGAGCTTCCTGTCAGGCCAACTGCACAGCCTGTCTAGAACTCTCTGAATGGCAGCATGAACCTGTGGTGAGTTGTCCACTTGTACCAGTTTGAAATCAGTTTCAAATATACTGAGGATACAGGAGCTAGATACATAGATGGAATCAAGACCATTTGTAGTTAGACCATCTGTGATAGCTTAATTTCTGAGCTTCCCTATATTTTCTGATGTCTTAATTTATTAAGTATGTACATTAACATGTTATTAAGGATTTCTTTATTATGTTACAGAAATAGTGTCCAAAAAAAGGGTGACTCAATTGTGACACAATTGATTTTAGATTTCTACACTTCCTCTGGGAAAACTGACTGAAATATGAATGTCCAGCCTTCCATTATATCTTAAATGAAATTTAATTCCAAACAGCATTTGAACAAAAGGAGAGAAAACGTAGCTCAAAAACAGTAAAATAAGCTATACACTTTTTTTTTCTTTTCTTTTCTTTTCTTTCTTTTTTTTTTTTTTTTTTTTTTTTTTTTTTCTTTTTCCTCCCCATAAAGCTAGACAGTTCTCAGAAGGATTGTTTTCACCAAAGTCTCTTAAGGCCTTTATCTCTTTTCTGTTATGCATTTTACCTTTTATGCACCGGTAATAACTGAACTTGTTATCTTGACTCTCCAGCATGACTTATAAACCTCACAGTTCTCTTTCAAGTTCTACTCTTCCTACTCTTCCATTCTGACCATCACCCCCCCCACCCCACCTCCAAAAATAAATAAATAAATAAACAAAATAAAAAAATAAAAACAGTCTTAAAAATTGTTAAAACAATCACATCATAGATAGTATAACAGAAAACTTTATTCAGTGATGACATTACTATTCTTATGATGTTATGCTCTCTTTTCACACTTGACTGGAAAAAAAAAGTACTGGAATTTCTGAGTGACAAGGAATTCCCTGAAGGAAGAGCATAACACCATTATTTTTATAGTTTAAACCCAAAATCCACACCAGATTTATTCTTCTCATTACTGTAATTCTATTAACATCAGGAGACCTGTTATTAACATGCACCACAATACGAGAAATGAGTGTCAGACCACTTGTCTTAGATAATATTTTTTTAAATGGTAGCTGAAAGAGAATAGTCCCTGTGGGGGACAGCAAAATTAACAAACCTGATGCATACATGTGGAACAAATTCCTTGAGTGTCCTTAGAGTCGTCATTATACAGGTTCTCAGTAGAGAGCTTTCTTTTAATCTTCTAGCAATCTAACAAGGAGCTACACATCCTTCATCCTATCCTAAGAAATAAAAGCCTTTACTGGAAGGGAAAATTAAAGTGGTTTTGTTTTGTTTTGCTTTGTTTTTCTCCACTGAGGCTTTGTAGCCTAAGTAGGAAATGTGAAATTCATGCTGGAATTCAAACAAAAAAAGATCAAAACACTATTATACTTTTTACAAGTTATAATTTTTATCTCAGGGTAACATACCCACAGAGCCTAATCTGTTAGAATGAAGCAGTGAATATATAGTTATAATACTTACCTTATCACTAACTATACTGAATTTATATTCAATAGCTTCTCAAATACTCATCTTGCCAGTGTTTCAGAGAGCTTTCTACAATTTCAGAAAATTATTATTTTCAGTGTTCTCTGATGTAAAAAAAAAAAAAAAAAGAGAGAGCTGTAGGGAGAGCAAGGAATAATCTGAATGGATTATCTATGTGAAATGCATAATTTATCTTAATTGTGTTGACTTCTTGAATCGGAAGTTATTTTTCATGTGTAGTCCGTCTTCTGTGTAAGGGCTTACATACCGGCACAAATAAAGAAATAGCTTGTTATCAGTGTCAAGGAGTTATCTAGATCGATCTATGCCTGTGACAGGGGGCAGTAGGCCTGTGGAACCCTGGCCCAAAAAATGGAAAGGGAAAAGGGAAAGGGGTACAGAGATGGGAGCTGAGCTCACGGAAACAAACAGAGCAGTGGCAACAATCTAAGGAGGAATACTTATTTTTCTATGATGTTGGAATGGAAGATAACACAGTATAATACAATCTAATTAATATTGAGTCTAATAAATCAATAAAAATAAGAGAGAGTTTTCTGAAGACTGAGAAGCCTACTTTGAAACTGAAGGCGCATGGTTTGGAAGTAAACCCACACCCGCTGACAGGAAGTGAGAGACAGTACAAGCATCACATCTGTGATATATTTTCCTCTTTGACCATGAAGTCCTCTGGGACATGCAGTTCTTCTCCGTGCTTCACATGATGTCATGATGTATAATACCAACAGCAAAAATTACAGAACCATGACAATCAGTCATGACTGTTTATCACAGAATTATTTATAGATAACACCTGACATGATTTTGCTCTGGTATCCATTAAATACTTAGCAAGTAATGCTGTAACCTGTTGATCAGAATTAAAGATAGATATAGTATGAAAACTATGGTTAAGAAATAAATGAGTCTGAAGTAGAAAGATGTAGACAGTGAATAGCAAAGCCTCAGTCATAAACTGGCAATGTTATGTGAGGATCTAAAATAGTGGTTCATTCAAGAACATTTAAATGTTACTTTTTCTACTAGCATAATGAATTAATAACAGTTTTGATGGTAAATTTTATGATTTGTTCTGAAAAACAAACAGATGCTGCCCCCGTATCCATCATAAATCACTGAAAGATAATTACTTTCCATAGCTATCTTGAGGTCTGGACTTGAACCAGTTTCTTCTTGGGTAAAAAGTGATTGTAATCTCTAAACAAATACCATGACCAAAATTCTTGGTCATTCACTATTTATTAGTGTCACGGGTTACTTAGATTTACCTATGCCCGTGACAGGGGAAGCCACCCCGTGCCCCCCCCCCCCTCCCACCCCAGGGCCTGGAAAGGAGGGGGAAAAGGGGAATGGGATAAAAACAGCAGCAATCTAAGGAGGAAAACCTTATTTTACTAAATATGATATCGAAATACAAGATAACACAATATAATATAATTGAGGCTAACAAATCGAACAAAACACAGAGAGAGAGAGTCCCCGAAAACCGAGAGGCCTACTGTGAACTCTAGGCGACATGGCTGGAACGCTTCCCACTCTCTGAGAAGTTCGAGAGAAGAAGGAGGGCACTCCAGCCTGGAAACGAGATTATATAGAGTCCTGGTCCCGTGACTTATCATTACCCCTGTTGTTCTCTGGGATATGTAGTCTTCTTCTGTGGACTGCACATTCAATAGAAGTATCCATACTTTACATGATGTTATGATGTGGAATACTGATAGCAAAATTACAAAATTACAAAACCATGACAATTAGTTTTATCAGTTTTGGTTCTATCATGCATATAGCACCTGGGGAAAGTGAAAATAATGCATTTTGAAACATGCAAATGAACACAAGGAAGATCAAGACGCAAAGATTTAGTCTTTGCCAGAACACTGAGCATGGAAAAAATTGTTGTGGTTTAAATTTTACCAAAATCTTCATTTTACATCCAGAGAGTTAGATGGCTACTATGTAAGTAGACAGTTAAAATTATTCACATTATTGCAGTCAAGAATGTGTAAAAGAAAAGTTTGTCATTTTTTAAACATCTGTCATCTAGTGTTTAGTGTTTTACTTGTCCATAAAAACATCTCTGTCATGCAAACATGCAAGGACGTTAGGATCATGATGTTTTGTAAAATAAAGGGTAAATTCCACTTTAGAAAAAAAATCACAAAATCACAGAATCACAAGGTTGAAAAGGTCCTATAAGATCATCTAGTACAAAAAAGTCACACAAATAACTAATTTTGAACATGCTGTTCATACAAACATCACAAAGAAAAAGAATTTTCCTAACAAGATGACAGATGTTTTTTGTTTTTTTTCATTGACAGTACTGATTAAAAAGAAGACATTAAAGCAGATAAGTAATAGAAATTCCTAACCAATAAGGGTCTTCAAATATTATGATAATGTCAATTACAATCCTGAAAATTTTTCACTTGAGAACAGATGTAGAACTCACAAACTGAAATATCATCAACTTTGAAATGACCTTTTTTGTCTAAAAGATATTCTACTTTCACACATATATTAATTCTACACATATACTGCCCCAGGTTGCTACAGAAATTTGGAGAAGGAATTTGTATGAAGATATGCAGTGCCACTGTATGCCCAACAGGCTTAAAACTGCTGAAAATTTGGCCTGTGGAATTCAGTAGAGAAAACATTATTTCAGACCATCTTGAATGCAAAAGAGCAATAATAAAACAATTATAGTCACAGTATACAGAAGTGTACTTTTTCTCCTTGTTTATGAACTGTAAGTGGTGAACATATTAGTATGTGCATCTTGCAAAGAAAATAGATATTGTTTCATATTAGCTTCACAAATATTTGTAACTGTTCTGTATCCTTTGCTTTCTTGAAGGAAATTACTTAGAAGTACCAGACTAGAAGGAAAGAAGTGTAACATTGCTCTCAGAAAGAAAACAAAATGTTCCCCTAGCTAAAAGGACTGCCAACAAGAATCTTCCCCAAGGTCAGAATTAGAGATGCATATCCTGTGAGAGCATTTTCTATAAAGTGTAACTGTTCTCCATAGGTGGCACAGAATGCAATGAATTAATTCCCAACATTAAAATGAAACAACATTTATGCAGATTAACAAATAGTGTATAGATTTGATTTATTGCTAAGGCTTGCTTCAGATTATTCTTGAATGATAAACTGCCTTTTAATAAATACACAGCCATTAGTAAAAATAAATAAATAAATAGACAAATAAAAAACAACAAAAAACAAAACAAACCAAACAAACAGTAAAGAAGTGTACAACAGTATAACAGTGAAAACTATTCTGTCTGCAAAATTATTTTAGCTTGAGGCAAGCATGAGGGCTGGATTTTTTTTTTTTTTTTTTTTTTCTGTTTTTTTTTTTAATGTGGAGCATCAATAGGATTTTTGCTAATTTTGTTTTCATTTAAAGATTTTACTGGTTGATTTATGATATAGAGTCTACAAGTACTAAGGAGGAAAAAAAAAGCGGTAGCTTTAATAACTGCTTTCATGCTCTATGCAAGAGTTATTACAGTAAAGCTGTGTTTTTAAAGCATATTTTCTTTCTTTGCATTCCTCTGTAAATTGGCAATAATTTGTAGTACCTTTATGACACATTCTCTTGAACATTAGCGAAGGTAAAGAAATTTGCATTTGTGCAAATACTCAGCTGGCAACAGATTTCTTGATTATGAATCAAGCCCAAATCAAATAAAAATCCAGTCCCAGAGGAAAGCAGAAAAATCTCACTGTTCAAAATGTTAAATCATGCATGCATCTGTTCTATTCATTATATTCATGAGGTTAAGTTTGTGAGAATAAAACATTCTAAATAAAATATAGCAGCATTCATCTGCTTTATGTCCAGGTATTCCCCCATGCTCTTCTTCTGCCAATACGCAGATTGTAGAATCTAGTTAAAATCAATAAAGTAAGTACGGTATGAAACTCAGTTGCTCAGAGGATTCTTATTCCCAAAAATTTAAATATCACATGCCACCAGTTCTGCCACACTGTCTTTCTAACCTCTGATGGAAAGACTGAAGTGAATAACAAATATACATGAAATTAAGAAAATGTCAGGTTTTTAATGCAAATAGAGCATTTCACCATTTCCAAAACTGATATCAGTCAGTTATGAAGGCCTGAATTCTGAAGAGAACTGTTGTGAAATATTATTTGCCAAACAAAACAAAACAAAAACAAAGAAAAAAACAAAACATGCCAAAATAAACCAAACCACACTTAACCACCACCACCACCAACAACAACAACAAAAACTACCACCACCAAAAGTTTCTTTTTGAAGGTAAACGTGACATCTAGGATTTCTGCGTAAAGGGGAACTTCAGTGCTCTTAAGGGTTATGTATTTTGTTTTCATTTATCATCATATAAAGTTGGTGTAATCTTCTTGGTGTCAATAAAAACATGGGAGCATAAATGCACTCTATCTACAGAAGATTGCAATTCTGGCAATATTAAACCCTCAGATTGAGTTTTTAGATTGTTTGATTGCAATACGAAATCACTGCAGTAGAATTCAGCTGAAATTAAGCATACGCTGTCCTCAGTTCTAATTCAGAGCTACTTGTAAACATGTTCTAAACAGAATTTACAAATTTGAATCCTAAGGAAACTAGCATGCAATTTTTCATTTTTTTTTTTTCTTCAAAATTATCTGCAGTTTGTGAAAATGTATTTTGTAACAACACATTTTGCAATTGTTCACTGTTATAAAAAATCTGGACATAAATTGAGAGGATCTTATTAAGATTATATATTGAAATTCAAGAGCAAAATTCTAAGCATAAGGAACATTTTATGAAGTCTTGTTTCATAAATGAAGGTCTTTGAAATAAAGAGCAATAATCACTGGGACAAAAATATTCATATTTGTTCTTCCGGCTAGGTTAGCTGTCTTTTGAGACAGAAGATGGACTAGGTTTTTGTTGTCGTTTTTTGTTTTTTGAGATCATCAACAGCCTTGACTTTGACTTTTACTGGCCTTTATTAAGGCCACGATAACAGCTTTATGCTTTTTACAGTAGAAAGTGTAGGAAAAAGAATGATGTAAAAAAGTCTTGCTAGATCAATGTTAATACAATTTTTAAATGACTTGATAGTTAAATGATTTTCCTCTATATAAAACTGAAGAACAAATAAATCACCTTTTTTTTTTTTTTAATAATTTAAAAATAATCTCTTTACCAAACAAGTGTCATCATGTAGTTAACACGTCTATGATCTATCAGGTGGAGTTTTTGACATTTGATTTTGATATCACCATTTTCTGTTTCCATTTTTCCACTTTCTCTCTCTTTTTTTTTTTTTTCTTTTTTTTCTTTTTTTTTTTTGAGATTCACAGAACTTAAATATCTGTAGATTAGGAAATTCAACTGCAGCTTAGATGTATTCACAGATTACCTGCATGCAGATTGTAGTCAGCTTGTGTTACTGTAATACTTGAGTCCTAGAAACAGCTGCTATTAAGGTTGAATGTGCTTTTATTAAATATCTTAATTCTCTTCAAAATGTCCATTATAAAATTTTATTTATTTATTTATTTATTTATTACTAGCTTGCGATTTAGAGCCTTAGCATTAGATTGTGTTTTTTATTATATATAAATCATCTTACGCCACTTGTAAGTTAGAGATCTTAATTCCCAAGGCTGTATTTTTCATAAATGTATTTTTGCCATAAATGTGACTATATTGCTAATAATTGTTTGCTCACTGAGAGAAAATCATATGCCAAGACAGAAAGCTCTAACCTTTATCATTTCTTAGTGCTCAGTAAATAAAATGATCATCTGCTCAATAATGTTTTTGAAGTCAACAAGAATAGTTTATATGATAAACAAAATAATAGGAAAAAAAATTGTATTTCTAAACACGTCTTTCTTATCTATCAGTAGCATGAACAGGGTATAATACACTTGTGCACATAGAGATGATAAACTTCACATTTTTTAGTTTGTATAAATAAATATTTGAGCATTTATTTGATGAGGTTCTTCTAAAGTTTGTATGCAGCTAGGAAATCATTCCAAAATCAAGCCATTAAATTATAAGTAATAACAATTCAAATTAAACTCCTAAAACTATACTTAGAGAGTGGACAATAGTGTTAACTGATGCAATTCTTCATGGCATTTACAGTCAGTTTTGTATTGGAAATTAAAAGGTACTTAACTACTAGTAAGGAAATAAAAACTAAATCATCACTGTACAGAAATAAAATGGAAGTTTAAGTTTAACAAAAGGAAATGTAAATTTCTAATATTTACTAACTGTATAGGTAATAGGTAACCTCCTATTAAGTTATAGAAAAACATCCAGAGAGAAAATAGGAATGAAATTTAAGCTAATTCAAATTAAGATAAATTAATGATGAAAGAGACATAATGAGACAACTGTGATTTGGAATCAAACATTTTCCTTGGTAGGTGACTGTTAATCATTGTCCATTTTGGTTTTAATTAATTAATTATTTTAATTTAATTAATTAATTTTGGATTAATACAAATGTTTCTATTTTAATTCTAAGCATTATGACTCCAAGTAATTCCTCTAAAAAGGAAGCTCTGCAGTTTATGTGACATGACTTAACACCAGCAGGCATCTAAGAACCATATAGCCACTCAATCACTTTCCCCATGTGGTAACAAAGGAGAACATAAAAAAGACAGAGATGCAAGAATTTGTGGATTGTAATAATGTCAGTTTACTGTGTAAAGGAAAAGCCACATGCACAACAAAGCAAAACAAGGAATTTCCTGCTTTCTTTTGGCAAGTAGATGCTCAGCTACTCCCAGGAAAGCAAGGATCGTCATAGATAATGATTTCTTGAGAAGACAAATCCCATCACTCCCAACATCTCTATATTCCTCTTTCTTTACATCAGCTTTTATCGTTGAACATGACATCATATGATATGGAATATAAATGGTCAATTTGGATCAACTGACCTGGGTCTGTCCCTTCTCTGATCTTTGTGCATCCCCAGCCTCCTCACTGTCAGGTCAGTATGAGAAGAAGAAAAGTCCTTGAGTCAGTGTAAGTACTACTCCGCAGCAAATAAAATCATTGGTGTGTTATCACCACTATTTATATCAAAAATTCAACATGTAGTATTATACAAGGCTCTATAAAGGAGCTTCTTATGCTTTTTTAACAGCAGCTAACATAGTTTATTTCCATACAGACTATAAGACACAAGAAAAGTGCCTCAAAAGTGAGGAGGTTATCATTCTTATTTTTATATGATGTAATCATACAGGAAATTAATGACTTCTCAAAACTAAAAATACTAATGGAGTTTGTGTGTGATTTAGACTTAAACAAAATCAATACATAAATAAAAACTATTGCCACATTTATTTGGAGAATAAGTATATTAATGGCGGTGAAATACTAAGCTGCTATGGTGTTGACCTTTATATATAAATAGACAAATACATAGAAGAAAACTACATCCTACAGGCTTGCTTAAAGTCATTTCCCATTGAAATTTTGCATGAATAGGTTACTCTTTATATATATATGCATATATATTGTGATTTTAGATATTTAAAAATTACTGGCTATGATACTGATAGGAAAAAAAGCAAACAAAACAAAGAAACAAACAAACAAAAACAACCCTTATCATTTTCAATATGATATTCAGCGTAATTATGATTTGACTTGTTTTCACTTTGGGACAGATAAAGACATAACAAGAAACCTGGATAATTCTTTCCAATTATATTTACACAAAGACTTTTCTCAAGATTTTTTCAGTTATCATTAAAATGAATAGGCATTATTTCATTCAGTGACTGATTTCTCAACATAAATAATGGATACAGAAGAATGAGAAAGCAAATAAATTAAAACTTTTGTTTCTTTAATGTTTGCAATGTAATATGCTTCAAACAACATATAAAATTAATACTGTGTTAAAATCATTTAGCTTCATTAAAAAAATGATAAAATTGCAACAATTGTAATGGAGTCTTCTAGTCCTCCCTCATGTTATTTTTTTTTAATTACAAACAAATATATGAAATAATTCTTTTCTTTAATTGTTTAATTATTAATTCTTATTTAAGTTGAACAGTTTTTCACTCATGACTAGATTATTTTTTCAGCTGGCATATAAGGCTAGATAGTACAAATGTACATACAAAAAATCTGTAGTTTTCTCATGCTCCTAGAATTTCTTTTATTTTATTTTATTTTTATGTTTTTCTTGATACTCCTGGGAGAATATGAGGTCTTCATTTGTGCACATTTTTAGTTAATGAATCTCTGCTTGTAAAATATTTGCTTCCTGTTTTTGAATTACCAGTACTTTGTCATCTCTTAATTTTCTTAGACTGATGTGTATCACCTGCAAGCATGTACTGTAACCATAAAATTAATGCATTATTAAATAATAAATACTAATGGATATTTTTATTTCTTTGTCTTGGTGCCTCCTGGCAATTTTTTCACAGGTGATACAATTTCAGGAACTGTTCCTAAATCATCAGAGCATCTAATGAAACAAGGCCAATGATTTCTGAGATCATTACCAGCTTTGCAAAGAACAATGAATCCTTGTGAGTGATCTTTATTCTATTCTTGACATTGTAATGACCTTAGCAGACTTCGCTTTTGATGCTATTTTAGCATATATTTGCCTGTCTCAGTATGAAGAAAAAATGAAAGATATCCACCTGACTCTTACTGATTGGTCTAAATTTATGGGAAATTGTAGAATCCCTGATTCCTCAGGTAAGCTGTAAGTGTTCAAACAGCTTTATATATAAAATAAATAAATAAAGATATTCAGCATTACAAATGTAAGATACAAGAGGAAAAACTTTTAGAATTAATTTGTTCATGAAGTCATAGAATCATGGAGTCCTTAGAGTTTGGAACAGTCTTTTAAAGGTCATCTATTCCGACTTCTCTGGTGGCCTTGACCCTGGTCTTGGCCTCACCATGTGTATCCAAGGACAGGGCATCCATCACACTTGTGGGCAGCCTGTGACAGTGCCTCACCACCCTCACTGTTAAAAGACTTTTTCCTTATATCTATCCCTAAATTTACTCTACAAGCTTGTTGTTTGAAAAATGCTTCAGTAGTATTATTAATTCTATATTCACTTACGTAAAATAATTCATTAACCTTTTCACAACATGCACTGCCCCCAAACTACTGTTGTGTTTTTGTTAACATGTCATTTTAGGTCTTAAAATAATCACATGAAATTCTATTATCAGAATATTAGCTCAGGATGAACAAGAGAGATTACATTGCTTTTGGGTAATGGAACAAAATCTCACCAGCAATACATGAGTATATATCATAAATAACAATACAACAGAGCTGCAATAATTTAAATGTTTGCGATATTATTCAATGTATTTATAGAATTCACCCACATCTACTGGATAAAAATCTAACATATTTTCAGCTTTAGTTAAGCTTCAGTTTACAGGAGAATGGCACAGTATATAAGATATGCCTTGATTTCAAGAACCTTTTGAATTATACCTGTGGGTTTGGCTATTAATTCATACTGTATTAGAATTATTACCTTAATATGTTGTCTAACATCTTGGTCCAAATAATATATTTGTTCCTGAAATTTTTTGTCACCTTTTTACTTCCTGTACTTTGAAAGATGAATTAAGAATTACAAGTTCTAATATTTCAAACTTGAAAATCCTAAAGAATTTAACATCCATCTATATTCCAAAGCCTCCCTAACTTATTTCTCCCACTGAAAATTAATTACACAAAGAAGAGCTTAGCAACATTATAATCAGGAGCTGTGATTACATCTTCCACAGTCATATTCAAGGTTGCATTATTCATCCTAGCGGTATGACCACAGTCAAGGTGAGAGCTGAATGTCCCTCAGTTTGATTCTTCCATTTTTTTTAATCCATTCTGCCAAATGTGTGGGATGAGATTGGGTTTTACTGAACTACACCCAGCTATCAAAAAATTGGAAACCTAAGCCTGAGTTTATCAAATTAAAGTCTGGTATATTCTTTGTCAGTGGTTTACAGGCTGCTTTGGCCCGGTTCCGTGACTAGCAGGGCAGAAGGATTTTGCAAAATCCACGCCTCTGGAATAGGTAAACGGGACCCCAAAATAATTAAAAACAGTGTCAACAATCTGAGAACAAACTAATTTACTATATATGGTAATGGAATGCAAGGTAAAACAATATAATATAATATATTTAGAATTGAGGCTAATAAATCAAATATAATGAGAGAGTAACTGAAACCTTTAGGCCTTACAGTAATACCAAAGTGATATGCACAGATGGGATGGGCAGCAGCGAGGAAAGGCGAAGGCGAAGAGCGACCAAGAGAAAAGCCCGATCGGGTGACCTTGCCAAGAGTTATAACTCCTCTCTGACTGCAAAAGCCCCCTGGGGAATGTAGTTCTTCTTCTCTTCCAGACAGGTACTTAGAACTGGAGCATTAACACTTTAACTCCCAGTACCATACATAATGTTATGATGTAGAATATCAGTAACCAGAAGTCATAAAACCATGGCATCCTTTTACAGCCATCAAAAAGAAAAAGATGTCTTCAATAATTGATGAATCTCGTTGTAATTATAAACAATTTTGATGAAATGCTTTCAGAAGATAATTCTTCCTCTCTAGCTGTGACAGAACTCCACTATCATTTTGTATTGTGAATTTACTTTTTTAAAACCTGATTTAGGTGCCTTTTATCAGCAATGTAGTAATGAAACAGAATATCTAAGTGAGAGACAGGTTACTCTGAGTGAGGTACAGCGTAGTTTTCATCATTTGAGTACACACAGTGAGAAATGGAAAACAGTATTAAAACCTGTGTACTTTACTTTAGGAAAAGAAAAAGCAAATAAGTAAAGCAAAACAAATAAATAATTGTTGATTCCAATTATTAGGTAGATGATCAGCCACTCCCAGTAAAGCAGGTCTCATCAAGCTTAACAATTTCTTGGGCAAACAAGTGTCATAACTCTAATCATCCTTTCTTTCTTCCTTCTTTATGCCACTTCAACCTACGTCTCAGCTTCTCCATATCCCTGACAGTATCTGTTCTACATTTACCTAGTTATTGTAGAAATTGTAGCCATGTTCACTTAGCTCTGCAGTCTTTCAACGCACTATTTTTTTGTTGTGTTTGCTTTTTCCCCTTGTGGATTTTTTTTTGTTTGGCTGCTTCTTTGCCATTTGCATACAATTGTTCTCATAAACAGTCAACAGAGATCCCTTTGCATAACCAGTTTTATTTTCAAAAACTGTACATATTATGCCTTCTATTACATTTCTTCCTCTTCTGGTTTTCATGAATGAATAAAAGAAACTAGTAAGATCTCCAGAATTACCCTCCAGTTCCTCCTGCTGGCATGTAAGTTGGGATGAATTTACAAACTGCAATGCTCTATCAGGGAAATGCCTCTGTTAAGAACTATTTTTAAGAACTCATTATGTGAGAATGTGGAGCTATTGCTGTTGAAATATAGCTCATGCTGCAAATAATAGTAATGAGAAGCAGAGCTTCTAACACTACCTAATTTATCTTACTCAGCTTTCAAAAAATGTGAGGGTAGTAGATTTGTAGAACAATTTGAGAGGTCATCTTAACTTGCTGACTGCCATTGTCTGTCAACTCATCCTTTTTCAGTTTGTCCACACAGATTTGTCAGTTTTGAAAGATGGCACAAACTTTCCATTTTTGGAAACTTCCACAGTGACATAACTTTTTTATTTCATTTTATCTTTTTTTCCCTTAAGGGAATTGTTGCCAGTAGACAGGTCTGGAGTATTCTAAGATTATTCTGAATCTACACAATAATTTTCATACTATAGCATGCAGTTTGTACACAAATCAAATATTCTGATTGTTTAACTGACACCAAACACAATTTGCTTGCTAATACTAAGTTGTAAATAAGACCCAAAAAGTAGTATATGCATTTTTTGTGTTTTTGAGGGGTAAAATTTAATCTCTGAGTATTTTTGTGTGCTGGCTGTCTTAGGTCTGTTTAATTAATCACAATCAAAAGACTAAGAAAACAAATTCCATGTTCAGTTTTGAAAGACAGTGGTAATTAGCCAGGATGGTAGCGTTCGTGAAATTTGTCTCTGTTGAATTATTTTTTTAAATTTAATTTTTATTTTTTCAATTCATTTTTAAATTCACAGTGGAAATTCCATTCAGCGTTAGTTACCAGACACTAACTTTATTCTGCAGCATGCTGTTTATTTAACTTTCCTTAAAAATGTTAATGTCAGTTGATCATCTGCTTATCTGCATTTGCCCTACCTTTTATCACTGAGTAATGAATAGAGATACTGATAACTTGTAGAACAACACTCTGCTTGTGCAAAATAATTGATAAAAAGTTTGCATAGTATTTTAAAAGGCAAAAACACAATCTCTTCCCTCATTTTCAAATATATTACATATGTATTTATATCATAATTTGTAGTATATTAAATCTACTCCCATGGCAGGTGATTTTCTGGTGACAAGATTAAAAAATCATTTTATTTTATTTTTTCTAATGAGTTGCTCAATATTATAAATAAATAAATAAATAAATAAATAAAACATCTGCCAGTTGGTTTCAGTCAGGCACAGGAGGTAAATTTTCATTCAGCTGGTAAATTACATGAGCTTTACTACCTATAGCAAACTATTACTTATAATATTTTCTCATCCAAATTATATACCATTCTTTTATTATGCAAACTTGTAAAAACATTATTAAAAATATTTTGATTACGTAAATTAACTTGAGAACTCCCAAAATAATCAGATCTTTGAAGCAAAACTGGAAGCTTAACTGAGATAAAGGAGTGAGCAAGGAATCAACATTAGGAAAAATAAATAAATAAATAAATACATGATATATTTTAAATTGTTTTCTTGTTTTGTTTTGCTTGTTTGTTTTTCTTTAAGATTATTTATTTGTTTATTCAATTTTACATGAACATATCATGGTAAAACTTCTGTTTTAGTACTGCTTCTCTTAAACCTTAACATAAATGATAAGAAGTAATTGACTATTGCATGATTCTGTCACTGCTGTAAGTCCAGAAAGGCAGCCCAGAATTCAGTTCTCCAGTGATTATTATTATTATTATTTGTTTTTTCTCCATGTGACTAAATGCACATATAACTAGTATAAATAAACTTTAAAACAAAATCCACTGTCTTGCAAGGGTCTCTATGGTAAAGACCGTATTGGATATTCTTTTTTCTTTATTTTATGTTATCAGATCTCCTGAGAGTATTAGAACAGTGTAACACGCATCAATGAGGATACAATCACAAACTGTACATAGTAATGCAGATTTGGGAGCAAAATAGAACAAGTCATAGGAATTAATGACAGGAAGAAAGGGAGGAAAAGTTTTGTATTTTGTATATATATGTATACTAAGTCAAATTTAGAGGGAAAAATAAAACAACCAAAAAACATAAAATAAATAAATGAGAAAAAGCTACAACTAATACTAGAAAACAGAGGCAAATGAAGATAAAGAAAAAGTAGTTGCTGTAGTCCTATCTTCACCAGTTAAGGACACTGCTTATCATCAACATTTTGTAGAAAAATGAAGCCTGAAAATGATAAATAATAGTTTATAATACTACATCACATTTATTTGCAACATTTCGGATTGTCTCCAGGATGGTACTGAACTTTGAAATATTATGCTTTTCAAAGCACAGAATGTGTCTCTCTATAGTTTGTACAGAATCTGGTTCAATATGTCTGGTTGAGAGTAAGGCCTCTAAGTGTCACCAGGATGGATTACTGATTGAATTTTTACTTCAACACGGGTACTGCAAGATATCATTCATCAACTGCAAGATATTGTTTATGAACTGATAATGAAGATTAAAATCCTTTTTTTCTACCTGGATGTGAAGAACCTGGAACTTGAATCAGAGCTATACTGTGAGTGATATTGAAAACCTGAATTTCTCACTGATCGCAGCACTTCTACTGATAAAAATCAGTCAAATCCTTATTCAATTGAAGTTAATGAAAGTTTTGTCATTGAGTGTTGTTATCAGAATTTGTCCCATATTATAGGTTGACAAAGTAGTTTAGTTTAAGAAAAAAGACTTCTAAATTGTGTGGGAAATTGAGGTTTATGTAATAGAGTTTCACATAACAAATCTACTCTCTTACTTTATTCAGCCTAATGATTTCCATTATCTCTTTAGTTGATAGAATCCATTTCAAAACCCAATAATCTCTCGAAATCCACTGAGCCACAAATTAGTCATTAGAGAAAATTTTCAGAGATCATTACCTTTCCCATATTTTTTGTCTTTTCATTTCCCAAATACTCACATTTAATGTTGTTCATAATAAGGGGAGGGTAGATTACACGGTTACAAAAGAATGATTCCAATATAATTCAAGCTTTTCACTTGTTTATTATTAGAACTGCTGTATTTTTCTTAAAGGTCAGCTCTGAATCACTTTTAACCTTGAATTTATGACCCCATATACTATTAAGTTGCAAGATAAATGTCATCAATACTGCATAATGTGCCACACTGATGAGGCATACAGCTAATATTTACTATAGCAGGATCTGTTTTGTTTTTTTTTTTTATAAATGCACAAATCTCTTTTCACTTTCTCTTTCTCTCTCCCCTCCCCCCCCACCTCTTACATCCTTCCCTCACCTCCCCCCCCTTACATTCACAGGTGCAATTGTCAACACAGAAGGAAAAGTAAGGAACGAGAAATCACTTCATCTATTGTCAGTTTTTCATCACTTAAGAAGTACTGTATGCCTTAGAAATCCAAGCATTTTGAGAAGAAAGTTGGTCTGAAACTAGCTGGAGACTGGTTCAGATGTTCAGTCCACAGTAGAAAACTAGAAGACTGAAGAAAAATGAAGTGTTTTACAGAAGCCTTCAACTAGGCAATTATAAAGCAGAGTTAGTTACAACGGAAGTTAAAAAGACTTCAGTAAGATCCAGTGTTACAAAAATATAAAAAGCAGTATTAACTAAAATTCTGTGCACAGTAAAATTTATTATGGACTTCTGGAGGTCAGACCAATAACCCTTCAGGTCTCCTGTCATGCATTACTGTTTTTTCCACTGCAATATAGTGTAGAGAAGTTTTGTTAAATTTGCTAATGTACATTCTTCCTATATGCAATGAATGCCATTAACAACTGTGTAATCAGTTGTAATGATTTATGTGTCTTGACTAAATTTCTGTTTTTTATTGTATGTTTATACTGTCTAAATTGGCAATTTGACTCTGGGAATGTGTAATGAGCAAGAGGGAGCTAAATATTAGTAAAGCCATTTCTGCAAGTTATATAATGACAATGAAGAGAGGTTTGGTTGCAACTTTAGCGTGGTCTTTCACTATACCTGAAAGTCCTTTGTCAGGATAGATTTACTTCTTGACAGATGGGATATGTAAAACTCAGCAACAAAAAAACAAAGCAACAGTTGACAGTCTTTTGAAGATAAGCCAGATGGTTAAAGACAAGCATTGCAGTGCTTATTGGGAAATTTGCCTAGTGTTCTCCATTACAATGAAGGCATTTTAGGAGACATTCAAAGTAAGATGACATACATACAGATGATGCAACTTTTTCTGTCTTTGTTGTTCTATTGTCATGGTTTTGTAATTTTGTAATTTTGCTATCAGTATTCTACATCATAACAGCATGTAAAGCACGGATGATTTTGCCAAATGTGCAAGTCACAGAAGAAGACTACATATCCCAGAGAACATCACAGTCAGGGATAAGTCACGGGACCAGGACACTATATAGTCTCACTCCCAGGCTGGAGCTCTCTCTCTCGAACTTCTTGGGGAGTGAGAAGCGTTCCAGCCGTGTCGCCTAGAGTTCACAGTAGGTCTCTCGGTTTTCGGGGACTCTCTCTCTCTGTTTCGTTCGATTTATTAGCCTCAGTCATATTGTATTATATTGTGTTATCTTGTATTTCGATATCATATTTAGTAAAATAAGTTTTCCTCCTTAGATTGCTGCAGTTTTTATCCCATGCCCCTTTTTTCCTTTCCTTTCCAGGCCAGGGGGCCCTAAGGGGTGGCTCCCCCTGTCACAGGCATAGGTAAATCTAGGTAACCCATGACATCTATGCTTCCACTTTAATTCTTTGTTTAAAGAAAATGCTGTTTTTGCCTTCTCAAAGACTGAGTATTCAAAATTGGTTACATGTAGCAGGGAAATGAGTGGTAGACAAGGCACATGACCTTTCACTCGTATAGGCAGAAGAATTTCTTATGTTTCTTCATTAGAGTTATACATTGGTAAAACAAGTTATAGCTGGGAGAGATTAATTTACCAATCTAGAGAAAATATTAAAGTCAGTTTTAATAGCTTCAAGTCAGTATCTCTTTTATATTGTTATACAGTGTCTTAAAACTTAGTTAGATATAGAAGATATCCAGTGGCTCAGTGGTAGGAATGCTGCTTTGCAACACTGGAGCCCCAGTTCGAATCCCCCCTGTGGCTCAAGTGGTAGAAGTGCCACTCTGCTACACAGGAGGCTCAGATCCCGGGGGTTGGACTCGATGATCTCTAAGGTCCCTTCCAACCTGCACGAGACTGTGAGACTCTAAGATTTTTTATTAAGCTTCACTGATAGTTTGCTGACTAACAATGAGAAACATACCTTTTAATTTTTAGAAATAGTTTATGTCTCATTTTGAATTAAAGAAGTAATCAGGGCTTCTGAAAATCTCAACTTGACAATGCAATACAAGATTTTTGTAAGAAATTCAGACTGAATAAATATTACAGGGATAATTGCAGTATTTTCCTCAGATTTCCTGTTTGTAACAGATTGGATAGAATAATATTAAAAAACAAACAAACAAACAAACAGGAAACACACACAAAATGAAACAATAACAAAGAAACCTACCAACCAACCAATAAAGAAAAGCAAACGTGTTACTGCAATTCTGTCCGTATTTTAAAACTTCTTATTAATTACCATCATCGTGATTAGCAGTTTTTTTTCTATACCCATTCCAAGTCAATAAACAGAACCCAATTTCATGGGTTTCAAATCAAACCTGGCAAGCATTTTTTCACTGAGACTGTAAATTTTCCTGTTATCTTTGAAAATTTGCATGAATTATATTTACATGGTAAACTGTGTTCTACTGATAAGTCAACATTTCTCCAGAATTTCAAAATCTTATCAAAGCTGCCTCTGAAATCAAGTCTTAGAACTTTAGATGTTAAAATAATGATTTAAAAAAAAAAAAAAAAATGCTCAACCAGCACTAGGCATTAGATTTCATAACAAACTCTCAAGCTACTCAAGAAAGATATTGTGAAACCCACGCTGGTGTGAATATTTTCCTTTATAAAAACAGACACGACCTCTGTTGTAAGGTTTCTGTTGACAAGTTTCTTCAATAAAGTTCATAGTGTCTGAAGGGGTAGCCATGAAAACACATGCATTCATTCAGCTTGAACTAGAAAGAGACATCTGTGTTGTTCTGGAAATCAATCTTCTTCAAATAACCAATCTCTCACTCTCATTGTAGTCACTTTTACTTTGGGGAAAATAAATAAATAAATAAATAAATAAATAAATAAATAAATAAAAATCTTTGAATTGCTCATATTTATATATTACTCTTTTTATCCTCTAAGAAATTCAATTCAGGATTTAAATGCTTGATTCAAACTCATGAGAGATGCCTTTTCACCTAATAGTAAGAATTTTTAAAATCCGTAAAATATGCTAAAAGAGTCTTCTATACATCCTGACAATTTAAGGAAGTGAAACTACCTGAATATCTAAATATCTAAATATCTAAATAAATAAATAAATAAATAAATAAATAAAAATTACAATTTTCAAAGTTATTCCTTTTGAAATAATATGTCAGTTAAAAATTGATCTACTCATCCTAATCTTTGTTGGAGCATTCAAGTGGATTTAGGAGTAAGTGAATTATTTTTTTGTTACGTACACCCAGTATATAGTAGTCATAGAAGTTATACACATTTCAGCACTTGCCTATTCACTCTAATAGGTAGAATTGCTGGGCCCCTACGAAAGTGCCAGGATTTAAGTAACTGAAATGCTAAACAACAACAACAAAACCAAAAACCAAAAACCAAACAACAACAACAACAAACAAACAAACAAAAAAAAACAACAAAAAACAGGCACTTCAGGAAACGGGAAGTGGATTGTGTTAATCTTTCATTTAGGTTATATCACCAGTCACCAGTTCAACAGTTACAGCAAAACATACTGTGCAGGGAGGAATAAGAGATTTCTGGCAGAGCTAATAGAGGCTTTGCGTACAGTTAACATTTGTTACTGGGAAAAAAATAAAATAATATTAATGATAATGATAATGATGATGATGATGATGATGATGATGATGATGATGATAATAATAATAATAATAATAATAATAATAATAATAATAATAATAATAATTAATAATAATAAATATTTTGACTAAGTTAATCGTATTACCCTTACAACGTGTCTGTCTTTGTTGAATATAAGAAAAATCCAGATGACTAACCTGAGTTAGCTAAAATTTAGAGGAAATTAATTTTGTCATGATTGTACTAAATTGCAATAAAAATGCATTTGCTCTCAGTTGTGTGTATATTATGAGGTAATAATTCCACTGGCTCAGATCGAATCTGTGAAGAAAAGTGATATAAATCTGTTTTTGTTTTCCTACAAATGCTCAGAGCAATGCTGTCCACCCAAAAAAAAGGACTCGTACACACACGTGGAGAACTCTAATTTCTGTTTAACATCTTTTTTATTTTATCTTATTTATTTTATCCGATTTTGCAGACCTCATTAAAATCTATTTAATCCATTGGATGAACTTTCTATACTAATCACAGGTAGATATACAGATAGAAAGATGTAAGGTATAAAAAGAGGTAAGCTTTCATGTTGACCAACAAAAGAAAATAACATCAGATTTGTAATACTAAAAAAACTAACCAACCAACCAAAAAAAAAAAAAAACCAAACAAACAAAAAAACAACCCACAAAGCAAACCAGCACCACCACCACACACACACACACACAAAAAAAAAAAAAAAAAAAAAAAAGCAATATTAATAAATATCTCAATGCATGGTATGTGCTGTGTAAATTCTGAAATAATGAAAAAATGCAGCAATTAATTGCTTTAATGTATTCTATTCTCTGTTCTATATTACTTTGTTCAATGTGTTTGCAACTTGGTTATAATCACTCTTTCCTTCTTTTTACTATGAAGCATATGCAGATAACGTGTGGAAAACAAAATTCAGATTGTTGAGACAGAAACAGAAAAAAAGTACTATTAGTGTTTTTTCTTTTATTTTTGTAACTTGTAATGACAAGTGATCAAAGTTGATAAAACTCTCTATCCATTTGTAAGTATTTTTTACTGTTTCCACAGTTATCAGAGTGGTAGAACCAAAGTGCCTGTGGTGGATTTTTAACTTCTTTTTGATTAATTGATACTGTGTTGCTCGTTTTATTAGCCATTTGTCAAAATTTTCTACTGGGAGTGGAAAAAGAAGACAGAAGCAAGTCCTGTATCTTAGCAACCCAAAATAATCCTGAGTGAACTCTATTGTAGCATTTATGTCAAGAAAGCTAAAAGTATGATAAATGTGAGATAACTTCTGCCAATACTTGACATTTACAATTACAACACAGAATTAACACAAACCAACAATAAGAAATATTTAAGAAAATCTATTTCCAACAATCAACCAGTTTCAAAGAAATATTTTGAAACTATTAGAGTCAAAAAAACATGTATTTTAATGGAAACAATGTGAGTATTCAAGAAGGTGGGGAGATATTAAGGTATATAAAATACCAATTACTATTTCCAAGCCTAAAATGAAGAAGACTATTAAGCTGATGTGAGTTTCAAGTTGTAGCATGAGGACCCTGAACAATCTTTCAATGTATGATCTCTTCACTCAATGAAGAGAAGAATCTCCTAAATTACCGACTGACATATCATTTAATATTCTGAAACAACGACAGATTTTCATCTGTCCTTTTCTTGTGCTGCAGCTCAAGGAATAATTCATCTTCAGATAACAACTGCCTTAGTCTCTTTTAAGGTCTTGTTTCTCTTTGCTTTCTGTCTCTTTGAGCTGTCATTGCTCCGGTTGGGGGTGACACTGTGAAGATAAATTCTTTCTATACCAGTGAGGAAGGAGCAGGAAAGAAATTAACATTATAGCTTGAATCTCAGGGTGCCTGTGAAATTCACAGATGATATTTGAAGGAAAATGTTGTTAAGACTATTTATATTATGCCAATCATAACTTTTTATTTTTACCTCTACTAAGATATTTATCGGGAAATTTTATTAATGTCCATTGGGATGTAAATTAGAGATTTTTCCAATAAATATAATGTCCTATATCAGTTTTTGAAAGCAAAACAAAATGATTTCATTTTGGAGCATATCAATATCTTAAAGGCTGTCTCAATAGTATAGAAAAATATGGGGTTACGTGAAAGAGAAAAGAAAAAGAAAAAAAAAAGAAAAAAAGAAAACACAGTATTGAATCAGATTTTGAGTTTAGAGTATTGTTTTAATAGTAACCAACTACATGTATATGAGGGCTGCTCAAAAAGTAATGCTTTCTTTGTTGGCTGATGATGTCAGATGCAAATGCTGTTGGTGTGGCCGTAAATGCTGAGTCTTCCCTTCAATATTCTGTTAAATTTTGTTGCTGTGCAATGGAGGTTGCAGAGAGACTGCCTGACAAAATGGTGTCTAACATGAAAGTGCATATGAAACAAAAATGTGTACATTTTTTCTTGACATTCACTGATGCTTGCTGAACATTTATGGAGATCAAATAGTGGATGCGAGCATGGTGAGACTGTGGGTGGTGTGTTTCAACAGTGGTGAACCTCCATTGGTTCAGGATTGTATGAGTTCATCACCTGGTGGTGATTATGTTAACAAATAGTGCTTTGTAGATGAAAATTTTCTCTGTTAAATAGTGTTCTTGTATTCAGTTTATCCATTATTTCCATGACATAAACTGGAGGCATTATTTTTGAAGTGACCTGAGTTTTTACACATTTTTGAGAGTTGCCAATGACTGATATTTCACTGCATCTTACAATAGCAGAATGGCACATTACAAAGTTATGCTTCACTGTGCAAAGTGCTTGTAGAGAGGAGATGCACGTGAAGAGATGCATTTTAATGGAGTGAGATGAATTCTTGAATGAAGTTTTTCACAGGTTCTTAAGCTTTAACATATTAAGCTTTCCTAAGGAGGCTACACAAGATTAGACTTAGAAAAGAAGTCACCACTGTATGCAATCACCATCTTATGTTTATGCAATACAGAAAAATAAATAAATAAATACTGTGAACTGTGAAAAATATTGTATTGAAATTGTTCACTGTCAGAGGAAAATGCTAGAGGATAAAACCAGGTGTAAGATACTAGAATTGAAATGCTAAACATTTTAAATTGATATTTAAATTCATTTATCCTCGTTATGTTAAAAACAGATTTACAGATCTCTGTTGTATGTGCAAGCTTGCAAAAAAGATTTAAAGGTAGCAGAGAAAGCTCAGCAGATAAATGTTCATTGAAAGCTGGAGAAATACCAATTGATGGATACTGGTAGTCGACTTCTCACACAAAATTATTAAATATGTACGTGCATATATAGTGTAAAACTTAGAAAATTTATAAAATAAAATATAATTTTATATTTTAAAATTTAAAATGACCACGGTGGGAAACAGACAAACAACAACAACAACAAACAACAAACCAACAACAAACAACAACAACAACAACAAAAACCAAACAGCTCTGCAGAAGGCTGGATATGAATTTTCACTTGAGTATATAGGATCAAAAAATCAGTAGAACAGACCTAACTTGAATCCCCTGACCTATCTCTAAAGACAAGGTCGCCCAAAGTCCTACTTCCAGGGCTAAGCGTTATACAGTTTCTGTGGGGAACCTGTTCCATTGTTTCACCCTGCTCATAGTAAAGAATTGCTGTGAGACAGGGTGGGATAGGGCATCATACATTTCACCTTCCACAGTAAGAGGCAGACTGCTTACTTTTCAGGCTTTTTCATAGCATAATTAGTTGGAAGAGAGCAATAAGGTCTCCCCTCAGCCTCTTTCTCCCCATACTAAACAGCCCCATTTCCCTCAGCCTCTCCTCTTAGGGCATATTCTCCAAGACCTTCACAAGTCTTATTGACCTTCTTGAGGTGCTCAAGCAGCTCGATGTCCTTTCTGTAATGGGGTACCTAAAACTGAACGCAGTACTCAAGATGATGCGTCACTAATGCTGAGTACAGGGGCAGGATTACTTTCCTAGTCCCGTTCACCACACCATTCCTGATACAAGCCAGGATGCCATTGGCCTTCTTGGCCACCTGGGCACACTGTTGGCTCATATTCTGCTGAATGTCCATCAGTTATTTAGATGCAACCCAGGATACAGATAGCCTTCTGAGTTTCAAATGCAGATTGCCAGCTCATGTTGAGTCTTTCATCAACCAGCCACTCCCAAATCCTTCTCAAAACTGTTCTCAAGCCATTCTCCAACTAACCTGTAACATGTACTTGGGAATGCCCTGACCCAGGTGCAGAACCTTGCACTTGGTCTTGTTGAACTTCATGATATTCATGAGGTTGACTTGGATCCACTTCTCAAGCCTGTCCAAATCTCTCTGGATAGCCTCCCTTCTTTCTAGCATGTCAACAGTCAACATCTCCTCTCACCTTGGTGCCATCTGCAAGCTTCCTGAGTTTTTTATCAAATAAACAGTACAAGATGCTTTTTTTTTTTTTTTTTTTTTTTTTTTAAAGTAAATTTGGAGTAAAATCTTATAAATCGAGGAGTAATTTTGATGCAGTTACTTTATTCATTTTGAATTAAAATACACAGCTTCTCTGCAATAACCTATAGGCCTTTATATTTTAGTTCATGATTATACACATTAAAATACATTTGAAAATACTTTCCTTGTGAGATAATGCCATAAAATAACATACTGAAGAGTGATTTTTGAGCTTATATGCTGACAACAAAATAATAAATATCAAAACCTGCAGGTGGTAATAGATAAAATTTGAGGCATAGGTGCCTTTAGCATTCATAATACCCTAAATGTTTCTGTTATGTAAATAAACAAATAATGTTAATATAAGAAAAAATCTTTAAAATCTAATCAAATAATCAACAATAGTGCAGATAATTATTACAGAAGGGGGAGGGGGGGTGGCTGGGGAAGGAAAGAAATTATTATTAATGAAAAAGGTCTTCATGTCTTTTTTTTTAGTTATATCAGGTATTAGAATTCAAATACAAAGAAATGCTTAGGAGGCAGCTTTATAGTGCCTAAATATTACTCACAGTGATAACTATACAGAACAGTATAGTTTCAGTAAGTATAAGATTACGATTTTAAAAAGTAGTTTTATTTGGAATGAAAACAACAGATTTATTTCAGAGGAAATTCTAGAGAAAATAAACTTATTTCTAGTTGAGTATAAATATTCTGCCTTGACAGGTATCACAGAATCACAGAATTGTAGGTGTTGGAAGGGACCTCTAGAGATCATTGAGTCCCTACACCAGGTCGCACAGGTAGGCATCCAAGTGGGACTTGAATATCTCTAGAGAAGGAGACTCCACAACCCCCCTGGGCAGCGTGTTCCATCATCCTCGCTGTAAAGAAGTTCTTGTGCACATTAGTGTGGAACTTCCTATGTTCCAGCTTACATCCATTTCCCCTTGTCCTGTTTCCACATACCACTGAAAAGAGACTGGCCTCACCACTATGGCCCCCACACCTCAGATATTTATAAACCTGGGTTAGATCCCCTTTCAGTTATCTTTTCTCAAGGCTAAACAGACCCCGTTCACTTAGCCTTTCTTCATAGGGGAGATCCTCCAGTCCCATTGGTATCAGCTGCATTTTGCTGAATATTTTGTATATTCTGTTTCACAGGGAATATCAAAATCAATAACAGTAATAAAAATGTTTCAGAACTGTAAACTGTATACTTCAATCTCATGAAAATTTCACAACAAGAAACCCAGTTTTGTGAAGTACTTTAATTGCTGTAGAAGCCCTTTATACTCTGCTTTTGACAAAACAAAATTTCCAAATGTATTACTCTGTGATCTCATTTCATTTTCTTATAATTTCTTAACTTTTCCATGCTTTATTGGGTTCTTCAGGATGCTTGGGCATCCAAAGTATTTGTGCTCTACCTCTCTTGTTTATAGAAATGGAAGAGATCCTCAGCTGCTTCCTATGTGTTTCCAATTATGTGATATCATCCACATTATTATGAGCAAGATTATGTGGATGTATATGCAGCAAACTATTCTTGGATTATTATACACGAAAAAGCTGCAAGCTTTGTTATTAGGTAAGACTAATTTTCTAAGGTTAATTTTCAGAAAAAATTAACATTGAATTTTCATTTTGCCATCTATAAACAGACATTTTTCTTACTAATTAAATGTATTTTATTAATAAAAACAATTCAGAAGCACCTCTTTTTTTGCCATGTTCATCATCAAAAGCATTTCTTTTACACAATTGATTCTGAAATATTGCTAGAGATGGGAGCAGTGAGAACATAAAATTGATTTTTATACACTAATTTCAGTTCTGAAAGGTAGAAGACAATTTGCAACTTGATATGTAAACTGGACAAGTTGATATGCGGGCAATTTGGGATACAATGAAGACGGAATCTCAAAATAATTTTTGCCAAATAATTTTTTTTTCTTGTGATTGTATTACTTTAAATTTTTGTCAGTTTACATCTTGATAATTCTCTCATCAATGATTTCTATCCTTTATCACAAACCCTTCTTATTTCATGGGTCATTTCCTCATCTTTATGATAATTTTGCTCTGGCGGTATATTACAAATTTGCAGTATAGTAGTGAATATATTGCAACATTTATTTTTCCTGCTAGAGTAATTCTGACTTTACTTCCAGTTATGTACTTCTCCCAAGTTACTTATTTGCTGTCTTTCCTCTGTATACATGGGAATCGTTTTCTGTATTACTTTATTTCCCTCTAAGGATTTAAATTGATTCTAACACATCTGTCATAACAATATATTGCTTGATATTAGAGAATAACTTTTCTTTGCATCTTAATAATAACATCAGTGAAAACATTTCTTCTTGCTTTAATGGGCAGTGGTTTAGGATCTAGAGTTTTATTAGGAGGGATTGAGATTTCAGTTATCCTACAGATATTGACAATTCCTTCAGAAAGTTTAATTCAAAAATAGAGATGATGATTTTATCTAAATGTTGAAAAATAAAACCCACATTTAATTTTAAATCTTTTTTTTTCCTGTTGCAGCTCAGTGGAAGCTCATAATTTGAGTTTGTTTAAAGAATGAATTCCTACCTTCTTAATATTTACTTTTAAGTCAAAATGAGTCTATTTTTCTGACTTGCTGGATAACACTGCAGAGAACAATGACAGATAATTTTTTGTCACTCTAAATTATGTCATCCTGCCAGCTGTGTCAGTGGCAAGGAAGACTGTACATCTCAGGAAAAGGAGTTAGAATAGACATATAGACTTTTGGTAGCAATGGAACCATTTCTGTCCTACTTAGTAACTTTCACTAAATGCATTCTCATTCTTTCTGAAGCACAATAAAAATCCAGCATCTTCCAAATAAAATTAGCAATGCACAACTATATTACTGAGGAAAGAAAACAGTTTCCATTGCATATCACAACTGACAATAATTTTTCATGCCCAAAACCTTGCCTTCTCTTTCACAGTTCTTTTATCTGTAAATTAACTCATTTAAACACTGATGGGACAAAAGCCTACCATTTACATAACAGGGAAAATCAGGTAAATTTCAGCAGTGCCCCACCTACTGTAAAGTATTAATAATATGCTTCAGCAGTCTTAATTACTTTGGTGACCTTCTTAATTTAACAGATTTGACTTTCCCCATTTGTAATTTTGCAGCAATAATTGGATAACTAGGCAATCCATGTACCTAAACAAATTAGGGCTTTTTTTAATAAAACTTGATTATCCACAGTTCATTAGACAAAAAGCTGCATTTTAATATTAATTGCAATCACTACTGTAGAATGTAATTCAGAATTAAATATCACGCTCTATTTTTCAGGTTAAATTTATTCAGAATAGTAGATGTATATATATATATATAAGTAAATACATTTGAAATATATTAAAATTCTAAATATAAATGTATGCACTTTTATTAATGCTTTGACACCAAATTTCTCTAAAATCACTGAGAAATGTCTATTCATTTATGGAATACGTTATAAGACTCATTTTGGAATGGCATCACTGAAAATTGTAATACTAAACAGTATTTTTTTCTTAATAACAAGGTCAAAATTTATGATTGGTTAATGGATTAAAATGTTAAACATTTCTAAAGAAAATGGAATTTTAAAATGTATTTTGAATAATACCGTTATAATCCTACTGGTTTCTTTGAAAATTATATCACACACTTTAATAAAGAGGAAAAGGAAATCGAAGAACATTTCAGAAAATTTGCCTCTTCTATGCTTTTTAAGAGCATGTTTTCTACAAGGTATTTTGTTATTTAACATGTAAATGACAAGATCATTTTTAATGTTGATTAAAAACTCATTCCCAATATTTAAATTCAAGTCAACTTATTTCAAGTTTATATGAAGTGCATGTGGCATAAATCTAATGTTAAAACAGGAATGGAAAAAATGTGCTTTCATCCAGAATAGTTTCATCACATATCTCACAGTCTTCTGTTATGCACTAGGCAGGATTTGTGAAAGTTCTGCTCATTGCTTAAGATAATTCTGCATTGGAAATAAGTTGTACTGTAAAATGTCTGGACATTTTAAGCAGCTATTTAAATGCTTGAGTATTCCAAGTGTGAGACGAAAAATCCTAAACATACTAAAGTAGTCATTGCACTTGAAGAAAATAAATAAATGCATATATTCTGCCAGCTTACTCTTAAGAAACTGCCAGTGTATTTTTTCCAACTTAACTTTCCTGTGAGCATTCATATTCATGAAGGCAAAGGGTCAGCTTCATATGTGACTTAACTACAGGACATTTTTATCCAAGATCCAGTTCTAATTGAGGCAGCTGAAATGTGAGCATATCTTGCTTATCTCTGACCTACAATTTCTGTCTGTTCTAAAAGTGAGAATTAGTTTGGTCACCTTGCTGTCAGCCCAGGGCATCTTCTGACAAGAGATTTCTAATACACTGAACAGCACTTTACATTAAGTGGTACTAATTACTGGGGCTGGGTAATCATTTTGACCAGAAGTTGCAAGCGTGACTACAGACTATTTGAGGATTCCATTTGGAACTGCTGACATAGTTCCTACTGCTTATTTTCTTATTTATTAATTCTGTAAAAATGAAAATTCTTAAAGTCTTTTCCATTCTGTATCTATGTATTTATTTGATATTCTTCATAATAAATATTTGCAATAAACAGTGCATTTTAGCTTGTATTTCCTAAGAGAAACTCAAAATTTACCATTTTTTTGAATAATGACTAAGAAAATTTGGGGACAAAAATACCATAAACATACAGATCAGGAAGTTTCTTATATCTTAAACACTGCACTCGGGTATGGATAAGGATACCCTTATAGGAGTAGCAAGAAGGAAAGTTTACACTAAATTGATTCTAATTTCCTATTTGGGAATTATGTGTGTTTGTGCCATGACTGTTTCTCCATAGATATAACAGGAATGGTAGTTCGTTATTTGTACTGATATATGAATAATTTCTTTAAGCTTACTGACTAAGTATAAAATACAATGTTATTAACTGATGTTAACAGTACTGCTAAACTAATTCAATTAAAAATAAAAATAAAAAAGTTGGAAGAAATGCAGAGTTCCCCCACAGATTTTTCCCCATGAGAACAGCTTCTCCTATAGTATTTTCAGCTATCTATTGTTTCTGTATGATCTGCTATCTTTAAATTCCAGGTTCACTTTTACCCTGAAAGAACGGAGATGCCTGAAAGAAATGAGGCTATTCATTTTGGTAGGCTCTCTAGAAGTTATTTTTAGAAGTTTGTGAATTTGCAGACATGTAAGAGTATGCATTAGTGTCTGTACAGATTTAAAACTTCTTTGGAAAATAGTTTTTAAAAGTTTGGGGGAGTTTAAAAAAAATAAACACTGTGAAAGAATGTCCCTTTGAGCTGATGTAGAGTACATAGTTATTTTAAAAGGCCTTTATGATACTCCTGTGATTTCCTAACTCAGCTGGAAACTGTCCAGATAAAGTACCTCTCAGTAGATTTTTTTTCTTTTCCCAACTGTGTGTTCTTTTTGCGCCTTATTTTTCCCTTCCTCTTCCACTTAACTTTTATCCATTTTTTGTTTGTTTGTTTGTTTTTGTTTTTGCTTCTATCTCTCCTGAAACTCAAAACTCTCAGCTTAATTCTGTCACTGATTCTCCTTTAAGTGACTTTGTCACTTAAATTGTACAAATTAACAGTTGTCTTGAATTGAATACCTTGAATGAGGTTCAGCTGCAAAAAGCAGATGTCTTCAGTGTCTCTGAGAAATCCTAAACTTAATTAGAGCTAAAGGATTGAAATAATTGCTTCTAAAACACTGCTCATTTTATCTTGAAATAGATATTTACAATGAATCAATTGACTTGCATCTTTAAAAAAATAATTTTTAGATAAGGAAAGACAAATGATGAGGATATGGCATACAGTTCTACTATATGTATTGTGAAAAATACTCTCTTTCATGGACATGAAGGTTACACTCTGACTTAGATTGCGTACTGCAAACTATCAAGTGTTTGTAAGTTATTAGCTACATTTATGTAAATGTGAAATCTTGTTAAAAATAAGAAAATATTTTTAAGAAAATAACATATTTTGAAATCTGAGTTCACAATGTTCCTTTCAAAAACAAACAAACAAAACTTATCTTTTTTTTTTTTTTTTCTTTAAACTCTAAAATCTGCCCCTTATTCTGTAACACAAGTGGAGACCTTGTTGTTTCATTGGTCATCTACTTTGCCTGAAAAATTTGGAATACAGTTTTGTTTCCATTAATGTTAAACTGCTATTATTTGAGTCTGATTTGGTATAATATTTAGCTTCCATCTGCTGCTCTGGAAGGACATGGCTGTTAACTCTCTGCATAATTATTTTGATCATCATTTAGTTTATCTGAAGACAGACTTCTGTAACGTCCTGGACCCTTCCTGTAGGGGAAAATAAACAAATGAACAAATACATAAGTCTGATATTTCTCAGGTGGGTCGTGGAGGAAAATTAGAATCTGAGACTGTGAACTGGAATATTCTTGGTTTAATTGCTGCTTCAGTTTAGCATTTCCTAAGCTATGTAAATCATTCATTTTTTCTGCTTTAAATTTTAACTATTATCTTAAGCTGTCTGTACAGATAAACAAGTCTCTTGGCAATAAAAAATCAACTATGCACAACCATATTTATAAAATTCAGAACTTTTTTCCCTAGATGCTTGGTTCAGAGCTTATAAAATGTTGCCTAAAAATTTAATCCTCGACAAAATGCAATTACATAACATCTGAAAGTCCTTTTTCAGAAACAATAACAACAAGAACAAACAAATCTTCCACTTGTAGGCAGGAACAATAAACACTATATTAAAAACAGTCTGAATAAGGGAGAGTTAGTGAAAAAAAGTGCTGGGGAGAAGGGTGTGTGTGTGCAAATGTACAAAGCAATATACTTAACTGATCACACAGTAATCAGGTATCTACAGTAATGCAAAATGGGAAAAAAAGACACAGAGAGAGAGAGAGAGAGCAAAACTTAACATGTACTTACACATTAAAAATAATAATAATAATAAAAAATCTTCAGCTGACATAAAAATTGAAAAATCTTTTTCAAATGATGTATTTAAAGAACTTTAAAAATACTGGGAACATATCACACTCTGATTAAGTGATCTGTAAATCATGTCAGTATGACTTAGCCAGACATTTCCAACTGTTAAACAACACCTTATTTCTCACAAAATTTACTGGAGTACTAACTTAGAGTTAACTCACTTAGAGAAGGTTAATAAACAAATAGTAGTTTAACAATTTTGATGTTATTGAGCTCTGGGAAAACCCAGATGATGAACTGCACATCCTCAGTTTAAAAGCTAGGATTTAATTTTAAACTAACCGTTCAGTTAAAGATATATGTTACAAGTCACTCTAGGAGGAAAAAAAGTAGAGTCTATCTAATTTTTAGTGAAATGAGAAAGTTTTCATTATCATGTAACTCTGAGGTATCAAGTTCAATTTATTTTTCTGAATGTAAATCGTAATGTCATTTGGGAATTTCTACACACCCACTCAGCTTCCAAAATACTCCAAAAAGCATATGGGTTCCACAGTATTTAATGAACAAACACTGTGGTTTGGCTCCCCTACAGTATTTCACATATATATTTATATGACTGAATCTAACCCTTAGTCTGACACAGAATTCCATCAGTGGTGACTGGATAGTGGTAGTAAAAGTCTCCTCCAGACTATGATACATTGTTTCATTTTCTTTCTTTCAATAGAATAAAATGGGAACAATCAAATTTAGTATATTTAAATTTATTTTCACTCTTTTCACTTCCAAATCCCATCCCAGAGCCACAACCAGCCTGCCCTTGAATGCCTCCAGGGATGGGGCATCCATAACCTCCTTGGGCATTCTGTTCCAGTGTGTCACTACCTTCTGCATGAAATGCTTCCTCCTAATTTCTAGCCTACACCTCTACTGTCTCAGTTTAAAACCATTCCTCGTTGTCCTATTACTATATGCCCTCTCAAACAGCTGTGCCCCCTCCTGTTTATAAGCTCCCTTCAAGTGTTGGGAAGCCACAATGAGGTCTCCCCATATCCTTCTCTTCTCCAAGCTAAACAAGCCCAGCATTTTCTTAAGTAGAGATTACAATATCAGTCTTTACATAACACTTCTCTTATTAAATAGCAATAGAGATAACTGAAAATCAGTTATATTTCTGTGACAATTTTAAAATAATATTACCTAATATAGTTCTTCAGGCAAAAACTTGTCAGCATCAAAATTTCTCTTGAGATCATCTACTTAAAATCCTGTTTCCCAAAGGTTAAAACTCCTAGCCCATTATTAAGTCCTCCTACAACCTTGCTAGTCTCACATTTTTCTCACACAAATATGCTTGTTCTACAGGCAAATCCTAGCAAGTGCAAGCTTTCACAAGGTTCTAAAATTGTGCATCCTCACAGAAGAAAAATAGCTTGCCAATAGCTGTCACCACACTAATAGGACATCATGTAAAAGAATGAAAGTATGTGAATTTTCCAAAGAGTAATTTTGCTCTTGAATATGACTAATGAGAAAAGAAACCTGGGTAGTCTGTGGTTATTATCTCTCAATTACCTGGTTTATTGAGGTTTCATAGCAAAGTGTTGGCACTGAGGGCTGCATGAGGCTTCTGTAAGGAAGAAGTCAAAGACTGCTCTGTGTCAGCACTAGCTTAGCACTAGATTCTGTGTTGCACACTCTGGGTGAGACTGAACACATAAGCAAACACAAAGAAGACTAATAAAGAAAGAGATCAGTACATCTTGAAATATTCTTTAGTATCTAAGAGGGCAAGGTGAAGGAGGAGAAACTGAAATTATTTGATTTGTTCAGACTAGAGAAGACTGAAGGGAAGGAGGACTCATAATGGCCTACAGCTTCTTCAAGAGGGGAGTGGAGGAGCAAGTTCCTCCTCTCTAGTGACAGCAACAGGACATGAGGGAACAGCATGGAGCTTCATCAGGGGTGGTTCAGGTGGGGATTAGGAATAAACTCTTCACCAGAAGATGGTTAGGCACTGGTACAGGCCGCCTACAACAGTGGTTGTAATAATAAACCTGTCAGTGTTTAAGAAGCATCTGGACCTTACCTTCAGAAATATGGCTTGAATTTTGAGTAGTCCCATATGAAACCATGAGTTGGGCTCAGTGATTCCTGTGGGTCCTTTCCAGCTCAAGGCACTCTATGATGCTACATAGGTTTAGCCAAAATGATGACAGACTTCCAAGATTATCAGGTTTTACTGGAGGAGCTGCTGGAAGCTATATGGGAAGCCATTGCTTCATGGTATCTCCTATCTGTAACTGGACACCAGAACATTTTTTATTATACTATTTCTATTTCTGACTTTCTTCACATCATTACTATAGCATAAAACACAACTGTTATAGATAACAAAAGTCCAATATGCAGAATTTAGATTGTTTTCGGAGGTATTTTAGTTACCATTCACACTTTAGCCGTCCTATTAAGATTCAGAATCTCTTTCAATGCACCTAAAAGACCACTGATAGGTAAGTCATACATGTCCTAAATTTCGCAAAAAGAAATGGAAAGAATGAAAATGCATGATATACTGGAATTTTCTTGAGATACAAAACTGATCTTTCAATTTAGTACTGTATGCACAATTTTAAAACATTATATAGGGTTCTTATTATTTTCTGTTACGGCTACAGAAAGTTGCTTTTGTGCTAATCTTATTGTAGTTAATTGCTTTCAAATAGGAATTCCAGAAATAAGAGAGATGGAGCAGTTTGACATTGTTTAACACAACAACTTATAAGACAACACTAGTAAGATAGCATTACATCATTCTAACTCCCTTTTCAATCCAAAACAAAAAGGAGAGTGGTAGAGGTAAAAAGGGAGAATGTAAGAATCCCCATCTAGAACGTATTTGTACATTATTCTCAGGAAGTTAAAAATGTAGGTCCTGACGGATAGTAGGGAAGGAAAAATTTGTGTTAAACCCCTGCTGAGGCATACCTTAAATCCTGTGCACTGACTGAATTTCTGTCAAGGCAATCAACGTGTATAACATTTTGTCACTAATCTCCTCATTGGAATTTGTGTTGAAAACCGTGCTTCCTACACATATTTTTCTCTCAATAAAAAGGAAAAAAGGCAAAATCAGTAAAATTATTGTTAAAATAAAATAACCTAAGAGAATATAATTATTAGATATCATCAGATGTAATTGTTTTATTGAGTAAAAATGCTATGCTGTCATATGACCAGGAACATATATGATATTCTGGCTTCTAACCTTTTTGTTTATCATAGGCGTTGCAGATCTGCACACCCATACTATAAAATACTTTACTAAATAGCCATAGTGTAAGTAAAACAACAAACAAAACAGTACGATTCTGTGTTTACCTCAATAGCATCAGTAACATACTTACTTCTTTATCAAACACTATTTCAGAAGTTCTAAGAAATAGCTAGAATAATTCTAACAAAATTTCTACTAATTATCATTTTCCTTCCAAATATATATAAAGTGCAACATGTATTTAACAGTTTGTTAAAGAAACAAACAAAAGAAAAAAACAACAAACAACTAACAGTTCATATTATCTAAGTATTAAGAGAAAAATCAGTCAACAGATACACTTATTTTCTTTTGCTTAATCTTTATTATAATACATAAAATTTGCATATATCCTAAAAGATGAGGTAGGAAATATTTTGACAGATTCTTAGATTTTTAAGTAACTCTTTGTCTTAAAAACTCAATTTGTAAGAGTTTCAAATTTTTGGAAATGCAATAAATTCATTTTCTCTGAGTATAGTTTAGATTTTATATTCTAAGCTAGTACAGAGTATTCCATGCTTAGAGATTATATTTCTTGAACTTCCTTTTATTTCAGAGGTCACATGTAGGTGAATTAAATTTTATAGCTAATGTACATAACACAGATTGCTTAATTTAATGAGATTTCTGACTTTCATAGTACTAGATAATCACTACTGACCTAACTATGATTATGAGCTACACTATAGTTACCTTAACTCTACTGATAATTTAAAGAGACATTTGTTTAGGGATGTTACAATTTCATTATATTAAAAGTATTCTGCACTACTTTTTATATTTATATATTAATGTTAAAATATATGTTGTGTGTATGCCATATAATTAAGACACATTGCAATAGACATTTACAGTACTGTGGTTGGTGTCTACTACATCCCTTGAATGAGTATGTTCATTAAGACTTCTGTGTTCAGTGGCAGGAGGCATCACACCTGCAGGTTCTGATCCTGCTAGGTGACTTCCACCATCAGCTGAAAAGTGAAAAAGTGGCACAACACATTGTAAGAGGTCTGGGAGATTGCTGGAGATACTGATGTTATTGAGGATAACTTCCTAGTATAGGTGAGGCTGAAAAAATTAGATTTGTGAAATGTAAAGAGAAAAAATATTCCAGTTAGACATTATAGTAGTTGGCCAGTATTTAAAGGAGGTGTACTGGAAAGATGGGGAGAGACTGTTCAGAGAGTGTAGTGACAGGATAAGGTGTAAAGTTTTTAACATAAAAGAGAGTAGGTTTAATTAGATATTAGAAAGAAATTCTTTACGCAGATGGTGGTAAGGCACTGGAACAGGCTGTAGAAAAGTTGCCCCATCCCTGGAAATATTTGAGGTGATGCTGAATGGGATTTTGAATACTCTGATCTATAGGAAAGTATCTTTGCCCATGTCAGAGGGATTAGACCTAGATGATCTTTAAGTTATCTTCCAAATCAAATTACTTTATGATTCTGAGACTCCACTGGAATTGTGACTGATTTGACTAACCACTTTCACTTAATTTACTAGCAAGGAAAGGTAATAATTCCTGGTTATTACTATCCTAATTACAGTGAAAACAGTGGGACAATTTGCAGTAGTGCTTATGGTCATCAGAGAAGAATGTTAAGAAATACACAGCAACATTTTCTGCTATTTGCTTACTAGTAGTGAAATTTGGAACATAGAGAGTACATTTGAGTTTACAAGGCTAAAGTGTTGAAAGATGCTTTCACAGCGAAACAAACTGAACTTACTGCTTAAACCTACCTTAGTAAAAAAGTACCACTGTTCACAAACAATTATTCTTGCATTCAAATATCACTGCATTTCTTTCTGTGTTCAACTTTGGTACTGAATTATAGGTTATCTGAATTATAGTTTAATTGCTACTATTCCTAAAAACTAAGTAGAGATGAGTAGAACTTGTGCTTAGTTCTGTTCCTTCTGAAGTCAGCCAATGTAGAATAAGAATGCTAAGGAAATTCAAATGGCTCATACCACAAACTAATGGAAACTGAATTATTTCTGTTTGCAATTTAAGTGCATCTTTATGTTACAGGCAATGACAATTATCCATGTACATGCAGTGGAGGGTTCTCTAACTACACATATGTATGTCTGCTCCAGCTACACTGTTTAAAAAAAAAATAAAATTTATCCCCTCCCTCATTACAGTGATTCTAGTGTTTTTGTTAGACTTGTTTATTTTGTCCAATGAAATAAGTCGACTGCAGTTTCACAACACTGTTTCTATTAAGTCTCTTTCTAAATGCTGAGCACATAAAAGTTATGCCAGTATTACAGTTCAAAGTACATAGTGATTTAAACTTAGTGCTAAACATGGATAGATTTTATAAGTGCTTTTTTAACTGCAGAAAAATATACCATTTACGATGGAGCATTTTAAAGATAGTATCAGGCAGTTCTAAAGTCTACCTAGCTTACTAAGTTGTAATCTGTGATCCAACTAAACGTCACAGAGAATTATGTTTATTTCCATGCCCATTGATACTACAACTGGTATCAGAAAGAGTGTCTGAATCACATCTAACTCTTTATTTCACTACTATTTTCACTCTAACCTAAAAAAAATAAAAAAGTAAAAAAAAAAAAAAAAAAAAAAAATTTAAATTAAAAAAAATCCCCTGACGGAAGTGATGCAACATTACGTTGTAGGATGTGATGGATCAATTATTAAGGCACTTTTTTTCCCTTCTACATTTAAATAAGTACATGCTTACCAATAATGTAGAAAATAATGCCCAGTGTGGTACTTTACAGCTCTCATAAGACTAATGGCAATGCAAGAGAAAAAGATTCTACAATGATACCACACAGAATCACAGCATGGTTTAGGTGAAAAGGGAACTCTGTCGGTAACTTAATACAGTCCTTGCTTAGGCAGGGACACCCAAAGCATACTGTCATGTCCAGATGGCTTTTGAAGTTCTCCAAGGATGCAGACTCCACAACCTCTCAACCTCCCCAGTTAATCTGTTCCAATGCTACATCATTCACATAGTAAAGGAGTGCTTCTTGATGTTTAGACAGAATGTCCTACATTCCAGTTTGTGCCCACTAATTTTCTGGCAGTGGGAATCCCTGAAAAGAGTGTGGTTCTATCTTCACTGCAGCCACCCTTAAGGTAAATGTACTTTATTTTTTAAATGTAAGATCCCCCTGAACATCCTCTTCTCTAAGCTGAACAGTCCTTTCAGCTTCTCCTAATAGGAGAGGTGCTCCAAGTCCCTTGATCACCTTGATGGCCCTCCACTGCAATCTTTCCAGTGTGCCCACATCTAACTTGTACTTCACAGCCTGGAAATGGACACTGTACTCCAAGTGGAGTCTCACCATTACTGGGTAGAGGAGAAGGATCACCCTTCATAGTATCATAGTACCATAGTCTTGTGCGGGTTGGAAGGGACCTTAGAGATCATCGAGTCCAACCCCCAGGATTCAAGCCCCTGTGTAGCAGAATGGCACTTCTACCACTTGCGCCACAGGGGGGATTCGAACTGGGGCTCCAGTGTTGCAAAGTGGCATTCCTACCACTGCGCCACCAGGGCACAATTTCATTAATTTATTAATTGCTGATGATATTTTGTCTAAAGAAGTAAAAGTACAATTAACCTTCTTAGTGACAAAGGACCATTGCTGACTCAAATTCATCGGAGTGTTTACCGGGACTCCTAGGTACATTTCTGAAGAGGTACTTTCCAGGTGGATGGCCCTCAGCATGTTCTGCTGCCTTCTACACACAGGTCTCCAGTTCTTCTGGCTGAGCTTGATGGCAGTGCTGTCAGTTCACATCCCCAAGCCGGACTGTCTGGCTGTGTGATCCTGACTTATATAAATATCCTTATTTATATCTTAGATATATTACTGATAAAATTCAAAAGACCATTGTGATCTTCTACAACAAAAACAAGAATATCAATGCAAAAATTACTATTTTGGGGAGATTGAATCAGAACATAAAAATTGTAAAACAAAAACAAAAATTAAATAAGAAAAAGAATGGAAGGGAGGAAGGGAGGGAGGAAGGGAGGGAGGGAGGGAGGGAGGGAGGAAGGAAGGAAGGAAGGAAGGAAGGAAGGAAGGAAGGAAGGAAGGAAGGAAGGAAGGAAGGAAGGAAGGAAGGAAGGAAGGAAGGAAGGAAGGAAGGAAGGAAGGAAGGAAGGAAGGAAGGAAGGAAGGAAGGAAGGAAGGAAGGAAGGAAGGAAGGAAGGAAGGAAGGAAGGAAGGAAGGAAGGAAGGAAGGAAGGAAGGAAGGAAGGAAGGAAGGAAGGAAGGAAGGAAGGAAGGAAGGAAGGAAGGAAGGATCACTCCAGAACATTTGATATCCCATTGGTTAAGAAAGTAGCATAGATAAAACAGTTCCAAATCTGGTTTTAATTCAGGAAAAAAAAAAAAAAAAGAAAAGAAAAAAACCAAAAAAAAAGAAAGAAACAAAACAAAACAAAACAAAAGCAAAAACAAACAAAAAAAACAACAAAAAAAAAACCACATCAGTAAGTTATCACATAAAGAAAACAGCATTACTAGTATTTCAAATAATTATTCTTACTTTTTTTTTTTTCCCTCCCTTATTTTCAATAGACTTGAAAAATTCCTTATGACATAATTGAACTTGCATTTTAATCATTCAGTTAGTAAGTTAGAATTCAAGAATTTGGGGATTAACTCTTTTTCTTAACCCATAACCTCATGTATGCATCTGGCTTCTCCCTAAAAAAAAAAAAAAAATGCAACTGGGAAATTATAGTCTTTCATCTTTAATTCATTGTTCCTTAATTTTTTTCTAAATGACCTGACTACCTTCATTTTGAACTTATTGGCTATTGCTCTTGTCTGTTTATCACTTAGGGTGGTGTTGCAATTTTTTTTTTTTTTTTTAACTATGCCTTTTTACTACAAATGATCCTCAACTTTACAGATAAAGACTACTCTCTTGATTGATTTGTCCCTTTGCACCTTACATGCTTTCTAAACTTGAATCACAGAGGTAAGGACCATAGGTGTGGCTAAATCTACTCCTAGCCCTAGACTTAGCTCACAGTCTATTTCTAAGGGATTTTATTATAAATATAAGACATTATTCTTGTGAAGGTAAGGAAACCTACAACCAGTTTGGTATGATCTTAGCCAGGGTAGCAAATCCTAAAACAAACAATGAGACACTTACAGAGGATCCGTATCAGCAAGGCATCTTTAAGTCAAGGTGCATGGGTATCTCTGTGCAGGTGTAAACTTGATAGGCATCCCTACTCAAGGAGGTATAAAAATATTTGTTTTCCTGTAGTTGGTGATGTAGAGATGAAAACTGTAGGGAGACCTTACACTTTGAGTTATCTGTGAATTCCCACTGTTTAAAATGGAAGACATATTCTGATAATAATTAACCATTTGGAAGTGTGGTGGTTTATATTCTCAGGTGGTGGAAGACATTCCCTATAGGGCAGGCCAAATATATGCAAGGCATGTAACAGTGACTTCGGTAATCTCACATGACACCGTGACATGAGTTATTATATACAGAAAAATGCCCTATCTTTTCACACTCAGATGGAAAATGAAAAAGAATTTTACAGCCTAAATGCACCATCTTCCTTAGTATTTATCCCAGTTCAGAATATGGCCACTTACTTTTATGTTAAAATTCTGCCTACAAAGATCTAAAGCTTGCAGTTCCTGAGTTGAATAGAAAATGTTCTATCAGCTATATAAACTTGCGATGAAAGAAATGTGTGAAACAAGCAATAGACTAGAAAACATAGAAGCTGCCTGGGAGAAGAAAGATATCAAAATACAAATAGATATTATTTTTAAACAGATCACCTTCTGATGGGCACTAGAGGAAATTACAGGCAATGGATTTATGTGCATACACCTAATAATTTCCAAGTTCATAGCACTCCTTTGAAGTGTAAGAAGGAAATTAAATAGCTATCTCTTATCACTGAAATCTGAGCTATATTCAAATACTGGACACACCATTAAATTGTACAGAAAAGTTGGAAAACAGTCATGTTCTGTAAATAAATAAATAAATAAATAAACAAAACAAAACACCAGAGACCTAAGGAAGTTATGAGCACTAAGACGAGGGCAGGAAAGCAATCTGTCAAGGGAGTATAAACTAGATAAGTAAGAGTAATGGTTTTCAGTGGAAGAAGGTGGGTCATCCTGTTCTATCAGAGCATATATTTAAATAGAATACTCACTGAACTGAAGCAACTGAACCTATGTGGGTGAAATCTGGGCTTCTTAAACTACACTGACTTTATTAGTGGCGGTATTGTAACAGCAGTTTCAATTAAAAACAACTGTTGTATGTAACGTGAAAAAGAACAAAATTTAAACCAATAATATATGAATTCTGTTTCTTAAAGAGGCAGTTGTGATCATTATACAAAACTAAGATATAAATGCTTAATTGCAATCTTTCACTTTCGTGAAAGAAAATAATATCTTAGAGGACACACCTGGATAACAAAGCAAATAAAAGTAACATGGAACTGATGTCTGAATCTTCCTGTTTTCTTTTGCAAGCAGGGAATAAGATTCAAGGCAGATATAATAAACATCCAATACTTATCAGTACCTTTGAAACACAGAATATTAAAAAAAATAATAATAAAAAAATAAAAAAAAACATTTTATTTATTTATTTATTTAGATTGGAGAACACCTGCTGTCCATTTTGTACTTAATGGTTTGGGAATTGTGGGTAAATTACCAACATACTCAAGATAAATAATCTCATTATGACTTTAAAAATATTTTGACATTAATTTAATAGACAAACTGAAGTTTTGGAAGTCAGAAAAATGTCACTGAAAAAAATACTCATTGATATTTTGACTGGGTCAAAACAAGTTTTGGATAAAATTTGAAGCTGGACCCAAATGACCTATAAAGGCATTTTGGAAAGCACTATAGTACCTTTTGTACAATCAAATCTGCAAACAAACTGTGTTATAAAACTTTTATAAAAGATTCATTTGAAATGCTGTAGGAGCAATTGCTGGCTCTAGGGAAGTAACTTTAAAGGAAAGTTAAAAGCACTAATCTGTTTCTTTTTATTCTACATACAAAGCAATGCATTACTGAAGTTACTCCATGTGGAATACAAAGCAATCTTTTTAATGGAAAAGTTAGAGCAAGATTTTACTATCCAATAAAGATTATAAACTCTCCCTTCTTGCTCATTCTATGTACTGTACAGAAGTGAAAAAGAATGAATTTTCACCTACTTCAAAAAATAAAAAGAAAAAAAAGAAAAATCCAGAATTCAAAAGTTATATTCACTCACAACTTACTTATTTACTGCCTGTAGTAAAATAAAAACAGCATCCTGTCTTGCATCTAAAACAGTGTTACTAGCAGGAACAGGGTGGTAATTGTCCCCCTGTACTCAGCATTGGTGCGGCCGCACCTCGAGTACTGTGTTCAGTTTTGGGCCCCTCACTGCAAGAAAGGCAGTGGCCCTGGAACGTGTTCAGAGGAGGGCTCCAAAGCTAAAACTTCCTGAAGGGAGGTTGTAGTGAGCTGGGGGTTGGCCTCTTCTCTCATGTAATCAGTGATAGAACTAGAGGGAATGGTTTTAAGCTGCTGCAGGGGAGATTCAGGCTGAACATTAGCAAGTATTACTTCTCAGAAAATGTAGTCAGGCATTGGAATGCACTGCCCAGGGAGGTGGTGGAGTCACCGACCGTGGGAGTGTTCAAGGAACATTTGGATGTTGTGTTGATGAATATGATTTAGCTGGGAAGTATTGGTAATGGTTGGACTAGATGATCTTTTTGGTCTTTTCCAACCTTGATAATTCTGTGATTCTGTGATTCTGTGAAAAAATCATATCTAACTGATATTTTCTTCTGGTCTTTGAGTAACAGTCCATGTACCAAACCTCCCTAACTGTTTTTCATGTTTGGTATTGGGTCTCTGAAACATATGATCATGGACTACACAGTGTGGTAGGGGAGCTGATAAAAGACAGTACCAGAAGATGAACTATCCATTGCTCGGGTTGGAAAACACCTTTAAGATCATCAACTCCAACCACAACCTAACCGTACTACCTTAACTTGAACAACCCACTGCTAAATCGTGTCCCTGAGCACTACATCCAAATGGTTTTTAAACATATTCAGAGAATGGTAACTCAACCACCTCCCCAGGGAGCCTAGCCAGTCATTGTTTCAGATGGGACAGATTCAGTTTTCTTCATAGAATCTTATATGGTTCTGTGTTTGGGACTTCTTTTAAAAATGAAAAATGTGGTATTTTCAGTTGTTACAAACAGTGCTTACACAAAGCCAAGGTCTTTACTACTTCTTGCACTGCCCTGACAGGAAGGAGGCTGGGTGGGAGGGGACAGATCCAACACATCTGATCACATCTGAACAGAAGGATATTCCACACTCTATGATATCAAGATCAGAAATAAAAACTCAGGTAAAGAAGGAGGAATGAGAAGCATGTTTGGATGACAGAGTTCCCATTAAAGCATTATGCATGAGAAGCCCTGATGTCCTAGGTGTGGCTGTATATCTGCTTGTCAATGGGAACTAACAAATGAAATCCTTGTTTTGTTTTGCTTGCATGTACAGTTTTTGCTTTACTGATTATGATATCTTCATCCCAACCCATGAATTATCACACTTTTACCTTTCCAATTTTCTCATCGGTCACCCCTGGTGAGAAGAATGAGTGAACTGTTGTGTGGAGCTGATCAGTCTACTGGAGTTAAACTGTAGCACTGCATTGTTGAAATCAGATGTGTTTGTATTAACAAGGCAAAAAAGATGAATTTTATATGTGACTAATTTCACATATATGAACATTTATCACCATTTGCAAAGCACATGTTTCTGTTTTTCCAGCTCTACAGGAGGTATTCCTTTTGAATTGTCTTACTGAAACTGAAAAAATAAAATAAAAAGCATAGGTTAGAATGCAGACTTCACAGGACAGTTATTCAAATTACAGTAGATATTATTCAAAGACATCTTAGAGGTGAACTTGTCAGTGATTATGATCTTTATCTGGAGATCCAGAGTACACACAAATAAGTTCTACATCCATATTTCCAGGGGAACATATTTCTCATTCTCAATCTTTCTGGACTACAAATGATTTCCAGTGGACCCTAATCTACTAAAATGTAGCCTTTGTCTTTAATCAGAACCAACCTGTAGAACAGGATTCAACTCTGGATAGGATTTCAAAGGAATTCCACATAAATTAACTTCAGAAGGTGTTCCTAGAGAAAAATGTCAGGAAGAGGTGCCCAGCCATATTATCGACCAGTCAGAAGAAAATAGACACTGATGAAGGACAAATGAACATCCAGTGGCTTTATAGATAACTACATCTATCTTAACATTTGTAAGAGGCAATGCTTTTTACATTAGTGTCTCAGAGTTTGCTGAAATGGACAAAGTTCAGGCAAGTCCTGGCCAAGGTTCCAGAACTCCCTTTGTCTGAGACACAGAAGGACAAGCTCAGGCAAGCCTTAGCCAAGGTTCTGGAACTCCCATTGTCCGAGACACACAGGAACCAAGGTTTGAGAAATCCCTTTGTTTAAGAGATGGACAAGTCTGGGAGCTACGAAAGGGAGATAAGATGCAGATTAATGGCCCTAAAGTGGTCTTTTTGTGTGGGCCTATCTCAAGGAAGATGGACATCTCCGAGGAATTCACGACTCTGACCCGAGCCTTCCAGAAATGTCACGAAGGCTGTGAAGTATTAGGATAAAATGGGCATGGACAAACCACGGAATTAGGTATCTGACCTCAGATTCCTCCACCGTCGTCCTACTGCTGCCAACTGTCTCTTCTGGGCTTGCTGCTCGAGACTCTGCTCCGTGAGACCTTGCTGCTCGAGACTCTGCTTCTTGAGACCTCGCTACTCTGTGAGACCTCACTGTTCTCTCTACCGCCTGCTCTGTGCTGCACCAGTCTGCTGCTTGTGGCCTGCCACTTTGCTGCTGCTCTCCCCTACTCTTATTTTGCTCTGGACCAACGTAACAACGTGCTACGGGACGCTGCTGCATCCAGGAGGTGACTATCCCCACTTTTACGCAATTCTTGCTCTTTTCTACCTTTTCTATCACCCACTTTCCCATCTCTATCACCCTAATTTTGATATTCGCCGCTCTCCCTTCCCCATCCCCTCAGTTGTCTATTATTTCTAATAAACTGGTCAGATCAAAATTTGAATGTTTTTCTTCTTAATCTCATGCCGGGCATAACATATCAAAAGAACCTTGACTCCCTCCTAATTGGAGAGAGACAACATTCTGTCAAAGTAATTCCCAGCTACAGATAACTGCCTTTTCAGACATATCTGTAACTTCCTATTTAAATTAAATAAGTGAGAACTCATTTCACTGATCACATAAAAATTAGATCTCAAATAAATATATTTTATTAAATTTCCATGACTGCATTATCCAGAACAAAATAGCCAAAGTCACAACTGTCTTATCCAAAGAACATGGAGGTAATATTTGTGTTAGTGTTTCTAGTATGGACAATTATATGAAATTTTCTTTCCCCCTCAAAATCTCTTCAAAGTAATTTCTAAGAACCACATCTTTCCTCTTCATTGAAGAACACATGCTGCAGCTATCTTACATTGTGTTTGATAAGACTATCAGGACAATTACAGAAGACCTATTTTTCTTCAGCTTCTGGGGAAAAACAAACAAACAAACAAAAAATGTTTGCTGCTGACCTCTAGCTTTTGGGTTCTTTTAAGATGTTGAAGTATCTCCTCTCCTCCCTGTATTAGGTTGCATGTAAATGACAGCTGGACAGACTTTTTTGCAGTTTGTCAACAGTACCACTACTTAATTCATTGGCTTTTATGTCTCATATCTCCCAAGTGGAAAAACATACAAACAAACAACAACAAAACAACAACAACACTGTTTATATATGGGATAGCATGTTTTCCTTCTGTCAGCTAAATATCAAGCAAGTATAATCCTAGATAGTTTCTAAACATAGCTTTTATTTTCAAGTATTAGCATGCCAATTTCAGCACTTCTCCATATTTTCTCTGGAAGGAAACTTAAAATACTGTGAAAATGTGTGACCACTGGCACTTGTCAAATTTAGCACATAAATTCCCTAATGCTTCTTTTAAGGCTTCAGCTTATTAATGAACGACAAAGAAGATCTGCAGTTAGATGCAACAATAGAGTTCTAATCTTAACTATTAATATTCATCAGTAGTAAACAAAGCTGCATTATATCGCAACATGACATTGCAATGTGATACTTTGTTGTTTGATCACAAGATACACTACAGACAATTTTTACTTTCTGTAAGGTACCAAAACTCAACCCATTGTTTATAAATTTCTCTTGATCTGTGTAACATCCTTTTCTGACTTTCCTTGATTTGCATTATTCCAGCCTTGAAGCCAGCATCAGGTACACTTTCTGAATGGAGACTTTCAGAACAAAGTGACTAGCCCTTGATCAATTCCATATACTTACTTTATCACATTTTCAGCATTTTTGGATAATAACTCAATTATATCCTTTCATAAGTGCCCCCACTATCCCACTCACAGATTTTCTGGTTTATAAGCTTTACTTAAGGAATAAAATAAAAATGAAAGATTAGATGAAAATTTCATAGAAAAATCATTTTTAATAATAGTCCAAATGCAATAAGCACAGTATGAAATAAGGATATTCAGATGCCATTCTCTGCCTTGGCTTCAAAATCTTTTGTCAGCATTCTTTCTGATTTTCATATGTCCTTTTCTTGAACTCATCAGTTTCTATCTTCTTTTTTACTGCAGAGAAAGCTGCTCTAAGCAGTTCTGCTGCTTTTTCAGCATCTGTTCCATTTCTTTATTTGCCTTTCTTAGTGAGCCACAAAAACAGCATCTCTAAGTTGTTCTACTTATGAAGAGATTTCTTGACCTATCAAATTTGACTAACCTGGCTAGTAACAAGATTTTAGTCTCTATTGTTTCCTCATTTTGAAAAGAAGGTCACTAGCATTTAATGACCCTCTTCTTTTACACTTTGACTTGTGATGCAGTTTCATTCACTGCTATTTGGACGCTGCTTCTATAGAGGTAGGTACCATGAGCCCTTCCACTGGCCTTTTATTCGGTTCCTATTCTGTTGAATTAGCACACATAGTTACCTTGTCAGTGAACTCAAAGATAGATCCAGCTGGTGAAGAAAAAAACATACCAATTCTTCACATCAGAGCAGAAAAGAAAAAATGAATTATGCCATTCAAGAGACTGCCCAAATGCTGTCAGTGCAAAACAATAGAAGTCCAAAGGGGAACTCAGAGGAAAGAAATATTTGTTTTTAATGATAATGCAGGCTTATATTTATGTGTCCAGTTATAGCTTAAGCATCCTGGATTTCAGGTTATATGGAAACTACTAAAAGAAAAAAATGTCAGCAGAGAGTGTTCTACAAGCAAATGATCATCAGGAACAAAAGTACGAGTATTGAATTTGTTTTGTGCCAATGCCTCTATTTTTGTTTTCTAAAAGATAAGGAAAACATCCATTGAGATTTTGTTTCGTGTTGTGATTCTCTGGGTTTCTCCAGTGCTGCCAGAAAAATGATAGACAGATCAAGACTTATTATTTTTTTAAATGGAAGACTTACAGATGACAACATACTATGAAAAGAATCATTTGGTGTGTGGTTTAGCCTTTGAGACCACTGCAAATGATCATAGAGTAGTAAACTGAATATTCACTAACATTAAATCATTTGATTGCAAAAGAAAATTAAAGAAAGTAATAGTTCATCAAAATTGAAGGAAATGGACAAGAACATGGAATACACTATTAAATCAGTGGCGAAATATAATTGGCAAATTTTTGCTGTTAAGCAAAACAGGAAAAAAAAAAAAGAAAAAGAAAAAACAAAAACAAGACCTATATAATTTGTCACCAACATAAATAAATAGGAGTTGGAAGGAACAAATTGTATTTGAGATACAAACTGTGTACTTTTTTGAAGTAAATATATACCAAAGACGTGAAAAGAACACTTAAAGAAGTTGCAAAGCTGTGACATTTTGAAATATACACTTTTGCTCACAGAGATGAAATAGGTATGGGTTTTTGGCATTAGAATAATATATAATATCAGTCAGCCTCTTTACGTGATGAGAAACTCTCCTTTGAATAGTTAAGAACTTTCACAGTATGGTTTCCAATAACTCTGTGAGACTAAGTGGTAAGAACTAAATTTTTGACATGACTTTGAAGTATTCCATCTCATGGAGACAGAAAATCAAAAGCTCAAGTTGTAAATATGTGTATGAATGTCACATGTATAGCTTTTACATTTTTGACTTATGGTAAGAGCCATATTGACTTATTCTCACATGTCAGATGATTTAGGAGTCTAGAAGTTTGAATACTTTGGATAAAAATAATTTAGAAATAAATGCATTAAATAAAATAAGAAGAATAAAAAGTATCACTTTTTCAAGTTCAAAAACAAACAAAAATTTTTTTACAACTAAAAAGCAGTCCATACTAAAACAAAACAAAACAAAACAAAACAAAACAAAACAAAACAAAACAAAACAAAACAAAAAATTCCTTCCAAAAATGGCTTCTAGATAATTTTAGTAATTAACACTGAAGTCATTACAGTTAGAAAAATGCCTTTGAATAATCAGAGTATGACAATATCTCTGTAATTTAAGTGATAGTGAGAAATGGAAATTAACGTCTTATTCCCCATAATAGCAGTTTATTCATCATTATAGTATTTTTAGAGAGACAAATAATAAAATGTGTGTCTATATATAATTTCTTTTATCTTTCTCTACTACTATTGCAGTTGTTTTTTTCTCCTTGAGTCCACTCATCAGCTTTCAGCACCAAACCTTACTGTGTCTGTAGCACTAAGATCTACTAACATGAGATAATACAAGGACACAGAATCACTGAGGCTAACAGAAATTGGCAAACAATGTATCATCTATTCAAGCAGAAAATACTTCCACATAACAGCCTTAATATAAAATACAACCATTGTTTTTTAAATTTGTTATGCATTATGTTCAAGATGGAGAGTAAAACTATTATCAGTATGTAACACTAGAACAAGATTATTCTTATTTAAAGAGGATAAATGGCCAGTTACTCTGCTTTTGTATTTCTGGTTACTGGCAAAAATAAAGAAGAGGTTTTATGAAATGAACTACAATTCTCTCACAAATGCCTGCCAGTTCTTCTGCAATTCCTGTCATGATTGTTAACTAATCTCTACTTCACCATTCAGTGTAGGCACAGCTGCAATCTGAAGAGGATAGCAGGAACTGGGGAAAAATGGGCATGCTGCCACATGGCCTCAACTTTATTATGTGAAGGGAAAACATTAATCACCATCTAGTTCTAATGATAAGGTGAAAAAATGCATTTTGCTTCTTCACTTTGACCTTGGATAAGTTCCTTAGTGTCTTTTTTACTCCATTCTAATGCCATTAGAAGAGTCATAGTAGCAGCTGCAGTCTATCTTTCTGCTACTGTGAAATTTACTTAATACAAGGGAAGCACAAATTTACTATTTACTTATCAGCACATATATGCCATCACCATGGTGTAAGTGATCTGTTCAATACTGAAGTTCAGTTTGAAGCTTACCAGTACTCTGCACATGCTAAAAAAAACAGCTGAGCTAAAGTACTGGAAAGTTATGATGTGTAACGCCCTTGCCACATTAGAAGGCTGTTGTGATCAATACAGACTGAAAGTTGCTTGTAGTGCAAATGTAGCTGAGGTCTAATATTTATTCTATATATATTTATTGATATGTGCCTGAAATGAAAAACACTAGAGAAGTTCCAGGTATTACATCAAATACTGAGTATCTGAATGTTAGCAATTCAAATCTGAAAAATAACTCCTGCAAAAATATTGAGTGTTTTTTATTGTTGTTCTTTTCCATAAATTCCAAAGGCCAGCTCCTCGCCTGATACAAATCTTGTTTATTTTATTTAAATTTTATGATTTTATGCTCTCCAGAGGTTATGTGTTAGATGCACGAGCATAAGGAAACTCTTTGAAATACTTCTCTTAGGATTTTTAAAGCATAATTGGGGAGATTTAGGTGAAGTTTGAATCCTCTCTTTGAAGGTTTCCATAGTCACTGTTGTACAATCATTGTATAAGGTTATAAAAACGATCTTTCCTTTTCTCATGGTGTAAAGTAGGGCTTCTGCAATAGTATTGAGAACAAATATTTCCTTTGTGTAAAATTAGAAAAGGGCTGACTGTCTCGCTCCAATTTATAGGAGAGAGACAAGGTTCTTTGATATGTGTATACCAGGCGTGAGATTAAGAAGCAACGGTTCAAATGTTGGTCCAACTAGTTTATTAAAGTCCTAGCCATTTTTAGGGAGATGGGGAAGGGAAGGTAGGCGATAGGAAAGGTAGGAAATATAAGCAAGGAGTCTCTGCAGAGAGCAAAAGAGATAGTCACCACCGTGGGTCCAGCAAGGTACATAGTAGGTCCGTTGATCTCAGGAACTCGTCTGATCACCACGGAGGATGGGAGAAAGCCAGGGAGCTCCGCAGCAAGCCAGCCTCGGGGGTTCTTCAGACGAGGTTTTCCCTTCAGGGAATTCTCCATCAAAGGTGTCTTCTGGAGTTTGTCTCCAAAGTCCCCAGTTTAGTGAGGGCCTTTTATCCTCCATATCTGTGGGGTTGTTTTTCTGAAATTTGAGGATTACAGCTCAGCATTTTTGGGAACGTATCTTGAGCAAACACTGAACTTCCAAACAAACAGGCAAACACTCTTTGAAAAATGGTTGAAAACCAGCTTTTGTGACATTCGTGGCCCACAGATAAGCCAGCAAGGAGGGGTGCCTCTGTTGCCAGACCCAAGCATTATCGCCTTCTGCAGTGGTCAGCTCCTTTGAGCAGCACCTCTGAAGAAGACTGCTTGTCCTGCTTCTGCTTATCTTTGCAATCATAAGCAGAGGTACTGTGGCACAGTAACACCCACCATTCACTCTCCTAGATAGTCTCCAATCAGAGTCTTATCATCAGAAAGGCCTCACGAAGCAAGCTTTGAGACAACAAAAGAAAAACAGTTCTGTCCTTTACACTGACATTCTCAAGATCAAATAACACTTAACATACCTTTCCATCTCAGAGATCACAGAATCACAGAATCACAGAATTGTAGGGGTTGGAAGGGACCTCTAGAGATCATCGAGTCCAACCCCCCTGCCAAAGCAGGCTCCCTACACCATGTCACACAGGAAGGCGTCCAGGCGGGTCTTAAATATCTCCAGAGAAGGAGACTCCACCACCTCCCTGGGCAGCCTGTTCCAGTGCTCCGTCACCCTCACTGTAAAGAAGTTCTTCCGCACATTTGTGCGGAACTTCCTATGCTGTACTTGTATGAGATACTCTTCATAAGGATTATAATCATACAAGAATTGTTCTTTTGGTAGCTAAAACCTTTTAGACATAAGTCATGTATGGTAGGTCCGTGAAATAACATCCTTAAATGTCTTTAAATAATCTTTATTTTTTTTTAAAGAAATTCTATGGTTCTATTTTGATATCTATTTCGGGAAGGGTGGGGAGGAGGTGGGGGGGGAGGGGCACGGTAGGGGGGCAGGGGGAGAAGGGAGGGAAGTTTAATATAATGCAGTCTAATGTTTTAAAATTGGATCTTTTAACAGCACTAACAGTATGTCTTTATAACTGTCCTTATACAGGTGGAAATACTGTTATAGAACTTCAGTTATTCTTCTTTTCTTTTCTGTATTTTTCAGATTATTCACACTTCTTATTTAAAATTTCTCTTAATTCTACAGTTTAAACATAATTTATATTTTTCTCCCACAAGAAAGTAGTTGACGGAAGTTCACTACTATCTCTCCATGCAATTAGGTGAAGTAAAATTGAACACTCAGAGCTGATTTTACATACTTTTACTCTTTTGTTGTTGCTGTTATTGGAAGAGCATAGTCTCACTTTGCACAAAACATTCTGCACAAAATCACCTTGTCTATTTGTCTGTGCACATTATTAATATATTACACAATTTCCCACAAGTGCTGTTGTAATTAGCAGTTTAAATAAATAAATAAATAAATAAACAAATAAATAAAGAAAGTGGTTAATGAGAGATGCATTTATTTAGGAAAATAAAAATGTTATGTATTTTGTGGTTATAATTTGTTTCTGTCCTTTCATATCTGTACATGTACACTTATTATTCAACTACTCTTTATATCAACTCTGTATCTTTGAACCCACATTAAATACCGTATAGTACAAGGCTTCATATTTTGCTTACGCATCTGACCTTTAGAGTAACTAAATGGTTAAACACATTCAGTTACTGATGTCTCCAAATGTAAGAATATGTGATACAGTATAATAATTCTGTCAAAATATATTGGTGATATTTTCTTGTTTTCCTTCACACCACAACAAAATATCATACATATTTGTGGAGATCTAGCTGGTGACCTCTTCAAGTTAATAATAATTGACATTTTAATAGGATAAACAAATGTTTTATTTGTATAGTGTGGAATATTTTACCAGTGACCAGATGTGAATTTGTTACATTTGGTCTTTATACACTGAAGGTAGAACTCATGTTTGCTAGATGACCTATTATTCTGCTGATTCACTGAACGTTTGTTATAATTTAAAGGTCAAGGGTATCCATTAAACTTATCAACATGTTGCAAGATTCTTTAAATCAAAAATGTTCCTTCACTAATTCTATGGCATGAATGCTAAAAAAAGTAGTGAGAAAAATTAATCCAACAAACTGAATCATAGCCCATGACTCTTGTGACCACAGGCCTTCACAGCATGGCCACAGGTAGATCACAAAGAAAGAGAGTGAGAATGTGAAACCAATTTTCAGTGGAAAAAAAAAAAATAAAAAAAAAATAAATATATATATATATATATTATTTTGAATATTATTAGGAAAAATGATTCAACAGTGGCTTTCCAGAATGTGGGATGGATGTTAAAACAAGTGGGGTTTTCTTTTGGTTTTTTTTGTTTGTTTGTTTGTATTTTTGTTTCTTTTTTTTTTTTTTGCTTATTTTAAGACATAATGGAACAAACTCAGACTTGATTCTATTTTCAGTTCAGTTTTTTGAGGCAGCTTAATGTCAACTGAAGTAATATATATAAACAGTATACTGAACATCTAAGGCAGATAATAGTAAATTCACAGACAGTAATGAATTGGTAAGATATATATTACTGTGAACTCTAGATGGTGGAACAAACCATACAAACACCAAGGTTGTTACCTTTTTGTTTATTGGAACAAACATCTAAAGAAATTAAGGTAAATAATACTGTAGTATGTAGAACAGTCCATAACAGCTATGTAGTTTAGCTCCGTAAAGACAGGCTTTCATGCTGTTATATTAATCTTTTGTGTAATACTGCTCTTTATTGCATTAAATTTCTAAAACAATTTTACTGATTTACTTATTTATTTTGAATGGGAATTTCAGAAAATGTAGGTGGGTTTCTAAGCAGTAGGAAGTGACAAAAATATATTGACAATTTCAAGTCCTCTGGCAGCATTTATTTGTGAGTGACCTTTAAAATCTGTCTTCTGCCTTCAGGCAAACACATGCTATTTACGTTAATCCTCTTAAGTTTCTCTTACAGCTTCAATATGCTGCTGCTTGCCCCAACATCACCTTCTGCCTTTGGACCTCAGTTCTCTTTCACATTTTTCAGACTTCTGATAGCAGCTGTTAATGGAGAAAGCTTTTTCTGTAAAGTAGACTAGGAGTGTGTGAGTGATTTTATAAAACCTGAGGCTGAGCCTATGGAGTACCATTAGAGTGATAGAGGAAGACATCCCAAAATAGTTTTGCAAATGAATTGCTTAGAGGTAGAACACGAACCATAAAGCAGCTAGAAAATCCTATCAAAAGTGTTTAAAAGAATAAATTAAATTTTAGATAGTAGTAGATTTTTTTTTGCTATTATTGTTATTTCTGTGTTATATTTATCAATAAATATTATTTAAATAATATGAAAATAACCTATTCAAAGCTGTAGATTAAATAAGAAATAAAATGAAGTAATTTTTCACTGCCATTACATTTAATTACATTGAGTATGTTTCCCTCTGTTCTGACTGCTTGTACAAGACCTAAAACTAATTAGAATTAATTGGAAATATACTCTCAGATAAAACTGTTAAAAATCTTAGAAGGAATACAGATTTGCTCTTAAAAATATTATTAACAGAGCACTAATGGTAGTCACTTAGTTACAAATTATTAAAGTTGTACTGTTATGTTTCCTTTGGAATAAATATGAAACAACATTCTTGGGGGGGAAAAAAAAAAAAGTATGAGCATACAATTCCTATATGTACTGTAACATGGCTGTTAAACATAAATTTCCAGGTTAATAGTAAAACTGATATTGCAAAATAAATAAATAAATAAATAAATAATTTATCTCTTATGATAGGGTGAGATCCAAAAATTGTAACTTCAGGAAAAGGTTCTTAAGATATTTAATTGGACTCATTGTAAAATTGTAGAATATCCTGAGTTGTAAGGGACACACAAGGATCCTATAGTTCTCTATTTTTCATCCAGTAACTTGGATTTACTGCAATAAATTATCTAATTTTTTCACTCCTTTTTCCACAAAGAAATATGACAATTGCATGACAGCATAAAAGTGATTAAACTTCAACACCAGCACCAGTCATCCCAACTTACATCTATGCAAATAGCACAAAATTTGATATTTCTATCCTTCCCTTAAATCTGCTTTAAATCACTCAAAGAGCTCCAAAATAACCTTGAAGGGACATAAACTGATATAAATTCAGACCAAATTTGGCATTATTAAAACCTAAGTCATACTACTACTGCTATATTTTATCTTTCACATAGCCTGTGTAAAGACTATTAATTACAGCATTCAGAAAAGCTTTTCCACATTAGGCAAATTACATCACCAAAAGATTATTCTTGATTGAGGCAGAGAAGAACTCTTGGCCACTGTAATATGTCTTATCTCATTTTCTATTCTTTCCTTACGAATAGGATGCTCAGGTTTTGTCAGTGGCTTGCAGCCATGTGCTGATGTGTCTAAATCTGAATATTTAAATATCAGCAGAAGTAAAAGAGTGAAGATTTTTGGGACTGGAAATGCAAATGCCTATCTAACAACACAACTAAGATGTTGAAAGCAATAATGATTAACCAGAGCTACCAGGATGCCAGTGTAGACACTGGGGAAGCTATATCTCCATGTCAAGGACACTTGGAAAGAAGATGGTATGGGGTGAAGAAAATAAAATTTTGCAAGAAATAGGAAACATGGAAGTGAGCTTTTTTTCTGGGAGCTGGAAGGGCCCAAAATCAAAATAAAACATGATACTGGAAGGTAAGAGATTACGGGTCACAAAACATGAAAAAAAAGTAAAGTTGCTCATCAAAAGTTATGCCTCTTCTGTTTTAAATTTGCTGTCTTTGAAATTCACCACAACATTTAGTGTACTTTATTTTTTGATACACTTTTTCTCTGATGTAAGGGCCTCCATTTTTTAACTTTGTATTTGTAGACCTTGAAATAACAAACTTAAATCTCTCACATCTCTGTCAAAGCTGGTTGAAATGAAATATAGTTTCAAGGAAAAAAAAAAAAAAAAGAGAAAAAAGAAAAAGAAAAGAAAAGAAGAAAAAAAGTGTATGATCAAATAAACCATGTTTTTGTGTCAAAACTAAACTGAACAACAATAAAAACATGAAAATTCAGAGTTTCTGTCTTTGAAGTAGATGTTCCAGCTGTAAAGATATTTAGGTAAACTCACTTAGTACTTTTTCTAACTTCATAAATCTTAAATTTCCTGCACAGTGACATAGCTTCACTGGGAGCACTGAATTGTGTTCCAAGAGGCATGAATAACTTATAGGCTGACAGTTATGGCACTAAAAAGTAAGTGATAGTTTGTGAAGACTTGGGTTCTGTCAGTGTGCATTAGTCATGCTCTGACAACACCTTTGTGATTGAATCTTTGCCTTTGTCCAAGATTCCTGGGTTCAGTGCCCTTTCCAGATGAAAGAAATTTAAATGTGTTCCTGCCATCTTTGGAATATTTATTTATTTATTTATTTTCACAGGAAACCTCTACTCAGGCTGAATATAAATTTTCAGATGTCTAGTTATTTAATTTTCATAGATGAGAAAGAGTAGGACAAAAGAAAGAAATAACAAGGAAAAATAAAAATACAGAGGAGGAGGTGACAAGTTTCTAAACTGTTAGTTGTGGAAGCCACTGAAGAGGCATCGTCATGGATTAGGCTAGGCTAAGGGACAAAAAGAATATGTGTTCAATCTTCTTTCTGAATTTTCCAAGTATGTGGTTTCACACAAAAAGTTACTGCAGAGACCAGACTATAGTGAAAATATTCCAAACCTAGATGAAGAGCTCAGAAAAGGTCATACTTGAAGTGTTGAGTGTGGTGCTTACATTTTGAGGGAGGTTGCCACTATCTTCAGCATTCTCTGACTTTTATATCTATCTATCTATCTATCTATCTATCTATCTATCTATCTATCTATCTATCTATCTATCTATCTATCTATCTATCTATCTATCTATCTATTATTTTCATTAGACTGTGGCTATTTTTTTATTTTATTTTTTTTATGAAATTTGGGCTTACAATTTGTTTGCCCTAATACACTATCTTTTCTCATCTCATCATAAGAAATTTTGAAACTGGGAAATTTCATACAAATGTGGCACAGGACAAATGCCTCAATACTAAAAAAAAAACCCTTTTGATATCAAGAAAAAAGGTCAGGCTGGCCAATCTGCAGACATAGTCAACATTCCAAATAACAACAAGCAGAGCTCTGAACTCACTGAAACTCAATTCATGTCTGTAATGAAGTCAAAGAAAGACAAGGGCACAGTCAGCATTTCTGAGAGAGAGGTGGAAAGGAGAAAGGTAGAAAGGGACAACTCTGAGGTCAGATAGTTGTAGGCAGAATATTACATGTGAACATAAGACACTATGACCTAAATCAACTTTGTTGTTGCAGTTCATCACAAAAGAGACTGCTTAACGGTCAAGCTTAAACAGACAGAAACAGATACAACCTTAGACTTCAAATCCTACTATTCTTAGTTGCTAATACCTCTTTTCAGGATAGAACTGGCTCCAAATGTAAGCAGAATGTTGTGGGTAAGCTTTAGTCAATGGCTGAACTCCCGTCCAGCTGGCCACTCACTTCTCAACATAGTGAGGGGATAAACAATGTGAAAGTTCACAAGTAAGAAATCATCTACCAATTACCATCACAGGCAAAACAGACTCAACTTGTGAAACAATACTTTTTAATGAAAATGAATTTTGGTAGTGAGAAACAAAAACCAAAAGCAAGCAAAAAGCTGTAAGCATACTCCTCTTTTTCAGGGTCAACTTTACTCCTTCATTATTGGCTCCTCTACCTTCTCCCACATCACAAGGGGAAGGGGATGGTGGTCAAATGTTCAACTCCTCTCTCCCACTCCCTCCTCACACTTTTCTCCAGCTTCAGTATGAGCAACTGACCTGTCAGGAGTAGAACATTTCTGTATGGGCTCCTCTCCTCTACTTACAGGGAAATACTAGCTCCACTGCAGTGTCCTCCATGGAATAGGCTCCCCAGGGAGGTGGTTGAATCACCATCCCTGGATGTATTTAAGAGCCGTTTGGATGTGGTGCTCAGGGATATGATTTAATAGAGGGTTCTTAAAGTTAGGTTACTATGGTTAGGCTGCGGTTGGACTTGATGATCTTCAAGGTCTTTTCCAAACTGGTTAATTCTATGATTTTATGGGCTGTAAGGGAATCTCTGGTCTAGTATACATTCTCTCCTGATTTTTCTCTGATGTTAATGTTTATGAGGCTGTTTCTCATAACTTTTTTGTTTCTGCTTTTTTGCTGTTTCTTAAATATACATTTCCCAGGCTAATGGCTGGGCCCAGCCACGCCCTGTGGTGCAGCTGTTAGGGCTAAATGGAATGGACTGTACAAAGCAAAGGGCAGCCCCAGTCTCTCCTCTTGGAGGAGCCCAGAAGCTTCCCACATTGCCAGCACTTGGCCAAAGACAGCCAATACTCTGGAAAGCATAAACCTTTTTTTTTTTGTTCAGAAGGTAAGAAGATCTGTTTTCAGACTTTCTTTTTTTTTTTACTGGAAGTTGCAGACAACAGAGCAAAGTTTTCAAAAAACACGTGGATTTAGCTGCATATACAGTTTATATAGGAAGAAGCTATGAATCTGAGTGAGAAAAAATGTGTGAAAATGGGGAGAAAAAAACTATTTGAATATATGTTAATCAGAGGATATCTAATAAAAAAATCGAATATATCTAATAAAAAAAATCCTACATCATAAAATGCACAAGCATAAAAAATCAAAAGCAGAAAAGACTGAACTCTACAGTATATTTCTGTGCATATAATGCATATATGTGCTTTTTTTTTTTTTTTTTGTGAGTTATGGATATACCTTTCTGAATGATTTCTTATGGTGCTGTAGATAATAGGAACTTGGTTATATAATAACAGAACTTAAAGTACTGATCCTACACTACTGATTGTATAGGACAGACTTGTAAAAATACACTCATAGATCACTATGTCTGAATGCTTAATTAAGGCTAATCATTCACAATTCAGAAAAATCATTATTGCTTTTACTTGAATATTCTGCTTGCAAAATTAACAAAATAATTGTTCATAAGCTCTCACACGTGCAGAGCACGTGGATTGTTAGTTTTGTGTAAAAATATAGAAAACTACACACTTTTCAAATTTATGGATGTTCTAGAAATATGGAGATCCTAACATTTTAATAACCAGGAAATAAAAATTGTATTCTGCATTTCTTAGTGTGTACACCACTCCAAATGTAGCTCAAACCCATTGTCATAGTTTTATGATTTTTGATTACTGTTATTCTACATTATAACACCATGTAGTGCACTGGGAATAAAAGTGTTAATACTCCAGTTCTGGGTACCTGCCTGGAGGAGAAGAACTACATTCTCCAGGGGGCTTTGTGGTCAGAGAGAAGATATAACTCCTTGCAAGGTCACCTGATGGGGCTTTTCATCTCAGCGCTCTTTTGCTTCTCCTCACTGTTGCCCATCCCAACTGCGCGCAGCACTGTAAGGCCTACAGCTTTCAAATACTCTCTCATTATATTTAATTTATTAGCTTCAATTCTAATTGTATTTTATTAGTGTGTTATCTTGCATTCCAATACCATATTCAGTAAATTAGTTTGTTTCTCCTCAGATTGTTGCCACTGTTTTTAATTATTCTGGGGACCCTTGTTTCACTTTTCTGGAGGCATGGAATTTGCGAAATCCCCCTACTCCAGTCGTCATGCAGGTGGGCTGGACCAGACCATAAACTGTTGACAACCATTTACTAATTAAATTAAAATGCCACTTCTTCCTCCCAGCTACCTCCCATGCCCCCAAAGTTTCCAGTCTTAGAAGGGCTTTTCTTCCCAAATTAAGCCTCTCTTTTGTGATCATTTTCTTCTTTCTACTGATCTGATTTAGGAGAAAATAGTGTAATTGTTTTGTTCCTTCATGTATGTGTGTATAAATATATATATATATATATACACATCATTTATTTATTTATTTATTTATTTATTTATTTAGAAGTATATGCTGTAGTGTCATCTTTGCTCTCTTAGTCAAAAGGAAATGCCACATTTCTTGATTTATTAACCCTCGGAACTATCACTTTAAAAGAAGAGAATAACTAGAGTTGTAGAATCTTCTTTTTAGATTAAATTGAGAGCTTTTAACAGGTCTGAGAACTGTGAATTTATATGTGTGGTTTTTTGTTTTTTTGTTTGTTTGTTTGTTTGTTTTGTCTTTTTTTTTTTTTTCCTTGTTTTCTTTTAACTCAGTTGTCATTGTCTCAATTTGATGTACAGTTGAATAATTATGGTAACATTGATTGATTGGTGCTCTGTCCTGGATATTCTTCTTCAGATCTAAACAGTAGAATGACCACAATCAATACCAGTGCCTCCAGTATGAATTTAATATAAAAATTCTTGTAAGGTTCATTGTATGACAGTGCTTGCAACATATCTTCTATGGTTCACTGGGGAGCTATGAAGTAATCTAGGAGAAATGATGGCACAGATGTGTGTTAGAATTGGCAATTTTTCTTTTTAGGAAACTGTCATAGGTTTGAAAAACAATCTTTCAGGTCTAGAGTGGAATTCTGATGAGAAAAAGAAAAAAAGATCATTAAAACTGAAAAATTATTGACTTTTCTATTTCAGAGCAGATACATGAACCTTTAACATATGCTCTGTCCAGTAGTGCTTACTGTTTCAGTTATCTAAGCTTTTATACTCTGTTTCAGAACTTTGAAATATCCGTTTCTGTCATTGTTTGTTTGTTTGTCTTAAATATATATATATATATATATATATATATATATATATATATATATATATATGCATGTATATATATATATGAAGGAATAAAAAATAATTTCAGCATGTTCTGAAAAATTGTTTTCCTGTTTTCTAGACATCCATAGATATTAATCCGTAGCCTATGCTTTAAAAACTTTAGCATCTTATACAACTACAATTGGATCAATATGCAGATGGAGATTACAACTTCTGAGAACTGCTGAGTGCCATTCCAAATGGTAGCAGTATTAGAACAATTCCATACTAAAAAACACAAAGTAGTTGTGTTTTAGTATTTAGTTTTAGTATTTGTTCTAAGTCCTTCAAATCTTATTTTAGAAAGAGTGAGACAACATGAAAGAACATAGTAGGTTTTATGCTTTGAGATTATTATTTTTTTTTTTTTAAGGGATCTGATATCTCTCCTCTTTCATTCAGCCCTCCTGTTTCATGCATATGCTATTATTCAGCATTTGAAGTGTTAAAGAAATCAAAGAATAAAAAGGCAACAAATAAAAATCAACAAATAATGAATTTCATTGGTATTTTAACACTACATTAGTAATATTATAGGACTCATTAGAGTTATGAAATATTTGGTTAACAGTGAAATGTAAGCTAATCCACTATTTTATTGAAAAATAGCAGATTTTACCTCCAAGTAGAGTATTAGAAAATTAGAGTAGTTAGAAAACTCTCAATAAATTGATTTATGTTATTCCTTTGATTCTTGGATGATTCCATCATGATAGAGATCCCCGCTGACCAGGGGAGGTGTGACTCAGGAAACAGAAAGATTCACCTCTTCACTGAGTGAAATGGGATGCCCAACAATCAAGGGCTATGGAACAATGCCAGAAATGCTCATGTTGTTTCATACTGAAAGTCTACTCTTTCATTAGAACTTCCCTCTGGTGGTCCAAGACATCTGAAAATAATAGAGTAGAAATTGTGCTTTCCTTTAATTGTCACAAAAATAAATAAATAAATAGATAGATAGATAGATAGATATAGATAGATAGATAGATAGATAGATAGATAGATAGATAGATAGATAGATAGATAAATAGATAAATAAATACAGTATGTTAAGTCGTTTAGAGATTCGGAGATTAAATATACTTAAAAGCTATGTAATCGAAGAAAGTAAGCAAGCAAAGAGTCAAAGTCCTGAGATTTCTCTTTCACATTCTGTGGAAATACTTCAGTGATTCTTTAAGTCTAAATTTATATTTTATATAGCTGAAATTAGATAAAAACTATTTTCCCTCCCCACTGTATTTCTGTAATTTGAATATGTTGCTTTTTGTCCTTTTAATGTTTTATTTTATGTTGTCCTTTGCATATAATTTTCCACTTTCTCTTCTGATCTCTTCTTCTACAACAGATTCCCCAGTTAACATTTTTTCTTTTGATATCTGAAGTGGTTTTAAGTTGGAGGGAAGAAGATTTCAATTAGATATCAGGAGGAAGTTCTTTACCAAGAGAGTGGTGAGGTGCTGGAATGGCTGCGCAGAGAGGCTGAGGGAGTCCTATCCCCAGAAGTGTTCAAGGCCAGGTTGAATGAGGAGCTGGGCAACCTGGTCTAGTATTAAATGTAGAGGTTGGTGGCCCTGCCTGTGGTGGCGGTGCTGGAGCTTGATGCTGCTTAAGGCCCCTTCAAATTTTAGATAAAAAAAATCCTCATCAAATCTTTTTTTTTTTTTTTTTTTTTTTGGTTATGTTGAAAGAGCAGTCTCTTTGTCCTTCCTATTTTCCTGAGGGTTTAATGTAATAAAATGTGTTGTAGCAAAGACAGCACAAAAACAAAGTCCTCTTTCTGTTGCTCGGTTACAGCCTGTGTAATCGAACACTATTTGCATGATCTATACAATACCTATGAATGGACTACTTACTTACTATTTGCCATAAAGATTTATGCCTTTTGATATGTTCATTTGTATCTCATCTTTGATTATCAACCTGATTGTCTAGCAGCTTCTGTAGAAGTTACAGTTATATGAACAGAGTTTTCTGTGACCTTGAAACAGAAACAGTTTTTATCAAAATAAAGTATTCTTATATATATATATATATATATACATATATATACACATATATTCTCCTATTCTCCTTTGGGAACCTTGGCAATATTCCCCACTAACTTACAGCCTTGTGAGTGATTTTTTTTTTTCTGGTTTTATCACTTATCACTGAAGATGCTTTCTCTTCTGACCGCAATACCACTAACTCTCAAATTGATTTATGGAGCTTTAGTGGATGTATACCTTGTTACCCTTTGGCCTCCTTGTGGAAACTGGTAGGAGTGCTGGGCTCTGCGTACAAATACAGCAGTGACCTAGTTATACGGATCAGCACAACTTTGGTAAGGCATATCTTTTAAAGCTATTGCTAACTTACAAGGTTATAGCAAAATGCAAATAAAGTGTTTATTTACAGCATCTGATAAAGACAGCATAGTTACAGGTGCTTATAAAAGACAAGTGAAGGGAAATCAATTCTTAATTTACACTAAGATGAAGCATAAGAGATATGTTTGTCTGCTTAGTATCTCACATTTCAAGCTGCATTTGTCAGGTAGAAGCACATCTTTACAAAGCCTTCTCCTGTTTTTTATAGAGTTCTTTGTTCTTGAAGTCCTCTCAGTATAACATTCAAATTCAAGTCCTTTCCTCAATCCTTCTCCTTAACCACCTGCTACAGCCCATATAGAGTATTTTATGCTATTTCCACTTAGAGTGAAAACTGCTGAAGAAGTATCCAACATTCCCTTTATTTCCTGTTTATAGATAATGTTCTGAAAATGATGCATTTATATCAGGTAAAAAACAAAAATAAAAACAAAAACAAAAATAAAAATTCCATTGTATTGGAGTGACTGCTCTTGTAAGAAAGTGGAGAAGATATTTTCTGAGGAGTCAATCATACAAGCCCAAGGCTGACACCATCACACAAATTTCTCATCACAATAAGTATTGGACAATAAGCTAGTATTTTTAATTATATTTATGTTTCCATTTACATTTATATTAACATTTATGGCTTATTGGAAGGCTCTATCAAAGTCTTTTTTCACATGCTCTCTATTTTACTAGTGTATAGTGGGCTTAGGTTCTTGACTTGACATGCAGTTCAGCTTGAGAGTAAATGGTTTTGTAGGTTTAACCTCATATCAGAGGATAATGTAAATTCTAGTTGACACAGTCATGCTGTGGATGTGAAAGGTTAACTGTTGTTTCTCTTGCATTCTGTAAACCACAACTTTTACAGCTCAGTGACTTGATATTTTTAGTTTTTTAGCCACAGAAAATATGCCTACAATCAATCTTGATGACCCTTTCTATTTACAACTGCAGCTAAAATGTATTTATTTTTTTCTTCTTTTCTGAAAAGTTTTTGTTTGTTTGTTTGTTTTTTCTTTTTGCAAAGAAAAAAAGATCCTTTAACTGCAGAGAAAATTAACTGCTATTTTAAAAACAAAAACTAGAACAACAAAATGAACAAACAACAGATAAACAAAACCAAAGAAAGAGAATACCCACACCACCACCACCACCAACAAAATGCAAAAGCAAAAAAATAAATAAATCCCTTATACAAAGGCCAAAACAAACCCTGTGCAGCTGTCTGGAGAATTCAATGTAGATTACAGTCTGTGTCTCACGTCTGAAGGATTAGATATTTGAGTAGCAGCCCATCTTTTATCATGCATGTTTATGTAGTTCCTAGATAGTATACTCCATGAAAGTTAGGAAGCACTTATTTACCAAACAAACAAACAAACAAACACACACACACACACACACACACAAAAACTGTTGAACTGAACTTCGGGGGAAAGGAGAAGACTCCACAAAAGACAATTTGCACTTTTTCCTCTAGATTACTCAGGCTTTCTTTCCTTAGTGTATAAAAATCAAATAGTTGTATATTTCTGATTAGGGTGAGATACGAAGTCCACTTCTTAAGTACTTTATATATATTATGCTTTAAATATAAATGGGAGAAGAATACTTTTGAATTCTAATACCATAGAAAATCAGCCTACACATTTAGATTTTGTAGGCTTTCATAGAGCCCAATATGTAAATTATTTCATTTAATCAACAAACCAAACTATCGTCTTAGCCACGTAGCGAGTAACTGCACTGACATCAAGTGCTACATATGATTTAAATGCAGAAAATCATCTCCCTAGTAAGCCGATGGAACTACAGCAAATTAATACCAAGTAGATTTTTCAGAATTATTTATTGAAAGGGCATAATATGTGTATTTTTCTTTCTGAAAAACAAGCGTATAAGTCACTGATGGTTTCTAAACTTTGAGTATCATGAAAACCTTTGGTCATCATTATATATTCCTGCAGTAAATATATACATATATACACATACATATTTACTGCAGGAATATATACATGCACACACACACATATATATGTATACACACATATATATATATACACACACATATATATAAAATATGAAATACATTATATGATTTATAACATTATAAAATAAAAATATACGAATAAACTATACAATCAATTGAAATAGATTTTCCAATCACAAATCATATTAAAAATAAATTGTGAAAGAACACATTTTGGGTGTTTGTTTGTTTTTTTTTTTGTTTTTTTTTTTAGTTTTGTTTTTTAAATAATACCAATTTTTGGACAAAAAATAATTACGCTTAAAAAATCTCAATAAAGGTGAAATATTAAAAGTAACGACTATTTTCTTCCTCATTACAGCATGCTTTTAACAGATTTTATTTTAATGCAAACAAAGAAATGGAATATTGATAACTTGATACAAGGCATTTTTACATATGAACTTAATGACAAAAGAGCATTTACTGACATATATTGTTGAGAAATCTGGATAAAGAAATCAAAAGAGTGTAATAAATAAACATGACTACTGAATGGGAGAATAAGATAACAGGAATGGATATATATATAAGCGTATGCATGGTCTTTAGAAGTGTTGATTTCTTAAAGTAGGAGACTTCATAAAGGCAAAATTACAAGCTATCTTTCCTGCTTTCCTCTTTAACCCTACCCTCTGCCCCAGATAGTTTTAGTTAATTCAGATGGTTGATAACATCTTTAATTTAGTTGAAGAGATCTGTTACTATTTCTGGCTAATATTTCAGTTGTTTATAACTTTAAAAGATTTCATCTGTTCCAGCTGTTATTGCCATGCTTGGTGATTTTTTGATGAAATTGTTTCTGAAGAGAAATAAAAGAGAAATAAAAGGTTTAGAGTAGAATCAGTTTGTTCACTGGGCTGTTGTGGGAAAACAAACAAACAAACAAACAAACAAACAAACAAACAAACAAAAACAGAAAAAAACCACCACCAACAACAAAAAAGCAGCATGTTGTATAATGTGTCCACAATATAGATTCATATATCCACAAGAGATAATTTAATTTTAAATAAAATCACAATATTTATTGGATTTTCTTCATTTCTATTCATGTGCTAAGTATGTCTATATATCTCTATACATATTTATTTTTGGGGGGGAGGGTGTGCATTTAGGTGCGTATATAGGAAATATTTAATTCTATGAATGTATCTTTCTAGTTTTTTTATGCAATGCTGAGACAATCCCCAAATGCTCGGATAAATTAGATATTCCCCTCTATCAGTTTTCAGGTAAAATCCGTGTAAGTGGTTTTCATGAGAATGATTGTTATCTGCTAGTTTTGTTTTTGTTTGTTTGTTTGTTTGTTGTAAAAATCTATTACAAGTGTGTTATAAATACTGTAACCTGTTTAGTTTTATATGTTTAGGAAGTTATTTTTGTATTTTAACAGTATACAAAACATTGCAAGGATAGTTTATGTGACTTTTAAAGTAACATCAAGACAAATGAGGTAATGAGAAGAAGATTCCATTTTACAACAACCATTGAACAATATATCTTATATATATATATATATATATTTAGGTGGTAGCAGAATGCAACACACAGATATGATCAAATAAATATTGGGTGAATAGGAAACAAATAGCACACCACATTATAAAGTAAAATGGGACAGAAAGCTAGCTCCATCACTGATAGTCTGCTGATACTTCACAGTGGAATAGATACTATTTTCTCTGTTACAGGCTTGTTCTGTAAACATAGAAGTCAGAAAACAACTAAACATGGTTTGAGGGACAATACATATATTGTCCATGCTCCCAATAAACTGTTACCCTGGTTTCAACTAGGACAGAGAAAGCATTTTTCCCAATATACTGCTGTGTTACAAGTTTATGAATAAAGTTGATAGCGCATCAGTAGTTTGGTTATTGTTGAGAACTGATTACAATAAGTCAAGGTCTTTTCATCCTCATTTTTTTTCCCTATCAGCAAGGTGGGTGGAGGTGCACAAGAAGCTACAAAGGGATGTAGCCAGATCAGCTAACTCAAACTGGCTTGCTGTGGTTTAACCCAACATATCTACCGTATAGTCATTCAATCATTCCCTCCTCCTAATTGGACAGGGAAGAAAATCAGAAAAGAAAAAACAAAGTAGAACTTGTGGATTCAGATAAAAAAGATTTACTAAGACAGGAAAGGAAAAGGAAAGGAAAATAATAATTGGAATGTTAATAATATATTTTAAAAACATGTGATGCTCAATGCAGTTTCTAGCCATGATCATCACAAAGTTGATACCCAGTCAGTTCCTAGGAAGGGGGGCTGCCCCCTTCCCTCCACCAACTCTTTCACAGTTTTTAAAGGTTTTTTTTGTTGTTGTTTTTTGTTTTTGTTTATGTTTTTGTTTTTTTTTTTTTCTTTACTACTCTCCTTTCAAAGTTAGAATTCAGACTGCTCGCAAAAACAATAAATGTTTATTAGTCAGAAACTCCTCCTGGGCACTGGCTTTTCTCCTCAGCCATTATTTTTGTAGTAGGATGTTTCCCTCCAGGCGTCTGAGAACAGGAATACTATTTCATTTTTTTTTAACCTACTTTCTCTTGCCTGCTTACAAGCTTTGTCATTGTCGCATGGTTTTACTGTCATTTAAGGCAGCATAGACTGAATAGCAAAAAGTTATTTCTAAATAAAAGAAGAAAAGAAAGACAATTTTGAGCTTGCTTTGTTTCTGTAGTTGATTATTTCACTTGTTAATAGCATATTTTATCAAAATGGTAAAACAATTTTCAGTCCTTCAAACGTTAAAATAATTCTGGAAAATGTATTGAACCGATTCTATTTTTGGCATATGGCTTTACCAGTACTAAACAGAGAAATGGCTCAGGGAATTTTTTATAAACTCTGCTCAAATAGGCAGTTAGTATACAAATAGTTCCGTTGACTTCAGTAAGTCTTTTTATAAAAATAAAATATCATGAAGTAAGCCAGTATTGCTAAATAAGGAGCATTTCTGTTTGCTATTTAGCTTTGAGGCCAAGAGAACAGATTTGATTTTAGTTAACTGGCACAGCATTGTTTTTGGGTCTCCTCTGTGTTTCATGTGTATGAACACATACATAAACATACACCCTATTGTTTTACAGATTGTAATGATCTAAAGATCTGTAGTATCTGTACGGTTTTGCTGTTTTTTTGTTAAAAAAACAAATGATGTATGATCAGCATCTGTCAAGCAATGCTCAGCTAATCCTTGGTCCACATAGCCAGACTCCCCTTAGTTTTATTGTTCAGCATAATGTCATACGGTATGAAATACTCCTTTGGCCATGTCCTGTTTTCAGCTGGGACAGAGCTGATTAGCTTTGTATTGTCTGGTATGGCGCTATGTTGTTCTTTGGGAGAAAAATAATGTTAATAACACACCAAAGTTTCTAGTTATTGGGATGTTTCTACTTCTTTGTCCTCTCCTACGAGTGAGGGGGCAGAAGGGCTACAAGATGCTGGGAGGGGACAGAACTAGGACAGCTGACCAAACATGGCAAAATGAATAGTTCATGCCATATGATATCATGTGGGGGGGAAAAAAAAAATACATAAAAAGTTATTGTAGAAAAAGAATATGTTATGAACTGTTTTCCTGAAATGTAATGATCTTTATTCCCATCCAGATGCTGAACTGTATTTACTGCAGGGACAACTATGTATCAGTTCTGTCTTATCTAAATATAACAAAAAACAAGATGTTTTCACATTTTTATTTCAGCAAGAAAAATAACTCATAATATTTTAACCTGACATATACATACACATAGCAATTGAGAAGATTATTTTATTTTTAATTACCACAAAATATATGACTATTCTATGGAACAATATTCAGGATAATCTTATTTTACATGTTAAAAGCCTTTCTCTTTTCCAAAAGTCATCCAAAAGCCTTTCTCTTTTCCAAAAGTCATACAGATATAAAATTTATCAGCTGCAAGACAGATAAAGACAGGCTTCAAGACAGGCTTCAAGACAGGCTTCAAGACAGGCTTAAAAACAGGCAAAACAGACTTCATTGAAATTAATGTGACTAACACTTTCACTTGCACCTCAACACAAATCTTTGAACTGGCATCAATCAGTTTAGTCATCTAAGAAAAAATTTTACCTCAACCTGGGCTAAGTGAGTTCCTGTTTAAAGAAAACTAAAAACAAACAAAAAAAAACCCCGTATCTCTTGAATATATAAAGGATTCTCCAAGCCATAAATAAACAAACAAACAAACAAACAAACAAACAAACAAATAAATAAATGAATAAATGAATAAATGAATAAAATGAAGCATTGCTTGTTCTAAAATAATAACAAAAACTCATAGTTTACACAACCAGCTATTTGCATTAATCAGTCCACTAGGGAAAATACTTCATCTCCTACACAAATAGGTTATTTATACATTGTAATTTTATTCCTCTTTTACTTGTTTGTTTGTTTGTTTGTTTGTTTTATGAGTGCATCAGAGTTTGATTATGAAAAGGAGGGACTTTCACACAAACGATAGCTGCACACATTGCAGAGTCAGTTTTGGATGTGGAACAGGCTCCTAAAGAGGTAAACTTTGATTCCCCTGAGTACTTTGAAGATAAGTTGCGTTGAGTCCTTTACCAGGTCTAAGGTCACCCTTGATTCAGAAGGAAGATAGAATGATACCTAGTGAGATTTACTGCTATGCAATCAATTGGAAAATATTATATCAGTAGGAAACTCTTTTAAAAACTGATTTTGGACAATGTTACTACTATGTTTCATGTTACTTTTTCCATCATATTTTTGTCCTACCCTTCCATTCCCTATTTATAATTTGCAATAAAGATAAAATAGTACCATTCTGCAGGGGGAAGGGGGAGCAGAGGGGTGGAGAAAAAGTCAAAGAGAATTAAAAAATCTCATTTTCTGTATTTCTTTCCTCTCTAATGTTTCTTGAACCATGCTTTTTAGGAGTGGTTGCAAGTTTTAGGGCTAATGCTTACAGTCCACTTTTCAGTATTTGATTAAATTGCCTAGAGCACATCATAGATACATCTATATAATTTCCTCTCAAACTGTAAAAAAAAAAAAAAAAAAAATCAGTATAAATAAATAAATAAATATACACATAAACAAACTGTAAAGTAATCTGCAATCTTTGCTTTAAATTCAGTTTAAAATAATTGAAATAGATGAAAAATCAGAATTTATAAGCAAAGTACAAGTACAAATAGTTTTAGAGGTTACATTTACTGGATAGAGTCTGGAGGATATGTAGAAACTGTAAAGGCTATTTATATCACTGACAATTTCTCTTAGCAATAGAGCTAACTGATTTATCATAGCTATGTCAGCATTCATCTATTTCCAGTTTTTCTAACACAGTCAAGGAAGACATGAGGCAGAGTGGATTTTTATAACAGAAGTCAGAGTACATATATTTCACAGCATCAGTTATAAGTAGTTACAGGTCCACACTTACAGCACCATTCTACATCTGCAAAAATGCAAATTATTGTGAAGTAGTTAAGATATTTTGCAGGTTTTAGTTTACAAACTAACAAATTTTCCAAGACTCACAGTCCTGGCCTTTTATATTTTATTTGCTAAACATGCATAATCTTCAGGTGCACCTTTCTGAATAAAATTTTTTATGCTCTATTTTTGGTCACAGTACTATGATTCTGCAATAACTAAATGCTTCAGTGATCTGATTTATCAGCTCCTAAAGACAGAGTGAACCATAAAACAACTAATTTGTTTTGAAAAATGAATAAAGAAATAAAATAAACATCATTTTTTAAAATTTTCAATAGGAAATAGAAATTTCAATAGAAATAAAAACAAACTAGATGATAGTCTTGAATTTTTGACACTTGTTAAAAATACTATTAAATCTTCATTCAGACAGAATAATTTGGATCACAAAGTTGATATCTGTCAAGATCCATAAAACCAGTAGACAGGTTTAAATTTTAAGCGAAATAATTCCAACAGAACTCTCATATAATGAGAAGCTTGAAAGTGCGTTCTAAATCTTCAATGACCATCCTAAATAATGGGAGATTGTCTGCTTTTTACATTTATTTTTTAAAAAGTTTAACACGAGTCTGTAATCTTAACTATCATTTTGGAAATATAATGGAAATATAATGAGTTATAATTGGAGATGAAGCATCGCCCTGATGCCTTTACATAAAAAAGAAAAAAAAAAAAGAAAAAAAAAAAAAGTGAAAAAGTGATTCAGATACAAATTCTACGCTCTTGCTCTGAGAATTATGTACCAATCAGTATATGTACCAATCAGTACCTCTTGACTTTTGCAGAAAAGGACCTCTCTTTTGGATTGATAAGTATGGAGATGTTGTAAAGAAGAAAAGTTGAATTGTAGAGCTCTGCTACTTTGCACTTAGCAAAACCATATTTTTTCAATAATTAGAAACACAGCGTTCCATTTCTGAGATATATTTGCCAAGCAAACCACTAGCTGGACTTTTATCAGATATAAAGTTTTCCCTCCTGACAAATGGGTAGATTTAAACAAACACAAAGGCATATTCTTCCACACTTCTAATACGGAAGTAAATTTGATCCTTGCCCAAAGGATTAAATGTAATCCAAGATTACTTAAAAGCTGCACTTTTCTTTCAACTCTACTCAGTTTTACATTTCCCATCTCATAGAATAAATATGATTTTTCACTAGCTGCTATATGTATCTGCACTGTCTTTAAAGGGACTGAAGATCCATTTGGAATTCAGAATGTGTATTATAAGCATGGAGTGATATATAGAGTTATGAAGGTGACATGTTATGCCCTGAAGCACAAATGCCCACTGAGATAGGGATAGACCATCTCTAACCTTATCTAGCAGTGAACAGAGACCACTTTCCTTTTCTCAGATATAATCTTTAATGATCTTTAGCAATTTTTGAGAAATAGTTGACAAGAAGGCAAGGTAACCATGACAAATATAGAAAACATGGGAAGGTGACTTTGCAAACTGCATCAATCTTTCTTGCTGTAGAAACTGTAAGAAACTTGTTCTTTTGTCATCTTATTTTCAATTTTTTTTTTTAATTTTTTTTTTTTTTTTTTTTGAATATTCGCTTGAAAGCAAGGGGGGGAGGGGGTGATGTCAGGAAGTACAACTTAGTCAAATTAAGCAAATCTGTTGTGCATCTACATTTGTTTTGTCATATACTTCATTTCAAAGTCTAAGGTGCAGACCACTCACATTTTTTATTTCTCTCACCTTGGGTATTGATTTGCGTATTGATTTTCAAGGCAATCAGAATTTGTAATGAATATATTGCACTGACTAGGTTAATAATTGATTTTACTATCCATAGCAGCACACTATGGTCTGCATACAATATGATGTGTTAGCATTCATTCCTTTATCATATCACTTTTTGATATTTCTTGGCCATTTTCATCAAGCACTACAATATTAAGAGTGTTAAGGAGTCCTATACTGTTTTCTTTTTTTGTTTGTCTGTTTTGCTTGTTATTTTACTGGATTAAAAACAAACAAACAAACAAATAAACAAACAAAAACAGAGGGGCTGAAAGAGTTATGACAGTTATTAACTTTTAATTAACTCTACATGTATTCTATGTATAATCCAGACATGTATCCTATTTCTTGCCTGCTACTCTCTGGACACATTATATTGTAATAGCATTAATAGCATTTAGTATAAAATAAAAAGTTCTATATGAAACATAAATTTCAGCTATCAGTACTACTATAACTCCCATCGAGTCACAGTATTTGCATCCTAGTTTCTAGTAAGACAACCAGATACATTTTATTATACTGCTTAAGGCATATTCAAACATGAAGATACTTTCTTTAAGATGACTAAAGACAAACTGAGTAATACTAGGGAGAAAAGAAGTATGGATATTATATTTGTCCACAGTGTTTACTGCTAGTGGAAATATGTAGACAGCTTTATGTTAAGAGTTTTGTTTATGAAACATGGAAAATATACTGTAAGAGGTTATTCTTTTATGCCATTGCCTCAAAGCTTGTAGAGGAACAAATACAAACAAGTTCTGTTCAAGGGTTGATAAATCCTTTGTCTGGAGGGGCAATAGTCATATGACATTTTATCATGTGATCATTTGTTTGAAATTGCTTATCATATACACACAAAATTAATAGCAAATAAAAATGCCTATTTAACAATATTTAAATTTGATGGCTTCTATTTTCATTGAAGTGCCTGCAACTGTTTTTACCCTAGACAGCATAAGAGATGTCTTTTAAAGAGACTGAAATTCAATTCTTAGAATTTAAGTGGGCTGTTTGAAGTTTTATATTAAACATTGTGCACTGACATATGAATTCATTTATCATACAAAACTATAATTTGTCAAATATTGTTTGAAAAACAGTGTTTGTATACATCCAAAAAGCAGTATGAAGATATATCTATTTGTACTATTAGCATCACCATAATAGATACAGTATTCATATAATTTGGAAAATAAATGCATGTATCTCTATACATATTTCTTCGCTTTTTACCAAATTTTAATGCATTTTAAATATGAATTCCAGCCATCATTGTATGATCATATTCCTTTCATATGAAAAACTAACTAACTAAATAAATAAATAGAAAGTTAAAGCAAAAAGAAAAACTTTTTCATTGTTTTACTCTTCTTCTGTCAATCACTACTACCAATAAACATTAAAGAAAAAAATGACGGTCTCAAGAGACAGAGAGCAAGGAATATGAGAAAATCAAGTTGGATAAGGTGAACATAGGAAAGAACATGTTTTCTGTTATTAGTATGTACACAAAAAAACAAGAACAAAGGTTGGAACAAAAATGAAAGAAAGCTAAAGAAATAGTCAGGAGTGGAAGAGAGAAACAATTTCGGAGTTAACCTCAGGGTAGCTGGATGAAAAGAGAGAATGCAGATGAAACAGGGTCTTTTGAAAGTCTAGGGATGAATGATTAAGGTTTGAATTATTATTTTTTTTTTCTCCTCTATGAATGCATTTATTCATTCATTGCATTTTGTAGATTTTGGAGGACAGTATTACTTGATATATTATTTGATGCAATGCTATGCAACTTGGATTCAGTATTGGTTACTTCTGAGCACTTTAATTAAATATGAACAGAAAATGTTAGGGGAAAACAAAACAAAACAAAACAAAACAAAAAAACAAAAAAAAAAACCAACAACACTATTTTCCTGTTCCATTCTATATTAGAACTTGAATTATTTTAATGCTCTTCAAATCTCAGGTCTTTTATCTTCTCACTGGCATCAGATACTTATACACTAGTAAATGAGACTAACCTTCCTTTCTTCCACCCCTTCTCCCTTTCTCCTTCCACCCTTTCTTTCTTTCTTTCTTTCTTTCTTTCTTTCTTTCTTTCTTTCTTTCTTTCTTTCTTTCTTTCTTTCTTTCTTTCTTTCTTTCTTTCTTTCTTTCTTTCTTTCTTTCTTTCTTTCTTTCTTTCTTTCTTTCTTCTTTCTTTCTTTCCTTCTTTCCTTCTTTCCTTCTTTCTTTCCTTCCTTCCTTCCTTCCTTCCTTCCTTCCTTCCTTCCTTCCTTCCTTCCTTCCTTCCTTCCTTCCTTCCTTCCTTCCTTCCTTCCTTCCTTCCTTCCTTCCTTCCTTCCTTCCTTCCTTCCTTCCTTCCTTCCTTCCTTCCTTCCTTCCTTCCTTCCTTCCTTCCTTCCTTCCTTCCTTCCTTCCTTCCTTCCTTCCTTCCTTCCTTCCTTCCTTCCCTCTTTCCTCCTTCCCTCCTTCCCTCCTTCCCTCCTTCCCTCCTTCCCTCCTTCCTTCCTTCCCTCCTTCCCTCCTTCCTTCCTTCCTTCCTTCCTTCCTTCCTTCCTTCCTTCCTTCCTTCCTTCCTTCCTTCCTTCCTTCCTTCCTTCCTTCCTTCCTTCCTTCCTTCCTTCCTTCCTTCCTTCCTTCCTTCCTTCCTTCCTTCCTTCCTTCCTTCCTTCCTTCCTTCCTTCCTTCCTTCCTTCCTAACTGCTGCCTATATCTGTGTGATACCTTCTCAAAGGATACCTTGTTTTAAACTCCTGCTACCATTACCAAATGCTATGATGCTTCACATCTTACATCACAGCTGTAAACTCCATGGACTTGTTATGGCTGTTCTAGGACATAACCAGTTCTAGCATGCATGTATTCATCAGCGGAAAATTCTATTTTACAGCATTCATATACCAAAGTATCACTTTAATGAAAGAGAATCAAAGGGCAATTCTCTACCAAACCAACATAAATGTATTATATCCTGGATGACAAAGGACAGTTAACTCCCTAATCCTTCATTTTTTGAAGTTCTCATACCTAATGGAAAATCTGTCTAATCATTAATGTACCAGCAAGCTCTGGTCACCCAGACCAATCTATAAACATACTTCTCTACTCTGCTCTGTAAACGCTTTCTCCTGTCAGAGTTTGACTACCAGCGTTCAAGGTCAGCTCTGATATAAGGCAGCTGTGGAAGCTCATATCAGATTACTGGGGAAGCACTGCAAAATAAATGGATCAGTGAGAAACTACATCTGGGATCTCTGTTGGTACAGTGGCTGCATTAATCCTCATGCCTTCAGTTCTTGCCTGAGATCACCAAGTTATGCTGAAATTTGCATCTTGCAGAAACTAAAGCAGTATCATATTATTGCATACAGTGTGTGTCCTGGAGCACTTTTGTTACAAAACAACATGATAACATGAAGTTGGGAAGAAGTGTTCATCTCTTTGAGGGTAGAAAGGCTGTACAGGGAGTGAACCAGACTAGATCAATGGGCTGAAGTCACTTATCTGAGTTTTAACGAGATTGAGTGCTGGGTCCTGCACATTGGTCACATCAATGCTACAGACCTTGAGATAGATAGAGTGAATGGAAAGCCGCATGTCACAGAAGGATCTGGGGTGTTAGTTGACAGCCTAGTGAACATGATCCAGTGCGCTGAAAAAGACCAACAGTATTCTGATTTGTATCGGGAATAGTGTAGCCATTAGGACTAGAGAAGTGATTATTTCCCAGTATTCAGCTCTGGTGAGGCCACTCCTTGATTACTGTGTTGGGATCCCAAACCAGAAGACAGTGAGGTGCTGGGGTGAGTCTGAAGAATAGCAATGAATAGCTAGTGAAGGGACTGGAACACGAGTCTAGTGCGGAGTCGCTGAGAGAACTATGTTTGTTTGGTCTGGGGGAAGCTCAGGGGAGACCTCATTGCTCTCTACAACTACCTGAAAGAAGATCATGATGAGGTGAGTCTCATCCTCTTCTCTCAGGTAACTAGTCATAGGATGAGAGGTAATTGCCTGAGGTTGTTCCAGGAGAGGTTTGATATTAGGAAAAATTTCTTCTCTGAAAAAGAAGTCAAGCATTGAAACAGCCTTCTAAGGAAAGTGATAAAGTCACCGTCCCTGGAGGTGTTCTAGAAAAATGTATCTGTGGCACTGAGGGATATGGTTTAGTAGACATGGTGGTGATAGGTTGACTTGATGATCTTAGAATTCCAAGCATAGTGATTCTATGGCTCTATAATTCTGTGATGAACTCTGTAACTTCCTAAAGTGATTTAGATTTTTGGAAAATTTTTTGATTGATAAAGACTAATTATTCTAGAAGCTTTCAGTTCCAGAAGTCTGTGCAATTATCCACTTGACAAATATATACATAAGAATATGCCATCTTCTCACACATGCGCAAAAATAATTATTTTTTATTGCACATATAACAGGAAAATGGTTAGTGAAGTGTCATTTTGGAAGTATATACTACAGAAAAACTGAAGTTAAGTTAATTGATTTTTTTTTTACCCTAGAAAGTATAGATTCAGTTTGCATGCAAAAATTATCAAAAAGACAAATAAATAAATAAATAAATAAATAAAAATTAAAAAAAATATATCTTCAAAGGCATAGTAACTGATATGGTACATGGTGACATCTAAAGAGAAATTATAAAATAGATTTTACAGAAACTAACTGAGAAAGTGAGATTGAACTATTTTATCAGATAGGGTCATAAGAAAAAGAAAAAAAAACAAAGGAAAGAAAAAAGAGAAGAGGAGAGGAGAGGAGAGGAGAGGAGAGGAGAGGAGAGGAGAGGAGAGGAGAGGAGAGGAGAGGAGAGGAGAGGAGAGGAGAGGAGAGGAGAGGAGAGGAGAGGAGAGGAGAGGAGAGGAGAGGAGAGGAGAGGAGAGGAGAGGAGAGGAGAGGAGAGGAGAGGAGAGGAGAGGAGAGAGGAGAGGACGTTATGAGAAAAAATGTAACTTCATTGGTAATCATCATTGAAATGTAGTAGTTGTAGTAGCAATAAATACATAAACAAACAAAATGCAGAAATAAACATCTCTCAAAGACAATAACCCAGTTGCATGGAACATCATGATTTCTCTTTCTCATTCTTTCCATACACAGTGTACTTAAAATAGAGAATAATAACAGTCTCATACTTAAGGCTTTATGTCAGTTTTGTCATAAAATGAGACCACCCCTCACTCAGTTAATATTTTGCAGATTCAACATACTTCTAAATATTTTATGCACCACATTTTCCTAAATTTTCTATGAGATATTGCCAGTAGATGTTTCTACAACTACAATAGACAAAAAACTTCAATGTTATGCTCTTCAAAAATTGGATTTCTTTTTATGTTATATATATATATATATATATATATATATATATATATACAACAAAGAGCATTGAATTTCCAAATGGTCTATCAATTCAGAATTGTAGTTCCAAATATGTATTTTCTTGTTGTTGAAGACTTTTATCTAACAAGAATGTTGGAGTCTTTCGTCCCTATTTCTTAACATTAAATTCTTTGCAGCGTCCATTTAAAACTTTTTGTATCAGCTTCATTCTGTCAAAAGCTTAGTTTTAAGTGTTGTTTTGTTTTGTTTTGTCTTTTTCCTGTAGCCTATTCTGTGCTGAAATATTTCTACAGCATTTTCTTTAGGTCACAAGAAATCCAAGTACATGTACATGAATGGCAGCACAGACAACTATCAGAACTCCTGTGATATCAATAGGCTATCTGAATTATACTGAATTATAACTGAATTATGGCATGTATTTATTTAATATAAGCCAAATTTTAGAGAGAGAGGAGAAAAAAAAAATAAAGATGTAAAATCATTCCAGCTATGGAAAAGTATAATAAACAGCAAACCATAACAAAATTAAAGCCACTGTTTCTGTTTTGTCTACTCACCCTCTCCACATTAAATAGAAAGCAAGCTTAAGTCTTCAAGTACTGCTAAATATTGACGTGGCATACTTGGTATCAATGCATTTCACTTATAAATATTTAATAATTGCCTTCTCAATCAAGTAATTCACTTTCATATGACAAAAGAATTGGGCAGTTCTCCATAATATTTCACAGTTTGTAAATAATGCAATTATCACTTCAACAGCATACCACTTATTCTCAGAGTAGCTTCTATTTTACATGGAGGAAAATACTAGAAATGATTTTAATGACCATCTGTGTGCCATGGTATTTTTATATAAACAAATGCTGAAACATCTCACATTTACTCATTTATTTATTATTATTATTAAAAAAAAAAAAAAAAGAAGAAGGAAGGAAAAAAAAAAAAAGAAAAAAAAAAGTAAGAAAAAAAGTCTAATTCCCTTGCAGTGAACAGGGACATAATGAGCTAGCAGCTAGATAGGATGCTCCGAGACCTGCTCTGACTTTGTATGTCTTTGTATGGACAGACTGGAAAACAAAACAAAACAAAAAATCAATCAAACAAACAAACAAAACTCCACCACCACCAAAAAAAAAACCCTGCCATACTACTAAAAGAAATTTCTATGTTATTAGTTTATTTGAATTTTGATTAATCATTTTTGTTTCAAGAAAGTATGACTAGAACAATATGATATAAATTCCAATAGCTGTTTTCTGTGAGAAGAAAAAATAAAATAAAAATAAAAATCTAGACTTCTGGCTGATGCATTAAATACACAGATATTTATATAAATTTGTTTTGAAAAAATCATGATTTTTCCATTACCAGTAAAGGCCACAAGTTACGTATTGACCTGACAGTGTGCTTTCTCAAGACTTATCTTGCTTTGACCTGAGTTGATTTTTGTTTTCTTTAGCTATTCCAGCATGACTGTTGCCTCATGTCTGTTGGAGCTTATCTTTGAATATTATGTATTATACACGTCTAAAATATGTTGTAACTGAGTAGCAACTATTAGTTTTTTCTGTTCACTGGCACATGTATGGAGGCTACTGCATAATTTTAACTAATAGGTCATGTGCAAAGATAGTTTGGTGGATATCAATGAACAAAGTGCAAAGAAAGAGAATATGTCAGAAACTATGCAGAAATAATAAGTCAGATGCAAAATTACAAAGAATGAAACTCCAATCACTGCTATTATACTCTTCTTGAAGATAAATAGCATTCTAATACCTTTTTGTTACTTAATCCCTACCCATTTTAATGTTGTAGGATTTGCACTGGTGAACTTTGGACCCAAAAGACTGCCGGAAATATATAGATACCACCATTTAATCAAAAAGAAGTCACTGACAAAAAATGTATGCAATATGTACTTCAGTCTGAGATGCAAACACATACTAACCTACTCTGTTTATATAGCATTTGTATTAAAACCTAATATCTGATTTTAATTGTAAGTTGACAGTTTAACTTTTCTAAAATGTTATTCATTAGGCTAAGAACTCAGAGAGACCTCTATCCTCAATAAAAGGTCATAATATTTGGAAGGAAATTGTGCTGAGATTGAGACAGCTAGTTAGGTGATACTGACATTTTGCATAACGGGTTTTAAAGCAGATTAGTTGAAATACTTCTTATAGTGTGACATTTCTTCGACATATACCTTAGCCCTTCAAGAGCACCGTAGTCTCATGAAGTTGCTACAAGTAACCACCAAAATTTTTCTCTTGAATCCAAATATTATACCCTGACATAATAGTCCAAGGCTTTCCTGAGCTGATTTGATCTTATGAGCCCTCTCTGAGGGCATAAGACTTTTGTATTTGTTTGTTTGATTGTTGCTGTTTTCTTGTTTTGTTTCCCCACCACCACCACTTTGATGCGAAGGTTATATTAAATGAAACAACACAGTATGAAGGTGTGCAAGGTTACAAGACTTGTTGGGATACTAATAGAAAGAAATTGGACTGTGCAGATAGTATGACACTTGCTGAGATCAAATTCACAGATGGCAATAAATTGAGGGAGATGAGCTAATACAAAAAAAAAAAAAAAAAAAAAAAAAGGCAGTAAATGAAGCAATAACTCCCTATTTTCATCCCCACAATCCCACAATTATTCTTTGAAAACTCTGCTACACAGTTCAAGAAATACAGGGAACTGCGGGTTAGGTAGTTCAGTGGAGGGGAGTATCTCCATATCTCCAGTATGAAGAAAGGATGAGAACTGGAACTCTTCAGCTTGGAGAAGACTGAGGAAGATTCTTATCAGTGCTTATATCTAATAGGCAGGAGTCGAGCAGATGAGGCCAGGCTCTTTTCAGTAGTACCTAGCAGCATGACAGTGAGCAATGAGCATAAACCTAGAGTACAGGAATTACAATTCTCAGTTTACAGGTATGAGGAAAAGCATTTTTACATTAATAGCAACACAGAACTAAACACAGTACTAGAAAAAGCTGCCAAGAGAATTTGTGGAATCTCATCCTCTAGAGGTATTCAAAACCCACCTGCATGCTTTCCCATGCAACCTATTCTAGGAACCTGCTTCAACAATTCTGTGATTATGTGTGATTTTATTTGAAAGTAAGAGACAGTTTGAATATTTTCTACAAGTTAGGAAAACTAAGCCCAAATATTCAGTGATAAAAAGTGTAAGAAAACAGAAATATAATATACATATTTTTAATACTTTTAATATTTAAATATTTTATAATTATTATATATTATATAATATATATTATATTATATATTATCATTATATCATATATATATATATAATAATGTATGTGATATATATATAATATATATATATGATTAGGAAACAGAATTAAAATTTATTTTTCCTTTATTCTTCCTTCTTCCAGTTTGCGTTTCTTGAGTACAGCTGTACAAAATAAAGCAAGAGAAAAGTTAGATATATAAAGATACAACTTTCTATGTCGTTCTCACTAGGACACCAGATAGGTTTACTAATTACAAAATTTAATTATAGCATCCATCTTTCATTTTATCCCTAGTGATTTACATGGCAACATTGCATAAGATCATCCATCATGTCTTTCTTGCTCATCCTCCTTCCTGGCTTTTGTATATGAAATGAAATTTCTGCTAAAAAATATATAAATCTTTGTCTGATTAGATGTATTTTGTACATAGTTAGAGAATCTGTAGAAAATTATCCACTGAACAAACTCCAACTAGATCAGGAACAAACATCACAAAACAGTACCAGATAATTAAGAAAACTTCAGTGATCCTCATTACTTATAGACTTTGTAAGGTAAAATTTTCTGAAGGTCATGCCTGACTGAAAAAGTTATTGAAGTTGCAAGGGTACACAGAAAATCTCCTTTACATACATCTGGTAAAGGACCTTCTCTAACACACACATAAAAGAAAAAAAAAATACTAAGAAATGCAGTGATAGGAACAAAGTCCATTCAGCTACACTAATCAGTGAGGTTGGAAGGGACTTCAAGGATCATCAAGTTCCAAATCCCTGCCACAGGCAGGGCCACCAACCTCCACATTTAATACTAGACCAGGCTACCCAGGGCCCCATCCAACCCAGCTTTGAGCACCTAAAGGGATGGGGCACCCACAACCTCTCTGGGAAGCCTGTTCCAGCACCTTACCACTCGCTCTGTGAAGAACTTCCCCCAGACATTCAACCTCAGTCTTCCCGCCCTCAACTTAATACCATTTCTCCTCGTCCTGCTGTTATCTACCCTTTCAAATAGTTGACTACCCTTCTGTTTGAAGGCTCAGTTTACGTACCGAAAGGCCTACAACTATGTCATCCCACAACCTTCTCTTCTCCAGGCTGAACAAGCTCAGCTCCCTTAGACTATCTTCGTGGGGGAGGTACTCCAGCCCCCCCCATTCAGTTTTGTAGCACTTCTCTGGGCCCTTTCCAACAGCTCTCTGCCTTTCTTGTACTGGGGGCTTCAGACCTGGACACAGTACTCCAGATGGGGCCTCACAGGAGCAGAGTAGAGAGGGACAATCACCTCCCTATCCCTGATGGTCACCCCTCTTTTGATGGAGCCCAGGATATTTTTTGCTTTCTGAGCTGCAAAAGAACACTGCAATCTTATGTTCAGTTTTTCATCAAACAGGACCCCCAGGTCTTTCTCTGCAGGGCTACTCTCAAGGATTGCTTCTCCCAGAATGTATAAATGCCTGGGACTCCTCCAGCCCAACTGCAAAACCTTGCACTTTGTTGTGTTGAACCTCATTAGGTTCTCTCAGGCCCACCTTTCAAGTCTGTTCCGGTCCCTCTCAGTGGCATCCCTTCCTTCCACCACGTCAACCATACCACTCAGCTTGCTGTCATCAGCAAACTTTCTGAGGGTGCACTCAATTCCATCATCATTGACAATGATATTAAAGAGCACCAATCCCAAGACAGACCCCTGGGGGACACAACTCCTTACTAGCTTACACATAGACATAGAGCCATTAATCACCACTCTCTGTCTGTGGCCTTTCGATAAATTCCTTATCCACCGGATGGTCCACCCATCAAATCTATATCCCTGTAATTTGGAGATAAGGATGTGGTGGAGGACCATGTCAAAGGCCTTGCTCAAGTCCAGATAAATGACACTGGTTGCCTTCCCTTTGCCCATCAGTGCTTTCACTCCATCATAGAATTCCACCATATTGGTTAAGCATGACCTTCCCCTGGTGAAGCCATGCTGGCTGTCTTGGATTACACTCTCATCCCTCATGTGATCAAGCATGTTGTCCAGGAGGATCTTCCCAGGTACAGAAGTGAGACTCACCAGCCTGTTGTTCCTCAGGTCCTCCATGCTCCCTTTCTTATAAATGGGAGTGATGTGACCCTTCCTCCAGTCATCTGGGACCTCACCTGACAGCCATGACTTTTTAAATATGATGGAGAGCAGCTTGGCAACTACCTCAGCCGGCTCCTTCAGAACCCTAGGATATATGCCATCCAGGCCCATAGACTTGTACACATTCACTCTCATGAGGCAGTCTTGGACTTGCTCTGCCCTTACAGTGGAGAGGGATTTACTGCCCTGGTCCCCACCAAGAGGTTGAGGGATGCAAGGTTCAGGACATGAGAAATATTGGAATCCTGGCTGCCAGTGAAGACTGAGGCAAATAACTAATTCAGTATCTCAGCCTTCTCTTCATCTGCTGAAGCCAGTTCTCCTTTTACATTTACCAAAGGAGGTACACCCGTTTTCGCCTGTTTGGCCAATGTACCTGTAGAATGTCTTCATATTGTTTTTACATCCCTTGTCAAGTTCAGTTCTGCCTGTGCCTTGACTTTCCTGATTCCACAAGTGGTATAGATGCCACTGAGTATAGATGCCACTTCCAGGAAAATCACACTGTGCTTTTTAAATGACAATATAGTGAACCTGGAGGGTAGGCCAGGCTGAGACCATGCAGAATCTGCGGAGTTCTGTAAATCCATGGGTGATGTGGAGGGGGACAGGGTAACAAGAGAAGTACAGAGGTAGAATAAGTAGAAATGTGTATTAAAAGACTGCTCACATATAAAATATTTCGAGTCAGTACATTTGTCTGCCTGAATATCATACATTGATCACTGCAGTATGTCTTGTTGTTTTTATATTCTCATTAAATCTTTACTCTCTGTGTATTCACATTTCTCTCCTGTGTGTCTGTGTGCTGCAAGAACTATGTGCCACCTAGTTACGAGACCTGTTTGAGTATATGTGAAAGCTGGTACCAACTCTTGGAGTCATATATAGGGACTGATTACCCATGGCCTGTGATGACACCTGCTGGAGCAAGTGCAGGGTCATAGTGCCAGTCACTGATGAGAAACATGTGTGAGTGGAATCGCTGACAGCTACTAGAGCCAGGCCAAGGGTGGAGGACCACGTATGCAGTGTCAGCTACTGGAGTGACTGGAGGTCACTCCCACTGGGGCTAAAACTGCATGCTTACAAACTAGCAACTGTGGAGGGCAGGGACCAGAGTGACTGGTCTTTTGTGTGTGTATGTAACTAGAAAGGACTAAATACTAGCTACAGGAGGTACTTAGGAGAGTGGATTTAGTGACAGCTATTGGAACCAGGTAGGAAAGCAGACCATTCCAGAGAATGGAATGAGTGACAGTTTAACATCAGCAACTGAGGGGGTCATAGTTCTCTGGATCTGCGGGCCCTGTACTAAGGAATCTAGCTACTGGGGGACCAGCATGAGTGAACTAGGTGCCAGACACTGGAGTGGGACTAAAAGTACATGACCTGCAGCCTGTCAGCTGCTGGAGGGACCTCTGCTTCCACAGGAACAGTGTATGTTCTCAAACCAACTACTGAGGATGTTGTGGGCTGTCATGAATGAGGTGAGTAAAGGGTTCTTGTTCTTCATGTGAATGCGGCATGTTTGCAGCAAACTTCAAACTGGTCTAGACATCAAGAAGAAAACATGCAAACCTGGTAAGGGGTCTGGGAACTGTCACTGGATGGAAACTGAGGCTGAGCCAGATGGACAGAGGGGCAGTGCCAGTACTCAAGGGATCCATACAAGTGTGCTGGACATACAGGGTGGGTAAGACAACTACTTGTGAACATCTGTGTTTTTGTGAATCATGAATGTTATATGCATGCCTGAACTAGTGAATTTCTTTCATTACTAGCGGGAGAGAAGGGTCCTTGGTGATCTGTGTCTTTGTTTTACTTGAGCCCTGTGTGTAGTTGCAGACCTTGGTTGCAGCATCACGTGTGACCCACCACAACAGTGTACTATGTATTTCTTTGCATCTCTGGGATAGGTGCTCAGCTTTGCAACCAGCTGAACCTATGTAGAGGAAAGCAGCAGCGTCATCCTTGAGCCTGGGCAGAGACCTCAGGTCCCCAGGCATTGAGCTATGGATTGGAACAGTTGGAGAAGGTGGCTATAAAGTCATCACAGACTAAGCAATGGAACTTTAATTGTTTCCATTAACTTCTGTGCCCATAAGCTTTTATTAAGCTTTCTGTGAAAAGAAATAGATGAAGTTTATGCCTAGTTTAGTGGGACAGCAGAGGCAGATGGCAGAAAACTCATAGAGATCTTCAAAATAGGGCCTTACATATCTTGGTCAAATATTAAAACAGATGCTGTTTTGACTGGAGTTTAAAAATAATAATAATTTTTTTAAAATCTCATGTATTTTTCCAACCTGAATTACTTTGAGACTATGATAACTGCCACAACTATTGTGTATTGGTATAACTTAATAAACAAAAAAGAATATGTTTAAGATATTAGGATCTCACACTTTTTACATTCTGTCATGTGTATGTTGTCACTGTACTTTAGCTTATTTTAGGGCTTTATCTACAGTGTCATTTTTAACAGTGGAAAAACTGTCAGTCTTTATCTGCAGCTTTGAGTATTTATACTGCAGAGATAACACTAAAGGAGATAGTGCAGTACTGTACAAAGCAGCAAAACTAGCTCAGGTCCTGGAAACTAGCTTGCAATATGCTGTGCCCATAAAAATTGATCTACACTGCTTTGATGTATCAATCCTGCTCCTGGCTGTAGAGCTTTTTAAGGTCATAGTAAGTTTAAAGTATGGCACTGTCTCACAAAAGGTAGACATGCCTCCTATAGGTTGTCTGTTCTGACTTTTTTTGCACAGGAGACAGGACAATTTTTGCAGTTTTGAAATCTTAATAAGTAAAACAGTAGATAAAACATTGTAGTTGGTGGTGTTCTTATAAAAAAGTTAATGAATGGAAGATTTGCTTTGGCTTCTTTATAATTAAGCTTTAATGAGAAATTAATTTATTAATGTAAAGGAGAATGAATAGAGAATGAATCTCAAACTATCTATAAATATAGACTCGACTTTCAGATTATTTTAAGTAGATAAACATTTGCAAGTTTAGATAAAAAGGTATAGATGGCATGGAGCAAAAAAAAAAAAAAAAAAGAAAACAAAACAAAAGAATGAGAATCTTTTTCAATGAGCTGCAAAGTATTATGGTCTCTAGTGCACAGCAAAAACAATGGAGACAATAAAAAATCTTTTGAGTTAACATAGAAAATGGGAAAACAGGAGTCATACAATGGAACTGCATGAAGTTTACAGTGATATATGGTCAGGAATACACCATGACCTTTTGGTTGCAGTGATCACTGCAAAGCATAAATTCTTATTTAACTTTGATTAATGTTCATATTTTGTAAGAAAGGCAGAATGTTTATTCAGATAAGCTGATCGTTTTCTTTTATATATATAGTACTATTTTTTAGAAATAGTCCAGAAATTCAAATGTAACACTGACTCTAAGGCAACTTTATATCTTATGAAAAAGAATTGGAGCAGTATATATGTGAAATTAAAAAACTGAATTTGCCAATGGTTTACAGGCTGGATTGGCCCGGTTCCATGACTAGTGGGGCGGAGTGATTTTACAAGATCCAAACCTCCGAAGAAGGGAAACAGGGGACCCCCCAAAATAATTAAAACAAACAAAGAAAAAAACACATGAGAAAAGTAGTCATAAGTTATACCTTGTTAAAAAGCTTTCTACACGTAATAGTTTGTAATAGATGAGTAAGTCCCAGAAATCATGTGCATATCCACTGATTAATTTGTTTGGATCTGTTCTCTAGTAATGAGTCAACAGGCTAGCAGGCAGAGAGCAGCTTGTACCCATTACTTTAAGTTCTCATATTCTTCCAGACAGTATGACTGCACTCAGACTGTTTGCTGGGAATGGCAGCTGTTGAGCCATACCTGAACACTATCTGTTACAGATGCTCATTGATATCAGCCAAAATATTGCCAACAGATTTTCTAGAAAACAAACATTTTAGGGAAACATGTTATAGCAAACTGTGTTCCACTCTTGCAAGACCAGCGTACAAGAACAAGCTTATTGGATCTCAATTCTGAATTCTGAATCTCTGACACTGGCAATTACTATCAACAAGGAAAAGAAGGGGAAATAATATAATAATAATAATAATAATAATAATAATAATAATAATAATAATAATAATATAAAAGGTTAGTGCTGAGAAATGTCATAACTTACAGGATAGAACCTCGATGATATAAAAATTTGAGAGTTGATTGATGTTCATTTAAACTCCTTTTACAAGTAAAGAAGCAAACACAATATACCTGTTATCAGTGGTATCAGTAGTAGTAATGGCAGTACTGCAAAACTCTAAATCTGTCTGCAAATGGCTAAGCCTCCATAAGACTTCATCAATTACTGAATGCTTAGACTAATTATGCTTTCTTACAGATATTTTTCTTGATATGAAGGGATTTAATGAAACTACTGGTGGTGATTCTGGTTACTGATTAGCATCACTTTGAGTATGTTTCAGAATGATTGGAAATTGCATTGTACATCCTCTTCTGAATGGAATGAGGAAAATATGATCCTAAAGACTTTCCATGTGATTGATTTAAAACCAGCTCTATGCATCTTCTTAATTACATACTGTGTATGATTTGTTTCCCTTATGTGAACTATGGCTTGTCTTATTTTTTTCTAGAATGTTCAGTATCTACTTGATTTTATGTTTGTGTAATGAATTTCTATTTTCTTCAAGATGAAATAAAAACCAAGAACATACATAAGCAATGACAAAAAAATATATAATAATAATAAAAAAAAAATTCCTCAAAGTATACTTTAAAACTTTTTTTTAAATGAATTCCTGTTTATTTATATTTCTATTTATTTCTATGTATCTCATTTTTAATTTTTTTATTAATTCAAAAAAAGCTCTTTGTATTTGTTGCATGGTTTGGTTTCAGAATTATATTCTGACTTATTTAGTGCTATCTCCAGTTATGTTTGACATACAGAACAGTGGGATAGGAAGCAAAAAAGTACTAGTGCTGTCACAATAAAATGCAAGAATAATGCAAACACCATTTAAATGTAGAGTTTTGAAAGGAAAGAAGGTAATCAATGGAAGTTATAAACTCTATAAGGCAGGCAAGCAATTGGAATTTTATCATCAGTTCTTCAATTGATTAGCATACAAATATCTGTATTTCCCTGGTATGACTGATACATTAAAGATTCCATCTAATAATGCATGTATTTTATTTAAGGTACTCTAAAAATCCTGAAACCTTCTTTTTATTTTTGTGTTCATACTTGCACCATACTGCGTTTTTTCTTTCATCAAATGCACCTACTAAAAGTGTGTTAAATATTGGTAGTTCAAAATGCATTTTATTGATTACTTTATTGATTACTTTTTTTCTTTTTTTCTTTTTTTTTTTTTTTATATAATGCATGAACTGAGTATGCTTAACACATTACGTGGTGAGCTCCCTTAGAAGTATGTACGTTTACTAATGAGATAACCAGTTACCATCAAAGTATGTTAAATGTACTCAAAATAATAAATGATTTACAGAACAGAAATATCACTTTGAAGAAATTTCCCTTTGTGCAGCACTGCTAATGACAACACACAGCCCTCCCTAATGACATACATTCTTACTCAGTATCAAAGAGACTGCTCCCATTGTTTACTATTCCTTAGTGACTTGTTTGCATTTTCAAGGTTAAAAAAAAAAAAAAATAGAAGAAGAAAAACAAACAAACAAAAAAAAAAGACTAACAATTTCTAAAAAGAACATATCTGAAGCTTGGATGAGGTTTAAGCTTGCACTGCATTTTATTTACCTTATTTTAACAAAAGCTTCATATGAGACTAAACAAAGATGCATCTTCTTCCATGTTATGTTTGAAAGGGAAGTTACATACATGGAAGCATAAGGCAAAATCAGTTTCATGGGCTATGTCTCCTAATATTCTTTTTGCCTTCAGACTTGACTTAATTGGTGCTAAACCCAAGTGGACTGCCAGAATTCATAACATTATTTAGCACAGCTTTCCATAGTATGATTGCATTCTTCTTTGGATCTGCTTTCCACTGACTTTACTTGGTGCCTTTTAGATCTTAGATTTGTACTGAGACTGTAACTTTTAAAGGATCATGAAAAAAACAAACAAACAAACAAACAAAAAAAACCCCAAAAACCCAAAAAACCAAAAAACATCAGTTACTGACAGTCCTTTGGTGTAATTGCAAGGCCAGAGTCTGTCAACAAAGAAAAAACACCTAGTAACCTGTCAGTCTGGACCATTTAACAGCAGTGGTGATGCTCAAATATAAAGCACCATCACCTCTTGCTGTCACAACTACCAGGAAGTAGCAAAGGCCACCAAGGCAAGGTCTGGCAGCCAATAACCTGTCTCATTGCCCCAGCCAGTTACAGAATCATGGAATCATAGAATCAAGGGGTTGGAAAGGACCTACAAGGTCATCTAGTCCAACCATCCTCCCTTTACCATACCTACAGAAAATCACTAAACCATATCTCCTAGCTCCTTATCTAGACACCAGAGTAGCTGGGAGCACTATGACAACCCCAGCCTTGGGTATCAAGTCCCTCCCACAGGGATATGGATTGGCCAAGACTAGGTTGGGATATTTGCCCATAAATGAGACCAGCTCAGTGAGGCCCGTGGCTCAACAGGGCAGAGCCATGGAAGGCTGAAGAGTGGTACTATTGCCTGCTTTCTGGGATATAGGGTGACAACCTTGGTGGTTAAAATTAAGACCTGCTGGGGGAGCCCTCAGGACTGGTCAAGTTGTCATGGTTTTCACTGGAACAGAGTTAATTTTCTTCATAGAAGCTTACAGAATACTATCTTTTGGATTTGTGATGAAAACAGTGTTTATTACACATCAGTATTATAGTTATTGATGAACAGTGTTTACAAAGAATCAGAGAAAAATAGGAGGTGGAGTAGCCATTTAGGCCTGGACTGTATGGGATTCAGTTAGGACAATGAATGAGTTAAGTGTCTCTGGATAAGACAGGAGAAAGGCCAATAAGTATGATGTGATAGAAGAATGTTAGAGGCCACTCAATGAGGTTGAAGGTGCAGATGAAATATTCTATAAATATAAGCATCTCAGTCACTAGTGCTCTTTCTTATGGGAGACTTCAACTTCCCAGATATCTAGTGGAAGTTCAATATAGCAAAGAAGTAAAGTAGGAGATTCCTGAAATGTGTGGAGGAAAACTTCCTGATGCAGATGTGTTTTGGTTTCACCCCACAAACAGCTAACATCACATAGATCTTTGCTCACTCCCCCTCTTCCTAGTGGGATGGGGGAGAGAACAGAAAGAAATAAAATAAAATAAAATAAAATAAAATAAAATAAAATAAAATAAAATAAAATAAAATAAAATAAAATAAAATAAAATAGGATTCATAGAGAAAGCTATATACTAAGACAGAAAAGGAAAGACATAACTAACAGTAATTATTACATACACACATACATATAAACAATTCATACACAAAGAAATTGCTCACCACCCACTGACTGATGCCCAGCCAGTCCCCAGACAGCAACTACCTGCTCCAGCCAACTCCCATGAGCTGTATAGCTTTTTCACATGGTGTCGTATGGTGTGTATGTATGTATTGCACATGGGGACAATCTGTCATTTACCAGATCTAAACTGGCCAAATGGATATTAGGCCAGTTTAGATCTGGTAAATGACAGATTGTCCCCATGTACCAAAAGACAATCTGATGGGGAAGAAGATCAACCTGGCTGAACAGAAAGCTTCTTCTGGAACTGAGGGAGACAAAAAAACAAACAAAAAAACCAAAAAACCAAAAAAACGTTGTGACCCTTGGAAGAAGATATACATGGCTTTATTATTTTTATTTTTATTTTTCCCACAAGAACCCATTCTGCATGATGAGCTCTGCTTTACTGCAAATGGCTGAATATCTGCCTACTGATGGAAACCAGTGAATTATTTCCTTGTTTTACTTTGCTTGCACATACAACTTTTTCTTTCCCTATTAAGTTGTACCAAACTGTATCATGAGTTCTCAAACTTTTACCTTTCTGATCCTTCAGTGATGGGAAAGGAAGCAGATATGAGGGGCTTAGCTACCTTCTACCTTCAAACAACAGCACATGAGCAGATGGGTCTAGTAGTTCTCTGAGGACCCTGACACTTCTGACACTTCCAAAATGTTTACTGCACAATGTCTTTAATTCTAAAAACACTGAAAAACGTGAGATTTTAAAATCCGTATGAAGACTGAAGAGTCAGAAAGCGATCCATGGATTGGGACCCAATTCATGTAATGATTTCCCCTGAAATGCTAATCAATATGACCATCAGATAGTTAATTCCTGTCACTGTACATTCATTATTTGGTATATCATTCATTTTTGGTGCTCAGCAAAGGCATTGTTTAATGATGATAATTTTACTGCCACTGACTGTAATATAGCCAGGGCTTAAATAAAAAGCCCTACATTTGAGACAGTTAAAACTATATAACGAGTGACTTCATTTAAATTCTCCAAATACTCTTACTGTTTATTCAGAACTACTGTAAATATCTGGCAGGTTTATTAAAGCTTCTTTTTATTTGCAAGTTTTCGTGTCTGTCATTCTTCTTTCTCTAATTTCTTGAAGTCAGGGTCAACTGTGTCAAAATCAGTCTTTTATCTGAGACTTCTCAATAAGGACAAAGGTATATTTTAATTTGTAAGCTTACATTTTAAAGTACAAATATTATATTTTGTCAACTGAGTACAGCATAACAAAGCAGTGAGTTGTGGAGCAATTCAAAAAGTCTCTCTTTATCTTGTCTTGACAAGTCTATTTTGGCTCAATGATAAAATCTGTAGGTAAAGGAAAAAAATCCTCATTCTTAAAAGTAACTAATCATGCTTAGATTTTCCATTTGCAAATGTACATATACATGCTTGGGAAGAGGTGTCTGAGGTGTCAGAGAGAGAAAACTGTAAGTGGAAGAGATTGCCTTGCTGCTTTGAAGATCCTCACATGACCAGAGGTCTACCTGCAGTTAAATAACAAACTAAAATCATATCTCAGAGGAAACAGGAAAGAAACTTATCTACAAAACAAGAAGGGAAATTCTATGAAGTTTGTTCAGCCCAGAGAGCTACTGGAAATTGCTAGGCTGAAAGAAGGAAAATAAGAAAAAAAAGAAGTAATTGCAACAAACATACAAAATAATAAATAAAATCATACGTAATGTTTTCAAGCAAAGAGTTATCCTTATTCACCCAGTTCTCTTTTACAGTATCTGTGTTCTGATAAAATATTCAATGTAAAAATTGAAAGTGTTTTTAGCCTTTTGTTGTTCTTGGTTCACAAAAACAGCAAGGCATGATTGCATGTAAGGTAGCATGCCTCAGAGAGAGTCAGGAAGAAAGATATCTAGAAATAATTTTAACAGTTTAAGTTTGGAGCATGCCATTCTTGTTCATCACATAGTCCATGACTACTTGTGATATTGGTATAAAACAAAAGGATGGAGGATGGGATCAACATACTAAATACATCTCCATGTGTTTTATTTCTGAGTAGCTTCCTATGGACTGAACACCCACTTGCAGCTGAAGCACCCTAGTTGCACAAATGCAGTACATCTTCCACATTGATTTCCTCTAAAATAATGCCAGTTCCTTTTCTAAGAAATTGTTCTACGATTAACCAAAACAGATTTAGCAAGGTCTGACATCAAGGAGATTTTCTTCAAAAGCCTACTGGTAATTTAGACTAGCCCTTTAATTCAGACATATTCATGATAGCTAGCGCCTATTCAGGACTTTTGTTCTTCTTACTACTGTATGACTCAGAAAGCTGAGTAATCATCATTCCTATGTGTTGACTTGATTTTTAAATGAGGTTCCATTTTATTAACTGAATGCAATGTAAAGTGCTTTGACACTGAATAATGAAGAAGGTTATTAAGCTTCAAGAACTGCTTTAAGTGGTAGCATAGTTCTACAGATTTACCATGCAGCATGTGTATGTATTACTGCTATTACTTCTACATATTTCCTGTTGTAGACAGAAGAGTTCAATGGTTATTTGCATATGCAGTACTTTCAGGCACATAATTCATACAGACTGTGTTCCTTTATATGCTGGATCTGTCTGGAAGGGAGATTGTTTTCTCCATAGCAGCCTGTATGGAGACTTATTTTAGAGCTGTGACTGTAGCCATCAATCAGAAACTTGCTGGGCAGTGGACTGCTTCTAAGATGTAGAGAATAATTGTTTTTGCATTGTTTGTTTGTTTGACTGCTTTTTCATCTTTCTTTCTGATAATAAACTGTGTTTAAATTGAGTTTTTCAGCTACTAAACTGAATTTTATCTTGACCCATAATTATTCTGTACTTCTGATTCCCTCTTCCATCTTCTTGTGAGAGAAAGTGCGGTGTGGGAAGAAGTGTCTTCTGGATGTTTAGTTGATGATATGTGTCAGCCCACTATGTCTCAACTCCCAGTGTTTTAAGTTAAGTCCTAGAGCAGCCAAAACAGAAGAGCACAGAGCATTCATAAAGTGCTATTGAGATAAAAGAATAGAAAAATAAACAAGGTTATATGTAACATTAGTCAGCTGTTAGGAAAGAAGTGATGTTTTGTGAAGGAAAGAAGGTCAAATTCTACTGTGGGAAAAGATTTTTATATCATAATAATAAAACCAATGCCAAGCCAAGTGATATTATTTTATTAATATATGACTTACCATTCTTATGATGTCATGTATATATGTGCCTCTGTTCAGCTTCTAATGGTTCCTTGCCTTATACATAGAGAAATAATTTGATTGTTATATGATTCGGAGCTGGGTAGTGCTGTTTGCACTGGATTCTCAGCTCAGTTTATAATGGAAGTAAGAGACATGTAAGTAAGTCAGACTATAAGAAATCTTTAACCAAGAACTACAATGGCTACTCCAAAATTAATGCCTCCAATACTGTTGGCCACACAGATTGCATTCAGATAAGGCAATGGTAAAATAAGGATGGAGATTCTCCCAAGCCCTCCTCTTATTGTTGATGTATTTATAGAAATATTTATTGGTCTCATTCACCTTTGAGGCCAAGTTCAGTTCTAACTGGGCTTTAGCCTTTCTAATTTTCTCCCTTCACAGCTTTTCTACATATTTGTAATACTCTTAAGTTGTTGCCTCCTCTTCCAAAGACCATAAACTTTCATTTTGTTCCTGAGTTCCAGCCAAAGATCTCTATTCAGACAACTGGCCTCCTTCCTGTTGACTTGTCTTCACTGACTTGAGGATTGTCAGTTCCTGCACCTTTGAAATAACTTCCTTAAAGTAATGGGAACCCTTCCTGGGTTCCCATGCCCACCAGAACTTCCTCCCAAGGGTCTTTCTCATCTATGAGCTGCAAAAACAAAACCAAAACCTGAACAGGAAAGCAGAAAAATGAAGAATATGTTTCTGTTATGAATGATTCAGAAATGGCTGAAATCAAATATCTTTACAACTTACAACTCCAAGTTTCACTGTTATTTTCAAAAGGTCAAGTTTTGTAACATTTGGGCTTTGTAAAAATAATTTATATCTCTAATACAATAAAAAAGAATCATATACATAACTGATAGTAAAAAATAGAATAAATATATCTCCCTTTGCCCAAATTTATTTTGTATTAATAAAAGTATGCATGTATTGTTCACTTAAGAGACAATAAGCCAGCCTCTTTCTGGTGCTGACCCTAATTAGATACAACTGTGTTTAATTAGATCTCATTCTGATACTCTCCTGACTACTTTTCTTCTTGGAAGTTATTCCAAAAATAATGTTTGGTTTGTTTATTTTTCCTATGAGGAAGAGGGAGTCTTACTAGGAACAAAAGTTCAGGTTCATTTATGTGGTGATTTAACACTAAATGGGCAACTAAGCAACCATCATTATCTCACACTATCTGTCCTCGGAATGACAGGAGAAAATATGATGAAAAAAAAAGATTGAGATAAGGACAGAGAGATCACTCACCAGTTACTGTCAAAACAGTCTCAGAATAAGGAACATCAGTGCAATTTCTTGCCAATTGATAACAGATTAAAGCAGTGAGAACTAAAAGCAAAAGTGAACTTATGTTCCTCTCCATCTACTCTATCTCCTCTCACAGAGCATAACAGGGGAAAAAGGAATACATACCATAGTAAGTTCATAACATTACTTCTCTACTGCTCCTTCTCTTCCCCCATTCCAGAATGCAGTCCCATTCATGAGTTGTAGCTCTTCCCAAACTGTGATGAACAGCCCACAGGCTGCAGTTTTTTAAGAACTGCACCATGGGATCCATCCCTTAGGAAAAGAGAGCTTCAACATGGGTCCCCCACTGGCAACAGTTCCTACCAGACCTCCTGCTACACAGTGGACATCTCTCCATGGGCTGCAGCTCCAGCCCATAGTCTTCTGCAGGGGCTCTCCATGAGTAGGAACTTCCTTCAGGCAATATCTACCTCCTCCAGCATGGGCTCTTCCTCAGGCTCTAGTGAGGATGCCTCCTCCGATATGAGGCCTCATGGGCTGCAAGGGAGCAACCTGCTACACCATGAGCCTCTCCTGGGCTGCAAAGGAACTTTGCTGTGACTGGAGTACCTCCTGTCCTCCTACAACAACCATGGTGTCTGCTGGGTTGCTTCTCTGAAATTTTCTCACTTCTTTCTCCCTTCTAATACTGCACAGAACAAAATGACAATGAATAAGTGAGGGTCAGAAGAAGACTGAAAAGAGGATAAGGATTTGTTGAATAGTTGTGAAAAGAGACTCCTATTGACTGATAATATCTGATTATCAAGAATAATCTGAATGCCATATGCAAACTGAGACTGCTTTTTAACTGAAGAACCACATGCACTGTGCCATGTAGTTATAAATCAACATCTCTTTACTGCTAAAATCAATATAGGAAGCCTGCTTCAACTGCCTCAAGCCACTCCAATTTTTTTACCTCCCTCCTTTTCTCAGAAAAGTACCTCTGCTCATTATTTGGGAAATTTACTTGTTTGTGGAGTGGCTGAAAGCTATAGTTCTTTATAACATCAAAGAAAATGAAAGGCAGCTACTTAAAATACCAATTACCAAATATTCTTTAGACATCGTACAAGCTTCATCAGCTACAATCTCTTGCCTATGTTCTGCTCAGTTCCTCTAACTCAACATTCCCCACCCATCTATATCCGTTTTATCATCATCACATGCTAGTCGTTATCTTCTATAGTTCATAAAGCTATTTTTCCCATGTTTTTCAACCCTTTCTCTTTGATATTTTTTCATTATTTCCCATTATAGATACTGCTCATCTAACAACATCCTGTTAACAACTTGTTCTGCAGCCAATTGCTCATTCTAATTTATAGTTGGAAGAATTCCATGTACAAATTGATGCCTCCCCCCTAAAATATATTTTTCTAACGTTCAATATTTATGTATTTATCTTTCTATTCTTCCAGTTTTCTGATAGAATTTTCCTTGTGTTTATCCTTGTTATTGAGATTTCATCTCAAATTCAGAAGAATTGTTAATCTTTGCTCTAAAACACATATGTGTATATGAAATGACTAAGTCTTGATCCCGTGTCACACTAAATAAACAGGAAACAAATCTGCTGAAATAAAATATCCATTTCTACATCTAGTGTGTTGAATATTATTTTTTCTGTATTAAATTTTCTCAAAAGCTTTTGAGATTTATATCTTTTCTCATAACTCATATCTTCACAGACCTTCCATGTGCTAAAAGCCCAGTCTCAGGTGGGCCTGTGAAAAAAAATTAATTTTTTACTCACTCCATACCTTACTGAGGATTTCTGTGAGGGTCCTTCCCCATCTTCAGGACTTTGTAATATCCTAAACAATGGTACCCAAGAACTTAAAGCTATTTTTATGGCAACTAATCTTGTTTTCTCAAAAGCATGTTCAATTAAGAAAGATTAGAGGGTACTTCCCAGGGAAAATTAAGCAACTCTGAGCTAAATGTAATGCTTCATAAATTTCTGTTAATGAATATTAATTGTTTTTTAACTTTATGTAGGAAAATGTGTTCCAGAATACTTAGTTAGCTTCACATCCTTAATTCATTAATTCTGATAGTTTTCCTCCACTCAAAACAAATCTGTATTCATTCTGTTCCTTATATTAAGCTTTTGTAAACCTCAGCTCATGCCCCTTGGTCCTCCTTTACTCTGTGGAAATGAATTACTTTCCTCTGTATGCAGATCAGTTCATCAATTGAAAGGCTGATGTCATCTTTTTAATCTTTTATATCTGGACTTTATACTTTCATTTCTGTTCTTTAACAAAGCAAAATTATTCCTAATAAATTAATTACAGTGAGTAGCTCTGATAAGAACCCAGACTATCAAGTAAAAACATATTCTGTTCTCAAAGAAATAAGTATGATATTTGTAATAGCACTCTCTAGCAGCAGAATTCTCCATTTTCTTTAGAAAATTATGTTCCTACATACACTGAAATTGTTAAATATATATTTACTAAGTTTTGTAGTGTTTTAACATAGTTGTCATTTTTTAATATGAGTGTTCAATATTATATTGCAAAAACTGAGGCATCATTCACTATTTTAGAAGTCTTGGATGTATATGGATAATGAAGGTAGATACCCTTATCATTGTGAATTCTTTCTTTTCAGGACAGCTGTTCATATGTGTCTCTCTGTAAGAAATGAAGCAGTGGCTTACACTGCTATACACTTTGAGCAAACACTATAATACATGCAATCAAATGACCCATCTCAAACAGTTAGTCTAATCCCCTGCACCAATGTAAACGATTCTTCTTGACACAAACATGGAAAATATGACTTGGTGGGTTTGCAAGCTCTACTACTTATGTGACTGGGCACAGAAGAAGTCTTCAATTTGCAGTCATTGGCTAGACATAAACAAAACCAATTTAAAAAAAAAAAGTATTTATATATATACATACATACACATATTTCTTTCACACTCTTTAACATAAGTGCTCAATAAAGCTAATAAAGATTTTGAACTTTTCTCTCAGAACCCTGGAGATTATGAGGATTTGGCTGTGGGGGCTCTAGACCAGATGTTTAGACCTGGGAGAGTCTCCTCATGCAGTGTGTGGGCAAGGGCTTGGACATGCTGGCCATGGCCCTGTCTTCTGTCTGCTGTGGTTCACCTTGACTTGTTCCCAGATTCACTGTCAGTGCCTTGTGGCATTGCCTGTACCCAGCCCTTGCTTCATCCCCATGATCTTGAATGGCCACCCTAGCGCTGGACATGACTCTGGCCATTATCCATCCATTTATCACTTTCCCAGCTCAGTCACAACTCATTCCCATCTTCAGGAAAGTGTCTGATACCCAGATATGGATCTCCTCTAATATTCCAGCTGCCCTGCTCCTGTCTGGTGCAGTGACACAGGCCCTGGCTCCAGGTCTTACTCTGATGTACCCTGGAAAACCCTCATCACTCACAGTGTGCTTATCCATGTGGAGCGGACAGTCTGTGCTGCTCCCTTGAAAGAAGATGCCATATTTTCAGAGATAGCTGGCATTTTCGTACACATAGCATATAGGAATTGTCATTATCAGTAATACTGTATGCACTGTTGTGAAGATTCATCACAATTCTCTACTTGCAGCAAGAGACTAATGTTTCCAGAATTTGTTTTCTGTATTTTTGACAACACTTGAGGAGCAGACATATTTGTTTGGGATCAAATTCATCTAAACTATTGAAACAGACTACTGAAACAAGGATTATTTCTACAGAGTTGTGAAGCATTGATTCCAGCCAACAAGAATCACTCTACCCAATAACTCACTCAATTCCTCTGAGAATGTCTGAGAAGAACTAATTCAAAGGTCAAACATGAGAAAAATGTATGAACATGGAGTTCAGTAAGTTAACCAAATCTATGTGCAAGCAAAGAAAATTAAAAATATCATAAATTTTTGGTGGAACAGGGAAATGTGGAATGAGGGTTGTGATCAGTCCGTAACATTTCATCTTCTATTTTCCAGCAGAAGATACGTCTCTTGAGAAGCAGTCATTCCTGAACTGATCCTATATGAGCTGCCCATGGACAGCAGTACTCCAAGAATTGCTACAATTTGAGTCTGCTCCACTGATATAGATTGCTTTGTTTAGCAATAGCTATTAGTATGTTAGTTTAAGAACAAATGTATATGCTTAGCAAAAGGAATTTGTAAGTGATAGTTGTGAAACTTTCTATTTCAGCTTTAGTGTGTGAAGAGTCTTGTTTTTTCTCAATAATTTTGCACTGGAGATATAATAAAATTCTTCTATTTTCAGCCTCAGTGATTTTGCTTCACAAGAAGTATTGGAGCCACAATTGAATACCTTTATCTTTTGTCTCAAAATGTGCAGTGAGATTTTCCTTGGATTCCACATAGATTGTTTTTAAAAAGTGGTTTACTGTGGTCTAATAAGCAATTGAAATCTTCCAAACTGGGGAAAAGTGGATGCAAGTGGGTCAGAGGCTTCAGTGCTGAAGATGATGGTGAAAAAAGGGGAAGAAGTAGGTGGGCACTCTACCACACTAGATACCACTGAGCGTTCCCAAAGGGACATTAGCACAAATTTATGTGACCTTGAAAAACAATGAGCATGTATGCCAAAGTACTGTACATTTATGTCTTAATGGTATAAATGGAGAACCAGAACTCTGAGAGGGTGAGTTTGCTTGTCAAGTTGCCCAGTGCCCATTGTGAGGAATAAATAAATACTGCTTTCTAACACCACATTGTAGTTAGAAAGTTTTCTTCCCAGGTTTTGGGTGACACCATGGGGGTGCATGAGTGGACTGCTCCATTGTGGATCTCCTCCACAGGCAGTAGCTTCAACCATGCTTCTTAATTCATCATGGGCTCCTCTCCACAGTCTGCAGCTCCCTTCTAGGGTCTGCTACTGCATGGTTAGTCCATAGGCTGGAGCATCCTTCAGTCTAGTATCGTCTACTCTGATATGGATTTCAGCCTGAGCTGCATTATGAGATATCATATGTGTGCAGTTCATGGGCTTCTATGATTTGCAAGGGGACAGACTGCTCTACTATGGGCGTTTCCATGGGCTGCAGGGAACCACTGGAGCACCTGGAGCTCCTCTTGTCCTCATCTGTCACAGGCTTTCATGTCTGCAGTAAAATGCATTAGCAAAACTTTACTGAGAAATGATGCCATACTTTAAGCTGGAGTAGAACATATTCTTTTCCCCTAGTACACAATGCACATCTTAAAGTATATTTCATAACCCTATGGTATAATAGCAATTTTGTTTATCTTCTTTCTTGTCTTTTGTCTTTTTATTCCTAAAAATGAGTCTTAAACTTCCAATCTATGCTTCCTTTTCTGTCTGTGATTTCTCAATTTATTTATTTATTTATTTTTCTATTTCATTTCTCTATTCCAACTACTTATGTGCAGCAGGATTTTCTTCTTCTTAACTCCAATATTATAGAGATGCAAACAGTATAGCTAATAAATTCAGTTCTGACTAGCAATGGGTCCATTTTCTGAACTGGTTGGAACTGTCTGTTATCTGATACTTGTCAGGTTCTGGACTCTCCTCACAGAACTCACCCATGCAGTCTCTACTATCAAAACCTTTGCCAGCTAAACCAAATACAGTACTTTTAGGGGATGCATTTACAGTGATTTGATCACCATAATTATATGAAGAGAAACAGAAACTGCAAAGTATTACATAGTTTAAGTAGAAGGATTAAAATGAAATTACATTTTTTTCACTTTCCCAGGTAGTTTCATTTCTTCAGTCAACTAAGTTTCAGTGCCCTCTTGGTCTGATAAAGCCCTTTCAAGTCTTTCTTGTATCACTGTGGGGCTTGATTATTAACCTCTTGCAAGCTAGCTCTGTGACCTTTCATCTGCCACCTTCTGCTCCTGCTACAAGCATCTCCGTTCTATTCCACTGACTGTCTTTTCATCCTTTCATACACTATTTTTTTCTAAGTATCTCAATGAAGGTACAATACTTTCCTCTTTTTAAAGAAATGCTCTTGATCTGGAGTGTATCAGTCAAGACAAGGTGAATCCCTGCTGCCTAGCTTCCTTCACCTTTGTTATGCAAAATACAAAACCAATTAGAAGAACTGGAATAAACAAGTTTAATAGCTTTATCATCCATCACGCTCTGCATCAACTCTCATTCTCAGAAGAGGACATTAAACTTCACTGAGCTGTAGTACAATTACTCTCTGATGAAACAACTAATTTGTTTTGCATTCTTGGAACAATTCATTTATAGCCAGTTTAGTCTGCAATGTAGACATGAGCAAGGAACACAAATCTTTTCAGGGGTTCCTATTGGAAGCTTTATAGGTTCCTAAAGGATATCTATCTATCCCTATTTTAAGTTTAACCTCCAAAGAATAATAGAAAACAAAAATAAAAATGCATTAGCAAAACTTTACTGAGAACTGATGTCTTTAAGCTGAAATAGAACATATTCTTTTCCCCTAGTACACAATGCACATCTTAAAGTCTGTTTAATGACCCCATGGTATAGTAGTAATTTTGTTTGTCTTCTTTCTTGTCTTTTATCTCGTCTCCTAAAAAAGTAAGACCTAAACTTCCACACTATGGTTCTTTTTCTGTCTCTGAAAACAAATAAATCCTGTGTTTATTTTCCATCTGAAGACAGTATTTTAAAGGTCTAAAATATATTCTAATGTTTCAGTTTCCTTCTCCACTAACATTTTTATGTCAACAGGTCACCTGTAAACATGCCCCATTTTGTAAGAGATCACTTTGCAGCATTTAAAATTGATTATTTATTTATAATAAAGGAGGATAATTTAAATTAACAACAAACAAAAAGGAAAAAAAAACTGATGAAAAATTATTTGAAATTGCTTTTTACTGTCACTAACCTATAGTCAAAATTGTGTGTCAACTGCTGCAGTATTCTGGTTTATGACACTTAAACATCAAAGATTTTTCAGTTAATACAAAATGAAAAACTTAACAGCTGCAGTATTCTGGTTTATGACACTTAAACATCAAAGATTTTTCAGTTAATACAAAATGAAAAACTTAACATCACATTTATATATGCTGGTGAGAAACCTGAGTGGCTTACAATTGCAATATATTTCTAGTCAAAATCTACATAGAATCTTTAAGTAAATGACATGATGAATCATGAAATCTTAAATGCAACACCTTATCTGACTAGAATGCTTCATATCAGCACTTCAGCTCATTAAAAATAAATAAATAAATAAATAAATAAATAAAAATTAAAAAAGCAGTTTTGAAATATGTATATTTTATTTCTAGTTTGCATGAGCACATTTATCTTAAACGTTTTGCTTTTCGGAGCTGACAGTGCTTGCCATGCATATGTCAACTCCAATACTTTGCAGATACTGTGGATGTTGTTATTGCCATGTTGTTGCTGAGTCTAGGTCACCTTTTGTTATCAGCTCTTTTAAAATGTGCTGTTAACTTGACAAAGACCTTGCAGCCTTATAAACTTTTTTCTTCTTATTTATTTATTTATTTATTAGGTAATGCCACAGTCTCCCTGATATGCTATAGGAATAGCAATCAAAACTGCACATCTACAAAGAAGTCTACTTGAAAAGCATCCTCAGTGTTTGGCTTGTTTTCTAAAGACGCAAATACAGGGTTCTGGTTTTTTTTTCTTTGTTTCAGGTTGCTACTGTGTTTGTTTACTTTTAATTTGCATTTTTGTTTTATCTACTTAATTCCTATTTAGTTCCCCATAATGTTACAGAACATAACTTAGAAAATTATTAGATTAGTGTCCGTATTTTATCTTGAACTGATTTCAGACCACAGAGTTAAATCTCCAGGGAGTTCATGAATAATGACAGTTTTGTGAGTCATTTTTATATAGCATATTTCTAGTCTGCTTCCCCTAAACCAAGATCTGGGGCACGAAAACCCAGAAACAGAATAAAATCCTGTAAATCTTGTCCCTTTTCCTTTGTCATTCATTATTCTCCACAACTTAAAATTTATTTCTGCCTGTCACTGAACGCTTCCTCTCTGGATCAATGCAGAATTGGCAAAAGAGTTTTCAGACTGCTGGATTGGACTAGATGGTGTCCAGAGCTTCCTTACAACCTTGAGCACTCTTGATTCTATGTAGGGTTAGTGGTTTGTATATAAAAAATATTGATGATGGATATTATCACAATGGCAATGAGTGCAATTTTTTTTCTAATTTACATTTCTTAGAAAGACTTTTTTTTTTTTTTTTTTAAGAAAAACTGCAGAATCACAAGTTCTGGAATGTATTTTTTTCAGCTGTGAGGTTATAGAAAGAATAAGTCATATTTGATTGCCAGCTAATAGAGCCATTTTCTGTGAAGTATGACTGACATCAGCCATAGCATAACAGAAATAGGATACTACACCAGCTGGGTTATATCTGTAATACAATCTTCCAGTTCCTATGCTGCCAAGAGTGCCATTTACTAAAATTTATCTTTGGTTCAGTACAGAGTTTCCATTTTTCCTTTTCAGAATGTTCATCTTCAAACCTTCCCCCCTCCTTCCACTCTCCCCCCCATTGCATTGGGAATTTTTTCATTTTTATGTCTTTGAATTTTTTTCTTCAGTTAAGTTTTTATGAGACTTTTCAGCAAATGAGATTTTTTTTTTGTCTGTTAGTTTAGCTAATGCACTGAGAAGAAGAAACTCACTGTAGCTGGTAAAACTTAAACAATCTTAAGCATCAGTCCCAGGAAATATGCAGGATTTTCTAATGGTAGATTCAAATAAATGGAATTAAACTACTGATTTGACTTTTACTTCTGTTGGAATTAAATTATTTCTGTTGGGTGATTTGAGTAACTGATAATTTCTAAGCACTTGTATCTGACCAGTTGAAGAAAGTAAACTGCTATTTAATTTTAAAATCCGTCTTGGAAACAAGTCTTTTTTAAGAGTTTCCAGAGTTTCCAAATTATCTGAAAAAAATGCTAACAAAGTAAATACAATAACCTCAGTAAATTTCAAATATCAGTAATACGTAAAATAGAACAAAAGCACTGAAATTCCAGCACCAGTAACAGTGTCTGGTATTTGGAAGATTGGGTGCTGCAAAGAACTGTGAAATTAATGTTATAGTCTGTCAGTTCCTGCTTCCTTTAAGTAGTTCTGTCTGTTGACTATAAAGTGACAACTGCAAACATGTAGAACAATCTTACACTACTGTGGACTGCTTATTAGATACTTGTGCAAAGCTTCAGAAGAGCAGATATTAGCTCAAGATTGTGTGCAAGGTACTATGATACATATTGCACAAGTGATGACCCTGATAGTTATAAATGCCCAACATTTTTTCATTATGTTCTGCTCTGCCCTTGTAAGGCTCCATCTAGAGTACTGCATCCACACCTGGGGCCCCAGGTACAAGAAAGACAGGGAGCTGTTGGAGAGGGTCCAGAGTAGGGCCACAAAGGTGATCAGGGGGCTGGAGCACTGTCCTTACAAAGACAGGCTGAAGGAGCTGAGCTTGTTCAGCCTGGAGAAGAGAAGGTTGCAGGCTGACCTCACTGCACCTAAAGGGAGCCTACAAATAGGAGGGGAGTCAACTATTTGCAAGGGTAGATAACAGCAGGACAAGGGGAAATGGTATTAAGTTGAAGGAGGGAAAATTTAGGTTGAATGTCAGAAGTTCTTCACAGAGCAAGTGGTAAGGTGCTGGAACAGGCTTCCCAGAGAGGTTATGGGTGCCCCATCCCTTTAGGTGCTCAAGGCCAGGTTGGATGGGGCCTTGGATAGCCTGGTCTAGTATTAAATGTGGAGGCTGGTGGCCCTGCCTGTGGCAGGGAGTTGGAAATTGATGGTCCTTGAGGTCCCTTCCAACCCAACCCAAGCCATTCTAAGATTCTATGATTCTACGATTTTTTTTGATTTTTTTTTTTCTGTTTTTTTTAATTTTCTTTGTGTGTGTGTGTGTGTTTCCTGTAGATTTCTCCAGTTTATTGTTTCTTAAGGAAACATCACAAATGCTGACAACGGAAGTATAAGTGTGTACACACTGACTTATCATGTTGCAAAATGCATCTGCAACCATTTGGATGGCTCGCAAATAGCTTCTGAAGTGATCTGACACTGTACATGTACAGTAAAGTGTTATGAGTTGTCATGGCTTTGTAATTTTGTAATTTTGCTATCAGTATTCCACATCATAGCATCATGTAAAGCATAGATGATTTTGACGAATGTGCAGTTCACAGAAGAAGACTACATATCCCAGAGAACATCACGGTCAGCGATAAGTCACGGGACCAGGACACTATATAGTCTCACTCCCAGGCTGGAGTGCTCACTCTCTCAAACTTCTCGGGGAGTGGGAAGCGTTCCAGCGTGTCGCCTAGAGTTCACAGTAGGCCTCTTGGTTTTTGGGGACTCTCTCTCTCTGTTTCGTTCGATTTATTAGCCTCAATTATATTATATTATATTGTGTTATCTTGTATTCCGATATCATATTTAGTAAAATAAGTTTTCCTCCTTAGATTGCTGCTGCTTTTATCCCATTCCCCCTTTTTCCCTTCCTTTCCGGGCCCAGGGGGCCCTACGGGGTGGCTCCCCTGTCACGGGCATAGGTAAATCTAGGTAACCTGTGACATGAGTAAAATACCATTTATACTGTTACATGTGTATCTCTCTGAGAGTATATTCTGTATTAGTATGACTGCTAAGTACATTATCATTGGGTGATTACTGAGATACACAGAGATCCATGGGCATGAGGTCATATGCTATCAGTGTTTCATAGTCAAGTCTAACAAATTGTGACATAATATGAGATTTTCTTTACTAAAACCTAAGGAATTAAATTGAATAACACTGTCATGTACATAAACTGCAATATTACTATTGATTAGGTACTACTACAATATCCAGATTTTCATTACTGAGAAATGTTAAAAATATCCTACTATGTTACTGCTCTTTGATTCATACATTGCCATTTTTCCTTGTAATAAATTGATCTAAAAAAATTGTAATCATAATGCATCAAAAAAATTGCTTGCAAACCTCACATATATGTTGTCAGTTTGGAGTATTAGAATAGATAGATGTAATCATTAATAACATAATTTGAATTTTAAAAGCCTATTTGCAGTAAGTATATCATTATTACTTCACAATCTTAAAATTAAAATGTATTCTGTGTCATCTCTTACTAATTTTAATTTAAAATTAGATAACATGCTATGCATAGTTAATACAGAGGAACGCAATTAACCTCTATATGGTTGCTGTCTTCCTCAGCATACTAGTCTAAACAGATTGGAGTTATGTAATTACATACAATTATAAAATAATAAAATAGATGTTTTTATTATTTATTACTTGATTACAACAGAAACTGATGTGCTTTATGAAAAACTACATAGCAGATGTATTCCTAAGCAAGAATTTTCAAGCTTGTTAGTCTCTGAAATAACAATTATTAAAAGAGATGGACTTAATAGAAAATCATGATTAGCCAACTAAATGAATACAACTGATCTAGAAACAATGCAAAAGATTAGTGTGGATTTTAAAATAAAATGGGCATTCTCTAAAATTTTGTTTTTTCAGATAATTGGAAAATAACCAGAGGACTCATACACAACACTGGCTTTTGATAATATAATAAAGAATCGTATTCTTTATTATATTATTTTATAATTTATTTATTATAAATACATTTATATTTAATAAATAAATAAATCTTTTAATTTTATTTATTTATTTATTTATATAATAAATAATTTAAATAATAAATAAATTATTTAATAAATAGTAAATAAATATATTTATAATTAATAAAAAATTAATAATTTATTTATTATTAATATAATAAAGAATAGGATTCTTTATTATATTATCAAAAAAACTGTGCCTCCGGTGGCGCAGTGGTTAAGGACGCCACTTTGCAACACCGGAGGTCCGGGTTCAAATCCCCCTGTGGCGCAAGTGCCACAGAAGTGCCGCTCTGCTACGCAGGAGACTCGAATCCTGGGGGTTGGAATCAATGATCTCTAAGGTCCCTTCCAACCCACACAAGACTATTACTATTACTATTACTATTGCTATTGCTATTGCTACTATTGCTATTGCTATTGCTACTATTGCTATTGCTATTGCTATTGCTATTGCTATTGCTATTATTATTACTACTACTATTACTATCTGTGCAAAAACCTCAATTTTTGTTTTAGTGGCAGAAGTGGAAACTTCCAAACATTGGACACAGTCAATTCCAAGGCAATAAATCTCAACCCCGGCAAAATTAAAGTTAGTTTTGTCAAGAAAAATAAATGTTTTTTGTTTTACAATATTTATGTATTTATCTAGGAAGGAGAGCAATTAGGAAAGAGAAAGATAACCTCTACCTGAAGAATCAAACTTATTCCCTTCTCTGTCACTCAGGAGGGAATAGAAATCTGCAGTTATTGAGACTCTGAAAAGTCAGTCAGCTTTACATTGCCATATTTTGCTTAGTGACAGCAAGAGTTAATGGAGAAAACCTGTAATGAAGATAAGGAATGTGTGTAACAGTAGTGAGAGCAGCAAGCTCAATTTGAATTGTGTAATAAAGGCTTGAGAAGACAAAGCTTTGCCACCAAGGTGTGACATTGTTTTCCATTAAATAATGAAGTAGTTACTGCTACAGTAATCCTTTGTCAAATAATAGGGATTAAGGACAATTCTTCTGTCATTATTTTATGTTATTGTATTTTGCTGGAGTACTTGAAACACTAGAAAACAATGTACTGAAATCACAGCAATTGGAATGTTACAAAGGATTTTCCTTTGCAATCAGAAAATAATTTGCTCCATTTGCATACTTATTGGTTTCAAAAGTATTTGTCATTTATTGTTATAAGTGGTGCTCAGAAAATCTCAGTAGAAATTACAGATTATGTGTGCTGCTCTGCACCCTGAGGACCATAAATGAATTAAAAGAAAAACAAAGCAAAGTAAAACAAAAGAAAGCACAAGAACAATGTGAGCAAACCTCTGAAATAAAAATAGAAGGGATAAAAGAACAATATGAGGTATCTGAATTTTGTAAACATCTTCATGAATGTCATTTATCTGTCATAGATATTTATTTTAGAATCTTCCTGTTTTAATCCCTACTACCTCCTAGCTGTTGATGGAATAACAATACTCAGCATTCCATCCCATTGTCTCTATTTTGTGATTTTGGACCTGTAAATTTTAGTCAGTTGCTAGCAAAAAGGATTCATCTTATCTATCTAAAAACAATATTCAGAGTAAATTTATGTCCCAGCTAATCACTGGTATGAATGACTAAATTTGGTCAGTTAAATGCTTGCTTCTGAAGCACAGTTATCTTCCTTACTTATCTCTCCTACTCTTTTACGAGCTCCATCTTCTAAAGTGTGATGAGTATTGTAACGTCTTAAATATTCACTGAAATTACAGCACTGGAAACTGAGGCTTACTTAATAACTGAATAAAAATATCATAGTGGAGACCTGGGACAAAAAGCTAAATCCACAGTCATTTTCTCCTTTTATGGTGATGCTTAATCAAAAGCCAAACATGAAAACTTTCCAATAAACATTAAAAAAAAAAAAAAAGTGTTTTAAAATAAAAATCTAAAGCAGAAAATGGCCTCAGGTAACATAATAAATTCCAATTTGATTAAAAAAGCGGATGTGGTGGAGTACAGAACATTACACATGTTCTGGAGGGAAAAAAAAAAAAAAACAAAAAAAAAACTTCTGTCTTTTATTAATTTATTTTCTAGTTTGTGGAAACACAATATCTGAAACTGAACCTACAGCTTTGAAAAGCTGTAGCAACAACACTGAAGTAATCAGAGAGAAAAACTCATAGCAACTAAAAAATTCAATACCAATTAAGTTTGTTCAAAAATTTTTGACAGCGTTTCATTAGTAAGTATGACAAAACTAACAAGGAGAAAATTAAGAAAAAAAGAACTAAGCTTGTTTTCTAACAATGAATTAAAAGTGAAACTTTAAGAAAGACAGTGACTTAAGAAGGAAATGAAATAGGAATCATTCTAACTACTAATAAATATATATGTATATATATTTGGTACCTCTATATTTTTGTTATCACATTATGACCAAACCAAATGACATTTTAGAAACATAACTCTAATCTTATTTTCTATGATAAATAGCTAAAAGTAACAAAGATTTTCTGCAACAGGAGATCCAAATTTACAGTGTCTAAGGTTAAATGGTGATATAAAAGCTCTTAATGACCAGGAATGATTTAGGTATTATTTTTATTTCTTTATCTATTATCTAAATGTCTACTGGTGACTAAAGCGAATAAACAAACAAACAAACAAACAAACAAATAAATAACAGTGGAAAAAATGTAAACACAATGTCTATTTGTTATTGATAGGCCCCTGATAATCCATTGCCCCTAGAGCAGATAATTTGGGGATTTTAGATGTGTTGCTGGTGGATTCAGTTGGACACATTAGAGTTTACAATCCCTGTGACCTCAATTATTGAATATGAATGATGGCAAACACTACTAATACAAATGACTGGTGTCTTAATTTCTTCATAAAATCCAATACTTAGTTAAGTAGCTGTGAATTAAGGTTATCTGAATCACAAAACACCACACCCTTCATCTTTTGAAAGGAGAGTGATCTGTCTGTGAAGGTCACTGCTTTAACAGAATGCATTCCTTATATTCAGTGAAGTGCAGAAAAGAGGTACTATTTGTTTGTTTGTTTGTTTGTTTGTTTTAATCTTTACATATAATAACATAATTGAAAAAATATTTTGTTTGGAGAGGTACAATTTTTTAATGTTTTCTATTTTGATACTTCAGTACACCCATTCCAAATGCATCTCTAATGCAGTACAGGAATCTTTGGTAGCTTTAAAGAAACAAGCAATGAAGCAAGATTTACTGGTCAAGGCTGAGAGTCTCTGTACTCGTCACGGTGAGGCTGCACCTCGAATACTGTGTTCAGTTTGGGACCCCTCACTGCAAGAAAGACACTGAGGCCCTGAAACGTGTTCAGAGGAGGGCTACAAAGCTGGTGAGGGGTCTGGAGCACAGGCGTTATGAGGAGCAGCTGAGGGAGCTGGGATTGTTCAGCCTGGAGAAGAGGAGGCTCAGGGGAGACCTTATTGCTCTCTATAACTTCCTGAAGGGTGGTTGTAGTGAGCTGGGGGTTGGCCTCTTCTCTTGTGCGATCAGCAATGATAGGATGAGAGGGAATGATTTCAAGCTGTGCCAGGGAAGATTCAGGCTGGACATTAGAAAATATTACTTCTCAGAAAGGGTGGTCAGGCTCTGGAATGCACTGTCCAGGGAGGTGGTGGAGTTGCCAACCATGGGGGAGTTCAAGAAACGTTTGGATGTTGTGTTGATGAATATGATTTAGCTTGGAAGTATTGGTGATGGTTAGACTGGATGATCTTCTAGGTCTTTTCCAACCTTGATAATTCTGTGATTCTGTGATTCTGTGAACTTGTGAGAATTGCTTGCAAGCTAATAACTCAGGCTCAGGCAAGTATCTCAGTGAAAAGTATTTTATTTCACATTTGCAATGTCAGACATACTGCAAGCAGAACCACACACTGCAAGTGAAAACAGGGTCTTATACTTCCTAATTCTCAACACTGTGTATTTTCTGTTTTCATGTTAGCTGAGTACTCCAGGTTTATGTTTTTCCTAATTTGCCTATCATGTGCACATCAAGAACCCATCCCCTTTTTGTCAGGTGTGCATGTAAGCTAAATCTACAAAACAGGTGCCAAACCAATATCCACCATATGTCTACTAGATAAGTTTATTTCTTCTTGTGCAGTTCTGGGTGCTGATGTATATCTTAAAGCCATTACCTTTTGTCTCCCTTCCCCAGTGATTTCTCTAAAGGAGCAGTGTACATAATTTAACATGCCAGCCAGACACTCCTGATAGTGCTAAAAACAACGTTCTTTCGCATTCTAGTACTATTTCTGTTATCTCTCAAGAATGCACATCCTCTATTCTTTAACTATAGGCAAAAGCACCCGATAAAAGATATAATGAAGTATGCCCCTTTGATACAACATTCTATTGCTCCTACAAGAACAGTATTTCATTCTATTTCTATTTTGCCTGGGATAGAGTTAATTTTCTCCATGATATGTTGCTGTGTTTTGGATGTACAATGAAAACTGATGTTTAATTGTGGCTGAACAGTGATTACATGAAGTTAAGTTCCTTTTTTATTCCCATATTATCTTGCCAGCAAGGTGGCTGTGGGTGCACAAGAAGCTGCAAGGGGACACAGCCTGGACAACTGACTCATTAACAAAAGGATTTACCATATCTCATGAAGTCATTTTCAGCAATAAATATGGTGGGGGAAGTTTATCAGAGGTGCAAGAGCTCTGGGAATTAATAGGCATTGGTCAGATGGTGGGGAAAAACTGTTTTTTGCATGACTTGTTTTCGTTGTTTGTTTAGCTTGGTTTGTTTGTTGTTGTATTTGCTATTTTTTGTTCTCTATTTTCGTGGGTTTGCTTTGTTTTGTTTTTTTCATTTATTTTGATCATTTTCTAACTTAATTGCATTACTTTCTCTAGAATATGAATAGTTGTAATTTCTGATGCTATAGCTAGGGAGGAAATATGCTACAGCATGGATATGTTTTTCCAGGAGAAGCTCTGTGACTAAGATAGCAGTTAACATTCTGACTGAAATTTTCTCTCTTATTGCTGTGGTTCCTGTAAATATTCCCAATAATGAAATCCTAAAGAGACTTAGATTAGCCTGTGGTCTCCAACAATTTGTTTCTCCATCAATCCAAGTATAGTAAGATCATCAAATCCTGTGTGTTACTTTAAAAATGTTTTGTCCACACTTTGAAATAATATTTCTCCAAGGCAAGTTGAGATTTTCAGGATTAGGGAAAAGTAATGTTATTAAGTATGAAAAATATTATGAAATAGTATGAAAAGTAGAAGCTTTGCAATCCCCAGACCTAAATACAATCTGTTCACAAATTTGTATACGTGAAAAACTTGTCCTCTCTTCTTGAGCAAAATATCTCTCAGTCACAATACACTACAGTGAGGAAAATCTAATGCATTCAGAAGTTTCTTCTTAGCTATTTATATGAAATTGTTGTTTAAAAATCGCTATGGAACAAGTGGGTTTATTTGTGCATACTGAAATAGTCTTCTCATCACACATTCTAAGTTTCTAGACTTTGAAATAAACCAGAAGACGCATGGTGTCACTGTGTGCTTTAGACATCAACATTTAAGCTTTCATGTATGTTTCTATGCTGATGACAGCAGCAATGCACAAATATTGAGTCTATCTTCAAACCACTCCAATGAAGACAGCTGTTTTCCTGAATTTTTCATCGTACTTTGGCTTCCACCATCAACAAAGGCAAACAATTATAAAACACTAAGCTATAAATGAATGTTCATGTGAATGCCAGTGTGAGCAAAAGTTTGCAGCAATGAACAAACAAAAGCTGAAACAGTGCTAGTTAATTAAAGTTTTCTTAAAAGTAATGTGGAGTTTTAATATAATTAAACATTTAAATAATTAAATATTATTTTATAAATCCTAGTATGAGAAGGAGGTCTAAATATCATTTTGACTTTAACTTAAACAATAATAGAAATAATAGTAATACTGTCACAACAACAAAGTGTTTCTGGTCTACTCTAATTGTATTAAGCAAATTTCAAAGATGAAGTGTTGTTCACCTGCTTTCCACGCTGTTAGAAACATGATGAAAAACTGAGAACTTTCGCACCTTGGACTAGACTGAGTATGTAAGAAAAAGATATTACTAAATTTTCTATGTAGGTAATTTAATCTTTAATAGAATTACAGTCTGTTGTTAGCTAATACAGATCACCCCTACAGCATAAACTGTTCTGTTAACCTGGGTCTGGCTATTGAAATTAAGCAGTAGATTTGTACTCCTCATAATTATTATGCTGAGGGCCCCCCCCTAAAATGTGCCCTGTCCTGGTTTGCAGCCAAGTCCACATTGCACGCTGAAGCAGGAGTAGACATCAAGAGTCCAAAACATCAAATTGTACAGACCTGTCGTTTTTGAGTGAGGAGGGCTCAGCCCAGTAGCTGGCTTGCATTTGGGACACAAATGTGTATCTGTGTGCCCTGGTTGCGCAAGTGGTAGGAATGCCGTGTTGCAACACTGGGGCCCGGGTGTTCGAATCCCCCTGTGGCGCAAGTGGTAGAAGTGCCGCTCTGCAGCACAGAGGCTCGAATCCCAGGGGTCTGGACTCGATGATCTCTAAGGTCCCTTCCAACCTGCACGAGACTATTACTATTGCTATTACTATTACTATTACTATTACTATTACTATTACTATTACTATTACTATTACTATTACTATTACTATTACTATTACTATTAATCTGTGCAAGATGCTACACCAAATGGCTTTTCTAGCTCTTCTCTAACATCTGAGAAGGGAAAAACTTGTAGAGAGTGGCTGCTTTTGAGATACCATGAAATCATCAACCACCAGCCCCTCAGCCTTATCAGCCCACTTTCAGGCTGTGTCTCTGCTTTTGCTTCTTGACAGTGCGACATGATGAAGACTGAAAATGTGGGAACGATTTAGAGGACAATATTGGTGGTAGGAGGATAGTTGGACTGGATGATCTTTAGATCTTCTCCGACCTTAATGATTCTACGATTATATTATGCATTAGTACTTGCTTTTGAAAAATCAACTTTTGTAAAAAAAAAACAAAAAAAAAACCACCAAGAACTACAAATATTTAATATTTGTTTCTAGCTGGTATAAATGTAAGGACTTCAAGAAGATGAAGTTGGACTTGATGACCCTTGTGGATCTCATCAGATCTGGGATCTCTATGATCCTATGATTCTATAAGAAAAGTCAATAAGAAATGAGATATTGTTATTTACAACCTTTCATTAATTTATTTATAATAATGTTAAATGAGAAACAGAACAGAGTTTGACCAGAAAATGTGTATAAGATCACACTATCACACCTTCTAATAGGAAACATTACATCTTTAAATAAAGTTATACCATGGAAATAAAAAGTTAAAACATTAGAGTAAAATTGTTGAGATGGGAAAAAAGTGTTTGAAGATAATAGGTACATAGAAATGAAAAAGCAGTTTAGGAGAAGTAAATTATATTTCCAGAATTTATTTCCATTTGAGCAGGCGTACATTTCAAATAAGTATAGACTTTTAATATAACTTTGATTTTGAAAATAATACTGAAGTTTATAAATATATAGAAGTTGCTTTCCATAAGCAGCTTGCATTCTATAATTGCTTCCATAAAAGACTGGAAAGGTTAGAAATATACTAATACATTTTTTTCTTCCTGCTAAGAACAGCAGAATTGTATCTAGCTTATTTTCCCACTCTTCAGCATCTGATAGCTGTTATTTGATTAAATTTCTTATCCATGCCCCTCCCCACAGAAAAAAAGCACACATGTGAAATGACAAAAAAAAATGAATAAGCTCTATATTTAGATAATAGGAATTTCTGAAAATATCATGTGCAGTGCAAGTTTCCACATGCATGTCATAATGGATTGTTAAGCGGGGATTGATTTCATCATATTTCAATGTTGGATTTGAAAGAGCAGTTATAAAGTTATTTTTGCACTACTTAACACAAACTGATGTCTTTTGGGAAGATTCGAGGTTCAGTCTTTTGTTCTATATGAGACAGGGTCTGTTTGTGTGCAAAATGCATATTTACATGTTTAATGGATGTATAGCAAATGATTGAAAATGTGTTCATTACACAAAAAGTTTTGTGATTCATTTACTATTGAACATCTCTCAAAATCAACATATGCCAAAGCAGACTGACTAAAAAAGAGTAAGAAAAATTCATATACAGGTTGGTTTTACAGCAGATTCTATACTGATTTATGAAGGCATTAATTTGCCATTTAGCTTTTAAATTTGACTATTAATAATTTTTGACATACAAAAGATAATGGTGTTGGGTTTTTTTTTGTTTGGTTTTTTTTTGGGGGGGGGGTGAGGGAGTGGGAGTGGGGGTGGGGTGAGGTGGGGTTTTTTTTTTTCAAAGCTTTAGACAAAAGGGATTTAAAAATAATTTAGAAAAGCTTCCAGCTCCCTTCTCTCCTTTTATTTTGAATTTATTTCAAATAACTTCCTAGCATCCATAGCACTATGCATAATTAATTCCATAAGTACTAAATTTCATTAAGTTGTCACATTATTAAAATACTAGTGTACTGAGCCATTAAAAACTCTTGCCATATATTTTACTATATAGCTATATAAATTTTTGAGCTATATTCAATACACACACAATACAATATGAAAAAGTGAATTTTACAGGTAGTTGATGTGTCATATGTAAAATTACTTATTTTCTTGGAATTAGCTTGAAAAGCTTTATTTCAGTCTGTAACTTGATAACAGAGAAAATGAAATAAGCAGAAGTGATAACATAATTAAGCAATATGATGATAAAGATAGCAATAATTAAATACTTTGGTCTAGTAGAATCACGTCTAAATCATAAAGAGTCATTTAAGTTAGTAGTTTACCAGAAGATATATTATCTACTGTTGTATTTGTAAAAAATGTTGTATTCCCTTTAACACTTTTAGACAATAGAATTTTCTGAGATCCTTAAGACAATTTCTTTTTAAATTAAATAAATCTCATAATGTCTTATCAAATAAAGAAGGAATATGCATATATTGTAAACTAATTTTAAATGACAATAAAAATAAGTAAAAAGAAAAAAGTCTGTGAGTAACAGTACAAACAATAAGAACAACAGATAAAGACAACGTGTGAGAACAAACACTTTCAACTTCTGAAAAGTTATGAAAACATTACAGTAAGTCATTCTGGCTGACACTGAAAATATGTTTAGAGCACTGATCAGCAAGAAAAATGGAAAAATGAGTACTGGTATAGTTAGGAAATAAATGAAAGGAAAGAAAGTATGAAAAACCTGTGAATAAATACAGGAACTGGTTTACCATGAAAACGACAAAGACCAAATTCAATCTGAAAAGAGTTTATTGTTTGAGTCTCTATTGGGACCTCAAGAATATAGCATGGCATATAGGAAACAAATAATTTTAAACACATATATGCATTTTAAAATGCTACTTTGATTTATTTATTTATTTTCTTTTAATAACATAAGTGAAGAAATTGTATTTTCATTTTTTAAATAGTTCTTTCTGTATTTATAGGACATCTCAAAAATTTATCTTAAATGTATCTTTGAGGATTAGAAACACAGGAAAAAAAAATCCTAGTATGAAGAATATTGAATAATCTTTGACAGAATATGTCATCTTTATTTATTGGATGCTATGTTAGAGAACAACCTTGAGAGAAAAATAAATAAATAAAAAATAGGAAGGTTAGTTTTAGAAATGTTTTATATTCACAGAGTACAGGAACAGACAAAAACAATTATAGAAAATTGGCAAAGAGCACAGAAATATACTACTTAATGGTAAAATAACCAGTGAAAATGAAATCCTATTTCTAATTGGGAAAGCTGTGAAGCCTCCAGCATTGTGTAACATTTCAGTTCCAGGTTTGTCAGTTACAGAGGGTCTGGATGACATCTGTCATAAATGTTAAATATCTAATTTAGTTTAATAGAAAAATGAGTTGCAAAAGTGTCATCTGCACTTTAAACACTGTCCTGAGTGGAGATGACGTGAGTCTTTCAAATGTAGGACTAGACACACTTCAGCTTGAAACTGTATTTCTTGTGAGCAGCAGTAGAAGATGAGGATTTGAAAGCCTATAACACTCTACTAAGAGTTTTTAATGACATTGCTGATAGCTTAAGTGAAAATAGTGATCCTAAATAAGCAATATTTCCTACAAAGCACATTAGCACATTTAATCCTTTGCCCTGATGATGTTTTAAGTTGTTTAAAACAGAATATTTAATTAATTTCAATATTTTAAGAATCATTTGGTCTTACATTCAGAGCTCAGCTCTGAGACAACAGGGCATGTAAGCTGCAGTGAAAAAATAAAAAATATATGTAATAAGAAAATATCAATTATAATGACTGAAATTAGTATTATACTTAAAAATGACCTCTCTTTCTCTGAGGAACGTAAAGGAAACTAGACAAATTGCTGGGCTTCTTTTTTTTTTTTTTTCCCTATTGTTTTTGTTTTCAAATTATACAGTTTGATATTAAAATGCATACAAAAGTAGGAACTTTTTATGATAATATGCTAATAAAATAATAATATATGGAAACATTTTCCCTCTTCTGACATCTATGTTAAATCTTATTATCTTGCAACTGGTGTCAAAGATGCTTCAGAAAAGCAAATAAATATTTGATGATTTTAAATGGCAAAAAGCATAGTTGAATATGAAAGTTTTCTGTCCTGGAGATGCAGAGGTAATAGCATATTGAACTTCTGTAATTCAGGGAACAAGAGAAAGTGATCAATCAGATATGAATTACAAACTCATAGGTTTTTGTTGTTATTGTTTTTAACAGATAATGGAAGAAGAAAAATGAACCCAGGTTTGAGTTTAATTTTCATGAACTTTGCAGAATGTACAGAATGCAAAACATTTTCTCCCTCAGAGAATAAAGCAAAAACTTAAATTTTCCCAAAGGCAAAAATTCCATAAAAACAATGAGTGTACTCCCACCAATATTGACAAAGATTTAAAATGTGAATTAGAAAATATAATTTCACATGCAAAGAGAGAAAATAAATTTAAAATGAACAAAGTTGCTGAAACTTAAGTGATAGCTAATTGCCACTCTCATACTATTTTGGGGGTTTTTAAATGAATTTGAAGAAAAGAGAAGGAAGTTCAAGTGGGAAAACTGAAATTAAAAATATATATTTAAAAAATGCATATTATTTATTGAGATGAATTTGTAAGCAGTGCCATGTCCCTTAAGATACCTGTTGGCCTTCTTGGCCATTTGGGCACACAGCTGTCTCAACCAATGCCCCCAGGTCCATTTCCTCTATGCAGTCTTCCTGTGGGGGTAGATGTAACTGTGAGCAAGTCACCAAAAAGCTTATCAGACTCTTTGGTACACCTTATCACTGTGAAACCCTGGAAGACCAGAGTATGAGAAGAAGAGCAAGCAGTGTCTGTTTGCTTCTAAGGGTGGACAGGAGGTTCCATTGATATGCATTGTTAATCCTGTTATTCTTAAGAAAGCTTTCATCCTTTATCACTGTTGTCTGGGAGAAGCTGGGACCAATTAACTGATTAGAGGAACAGTTAGAGGAACAGGAATGTCTTGCTTGTAAGTGAATGGTATATAAGATATATGTTGAACACAATAAAGATAGACTATTCTGATGCTACAAGAAACTAAGAGAGCTCTCTAACTCGACTGAACACCAACATCTTCCAGCTACTCTGCCCCAAACCAACCTGGGGGTGTTGTGGCCAAAGTGCAGGACCCAGCACTTAGTCTTGTTGGACAACATCCCACTGACCACAGCCCAGATATCCATACAGTCCAGATCCCTCTAAACAGCCTTCCTAACCCCAGGCAGATTGATGCTTTCTGACAACTTTGTGTCATCTGCGAACATACTGAAGATGCCCTCAATGCCCTCATCCAGGTCATCAGTAAAGGTACTGAACAGGACAGAACCCTGTACCTACTCCTGGGGAACACCACTCACAACCGGTTGCCAACTGGATTTTATATCATCCACCACCATTTTCTGGGCCCAGCCCTCCTCCCAGTTCTTTACCCAGCAAAGAGTGTACCTATGCAAGCCATGGGCTGTCAGCTTCTCTGGTCAATACTGTGGAACACAGTGCCAAAGGCTTTGCCAAAGCCTAGATAGACTGTGTCAACAGCCTTTCCCTCGTGCGCCACAAAGGCCACTTGATCATAGAAGGAGGTCAGGTTGCTCAAGCAGGATATGCCTTTCATGAACACATGCTGGCTAGGCCTGATCCCCTGGTTGTCCTGAATATGCAGTGGGATCTTCCTCAAGATTATCTGCTCCATAGCCTTACCTGACACCAAGGTTAGGCTGATGGGCATGTATTACCCTGGATCCTGCTTAAAAATCTTTTTTTTAGATTGGAGTCATGTTGGCAAGTCTCCAATCCACTGGGACCTCTCTGGTTGACCAGGAACACTGATAGATTTTGGAAACAAGATTAGTAATCACCTCCACCAGCTCCCTCAGCACCCTTGGGTGGATCCTACCCATTCCCATGGACTTGTTACAGTCCAGGTGGAGTAGTAGGTCATTAACTGTTTCCAGCTGAATCATGAGGGATTTATTCTGCTCCTCATCCAAGACTTCCAGGTCAGAGTGTAGAGTGCCTTGAGGATAACTCATCTGACAGATGTAAAGAAGGCACTGAGAACCTCAGCCTTTTCCTTATCCTCACTGGTCAGATTTACCGCTTCATCCAGTAGAGGTCGGAGATTCTCCTTAGTCCTTCTCTTACTGTTAATATATTTGTAAAGAAAAGTTTTTTCTTCTTTTTTATCCCAATGGCTAAGTTGAGTTCAAACTGGGCTTTTGCCTTTTTGATTTTCTCCCTGCATATCCTAAAAACTACTTTGTGCTCTCTCTAAGTTGCCACTACTGCCACTGCTGAAATGCACAACCTGCTGCCTCACTGTGCTCAGACGCACTGGTCTCTATAAACTTTCAGCAAGCATCATCAATGGATGTCAGTGGGTGCAATTTTTCTGCATGGAAAAATTCAATTACATGCCCTTGTTTCATATGCATTTCCATGTCAGATGCCATTTTGTTAGACTGTCCCTCTACTGTCATCTACATGAAAACAGAATATACAGAAATATTAGTGGGAAGGTTCAGCCTCCACCGCCATACCACCAGTATCTGCCTATGATATTGCAAGCTAGCATAACAAAATAGGAGGTATGACTTTCTGAGCATCCCTCATATATACCGAAAGTGCAAGCTCAGAAGGATATGACTTCATTGGCCAGTGAATTTGATGCTACATTGCCAAAATAAATTGAAATGAGGGCTTAGGAGACAGCAATTTCTTAAAGTCCTGAGAGACTTTTTCAACATTTATGATTCATTCAATGTCAGTAGGAGACATGCTTATGCAGAAAAGAGGTACCTCTGTATGTAAACAGGCATTCAGTCTAAGATGAGAACCAAGGAGAGAGAAAAGGGGGAAAAAAAAGAAAAAAGAAAAAAGAAAAAAAAAAAAAAAAGAAAAAGACCAGATTTGAAGAGCACTTAAAAAAACAAGATTATGCAGAATATGAGTCAGGTTTATATTTAGAATGTCTGAAATTTTGATTAACTTAAGCAGTGCTGATAGTAATTCCCTGTGCACCATGATGAAGAACTAATCATTGCTGTTACAAAAATAAATCTGTTTCTATTCAAACAGTAGTGTTACACAATTTATACACAATGAACTTCAGCAATTATATAATATTTAATTCTTAACCTTCCTCTTTCTGGAGGCAAAATCTGCATTTCTTTTAAGGCATTTTTTGAATAAAAATTATTAAGATGTGTATTCTCACTCAGGGCCACAGTAATTTGACTTAGTTAAGTTAGATCTAAAATCAGAAAGTTTTTCGTAGCAGTCTATGGGAAGATTTTTGTAGTGTCCGTTTTTTGTCAGATTATTTCATTGTAGAAATGAGGTACATATATTTAGTCTTGATTTTATCTTCATCTGTTGGCAGATGTTCCAGATAAAAAGTGATGAAAGCTACATGATTATATTGTCATCTGTTTAGAATTGCAAAGTTTGCATTAGGAATGGAAAAGGAAAGCAGCATTTTTACTTTTCTTTTTGGAAAGTTTTGTCCAGGAGCAGCAATGTAACTAAAAGGCATTGATGTGAATATTTTAGGATAGATACAGTCAACAGAAAAATTTAATAATTCCACCATCTATTCAGTATATATTTTAAATCATGTCAGTGATCCTCCATTTACTTTTCATTAATTCTGAGCAAACTTTGTTTAATCTACATGCTGAATGCACTTGAGCTAAGTGATATCTAGGTAAAAGTACAAGTACATTCTGGCTTGTATTAGAAATAGGGTTGCCAGCAGACGCAGGGAGGTAATTCCACCTTTTCTCCTGTGTAACTAGCAGAAGGACTAGAAGGAATGGACTCAAGTTGCACCAGGGAAGATTCAGACTGAATGTTAAGAAAAACGTCTCCCAAAGAGTTGTCAGGTGCTGAACTGGGCTGCTCATGGAGGTGGTGGAGTCACTGTCCCTGCAAGTGTTCAAGAAACTTCAGAATGTTCAAGATGCTGTGCTTAAGGACATGGTTTAGTTGGTAATTTCAGTGATAGATGGATAGTTGGACTGCATGATCTTGGAGTTCTTTTCTGACTATGGTAATTCTATGATTCTATGATACCTCATGGTATACAGAGAGAAAAGTCTTTTTTTTAGGAACCTGTAATTGTTGAAAGAAATACAGAACATCTATTCAACGAACAGGTAACATACCTTATGAAGACATTTTTTTCTATATTTGGATCTTAATGAGAATTACAATTATTTAAGAATTCTCAGTATGTATAGTGTTGTATATCTGTAATTGGAAATAAATAAAGGAAAACCACTCAAGTAAATCTTTGAAAATTATTTAGAAGAAAATACAGAATAAGGTTTTTTTGTTTTTTTTTCCTTTCAGTTTTCCTGAAAATAAGGTGCAAACTGGTGTCACAGAAACCAAAAATGAAGATGACAATTTAGTCTTTTAGAAAAATATTTTCTCACTGTAGTTTCTCTTTCCTGACACTTCAGAAGTATTTTTATTGTAGTCCTGGAGTTTCAGATGGGTGAAAGAGGTAATGTTGACCACTCTGCTGGTGACCATGAGGATATGGATGTTGATGAATATAACTACAGAATGCAAAATGCAAACATGAAGCTCTGAATTGTATACAGAAATTTTAGCAGAACAGTTTATCCTGAATTTCTTCCAGTGTGATAAATTAATATGATGAAAGATGTCATTGATATACTTTCATTTCATTTCTTTTGTATAAACACATAAGGAGCAAAGCCATAAATAAATAAATAAATAATAAATAAATACTTCTGTTTCTTTAACTCAAGGAAATAAATGTCAAACTGTCCCCATTCACTTCCATGTTTAATTAAATAAACAACAAATTCTGAAGATGACATAATATGAAAATTATAATCCTAGTATATATCTAATCCCTGTACAGCTAACACAAAGCAGAATAGACATGTAAGCATTTATGATACAAAGCATATCTACATTTATATAGATCATATTTTTCCATAATTACAATAAAAAATGACAATTTATGTCTGCCTTTTTGGTAGTAGTGACTCAAAAGAAATTCAGTGAGAAAACAAATAGAAAAAAAAGGAATGCCTTCATTAAAGCATCAGAATTTCACTAAATTATTTATATCAAGATGTGACTCAACTAAGCCTATTTATTTATCTGTCAGTACAGTAGCAGTACAGTAGAAGAGATATTTATCTTACTGTAGAAAGGGGAATTAATCATTTTTGGATATATATATTATTGATGCTGTTACCTATGAATAAACCATTTTTAAAATAATGGAATGTTATACATTTTTCACCTATGATAGACTTTTTTAAAATTACATCAGAGATTATCAGGTAAGCACCTTATCTAAAAGCAATCTAGGATACTCTGAAGTAATCATTTTACTCCACAAGAGATTTCTGTTAAAAATAATAATTAAAAAAAAAAAAATCAAACAAAAACAAACAACCAGCCAAAGTTCTAGTGTTTTAGTGACTTTATTCTTTAGTTATGGAGATTTCAGTTCATGCTAAAAATAAGTGAGTATAAGTACAGGTTTTTCTTTTTGACAATATTAACCCGTCTAATTTCTTTCTGTACTAGACCGCTTATTAAATTTTAAGTTCTGTTTGAATACTGACCATATAGGAAAATCCTTTTTATTAACCTCATGTACAAATTATATACTACAAAGAAGCTCAAACTTTGCTTAAAGTCTTTACTCATTTTAATTTTCAACCAAAAGCTGCAGTATTATTGTAATACAGAACATTATTATCCACAGCTTACATTCTTACCACTCTTGCCACTGCCTTACTATCACCCTTCATTCTTGTTTTGTGGAAAAATTACTTTAAAAACATTGAGTAGGCATCTTCATGACCTATCAAATAAGCAAAGCTTTGGTCTGCATTCTACATAATATCTATGACTAGAATAGCAATTGTTTTGGCAATATTCAATGCAGTTTTCAGAACTGCACTTGAATCATAAATACACTGCTTTCAGAGAACTGCCTCCAAACATGTTATATCTTGTGTCAGGAGACTGGCAATGTCAGGTTTAGAATCTTTGTTTTTCTCAACAGTTTCCTTTGCCACCACTGATGCTTTCATGCTTTTTCATGATGTAACCTGCTGTAGAAGCAAAAGGATTACTTCAAGCATGGGATCACTTTCCCCACCTGATCTAGTGGTTGGCAACCATGCCCACAGCAGGGGCTTGAAACTGGATGACCTTTGAGTTCTCTTCCAACCCAAGCCATTCATTGATTTTGATTTTGATTTTATTATAATAATAATAATAATTATTATTATTTTTACTCCCGGAAAGTAAAAGAACTTAACTCTATCAGCAGGAAGAATATATAGAAAGTGGAAGTTAATCTCATATTTGATATCTACAACACATATCTTCAGAAATACTGAGGCCCTTATTAGAATTTTGTTACGTTTTAAGTATAGTCAAATGATTTGTACCTTAGAATTTTTAATAACTAGTGTATCACCAAAGACAGGATTAACTTCAGTTTAATGTATGTATTTATATGTGAGCTATGTGTTTAAGACCCTTTCAGATCACTGGATATCCTACAATATATTGGATAGCTCTTCAGCTGCTCATTTAAATGCAGGGACCAACATTAGGGCATTTTAGTAGTGGTCTAAACTTCATTAGCTGTACTGACTAGATGTCCACTGTCTAGAGAGTGAGCTAAGTGTGTCGTATGCTGGTGAGTAGACAATTAAATGTAAGTATCTACAATATAGGGTGGCACAACAGCTCTGAGATGCAAGAAGTAAAAGGCCCAGGAAAGTATGCAGTGTCTTTTTTCTCTTTTTTTTCTTTTTTTCTTTTTTCTTTTCTTTTTTTTTTTTTTTTTTTTTCCTGGAACTGATATTTATGGATGCAAATTATGTTTTTCTCATATTTACTTATTTCTCATATTTACTTATGTTGGAAAATAGACATTACATAGATAATAGCGATAAGAATCTAGCTTTCATGCTTTTTGGAAAGTTTTAGAATTTCTGTATTACAGAGATATACATCTTGCTTATTTACTGATAATGAAAATCTACATATTCTTCATTTTCAGAAGCTTAGATTTCTCAAAAAGGATAGAAATAAAATAACTAATTTAAGCCTAATTTAGAATGTGTGGTTTAGAGAATTCTCATCACAACTAGGATTTGTTAACAGTCAAACTGAAGAATTACTTATGTGTCCATTTCCTTTTCTAAGGAAGTGTTGAATTCATTAAAGTGTTACATAAAATCTGCAATAGGATTAGTTGAGCAGGTCTAATTTGTGTTAATGGTTTGTTAATGATTATAAGAATCCTAAAATCTCAAGAGGGGAAACTTCAGTGCCTTTAGGTTTGCTGAGAAATAGCACAAGATAGGTCCCTAAAATTTTTACCTTCTGGTAATAGCTTGAATTTGACTGTATTTTAGAATTTACACAGCTTTGTTCCTTTGGGACAATATTACTTCACATTTATAGCCTGATTTTCATAAAAAAGATCTTGAAGGACTTTCCTTACAACAGTGAAGCCTGAACTTTTCAGTAGTACCCTCTTTTCATTTTGGTTATTGTTTTCTCACTCGTCTGTCTTATTCAAGCAATTAAATTGATATATGTGATTTTGTTTTCCTTTACAAATTGTATCGACTTTACCTGGTTTACAGTTTCTCTTTTCATGTACACAACAGAAATGTACACAACAGAAATGTACACTAACAAACTAAGTTACTAGACACTCAAGGACTTTATCTTAAATAAATAATCTTAACTGAATTCTTATGAAATACATACATAAAGAAATATTATAGCAAATGTAAAAAGACTGGGAAGAATGTCAGTGTGCTCTTTCTGTTAAAACCAAGACAAAGGTAACCAGACTGCTGAAGACAGTCTAGCCAGAGGTAATAATTCCCATTTCATCAGATGATATATTTAAAAGACTGTGTTTCACATTCCTCTAAAGCAGCTTTGCCCATGTCACAGCACAAATTAGTAAAGTCTAAATTTCAGCTCAAGGCTCCATGTGTCATTTAATAGCATACACTTGCTAACTGCAGCCAAAATGCAGGCATTCTTCAGGGACTCTGAAACTCTTCATTTGCATAAGAATGGAAAGTTAATTGTGCTACAGATATTCTGTTTTCCCTAAGGAATTCATTAAGCGTACTGAACTTGCTGAGAATGTAACATAACTGTCATTTCTAGGAAATCAGGGAAATTCAGCTTCAGAGACAGCACCAAGGGAAGGTAAAAGACATTATTTAATATGAATTTATTTCAAACCTAGATAGAGTGGATTTGAAGTACCTACTACGCTCTCATTCCAGAAGTTATTTTCTAAATATATGCAGTTACTTAGAGTGTTTCTTCCCTTTCAGTGCAGAGTCTTGAGACAGTTTTGTTATTCATCATGACACTTTATGCTTACATTTACCTCGATTTATAATTCTAAATTGGGATACGCTCTTATATGTACATAAGTACCAGTAAGCAAGTCCCCATGTTTATTTTAAAGGGGTAAATATTAAATTCATTCATTTTGGTCTTAAATAATGATATAAATTACTACTATTACTAATAATAAAAAAATTAACACTATAATGATCTTACAAATATATATATATATATATATATATATATATATATATATATATATGTATGTATATGCAATCTCCAGCAGAAGGTTGTATCAGTTCTTGTATCAAATGAGATTCTGATGTGAAGGCTCCCCTTTCGTGAACATCATACAAAAGCTGTAGTTACTTAAGCTGAAATAGCTAGAAGACCTATCACTGTAATTTGTCTTTCTTCCTTTAAAAGAGCTCTCAGATCTCATAGACCTACTTATTTCTTTATGAATTTACATGGTATAGAAACACAGCATTTCTTGAATTGGTGGGGAGCCTCCTTATAGTTTTATGACATTTTAATTAATTCCAGAAAATGTTGTATTTTTAGACATATTTTACTTTTTTTTTCTTTTTCTTTCTTTTTCTTTCTTTTTCTTTTTCTTTTTGTTTTCTTTTTCTTTTTCTTTCTGTTTCTCTTTTTCTTTTTCTTTTTCTTTTTCTTTTTCTTTTTCTTTTTCTTTTTCTTTTTCTTTTTCTTTTTCTTTTTCTTTTTCTTTTTCTTTTTCTTTTTCCTTTTCTTTTTCTTTTTCTTTTTCTTTTTCTTTTTCTTTTTCTTTTTCTTTTTCTTTTTCTTTTTCTTTTTCTTTTTCTTTTTCTTTTTCTTTTCCTTTTTCTTTTTCTTTTTCTTTCTTTTTCTCTTTTTCTTTCTCTTTTTCTTTTTCTTTTTTTCCTGGGTAACAGAATTTATCTGAATGGTTATTAATACTCTACTGTGATAGGAAAAAATGTAGAAAAGAATTGCTAACTCATCATATTATGTGAAGGGAGGGATATTAATACTTCTGATAGCAAGGGAGGAAATCAAACCTTTGAAAATTGTCTTCATTTGCCAGTTTACGGCTATATCTGAAATTATTCAACTAGGTCAGTACAAGCACATGCAGTTTAGCAAGTTTAGCAAAGGCATACTTATAAAGCATCATTATGGAACAGCCTCCCAAGCATTTTCTAGGAACATAACATCCTGCAGTTTCCCTCATAAGTACTTGAACAACATGAGGAACAAGCAAAACAAGTTAGAAATGTATGTATCTTTGCAGGACTATATCCTTATTGAGACCATGCATTTGTGATGGGATGGCTTCACTTGCTTGAGTGTTGTAATGGAAGAATAGAGGTTCTTTAGAAAGGACAGGTTGAGGAGATAGGGAAAGGGGCAGTCATTTTCAGTGTCAATGACCAGCTGAAGCACTTGGTGATGTGCCTGGGGATGACCTAGAGAAATGCAGAACTGTTCAGCCTCTCCTCAGTCTAGGGGGAAATGTTAGAGTAAATAATCCTGCAAACCATTTCCAAATACAAGAACAAAAAGGTGACTGGGAATATTCACTATAGATTTATGGATGGTAAACAGGGCTTCACCAATCTGATAACTCTCTATGTTGAAAGTGTCTGGCTTTGTGGATAAGAAAAAAACAGTGGATGTTGTTTATCTTGACTTAAGCAAAGCTTCCTCATTGACAATCTGAGGAAGTATCAAAAAGGTAAGAGAAAATTTTGGTGTTTGATATGAGCCTGATTTACTAGGGAGACAGCTATGACAAGCAGTCCAGATTCCAGTTGGAGGCCAGTCGCAGACACCCAGGACTCAGCACTGAAACAAAGATATAGACACTTTTCTTCTTTCTCTTTTTTTGTAGGTGGTGGTGGTGGTGGTGATTTTTTTAATATTCATTTTCTTAAACATGAAACTGTTTATATTCTGCAATTACCTATTTTGTTTGTTTGTATGTTGAAATTTGTAGAAGGCTAAGGAAAATTCTGGTAATTAAATAATATATAAATAGAAATAAATAATAAAAAATAAAGTATTTTTGTACCTGTATTGCAAAATTAAGTCCTTAATGCTCACATTTAATCCATGTTAAGGTACAGAAATATTTCCATAGAAATAACAAAAAATAAAAAAAATTTAAAAAAAAAAAAAAAAAAAAAAAAAAAAAAAAAGGAAGATAACCTGGAAGACAGCTCACTAACAATATAATGTAAGTTTTAGGTACTAAAGCATGATTTTATGTGAAAATTATCTTAGGGTAATTCCCTTGTTGCACTAGTTGATGGATTAGAAGAATACTTAGAACCTACGTGGGGAGTGAGACTCATGCTGTGCAACTCCATACAAAATTAATATCAGTGCTGTATTACTATGCCACCTGCATTTTTCAAATACCTTCTGGGAATTAAAAGGATAGGCAGATCATCAATAAGATTGTTTTCATAGTAGATAGTACTTGTTTTGGTCAAGTATTTAAATTTCTGCTCTCTTTGTTACAGCTAGTGATTTCAGAAGCCACAAGGATTCTTTTATCCAGAATAATAGAAAAAATATTTCTTACTTAATGTATTACAGTAAATTAAAATATCTGAGTAAAAAGTGGAATCACCTCAAAAAAAAAAAAAAAACCACCAAATTTTATGTGTCATGCTTATACTTCTTTGATAAACAGTCTGAATATCTTATTTACTTAGTATTTTCTGAGGAAAGAGGTTTAATTACTATTATACAAACTGTGGAGTTCAAACTGATAATCAAAATCAGAGATGTAGAACTAACAGTTAACTATCTGTAACATCTTCCCACTTCTACCTTTGTGACTTCCTGAAATCCTGAGCTGTAAACTGATTTTGAGTACTCCTTAATGATGTAGAGCATTGAGAATTTGACCTCTGCACTTCTCATCACATAGTTAATTCTTTCCACTCTGATATGAGTCTTTTTGTGCACCCAAGTTTTCTGTCTGCAGTAAGCCATCTTACAGTAAGTAGCAAAGACTTCAGTGAAGAGTATAGGGATTTTAACAGGGCAGTATCAAATAACACTGTTTTTCATTCCGCTTAATCCCTTGAGTTCTGGTTAGGGAAGTCCTAACAAAAGTGCGAATTTGTTTTTAGCTATCTATTTTACCCTATGTATTTGAGACTGTCAGTGAAAATTAGGATTAATGTTCAGCACTCCAGTCATGTCTCAATCTGACAATTTCACTTAAACTGCTATACTGTATTAAATTAGAAACAGACACATACACACACAAATCCATTCTGAAATATAGTCTTAGAATCAAGTTATGATTTTTTTCAGCTTGTTAAATTCAAAATTTGGTTACAGGTAAAAAAGCAACAAATTTATTTCCAAATTAGTTCAAATACAGTACAATGTATTACTATTTCTGCTTAAATGAGTTACCTACTGGAAATAAAAAATCTTTCAATTAAAAAAAAAAAAAGAAAAAAAAAAGGAATTGATAATGCATATAAACTATAGTACTACACATGTTGTTCTATATTAATGCTGCTCAGTATTTGTCATGCACATTTTCATCCCTTCAGTTAAAAAATTCCTAAACAGTCAGTGACAATGGGGTCCATTTCTTCCTTTTCTGATTTTCTTAAGTTTTGAGTATGCTTCTTTCCCATTGTTCAGTAGTTCTGTATTAGAATACACACTTCTGCTTAACCATGGCTGTTTCCTGGACTTCTACTACATATAAATACATCTAAGATTTTTTGCTTTTGGAAAGCAGTAGGTTACACAATTAAGGGAAGAAATTTTTTGCAAGTCAAAAATGTTCCAGTAAGCTCAAGGTACAGCAGTAGCAAACAAGGCCTGTGATAAATCTACGTATAGCTTTGTAGCTAAAGGAAACAATACTCACTGTACTGCAAAACTACACATTAATTGTCAAAATATTATTATTAAAATAAATTTGAAAAAGAAAACTGCAAGGAAACAAATTTTTTTTTCAAGCAAATCTCCATATTTATTTATAATAATCAAATTACATTTAAGATAATCCCGTGATAAATATAACAAGAGAATCCAGAAACGTTTAGTAGACCTCAGAAGTACTTGATTTATGTATACGTAATTTAATTTTAACTACTGAGAACTGTTTATAACATTATGCTAATTTGCAATATGTTCCTCAATGTTTTTTTCAGTACTAGAATGAAAAATAACTATATTTAAAGCTAGGCACAAAATTAGCTATTCTTGCAAATTATTTATATTAGGTTTTATTTTGTTGTTAGTTTTTATTTATTTTTTTTTGTTTGTTTTAAATATGATTACAAGCCATATTTTCTGTGTATTAGCTGTGTCCTGTTCAATTTGTATTGGTCTGGTTTAATTTTAAGCACACATTTATTGCTCTGATTATCAACAGAATAGTTGCATCATAATAATTCTGTATCTGTATCACATGCTTATTGAAGCTGATTTTGAAGAGTTAGTTATACCTAGTGTTAGGCTTTATTGCATTAGTAATGATGTTTCCCCCACTGAACAACTGTGATTCCATCTATTTTCATTTGAGGGGACTTAAAAAAGGACACCATACATTAGCTCAAAATCCATTAAAAATTTACAGTAAAACCAATGCTTTGTGGATCAGACTGATTTATTCTTATCATTCATGCTATATTTTAAAAGCATATTCTAGTATGCAGTCTTGCTTTATTCTTCCTCTGCCATACAACTCATATGTTTTCTTTGATCAGTCTTACTAATCAAAACTCTTGGATGTTAACCCAAACTTGAACACAGACATGTATTAAAGACATTAAGAAGGAACAAGGGAGGAAATTTTCAAACAGAATTTACACACACAGAAGAACAAGCACACACACACACACAGAAGAGCACAAAGAGACATTAAAATAATTACAAACACATAATTTAATCTTATGATTGAAACCCATTATAATTTATTTATGATGACCAGGAAAAGTGAGAACATATTTTTATAGTGAGAACATTTAGATGGTTTAGGAAGTCAGCTATGTGTTATGGTGTGGAGAAAGCCAAAAGACTCCTACAAACATATAACTTAGTTTTCATATCATGGAAGGATTTGTGTACATATAGGTATATTTATTATTATTTAACTTTAAAAATTAAAGTTCTATATATCGTTTCACAATGTAGTAGCAAGTCTACGTGATATTGAAGAGGCTGGCACTTGTTAGGGAAGAAAAAATTTGGACTGGACTCTCATTTCAGTAGTTCCCTGTCTTGAACTGGGGAGGCCAGAACTGGGCACAGTATTCTAGGTGTGGCCTCACCAGGTCACATTAGAGGATGAAAATAACCTCCATTGACTTGCTGTCTGTTCTCTTTTTAATGCATCCCAGGAAACCATTGGTCTTCTTGGCCACAAGGGCAGGATGCTGGCTCATGGTAAACCTATTGTTGACCAGGATATCTTGTGGTTGGAGTCCACTACTGTCTGCCTGACCAGGAGGAGCACATGGGAGAAGCTTTCTTGCAGAAAAATGCTAGCAGGCTATGATCTTGATTTCAACTACATAGATGTCTGCTGGGAAAGAAATACTATGGGCTGCAAACAATCCTGGAGACCCCTATGGTGCGTTGAGGGTAACTTCCGGGTCTAGGTACTAGACAAATCAACCTGAGAAGCTTTTCTGGACCCAGTTCACACCAATATAGAGAAGATCGTTAAAAAGGTTGAGATAGTAGTCTGAGATGTATTTACCATTGCCTGGTAGAGTTTGTGATACTGAGGAGGATGGGCCTGTCAAAACTCAAAATCAGGAAAGCGAACTTAAGGCTTTTAAGGAATTACCAGGTGGAATCCACTGGAAAACTAATTTTAGAGACCAAGGAATGTTGCAGATCTGGCAATTCTTTAATTCCTTGGTGAGGGATGTGAAAAATAACAAGACAGGATTCCATAGGTACAATGATCAGAAAATGATGGTTGCTGAGGTAGTAGAACAAGTTGCCCAGTGAAACTGTGGGTGTCCCATTCTTGGGAGCACTCAGAAAAAGTGGATGGGGCCCTGAGCAGCCTAACTTAGTAAGTGGGAACCCTGTCCATGGAAGAGTTTGAAATGAGATGACCTTTGAGGTCCCATATAACACAAGCTATTCTATAATTCTATGATTCCATGATTCTATAAGATTATGAAATTGCCAGATTTTGTTTATTTATTTATTTGTTTTGTTTAACAAATACCAAACATAGTATTTAGTAGTATGGAATACCAAGATTTTAGAAAAACATATTTATTTATTTTGTAATTGTATTCAAAATTCATCCAAACTAAAATGCACTTCGGGAAAAGAAAAAGATCTCCTTAATATTACAAGAACTCCTATTTCTGTTCTTGTACTTCTGGTACTTCTGACATTATTCCATAGCTTTGTCTTGATATAAGTCAGTCTGCAGGGAATCAATCCTCTTATTGTATACTTTTGCCAATGAACTCTTAAATTCTTGCTTAAGATTTATTTTGTCAGAAGACTACCTTTCTGAATTCTTTGCAATTTTAAACCTCTGGAGAAGCCTCAAAACCTTACTGAGCTTTCAACTGTTCAGACACTTCTCCCAGTGATTCTGGTTCCAGTTAAAGCCTTCAAGTACAATTAGTAGAAGGACATTGAGAATACAATAGTAAAAACATATCTTAATCTCAGGTGCTTTCAACTTCTGTGGTGATGGAAAAATGCCAACCCAAGTCAAAATCGTTAATTGAGTTGATTGTTCTTCAGGATTTTGACCAGCTTTACTCTATGCCATTGTGATCTACCCTTTGTTTTGAATGCTATATCCCTAAATGCTTCCACCAGGGAAATCAAAGACTCCACTCCAACCTCCAACTTTTGTAAAGAATGTCATTCAAAATCAATGGCCATCAAAACCCCATACCTTCAGGAGGATGTCATTCAACATTAACGATTCTTGATTGTTCCATCGCCTTTTCTCAGTCTTTTTATTTTTTACCAAACTTACATCACAAAGCTGTTGTACAAAAGCCCAAAGATAATTTTATCATGATGTAGAAATATCAAATGAAGGTTACAGCTAAATATACAGACTCTGAAACTCGATGGAATTCACATTCTGAAATTAAAAACACTTTCAGAAAAATATTTATTTATTTATTTATTTATTTATTTTAACTCAAATTGCACATTTCATTTCATATCATTTTCACAAGCTTTCCCTAAACAAAGAGTGTAATTCATAATGCTCAAATTTGAAAAGAACTTCTGGACACATAATACTATTATTTTGAAGCTAGAAAAGCTTGTTTCTAAATGACTTTGGTAATATTCACATTATGAGTCAACAAACTAGGAAATTCCAGTAATGACACAATTCAATGTTGATTGTATGAATAACTATTATTAAAATATGATTTAAGAAAGAATGATTTTTACTTAACACAGTTTTAGTTGGAAGTACTGTTTTTGCCCTGTCACTGGGAATCAACAGCAGCAGCTTTGCCCTGTCCAGTTGATTTCTGCCCATTAAATATTTGTTAATGTTGATAAGATCACTCTTTGGTTTTACTCCAACTAGACTCTGTGCTGCTGATCACAACCCTCTGAGCTCTGCCAGTCAGTCAATTCTCAGTCCACCTCATTGTTCACTTGTCTATTCCACACTTCCCATGCTTACCCACAAAGATGTTATAGAAGCCAGTATCAGAAGACTTGCTGAAGTCAAGGTACACTGTCAATTATTTGCTTTATATCTCATAGTTATATACGAAGTGTCATTTACCACAGCTTGTTAAACATGTTTGTGGTTTTTCAGATATTTTTCTTAGCTGACACACTGTATCAGAGAATCTTCTTTTCAACTGACAGATCTTAAATTACTTGTATCACATTCAGTATAATATCTATATTCCATTAATCACATGAAAGAGCTTTTCAAGCACACTGCAAATGATGTTTCTTTGTCAAGGTAAAAGAATTGTGTGGTATATGAAAGAATTTAATGTTCCATAAATAAGTTAAACTTGTACAGTAAAAATCTCAATTTAATTATTTATTTATTGAGAGGGAGGGGAAACACTAAAAAATCTGTAAGTATGTAATTTACTTTATTAAATAGTCATGTCTAAAATAACTAAAATTTATTTCTTGTATGTATCTTGAATGATGTGAGGTTTTTGGCACTTATATGGGAAACACTTTGTAATTTAGCATCACAACAACCAAAGACAATAATCAATTATATGGAACTCCATGAAAGAATCATAAATAAGAACAAATATTCTCATAAATAAGAATCATAAATTAGAAGCAAATATCTTAATTCCTACTACTTCTAAAATATATGTATATATATTTAAGGAAAACTATCAAGCCTTTATGGAATAAAAAAATGAATTGAAATAATATTCATTTATTTAACCATTTTTCATTTGTTTGTTTGTTTGTTTTTTTAAATACCTAAGGTGCCTGTTCACTTACCCATCTGTTTATGCATATGCACATTTAAAAAAAAAATTAACAAACAGGCTACCTCACAGAATCACAGAATCACAAAATCACAGAATTGTAGGGGTTGGAAGGGACCTCTAGAGATCATCGAGTCCAACCCCCCTGCCAAAGCAGACTCCCTACACCATGTCACACAGGTAGGCATCCAGGTGGGTCTTAAATATCTCCAGAGAAGGAGACTCCACCACCTCCCTGGGCAGCCTGTTCCAGTGCTCTGTCACCGTCACTGTAAAGAAGTTCTTCCGCACATTCGTGCGGAACTTCCTATGCTGTACTTTCATCCCATTACCTCTAGTCCTATCCCCACGCACTACTGAAAAGAGACCAGCCTCACCACTATGGCTCCCACACCTCAGGTACTTATAAACCTGGATCAAGTCCCCCCTCAGCCTTCTTTTTTCAAGGCTAAATGGAAGGCTACCTGGAATTTTAGCCTTTGCAAGGCTAAATTTTCAAGGCTACCTGGAATTTTATATAAGATCAATCAAGAGTATAGCAGTTTAGCAGCTTTAAGTACACATATAATAGATAAGTACAGCTTGTGTTAACCCTAGAGTAAATGGAAGAGCCATTTAAAAGAATGCAAGAACAATATGATGGACAATGTGGTCATTGATCACAACCAATATGGATTCATGAAGGTCCTGTTTAATGAAGTTCTTTTTATGATGAGGTCACCTATCTAGTCAACCAAGAGAAGCCAATTGATGTTATCTTTCTGCATTTCAGCAAAATTTATATGACAAATGCGGCGGAGGAACCCACAGACCCCTGCCCTGAGAGAAGGGGAAGGGGGTTAGGGAAGAGGTGGCAAAGTGGGACTGAAAAAACAAAAAGCAACAATGAGCTAAGAGAGAAAACTAGTTTACTAAATATAACAGCAGAATATGAGATAACACAATATAATACAATTGAAGCTAATAAATCAAATAAAATGAGAGTGTCTAAAACCAGTGACATTACTCTAATGCTGAAGGTGAGATGGCTTCAGAACACACACTGCAGATATGAGCAGTAAAAGAAGACACAATCTCTTGGCAGTTTCATCTTTCCCTCTAAATGGAAAATGGAAACTGCTCAGTGAAATCTTCTGGGATTTGTAGCTCTTCTTTTTGAGAACTGGGCACCCAGAAATATGGACAATACACAGAACTGAAGTATTAACTCTTTAAGTCTTCATTAATCAATGTGATGTTATGATATGGAATATCAATAACAAAAATCACAAAGCAATGACAGTTTTGGATAGGTGTTTCACTAAACAAAGAATGATTTCATCATTTCTTGATCTTCATATCATATTTTGATTGCATTCAAAATATTGTCTTAGTTTTGTACTGCTACCATTAATTCTACTGCTTTTTATATTAGTTCTAGTAAAGCAGCTACAAAAGAGGAAGTAGTTCAATACTCAGTGTATCCTTTTTCTGTCCAAAGTGTCCCTTAAGGACTTTAAAAACCTATGATTAAATTATTTAAAAGGATTTCATGATATATTTACAGATTGTAGAGTATTGTAGCTTGATGGTCAAGAGGTCCAGTGCCATCCTGGCTTTTGTTAGAAACAGTGTGACCAGCAGGAGCAGAGAGATAATAATCTCCCTATATTCAGCACTGAGCTGTGTTCAGTTTTGGGCTTCACATTACAAGAAAGATGCTGGGTCCCTGGAGCATGGCTAGAGAAGGGCATGAAACTGGTGAGAGCTCTGGAGCGCAAGTCTTAGGAGGAGCAGCTAAGGGAGCTGGGATTGTTTAGTCTAGAGAAGAGGAGACTCAGGGGAGACCTCACTGCACTCTACAACTTCCTGAAGGGAGACTGTGGTGAGGAGGGATTTGGCCTCTTCTCCCAGGCAACAAACAGGACCTGAGGATGACTGCAAGTTGTACCAGAAGAGGTTTAGATTAGACATAAGGAAAAACCTTTTCTCTCAGATTGTGGTCAGGAGCTGAAATGGCCTGCCCAGGGATGTGGTGGAGTCACCGACCCTGGCAGCGTTCAAGATGTGTCTGGATGAGGAGCTATGAGATATGGTTTAGTGGCTAATGGTAGCAATGGAAATAGGAGGACAGTTGAACTAGATGATCTTGTATGTCCTTTCCAACCTTGTGATTCTATGATTCTCTGATTCTATATTTCTTCCTTCACCTTTTTATTTTTCTGTACTATGACAAAAGAGGGAAAAATCTGGAGTTTACATGCTGAAATCTTCTCATTTTGAACTTGAGAGTATTTGTCAACACAAAGGTTGAGAAGGTACACCATCAGTTATTACAGACCCACTGCACCTTAACCTAAATATTTAGGAAAAAAAAAATAATAATACTCTTATTCATTATTGAATAGTCTATCTCTCACATAGACACAGTCTATCTCTCATCTCATTCTGGAATAAGCCATAGAAAATTTGATCAAATTCCCAGTGTGCTTTATTCCCTAATGATTGCACTTTTTCTGTACATGTTGATTTTGGCTGTTTATCCACAACTCTTTTGTTAGTCCAGGTGCCTGCATGTTTGCCTGCCATAGTAATTTATGTCTTCATCATGACCAGGTCAAAGTACTGTGTGTGAATGCTACACCTCATAGAACATTTCAGCCACAAATGTCATTGTTCACACTTGAATAAACTTCCGCACAACTTTGAGGTTCACTATTTGTATGATGAAATGAAACTCCTTGTTCTAATCTATTTATGAGAATATTTTCTGTTTCTAACATCTTCATTACATATCTACCTCTGCAGTTTCAAAATGCAGTAAAACAATTATGTTGTGAAGACAAAAATTAAATATCAGATATTTTCATTTAAAAGCAGAACTAAAAATTCGGAATTACAAAATATTGGTTTTGATTAGAACATTTTTTGTGTTTAACTTTCCTTCTTTTTATTTATTTTTTTTTTTAATTTTAAAAGAAGTATTTTTAGCCTAATACAAAATATTTTTAATATTTTAAAATATTTTTAATTGTTTATGATACATGAACTTCAAACTGCCAAATGTATCAGTATAAATAATTTAAAAAACCAAACATTCTTGGTTGTTTGTTTTATATGTCATTATTTCACCAGTTCAAAAAAAATTAATACATATTTTTTATATTAACATTTTATTTTGTCTTTGAGGACATTTTGGCATGAATGTGTGAGTTTTATTATAGAAACAGAATTCTATCTGGTGAAAAACTTATTTTATTCATCATTCATTAGTGTAAAATAGGTAAAGTGAGCAAAAAATGACAGATCATTTGTAAAAAATATATATATATATACACTTGCATTAAAACCAGTCTGAAATAATTTAATTTCATATATAGTATCTTGCTTTACCAATGTCTTGTAATGTCTTTTTTACCTCATATAGCACAATCTCTAGAATTGTTTTTCTCATCAGGTTGGTTTGACGATATTAAAGTTTCCTTTGTGTTCACCCTTCATCATGCATCTAGCTGGCATAGTGAGGCTGTGAATTTCAAGGAGCTTGTCTGTTTTTGCCTGCTGGGAAAACTCTTTGCCACAGTGCTGTGTATATTCAAATACTCCAGTACACGTAATTTATTTTTGCAAACTACTGTGTTGTGTCACTGATTCAAGCCAGCTCCATCATGTACAATATCCTGGAATTTCAAATAATTCCCCCAGGTCCCACAGTGCATCTGACCAATTCTGCATTTCTACACTAGAGGAGAAATTTCTCCTGAACAATGCAAACTAATCTATGTCCCAGAATGTCAAATATGATTGCTCTTATTTTGGTATGTATGATTGTCCTTTGTTAGTCACAAAACTAGGTAGGTTGCTTTTCAAAACCTGTTATAATTTTTTCAGTGTGTGCCTTTTTTAATGGAGAGCTTCCTACATGTTTGTGAGTAAAGATTTTAATTCCTGCCTTAAATACATGCATATTATTGATTTATTTATGGCAGTCTCATTGTTTTTGTTTGTTTGTTTGCCTTTTCCATATCTAGTTTTCTTCTTCATGAGATATTGTTTTTATGAACCGCTGGCAAAATATCTTTTGTACAAAAACAGTCTAATCACCTTATAAACTGCTAACATGACTGTCATGATACAGTAGTATTTCAATCTAAAAATAGCTGAAGAACAATATCTTCCTTTACATACTGTTGCTGAGAAGCTGTATAGTTAGTTTCCATCATGTGTCAGTGTATACACTTTCATTTGTATTATGTGAAAATTGCTGCAAGTTTTCTATGCATATTCACTGAATTTGTGTTGTGAAGTTATGAAAGTTCTTTATCATTAAACAGATTAAATATATTGTAGTCTAGTTCAGTTTTAGCATTTGGCATCTTCAGTGAGCATACATGGAAGCCAGCAAGTACTCGTCTTAATCTTGTAGCGGATTGGTCAAAGTGTATATACTTGGGCATATTTTTATACAAAAACAGTAGAAAAAAATGCGTACATTACTACATCATCTACATATCAAATATATCCTATATCTCTGAATGTTCATTCATACAGATGTTTTCTTCTTACCATTTTAAAGAATATAATTTAAAAATGCAAGCTAAGATAAACTGCTGAAGGACAGTGTGCCTGGAAGGACAAAACTAATTCCTTGGTAAATCTAGTCCTTGGTTCCTGTTTATACATATCTCTCATCTAACAAAACAAACACATAATGAAAATCAAGGAGTGATAAGTGACTATCTGAACAAATTAAATCCTCCAGGAACAGCAGTAGACAACAACTGTTATCTAAACAATACTCACATTACCTGTCACAGACTATAGAAATCCTAGAAAACATCACAAAATATTCATACAACTAATGCAGCAATCCATCAAACAGTCAATGACTTTGTTGGCATGCAGTGGTTAGTGGTCCACTGAATGCGCTACAGCTGTAAAAACTCATGACTTGTTTGGGAAAACAAACAAACAATCAGAGAAACAAAGAGACAGACCAGAACAAATAGTACATTTAACTGAGTATTCTTTTTTCTCCCTTCCTTCCTTCCTTCCTTCCTTCCTTCCTTCCTTCCTTCCTTCCTTCCTTCCTTCCTTCCTTCCTTCCTTCCTTCCTTCCTTCCTTCCTTCCTTCCTTCCTTCCTTCCTTCCTTCCTTCCTTCCTTCCTTCCTTCCTTCCTTCCTTCCTTCCTTCCTTCCTTCCTTCCTTCCTTCCTTCCTTCCTTCCTTCCTTCCTTCCTTCCTTCCTTCCTTCCTTCCTTCCTTCCTTCCTTCCTTCCTTCCTTCCTTCCTTCCTTCCTTCCTTCCTTCCTTCCTTCCTTCCTTCCTTCCTTCCTTCCTTCCTTCCTTCCTTCCTTCCTTCCTTCCTTCCTTCCTTCCTTCCTTCCTTCCTTCCTTCCTTCCTTCCTTTCTTTTTTCCCAAAAGCTATCATTTCAAAATATAAAACATACATGTTTTCTTATCCTCTAAACAAATTGCAAGCATTCTAATAAGAGATGAACAATGGAATCACTGAAATGCAACTTCTGAGCTTATTGTAGTATCACAGATAGAAGAGGTAAATTATACTTATCATTGCTTCTATCAGCACTGCTTGCAGAGCTTTAATACAACTTTGGAACTGGTCACACACACACACACACACACACACACACAAATGGAAGTTAATTAAACAGCTTTTTGATTATATTATTTGAAAGTTTTGGCTTGACCCGTAGCTTTACCTTCCTGAATTCTTTTCAGTAGTATTGTATTGAATAACTGTTGTTATATCCTACAGGATGACATATAGAAAAAGGAGATCAGATAACTTATTAAAATCCAGACGTATAATATTTAAAATCCAGCCCCAGTGTCATGAAAGGACAACATAGGCAGAGAATTACCCTCTTTATTGCTTTATGAAGCGATCCATTTTTAATAAGAGACTAACAAGACATAATTTTGAATGAAAAACAAAAACAAAAACATATTAACCTATTCCATGTTAAAGTGAAAACCTCTATCTGAAGAAAGGAATAAACATATTGCATACATTTCTGTGTCTACCTAGCATAGTAAATTTTATTTAATATACACTTAAACACAAAGCTACTTATTCTGTTATCATTTTCTTAAAATATATCCCAAATCTCTGCTATCATTTTAAAAAGTAAACATGCACAGTTTTCTGGAGATTACTTTTTAAAATAATAAATATTTCTGCAATATTATATCTGAAATATTATATTAGTAGATTAAAAATGACTTCATTGTGCTTTCACTGATTGTTTTAATTACTCCTGTTATGCTTGTGGCCTCAGAAATATGCACAGGACTGCTTGTAGTTTGAGTTTTCGTATGTATATCTGTTCACATTCTCTCTGGCCATTGCATTTGCATTTAATTACGTATTCCTTCTATATACATGCCAGAAAGAATTGAATTCCTTTGACACCTTTCCAGTAATAGGCATTCTATCATTTCTCTTCCCAGTAAAAAAGGAAGAATTGCAAAAGACGACTAAGATCTATGGTTCTAGTTTGCATTTCTGCTGATCTCCTACAAATAAATAAATAAATAGATAAATAAAAATAAAAAATCCAAGAATGTAACTATTATAAGATTTTATGCCTTCTAAATAACAAGCTATGGATGAGAATATTTTAAATGTACGTGGGGAACCAAATTCAACTATTACTTATTATGAAGAGATTCATCCATTCATCCTTAGGAACAACTCAAAATTCAGGTGCTGAAAAAAAGAATACTTCTCTAAAAATTATTAGACTGAGACAGAGGAAGATGTGAAAACATGATTATCTCTAATGGTAAGGCAAAAAGAGATAAAGTCTTTGCTAACACATATATATACATATATGTATGTATATATATAAACATCCTGTAATCTAATTGTTCTGTTATTTCTTTACTTTTTAACCTTTTTTATTTAATTATAAATAGCACAAATAGAACAAATGAAAACATTCTATACTACTAAACAATATACATAAATGAGAAGATTTTTTCATGAACTATTTTGCTTGGATTCTCTTCATTGTCAGAAATGGAAGAAAATATCCAACAAGTAGAAACAGCTGTGAACAGCTAGCACCCTATATATATATATGTATGTATGTATATTGACCTAATTGCAGCCTTTCAGTACCTGAAGGGTACCTATAATCAGGAGGGGTGTAAACTCTTTGAAAGGGCCAATTATAGAAGTACAAGGGGAAATGGCTTTAAGTTAAAAGAGGGAAGATTTTGGTTGGATGTTATGGGGAAGTTCTTCAATAGGAGAGTGGTGAGGTCCTGGAACAGGCTGCCCAGGGACGTTGTGGTTGCCCCATCCCTGGAGGTGTTCAAGACCAGGTTGGATGGGGTCCATTACAACCTGATCTAGTAAACATGGAAGTTCAGTGGTCCTGCCAGGCAGGGGGGTTGGAACTTCATGATCCTTGAGGTCCCTTCCAACCTGGGTCATTCTGTGATTCTGTGATATATATATATACACACACACACGCACACACACATATATATAAATGCATAGGCCTGATTTATTTAGCAAGTTTGTCTGAAAAATAAACTTTTTACTTTTAAGTAAATATTGGTACAATTATAATTCAGTAGCGTCCATTACAATCTTCATTAGAAAATGTACACTGGAAATTTTTTTAATGTATTACAGGTGATGTAATTAAAGGTTAAGACACAATTAAGATCATCTATTTCCTTTTACTAGAAATGTGATTTCATTTACTTGAAAATACACTAACAGACCCGGACAACATGGACTCAGGAAAGGCAGGCCCTCTTTGACTAACTTAATCTGCTTGAATGACCAGGTGACTTGCATGGTGGATGAAGGAAAAGCTGTTGACATAATCTACCTAGACTTCAGCAAAGCCTTTGACACTATCTCCCACAGTATTGTCCCACAGAATCTGGCAGTCCATGGCTTGGATAAGTCCACTGTTTTGTGGGTAAAGAACTTCCTGGATGGGCTGGCCCAGACTGGTGGTGAATGGAGTTTAATCCAGATGGTGAACAGTCATGGGTGGTGAAGTAAAACACGAATCTGCCTGAGAGTAAGAAGACCATATAGAGGGACCTGAACAGGCTGGATAGATGGGCTGAGGCCAATGGGATGAAGTTTAACAAGACCAAGTGCCAGGTCCTGCACTTTGGTCACAAAAACTCAAAGTAATGCTACTAGCTTGGGGTAGAATAGCTGAAAAACGGTGTGTTTTGGTTGACTCTTGGCTGAACACAACTCAGCAGTGTGCCTAGATAGCCAATGGCTTCTGTCAGAAATAGTGCTCCCAGAAGGATCAGATGGGGGATGGTCCCACTGTAACTCAGTTCTGGTGAGGCCCACCTTGAGTATTTTATTCATTTTTGAACCCTTCATGGCAAGAAAGACATTAATGCCTAGAGCATGTACAGAGAAGGGCAAAAAAGATGGTGAACTGTTTAGAAGTTAAGCTTTATGAGGAGCAGCTGAAGGGACTGAGATTGTTTAGTCTGGAGAAGGCTCAGGGGAGACCTTACAGTTCTCTACAACTACCTGAAGGGAGATTGTGATGAGGTGGGGATCATCTTCTTCCTTCAGTTAACTAACAATAGATCCAGATGGACTGGTTTCAAGTTGCACTGAGAGAGGTTCAGATTGGTTATACGGAAAAAAATTCTTCTCAGAAAGAGCAGTTAGTCATTGGCACAGGTTGCCCAGAGAGGTAGAAGAATCATCATCTCTAGAGGTTTTTAAGGAAGGGGTAGAAGTGATACTTAGAGATATGGTTTTGTGAGAAATTCTGGTAATAGGTGGACTTGAGGATCTTAGAGGTCTTTTCCAACCTTAATAATTCTATGATTTTATATCTTAAAAAATCATTTATTTTCTAGATCCAAAACATTACACCAGAGCCTAATGCACAGTTGTAACAATAAAGTTAAATCAGTTATGTTATTGTGAATTTCTGCATATTTTCCTTTGTATTTACTTAAGTCATACTATTGCCAATGAAGTGAGTATAATGGAATTCTAGTTAGACTTAATAAATAAGTGTCTGAATTGTTTAAAAATAAAAAAAAAAAAAAGTTTTCCAGTAACATTTACTAATAAGCTAGAATATTAGCCCTTTAAATATTAGCTAACATTTTTAAACTAGCTTGATCTAGAAGTTAGAAACACAGCAGAGCATTTGACCCTTTTAGAATGCCTTGCACATTAAACTTTACCATTTTTAACAATCATTCTCTTGTTTAATGAAGCATTTTCTACATCAGTGAGGGATATGTTAAAAAGTCTTTAAGAACTTGCCTTTATTTTAAATAATTAGTTGTTTTCTGGAAGTCAAGAATGTGCATTTGAACTCCTTCACACTAATAAGGATGGTAAGCCCAAGTGTCAGGTCTCTTGGGAGTGCTTCAGCTATTAAAATAAGTAGAAAATTCTGAAAATGTCCACATTGATTGTTCATCTCTGTTAGACTAAGAAAACATGATCTTTATTCACATATTTAGAAAAGCAATTGCAGACACCTGTCCAGAAGTGGATTGTGTGTTTCTTATCCAAAAACTTGGACAGAATATCTGCCTCTAGTTCTGCCCATGTCATAGTGGTTTAGGACCAATGACACATCTCTATTTCAGTGTTTCCTGTTAGTTAGATACAGGCTGATCTTGCAGGAGGGTGTGGAGAGTTGTTCTTCATAGTTTAGTAAGTTGGAGACTTTTTTGATTATTTTTATGAAGTATATATCTCTATCCACATGGTTTCTAGTTTGTCTTGTAATCCTGCTCTGGGAGCAAGAGGCTAAAGATCTAATATCTAAAATTTGACAAAAGCATTTATTGTTAGTTATCTTTAGCTTTCTTACACGTACAAGATTAATTATTTTTATTGGATCAGCAATCAAGTAAGGGTTTACTGCTTTAAAACTTCTAGTTTTTGCATGGCAACAATATTGATTTGACTGCAAACCATTATTTTGAACATGTACCAGTTTAAGCACTGTTTTGGTTTTGTGATTTCTGTTGTTGGTATTCCACATCAGAACATCACACAGAACAGTGACAGTTAAAGAGTTAATATCCTGCTTCTGTGTTACCACCATTTTGGGTATTTTGGGTTCCTGGAGGGGAGGGGCGGCATCCCTGGAGAACTTGGCTTGAAGAGGAAGGGGGATGTAATTCCAGACTGGCCTCTCAGCTTGCCGCAGAGAAAAGCACGTGTGCCTCGCACTGTCGTGGTTTGACTCCTACTTTTTGTACCCTTCTCTCTCTTGTTTTGTTTGATTTGGTTAAATTTATTAAATTACCATTCCTCCTCAGATCATTGTCATTCTGTTTTCTCTTTGTTATAACTATCATCTGCTCACTCTCTGCCTTTCCCCTTCTCCCAGAGCGCGTGGCCGGCTCTGTCCGGGTTGCGGCAAAACTCTAACTTTTTCTTCTCTTCACTCCTTTGTCTCTCCTTTTTCTTTTCCTGGAGCTTGTGCCACCCTGTCACGGACTTACATCTAGGGATAACCCCGTGACAAGCACATACTTGTCGCAGTGGTAAATTACAAAAAATAAAATAAATGGCAGATTCAGAGTGCTACTTTTTTCACCTATTTATAAATAAGAGCCTCAATTAGAATATTATATTATTATACAATATGTATCACATTAAGTGATAGTATTTAATATTTGTTTTCTCATTTGTTGTAATCACTGGATTGCATATAGCATGACTGAAATATTATGTCTTTCATTACCCACATGGCTTGCAGTATAAAACTAAGTTTAGCTAGAGTCCTTCTTTAAGGACAGCAAAGAAATCTTGAAACAGCTTTCTTTTTTATCAGAAATCAATCATCTAAAGAGGAATCCTTCCCTTCCCCCCCCCCCCCCCCCCTTTTTAATCTGTGATTATCTGAGAATGGCAATTGCACCAGAACCAATCAAATAATTTAGAAAGGAATAAAAATGAAATTAATTATACCTATTATAATAGATCTATTATATTTTAGACTACACACAGTGAAATAAAATCTAATTCCAAAAATTAAGTCAGTATGAATTCTTTATTACTCCATATTTGTGAATTATTAAGCTACCCTTTGCTCTTTATAACATTAATTTTTAGACAAATGGTAGCAATTAAAATGCCAATATGCATGATTGACTGGATGACTATCAAATTAACAGTGACATATTTAGTCGAATAGATTACATGGTAGAAAGTGAAAAAAATACTGAAGGGAGAAAAAAAAAAAAAAGTATTTTACTCTAAAGTAACCTGCATATTTCATAGTCTTCCATAAATATATATTCATCCTTTTGAAGTCACATTTGTTTAACCTGTTCAGAGAATCAGTTGGGAGATATGAGTACATGTCTCTCTTTGTCTGCTATTGTGTTAACATTTATTCTTGATCACTTATGAAAATGAATATTTATATGTGCACCATGATAACCAAAATACATTTGCTGAGGTTATTTTTATCCCCAATTGTAATCTGAAGAACTGAGAATGGTAAGAATATTTAATTGTATGTACTTCATACTCTACATTTATATATATATGTACATGGGCATGTATTTGTCTTAAGAGTTTATAACTTTTATAAGTACAGAAGTACAGATTGCTGTGGATTTCCAATGGCTTTCTGTAAAATCCTAATTGTAGAATCAGGGCAAGTTGAAAGAGAAATAACAACAACAGTAATGATTATGATGATGATGGTGGTGATGATGATGATAATAATGGAACATTAAGAATATTACACTTGCTAATATATGAAATTGATGAGTGATGATTTACACAACAAAGCTTTTAACAAGTTTATCCAAATCAAAAAGTAGATTAAGAATAGATTTGACCTGCAGAATGAGGCTGGTGATCTAGTGGGATATAACAGTTAATATGAGCCTTAAAATATAATTTTAATAAGATGTTTTCCTGACAAGATCTGCTCTCTAGTTTCCCTGGTCTAGAAATTTTGAAGAAATACTACTCAGGGTAGAAAATAAATTAGGAACTACTTAGGTACTGCACAACTGAATGGATTCAAATGGATTACATCAAAATGTGATGAGTGAGCTGATATCATTGTAAGGACTTTAATTCTGTTCAAAGTTTTAGAGGTTGAAGAGATCCCGGTGGGCTGGCCAATGAGCATACATCATGCCTATCTTCAAGAGAAAAAATCCAAAAATCGTGGACCAGATCTTACATCTTTATCTTTTGGTAACATTATGAAGCAGGAGTTTGTGTATGTCATTTCAAGGCACAGGAGAAAAAACAAACAAACAAAACCAAAACCAAAACAAAAACAAGGTTATTGAATATGGTCAAAATCATTACCAATTTATGATTCTCCAGCAAAACTGAAGAAAAAACTGGCCTTTTGGACAAGGAGAAAGAAATAGCATTTCATTTACCTTGATTTTGTCAAAGATTTTATTACAGTCTGCTGCATTGTTATATGAGACAAAGTATGGACCTTTTGAGCTGAAAGGGCGGTCGTTGGTGATTCCAAGAATGTTTGGCAACAGATCGTAAAGGATCACACTAGAATCACCTGGATGAAATGAGGAGAATGTGATAGACTCTTCAGTCTGGAGAAGGCTCAGCAGAATTTTATCAAAAAATGTACAACTGATGGGAACTAATGAAGAAGAGTGAGACAGAATCTTCTCAAGTAGTGCCCAATGACAGGACAAGAGTCAATAAGCAAATACTGAAACACGTGAAATTCCATCTGAAAATAAGAAAAAAAAATTTTTGTTTGTTTGTTTGTTTGTTTGTTTCTTATTCAGTGAAGGTGATCAAATATTGTAATAATATGTCTAGAGAGGTTTTGGTACCTCCATTGTGGAGGTAGACATTCAAAACCCAACTTGACACAGTCCTGGAAATGCTCCTCTAGATGACCCTGCTTCAGCAATGGTGTTGGACTAAATGCCCTACCTAACAATCTCAGTGATTTTTCAATTCTGTGATGCACAGAGTAGTCTATGTATCAAGAAGAGAACTAGAAATTGTTTTGATCGAATTTTTAGAAAGACTGAAAAATATGGTCAGTTACAAATTTTGGTTCAGATTTTTACTGAACTGCTATTCATTAATGTGCTTTGTTAGTGGCTTATTCTTCATAACTTTTAGTCATCACTACATACACAAAATATTTAGTTCTTAATGTACTTATCCTAAAATAACTACAAGTATTTTACTGAAGACCACCGATGTCTGTGATCTTCAGTGGAACTTCAATGGGTTTGTTTTTGTTGTTGTTGCTGTTGTTGTTGTGGCCAAGGCCAAAGTGACCAGGTTTTAAAGCCTATAGGTGAGAAAAGCTAATCCTGACTTCTCCCTTTTTCATCTTTCTTCCCTTTTTTCTTTATGTTTTATGTTGATCTGATGTTTTCACAAAAGTAAAGGATGCAAAGATTGCATCCTTTTTTTTTTCTTTTTTCTTTTTTTTGGAGGGGGGGGGTGGGGGGAGGGGAGGGTTGTTCTTTGCACCTTTTTTCTTGGGTTTAGGTTCTGTTCTGATTTCACTTATCGTGCAGGATTTTTCTTGTTCCTGTATCATTCCTGCTTACACTGTAGAATATTATCGAACACTTTTCCTGGATGCTCACTTTTATCTTCTAGTTTTTATATATTTCACATTTTCCTACATCCCTTTCATGCAGTCCCTACACCACAAAAATGCAAGTCCCTTTTACTACAGCCCCTAGGTACCCCTTGCAGTTCTGTCTGTTATTTATACATCTAACCTTTTCTGTATTACAAAAGAGTTAGTAGCATTTACAGTGTCACAAAATGTTAAAAATAAAAGTCATGTTTTTGCTGTTTCAGTATATATTTATCTCTGCATTTAAGGCAAACAAATATTAATTATACTTTGCTCAGTATGCATCTGCTTTTAAGGTGTAACAGGTAGTTTCTTTGCAAGGGTCTGAGCAGCTGAGGATTTCTTCAGAAGAATAGAATTAACAGTCCTTTGGTACTTAATAAGAATTATAGAGAAGATGGAGTAAAATTTATCGCAGTAATCCTAAAAGAATATGACAGGCAATAGACATAAGTTTCAGATAGGAAAATTTTCTCTGGGCAAAAGTTAACAAATAGTCACAAAAAGTGTCTGGAGCCACTAGAGCAGGATCCTCCAAAGAGGCTGTATAATGTCTATCCTTGGAGATAAACAGAGATTGATTGTACAAGACCTTGGAAAACTTGGTCTGGTTTTGAAACATAGAGTTGTGTGGAGCATAATTAGACGAGATCCAAAGGTGTTCCTTTCCCTTCCTCTCCAATCTTCCTGTACCAAAATAAACAAATGAAAACAGCCAAAAATGGTACCGAGGCCAAACTTTCCAGGAAATGATTAAATACCAGTAGATCAATCCACAGAACTGGATGTGTTATTGTCATTTTAGATGTTTTACTGCATGGATAACCAGCCTTTTTTCTTGTGTGTGCTGCACTGAGTGAAGAGGAATTGTGTTGCACTCCATATAAAATATATACTATAGTTGTATTGATCAGCATTTTTTTTTCATTATTATTTATTTATTTATTTATTTATTCAATTTCATATGTGCTACCTTTTTCATGAATGTAAAGCCAGACTTACACAATAACATTTTGAAATTATTTCTAATTTTAAAGAATACATTAATTTTAACTTTTTCAATACATACTGCTTTTTTTCTCTACTTTATTTGTGTTACAGATTTTATCAACACCAAATTAACTTACATTATTTTCACACACACACACACACACACACACACACAAACCCAAACAAGCAAACTAAAAAATATGGCTTCTAAACTTATCAATTCTGAGAAAAACTGAATAAATGTAGGTATAATGTGTGCCTTCTAGAAAGCTGATTTTAATACCCTTGGATTAGCAATTTGACCCATTTGTTTAGGCAGTTATTACTTGCATATTACCCCCATGTGGTCAGAATAGCAGTAACACTAATCAAACATGCATTGCAAAAACACAAATAAATAAGTAAATAAATATTCTATACCTTCTGAGCTTTGTGAGTCCTTGAAAATAAGAACATATGTCAGTATCATGTAAGTATTCTGGATATTTCTTCCACAGTGAGCATGTTAACTAATTAAATGATTTTACAAAATAACACAAGCCCAAGTGTCATAATTGTCACAGAGTTATCTAGATCAATCTACATCTGTGACAGAGGCGGGGAGGGGGGGAGGGCGGGCAGTAGGCCTGTGGGCCCCTGGTGTCAAAAATGGGAAGGGAAAAAGGGAAAGGAATAGGGAGATGGTAGCTGGGCTTAAGGAAACAAACAGAGTGGTGGCAACGATCTAGGGTGGAAAGCTTATTTTACTAAGTATGACATTGGAATGCAAGATAACACAATATAATACAGTCTAATTGAAATTGAGGCTAATAAGTAAAAGAAGAGAGAGAGGGTTTTCTGAAGACCGAGAAGCCTACTTTGAAGTTGAAAGTGCATGGCTTGGAAGCACACCCACACCTGCTGCTAGGCAGTGAGAGACAGAGAGCAAGCGTCACTTCCATGACTTATCTTCCTTTTGACTGTGAGGTCTGCTGGGACATGTAGTTCTTCTTTGTGCACCACATGATGTCATGATGTGGATTACCAATAGCAAAAAAAAAAAAAATAATTACAAAACTGTGACAGTAATTAATCAAGAAAACTTACATGACTGATTAATAACAAAAAAATACATGTCTTCACAGGCATGCATAAGTGTATGTAGACTGAAGTATTATTATCAGTATTCACTGAGTTTTGCTCAATAGTCCACTGAAGCCTGTTTAGCATGTAACACATACAGGTTTCTGTTTGACTGTGAGTGCAAGAGGTAAAGTTACCACTGCACTGTGCCCTCCTCTCCACAGCATTCCATTGTCACCTGTGCAGCCTATGTTTGAACTGTGTGCAGTTCACTCATGAAAAATATTGCTAAAAATAACAATATAATGTCAAAAGTTTGTAATCTTGTGAGGCTACATTACTAACTGTCCAGGTCTCCATGTGGCCCTGATGCCTGATCTAGTGTATTCCACATCATTTCTAACTGCCAGTTCAGATAGGTGTAGATTTCCTCTGAGTCCTATGCTGAATGTATCATATTCTACATAGGTCTCAGACACTGTATGGTATCTGAAATGGCATGAGACAACTTTGTGTATACTGAAGTAGGCTTAAAGACCAAATTTAGTTTATTTTTATTCTACATTTTATTAAAATTGTCAAGATGATAATCTTCACAAAACTAATATTTAAGTATCATACTATGGTTTTGTATTTCAGTTGAATGCTACATCTTGGATTCACTTCATCTAATTTCTTCTAGCTACGTGTTCAAGACAAACTAGTCATCTAAGCTCTGTTTGATCCATGAAAAGAAATAGGCATTTCAAGAAGGCAGTTTATCTCCTTCGAAAATTGATATGCACATAAGTGAATTGTCTTATAGATGAGGCTATTTCTGTTCATGAACTATAAAGAAAACCTAGCAGACTGCTTGCACAATAGATCTTATTTTAAGGTGCCTTAAAAAAAGTATGATGAATCACCATACATATTTCAGCTATCCACTTAACCTCTGTTTCACTTAGTTTGCCACTGGTTATACAAGCTTACTTTGACTGACTTTGTTATGAAAAATCTTGTTTTTTGAAATTTGCATAAAAGAAAATTATGTATTTACCCACAGTCATGGAAACCTTCTTTGCACTATATAAAGAATAATAGTGATAGGACAAGGGGGAATGGTTTTAAACTAAGACAGAGAAGGGTCAGGTTAGATAATAGGAGGAAGTTTTTCACTGAGTGGGTGGTGACACAGTGGAACAGATTGCTCAAGGAGGCTGTGGATGCCCCATCCCAGGAGGGAATCAAGGCCAGTCTGGATGTGGCTCTGGGCAGCCTGGTCTAGTGGTTGGTGACCCTGCACATAGTGGGGGGGGTGAAACTAGATGATCACTGTGGTCCTTTTCAACCCAGGACATTCTATGTTTCTATGACTTCAACAAAACAAAGTTTCAATATTCAAGTTTTTTACAGGAAGGGAAATTTATTCTGTATCTTTACATTTAGCAGGCACCACTGGACACTGGAAAGAACATTTCAGCTCTTTGTGTTAATATAGTGAAGGACACAACTATAAAGTGATTATTCCACTCACAACTTAGGTCTTTTAATCATGTACAGTCATTATAGCCTCAAGTATCTAGATGGCATAAAGTACTGGAGTATGACTGAAATTATTCAAAATGTCTTTAAATTATGAAAACAAGTAAGAAGAGGAACAGTAATAATTCAGCATAAGAAATGATAGAAAATTGTTAGCTAGCTTAGTTTGACTATAGCTACAGAACAGTAAAGAAACAAGTGATCACTGATATATATGATTTTTTTATTTTTTTTTTCTTTTAAAGCAGGTAAAATATGAAAATAGTAAATGAACTTAGAAAGCTTTTAAGTGATGGATTTTCTTACATTTATAGAGACTGAGGAGTAACCTGTATGTGCTAGCTAATATTCCTATTAAATTCAACAGAGGTTTGCTTATTTACTTATTTACATATATCTCAACTGAACTATTCATAACACTCTCCCACTCCCTCCCCCCCCAAAAAAAAGAAAAGAAAAAAAAAAAAAAGAAATTAAGAAACAAACACACACACACACACACACACACACACACACACACAAAAACAAAAAAAACCTACCAACCAAACAAAAAAAAGTTACATGGATTATTTATTTATTTATTTTGCAGCATCTAATAGTTCCCTAATTTCTACATATTACAGTATTATGTTTTGATGTCTGTAGTTTGTAGCAATAAACAATGGTGGAAAAAGCAGATAGAGCTGAGTGATCCATTTATGCTCTGGAATGAGTGACACAGGTACTAATAAGACATAATTCAGAAATGTGCTAACCAATTATTATCCATGTTTTGTTCGTCCCAGTGAAGTCTTACAGAGGCAGCATAATGAAAATGACCTCCTGAGAATGTCCATCATTTTACATTGTGGAGACTTATTGTAGATGGTGTTCTAATGACTTAGGTTAACTGTTTTGCCTACACGAAAATCTAAAAAAAGTACTGCATTCAGTGCCAATTAATTGCATAAAAGTTCTTGGACTTTAACAGGTTGGCTGTAACTTCAATAGAGTATTCCCCCACTTTTAAAATGTATGATATTTCAATAGTTAAATAGTCTATTACACAGCCTATTCAAGTGCTTTAGTAAACCTATACTTTTCAAATTTGTTTGTAGAGCATATATATATATATATATACATATATATATGTATATGTATATATGTATGTATATACAAAGATCTTTTTATTGTCTTTTAATACAATAGGATAATATGTGACAATTTGTAAATACAAAATTGAAGAAGAAAACAAGCAATATTATTTCTAACTCTGTAGTTTAATTGGAAGAATAATTTGAACTTTCACATTTTTAATTCAGAGAAGAAGCTCTTCATGTCAGAGTGTTTGCTACCCTAACAACAATGTGGTTGGTATCAGACTTTGATTTTCTTGCATGATTGCTTTTTTTTTTTTTTTTCAGTAAAAAAAAAATATTTTTTTGTTTTTAAAATAAAAATATTTATAAATATATAATAACATGTATAAATATAAAATACAATTCATATTACAATAAATAATAAATATAATACATAAATATATATTAACATATAAAATAAAATATAAAGATATAATAATTTATATTTATATATAAATTATATATTTTATATACTATAAATATATAGTAGGAATTATTAATTTAAAAAAAATATATAGATAGATAGATTTTTTTTTTTATTAAAAAAAAGAAAAAAACAACTCTGCCAAGAAGTTAACTGAAACAGCTTTGCTGCAACTTTATTTCTTGTAGTTTTTTAAGTAGCCTGTTCTGTCAGTCATTTTGATACGGTATTTTAGAAAAATATAACAAGAAAAATTATTAGCAGCCTAAAGTGATATGAACTCCAGCAACCAGGAAAAAAGTGTTGGAGGATATGGAGGATATGCTTCTGTGGAGAGTCAGTGAAGGACGTGGAAAACAAAACAAATAAAATCTCTGACAAGAAAACTGTGAAATTAACTAAATTAAGCTACACTGAACAGTACAAAATAAGAGAATCACAGAATTGTCAGGTTCAGAAGGGAATCCTGGGGATCATCTAGTCCAACCCCTGCTAATAAAATAGGTTCCACAGAGTAAGTTGCATGGGAATGCATCTGGGCAGGCTTTATGTATCTTCAGACAAGGAGACTCCACAACCACTCTGAACAGTTTGTTCCAGTGCACTGTTGCCTTAAAACTAAAGATTTTCCTCATGTTCAAATGCAACTTCCTGTGAAACAGATAGTGCCCACTGACATTTGTTCTATCTCTGGGCACCACTGAAAAGAGCCTGACTCCATTCAGGGTATATTTTATGCCCTCATCCAGGTCATGGATGATACAGAAAAAGATCAGACCCAGTACCTAGCTCTGGGGAACACCACCTAAGCCCATAAAATAAATAAATAAATAAATAAATAAATAAATAAATGAAGAATAACCTGGTTTCTTTTAGCTGGTACATTTCTGTTACAGATGTCATATACACTGAGCTTTTTTTGATATTTCCATCAAAGTTATTAGACATGTACACAACAATGTAAACATGACCTTTCTTTTTTTTTCCCTTTTTTTTTTTTTTTTTTCCCCCAAAATAAAATTGGAAGACATGTTATTCTTCTCTATAAGTGTGGCATTTTCACATCTCTATGTAGAATTTACTAAATAAATGTGTACTCAGTATTATAAGACTTTTTCTGTCTGCAACTTAAGCAGTCAGAAAATTATGTTATTTTACTTTATTTTACTTTATTTTATTTTATTTTATTTTATTTTATTTTATTTTATTTTATTTTATTTTATTTTATTTTATTTATTATTTTACTATCTGTTCTTACACACCGAAATAAGTTTTCTGGAGTACTCAGAATAATACTGTGAAACTCATAGAATAGATAAAAATAATGAGCTTTTATTTATTTATTTATTTTTAACAGTATGACCAAGTATGACATCTAATAACTACTTGAAACTCTATTATCTTGTTGGATCATTTCTTCAGGATGTGTTCATAGCTGAAGAAATAAAGAGATTAAACTGCTTCAAAAATTATATTGTTTTCCATAAGTAATTAATATTCATCAGAGAGATCTATTTAAATAGTAAATAAACTAATGAAGCATCGGTGACTGAACAGCTACTGGTATTTTACTTATTATTTTTCTCCTTAAATCATAATGAGCTGTGATTGCAGTTTCTCTTACTTTTTTTCTGGAACATACAGTATTATAATGGAGTAGTGAGAAGTAGCTGTATCTAACGTCCTGAGCAGCAAACTTACTGAAAATATGTAAATGGGGAACAACAAAATAGAGCCTGGAGATATAAACATCTGTGTGAATGAAGCAACTATTTCACAACTCAGTGGACCTTAAATAAAGCAGACACTGAAATCTGTTCAGTACACAGGGCAGATTTTTAAATATGTTCAATTACTGCTTGTCTCCCAACTGTCACTAGAGCACAACTGCAGCCAGACTAGGGGTCCTGCTTTGACATTACCAACATATGAAAATGTTATTAATGGTATGTGGTTTTCCTTCATAGCAAAATAAGAAATTTCTGCTCATGTCTATGGATCAGAGACTCATTATTACATTGCTATCACTGGCAATTTAGATAAGTAGAAATGGAGAGGTATCTGCTAGGATTAAAACAGCTACTTTACCAACCAGTCTAGTAACTACATGGCTAACTGCAATTTCTGTGTAGTATTTAAGAAAATATATTGCTACTGAAGAGAGCACAAATTTTATATGGAAAATGATTTATGTCTTTATAATGAATGAAAGAAGAAATTCACTGTTCAACTGACAGGAAAAATAAATTTATCTGGTCAGGTTTTTCCATAGAGCAAAACAGATGATGGTATATGTTTGGAATGTTAGAATCTGTCTTTAATATAGGTAGAAATATGTTGTACACATTGTTTGGAGGATGAGCTTGGAAGTTAAGTTAAATAATATTTTAAAATAATCTTTTAAAATAATTATAATATTTACGTAATATTCAACTATAGTTAAATTAATTAGTATATATAATAATTAGCACTGTCACCCTTAATACTGATTTTAATCAAAGGGAGTTGCATACGTATTGTCTTTTGCATGAATGCCATAATATCTTTTTAAATATAATTTGGTACGTTTTAATTACTGAGAAGCTTGCACCATTTTTCTAGTATTCTGTGAATCTTTACACTTACCAAATAGTCTTGCTTCAGAACCCTTCTTAGTGATTGGGCGAGCGGTGCAAACTTGTGTTGTCTACTTACTTAGAGTAGCTGATGCCAGACATTCTTTGTCTTTCTATATAGCTGTTTACTAACTAACTGTTTTCAAAATTACTTATAAGTATGTTATATCTTCATCCAGAAAGGAAAAAAAAAAAAAAAAAGAAAAAAAAAATTCTCTTGTGTCAAAGTATTGTACTCTTTCACATAAATATCTGATAGTGAGATCAACCTTGTCTAAAATATCTAAAATCTAAATGCAACAAAGAAATCAAGAACCTCACATGAAATCAGAAGCTATCAAACTAAAGGAGGAAAATGAAGAATTTTGGAATTGTTAAGATGCTTTAAGCAGTAACAACTGAAAAACAAAGAAACACAAACATTCTGAAATTAGGATGAATTTCAAATATATACTGAAAAAGCATACTTGTTAAAAGATTCTTTCAGATGAACGCCCTAAATTCAGAGGTAATTTTTAAACATATTAGTCTTATTTTACTTACCTACAGATAAGAATCACATTTGGTTGTTCTAGGAAAGGCTGTTTTGCTTCAAATTGAGATCAAGATAGTTATGTCTCCCTTGCGTCCTCCATCAAATCTTCTATCCATATTTGAATGTTTTGAATACACTGGAACTTAAGTTCTTAGGTAACTGAATTGTACACAAAAAAGTAGCAGAGATGAATTTCAGTACCAAGGTATGGTTCTTTTTTCTCTTGTTGATCCAATGGAACATCAATGCTCCGCATGAAAATTTTTTGCCTTTGAAAGACCATTTCTGTTTATTTTAAAATAGTACATCAAATTGTTAGGTGATGTTTATAATCAGCCATTTGAGTGAGATACTATATTTATGTCTTAAGTAGGAGAAAAATTATAAACAGTAACAGTAAAAGTCAGTGGCACCATCAAGGTTTGTAGATTAGCATGGCATTTGCAAATTTATTAATACAACCATTATAATTCAGATTTCAAATATATATATATACATTTAATTAAGAATTAGAATCTGTAATTACATGGGGTTACATTTACCTTTTCAATCATGATCACCACTGTAAGCATTTTTGCAATAGAGGAACTTCGATGATGCAATCCTGGCTTCCATCTATCCCTTGCTAAAGCTGCCTGATTGCTGCACAAAGTGCAGGATAAAGAATGGAGTTAAAAGTGATTTCATGCAGTTCTGGGAAATATCTTACTTCTCTTGAGTAAGTCAAGCTCTTCTTTCCTTAACTTTTAATTGTTGTATATTGTGTTGGCAGATATTGAGGAAATTATATCTTTGTCCCTTGTGCTCTGTGACTGAACATTTTAAAGAAATAAAATACCATGACTGTGATACAGATGCATGAATAGATCAATATGAAAACTCTTTTGGATCCAGACATAACACAGTGAACATTTCTCAGAAATGTAGTGTAGACAAGTAAGAATCCATAAATAGAAGTTCTATTCTCCAAGGTTAAATAATAGATGAGGTGAAATATGTAGGTTGTCCCGAAAGTAATTTCTTCTGTTTCTTTCTATGAAAACTGCAACAGATACAAAGCACAATAACAATATTTGATGAAGCAGTTCTCAACTACAAAAGGTTAGTTTTCAACATAGTCACCACTGTTAGCTATTCATTTTCATCAGTGATGAAAGACCCTGAATGCCACGCTCATAAAAATCTGAATGCCTATCCAAAACATGGCTTTTCTTTAACATCATCCTCACCACTGCTGAAATGCATCACCCACCCACCTCACAGTGCTAACACTCACTGTTTGGTCTCTGTAAATTTTCAGCAAGCATCAGTGAATGTCAGTGGGTGCAATTTTTTTCCACACGGGGTAAGTCAGTGTTGCATCTTTGCTTCATTTGCACTTCTATGTCAGATACCATTTTGTCAGACTGTCCCTCTGTTGCCGACTGTCACATACCCATAAAATGTAACAGGATATTGGTGGGAAAGTTTAGTATCCACTGCCATACCAGCAATATCTGCCTCTGATGTCATGGGCCAATGTAACAAAATAGGAAACATTACCTTCAGAGCACCCCCACTGTCATAAAAAATAAGGAAACATTACCTTTAGAGCACCCCTTATACAGTAACCCATAGCAGTAAATATGACATATGTATCTTGAACTCTTTATTGTCATCTGAAGCGTGTTTCAAAGCATCTGAAAATACTTCATCATTCTTTCACTTATTTTATGACACTTAGTAGCTGAAGACTTTGAGAATATTATATATTTAAAATATATAAATAAATAAAAACCTAAAGAATTTGAAATTAATCAATCAAAAAAGAAAATACATTACTTAAAACAAAGCTATTGAAATGGACTATAGAAATAGATAACTCTTGACTTACAGTAGATATTATTTTACACCACTTGTGAAAAAACTATTTTTCTTAAGGAAAATGCTTTTTTTTTTTTTTTTTTTTTTTTTTTTTTCTTCCCTAGAACATAGTTTGCAACAGCTCTAGAAACATGTCATTTTAAAAGGCACTTTTTAAAAACTTTGTTACATAGTTACATGTGGGGCAGAGAAATTCAATATGCCCATACATAACTCTAAAACAGTAAAAATTAAACATCTAATAAAAACTGAATACAAAAGTAGGCTGTCTTGTCTTCTATAATAGTCACTTATATGCAGTGCCCACTAAATTCTATAAGCCCTTCTCATATTTGCGCTTCTGTAATTAAGTATTTGTTATTTGCTGTTGGCATACAGATGTTTATGTTCTGAAAGAGAATTCTTATCAAGAATGTTGATAAGCAGTTGAGAAGCAGTTTGCAGATGCTACCCATGTGTGCTGTGTAATACAATTGATGATCTTCTGTGAGAAAATCAGGCAAAGCTGTAATATGAAAATACTGTTAAGCTAACAATGGCAGCGGTTCCAGAATAAGCATAAGATCAATTAGAAGTAAAATGAAATGCATGTGCCTCTTATAGAGTCTTTGGATGGGAGAGCAGATTATTGTAGACAAATTATACTATTTCTCTGCTAATTTTTTAGCTTATGAGTCCAATCACTAGCACTGAAAATGGTTAATGTTCTCAGTATATTCCATAAAAGTTATCAGCAATCTGCAGCACTCTGTATCTGTATTTTCAGATACAAATGCATACAACATTAAGTATTTTAAATTAATATTAAAAATATTTTAAAATATTATTTTAAATTTATTTTTTTCCCTTCTACCATTAACATAGTAGTACTTCTATAGGAAAATGTATGCATTTACAAAATAAATAAATAAATAAATAAAATAAAAACAAAAAATTAGTGTACCTAAAAATCATTTTAAAGAGATCTAAGAAGAAAGAAAGCCTAAACATCATATCCCCAGCAAAGAGAAGTAAAAAATTTTCCACTATTAACTTCAGACTTCTCCAAGGGAAAATGGAGTTCTCCATCACTTCTATTCTTAATAACCCAAAGTTCATCAGAAATACGAACATAATTTAAAAAAAAAAAAAAAAAAAAAAAAGTAGTTATTAGGAAAAGTTGAATATTTTTCTACATTAAAGGTTTCATGTATTTACTTTGATTATTGTGCAGTAATTTGGAAAATGAGTGCATGCTCCTTTGTATGCTACTTTAGGTATAGAATAATTTTTAGTTATGATACTATCCTTAAAATGCCCACTTCTTAAATGATTAGTCCATAAGAACCTCTTCAGAGAAAGAATTCTATCAAGGTAGGTATCTTTCAGATTCTGTTAGGGGAAAAAAATCTCAGTTTTGTAAGCACAGGGTCAAATTTTCAATTTAGGAGGACATGAAAACAGCTTTATGTAATCTACTGAGCAAGAGCTGTTCTTTTTGATGATGGCACATCAACTTTAAAATTAACAAAAGGAAAGGGAAAAAAGGCTGCTTTGAAGATTCTTCCAGAAGTCTTTGCTTTGAAAAACTACTCAGATTTAATTATAGAGAGACTCAAGAAAGGATTATGTGTTATTGGTGTAATGTGGAGAAATTAACAACATAGAATTGCAGAATAATAAAAACAAAACAAAACAAAACAAAAAATAGCCTCTGAATTGTCAGTGTGGAGCTCTGTGTATATAACTATTTGCAAAACAAGTAGGCTTAGACTCTGTCCATTTTATTCAGAATTTAAATTTCAAGTGCTCAAATCTTTTCCTCTTGAGAAGATAACTTCTGTTTTTCTGTTTCTCTGATGTCTACTCATAAAGCTCACTAAACAAGACAACCTCTCTTCCATAACTGAGATCCATTATCAAACAAGCTAACAGTTTTTCACCAACATTTGAAAATATTTGCAACTCTATTTAAATTATTCCACAAATCACAGAATAACAGAATAGTTAATGTTGGAAAGGAACTCCAGGAGTATCATGGTTTCATGATTTTATGTCATTGGTATTGCACATCATAACTTCATGTAGTACACTGGGAGTTAAACTGTTAATTCTCCAGTTCTGTGTACCTGTCCCAAAAGAGAAGAACATTCTCCAGAAGACTGTTCACTGTGCTGTTATGAAGGACAGTATCACTTAGGATTTTTCCAACAGCTTTACTGACAAGTCTATTTGAAGCAGTTATTAAAGATCAGAGATAAATCTTCAATAATTGATGTCTAACTCCCCATAACCTCATAACTCATTTCTTTCATTACCTAAGAAACATTTATTTTATTACATGAATACCTCCTAAATAAACTCTTATTCAAAGAAGTCTAATGAAAGGAAGAAGTTGATAAAATCAAAGATTAATCGAAATTTGATGTACATAATTGAGATCACTTAAAACTGCATATTAACCTTCTACTGAATAATTCAAACTAATGATTCCTGTAACTTGCATGGTTTTGAAGATCACAAATTCAAGGCAACTATAAAATGTCATCCCTCTATTCATTTTTATTTATTTATTTATTTTTAAATAAACATTTATAGAAGAGATGATATCTGGAACTCTAACATGGTTTTATGGTTTGTTATCTGTATTCCAGATAATAGCTCTATATAGCACATATTGGAGTTAAAGAGTAAATGCTGTAATTCTGTAAATTGTTGATAGTTCCAGGTATCACAGAATCACAGAATTGTAGGGGTTGGAAGGGACCTCTAGAGATCATCGAGTCCAACCCCTCTGCCAAAGCAGGCTCCCTACACCATGTCACACAGGAAGGCATCCAGGCGGGTCTTAAATATCTCCAGAGAAGGAGACTCCACCACCTCCCTGGGCAGCCTGTTCCAGTGCTCCGTCACCCTCACTGTAAAGAAGTTCTTCCGCACATTTGTGCGGAACTTCCTATGCTGTACTTTCATCCCATTACCCCTAGTCCTATCCCCATGCACTACTGAAAAGAGACCAGCCTCACCACTATGGCTCCCACACCTCAGGTATTTATAAACCTGGATCAAGTCCCCTCTCAGCCTTCTTTTCTCAAGGCTAAACAGACCCAGTTCCCTAAGTCTCTCCTCATAGGGGAGATGCTCCAGGCCCTTCACCATATTAGTGGTCCTCCGCTGGACTCTTTCCAAGAGATCCCTGTCTTTTTTGTACTGGGGAGCCCAGAACTGGACACAATATTCCAGATGAGGCCTCACCAGGGCAGAGTAGAGGGGGAGGATCACCTCTTTCGGGGGGAGGATCACCTCCTTCGGTGGTACCTTGTTCTCAGAAGAGAAGAGTGAACTGCAGCTCCCAGAAGATTTCATTATTTCATTTCTGTTTTCTATTCAGAGGGAAAGATAAAGCTGACTAGAAGTCATGAGAATATATCAGGTTGACCATGAGTGAACAGTGTGCCTTTGTGAACAAGAAGGTGAATGTTATCCTGGGTTGCATTAAAAAGAGCATGATCAGTAGGTCAAGGGAGTTGATCCTCCCCCTCTACTCTGCCCTGTCACAGCCACATCTGTAATACAATGCCCACTTCTGGGCTTCTCTGTTCAAGACAGACTGAACTACTTGAGAGTGAGTAATGTGAAAGGCCACAAAGATGACTAAAGGCATGGAGCATATTCATTATGAAGAAAGTCTGGGAGATTTGGGACCTGTTCAGCCTGGAAAGAGAAGACCGAAAGAGATTTTACAAATGCATATAAATATCCAATAAGGAGTCAAATGTGTGGAGCTGGGATTTTTTCAGTCATGCCCAGCAGCAGCACAGGGGGGAATGAGCAAAAATGGAATCATGTTCAATAAAAACATGAGGAAAATCTTACTTACTTTGAGAGTGGCTGAACATTGGAACATGCTGACCAGATAGGTTGTGGAATCTTCTACTCTATAAATTTTCAAAACCCACTTGATAACCTACTGGAGGGAATGTTCTTTTGCATGGGGAGGGGTGTGTGTGTGTGAAGAAGACAATTTCCAGAAGTCACTTCTAACCCCTACGTTTCTGTAATTCCATGATAAAAAAAGTATAGTTTCTGAATGCTAATTTGAAACTGATTAAAACAAAATCCCAAGGACATACACACAATATCAATAGGCTGTAATGTTTTAGTATTTTGTTATAGTTATAAATGATGATGAATGGTAATGAAACTTTATTTGAGACTAAGTAACTGCATAGAATCCTTTTATATTCATGAGAAATTTCAAATTAAAGAAAATGATTTATTGGATTTTTTTTTTTTCTCAATAAACACTCAAAAGAGTAAGTTTTTTAATTAACATTGAAGCTGTTCAGGTTTCCACCTTTTTACAAAAGATAGATATACAGCCTCTCAGACCATATGAACACGTTTTCCCTCAAGTATTATATAAATTACTACCTGCATACATAGAAAGGTCTTCCTGTTTTCAGAGTATAGCTTGCCATTATATTAAAGAGAAATGTAGTTCTGGTGCTTACAGAGTTTTTTCTGTCTTTATTTAATTCAGTATGAGCAGCAAGAAAAGCATTCGGGAAAAACAGGGAAAAAGCAAGAGATATAGTATGTGATACACTCTATCACTTGGTCTGACACTTCAGAAGGGTAGTATTCTTTGTAAAATGTGAATCTCAATGCTTAATCTCCATTGTACTTAATAAGGACAACCTACAAGTTGTTTTTGTTTGTTTGTTTGTTTTCCCCTGTAGTTTCTGTTGCCATTAAACAACTAGTTATAGATTTCTGCATAGGTATGGAATCCTACTGCTAAAAAATTTTATATTTACTGTCAAATTCAGTAGAGATGACTGAATGTTATTACTGTTTTTCTGTGGCATAATATTATAGATGACAGTCATTTTTTCCTATCCATTACTCAACAAATTGCCTAGCAGATTGTACTGTTTAGCCTGTGGTTTGTCATAGATTTAAAAATTAAGTATAAAAATTCTGTAAGTCATTTTCAGCATTTTATTTCTCTTAACATAACTTTAGTAAAGTAGTAGAAGGTTTGCACAGAGGGAAAAGCCTTATTACATTTATTATAGCCCTGTAATTTGTATTTATTTTATTTAACAGAATGTATCACTGTGTAGGTTGCTGACATAAAAAGCTATTTGAATCTGCAGAAAGTGTGAGACACTTGCAAAAGTAATTTTGGGTGGTGAAAACTTAATTCTTATGCATCTTCAGTTGTAGATATGCTGCAAGCTGACTTCTGTATCAAAAGATTAAGTCATACATATCTCCTTATTATCTATTCACTTTCTGTACAGTGCCTGTTGCATCTACAATGGAAACTGATAGCTTGACTGAAAAGAGTTATATGCATGGCCAGCAGACAACCATACTGAATTATATTCTCAGATCCAATAGTAACAAGGAAAACCTCAGGTGGTAATACATAACATTTCTCCTCAACAGGATGAGGAAAAATAGGGAGAGAAGGAGTGTAACAGTTAGAATGGAAAAAGAAAGAACACCGAGAAACCATTAAATCAGGCATAGAAAGACTTGGTGTTTAACCTGGACTAGATGTCACATGGAAAACAAATAAGATATTACAGTCAGTGGAATAAGACAGCTGTTTACCTTATTTAAAAGTAAAAAAAAAAAAAAAAATCTAAAATATATTTTAGAAGTCTGTGGCCTTAATTATTTTTTGTTTGTTTCTCCACTGTTTATTACATGAATATAAGGTAAATGACTTAAATTAGATATATATAGATTTTATGTTCCTATAGTAAAGAAATCCCATGCTAAAATCCAGCTATTTCTCATGTTATGTACCTGACGTGATGGGTTCATATGTCAGCATAAAAACTGGTGTTGCTGTGCAAAGTGAACTCTTGGACTGCTAGTATAAATAAGAGAGGAGTTTTACATGTGTCACTGATGCCTCATACTTAGCTGCACACCTGATCAAAACTATGGCTGCATTATGTTAGAAGTTAGGACTTTGAACACTTAGAAAAACTTTCAGTTATTACATTCCTGATATGTTTCATATGGGAAAAGAAATCTAAACAATGGTATTGATTTGCAAGGGGATAAATGTTGCTGTACTGATAACTTGCTACACCCATAAGATTTGTGGTATCAGGAGAATGTGAAAAAACAGAAGGCATAGAAAAAGTTTGAATGCTCTGAGAATGTGCTCTGTTAGTTTACTTCAACAGTTGCATTGTAACAGAATTTAATAGAATCACAGAATCACATAATCACTCAGGCTGGAAGATCACCAAGTCCAACCATGACCTAACCATAATAACTTAATGTCATGGTTTAATAATTTGGTAATTTTGCTATCAGTATTCCACATCATAACATCATGTGAAGCATGAATAATTTTACTGAATCTGCAACTTACAGAAGAAGACTACATCTCCCAGAGAACAACACGATAGGTCACGGGACCTGGACTCTATATTAACTCGGTCGCAGGCTAGACTGACGTCTTTCGAGTTCTGGTGTTCAGGGGAGTGTGTGGGAGCCTTCGCCGTTTCGCCTAGATTTCACAGTAGGCCTCTCGGTTATGGGACTCATTCTCTCTCCTATTTTGCTTGATTCGTTAGCTCAATTTTCAATTATATTGTATTATATTGTGTTATCTTGTATTTCGATATAGTTTTTAGTAAATAAGTGTGCCTCCTTAGATCGTTGCCGCTGTTTTCTTTTCCTAATTAACTTTTTCCTTTTGGCCTAGGGCCCCTGTGGGGCCCACGGCCCCTGTCACGGAAGCAGGTGGATTTTTCGTTCAAACCGTGACACCTAACAACCCTCCCCTAAATCATATCCCTGAGCACCACATCCAAATGGTTTTTAAACACATCCAGGGATGGTGACTCAATCACCTTCCTGGGGAGCCTATTCCAGTGCTTAACAACACTTTCTGTAAATAAGCTTTTCCTGATATCCAACCTAAACTTACCCTGGAGCAACTTGAGGCCATTTCCCCTCATCCTGTCCCCTGTCACCAGTGAGAAAAGACCATCCCTGCTCTGGCTGTAATCACCTTTCAGATACTGGAGGAGAGCAATAATCCCCTCAGCCTCCTTTTTCCCCAGACTATACAGCCCCAGTTCGCTCAGCCTCTTCTCATAGGGCCTATGCTTCAAGCCCATCACAATGTTCTTGTTGCCCTTCTTTGGACCTGTTCCAGCATCTCAATGGCCTTTCTGCACCGTGGTGCCCAAAACTGAACACAGTACTGGAGGTGAGACCTCACCAGTGATGAGTACAGGGGCAGGGTTACTTCTCTAGTTCTTCTCACCACACCTTTCTTGATACAAGCCAGGATATGATTGGCTTTCCTGGTCACCTGGGCACACTGCTGGCTTATGTTCAACTGACTATCCTTCAGCACATCAAGGTCCCTTTCCATCAGGCAGATTTCCAGCCACTCTTCCCCAAGCCTTACCCCAAGTACACACTTGGCCCTACTGAAACTCATACAGTTTGCTTTGGTCCATCAATCCAGTCTATCCAGGTCTCTCTGTAGTTCCTTTCTCTCCTCAGGCAGATCAACATTCTGTCCCAACTTGGTATCATCTGCAAACTTACTGAGGGTGCACTCAATCCCCTCATCAAGATCATTAATACAGATGTTAAATAGAAGCAGCCCTAGCACTGAGCCCTGGTGTACACCTCTCATGACTGCTCACCAACTGGATTTAACTCTACTGACCCCAACCCTTTGGGCCCAGCCATCCAGCCAGTATTTCACCCAGCAGAGAGTATGCCCATCCAAACTGTGGGAAGCCAGCTTCCCCACAAAGATGTTGTGGGGGACACTGTAGAAGACTTTACTGAAGTCCAGGTAGACCACATCAACAGCCTTATCCTCATTCACTAAGTGGGTCACCTTGTCATAGAATGGAATCATGTCTGTCAGTAAGTATTCGGCGTTCATAAACCCATGCAGAATAGGCCTGATTCCCTGGCTGACCATTAACTGGTTCATGAGAAGAGCTTACAGAATTTAGTGGGCACTGTATATAAGTAACTATTATAGAAGACAGGACGGTCTACTTTTGTATTCAGTATTTTTAGGCTTTCCTTTTACATGATCATGGATCCTCTGTCAGAGTCTCCAGATTATTCCTGGCAGTAGCCTTTGGCCGGGGGGCAGCCATAGCAAACCAACAGACTCACTAGCAATTTAAAATTTTTAAATTTAGTCTGCAGTGGACTTGATGATCTTCAAGGTCTTTTCCAACCTGAGTAATTCTGATTCTATGATTTTCAGGGAGGTGACCGAAGTTGCTGGTAGTGCTGGCACTGCCCTCGCCCTGTTACTAGCCTGTTAACAGGTGCCCCTTCACTTGTCATTTGCTTCACAGTGATAGCAACCCTCCTCAATGAGTAGCCCCCTGAATGAGTGGCTTACAGTTTCTCCAGAAACTGTGATTCACACACCCCAGCTCCTCCTTTCAGTCCCTGAGGCTTTTTTAAGGCAAGGGGGATGTGAGTGCAGAGCCCTTGCCCTGACAAAGCCCATGCCACATCAGCCTCCTCAGCCACTCTTTCGAGAGCTGGCGGGCTGCTCTGTTATCTCGGGGTTCCCTGGGTGAAGGAACCTACTGAAACCCCCCTGTACCTCACAGTCAGTCGCTGCTCTTCGTTCTGGGACAGCTCCAAGTCAGTGAACGCTGGCACTTTGTAGTTCATAGTTATATAAGAATTACCATACATAGGCTGACATCCTACCTACAACAGAAGTGAAGAGCAAATCCTTTAGAAAAATGAATAACACTGCTGTAGAATGATATGGGATAATCTGCATCATGTATTAAGTCTCATCATGATTTCTATCTGAAATGTAATCTTTTAATCTTTGAAGCTTGAAGTTTAATAATGCTTCCTCTTTTTAATTATTAATTAAAACTCAGCATATTCTTGCATATTAATTTTCAGTGTTGTTATTAAGAAAAATTATGGTCTAATAAAGATTTTTTATAAACTCAGCATTTATTTCAGGTTCATTTGACTTTTCATCTCAGACTTTGCCATTATAATGTATAGGAAATTATTTAGTTCTTCTACTACACTAGGGAAAATTTTAAGCTAAAACACATTAAAATACAAAACCAAAACTGGCACAAACTCCAGCCTAATTTTAAATTTGACTTTTGTATATGTGTGTTGATTTCCTGTGACAACAAAAATTTATACTCAACAGTGCATGAGATAATGTATTTTTTAGGTTTTTATCTCCTCAGATATTAATTCTACTGATATTATTGGATTTTGTTTGTTTGTTTGTTTGTTTGTTTGTTTTTTGATTTTTTTGTAATTTCTAGCAGGTAGAAAAATACTCTGGTATATTTTGTCTGTTGCATTCAATTATGTTTCATTTTTATAATACTAACTGTCCTACTGATAGAAGATATATAAAAGAATAACTTTAAAAATAAAAAAAATAAAATCCTTGAGTTCTACAAAGATTCCTCAGCTCTTTGTTGATACTGTTATGGTTTTTTGAAATGTCTTTAAATTCTTTCTTGTCCAATATACACTAATACTGCAAAATATGTAATAATGTTCACATAAAGTCGCCATATTATTTGCATGATTCTTTTCTATATGTGTGTAGGGACATATTTCTTGTGAGTGATGTTTTATCATATTTGTACAAAGAACAATAATTTCTCTTGAGCTGCCAACATTAACTCCAAGGTTATTTCCCTGACTATCAGTGTCGATTAAAATTTTTTTTGGTTGTCTGAACAATTCCAAGTTTCATCCATTTTTTTTTTTTTTTTACTCATGCTAAAATCTGTAATATATTTTCACATAATCACAGAATTATCAAGGTTGGAAAAGACCTAGAAGATCATCTAGTCCAACCATTACCAATACTTCCCAGCTAAATCATATTCATTAACACAACATCCACACGTTTCTTGAACACTCCCATGGTTGGTGACTCCACCACCTCCCTGGGCAGTGCATTCCAATGCCTGACTACCCTTTCCGAGAAGTCATACTCATGCTTCTTACTCATGTAACTGCTGCCTTAAGTCTTAGAAGTTTCTCACAGCTGTAACTGGTCCTAGGTATCTAGGTGTGTCTTCTAAAATGTTGCTAACTAATCTCCTGATTTTCAGACTCTTAAGATATATTTAGTAAACAAAGAAACAAACAAACATAATATTAAATTTCAATATTACTTTCTTTATATTAGGGAAAGCAGATGGTTCAATTTTTTCAAAATTTGGTGACAATACTTTTCTTGCTGACTTCAACTATGCTTTCATTAAAATAGTAAACCTTTCAAATATAGAAGAATCACTCAAGCCCTTGTTCTTTTTTAGCTTTGTTTTTCTACGTTTTCACAAAATTTAACACACTAGCAAATGTGCTTACAGACAGTCATCAAGTTTTACAAATGCAATGTGTTATCAAAATAAAACATTCACTATACAAAACATGAATTTAAAAAAAAAAAAAAAAAAAAAAGGTCTTGATTGCTCTTATTACAGCAGTGTAATCAGATGTTTTATTTCCTTGTGAAGTCTACTAGCTTTACCAGTTATGATAAAAATGTTAAAAATATTAACATAGCAATCAATGTTACAGTATTACCATTATTTGAGCACTGACCACATGAGACAAGGAATTGCAGTAAAACATATGCAATTTGATTACAACACTAAAGAAGTCTTAATGGATTAGCCAGACAGCAGGGATTTAATAATTGTGTTCTCTGAATATCATGACTAGCTCCATTATAAGATTAATATTTGTTGACTCTGAAGTTGTGATGTCAATTGCATCATTAGTCTTTAGCAACATGTGGTAATTAATTCAATGCCAAACAACATTTTAAGCTATGTAATATATAATTTCCTTCAATAGGTGACACCCTCAAGAATGCCTATGGACAGTTAAAGATTATGATTTAAGGGTATTTTCTATTCAAAGAAATATATGTTTGGATATTTTGAATGCATATGTACATATGAAGATTATTGATTTTGTTAAGAATATTCAGTAGTAATACATATTTACATTTCTGCTAGTTAAAGAGTACAATGGGTCTTAAGAGATTAATAGAGTAATGTTATAATAAATATTACACAAAATCATTTTTATTTTCCTTCGGTACTACTTTTAGAATTTTATTTTATTTTATTTTATTTTATTTTATTTTATTTTATTTTATTTTATTTTATTTTATTTTATTTTATTTTAATATCAGAAGGGAGAAAGCAGAAAAAACACATTGTAGAATCTTTATTGCTATATATCCAAGAGCTTTTTTCTTGTCTTGCTTCCTTTTATTTTAATTGCTTTTTTTTTTTTTTTTTTTTTTTTTTTTTTCCCCTAGAGATAGACTAAGAATAACATGCTAGAAACACAGTCCTTTCTAATGGAGATTTTATATAAAGAGATGAAGCTATGAAGCTGACAAAAATTATATATCTTTAATATAATTACTTTATCAAACAGATCTTTGAAAATTAAAAGCATTTCTTGTGGTTCACAAGAAAAAGAATGCTACTACTAAATTTCTACTGAAAGCCTTGGCAGCTGATCCTTTGGTAGTTCTATCACTCTGCTGCACTGAGTTACCTGGTAAGCAGACTAAGGGAAGAAAGACTTGACTGTATGACCAAACACTATATAGCATTTAAACTGTCAAGAACCTGATGATGAAGGCAATCTCTCTCTTTCTCTATGTATACACAATAGTGCTTTTGTATATATATGTACACACACCATAGAAAATTCTCAGCATATTTCTGATCCTTCAAGAAATACTACATAAAGCTAATATGTAACCTTTGGCACTAGACAAATAAATATATAATATAAAACAGGCAGACAAACAAAGCCTAACATTCTATGAAAAGATCATCTTGACAAAATCAACATCCTGTTCACATTTTTGATTTTCCGATATCTAACTTAGAGAACTTACAAAGGATAAATCTAAGCCCCATTATATGAAATCAAGAAAAAAAGAATAAAAAAAAAAAAATAACATCAATATTAATTCAATTTGCAGCTTCTTTGTAATTGTCACATTTTTCCATTATATGCTTATTATTGTTAGTATATGTATATTTTTATTTACATTCTTTAATAGAATATTGGAATGAAATGGTAGAATTTTTTGTAGAAATTTAAAAATGGATGATTAAATTAAAATTCTGAGGAAGAAAATTAGTATATACAAAACATATGACCTTTGAGTACTGTAGTATAAGATAATTAATATTTATTAATGTCATCCTGTCGTGATTTTATATCTTTTTCTTATTGGTATTCCACATTATAACAGCATGTAGTGCACTGGAAGTTAAATAATTTACACATCAGGTCCATGGGTCATGGTTATTTCTGGGTACCTGGTTCTCAGAAGAGAAGAGATGCATACTACATACTCCAGAGGTTTTTGTGTTATTCTGTTTCCATTTTCCAATTGCACATTGCTGTACAATAGAAAATATGTACTGTTCTTTCGTGAACTTATCAACAAGAAATTTTCTAAAACTTATTTTCTATAAAATACTCAACAGGTTTGTTATCTGTACTGATAATTAAGGGGATCATCACTTGGAAATCCCAACTTTAATCATGTAATAATAGGTATTTTCTTTCCACAGTGATTAGTCACTTCCAAAGAAGATTCAAAGAATTTAAATGAAGTAGATTGCATGATCAGGCTCAGTCCCTGCTCCTCTCTTGGTTCAGCCTTGTAGATGTATCTATGCATGTTTATATTATTATGCTTCTTTTTTGTTGTTCACACTCTGCTTCTCTGTTGGTAGGTTTGTAGTCTTCCTCCAATAGTGCAGTAGTCAGAAGTTCCTAATCCACTACTATACTTGAGTCAGTGACTAAGTTCACAACATGAACTAGGTAAAACATTAAAAGTAGAATTTAAACTAATATGAGAAATCTGGAAGTTAGTTGTTCAGTACAACCTATTTTGTCAAGATGTTCAGAATCATTCTTTTCAGTTATTATTAGTCCCCCATCAGTTTTGTAATTCCACATTCATCCATACTGATATCTTTATTCAGTATTATATAGGGATATATATACTCTGATATAGTATTCAGAGATTATTCAGAGATCCTAATATTAATCTCACTGTATAGCACACAGCTTCATATTTGATTCAGTGTCAGATACTGTTAAAATAAGTCCATAATATACAATCTTGATAATCCAGATGATGTGATACTGTATCTACAATACCCAGAAAAGTCCTTGGCAAAATAAAATCACGTCTTCTGGACTGTTTGTGTATTGTAGAAAAAATGTCTACTGGATCTGTGATGTTATTCATATAAGAAGATGCTGCAACAAGGACTATTGCTGATGGATACACGAACACTATGATTTCTTGGGCATAAACATGCTGCGCAAAGAACAGCATAGTTGTAGCAACTGAATAAGTGAATGTTGCATTAAAAGGTTATTGTAAAAAATTTCCTTATGTCCAATCTAAATCTCCCCTTTTTTGGTTTGAAACCATTTCTCCTCATCCTATCACCACCACAGACCCTAACAAAAAATTCTATCCACTTCTGATTTATTAGAACCCCTTTAGATGCTGACAATTCCTCTTATCTCAAACCATTTCCTATACAATTTCAGTTGGAGATTTAAATGACTCTACCCATACATATCTTTCTTGCAATGGGTATGACACAAAATGGAAAACTGCTGACTCAGTGTGACTACACAGTTCATCAGTTCCACAGAACCATCTGCAGTGTAATGACAGAGCCTGGACATTGATGGAAATTAAAAGTTGGTCTAAGGTAGATAATGAAAATACAAGCACAGATTCTGTCTGTGTTGTAAAATAGGCAAGGAACAGAGAATAAAGTGCTTGTTAAATATAAGAGGGGAGGGGAAGAGTCATTCAACTTTTTGTTTTTTTTATCAGGGATACAATTTAACAGTACCGATTATCAGATCATAGGAATTCAATGCAGAATATATAGTCATAACCATTATTGTTTGTTTAAATGCTACAGCTCAGTAGTGTCACTGTCAAATCATTGTTAAAAGTTCACTATTCCAATGTTAAATTAATGTTATTCCTTTCAGAAATGCATAGAGAAAAAAAAATGTACAGCATTTAAACTTCAATTAGAAATATTTATTCTAATTTCCCAAAACACCTATTATAAAAGGTATCAAAGTCTGTAGTCTACATGCCACATGCAGTGTTTCTAATAGAGAGAGCAGAAAACAACAGAATGAATGAGAAGATTTGAAGGTTATCCCAGCTAGTTCCAGCTTTGGAAATTACAGTGGCAGATGCTTTGCCTATAATCTCTGGCTTCATTTAAACACTATCTTATTATTCATTTTGCTTCATTAAATGTAGCTTTTTCAGGCAATATGGTGTATGACATTTTTCGTGTCTAGATATAAATTTAAAAAAAAAAATAATTCAAGCAGCAAATTGTATTTTTAGTTCAAGTCCATAAATAAAAATATTTTGGTACACCTGTGTTTTCTGTGTACTTCCTCTGAATGCATGTTCTAGTAATTACAGATAATTAGTATGATTCCCCTGCGAATACACTCACTATTTTGCTATGCACTTTACCTTGACTACTCCAATTTTTAAGGGCATTCAATTTAGAAATAGAAGAATCTTTAATTTGAAGAATTTCCAGTGAACATGAACAATTCCTATTAAGAATTTTATCTCACATTGAGGAAACACAAATAATCAAACTCAGCAATTACCTCCATAGACTCATTTTAAGGAAATGTTGATGTTGCCAACATTTAAGTGGTTATAAAGTGTACTAAGAAGACTTTCAAAAATGTAGATGCTTTGAATGCATTTATAAGCTTGGTAAAATTATCAGAGAAACACTTAGAATGATATTGTTAAACAGGAAAAACAAATTAATGATGTAGGTGTCATATATCATTAAATATGTATACTCAGCAACATAAAATACATTATTTATACATAAGTTGTGCATGCCTCTCTGTACAATAAGGACAACATATATATCCAAAAACAATACCTTCTTTTTCATTATGTTAGTCCATAGTATCAGAGTCAGATAATGGTGATATAGCAGTAGATGTTGAACTTCCCAACCATTATTTCATTACATTTTGCTGCTGTTTGACAGATAGCAGCAGAGGGATAGTCTGATAAAATGGTATCTGACGTGGAAGTTCATGTAAAGCAAAGATATGTCATTGAGTACCTCCATGCAGAAAATAATTGCACCCATTGACATTCACTGATGATTACTAAATGTTTATGGAGACCAAACAGTGGATATGATCCTACTGATGTGGCGGGTGGTGCATTTCAACAGTGGTGACAGTGACATGAAAGAGAAACCATGTTTCGGATGTCCATGTACAACTGTGACATCACAAATCAAGAGTGTCTTGATCAGCTCATTCATGTGAATTATTTAATGATAGTGATTATGTTGAAAATAGTGTTTTGTAGCCAGAATTTGCTCTATGAAATATTGTTATTGGGCTTTTTGTATCTGTTCTAGCTTCCATGGAAATAAACAAGAGATAATCACTTTTGGAATGACCTATATACAATAAGGTGTATAGCTATGTCACTAGGTATAGTCAGAGAACAGCATTTATATGTTCTTGTGAGACTGTACATGTTCTTTAACAGACGGTGCTATTAAATGAAAACAGTCTGTCACTATGCAGGGATATATTTTTACATCACCCAGTAGAATTGCGTGTTTTCTTCTTCCTTTTTGTTAATAGCTTTAAGACCTAAAACTGACACTTATAGTCCAAGTGGCTGTAAATATTCATTAAATATGTATATCAAATTATAAGTTTTAAAAGAGGAGCTATTAAAAAACAACAACAAAAAACACAAAACTTCTTTATTGTGAATTTAGCCTACAAACACTAATGCAACAGTTAAAAATCAAAAAATTATCTATTTGAGAAACAAGTAAAAATTATTAATAGCTACTACTATGTATGGAATGTGTAGCTTGCAAGACTTAGACAATTATCAGGATGAGACATGCAGAGTACACTGACTTAAATGGGGGGAAAAACTGTTCCAGTTAGAAAATACATTTTTACTTTGAATTAATCTCTGAAATTTGCACTATTCTTATTTACAAGAAAGAAGAAAACAGTAAAACTCATAGATTTTATATATTAGTGTTTTTTTCCAACACAGCTCCAAAACTTTTAAACTACAAGATTGGCCAGAGAGTCCAGAGTTCAAGGCAGATTAGGTCTACCTAAAATCAACTTCAAGCATTGCTGATCTATATCCTTCTGTGCTTTGCATCTACTGTTACATGAGCTATAATGCTATTAGCAAGAATTCTTCTGTTACTACCAAAATAAATGCAAATCTTTCATCTTAACTTTTCCACGGGAACTGTGATTTCATTGGAATTCACTGAGGAATAGTATCATGTACAGTATTAGTAGTAAATTTGATGACAAGTATGAACATTATTTTTTTCATTTTTTTCTTTTTTTTTCTTCTTTTTTTTCCCCCATATTTTTCAATGCAAACCAGAAAAAAAAAAACCAAAACAAAACAAAACAACAAACAAACAAACAAACAAAACCAACACTACTTTTATGGGGGAGTTGTCATGTATAGTGGGATTATTTAACTATCAATGTGGCACACTTATTTTTAATTTTTTGGGCTTAGTAACTCAGGTTGTAGGGGTTTTGTGGAAATTACTTTGCATTTGGCAGTTGATAGAGCAGACCTCAAATAAGAGGTGTTAAGGTGCTCTATTCTTTATTGCTTCCTAATGCAAAAGAATGGAGAATAGCAGCTTTTCAAATGTGTTAGCAAAGCTGCTTGCTTCCAGCAAAACTTGCATATACAATAGCTTTCTCCTCTACAATTCAAAGATTTTCTTCCTAAATTACAACTTCTTCACTGTGAAAATTCCTCTAAGGAATTTAAAGTGAATGCATTCTTAATGCAACTGATCTTTATGTCTTTTATGTTCATAGTAACAGTATAACATCATAATAGAATGGGCTATGAATCCCTATTGAGCATAATTCCTACATTATAATTTCAGAAGACACATTATATTTGGCACTTGAATGATGGTTATTGCTAGACTGTGGAAAACTGAAATGAAAAAGTCATAGAGACAGCCCTTCTGGAAACTATATTATTAAGTCAATTTAGTGTAAAGTTGTTTTTGTTTTTGGATTATTTTTTTTAAACATTCCTGAGCTTATTACACTTAAAAAGAGGAAGATAGAAAGACTTAAATCATTTCTGTATTAGAATTTTTAAAATTATTGACAATTATTTTTACTAACAACATACAGTGAAATACTAATAAAAAGAATCAGCATAGAGACTTGAGCAGAAACAAGTGCATCACACTGATAGAAAAGACATACAAGATAACATAATCACTACTCCTTGTTCTTGTACAGCATTCAAAATTTGTCTTTCCTACTGCAACTGACAAATATTTCAGTTTCTGTGTGAAGAGCAAAACAATTTGTTTATTGAGGTAAATAATGGGCCTTCAGACAGCTCTAGGCTTTACATACTGTTTTTTGTTTGTTTTGTTTTGTTTTGTTTTTATTCCTTCTTATTCCAAAGTAATAGAAGACAGCTCTAGGTTTTCCTCAGTCAAGCCTATTAGTTTGCATGCAATTATATATATATATATATATATGTATATATATATATATATATATATATATATTTATATATATATTTATATATATATATTTCTATATGAGTTTTGTACACTCAAGTTTTGGATCTTGCATTTGTTGAAATGATTTTGATTATATAGGGTGTATTGTGGCTTTAAGAGTTTTATGCATAATGGCCTATTCCTGGTACAGTTCATGAAACTGCTGAATTCTCACAGAAGTCTCATTCATTCATACAGTCGAACTGTCCGAGAAACAAATTTATTTTTCAAAAACAAGTGATGAATCTTTGAAATGTCCTTTCTTGTTGATTTCAGTGCCTTAGAAAACTTTCATCTTACTGTCAATTGAAAGATTTCCTCTTTTAGTTTGAAGCCATTTCCCCTTGTCCTATCACAACAGACCCCGCCAAAAAGTCTTGCCCTATCTTTATTATAACTCCCCATTAGAAACCGAAAGGCCACTATTTGGTCACCCTGTAGCTTCCTCATCTCTGGGTTGAAAATTCCCAGCTCTCTGAGCCTGTCCCCACAGAAGAGATGTTCTATCCCTTGGACCATCTTTGTACTTCTCCTCTGGATGAGCTCCAACAGATCCTCTTCTGTCCTGTACTTAGGACTCCACATCTGGATAAAGTACTCCAGGTGAAGTGTCAACAACACAGAGCAGAGGAGCAGAATAACCTCCCTTGACCTGCTGGCCATGTTTCTTTTGATGCAGCCTGGGATACAGCTGACTTAGTGAACTGTGAGGGCACATTGCTGTCTCATGCTTACCATACACTAGTACCACCAGGTTCTTTTTTGATAGAGCTGTGTTCAATCCAAAAAGGTCTGTGCACCCTCAGTGTAAGTTTACTTGTGCTATGATTACAAAATAATAATTCAGATTTCAAATTTAAAGGTGCAGGACACCTTTAAATTTAAATTCCCTGGGAACACAGCCCACTGCGCTAGTAGATGGGGATGAACAGAATAAGCCCTGTATGATCCACAATGAGATGGTTCTGGACCTGCTTTGAAAGCTGGATTTTTACAAGTCCATAGGGCCAGATGGTTTGCACCCTAGAGTACTTAGGGAGTTGGTGGATCTGATTGCCAGACCACTCTCCATCATTTTTTGGCAGTCTTGGCTGACTGGGGATGTCCCCATGGATTGGAGGCTGGCAAATGTGACACCCATCTTCAAAAAGGGTCAGAAAGATGATCCTGGCAGCTACATGCCCATCAGTCTCACCTCTGTGCCCAGGGTGGTTATGGAAAGGTTAATCTCAGGTATCATCATGGATCAACTAAAGGTCAGCCAGGGGATCAGGCCTATTCTGCATGGGTTTATGAATGGTAGATCCTGCCTAACAAACCTGATTTCATTCTATGACAAGGTGACCAGCTTGGTAAATGAAGGTAAGGCTGTTGATGTGGTCTACCTGGACTTCAGTAAGGCCTTTGACACTGTCCCCCATAACCCCTCCCCATTTAAGAGAGGGTTGTTAGACTTAGGGTATTATGGTTAGGCTGTGGTTGGACCTGATGATCTTCAAGGTCTATTCCAACCTGGGTAATTCTTTGATTCTATGAAATATGTAGGGGATAAGACCATTAGACTTTTTTAGAAATTACTGTAGTGACTTCCAATATAAATTCATAAAATATATTATCTTATTTAACAGGCAATGTTGTAATATGAGCATTGCATAACTTTTTATTTAAATTTGTCATGATTTTAATCTGTTTTAGAACACACATTAATTAACAACTAGACTATATTTTTGTTTGCTTTAATAATAGCATGAAAATAAAGAAAATGTGGTGATATTATTTTGATTCCCTTTTTACTTGATATGTTTACCATTTTTGGCTCTTTGAAAAACATAGTTATACTAAAATACCTTTCAGCTGGGAATAGTGAAGTGTAAATTGTCATTTGCTAGTTTATCAATATCTTTTTCTTCTTCTCTAAAGAATGGGGATTCTAAATACTCCCCAAGCCCATTATACATTTTGATCATCATCACCAGTGTTCACCATCTGCTTTGTCATATTTCTTGTCCTACCTTTTGGGCTTTGGGTGTAATCTTGTTGAACAGATGGGCATAAAATTCTGTTGTTTTCTGATCGGTTAGTAGTTTCAGGGGCTAACCTAACATCTTATGGCATTAATGGTCTCAAATACTGAAAAGTCTCTGTGAAATTCACATGAACTGGGAGAGCATCTGCTTCATTAATGTCATCAGGGCAAAGACTATTTCAGTTCAAAAAGAGTAAGAAGTGGTAAGAAAAAGAAAAAATAGAAAGAAAAAAAAAAAGGTAAAAAGAACACAAAGACACATACCTAATGAGAGACAAAAATGAGGGCTGAAACTCTTCAGCTAAATGATGGACCATTAAGAAACTACAGATACTTATTTGGAAACAACCCTTCTTGGCATACTAACTGATAAAGCAAAATAAACAAAATTATTCAGATACTGGAAGTGAGCTTGTAAGAAAAAATAAACAGCTTAGGTAATGTTGATAGGAAGTGTCTGAAGTGAAGAAAAAGACTCATAGGAAGAGAAAATGGAGTGGGAAATGGAGAAGAGGAAAGATAATGGGACCCTGCAAAGTGAGCTGATGGTAAGTATAATTGCCTCGCTGAGCCCTGAACCTGATCACCATATTATGTACGCTTCCTGATGAAATAATTTCTTCACGTCCAATTTCATTCTCTATTCCAAGTATGAATTATGCAATCACATAGCCCATTGTCCCACTCCAGTTGCTGTCTTCTAGACTTTGCAACATTCATACTTGCAACTGGATGGACTGGAAAGAGAGATCTAACCACCTGAACATGGATAACAGGACATGGGTCGCTGGGCTTGTAGGTGTACAATTCAGCAACCAGTAGTATGTGTGTGTTTATTTGAACAGGATCTCTGAGGACCAGTAATAAGAAGAAGCTCTGAGTGCTTCTACTTTCCTGCAGTGAATTTAACCAACTGCACTTAAGTGTGTATGTTTAAGTTGATCACAGATGTAAAGCTTGAGTAGTTGACAAGGGACTACAAAGTATCATGGGGAAAGTTCCAGTAGTGAGGAGAATTTGGGTGGAGCTCAGAATCAAGAAGACTCCTTAGTATTTCAGGCATCTGCAAATGTGGGCACACTTGTGAACCTGGATAGTGACCTTGCCTTTAGTTGCTTCCAGGAAGGGGGCATTCACAGCTTCGCTGGGCAACCTGTCTCACTATCCTCACAGTAAAAATTTTCTTCCTAATATCTAGTTTAAATCTACCCTCTTCAAGTTTACAACCATTTCCCCTCATCCTGTCACTACCTGCCTTTGTTAAAAGTCCTTCTTCAGCTTTCCTATAGGCCTCTTTCAGGTACTAGAAGGACACTTTAAGGTCACCTTGGAGCCTTCTCCATGCTGAAGAGCCCCGGTTTTCTCAGCTTGTCCTCATAGGGGAGGTGCTCCAGCCCTCTGATCATCTTTGCAGCCCTCCTCTGGACCTGCTCCAACTGTGTCGGCATTTAAAGCCAGGGTGGATGAGACTTTGAGCAACTTGGTCTAGATAGGGATATCCCTGCCTACCTTTGGAAAGATGTTAGAACTAGATGATCTTAAAGATCCCTTCCAACCCAAACCATTCTATGAGTCTATGATTCTATGCTTTCTGTCGAAACTACAACAGATACAAAGAGAACAGTAACACAATTTAATAGAGCAAATTCTCAGCTACAAAATACTACTTTTCTGCATGTCACCACCATTAGTTATACACTTTCACCAGCACTGAAAAACAGCCTGCAAGATGCACTCATAAAAATGTGCACCAGCAGAGGTAATACACTATTTCTCAGCTTCTTTGATTATGTTGTTGCTAGGAAAATGTAGCCCATGCTACATTAAAGCCCATCTTTCACTAATCTGTAGAGATGGAACTCAAGTTGAAAATCCAGAATATAGAGTGGGATTGGTAGGAAAGTCCAGACAGGACTGAAAATGTGTTCCGTGGTCTTCAGTTTGGTACTGGGACCTGTCATAGACACATGGCAAGGGAAAGCTTATCTTCTTCTCTGATCTGACACTAAACATTTGGGCGTCCAGCTTAATCAGCATTACAATGTAGTAATTTGTAGTAATTGTAGAATTCTGTAATTCTACAATTCTACAAATCAAGAATTCTATTGTAGAATTGATGGTTCTTATGTTCTTATTCCAGGAAATTTAGAAGCATTACTCTTTTCCTATACCAAAAGACAGTGCACATCACTTTAGCTCATGGGTGTCTAACCTTTTGGCTGCCTGGGCCACACTGAGTGAGGAGGAACTGTCTTGTACCACATATAAAATATATAATATATTTAATGCACATAAGTTGGTTTGTTTGTTTGTTTTTAATATATATTTATTATTATAACTAAAGAGAGCAACAAAAACATAATAAGTGGCACATTTGACCTTGTGTTTTTGAAACTAATGCATCAGTTTGGATTGATGTGTTTGTAGCTCTTAGTGAGTTCTCAAGGTGTTTGTCAGAGATTTTGAAATATCTCTTCACAAAATTATGTACTACCAAAAAAGTAACAACATGAACAAGGTATAATTGTGAAGTGAGAGATATTTTGCTCTGATAAGATAGGTCTTACAAAAGTCTAGCAAAAAGACATGATTTTTGAGTTGAATATCTGATTCCAATTTTATAAATTCCATTTGAAAACTCACAGCTACTGTGTTTATGTCAACTGAAAACTGAATTACAAATTAAATAAAAAAATCTTTTTTTCTTTTTTTTTTTTTTCCAGTTTTGAAATCTATCCTCAAACTCTTTTACGAAAACAGAAAGCATCTATGTATATTTTTCATTGTTCACAGGACTGTGGTTGTCCAATGTAACAATACGCATCCAATTATTTATGATATATTGATTAGCACGGCACTAGACCCTCCCTGTTGCCCCAGTTTCAGCCCCGATGGTGCCAATCACACACTGATGTTTTGTTGTTACTGGGCAATGGATACGCACCTGGGGCCAGGTCAGGCTGCTTAGTGGAGAACAGACACTGTTATGATGGTATGAGGCATGGGGAGACAACAGAACAGATTGTGCTGAACTACATGTAGCCCATGGTTTGGACAAGCCTGCTCTACCCACTTAGAGTTGTGTCTTGAACTGTTTCTCCATTGGGGAATTCACATGTTATCACTCCATGAACTGACATTTTTACTCTGGCTTGCAGCGGTGCCCCCATGTTAAATCACCAGTGGTAATATAATCCAGGAAAGAAACTGTCATTTTCAGCCTCATAGTCATTTAACAGGTTCTGACAAATCCGCCTACAGTGCTCTTTCTGTTTCTGTATGAACATTTATAGGACCCACTCAGCACAAACTTTGCAATATTCCAGTGTTGCCACCATCATTTCCAATGCATTGAAGCTGGTATTCAACTCTGTACATAGCTCCCTGGTCATAATGTACTGTCTACTTTCAGAGCAGTATACAATATGTATGTGTATGCATATATAACTGTGTATGTGTATAAATATTTTCTTTCTATAAGGCATGTGTGTTTTATAAATCTCTTTTCAAAATTTTTAATATTCTTCTAACGTGTTATACAGAGAAATTTATCTAACTGTCTCAAAAAACAAACTGTGGCGCAGTGGTTAAAGACGCCGCCTTGCAACACTGGGGCCCGGAGTTCGAATCCCCCCTGTGGCGCAAGTGGTAGAAGTGCCGCTCTGCTACACAGAGGCTCGAATTCCGGGGGCTGGACTCGATGATCTCTAAGGTCCCTTCCAACCCGCACGAAACTATGAAACTATGAAACTATGAAAAACAAACAGCCATGAAACAAATGAAGAAAAAAACAGCAAAACAAACAAACAAACAAAAACCTGATCCTTAAATTAATGGAATAAAAATGTTTAGATTTTACTAAAGTTGTAGAATCTTTTGGAGGATGTTAGAAGGGCCCCACAGTAAGGGACAGAAAGGGACTTCACAGAAGTTTTTGTAGAAGTTGTTAGAAGAATTGGGATTGAAGACACCGGGTCTGGAATAACAAGGGGGATGAAGGTCATAAAGATAACAGTTGATTGATTTCCAAAATTTTTGCATTGAAGGCATTCAAAAGAGGTGGGATATCTTATTAGTATGTTAAACTAACAGCAGCAGGGAGAGATGCATCTAAAGCAGATGATACACTCACACCTGCCTACCACTTCCATTTCATTTCTTCATTTTAACTGTCTCAATGTCACCACTATCTTTTAAAAAGAACAAAGGGCTGCATACTCTCTGCCTACGAAGACTGCTATTCAAAACTAGTTCAGGAAAGAAGAAAAAAAAAACAAAAAACAAACAAAAAAAAAAACATAAAGACAAGAAGCTGCCTGTTCATACATTATTCATTCCTAGGCAGAGTTCAGAGAGTCCAGTTGCTTTCTCACATAAAGAGTACCTCCACCTCCTCAGCTTGCTTGCTTCTCTTTCCTGAAAAGCACAAAGACATCTATGACAGCATTCCAGTCTTGCAAGCAATCCCACTGTGTTTTGGTCTGGATGTCATCTTCAAGCAATTGGAAGATAAGAAAGCTATCAGAAGTAATTAGCATAGATTCACCAAGGTGAAATTGTGCTGACGACATCAAGAAAGAGTGTCCAAAAATATTGATGGCCTTACGCTAATGGTGTGTGGTCAGGATGAGCCCTGACAATCAAAAAAAAGAAGACATCAAGTGACCTACCAAGGCCTCTTATGTGTTCCCCTTGAACAGAAATGGTAACAGCAAATAGTCTTCTACAGGGAGCCTGCTTTGGCAGGGGGGTTGGACTCGACGATCTCTAGAGGTCCCTTCCAACCCCTACAATTCTGTGATTCTGTGATTCTGGGATTCTGGGAAATGTAGTTCTTCCAGACAGGTGCTGAAAACTGGAGCATTAACTGTTTAACTCCCAGTGCACTACATGGTGTTATGATGCAGAATATGAATAACCAAAAATTGTAAAACCATGACAGAGTGATTGATTGGGAGAAACAGAGAATGCTTTATTTATTGAAGTTTACACTGAGGTCACTGATCAAAACACAGCATGGCACTGAAATATTTTTGGAAGCAATTGTTGACAATATATATTGCATTTTATTTTTCTCTTATTGCTTACTTACTAGCCTGAGGACTGAAGAAATGGGGAGTTGGTCTTTTCCTTATGATAAACTGAATGTGTTAAGAACTGACAGTCATGACTCAGGGAGACAGAAAAGAGAAGCAAGAAAGAAGGAAATAAAGAAAACAACAACAACAACAAATGCTCTTTATCTGGAGCAGATAGGAGGACTGTTTTCTAACACACTAAAAACCCCTCGTTACTGAAACCAAACATGGAAGCCAAAAGGTAGTTAGCAAAGGAAAAAAAATCACTATAAATCTTTTAAAATTTCTGATATATCTTATTATTTTATGAAGTTTACTCTCCATAAAAAGCTAACTATTAGAATTAATATTCCAGTTGAATTTGGATGCCTTTATCATTTTATCTTTTGGAGTATTTGCTTCAAAGAAATAATCTGAACAAATCCAAAATACTCATTGATTTGGTGTTTTATTAGAGAAAGTAATGTCTTTTCACAGAAGTGAAAACCTGTATCCCACACTAAAAAAGTGATATTTTATTAGTAGGACTGTTACTCATTTAATTATTTTTGTCTAAGGTTGTTTGTAATTATAACTTTCTCTGAACAATTCTTCTTCTTTTTTTCTTGTAATCCTCATTTTATGTACCTTATAAAATGGTACTTAGGAAACTGTGTTTGATGACAAACTGTGACAGCATGGTTTATTTGCCTTAGGACAGACAATATCACACAGAAGAATTCTGAGAAATCTATCACTCAGAGCAATTGAAATGACATTTACCTGTTCTAGAGTTCAAATAAGTTCCCAGCAAAACATTATAATATCTATTTGTTCAATTGGATTACAATTCAAACTTATTTCTTTACTGGAAAATTACCTGCAAGTAAGTGTAAAAATTAATCCTAGTTAACTACATTAATAAGTCACTTCAAAATTACTGCTAACACTGGCAAAGAATCTGCTAAAGCTTGTTTTTGAATCTTTTGTTTTAATACCTCTGAGGTATCTTATTGACAATATAAAAATATATTTATCATGAGATCATAGTCATTAGTTAAGCTGAAGCTCCTCAGATGAATTTGTATATCTAGGTAGTGGCCACTGGCATTTTTAATGCTAACTTTAAAAAGATAAATTTATAATCAATAAAATACTGAGATCTTGAAAGACTCACAATGAAAGAAATACTGAATTGTGTAGAAAAATGGTTATTATTCCTTTCCATTCTGTCCAGATAATCAGATGAAAAGAATAAATGAACTTGAAAAATATACAAGCCATAGTTCATAGGCATGGTGAAGTAAAGTACGGTTTCAACCTTAACTTCAGTTTCATTGCTTTTATGGACATTAATGCAGTATTTGTGATTTAATTTCTTCCACAATCATACTTAATTGCTTACCATGTCATATAATGTTCAATAAAGCAAAGCAATGAAGCAAAAAATAGCAGGACCTCTTGCAAAGGCTAAAATGAAACCCTTATTAAGACAAAAGTGAATAATGCCTCAGTGCTAATTACCATGGTATAGCCAGAACCTATAAACTGTGAAAAACCTCATTAAGCTCCATTAAAATGTGCGCTTAGAATTTATCTGGTCAGATAGATGAATAAAAATGGTTAGTTATTTTAGTCCCTACTATTAACCTTTGATTCTCAGCAGGAAGAATTCTCAGTTTGAATTAGTATATAATGTGCCATGAGTGAAGGTTCCTTTGCAAGCTTCAAAGAATTATAGACATTATATGATTAGAATCTATGAAAAATAATATGCATTTTAATGTTTGTATATAGCTTTACAGGAAAAGTGTTGGTGACAATTACTTTTGCTATTATTATGATTACTGAAATTTTAGGAATATTTTAAGATTGCTCTGGCAGAATTCAAGTTATTTTATTTAATCTTTGGGACAAGTAATTTCCTTATTCCTATATTTAAATTTATAAAATTTATATTGGAATGGGTCCAGAGTAGGGCTGCTAAGATGATCAGAGGTCTAGAGTACCCTTCCTAAGAAGAAAGGTTGATGGAATTGGGCTTGTTTAGCTTGGAGAGTAGAAGGCTCCAGGGAGACCTCATTGTGGCCTTTCAGTGCTTGAAGGGAGCATATAAACAGGAGGAGGAATGGCTTTTTACAAGGGTGGATAGTGGTAGGACAAGGGGGAATGGTTTTAAACTAAGACAGGGGAGGTTTAAGCTAGATATTAGGAGGAAGTTTTTCACTCAGAGAGTGGTGGCACACTGGAACATGTTGCCCAAGGAGGTTGTGGATGCCTCATATCTGGAGGCTTTCAAGGCCAGGCTGGATGGAGCTTTTGAGCAGCCTGGTCTAATGGTTGGCAACCCTGCATGCAGCAGGCTTGGTTGAAACTGGAGGATATTTGTGGTCCTTTTCAACCCAGACCATTCTATGATTCTATGATATTGATCTGTCTCTCAAAGCAAACAATAAACATTGATCAAAATAATTAGTAAAGTATAAATAAATTAATGTGATTGTATAAAAATTAATGATGATAATAATGATAAGCTGGTGGTTCAGATTCCCTGGGTGAAGTAGACATATGATAGAACTAACTGATAGATAGATCTATCTGTCAAAGATATTACTGAAGTCCGGATCAGTGGATCTTCCTTTCCACATTGTTGCAGTTATGTCATCACAGAAGGCCATCAGGTTGATCAGGAAGGACCAGTGAAGCCATGTGAGTTGTTTTTTATCCCCTCCTTTTCTTCCACGTGCCTTAGAATAACTTTCAGGAGGATCTATTTCATGCTCTTCCCCAGCACAGAGGTGAAACTAACAGATTGGTAATTTCCTGGGTCATCTTAAAATTTGGTGTCAAGGAAATTCACTTGAGGGAGCTGACAGAAGTGATTGCTGAACTCTGTCATCTTTGAGAGGTCTTGGAGAATGGGGGAGGTGCCTGAAGACTGATAGCCAATGTCACTCCTGTCTTCAAAAAGGACAAGAAAGAAGATCCAGGTAATTACAGGCCAGTCAGCCTCACTGACATCACCTGGAAAGGTGATGGAACAGCTTTTGCTGGATGCCAACTCCAGACAACTGGAATAAAAGGAGGTTATAAGGAGTAGTCAGCATGGGTTCACCAGGAGGAGGTCATGTTTGACCAACCTGGTAGCCTTCTATGATGTCACTGGCTGGGTGGATGGGGGGAGAGAACTGGCTGACTGGCAGAGCACAGAAGGTTGTTGGTGGTGCAGAGTCTGGTTGGAAACCTGTAACTAGTGGTGTTTCCCAGGGGTTGGTGCTGGGTCCAGTCTTGTTCAACATCTTCATCAGCGACCTTGACGAGGAGATAGTGGCCATCCCCAGAAAGTTTGCTGATGACATGAAGCTGGGAGGATTGGATGACACACCTGAAGGCTGTGAAGCCATTCAGCAATACTTGGACAGGCTGGAGAGCTGGGCAGTAAGAAACCAGATGAAGTTTAACAAAAGCAAGTGTGAAGTCTTGCACCTAGGAAGGAATAATTGCATGCACCAGTACAGGTTGGGGGATGACCTGCTGGAGAGGAGCTCTGAAGAGAGGGACCTGGGTGCCCTGGTGGACAACAGGTTGGCCATGAGCCAGCAGTGTGCCCTTGTGGCCGAAAAAGTCAGTGGCATTCTGGGGTGCATCATGAAGAGCATGGTCAACAGCTTGAGGGAGGTGATCCTCCCCCTCTACTCTGCCCTGGCAATGCCTCATCTGGAGTACAGATCTGTCCAGTTCTGGCTTCTCCAGTTAAAAAAAAAAAAAAAAAAAAAAAAAAAGACAGGGCTCTCTTGGAAACAGTCCAGTGGAGGGCTACAAAGATGGAGCGTCTCCCCTATGAAGAAAGGCTAAGTGAACTGGGTCTGTTTAGCCTTGAGAAAAGAAGACTGAGAGGGGACCTGATCCAATTCTATAAATACCTATGGTGTGGGGGGCAAAGCAGCAAGGCCAGACTCTCTTCAGCAGTGTGTGGAGACAGGACAAGGGGAAACGGACAGAAACTAGAGCATAGGAAGTTCTGTATGAATGTGTGCAAGAACTTCTTTATGGTGAGGGTGATGGAGCACTGGAACAGGCTGCCCTGTGGGGTTGTGGAGTCTCCTTCTCTGGAGATATTCAAGACCTACCTGGATGCCTACCTGTGCCTGTAGGGTGTAGGGAACCTGATTCGGCAGGGAGGTTGAACTCGATGATCTCTGGAGGTCCCTTCCAACCCCTACAATTTTGTGATTCTGTGATTTGTGACTCCTCCTGTTGCTGGAGGGAAAGGTCTTCTTCAACATGCTCCATTTAATCAGGTAGTCTGCAGCTGACATCAACACATGATTCTCCTTGTTGCCTCTGTTTTTAATTCTGACCCAGTAGTTTTCTACTTGTTCATGGCCATTCTTCAAGGACAGTTCTAAAGAACTTTGCTCCTTTATGTAGAGGGCAACACCTTATCCCCTCCTTTCTTGCCTGGACAGATTCCTTGATGAATTCATACTGTGTAGTAGTGATGATTTCTTTGTCCCTCATGCTCCTGGAAATGTTTTCCAAACTTAGCTCTTTTGTTGCATTTACTGGGATCAAGTTTGTCTGTAGTTCCCTGGGTCTTCCTTCATTCCCTTCTAGAATTCAAGAGTCACATTTTTTTCCTCTAGTCTTCAGGTACTATTCCCAGTCACCACAGTCAATCAAAGATTATTGAGAGAAGACTACTAGTCACATCTGCCAAATCCCTTAGCATTCATGGGTGCCTGCCATCAGGTCCTATGAACTATGAATGTTCCGTTTGCTTAAGTATTCCCTGACCTGATATTCTGTCAGTATGAGTATATCCCCTTGCCCACAGGGTACCCATAAGCAACAGATGTGTGGTTCTAAGGTTGGAAAGAGGAAAGGACATGGGGAAAGTTTTTGTCCCATGAAGGTTCTATAAAACTGAACTGGTCCAATCAAGTATCCATATTAGAAGCAGTGCTACCAGAAAAAAAGGTGAATAGTCTTAGCAACTGGGGTCTCCTCACTAAGATGCACTGAGGCCCCTGTATGGCACCTGAAAAATCTCTCAGGAAATGTTTACTGTTTAGTGGGGGCCCGCATTTGAAAGATCTGAAAGAAACTACTGGGTCTTATAAAGCCATATAACTACCGCCCACTGTTGTAGGCATTGACGAGGCAGAACCTTGTTGTATTTGGGGAAGGTGAGATGTAGGTGTTAACAAGGATTTGCGCTGTGACCTGGATAGTACCTCCCCTGTTCATTCCCTTACCTTGTGATGTGTCTTGGGCGCACATTTCAAATGTACACCCTAGGGGGAGTAGAGAAAGTGATATATGAGTATATGAGGTGTTAATTACTCCCAATAAACACCATTTTGCCATTTTTCTCGCTGAGTCATGGTGGCTTTTTGGCCCTAGCAGGCGGTAACGCTATAACCTGGGGCAAGGGGGCGTTGAACCATGGAAGCACACGGCAACAGCCCACTTCTACTCATTCAAGTTGTATCACAGGAAGCTTTAACAAGGAAACTACAAAACACTGAAGGAAACATAATATCTTTTGGAAAGATGTTGATGAGATCAGGAGTGCAAGTAATGTTCACTGTCCTCCTGTTTAGAAGCTGGAAGGATCAGAACATCTCAGCTGAATGATTAGCTGCTCTGATGGTGTCATTCTCAGGGTTTTCTGTTCCATGATCTTGCACAGGCTTTTGGGAGATCAAGCATGTTGACTTGGTGTCATGGAGTTATCTAGATCAGTCTATGTCCATGACAGGGGGCAGTAGGCCCATGGGCCCCCTGACCCCCCAAAAAATGGGAAGGGAAAAAGGAAGGGGATAGGGAGATGGGAGCTGGGCTCAAGGAAACAAACGGAGCAGTGGCAACAATGTAAGGATGAAAACTTATTTTGCTAACTATGATATCAGAATACAAGATAATACACTACAATACAATCTAATTGAAACTGAGGCTAATAAATCAAGTAAAATAAGAGAGAGAAAGTTTTCCGAAGACTGAGAATCCTATTTTGAAACTGAAGGTGCATGGCTTGGAAGCACACCCTCCACACCCACTACCAGGCAGTGAGAAAGAGAGAGAGAGAGAGAGAGAGAGAGAGAGAACATCAGTTCTGTGACGTATTTTCCTCTCTGACCGTGAGGTCCTCTGGGACATGTAGTTATTCTTCTATGTGTTCCACATGATGCTATGATTTGGAATACCAATAGCAAAAATTATAAAACCATGACACTTGGATGAGATATGAGATATGAATGATCAGGTGGGACATGAGTGTTCTGAGTAGCGAACTGGTTACACTTACTAGCAAAGATTTAAACAAGATTTGGTGGGAGAGAGTCATGACAGAGGAGGGCCAAGGAATGTTATCTCATTAGGAAGGAGTAAAGAAAAGCCTCTGATCCCAAAGGAGCTTGGGAGATCTCCTCAAGAAGGGTAACACTGATAGTCCAATTTATGTATCGCTACACTAATTCATGCAGGATGGGAAATAGGGAAGAGGAATTGGTAGCCACAGTACAATTACAAAACTTTGACTGTAGCAATTATGTTATTAAATAAATATGATGAGATTTTTCTCTCTGCTATTTACATGGAAAACTGAGGGGAAAAAGAAAAAAAAAAGATTTTTCTGTAATTTACTGGGAATCACAAGGAATCAATGTATAATGATACATAAGATAAAATGATAGTAATATTTTGGTTGTAAAGGAATTATAAAATATTGAAAAAAATGGATCACATGCATAGTTTCTATACTGTGAACAGTAGGAAATAAAAAGTGAATGTGAAGTTTTGAAAATCTTACTTCAAAAATCTACTAAATATTAAAAGGTGAGTAATGAAAGTCAGGCTATTAGCCTCTCAGCAGTGCTTGAAATACCAATAGAGCTGCTACTAAGTTTGTTTGGATTGAGAGAACAGGAATATTAGATTTCATTGCAGCTCTTTTGTATGTTGTTCTATTAAAGATTTCAAAGTGAAAATATTTTCCATTGCAAGTAAAAAATATGGCTTTTCTTTTTCTATAATTTCCACTATGATTACAATATACTACAGTACAGTTTGTATTCTGTACTAAATCCATTTAATTATCTCATATGATGTTTCATGCACCTTTTAATGTGTCTATACATTCAAAGTGGCAAAAGCATATTTGCTTGCTCTTATTTTTACAGTAAGAAGAATATACTTTTACTTTTTTTTTTTTTTTGTAAATTACCTTGCTAACTGAAAACATTTTGTGCCTACAGCAATTATAATATTACTACTGAACACTGAACATATTTTGAGTTGAAAATTTGCTGTAAAAATAATAAATAAAAAAATATTTTTTTTTTTTTAAAGGAAAGGGAAGGGAAGGGAAGGGAAGGGAAGGGAAGGGAAGGGAAGGGAAGGGAAGGGAAGGGAAGGGAAGGGAAGGGAAGGGAAGGGAAGGGAAGGGAAGGGAAGGGAAGGGAAGGGAAGGGAAGGGAAGGGAAGGGAAGGGAAGGGAAGGGAAGGGAAGGGAAGGGAAGGGAAGGGAAGGGAAGGGAAGGGAAGGGAAGGGAAGGGAAGGGAAGGGAAGGGAAGGGAAGGGAAGGGAAGGGAAGGGAAGGGAAGGGAAGGGAAGGGAAGGGAAGGGAAGGGAAGGGAAGGGAAGGGAAGGGAAGGGAAGGGAAGGGAAGGGAAGGAAAGGAAAGGAAAGGAAAGGAAAGGAAAGGAAAGGAAAGGAAAGGAAAGGAAAGGAAAGGAAAGGAAAGGAAAGGAAAGGAAAGGAAAGGAAAGGAAAGGAAAGGAAAGGAAAGGAAAGGAAAGGAAAGGAAAGGGAAAAAAGAAGTCTTGTAGAGGCAAACTCCCTGTATTCAGTATTTTGCACTGGCATAGGAATTATTCACCCAGTTGTCACAATCCTTACAGAATTATCCATTTTCTACCTGTCAGATACTAGTGACTTAACAGTGATTTTCCACCATTCAAACAGTGTATTCCAGAAGAAAATTGTCAGGAAGTCACTGAGAATATTTTTCAGAAATATGTGAGAGACAAAGTGTTTTGTTGCTTCAGGACAGAAATCAAATCTGTCATAGCTTATTAGATTATGCTATCCTTCATATGTTCCACTGTTAACTTTTGTTTCTCAAGGTTTTGTATACACTCAGTTCTTGATAAGAAAGAAATATCTGTGTTAAGATGTGTTCCCTATGAATACCAAGAAATTCAATTGCTGATTGGAAAAATATAAAATAATTCTCTAGAAATGCTGTTAACATTTATATATATATATATTTTATTTCTCTGTCTAAATTAGCAGATTTGCTAAACAACAGACAATGCATGAAGCATGGAGCTATACTGTCTAGAAACTTTAAAAATGTTCTTAGTAACATCAAAAAAACTTGTGTAATAAAAATAAATGCTAGAAGTGCATTTCATTTTCACTGCCCTATTGATGAAGATATTTACAGAACACATGAGAAGAGTGATGCAGTTCCTCGTATTTTATTACTTTGTTTTAGAAGTGAAACTGCTGAAGGTTAAAGGATTGCTTCCAGAATGTGAAGTGGGTAATCAAGAAGCATTACAGGCATGGTGTCCTATAATAGCTGTTGAACAACACATTTGCATTGCTTTGTCTTGTTTGCCAGCACACAGCAGGAGACTGATTACATTTTTTGCTAGAAACAACTTTGTCTCCATTAAATGTGCCATAAGATTTGGACCCTTATCCTCATAATTTTATTTTGAAGTAGAAACATGAATCTGAGTCTTTATTCGTGTAGAAACTGATAATGACCCCTGACACATAAAGATTTTTTTTTTTCCTATGTAAATTAATTCTTTTGATTTTTACTATTGCTATTAGGTAAGCTGTATCAAATCTATCGATAATATCATTCAGCTTAAATTCATCAGGAAAGAACTCTTTGTCCTTTAAAAATTCACCTTCAATGGCTTGTATATGAATACTTAAAGTTGTGTTTCATAGTAGACAGTATTCAAATAAATAAGATTTTACTAAGTTAACTGCCTTATATGATTTATAAGAAAAAAAGTTATTGTACAAAACTAATTACAGATTCACAGGAAAATAAAAATTTGGCATGTGGTCAAGGCTTGTGAACATAGGCTTCAAAAAGACAGAATAAGCACTCAGCTTAAAGTATATAAACAGACAAAGTATGGGTTCTACTAAATTTGTAGCAATTCTTTCTAATATCTCTGATGATGTATTTTATATGACTAAACAGTGCTTAGAGCTGAAATTTCTGTTGTATCTGAATTTCTCTGGAAGGAATCATTATTTGTACCTGCATATACATTTCATAATTTATATTTATGATGCTTACTCATTTTTCTCAAGTCTTTCAATTATACATGCCTCTCTTATTCATTTTTTTCTGGGCAAACCTTGCCTTTGATAGGAATGCTCTAAATGGGAGTACTTAAAAGAGTGATGGATGACAAACATTGTGATCTAGAGCATTCTTCAGACTGGGTACCTTCAGTAGAACAGGCAAAATAATATTTCTTCTGAAACTTAATGTTTTGTTGTAATAATTGGATGTTTGGTGTTCTGAAGTTATTGATATTTCTGAGAGTGAACTAAAACTAATAAAAACTAGTGAAAAACTCAGTTGTAGAATTGGTTTAATGGATGTCTACAGGTCTTAAGAATCACAGCATCTGGACTTTTACAAATTACTTCTTCCTAATCTCCCATGTAGCTGCATAAAATCTCTGTAGAGGTAGATGAACTTGTTCCAAATTATCTGTTAAATCCAGATATTAATCTGAAATGTGAAAATTGCAAAACAAAAATCACCAGGGCACTGTTGTAGGGAAATTATTTTTGTCTTGAAACAACTTCATTGCTCTAAATGCAAGGTCATATGGTATATGTGTACAAATTTTGAGAGCAGATATGCTGACTTCTGAAGAAATTCAGTTATCTCTGGATAATTCCAGACTAGACTAGCTAACGCTTCAGGCAAGGGAATGATCATCTATCTAGATTTCAGTAAGGTTTTTGAAATGGTACTCCTACTTCTAACTACCATCTCTTCAAATTAGAAAGATACGGATTTGATGGGTGGACTGTTCAGCAGAAGAACTGGCTGCAGGGTTGAGTCCAAAGAGTGGTGGTCAATGGCTTCACGTCTGGATGGAGATCAGTGATTAATGGTGTCCAACAGGGGTCAGTGCTAGTACAAATTCTCTTTAATATCTTCATCATTGACAGTGACAGTGGGGTCAAGAGCACCCTCAACAAGTTTGCTGATGGCACCAAGCTGTGGAGTGCGGTTGACACACCAGAGGGGTGGGATGCCATCCACAGAGACTTAGACAGGTGTAAGCAGTGGGCCCAGGTTGAGTGGCCCTCATGAGGTTCAACAAATCTATGCTGCACCTGGATTGAGGCAAGCCCCATTACCAATACAAGCTGGGTGATGAAAGGATTGAGCACAGCCATGCCAAAAAATATCTGGAGGCCAGCAATATCCCCTCACAACCCAGTAAACTAATCACATTCCTGATGCAGGTGGTAGAGGAACCGACAAGGGGTGGGGCGTTGCTGGACCTTATTCTCACCAATAAAGAAGGACTTGTTAAGGAAGAAAAAGTTGGGGGCAGCTTGGGATATAGTGACCATGAAATGGTTGAGTTCGAGATCCTGAGTGGAGGAAGCAAAGCAAAAAGTAGGATTGCTACCCTGGACTTCAGGAGAGCCAACTTTGATCTCCTTCGGAACCTAGTTGGGGCTATCCCATGGGCCAGGGTGCTAGAAGGCAAGGGGGCCTGTGAGAGCTGGTTAGTGTTTAAACGGCTCTTCTTCCAAGCTCAGGATCGGTGTGTCCCTGTGACTAAGAAATAGAGAAAAGGTGCAAGGAGACCTGCGTGGATGAGTAAGGAGCTCATGTGCAAGCTCCGCGGAAAGAAGAAAGTACATGATATGTGGAAAAAGGGTCTGACCACTTGGGAACAAGACAAGAATGCAGTCAGGGACTGCAGAGATGTGACCAGGAAGGCCAAAGCCCACCTGGAGTTGAATCTAGCTAAGGAGATAAAGAATAATAAAAAAGGCTTTTTTAAATACGTTAACAGCAAAAGGAAGGCTAGGGAAAATGTGGACCCCATACTAAGTGAGGGGGGCACTCTGGTAACGGGGGATGCTGAGAAGGCGGAAATACTGAACGCCTTCTTCGCTTCTGTCTTTAGTGAAAGGGCTCTCCCTCAGGAATCCCGGACCCTGGAGGTTGATGAGAGAGTCCGGGGAATGGGAGATTTCCCTTTAGTCAGGGAAGAGGTGGTCCGTGAGTGCCTAAGAAACATTAAGGTCCATTAATCCATGGGACCTGATGGGGTGCATCCACGGGTGCTGAGAGAGCTGGCGGAGGTCATTGCTGAGCCGCTCTCTGTAATCTTTCAGAGGTCTTGGAGAACTGGGGAGGGGCCTGAAGACTGGAGGACGGCCAATGTCACTCCAGTCTTCAAAAAGGGCAAGAAGGAAGACCCGGGTAACTATAGGCCAGTCAGCCTCACCTCTGTCCCAGGGAAGGTGATGGAACAGCTTGTGCTGGATGCCATCTCCAGACAACTGGGTGATAAGGAGGTTATCAGGAGTACCCAGCATGGGCTCACCAAGGGGAGGTCGTGCTCGACCAACCTGGTGGCCTTTTATGAAGATATCACTAGCTGGGTGGACAGGGGGAGGGTGATAGATGTAGTCTACCTTGACTTCAGTAAGGCTTTTGATACTGTCCCCCATGACATCCTTATAACAAAGCTGAGGAAGTATGGGATAGATGAGTGGATGGTGAAGTGGGTTGAGAATTAGCTGACTGGCGGAGTGCAGAGGGTTGTCGTTGGAGGTGCGGTGTCTGGCTGGAGGCCTGTAACTAGCGGCGTCCCCCAGGGGTCTGTACTGGGTCCGGTCTTGTTCAACATCTTCATCAACGACCTTGATGAGGGGATAGTGACCACCCTCAGCAAGTTTGCTGATGACACGAAGTTTGGAGGATTGGCTGACACGCCTGAAGGTTGTGCTGCCATTCAGCGAGACCTGGACAGGCTGGAGAGCTGGACAGTAAGAAACCAGATGAGGTTTAACAAAAGCAAGTGTAGAGTCTTGCACCTGGGTAGAAATAATTGCATGCACCAGTACAGGCTGGGGGAAGACCTGCTGGAGAGGAGCTCTGCTGAGAGGGACCTGGGCGTCCTGGTGGACGACAGATTAACCATGAGCCAGCAGTGTGCCCTTGTAGTCAAAAAAGCCAATGGCATACTGGGGTGTATTAAAAAGAGTGTGTCCAGCAGGTCAAAGGAGGTGATTCTCACCCTCTACTCTGCCCTGGTAAGGCCTCATCTGGAATATTGTGTCCAGTTCTGGGCTCCCCAGTACAAAAAACGACAGGGATCTCTTGGAAAGAGTCCAGCGGAGGGCCACTAATATGGTGAAGGGCCTGGAGCATCTCCCCTATGAGGAGAGACTTAGGGAACTGGGTCTGTTTAGCCCTGAAAAAAAGAAGGCTGAGAGGGGACTTGATCCAGGTTTATAAATACCTGAGGTGTGGGAGCCATAGTGGTGAGGCTGGTCTCTTTTCAGTAGTGCGTGGGGATAGGACTAGGGGTAATGGGATGAAAGTACAGTATAGGAAGTTCCGCATGAATGTGCGGAAGAACTTCTTTACAGTGAGGGTGACGGAGCACTGGAACAGGCTGCCCAGGGAGGTGGTGGAGTCTCCTTCTCTGGAGATATTTAAGACCCTGCTGGGTGCCTACCTGTGTGACATGGTGTAGGGAGCCTGCTTTGGCAGAGGGGTTGGACTCGATGATCTCTAGAGGTCCCTTCCAACCCCTACAATTCTGTGATTCTGTGATTCTGTGATCTTTAAAGGTCCTTTCCAACTCTAAGTATACTATTATCTGTAGTTTTATTTTCTTTAATATCTTCATCAGTGATTTTGACAAAGAACTAAGTGTACTCTCAGTAAGTGCACAGATGACACCAAGCTGGTTTAGAGTCTTATCTGTTTGAGGCTAGGAATGATCTGTAGGAGGGTCTGGATAGTCTGGGTTAAGGAGCTGCATCCAATCACATGATATTCAAAAAAGGTAGGTGCCAGATGCTGTGCCTGGACCATAACAATTCCATGCAGTTGTATAGGCTTGGAAAAGAGTGACTGAAAATTTTCTCAGCAGAAAATGACCTAAGGGTGTTTGTTGACAGTAAGTTGAAAATGAGTCAGTGATGTGCCCAAGTGGCTAAGAATGTCAATGGCATCCTGACCTGCATCAGAAGTTGTAGCAGGACTACAGAAATGATTGTACCTCCGTACCCAGAAGTGATGAGTACTTGAGTACTGTGTTCTTTTTTCTCAGAAGGTTTTCACATGTGCTGAGCAAAATGACACTCTCTGATAGAGCAAATTTTCAGCTGCAAGACTGCCCCTCTGCTGCAATCTGTCATGTGATAACAAAATTTAATAGAATATTGGTGGGAAATTAAAACTGCCATACCACTAACATCCACATCTGATGTAAGGCCAAGAACATTAAGTAGGATTCATTACTTCTGAAGCATCCTGAAAATAAGGTGATCCCAAGAGCCTGCTTCCCACCTCAGCCATTTTGCAATACTCTGAACCAAGCATCCTGACCAATTTTTGAACCCATGCTACCACTTACTTCTCTAGACCATATCACAGTATCAGAGTATCAGAGTACAACAGTCTCATGTGGGTTGGAAGGGACCTTAGAGATCATTGAGTCAAACCCCTGGGATTCGAGCCTCCTGTGTAGCAGAGCAGCACTTCTACCACTTGCGCCACAGGAGGGAATTCAAACCCAGGCCTCTGGTGTTGCAAAGCGGCATTCCTACCACTGTGCCACCGGAGGCGCCCAATTTATCACACCAATTTAATAAATATGTAAGTAAAATTGACAAAATCCTTGCTTCATCATAGTACAAAAACTATGAAAACCTATGCACATTTTTGGGGACATACAGAAATTTGATTTTGTGTCAGTTATGTTTCATTGGCACTTGTTTACATTTCTGTTGAAATCTGGAGATGTGTTTTGTAAAAAAATAAATCTGGACTCATGTCTGTCATCAAAATCAAACTGTTGTTGTGTTTCTGGGGAAAAGCTTGAGTCTCAGAATTTTGCATGTGCTGCTGCTGGGGTTTCTGAGATTACATTGTTAATGCTATGCATGTTCAAATACAGTAGACAGTTAAAAAAACAAACAAACAAACAAAGAAAAAAAAAACCTGTAGACTGCAAGAGTAAAAAAAGCACTAATCACTAATACCTTCATTCACTAACTTCAGCTCTGAAATATTACTTGATAAGTTAAGCAGTGTCCTTTGAGAATAAATTCCCAATTTGTCTTGCTGTAGACCGTGCCTATGCATATTTTTTGATATTGACATAACACAGGAGACATGACACATGGGATTTAAATGTAATTAGAAAAAAGAAAAAAGAAAAAAAAAACCAGAAAGAAATAATTAGTACTCATTATCTAAACCAGTCTTTTGGTAATTCAGTAATTGAGTTAATGACTGACATTAAAAACTTGACTTTGAAATAAGTTACAAAGAATATATCAGAGAGCAGAAACAATAAATTCTATTGGAAAGTCTTTAAGGTTAACCATAAACTTTGATTCTTTTGTCTAACTCAGACCTTGTTGAAAGCAGTCTTGTAAGTTCCAGGATTAGTTACCTTATCAAAAAAAGTAGTCCTGGAACATCTATATATACAAGGGATGTTCCAAAAGTAATGTTGACCCACAATGTCAGAGGCAGATATTGATGGTATGGCAGTACAAGTTGAAACTTCCTGCCAGTATTCTGTTAAATTTTGTTGTCATGTGTGCCAGATGGCGGAAAAGAGTTAGTCTGATGAATTGGCCTCTGACATGGAAGCATGCATGAAGCAAATATATGTCATTTGATTCCTTCATCTAGGAAGGAATTCCTTCATCTAGATCATCTAGGACAGTTGGACTAGATGATCTTATAGGTCCTTTCCAACCTTGTGATTCTATGATTCTATGATTCATGTGGAAAGAATTGCACCCAATTGAACTTCATTGATGCTTGCTGAATCTTTATGGAGACCAGACAGTGGATGTAAGCACAGTGAGGCAAAGAGCAATGTGTTTCAGCATTGGCAGCTGCAGCAGTGGTTCACTTCCTCCTCCAGTACAGATGCGTATAAGTGTGTTATGCATGCTCTTGTTTGTCAGTGGAAGAAATGCATATCTAATGGTGGTGACTTTGTTGAAAAATAGTGTTTTGTACCTGAGAATTTGCTTTATCAAATTGTATTTGTTTTTGTTCTTGTTTTGTTTTGTTTGTTTCCTTCTTTGCTTTTTCCCAAGGGTAAAAAAAAAAAAAGTGAATCTTTCAGTTTATTGTCACAATTGTCTAAGACATTCATTTTAATAAAGTCTTAAATAAAGCAGAATAGAGAAAAAAGATCTACCACCAAAAACCAGCAGTATCTGAAAAGGATGATTTCAGCCACAAATTATTGTTTAGTTTGGCTCTTGTAATTTTAACGTTGTATATATAGATTTATTTTTTTTTTCTGTTAAAAAGTTTTACCCTGTATGCATGCCAACAATGTTTAAACCTGCTGTAAATGGATTAGTATCTAAAGATATTTAGAACAAGGAAGGTGAATCTTGGTATCGTAAACTGATCCCTAGACCAATACAAACTATATATTATAAAGTGCAGTCCTTAGAAAATGTTGAAAACTTGATTTAAAAACTGCTAGGTAGGTAAATTCACTATAAAATATTTATCTTTAATATGTGATTTCTGGGGAAAATAAATAAATAAATAAAAATTGAAAAAAATCCAACAACAGTAACTAATAAAAAAGATTAATCACTGAAACAAATAGTGGAAAATGATAGAACAACCTAACTGAAGATAACCTGAAACTAAAGATGGTATTTAAAACATTAGCCTCTGAATGACTATAAAACAAAAAGCATTATTTATCACAGATTTAATATATCTCACATGTAAATATATAAGGCAGTGAAAATATGTAATCTTTTTATTCTCCTTTCAACTTGCTGAATTAGAAATTGTATTGTATGAATCAAAACTCATTAGAATTTTGTAAAAATATGAACTGTAGAAGCACACGACAAGCACACGGCAACATCTTATTTGGAAAAGTGTGATTTGATATGTAGCTCTGCTGCTTCTTAAAAATCTTACAGTAATCAGTATAGTACAGTGGGTTTTTTTAAGTTTTATTTTATTTTATTTTATTTTATTTTATTTTATTTTATTTTATTTTATTTTATTTTATTTTATTTTATTTTATTTTTTATTTGAACCTGAGTAGTTAAGGGTTTTGTCATCACAGGTGAACTACTGTAAACTTTGTACTGATCTGACAGTTCATGGTCTTAGGATCTGCTGAAACTGTCAAGTGCCTATTACTACTAACCTGCTGCAGCTGAAGCTCTGGAAATACTGCATATGTTAGTTGTCTGACACTCCAATATAGCCAATGCAGAACAAACAGTAGTCCATTGAGTCAGCTGAGGCTGGGGCAGGCTACTGGGTAAGTTGCCATTCTTGATGAAAACAGAAAGAATTAACTTTATGACTCAGGTGAACATCAGGATATGAGAATAGCACAAGAAAGCAATTGTAAATAGCTCTGGATGCTTTTAACACATTGCAAGCTTCTTTACCCCAAACCCTTCACACCCCTTTTTCTAGAGGAAAAACTGAAGGATCGGTTTTTGGAAGGGTTGGAAAGGTAAAGAGAGCAAGACAGCACAACAGAGAAGGAGGAGAAATATAGATAAACTTTTTTTTTAAACTATGTTATTAGTCCCATTTATTTCCTCTTTTTTTTTTTTTTTCTCTTTTTTTTGATTGTTTGTTTTTGTTTCCAATTGATTTCTTGTTTTGCTGAAGTATCAGCTTCTGCATTAATTTGGAACAATAAACCGTCAAAAGACTAAATTGTCTAGCATTAAATTGCTCTTTCTGTAAATACAGCACATTCCTGTTTGTCCATAGAACAATTTGAAGCATAAGAAATGGTTGAAGGATGGAAGCAAAAGTTTTTTAGAGGCCACAATATTTTAGTAAGTCACATTTCTCTGAAAGCCTTCTGTGTTTTGCAGAAGATGTGTGTTCTTATGGTTTGTGGAAGCATCTCACATAAATTACAATAAATGATTTGTGATCTGTCTGAATGATCACTTGAAGTCTGAATGAACTGCAGAGGTGGTTTTTTTCATTGCATTCAACATAGCAAATCCTGGTGACCTATGAGAAAAAATGAGAAAATGATAAAATTTGCCAAAAATATGACAAAAAGAAAGCTGGTAATAGGCAGAAGATGATGAAGGCTTATTCATGCTGAAACTTGATTAGAATATTTCTGATTGGAAGTTTCTGTCTCTACTCTTATTTTAGAGCTAGGCACACACAGAAATTATATAAAGAAAGAGATGTATCTATAGTTCCCTATAGTGAGCACAATTGCTCTACTCCCATAACAGTCTTTAAAAAGGACAGATGGAACTGAAGTGGGCGTTTTCATTTATGTCCATCTTGCCTCTCTTCTCACTGAGATTTTCTGCTGCCAAACCCTTTCTCAAACAAAAGGAGCTGATCTTGCTTGTTTCTGAAAAGGCTGATCTTTATTTCAGCCCTGAAGTCACTCATTTTGCCAAGTATCTTTCCTGTTTATTCTACAGCCTTTGCTTTTCTCTCATAGATCTTACTACTGCTGTATGTTTTCCAGAACTCTGCTTCTGGGCTTATGCCACATTTTTTTCTGCAGTAACGCTACATACTTTCAACGTACAAAATGCTTAATACTCGGGTTAGTTTAGTTATGCCAGGCTGTTAAAATATTAACTGCACCTCATTTAGGCTATTTGCACCTTATGTGTACAACAAGACACTGCCCTGGGTAAAACACAGATTTTTTATTATCTACTCTACTTCCACTGCCATGTCTCCAGCAGTTCTAAACTACACAACACCCCTTTTCAGTGGGAGATCTGGAGGATGCATTTTTAAATAAAAAAGCCAGTGTTTTGGTGAATACGGATGTGAAAAATGTTAATACAGAAGTTGAAACTTGGGCCTACTGAGCTCTTCCTGATACTGTATTCAAAAGCTGTTGATTTTAAGTGAAGATGTTGTAAGAAGACAGTACAGATGTGCACCAAGTGCATAGTATATTTTGTTCCAAGCACAATGAATAAATTAAATGTCTTCTGCATTTGGTTCGTATTTTATCTAGGCCTTTGAAGCTGTAAATACATGCATGCTTGTGATCTTTGGGGCCTAAAGGATTTTCAAGTGACTAAGAAAGTCTGACAGCATTTTTCTAGAACACTATCAAGGAACTAAGCATATTTTTTCTAATTGTTATTTCTGATATCTTTTGTTTTACTTAGGAAAAAGCCTCTGATTTTGAAAGTATCCTGACTGTTTTGAGTCTCGCTGATTTTGAATGCAGTATTTTGTATGGGGTTTTAAATTTTAGTTAAAATATGTGGGTGGCTCCAAAAGTAATGCCTCCTATTTGTTTCCTTGGAAACTACAGCAGATACATAAAGCACAATAATGCTATTTGATTTGTTATAGTTCCAACCCTCTTGCCATAGGCTCTTGTTCATCACTGGTGAAAATGCACAGCTGATGGTGATGATGATACTGAAAAATATGGTTTTGTAGCTGTAAATTTGCTCTATAAAATAGAGACAGTTTTGGAGTGACATACATACAGTCCTGAGAATAGTTTTGTTCATCTCATTAATTAATTTAATGAATTTATGTTGTTGATACTCTGATTTTTTTCACTAAACCATATACTAGTCTGCTTAATTATGGACAGTTTGGACTAAATAAAGTAAATGCTGCATGGGGGAAAGGGGGGGGGGGGAGGGGAAGAAAAAAAAAAAAAAAGTATTCTTCAGTAAATGGTGCCTGAATATTGTGTAAATATTTAACTTAACTGTTTTCAATCACTACATTATGCAAATTAAAAGTTAGTTTCCCTACTTTGACTACAAATGTAGTCCTAGATATTTGGTATGAATAGATACCTGTTTTTAAGTTAGTAATTTAAAGATTATTAATGTTAGAGAAGAAATTCTTCACATATATAAGAAAGCTGTCTTCAAATAAAAACATGTATGAGTATAGCAAAATACTGAAGGAGCACGCTCAACTCCAGTAAAAATCAATACCTTTCTTCATAACAAAATTCTTATTTCTATAACTGTCCAAATATAATACTACTAATGATTCTTGGATCATTTTGTGGAATTACTTATATATATATTTGGCTCATTTTTTATTTATTTTTTAATAATAAGATTAGGCTTCTTTGCATAGCTATTAACATTACATTCCCTTGATACATTTAAAAAAAAGTTTATCAGAAGCCACAGTTATTTACTGAGAACAATGAACTAAAACCAAATCAAGATGGATCGAGTGTACAGATTCCAAAAACCATTTATTTGCTATTGAAAGGTATATATAAAACCTTTATGTTGTTACAGACAATTGACCCTGGGCCGGACACTATGATGTGGGTGATCTCAGCTCAAGTGCATCCCATACAGCCGCTATGCAACCCTGCCCACACGTATCCCTACCCACCCCCTAATGCCTATCTTTCAGGAGACATGCAGTCATAGAAGGTGCAGCCACAGCTGCCGCACCACCTCCTCATTCCATGATTACTTTGTATCAGGATGTTCTTCCACTTCAGCAGTTGTTGCTGAATAATTCTTTGTGTAAACACTCCAGCTCTGCCCTTCAGTTGACCTTGTTCCCCAACACTTGAGGCCTGGGAATGCTTAAGGAGACAGAATTCATACTCAGTAATCAAATGTTAGAGAAAGTCCTTTTAGACAGCAACGTCCAAAAATCACAAAAATATATGCAATATTTTGTTAGTGAATGGAAGGCAAAAATAATATACACAGTCATTTTTTTAAACCCATTTTATATGACTCTGATAACATTTTATATAATCTCTAAATGGTTGTTTAGCATGTATGCTACATGAAAAAGATTATAAAACCATGAAGTATATTTAAAATGAGAATCAGACTGTTTTCTTTTTTTTTTTCTTTTTTTTCCCCTAAAGTAACTAAAATTTATGCTACCATCCATATTTTCTTTTGATCAGAAGACTTTTGACCTCATTGTGCAACAAAATTGTACCATGAAAAACAAATAGACAAAGCATGTGTTTGAATCAACTGAAATTTAAAGCTCATACACATTTTTAGAATTATAGTTCCTCATCATGCTAAAGAAAGTAAAATAAGGTAACAAAAATATTTAATGATGAATATAATATATAAAATTAAAAGTTACCTTTTAAGACAATGTTCTTCACAAGCATCTCACTCAAAATCATAGCTGAGCATTTAATGACTGATTATCTGTTTACATTGAGGTTTAATAGACTGAGTGCTAAGAATACTGGAGGATCTCCATTAATTATATTTTATTATTAAGCATTTTAATTATTGTTTTGTTTCATAGAGTGCTCAAGTGATCCAAGAGAAGAGATATTAAACTGTTTTCTTCGAAGTTTCTTATTTTGGACTAGGATGAAATTGTTACAGTAGGACATCATCTCTGTTCTGTGATAAAGTCTTCAGTGCTAACAGTAATAACATTTACATAAGAGGCCACAACAATAAATAAAAAATTAGAAAGATTTTATTTTTAGCAATAAATATATAAATAAATAAATAATAAAAAAATTAAATGCATCTGTTATAATACATGTGGGTAATCAAATACAACCAAAGTCTCAAATTTTGGTGCACAGAACAACTCATTTTACTGCCATTATTTTGTTTTGAAGAAAAAGACCATTATAGCTTGATGAAAGGCAGAAAATACTACTATTGTTTAAAAGAGAATGATGGATATTTATGTCAGTGAAAAAAAAAAATCTAGTAATTTAAATCAAAATCTGGTTCTAATTGTTTCAAACTGATTACATGAAATGTCAGATTCCAAGAAAAAGCCTCTTCCATAATCCTGTCTGAACAAAATTTAGTAGATATGTTGCTAGGTTTAAAAAAAAAGAAAGGAAAAGAAAAGAAAAGAAAAGAAAAGAAAAGAAAAGAAAAGAAAAGAAAAGAAAAGAAAAGAAAAGAAAAGAAAAGAAAAGAAAAGAAAAGAAAAGAAAAGAAAAGAAAAGAAAAGAAAAGAAAAGAAAAGAAAAGGAAAGAAAAGAAGAAAAAAGAGAAAGAGAAAAGAAAAAAGACTAAATTATATAAAAGTATTCAATCATTTATATAATTTCTATAATCTTTTTTTATTAAATTTACTCCAGATTCCAAAATATTTTATATACTGCTGAAATTTGAAGAAATTTCTGAATGTCTTCTAGAGTGTAACTAAAAGAAAAAAACTGTAAATAATTTAAAATAAAAAATAAAAAAATCCCAAACGAACAAAACCCTCCCAAACTTAATTGCAATAAATTGTATTAGAATATAAACTTTTAAAATAAATTAAACAGTGTTAGTTACGGAATTAAATAAACAGTGAGTCATTCTCTGTTCTGTTACATAATTTATTTCAAGATATAAAATGCAAAGGCAGCTATAGTTCTTTCCTTATCAGTTTTTTTTTAGCAGAGTTGAAATGTTCAGTTCGTTTTAGAATCCTAGAATTGCTAAAATACCTGAAATTAGGGGGAAAAATCATCAATATGCCAAAAGTAGAAAATGAGATAGAGTCACTAAATCACGCTGGACTAACACAACAGCCTTCAACTCAACTTTTTTTTTTCAGTTTCCTATCCAGCTGTGAATAAAAAAAAAAAAATAATAAAGAAAATAAATAATAATAATAAAATAATAATAATAATAAAAAAAGATTATTTGGCACATCACAAATAATTACCCATACTTGTAGCTGTGGACAGTCATCAGTCAGGCAGTAATTCAGAAGAATATTACAGCTTGGCATGGTGAAATCAAAATTTTAATTGAAGACTCTAACTCAGGTGAGACAGTATAAAGGATAAAAGTTCCAAGGATAAAGGTAATCAGATTATACAAGACGTGAAAAGACACTTGGAGATAGGATTTTGATGTGACATGCAGTGAGTATCTTCTAACAGTTCTGCTGGAGACACAGAGGAGAGACTTTGAAAACAGAAGACTCCATAGGTGATGGGAGAGGACCTGAGCAGGACCTGGCAGGAATGCAGAAGAGACCACCAGTGACATCCAGAAGATAGCATGACACAGCCCAGGATGCTGTTCTGCACAGCTGTAACTGCTGAGCTGAAACACCTGACCTTCTGTCTGGACTGAGCCATCTCATCTCAAGAGACAGATATGTCATATAATTAGCAAAATTATGCATAATTTGATTGTTAAGGTGTTTTGATGTTCAGTTCCACTTAGTGTTTGTATATTCGTTTTTTTCTTAACTCGGAGGCAAAATATTCAGTTATTTTCCCATCAAGTATTTATTGATTAAGTGTGTAAGTAACTCTCACATGTTTTTGTAAGCATAGAGATGGCTAGGCTAAATGTAGACATCTGAGAAGTAGCAAATGAACCCCAAAAGATAGCAGCTGCTGCTGCTCAGCTCTTCTCCAAAAGTCTACTTCTGCTTCCATGGGATTTAAATTATTTTCACTTCACCTCAACAATCATTTGGTCACCAGCCAATCTGCTATGGCTGAGTCACGCCATTTAACAAGTCTCAGTTTCTCCAAGTGACTGTATGATATATCCTAACCCCCTCTTAGTGTACACTGAAATGCGAGAAGTGCCAAAAGCAGTTCAGAATTTCCCTACCTAGTCTTTTCCCCTTACCTTGTGTTTTAACTGTTCAGCTCTGAGCATGGTTCTAACAAATGAATATACTGTCATTTTCAATACTGAAATTTTAGCCTTCAATATAGACCTGGTTTTGTTCATAATATATATTATAGCTGATAAATCACAGGACAAGTGTCCCTATCTTTGTAGACTTTGTCACAGATTAGAAACTCATTTACTAAATTGAACCACACTTCGGAATCTAACTGAATATACAAGCCTAACTAAATGATGCTTGTGAATGCAGACTTTTGCAGGTAATATCTGCTTTCTTGTTGAGAGTTAGTTTATTTCATTTTCAAAGGTGACCTGTAAATATTTAGTGAAGAGCAGCTACTGTCACATAAATTCATGTAGTGCACTTAACATTCACTAACATGCACTTTCCTATTTCCAGTTTCTCCATAAAATCCCAATTGATTTCAATACCATTTATTTTCATAACCAAAGTGCTGATATGATATACCTTCATATTTTATAGTTTTGTGGAGAGAAAGATGGAATTAATACATAAGATAGAAGCATGAATTGCATTCTTCAGAAAGTAGAGAATCATTTGAACTGCCAAATCTGGAGAGCAGAAAATACTAGTAAATTGTTTATTATTGTTTATTAATGCACAGTTCATTGACCTGCCTTTCATTTATTGAATGTCTTTGAAAAAAAAAAAAATTAAGAGCATATATAATTCAATCTATAATGATTACTACTCTAAGAAGAGAACAAAGAATTTTTATATCACATAAAACAAAAACATCACATTTCAAGTTATGAAATTGTTCACAAAAATAATTAAAACAACAAACAAGTATATTTCAGTGCATAATATTCGTTATAGCATACTTAACATAATAATACTGCAGCAGCATATAGTGATACTAGAGAAATACAGTAGACCTATTAAACACAATTTTACAGTATTTTCCAATCAAAGATCAGGCACAAAAGTTCTTTTTTGCACAGTGTGCCTTCAATTACAGCAATAAAAGAAAGAGATGATAATAGGAAAAATAAAAACTAATGAAAGTTATTCCTAAATTAAGCATAATACTATAAGCTAATCCCTAAGATCTAATATCTAAAACACTAAGATGATGAGAACTAATAGACAGAGATTCTAATGGCTTGTTCTCTAAAATCTTCCTTAGCCATCTTTGGTGGGACTGAGTTCCATATCTTCATTCTCACATCAATCATGAGACTTAATTGCTTCAGTATAGTAATGTAGTGCCATTACATTGTTTAGAATGCCTACTGATTTTTTTAAGCATACTTATAGGACTTAAAGATTTCAGTTTCTTTTGGACCCTAAGTGACTAAAGTTACTCCACTTAGATATAAGGTGAAGGACAAATCTAACCAGTTGACTGTAATGTGAACATAGAAAATAAGTCTATCCTCTCCCTTTATTCAACTAAGTCTAGTCTTTACACCAGATACAGACTAGAAAGCTAGTCAGCCATCTTGTTAATGATAATAATCAGTAGGCACAATTAATATTAAATGTATAAAACACTTTCTCCTCAAATCTACATGGAAACACACATATATTTGGTAAAAAGGACAAATTATATTTTTGGAGACAATTATATAAAGCAAAATACACATTTCTTCTGAAAGTAAGCATCTGCTTTCCATATGTCATCAATGGAAGTGTATATTCTGAAGACCATCAGAGTGAAAAAGTTTAAAATCAATGTCTGTTTTTATGGATATATTAAGCAGGAAAACCAGCTGAGCTAAAAGTCATGTCAGCAAATCTGATACACCTCAAAGATAATCAGCTCTAGAAGGTAGATGTCTGTCATGGTTTTATGGTTTTTGATTATTAGTATTCCATATCACAGAATCACAGAATGACCCAAGTTGGAAGGGACCACAAGAATCATAAAGCTTGAACATCCAATATCATAACATCAACCCCCCATATCATAGCATCATGTACTGCACTGGGAGTTAAAGTGTTAATGCTCCAGTTCTGGGTACCTGTCCCAGAAGAGAAATACATACCCCAATAACTCCTGGCAAGGTCACCTGATGTCCCTTTTTTTTTCCTTCGGCTCTTCTATCTGTTGCTTGTCCCAACTACACGCACTGCCTCAGCACTACTGTAAGCCCTACAGCCTTCAGATACTCTTATTATATTTCCTTTATTATATTGTATTATAGTGTGTTATCTTCCATTCTGATACCATGTTTAGTAAATTAGTTTGTTCTTCCTCAGATTGTTGCCACTGTTTTTAATTATTTTGGGGTCCCCTGTTTCCCTTTTCCAGAGGCGCAGATTTTGAAATATCCCTTCACCCCACTAGTCACGGAACTGGGCTGAACCAGCTCATAAACTGTTGACAATGTCTAAATCTAAGGTCTCAAGTATCATGATAGAATCACTTTATAAGCCTCTCCAGAGTCTACTTCATCGAATCTATTCAAAGCATTCATTTGGATGAGATAAATTGCCGTCCTGAGGCACTTACTCTTTCTGATGGGTAGGAAAGATTCTAATGTGACATTCCAGAGATTAAACTAATCTCACCCAAGATGCCAACTACTAAGGAGGCAGTCGAATGCTGAAGTCAGTCAGAATAGATCTGTTTTTATGGAGAGATATTATTGCTATCATAAAGCTACATTCCATCAAAAGTACATTTTAACATGCAAAAAGCACAGCTGAGAGTGGAGAAGGTTTACAGATGTTAACTTTTATGACTAAAGAATAAACAAGACTCCAAGAAGATTAAAAAAAAAAAAAAAAAAAAAAGCTTTACAAAAATAATCTTAACTATTTATTCAAATCTCAGCTTTTCTGTAAGTGAAAAATACAGAGAAATGAGCATTTTGATGACCCTGTTTAAGCACTACTAACCAGATGTACAAAGAAGTAAGTAATCAAACAAATTACTCCTTCCCCTAGCAAAAAAAAATTATCTTGAAGTGCATCTATTTACCAATACAGAAAAAATGGCAACGTTATTTTTATTTTCTGTTGTATCACATAGATTGTTCATAGTCCTATCATACAGATTACTTTTAAAAAAAATCTTTTGAGATTGCATCACTTTCTGTGTTCAGTCTATCCATTCTTTACTCTTTAAACAAAGTTAAATGAACTGACTTCCTTTCTAGAAAGTTTCAAGGTATAAAAAATTAGAAGCACAACAAATACAGATTATTAAAAGCTAGGTTTTATTTTTAATATTCTTGTTAAGATTGCTAATTTCAATACATTAGGACTTCAAATTTTGTTCTGTTCTCAATCCGCTTAGGCAATTACAGGCTTCCAGATGTGCAGCCAGTACTTCTACACGTTGAATTAATTTCTTTGGTTCCAACAAGTTATGTTTTAATCTTTTTAAGGGAAAAGATATTGGACCAAATACCTCTGACTGTTCATATATACTATGAACAGTAGTACTTGGCACAGAAATTCACAGATTGTGGGAATAGGTTTTTGTTTGTTTGTTTGTTTTCAATAACTGAGCCAGTGAAAAAGACTAAGCCATGTATACTACTTATGAAAGGAGATCTGATGGTATGCAGCCATGCTGGACAGATGCTCACAAGACTGTTACCTCATTCTTCTCATAATTTCTTTACAGTCAAGATGTATGGCCTTCAAGATAATTACCACTGTGTGATAGAATGTTTTGCTACCTCATTCTTCTCATAATTTCTTTACAGTCAAGATGTATGGCCTTCAAGATAATTACCACTGTGTGATACATACACAGTACCACAAAATATTCCAGGAAAGGCTGTAAGAATATTGATTCTGGATCTTGGTCATTCTTTGTCACCTAATGTCTTTTCTACTTGAAGTACATTTTATTTCCAGAGGATATCTTATTTCCAAAGGTATGAATTATTTAGCAACAGTGATTTGATCAATCGGATAAAAACTCCTATTTCTTTAGAAACTACAGTCTGCTAAAAAGGTGTTAATGTTGGTGATGATCAGATTTTGCCTCCTACTGATAGAAATCAATGTATATTTGCTTTATTCATCAGCATGAAGCAATTGAGATTTATGCTATTATTTATTCATGGTTTGTGTTACTGTTTCTATTCTCAGACTGACTGAGTCAAATCTTCAATAAGTGAAACTACAAGCAATTAAAGATGAATTTTTCATTTGCAGAGAGGAAGCGGTAGGATAAACTTCTACGAAATCTTCAGCTTTCTTTTTTTTTCTTTTTTTTTTCCTAATTTCAACAAATATCCAAGTGCTGCCTAAGATCTTATGAATAATGAATAAGAGGATATTTTGCTTCAATTTTTAAGAGGGATAGGAGGTTCTTTGATATATGTATACCCTGAGTGTGATTAAGAAACAGTGGTTCAAATGTCGGTCCAACCAGTTTATTACAAATCTTTATCAGGGAGATGAGAAAGGGGAGGATGGACACTATTATGAATTAGGGTGATGGGGAGGGAAGGCAGATGATAGAAAAGATAGGAAAGAAGAGAGTATTGCTTAAAGTGGGATAGTCACCACCAGGATCCAGCAGCGGTCCCATTACATGCCATTTCTATGGTCTGTGTTCAAAGCACAGGGGGAGAGCAGCTGCAGCCTGGCCAGTCTTAGACAGCAAGAAAATAGTAGGTCCAGGAAGAAGCCACAACAAAGTCTGGGAGGAAGCAGCAAAGTCTCAGGTAGCAGGCCCAGGATTGTCCATCAGCATGCAGGCATTCCATAGTGAAGAATCTGGTGGCAGACACCTTCCTCTCCTTCAACATGCAGGCATCACGTCGTGAGGAATCTGTTGTCTGAAAAATCTATTGGGGGAGAGCAGCAGCAGAGTGGCTGGCCTTAGGCAGCAAACAGGTAGAGTGTAGAGCAAGTAAAGGAGGGAGAGGCAGGTCGTGAGGGTTTTCATGTTAGAAACCTTGTTTTACTTCATGGTTGTTGGTTCCCTTTTTATCCTTCTTCTGCCAATGTGGTATTACTGGGTGCTTGGGTAAGAGACGTGCAGTACCCCTTGAGATGGCTATCTCCCTTGAGACAATCCCACACAAAGCCTGCTTCCCAGACATTAAGCTGAGCCTTATCTCTCTCTTGTTGCCCCTGGCCTTGTCCATCTGTGTCCCTCAGAAGGACTTTGAAACCCTTACCCAGGACTTGCTTGGATTTATTCATCTGTGTCTTCAGCAAGCTTTGAGACAATTATGTCAAAGATTAATCTCTTACAAAGGAAAAAACAAGAACTGAAGTACTCTGAATAAATGTTGCTTATAATTTCAGTCTTTAAGATTACATGATTAAATATAATCAATGTTTATGCTCAATGCTAGTGCTTACTCTATGGCATATTAAAGATTGATTTATTTACTGCATTTTTTTCTTTTTAACTATTCTTCTTAAAAAACAATTACTAGAAGATAATGAATATTATATGGATTTTCTGAATATTTTATGACAACAAAGTCTGTTAAGAACCTTATGATTCAGCCAATTAACATACAATTAAGAAAACTTATATTAACTATAATATTCATTGCTATTCACTATGGCTATGACAAAGAAATATTTCAGTTACTCCTCTAGTGTATTATGAGACCACTAGAAGATATAATTTAAGTGAAAATCTTTTGAGACAGTAACTAATTTTATTGTATGTCATTCAACTTCTGTGACTGAAAAAGAGAGAAAAAGCAAAAATCATTTCCATGGATAAAAAGCAAGCTGAATCTTACATCTTACCTTAGCCTTGATATTTAAGTATCTAAGGAATTAAGATATTAAAAGGAAAAAAAACAAACAAACAAAAAGCGACAAAAAACAAACAAAAAAACAAAAAAACCCTACTGTATTTTTTCTATACCCTTCCCCTTAAAGAAAAGTTTTTTATTTACACAATGTTATCCTCCTAATGTTAATAAAAATCAATAAAAATTAGGAAAACAAAAGCTAGACTTGAAAACACTGCAAGAAATTCCTTTCTTTTTTTTTTTTTTTTTTTTTGTTATTGCTGTTATTGTAGCTGAAGGCATATACTATGAACTAGACACACACATTCATATCTTCATATGTAAGGCCCAAGTCAATATACAAATGGCACTCTAAAGCAGGTTGTTTTCTGCATAGGTCACTCAGAAAGTAATGCCTCCTATTTATTAATAGAAATTACAACAGATGAAAAGCACAATAACACTGATAGAGCAAATTCTTAGCTACAAAACAGCATTTTTCAACATAGTCACTACCATTAGATCTGCATTTTCACCAGTGATGAACAACACCCTGCCTGCCATGTTCATAAATTCTACATGGCCATCTGCAGTGTGTCTTTACTTTCACATTTCTGTTTCCACTGCTGAAGCACAGTGCCATCCACTGCCTCACTGTGCTAAGATCACCTGTAAACATTCAGCAATTCAGTGAATCTTTTTTCCACACAGAGGAATTCCATTACACATCTTTGTTTCATTTGCGAATCCATGTCAAATGTCATTCTGTCCAACTGCTCCTCTTCTGCCATCTATCCCATGGCAACAAAATGTAATGGCATATTGGTGAATAGCTTCAGCCTCTACTGCCATACCACAAACATTTGCCTCTGATGCTGTGGGCCAACATAATAAAATAGAAGGCATCACTTTGGGAGCAGCCCTTTTATTTATTTGAAGTTCTCTCTGTATAAAGACAATAATTGATTGGACCAAATGAATATCTTTTTCATAGAATCTAGATGATCAACCATAGTTGAAATTATACACTGTTATCATATTTACAAATTACCTGCACCTTTTGAAGTTTTTCTCTCTTTGAGGTGTCTACATGTGAGACAAGCTGAGCAATCTAATCAAATGATACCTTTCACATTTATCAGTGTGTCTATCCAAGATACACATAAGTAATTTAAACTTTAGGAGTTCTCTAAAAATATTGTTTTGACATAACCTTGAGAAATTACTTAAGGTATTTGAATTTGTAGATTCACTCTGATTAATAGTTTTTTCAGTTTGTATCTTAACCTAGATCTCCCATCATACAGTTTTAATCATTCCCCCTTGTGTTATGACTATCCTAAAGAAAGTTGGTCTCCCTTGTACTTATAAGCTCCCTTCAAGTGCTGGAAGGCCACAGTGTATTCTCCAGGCTAAACAAAACCAGCTCCCTCAAGTCATTCTTTATAGTGAATGTTCTCCAGCCATTTGATCATCCTCATGGCCCTCCTCTGGACCTCTTCCAACAACTCCACACCTTTCTTGTACTGGGGCCCCAGGCCTGCAAACATTACTCTTAGTGAGGTCACACAAAGTAGAGGAGGACAATCACCTCCTTTGCCCTCTTGGCCACTCCTCTTTTGATAAAGTTTTGATACTGTTGGCCTTCTGGGTTGCAAACACACACTGCTGACTCATGTTAAACTTTCTAGACAACAAGACCCCCAGGGCCTTCTCAACAGGGCTGCTCTCAAGAAGTTATTTTTACTGTCTGTATACATATCTGAGATTGCCCCAACCCAAGTGCAACACCTTGCACTTGGCCATGTTAAACTTCATTAGATTCTCATGGGCCCACGTTTGATGCATGTTCAGTTCCCTTTGGATAGCATCACTTCTTTCTATTTATCATTCCCATCACTTAGCTTAGTGTTACTCACAAACATTCGGAGGGTGCATTAAATTCTACAACCTAGATCACTAAGACATTGAAGAGTACTGATTTCAAGGTTGTCCTCTGGGAGACATCACTTGCAACATGCTTCCACCTGGATATAAAACCATTAACCAGAACCCTCTGACTGCAATTATTCAGATAATTTATTACCCACCAAATAGTCCACTAGCTGTGTGCCAGATTAAAACAACACAGTCTGTCCTGATGCAGATTAAATGTAACTCTTCTGTAGTTTCAGGAAGAATACAGGGGGTATTCCATGCAATATTTTTCCAGTGTGTTGTAGAAAACCTATCTTCCTGGATTTTCCCTTGTGTTCCTTATCAGGTTTTCTTTAATATGTGCAACCACAGATCCATACTCTAGCCACTTTTATACTTGTTATGGTTTTGCTGTGATAAAGTGATAATACACCAATAGTTTTAGTTATTGCCAAACAGTGTTTACACAGTCAAGAAACTTTTCAGCTTATCATACTGCCCTGTCAGTGAGAGGCTGGGAGTGCACAAGATGTTGGGAGGGAATACAGCCAGGACAGCTGACCCAGACTGAACAAACAGGTATCCCATACCATATGACGCTGTGCTCAATAATTAAAACTGCTGTAAAGAATGAGAAAGAGATGTTTGTCTTGATAGTATTTGTCTTCCCAAGAAATCCCAAGAAACTGTTATGTGTAATGAGCCCTACTTTACATGTGTGAATGTTTATCTGCCAATGGGAAATAGTGAATATATACCTTGTTTTTCTTGGTGTGCATGGCTTTTGCTCAACCCATGAGTTTTGACATTTTTACATTTTCATTTTTCTCCCTCATCCTTCCCAAGGAGGCTGAGTGAATGCCTATGTGGTGCTTAGCTTCCTACTAGAGTTAAACCACAAAAGATTTATATTATACTGTTTTACTGGGAATCATGGTGTCATGGTTTTATGATTTTTGGTTACTGGTATTCCACATGATAACATCATGTATTGCACTGGGAGTTAAAGTATTAATGCTCCGATTCTAGGTACCTGTCTGGAAGAGAAGAACTACATTCCCCAGGGGGTTTTGTGGTCAGAGAGGAGATATAACTTCTGGCAAGGTCACCTGATCAGGCTCTTCGTTTCTTCTTCACGCTCTTCTCTTTTGCTTCTCCTTGCTGCTGCCCATCCCTACTGCACACATCACTTCTGTATTAATGTAAGGCCTACAACTTTCATATACTCTCGCATTATATTTGATTTATTAGCTTTGATTCTAATGATATTGTATTATAGTGTGTTATATTGCATTTCGATACCATATTTAGTAAATTAGTTTGTTTCTTCTCAGATCATTGCTGCTGTTTTTATAATTGTTTTGGGGTCCCCTGTTTCCTTTTTCTGGAGGCACAGATTTTGTGAAATCCCTCCACCCCACTAGTCATGGAACTGGGCCAAACCAGCCCATAAACCACTGACACTTTGCCTGCATTTGGAGACTACACAGCATCATTTTTAGATTTTAGTTTTCTGCTAGAGTTCAAATACCATAATCTGTCATATAAAGGAATGCTTCTTCTTTAAGCTTGATCCCATACAGAAGCTTTGACCCTACGATTGCCTTGATGTGATAAATGAGTAGGTTCTTAAACTCTACACAGTGCACGAGGTTAAAAACCAACACTAATAAAAAAAAAAAAAAAAAAGTACAATACATCCTGTCTCTGCCTGTCTCCAGCGCCACTACTAGGGGCACAAAAAAAGTATTTGCCAGACTGACTATAGGCACAGAGAAGATGTTGAGAGAATGTTACAGTCTTCCACATGTTACTGACTTGAGGTAATTGTTATATCAGTTTGGGAATGTGAGGTCAGAGGTTCCCGAAATTGAATTTAAAATTGCCTGCAGCACTGACCCAACATTTTCTTCAGGAAAAACAAACAAACAAACAAACAAACAAACAAAACCCAAAAAATAACCCAACAAAAAACCAAAAAAACAGAGAGGCCAGAGAAAGACTGAGGAAACAACAGAAGCAGAATGAGGTCAAAGGGAAGAAGATAGACCATAAGCCAAGTCAAACCGCTAAGTACAACAGAGATAGTGCTGGTTTATGAAAGAGATTAATGTCTGTAGGATTAATGTGCTGTGAACAGAGATGTGAACCGTGAGAGTATTATATGATAAGGAGGAGCAATATGAAAGAAGGCTTTCTTTTTAAGTAGATAGAAATGGGCTGTGTAGCTAATAGAAATATTTCTTTCAGATGTATTATTCTCTTTCATAAATAAAAAGGCTTTGCTGAATAAAAGTTGTGTTGTGCCTTTCCAGTGTGATCCTTGTAAAATATTAACTCAACAACACAGTATATTTTTTTTACTGTTTTACATTAACTGCATGTAAAATAAAATCTGTTTCTCTTTCACACTTTGAAGAACAAAAATATTTTTCAAGAGTTAGAAAACCATTATGAGAGTTAAAAATGATAAAAGTTTTTTTGCTGTATTCTGCTTCATCTTTTCTTTATATGAGAAGTATAGATCGTTGTGGCATTAAAATGCTAACAATAATGGCTAAATTCCTCTAAAGATGTTTGATACACAAATAAGATTAATTTGTACAGTATTAAGTAAGAAATTTTAAAGAAAAAACACTTCTGGACTTCTATCTTTGAATACAATTATGTATAAACTGTGCATAAGAAAACAAAATCACTTAAAGTAACACATTTTTCTTAAAAAAAAAATAAAATAAAAAATCAGATAGACATCTGCTAAAGCCAGTAGAGCTATAGCTTTTCATAAGTGATCTGATGAATATATGTAGATATATGGATAGAACATCCTTAAATCTGGAAGAGATGCAACCTAGAGTTCTTAAGAAATTGGCTGATGTAGTCACTAGGCTACTTCTGATGATATCTGATACCTTCTAATGCATCAACTATATCACTCAGCTTTGTGTCACTGGCAAGCTTGCTGTGGACATAGATGAACCAGTCATTGATGAAGACGCTAAAGACCACTAGTCCCAAGAGAGATCCCTGGGGGACACTGTTCATCACCGGCCTCCACCTGAACATAGTACAATTTAACGCTACCTCTGCCTACGGCTTTCCATCCCATTCCTTACTACTTGAATAGTCAACTCTGTAAATCTGCATCTTTACAATTTAGAGGTAAGGATGTGGTAGGGGACCATGTCAAAAGCTTTGCACAAGTTGAGGTAGCTGACATAAGTTGCCTTCCCCTTGTCCAGTGATTTTGTCATTCTATAATAGAAGGCCACCAGATTGATCAGGTATCACCTTCCCTTTTTAAAGCCATGCTGGCTGTTTCAGATCACCTGCTTATCCCTCATGTGCCTAGGAATATCTTTTCCATGATCTTTCCAGACAGAAGGTAAGGCTCCATGGCCTGTAGCTCCCCAGGTCCTCCTTCCTTTTCTCGTAAATGGGAGCAATATTTCCTTTTCTTTCCAGTCCTTGGAGACTTCACCCAACATCTACAACTTTTCAAATATGATGGAGAGCAGCTCAGCACACCAGCCAGCTACTTTAGCACCCTGGAATGAAGATCAACCAGCCCCATCAACTTCTATACATTCAGACTCATAAGGCAGTCCTGGACTTACCTTACAGCAGAGGGGGATTTACTCCCCCAGTTCCCATCTAGAGCATCAGGGACATGGGAAGTAAAAGAATCTTGACTGCCAGTGAAGCCTGAGGCAAAAAAACTCATTTAGTACCTTAACATTCTCCATATCTGTCATAGCTAATTCTGCTTTCTCATTTACTGAAGGAGGTATGCTCTCTGGCCTGCCTCTTCTGGCCAGTGTACCTACAGAATCTCTTGTTGCTTTTAATGTCCCTCACTAACTTCAGTTCCATCCATGCCTTCAGCTTACATGCTGGTTTCCTGCCTACATTGCCTGGTTTCTTATTCTGAGGGATAGACAGCACTTGCGCTCTCAGAAAGGTGTCCTTGAAGAGTGGCTAGATTCCTTTCATTTCTTTATCACTAAGGACAAATTCCTAGAAGATCTCATCCAACAGTTCCTTAAATAGACTAGTGTTTGTTCTCCCAGAGTTCAGGGTTCTGACCCCACTATTTTCCAGGCCCATGTTCTTGAGATCACAAACTCAACTAGGACATAGTTGCTGCAGCTTAGGCTGCTTCCAGTCTTAATGCCTTTAATGACCTCCTCTGCACTGGGGAGCAACAGATCTGGCATTACTTTTGCTTGGTCTTCCCGATACCTAAACCAGAAAGTTATCATCCATGGACTCCAGCAATCTCCTGACATAATAAAAGCACAAGATTAAAACAGAAGCATTAAGAAATATTTCCCTTTTATTATTCAAAAAATCTGGTATTGAAAGATTAGCTTAAACATGAGAAAACCAATAATACATATGTATATGAATATATTTGAATAATTAAATACTGAAATGATAGCTTTATATATGTGTCTATCTACACAAGTAAGAATTTTTTAGCCTTGCACTCACATCTGCCAGCTTCCCCAGCACCCATCTATGCATCTTATAAGGTCTCACAGTCTTATGAATAATTTGCTTACAAATCTGAATATTTTTCATCAAAGGTGTTTCTTCCCTGCTACAGGCATTCACCCTGGTTTGTGAGACCTGGGATTCCCAAAGGCTGGTCTTGCTGGTAAAGGCTGAGGCAAAGAAAACATTTCCACTGTCACAGGTAATTAAATTTCCCATTTGCTTTACCAGAAGGCCACAGTTTCTCTAATCTTTCTCTTATCATTGATGACATTGAAATAAATGTTTTAATTGGATTAACATTTACAATATGAATTTGGAAGGAAAGTTCAGAATAATTGCTACAAATAAATTCTTGTACAAATGTAGGCATTGAAAGGGCAGAAGAATTCTTACTGTAAAATAGAGCAGAATACGATTGCTTGGTGGAGCTGATGGTATTATCTGATGACTCAAAACTGTCATCTTTTTCTATATTTCTACTTAAAATTGATTTATATCTTAATCTGAGAGACACATTTACCTTGTAGATGAAATGCCACAAAAATAAAAATAGATCTTGATAAAACTTGTTTCTGTTTGCTTGCTAGCTAAAGCATTTCAGAAATTGATTGAGTCTAAGGCTATTTTGAAAGCCCTTACAATTTTCTGCTTTCATAATTTAAATCAAAGTAGGTACTTAGGTCTCTGGAACTCCTCCCTTGGGCAGGAAAAACACAAGTCTGATTGTTTTTTGAGTTCTTTGGAAGAAAAGTATGTTTAGCAAAACATGGTAAATAAGAGTAATGAATGTTATATAATACATTCAGTAAAAAAATTATTTTTACTTAGGATATCTTTCCCAGACATTAGCAGCTAAAACAAAGGATAAATCTTTAATAATGTATTTATGATTACACTAACGTTTACAAAGTATATAGAATGATCAAGAATATGTAATTTGGATTCATAAGATGTTTCTCCTGCCCTAGAGTGCGTGCACACAGATGCATATGTGCACTAGATTTTATGCATTCTGTATGTAAAGCTGTCTTCTTATAACTTTAACTCTCTTACTACCATGTACTCTAAGCTTCATTCCTTCCTCTTCTTAATATATTACTACTGTGTTTGTTTCTTCATTTGTTTTTTGTTTTTCCTCTGTAAGTTATGTTAGATATTTTCATTTTCCCCTATGATTCTCCTTTCAACTTTCCCCTAAGGAATTGTGACTCTCCAAAACTTACTACCATAGGCAGTCATCATAACAGAATTTGTCAGACTAAATATATAAGGACCATCTGGCAAATTTTAAAGTAACACAATTTCATGATTATTAGTGTCATACATTCAGATTTTATTTTTCTATTCTGTCACCAGGAAAAGCAGGAGGAAAAAAAAAGGAAAATCATATATGTTGTACAATCAACAACTGTAAAATAAACAGAGTGGTGAGATTAGGATCCTATTTTACAGGTTGGAGAAGGACTATTGGGGTGGAAAGGGATAATAAAAAATAAATAGAAGTACTTATTTGTGTTCTAGGCTTACAGGAAAAACTCCAAAGGGAGCAATCTTCAAAAAGAGATCCTTCCCTAGTTGCAGTCAGCCCTTAAATGGGCCCTCAGAGAGGTGGAGACAAGCTCCACCCATTCTGGTCACACAGGTCAATTGCCTTCATCTGTGCTCCTGTGGCTGACTCAGGGCTCGCCTCAGGTGATCAATCAGTGGTTCAGGCCATGATTCTACTGTTCCCGTATGTCTGTGGAAACTACTTTTAAAAGAATATCAATCATCCTCTCAGTTCTAATCTGAACGATTAGAGAATTTTTGGTCTTTTTCATGTTGATAGAACCACTGCCACAATCATAAGTTGATTTCATTTTATATCTATACATATGGACTGAAATTATTAAACATTCCTTAGCTAACATGGTCCACAAGTATTCCTCTTACAATATCAATGGCTACCCGCACGCTAAATATGTCTGTTTTTGCATATTTTTGAATGTATAATTCAAATACAACTGTGGAAATGTTTCTATGCATAGGCATGGTAAACATAAATAAATGAGAAGTTGTTTGCATTGTAGTTTGAGTTTGAATACATTGTGGTCTTCTGCTACTCTCTGAAATGGCACACAAATACTTTTAATATAGAACACTAACAGCAGTACTGTAAAGGATACTGCAAACACACAAGCTACTTAAATGTATAAAGTCAAGTAATAATCCTTCAAAAACTCATCTGTAGTAGTATGATTACATGATTATACCTTTGTTCTTCTGTTTTCATCTTTAACCTGTTATTCAAAAGTGTTTTATAATAGAGATTAATGTGTTCAGTAAGATTACTGGAATTTTAATATTGTTTTCTTTTCAAGAAATAATATATTTTCATTTTACTATAGTTCGACCTTGGCAATTAAAGTTTCATTATATGTGGTGCAATAGGAAAATAATGAATCTTGTCTTACAACCAAATTATTTATTGTTTGTGACATTATAAAACAAACCAGAAACATATTCTATTCTCTTTTAAACTAAAATGGCAAGTGAAAAATACAATTAATTATGAGCCTTCTACAAATGTTTACTTTTTAAAAAATAACTTACGTGAAGAACTTTGACCTTTGCTTCTATCTTTGACCAATGCTTTCATACCTCCAAAAATGTGTGTGGGAAATTATCCTTTAAGCCACAAGTACAAGAGCAAGTCTATAGTTCTTGGTTTGCATATTTTTTGTTTTAAAACCAGTTACTAAAGGGGAAAAAAAAAAAAAAACAAACAAAAAAAACCAACCAACCAACCAACCAAAAAACTAAATACGCTTATTCATAAAACAAATATAAAAATACATTTTTTATTTCTTTGTTTAAACACTAAAATTAATTTATCTGCATAGAAGTATATTAAACAATACCTGTTAGATTGAAATTAACAAGAAATTCAGCAAGAGTAAAGAAAAAAATGTATTCAATTTCCTTGATAGAACTGTGGAGAAATTATTAAATGAAATATATCATTGTCTGGTTTCATTTTTCTCAAGACTAAAACTTGTATCAAAAAACAAAACAAAACAAAACAAAAAAAAAAACAGAAAAAGAAAAAACAAACAAACAAAAAAACACCTGTAAGAGCTTGATATTTCTGGTTTAGAAAAGGTAAAGCACAGAAGGTTGTCAGAGACTTGAATTCATGAAAGTAGTTTTGTGTGACAGAGAGAAAAATGTCAGAGACATGGTTGGCAGCAGAGCAGTTTTATTTATGTCTTTATCTGGAATAACTCAGATGGGAGTCCAAAGGCCTTTTTTTTCCCCCACTCTTTTCTTGCTCTTCATTTGTTTCTATTTCTGTTGAAGTGAATAAGCTGTTTTTCGGTGTTTGTTGTTGTTGTTGTTGTTGTTGCTGTTTTACTCTTTTTGACAGCCACTGGCATTTTATCCCTTGAAAAGGCTTACATATGTTGAATCCAGTTGGGCTTGTTATAATAATATCATTGGAATATAAGATAGAAAGGGAATGAATTAGAATTCTGTTCTATTTCGGAATGACTGAATCAGATGATTTCATTCTGGGAGAGGTGAAGCACTGTATAAAGGAGGAGTATTGGAGTATTTGGTCTGAACTGAAATAGAACCAAAATTAAATTAAATTAAGGGCAGAGCTATTTGTGGACCACCATCTTGGTAACTAAAACTGTCAAATTCAGATCCTTGTAGGATCTTATGTTGATCCTACAGGCAGGAGAAAGGGAGAGAAAATAAAAACAGTAGATTCTAAACTAATAATATTTAGGCATTCTCTTGAAAGTTAACAGAAACACTATTAAGTTTACAGACTTTTATCTGTTTCTTTGGTACATAAGGACTTCTTTTTTAGAGTTTGTAGTTGTTATATTTACAGACTTTATTTTATTTTATATTTTATTTTATTTTATTTATTTATTATTTTATTTTATTTTATTTTATTTTATTTTATTTTATTTTATTTTATTTTATTTTATTTTATTTTATTTTATTTTATTTTATTTTATTTTATTTTATATTTTATTTATTTTCCTCCCTGAATGTATTTAGTTGATCTGGGCAGGGAGAAAGGAAAGGAAAATACAGTTATCCATGAGAAAATTCAAGTTCAAATGTCAGAGACAATGTAACAAGCAACGATGTAGCTTTATCAGTTACATTTTGCAAAAATGAAATATTGTTTGCATTGTCAAACTGTGTGTATCCACACAGATGGAATGAATTTAAAAGATTTCTCTGATTTTATCTATGGAACTTAAGACCACGTAGTACCTTTTCTTGTTTGTTTGTTTTTTTCTTCAGAATATTTTATTGCACTGACTGAAGTAGATGAAACTTCAAAGGGAATAAACCAAAGATGTTTTAATGTACATTTGGAATATTTTTACTGAAGGATTTGAACTGAAGTATCTGGATCATTGGTTTAGAATTATATTTTGCTTTTTGAACAAATAAAAATATGAAGGACTGTCCTTATCCTTGGATTTAGAAGGAACATTAAGTTCAATAACTCTTGCATGCAATTCAGGAAATGTCTGTTATTAAATAATGGTTAAAAATACAAAGAACTTAAAAATATAATGGCTAGATAAATCTATTCATATGTGAATAGCACATTATCATCAGCTCAATAGCACAATGAAATACCATCTATCATTGTCAGTCACAGGCAACTCATGCACAGTGTAAAAGACTCTTGATTACTGAATAATTTTCAAATAAAACTTTAATGGCTTATTTTAGTCTTCCATTACAATAATGAAAACAGTGTAATATCTTATTATAGTACATCATTACATAGTGTTTCTTCATTATTTTTAATTCCTAAAGAAAAATCGCAATGAAAATTCAGTGAGCAAAACAAAAAAATAAAATAAAATAAAATAAAATAAAATAAAATAAAATAAAATAAAATAAAATAAAATAAAATAAAATAAAATAAAATAAAATAAAATAAAAATAAAGTCCAATTTCTCTATAGAAATGAATGAATTCTGTGTGGCAAAACAGGCCTTCAAAATCTTGGGAAGCAAATGGATTTTTGTTATTTAGTACGCACACACGCGCACACACACACACATACACACATATATAGGAGAATATATTTACTATACAGGTGTTTTTATTTTTATATTTTTCTTATTTTACATGAAGAATACCATTCTTGAACAGTGTTGATCCTAATACCCAGTGCATCTGAATTTAAGTTTGTGTAATTAAGTAATGGGTTATGTAATCTGGGCTGATGCTCAAATTCCTATTTTAAACTTAGTGAGTTGTGTTTAAGGACAAAGTTGTTACATTTTACAGATTCATTCATGATCTGGTGTCTGCTCTTTCAGGATATGTGCATCAAAATGTTTAGGTGGGAACTAGAACTACTAACTTTTACAGCTTTAGGCTTACAGTAACTGAATCTTAAGACTTTTGTTACTGAAATATAGATGCTGAGATGTGGATGTTGCAGTAAACATAGAAGAAGGCATGGGCTGAATTGGAGGACTGGCACGTCTGTTAATTTAGGAACTGTATTCCAGATTATAGGCAGGATCTGATGACAGAGTGAATAAGCAAAATGAAGGATCAGCTTCATAGAAAACAGACAGTGAAAATTATTTACTCCTAACCTTCTTTCAAGGGAAAACTGTTACTATTTTGTTAAAACTCCCTTAACAATGCAGGGAATCCCTTATCAATGTAGGGAAACAAACAAACAAACAAATAAATAAATAAAATGCAATTATGAAAGCAACAGAGTCAGGGAAAAAACAAACATTCTTGAAAGAGAAATCAAATATTTTAAAAATGAAAAATTTTGCAGATTAAATATATTTGTGAAGACAGGATTACATATTTACAATGAAAGCTGTTTGAAACAGTAGGAAAATCAGACATAATTAAGAAAAATATTAACAATAACATGGTAATCATATTTCAAAAACTATTTTCTTATTAAGCATCACCTTTGATTATATATTTCTATGAAATAATTATTTAATAAAAAAGTAGCAAAGATCTATCATCTATTATAACATTATTTGTTTACTGAACTGTTCAATATCATACCACTAGTTAATGTTGAACTTACTAGACTTCCTTTAGTTGGATGATCATTTAAGAAGACCTCATTTCCTGTGATGATCCTCTCCTAGTCTTCTCGCAGCTACCTTAATTAATTACTAATTAATTAAATAAAAACTAAAAAAAGTTAGAAAAAGTATATAGTGTATAGATATCACATAGGTATATATTTTATTATGCAATTTCTGAAGTACACACAAATATTTTTTTTAGAATATTTCAAATCATTTAGCTAAGGCAAAAGTGTTGAAATCATTAATTTGAATCTTGATATTTTGAAATATATTTGAAAATTATTTTCTAACTTTGAAAGATGCTTCCTGATATTCTGGAAATATTTAAAAATAGTATGTAGTGCAATTTTTGAGAAGATCAAATTGTTAATACTTATGAAATGCCATCCAGCTTATTTTTAAGACTTTGTTAGGCCTGCATTCCTAAAAATACTCCTGCCCATATCATATTTAGAATACATATAGATTAATATATAGAACATTTCCGTATACTGTGAGCCTTATGTGTATTGTTTGTTTGTTGTTTGTTTGTTTTTATAGTTTTCTGTTGTTTATTTATTTAATTATATTATTAGAAAAATCATGATTTGTAGACAGTCTGTAATAATTGAAAGTTAAAAAGTTTTCCTCTCCAAATGTTGGGAAAGCCTCTACAAACAAAATCCAAACTTTAAATTAGAGAAAGGTGAATAAACACAATTTAATTATATTGAATAACTTTTTAAAGAAAATTAATAACATTGATAATATTGACAACAACAACAACAACAACAAAAACAAAACAAAACAAAACAAAAAACAACAGTTTTTACTGTTGTTGAGTAGAAGCATGGGAAAGTAATTTTAAGATTTACAGTGAAGTTTCTGATAATTGGCTTGCATCTCCAGATGCTTCAGTGTGACGTTTGTCTTACTAACCTATTTTCAGATTATTTTATTTCAATGTATTAATTGTTGAACAAAAAGCATCACCTGTATGGACATAATACTCCCTAAATAAATAATATTAATAACTCTGAAACAAAGACAAAAACAAAACATTTTGATATTATCTTTTGTTGAAAAGAGAAAACTCATAATTCAAGATCTAAATGGAAGACAAAATAATAAAAGTTTGAGTCAGTAGGGACTTTTCCAGGGATTTCAGCTGAAAGAGAAAAGACAGCTTAAAGTATTAATATGGACGACCAGGACTGCCAGTTGCTGTCTCATTAGTGGCTAACATCAGAATACTATAAGTTTAAAAAGGAGTTATTAGTTGAACACATTTGAAGATAAAACAAAAGTTGAATTATATTGTACATGTTTGTCTCATACACACCTCCATACTAGATGACATTTTGTCAGACTTCTGCTCTGCTGCCATCTGTTGCACAGCAACAAAATGTAATGGAGTATTGGTGGGAGGGTTCAATATTGCCATATCACAAATATCTGATTCTGATTCTGTAGGCTGACATCATCGAGTAGGAGGAGTTTCTTTTAGAGCAATCTTTGTATGTATAGATAACATCCAATAAGTTGTATTGCAATACAAAAACTTATATTTTTATATGTTTTTGAAGAAGTTTGATGCAAGAAAATTTCATAAAATGATTGTTTAATCTTTAACAATATATCCTTCAGCTATTAGGAAGTTATCTAAAACATTTGTTCTGACATTTATAATTAACTTATTTCTTCCAATATTAATGTTGCCTCAGTTTTGTAACTAGCAGTATTTTAAGAGAAGATGCTTGTACATCAGTAAGAAAGATGATGTTACATATTTTTAGACTGTGTCATTCAGAAGCTATTTAAAGATGCAAATTATTGTAGCAAAACATCATGGAGCCATAAAGATTTATAAGCTGTAAAATGATCTTCAGGGCAGAAGCAAATAACATGTAGCACCTGGCATAGACCATGTTTAACTATAATACAAATTCTTTATGCTACATTAACACCTTCAGAAATGAATAATGTTCTGAAATCAATTTCATAAAAAGATACAGGTGAGAGTCAACATTACAACATTACAGTCAAGTGTAATGTAATTGCACTGAGCAAAAAAAAAAAAAAAAAAAAGTAAATAGAATTTACTAGAATTAACTCCTTTATGTAAACACTTTTACCATTAATATTTACAAATAAATATAGTTTAAGGTGTGTTTGTGATGGATGATATTTATTTCCTGTAGGATCTGGACTATTTTGATATTTATCAAAATTAGATCTATTATGCATCCCATTCCTCATTATGTGCCTAATTAATTTGCTGTATTAAAAATTCATCTTACTTTGTTCAGATCAGGCAAGCCAAAACCTTTTAATTTCATTGTGCTCAAAAGATTAATTTTCTCTGCTACAGTAAAGACTAATAATTTATTCACATTATCTGAATCAACGAGAAAGCCATAATTTTTTCCTCCCCCTTTTTGTATATATGTATATATCTAGGGGGCTTTTTTAAACACTTCTTACTCTGTAAATTTTAAATAACTGGGACTGGATTGAACTAAATAAGTTTTGCAACAAATGCAACAAATGTATAATTACTTTTCCGTGAAAGCAATACAGCAAGTGGTCCTGCTTTTTTTTTTTTTTGCTTTTTTTTTTTTCCCCTTTCTAAGATTTTTATATTGCTAGTTCGAATGGTAGTGAAGGGCTTGTGAAAACTGGTGATGTCTTTTGCATTTGGAAAAATAATCCCTTTTTTTTCTTCTGTATTAAAAATCAGAGCAGATAAATTTTTTTTTGTAATGAGTACATTTTCAAACCCTAGATTTAGGTCCTGTAATTTCCATGTAAATTTTGTGCAAGTAACATTACTAGGCCTTTATTTTTCCTGTTTAATAATAATCTTCAACTAATTTTTTTCTTAGACTGTTTGAAATCCCAGAAGTCACACTTTTCTGGGATCTACGTACTACTTAATAGATTATTTCCTAATCATCACAGCAGATGTTAAGAATGCAATGCTGAAACACTTGTCTAAAAGCATAAATCTTCTGGGAGTATGGGGAAACTCGACAAAGGCAGGTATCAGTAAAAGTTAATTCAAACACATTAGAATTCAACAAAACCTTGTTAGTCTTGTGTCAGCATAAGATGATGTGTTAGGAGGGAACATTTACTTAGAGGGCCTAGTTCCATTTAATATGTATGTTGGCCTACACATGCTGCTGTAGCAAACTTGGTGGAAATGTGTTTTATTTATTTGAAAGTTTATGATGGAGATATAACTAGAAGATTCTGCTTAAGAATTCCTTGTAAAACATGATTTTTTAATTCAACATAATAGAACCCAGTCTTCAGGGTGCCTTTACACATTTCTGTTCAGTATCTATTCTTCATTCGGTCCAGTCTAATACCTCAGCACAATACTCTGAAGTCCTTACACAAACACACATGCTTTCATAAATCATTCATGATCTTGTCTGAAGTTGCATCGGTCTCCTTTAGACCTCTGCTCTCTTACATAAACAATTCATGGTAGTACCATGAGTTTGATGTCATTTGCAGCTTTTTAATATGCAAAGCAGATAACTGTTTTATTCACTTAATGGTGCTAACATAGTTAAAGACCAGTAACAAATTTCAATTATTTACTAGTTGTGTTGCTTAAATGAACTATCCCTTTATATGTATCCCAATATGTAAAATTAAGTGGGTACTTATCTATCTATCTATCTATCTATCTATCTATCTATCTATCTATCTATCTATCTATCTGTCTGTCTGTCTGTCTGTCTGTCTATCTATCTATCTATCTATCTATCTATCTATCTATCTATCTATCTATCTATTTTAATAGCCGCTATTAACTCTTATAAATGGAAGATAGGATCTACAGGTATAGCTCTTTTGATGCAAGCTTCCTTTGTTTTTTGTTTTTTTGGTGTTCTATTTATTTATTTATTTATTTATTTATTTTTCAAATTGATTCCCACATAATAAGTGAATTAAATCTATTTTCTCAACATACTGAGCATATTCTGAAGTATTTGATATCGCAACATTACAGCATATGCATGTATGATTAACTTGTATAAATTGTTATTACAGATATCCCAAAGCAGAGTTTCTGGATGCTGAAGTTTTAGATGTAAATTTAGATTTCTGCTGAGCATAGTTACATAATTCAAAATTACAGATTTCCTAGTTCTCTTTCAACTGCTACTCAAGTCAAGAACAGAAAAAATTGACTTGGGAGGTGTTCCAACTGACACGTTTTGTAGTTTCTTCAAGACACTTCTACATGTAACAAAACTTTTCTGAACTGATAGTAGCTCAGCAGTTCAATGAGTAGCCTGATTTGCTTGAGATCTATGAAACCTATATGAATGGCTGATGAAAAATAAAGGAACTCTTGAAGAGTGACAGTGTATATGTGTGTGTGTGTGCATATACATATATATATATATATAAAGAGCAATTATTCTATTAAAATTATTAATTAAATCACGAGTTACAAAATTAAACAAAATGCTGGAAATAATGTTTTATGTGTTTTCTTCTCTTTGAGGACATTCAGCAGCTGGCATGAAAATACATTAGAGCATCAAATGATTGGATACCTAAGGTAACTGTAAGGTCTGCTGCAATTAATGCACAAGACCCAGTTAAAAATAAAGTAAAATTAAGCAAAACAACAACAACAAAAATATAGTCAATTTAGAATAGCTACAATAAATGTGTAGCAGATCACATGAGTTTTGCACAAGAATTCTGCTGATTACAACAATATAGAAAGTACCCCTCAAATTGGCAGTTGAACTTCAAATTCTTCCTAGCTTTAGAAAGCTCTTGTTTACTAAAGCTAAAACACTGTATTCAACCTTTGCATGATCAAATGATTGTTTAATTATATTCTAAGTGGAACTATCTTGATAAAGCTAGGAGCTTACAGAATGTTTAGGGCACTTAAGTGGAAAATTGAAATACAGTTTTCAGTATACTCATGCACTGAGAAGAGTTGGAACTCTTTCCTCCCTTTACCTAAGTAATTTTTTCTTTAACATATGAGTAACTTTTGTAAAAAAAGATGAATTTTCAACTGGTTCAAAGAAATAAACAAGCCAAACCTGACCTTTGCTCAATTATTTGAAAGAAAAAATGTGAATACCTGACTTAACCTGAAAACTTCAAACTGACAAAGGACATTTAATAATTTCCTGAGAAAGACATTCAAAGGGAGAAGTTAATCTTTGTAGCTTAACATACATAAGCTTTATAACATCAAGCAACAGTAAGCTCTGAACATATTCTTGGTCAGCATTTTTAAATATTTAGCCTTCATTTACTTCGGTCTTTACAGTTCCTCTTGCGACTACTTTCACTGTTAGTAAGTAAGCAGTATGAAATGATAGAGCTGCATTTTAACTCATAGTGAGAATGAGTGAAGTGGAACTACATCTACTAACAAGAGGGCTTGCTATCATACACATAAGGTATAATAATGAAAACATATGATTTTGCAACAGCAAATAGCAAAATAAAATGACATGGGTACTATGATTAGTGGTTGCTTTTGAGAAAATGTGATACCTTTGTGTAGAGGGTATAAGAATCATAGTACTTGCATCTCTGCAAGCTTTTTATTTATTTATTTATTTATTGACAGTATAATTAGAGCACTGAGTTTAGTAAAATAAATACTTCTATAATATCATGAAATTAAAAGCTATTTTCATTTATGATTATACTGAAGATAATAGATGATTGTATCAAATACAGCATAAGGAAAATAGAACTAAATATACAATTTGATTTTATTTTTCAAATGCAGGTTCCTTTTAATATGAAATATTTTCACATAATTAAAAATGAATCAACTGAAAAAAACAGTTGGATACAAAACCCTTCACCTTTACATGAAAATAGTAACTTTTATTCATTTTTTTTTCACAACTTACATATGCAATTTTCCGTATCTGGGACAGTCTCGGTCAAATTGTAGGAAGATCTAATATAACAATTATATGGCATTGAAGGTGCATGAAAATTGTATAAAATAATGCAAAATATGTAATGTTATATTCCTCTAAATAATCATGCAAAGGCTATTCTACAAGACAAAGTATTAATTTTTACTATCTCATGAAATGGTAACATTTGCCTGGACTGAAAGCACATCTTACTTGTACACTGTACGCTCATTTGATTCTTTTTTTTTTTAGATGATGTTTCATGGGAAGTTAAGAATTGTGATAGTAAAACTATTTTTGTTTGTTTGTTTACTTGGGGGTGGTTGTTTCTTTTTCTTTTAATGTAGAAGTTGCAGACTACAGTACGCATTGTATCTGGCTGAAAGTCAATTGCATTATGACAGTAATCCACAAAAGAGAAATCACTGCAGTGACAAAGAAGTGTTTGCAACTTTCTATGATTATGCTTAATGATTTTTCCAGTTAAAATGATAAAAATCCAAAGATTTTCCCTGCAAAACTTTATCCTTTACTATTTTTACTCACTTCAAAAACTTTTTTTTATATTAATATGATACACTACCCAAAGTTAATCTACTCTTTTGGAAAGCTTTTAAAAATTTTGGATTTAATTATACTATGTAGTTAAAAAAGGGAGTACTGTAAAATACCTATGTTTGAGGACTTATTTTAATGAACAGTTTTTATTCATCTACATCTCATCTGAAAATCTCTTCCTAATTCCACTCGAGGATGGTTAAACAAGCGGCTTAAAGTACTCGCAGATTCCATTAGTTACTATTATTAGGGCTGAAATACTATATAATATATGCAAATTCTTAATAAGAAAATTAATCCTGACAACTTAAATTAAAAAATGTTACCCATGCAAATGTTATATATGTAGGATAAGGTTTTTGTGATATTGAAATAAAACATAAAGTTACCCAAAACTATGTTTAGTTGTGCCTGTTTAACACAATAACTGAACAGGCTTGAGAAATGGGCCATCATCTCTCCATGGCTGTCATATGAATGGATTGAGAGAAGCCTTGCATGGAGTGACTTGATGATATTAGTGGATAGTCCCTTTCAACCCACACGAGACTGTGATACTGTGTGTGATACTATGATAAAACTTTGGACACAGTGCAGTGGTACACAGTTGCAGCCCCAAAAGCTAATCATATTCTAGGTTGCATGAAAAGGAATTTAACAAGCAGGTCAAGGTCAAGATCTCTTGTTCTACTCCACATTTGTGAGACCCAAATGGAGCACTGCATTCAGATCTGGTGTCCCTTGCATATGAAAGACATGGAATTGTAAGAGCTGGTCCAAAGGAAGGCTACAAAAAATGACCAGATTGTTGAAATCTCCTCCTATGAACTGAGGATGAGAAGGTTGGGGCTGGTTAGTCTAGAAAAGGGAAAAGTCCAAGGAGATCTTATAGTGACCTTTCAGTACTTAGAGGGGGGCCTGTAGAATAGGTGAGAAGGGACTCTGTCAGAAAGTGTAGTGACAAGATAAGGTGTAATATTTTTACGTAAAAGAGAATCGATTTATTTTAGGTATGAGGAAGTAATTGTTCTCTGAGAGGGTGGTGAGATTCAGGATGCCAAGAGAAACTGTACATGCCCCCTCCCTGGAAGTGTTCAGTGTCATGTTTGATGGGGTTTGGGACAGCCTGATTTAGTGAAAGAAGTCCCTGCTCATGTCAGAGCACTTGTGCTAAGTCCCTTCAAACACAAACCTTCCTATGGTTCTATTAAAAATATGGGATGTTTTCACTGAAAGGAGGAAAGAGAGGAAGAGGGAAAAAACATGTTCATACTATAATAAAAAGCTGAAGAGTAAAATTATAGTCACACATATTTTAGTGTAAAATGAAATAAACATGAAACAAATAATTTAATATAATGAATTCCATAGAAGTCCTATTTTATAAGCATATTCCAGAAAATAAGTGTGTTGTGAAATAATTTTTTGTATGTTATTAGATAGGTTGTATAGGTATTTCTTCTTCCTTTTGGATATTAAAACAACATTTCTTTACCTATTTTCACACTTTGGATCACTATTTGTTACTTTCTCTGTGTAAATTTTGTTGCCTTTGAATTTTCTGGACAATAAATCATTCTCTGTCACACAAAATGTCTGCTTAGTCACAATAAGAACTAAATGTATATTTTGATAATAATGCATACAACAAAATGTTAGCTCTTATACATTTCCTTGCTGATTACCTGTATGAAAAGTGGAAAAATTTCCAGATTATACTTTGTGAAAGACAGCATCATCTTAAATAATCAACAGAAAGAGAAATATCTTTAAAATATTTTATGTTGAAGATCTTTTATTTGTCTTTCATTTAATATAAACAACAAGCGATGTATTTCATGTTGCAGGACTAATAATAAGTCTTACTTTTTCAGAAGCCTCAAGGACTTTTAAAACATCAGAGAATCCAAATTTATACCTAATTAGGCTATTAAACAACCACATTAATCTCACTGCTGGCGTAAAAAATGGTCAAGGTGCTACAAATATCAGATACTGCAATGATACAACATCTGAATCCTAAGCAAAAAGAAAAAAAAGAAAGAAAAAAAAAGTAATACAAATATTTAAAATTTCAAATGTGCTTTGAGTTATTTTGAATTATTTTCATTAATATCACCTTTTCAGTTTCTGAGCATTGATGTAGGTATAAAACTGTGTGTGGAGTGTGGGAGGAACATACACACACACACACACAGAAACAGAAAACAACAGTAAAAACCAAAAACAAAGAAAAACAAAACCAAACCAAAACAAAAACCTCTACAGTCATTTACAGTATAACAAGTCAATTTGCATGCTTTGAAATGTGGGTAAAACACTAAGATGGAAAGATGAAATATAAGTACAAAACATAGCATATTTTCATATCTGTTTATCAATGTATCTAGCTGTCTAATGTATTTATCTACCTGTTATCTAGACTTTGAATATGCATTTGATCTCTTTCTGTTTCTGTCATAGATGGTGATCTTATATTTCCATTCTGCTTCTGGATCTTCTGATGGTTCCGGAGCTCTATGGGGGTGATTTTAAGGGCGGTGAAAGCTACTCTTTCACAAAATCACAGAATCACAGAATGATCCATTTTGGAAGGGACCTCAAGGATCATGAATCTCCAGCTCCCCTGCCACAGGCAGGCCACCAGCCTCCACATATAATAATAGACCAGCCTGTCCAGGGAGCCATCCAGCCCGGACTTGAACACCTCCAGGGAGTGGGCATCCACAAAATACAGTAACTTCTCCCTCAAAAGATCTAACAATTACTTTTAACACTCTGGAAGTAATGTAATATGGTCTTTGTGACTGCAGGTTTAGTAGCGTCAGGCAGGAAAATAATTATATTAATACTCAATTTAAAATTTGTATTGATGAATAAGATTTTTATTTTATTTATTTATTTATTTTTTCCTCTAAAATAATCGTAGTAACTTAATGATTTAGTACATGAACAGGCAGGGTGACTACATGCTTAAGATCCAGCTCATCTTTGGCAGAAATTCTGTTATTTTCAAATCTTTGTACGTCATACTTCAAAATAAGAAAATACTCATTGGAAATAGGAATGTCATAATTTTCCTTTCCTACAGAATCCATAATATATGTATAGAATCCTGTGAGGAGGGAACAAGGTAAAATGCAAGTTTACGTCCCTAGATTTCAAGAGGACAGACTTCCAACTCTTCAGAGATGTGCCTGAAAAACTTGTATGAATAAGGCATTAGAGATAAAAGGGGCACAAGGTATGAGCTTGATCTTGAGCTTCAAGGATAACTTCCTCCAAGCTTTAGAATGGTCCATCCCAATGAGCAAGAGATAAAGCAAAAATTCCAGGACACCTGTGTTGATGAACAGGGAGATCCTGGAAATAGTCAAACAAACAACCAAACAAGCAAAAACAAACAAACACACACACACACACACAAAAACAAACAACAAAGGGAACACACATAGGGCAGCAGCAGGTGTGGTTACAAGACCACAATCAATAATCCTTGCCATAGTAACTGGAGAAGTGCCTGAAGACTACAGGAAAGAAATGTCACTACCTATGAGTTTTCACCAGCAGTAAACAAGAGCATAGATGCTACACTTACAAAAGTATGCACCAATGGAGATGATCCACTGTTACTGTCACTGGTGCTGAAAAACACTATCCACCACCTCAATGTGCTAATATTCACTGTTTCATCTCCATGAGCATTCAGTGAATGTCAATGGCTGCATTTTTTTCTGCATGAAGGAATCCATTTGCACACCTTCATACACACTTCCATATGCCATTTTGTCAGATGGCTGGAAATTCAGTGGGAAAGCTGATTTAGACAGCATATTCAATAAACATGCCCTTTTTAAGACATCTGAGTGACAGAAACTTAATGGCAAAGAATCTGAGTGTCTTTCTTGCATAACATAAAAACACAATTTTGTTTTGAAATTTTACCATCCCAATGACGTGGAAACATAGCTGGAGACTGTAGTCTCATTGCTAATGCTATCCAATTCCCTTTAAAAATATCTTTACTCAATACAAATTTAAATATTTATCATTAATGTGTTTATATGTGTGTTGGAAGCAGAGTAAAAACAAAACAAAGCAAAACGAACAGGTTAATGGAAGAAATTAAATGTGATAAAATAAAGGGATAAAAGTGCATGGGCACTTTCTCATATAAGACATGAATAACCCAAAACAAGAATATCAAGAAAATAAAGTTAATTAATAATTATTTATCTAGATTCATTTATTTATTTTCAATCAGCTAAAGCAATCAAGATGTTAATAGATAAAAAGAAGACTGAATTTACTGTAGAAGCTGATTTTCAAAACTGAGTAAAAATTAGTGTCATCTACATTGTTTGTATAGAAACCCTATACAAGCTCTCTGAATACACTTTTTGAATGATCACACTTTTCTCCAGAATGTCACTGAATTAAATACAGAACTGAATAAGCATATATTATAAATATTATCAAAAATAAAGTTTTTAGTCTCTAGATTATTTCAATTTCCATTAGAACTGGAGTAGTCTATGTATAAGAAAGAAATGACATTTATTTTTCCCTCCTGAAGTAATTAGAATGCTCTGTCATTATGCACTTATACACTGAAATGTTGAAATATTATCTTTCAATATATACTGATGTTGTTTTATGGGGAGTAAACTCTTTGAAAGGGCTGATAATAGCAGGACAAGGGGAAATTATTTCAAGTTAAAAGAGGGAAGATTTAGGTTGGATGTTAGGGGGAAGTTCTTCACCAGGAGTGGTGAGGTCCTGGAACAGGCTGCCCAGGGAGGTTGTGGATGCCCCATTCCTGGAGGTGTTCAAGGCCAGGTTGGATGGGGCCCTGGGCAACCTGGTCAAGTAAACGTGGATGTTTGGTGGCCCTGTCAGGCAGAGGGGTTGGAGCTTCATGATCCTTGAGGTCCCTTCCAACCCAGGTCATTCTGTGATTCTGTTTTAGATCACTATTTATTTCTAGTGATTATTTGATCACAAATTTATGATGTTTGTACCATAATGCAAATGACAGACAAATTCACGGTGAAAAAATGTTAATAAGCAGAACAATAATTGTGAGCTGTCCTAGAAAAACTAGCATTTCATCCATATATAATACAAACTTCATAGATTCTCGGAGTTAGAAGTTTGAATCTGGGGCTAAATTGCAGTTTCAGTAAATTGCTGTGTTTTAAAAGTGTGAACTTAATTAGTAAAGAAAGTCTGAATTTTATATAATTTTCTAAATGTTGTAGAGTTTCTCTCTGGAGATTTTCATAGCTGTTTGTCTTTTTCCATTGAAAACATTAAGGATTTACATCTTTGAAATGAATATCAAATAGGTAAAATTACAGTTTGAGCTTAATGTTCAATGAGGTTAATCCATTTTATTTTAACAATAAAACTATCAACCTCTTACAGTTGAAAAGAATCACAAGAAACTTGTGATATAAAAGCATGAATGTATTTGTTGAAGATAATAGGTAAAGTTGTGTTCAGAAACCTTTGCCGTATGCAAGGAACTCTCACTACTCTCAGTAGTGCATCAGCCTTGCATTGTAATTCCTGGATTCAAGTTTTCTGGAGCCTAATAATTTGAAACTCACAAAATATAGCCTGTGAACCATTGAACTACTGTAAAGTCATTTTTTTATTTATTTGTTTGTTTTCACTAAAAATATAGATTTGTATTGTATAAAAATTTCTTTGCATCTCCTCTATTTTTTTTTCCAGTAAACATAATTTTCACACTCCCCTTGATAAATAATCATCCTTAATTCCAATATCTTGTAAGATCTTTTCAAAGTTATGCATAAGAATACAGTTTGAATAAATATTTGATATATTATATAATTCTTCAGACTATCTTATCCAATTTACCTGTCCATCCCTGGACTAAAAAATTGTATAAATTATAGCTTTTTATTTATGCTCACATTCTACTCTTTTACAATAACAGGAAAACAATGGAAACATGTTAAGATAAACAACAACAAAACCTAAATTTACTAATTTGAAAAAAAAGATAAGCAAAATATTTAATAGGAGATAAATATGTGTAAGAAAAGGTTGATGAGAGATGTTGTGGAATTCATCCCGTAAGGTGCTCAAAACCTGGACAAGATCCTTAGCAACCTACTTTAGATGACCATGTCCTGAGCAGGAGAATTGGTTGATATCCAGCGGTCTATCCAAAGAAAATTATCCCGTTACTGTACATCTTTCGAAGTTTACTTAACTGTTAAAGTTGCTCTGCAAACTGATGCTACCAAAATAACGTGTTAACAAGGGATATAGCTTTTCAGAGAATACTCCAAAGAAAAATGTGTTAACAAGGGATATAGCTTTTCAGAGAATACTCCAAAGTAAGCTTGGAATGTGGTAATGTGGAAAACAAATAAAACTAATTAATATTAAAATTGAAAGCTCAGCAAACAGTACTAGACATTCAAAAAAAAAAAAATCAGCTCTCAAGCTATTTGTATAACTGGAACAACAGACTATAAATTCATCTCTGTGTAAAGCAAAATATATAGTTAATTTGACATCCAGTTTCTAATACTGGGTAATTTTTAAAAAAATGGAACAGACAAAGATCATAATGACCTTTCATTCCACAAAAACTATTAATACTCTGTAGGTGAGAAAGTGCTGGAAATACTTTGTGTTTATAATATTATTATTATTATTTTTAATTAACGAGATAATGCTGTTTTACCCTGCATATTTTCAGCTAATTTGGCAAATTAGACTTAGTCTCATAGCAAAATTGAAGTGTATATTAATACAATTTTTTGTATTAAGCTTTTGCAGAATCTCATTATCTTATAATCATTCATCAACTTTTCTTTATAACACAATGATTAGAAAGAAATAACAAAAAACTAGACACTAAATACAAATATTATTATGCCGAATATTTTAGGAAAAATCATAAGCCTTATGACCTATCTTACAGAGTTGTTCAAATTAGTTCATCCTTTCTATCATATGCATTTTACACAAAATTGCATACATGTATGTGCATTCAGAAACACCTGATTCTTTTTCAATTCCTAATGACCAAGCTCAAGAAAAGTAATTTTTGGAGCATTATTCATCGTAAACGCTGACAGAAAACCTCAATGTTGATCATTTAAATTATGAAGAAATATGAAAGGCTCTCTAAGAAATACACAAAGTCACTGTAGAACCTTTAAGTCTATTATCTTCTCCTAACTTCTTTATTTTCATATATAATATACATAAAACCAGTGATTTCTGTGTCAGTTACTGATGTTCTACCAAGAGGAGTGATTTAATAGGGAAACACTGGTAGTTGCTTGACAGTTGGACTAGATGTTCTTGGAAGTCTTTTCCAGCCTTGATGATTATATGATCACATGATACTGATTTTATTTCAAACAAATTCACCAGTCTGCATTTCACTGAATATATTGCATATGCAAGAGAATAATGCAAATTTTTTAAAATATATATATTGTACTGAATATTTTCCCCTAATTTATTTATTGCTATGAATGCATTGACCAATGTGTTGATAGATAGTGTATCCAAAAACAGAAAGAAAAATGAAGTAAATTAATCAATAGAGTATAATGTGCAAGAATATTATGTTTAGACAAATGAAGCTTAACCTAAATTTTATACATTGAATTTACAGCTGACATATCTTTAAAGGTTTTTTGTTTGTTTGTTTTTCCCAATACAGGTTAAAGCTATATATTTTTCTTTTATTCATTCTGTTTTCCAGAAATTGTAGGAGATGCAGTACAGTACAGGAAACAGTTAATATTTTAAAATTATAAAAGTAAGTTACATATCTAATATCTTAAGAAGTTGGTCTTCAAGAGTATATCACAGAGATTATTTTTTTTTATTTTTTTTTTCAGCAATTACATATCTGCCTTTCTGACATAAACAATAAGTAAAGATTTATAATTTAGTGCAGGCAATTAATGTAGCATACAAGAGTCTTCCAAGAAGCAGGTTAGGCTGGCAAGTTTAGAACCTCCAAGGGAAAGTTATATTACTGTCTAATTTAAAATTGATTATAACTTTAACATAAAATTAGTGTATTTAGAATCCACAGGTACATATTATCAACAAAATTTCTCAACTAATGGAGATAAAAAAAAAAGTTAAAACCACAGAAAATTGCCAAGGGATGGACAAATGACTAAGCTGTGCCATGTTAGCCCTAAGGTCCATCATTCTTACATTCTACATTAAGTATAAGAAGATTATTATGAAAGAATATAAAAGTAATACCAACATGAATTGGTATTTTTCCAGACTGTTCTGTCATTCACCATCTGTAAATTCTTGTGCCCGAAGTGTTAATTTTATTTTTTAATGATTATTAAGGAACTAATTTTTCCCGTAAATTTAAAAAAAAAAAAAAAAAAAGTATTTTAAACAAATCACAAAAATACAACAGAATGCATTGTAACAAGTTGATCTGCACCTTATTTATATAAAATGAAAAGTCAGTAAGTGACAGTTGGTCTGAATCTTATTATTGTTTTTTGTTTTTTGTTTTTGTCATTTCCTAATCCAAACATATGCCCTGTTCTACACATTTGTAAGGAACTGTTTCATTGTCATTGTTCTCAGCTATCTTTCATTCTTTATGTAAGACAAGCATTTTGATAATGACATTTGTATGGATGTTTCAACTGATATACTGTGATGGATTTTCAGAAGAGCTGGCTGATCTTAGAATAAAATCACAGGAGTGATTCTCAAACACAAATGATATTTCTTCTGAAACTACATGAGTTGGAAACTTATTTTAAAGTGCTTCATAAAAATGAAAATATAGTTAAAAAAAAAAAAAACACACAAAAAAAACACTTTCTGCAACACAGCTCTTATTTTCTTTATAGCTCATGCTGCCAGCAATGTTAAATGAGAATAAAAGATGTGCTTCTGCTTGCAATGAAGCTGTTTGTCATCTGTCCTCTTTACTTTTCTTTCTTTTTTCTTTTTTTCTTTTTTCTTTTTTTTTTTTTTTTTTCCTTCCTGATGTCATTTTCAAGATAACTTCCAGGTATACAAGGTTAATCACTGTATTGGCTCAGGAAGCTTGTTTGATGTTACACTGCTTCACAAGCTACCTATATGATTTAGAATCTTAATTCCCACTTACATTGAATGAGATGGCATTGTGAAAGGAGATAAATAATGATTTTCATGCCCACAAACAATAACAACAGCCATCAACAACAGCAACAAAATCACTATTCAGAATGCTACCTTTACCATTTACAATTCTTCAGTATTTTTTTTTTCTTACAAGCAGTCACTGTTTAATTATAAATATAAAATACAAATTCTCCAGAAAGCTAAAATAAGATATATGCAGTTTGTAGCCTAGAGAAATAACCTGAAGAGTTTGGAGTTACCTGAGTTATGTGAATTGAGGTGAAGGTATCCACTTTGATTACTGAGAGAAGGTTGGAACCTGAGCCTACAGCTATGCTATGATATAACTGTATTTTATATTACAAAATAACACAAAGGCAGAGTCTAGTCCTTGGCTGCAGAAATAAGCAGACTTGAGGTTAGATGGAACTCATCCCTTTTTATAACCAATCAAATGCATTCATAAAATATTGATGTTGGTTTAAATTTCATCTGCTTCAGTTCATGAGGAATCCAGTCTTTTTCAGTGTAAAATTTTTAAACTGTTGATTCAGCTGTATACATTGAGCAGTGCTTCTGTAGGAAAGGGTATGTGATACAGGTCTTGGGATATGAACTCAGTATGAGAAAATGTAAAAGTCTGAGGTTGTGATCTAGAGGAATATAGGCCTGGAAAAGGTCATAGTCAGGACCCTTAACTTCAGAAAGTGCAAAATTCTATCTAAGAAGTTTTTGGATAATATCCTCTGGGAAACTGAACTTAGGGACACAGGAACAAAACAGAGATGTCAACTCTTTAAAGACATCTTTCTGAGAGTACAAGAGCTTTCCATCACCCAGCATAACAGGCATATGTGAGTTGAACTAAGGGAAAAGAAGGAGATGTATAGACAGTGCAAGCAGGGATGCATGGCCTGGGAAGAATACAAGGATGCCAGCTTGATATGTAAAGATGGATCAGGAAAGTAAAGACAGAGATGGAAGTGAACTTGGTGAGGAATTGAAGATGTTGGTAACTTTTAAGGTAAGACTGTGAAAGCACACATTTTTTCTGCTTTTTTTTTTTTTTTTTTTTCCCCCCCATCCATCTTCTACCTTGCTGTTGAGAATCTCACATAAACTTTTTTCTATTTGATAATTTTCTTCTGAATAAACTACAATAATGTCCATGGTACTTATTACACAGAATTTTTACTATTATTATTATTATTATTATTATTATTATTATTATTTTCTTCTCAGACAAAAAACAACATCTTGTGGATTTCTGATTAATTATTCCAACAAACGGTTACTGATGTCATTACTTTCTTAGTTTCTGTCATGAACATTTACCCATGCTATGTAGAATAATTGAAGTCTTCTTTACAACTTTTCATCTCCATTAGATACAGATGGATAATGTCAAATCAGATGCCCTAAGGCAATGGAATATTTCATGCAGAGCAGAGATGCAGGACATAAGGATGATCCCTGAGTTTCTACACCAGCAGCTATCTCACAGGGCACCCTAAGGAAATGTGGAACAAGACGTCTTTATGCTAACAACTGAACCATGCCCTCTGTTTCTTTATATATAGCTCTATTCTCCCACTGAAGCTAAGCAAGTCTGATACAAAACGTATTTCGAGTTCCTGAATTAGAAAAGCAAGCCATACATGTCTTATATGATCCCAAGGTGAATATCCAATCATAAAGGTCAACTTACAATTTTCTCTCACTGGGAAGGTATCAGATATGAAAACCAATCATTTAATATTTTAAAGAACTTAATGCTTGAAGCAAATCCAAAAATATCTCAGAATTCACAGTTCTATTAAAATCTATATGAAGTCCATGGCAGTGTTGACCTACATTTTCAGCAATTAAGAAAATAATACAATTAACATCAATTTCAATTAATTTTACCCTGGTTTCCTACATATAACAGAACTGCAATTATTTTAGTATTCTTTGAAGTAGGAGAAAACACATTATCCAAGTGGGAGAAATACACAATACAGTTACCACATGCAGAAGCAGTCAATTTGCATAATTATATAGCAAAGCTTACGACAAAGGCTAAGATGTTAAAACAACTTTTATTAGATTTCTAAATTCACTTTCATCTTTCAAGGCCCATTTTTATCCCTTGCAATACTTGGGGGGAAAAAAAAATGCAGCTATATATAATTATGCTTATCTGTAAACTACCTTGTACTTGTGAAAACTAAAACAAACAAACAAAAAACATTCTTCAGATTTTAAGTAATCTTGGAATTTCATTCTTCCATGCAACAAACAAGACCTGGGGAAATGGCTGCAAGTTGTATCAGGTGAGGTTTAGACTGGACATAAGAAGGAACTTTTCTTCTCAGAGAGTGGTCAGGCACTGGAACGGCCTACCCAGGGAGGTGGTGGAGTCACCATCCCTGGCAGTGTTCAAGAGTCTGGATAGGGAGCTAGGAGATATGGTTTTGTGGTTTTCTTTAGGTATAGTAAAGGGAGGACAGTTGGACTAGATGATCTTGTAGGTCGTTTCCAACCTCGTGATTCCATGATTCCATGATTCTATGATTCTGTGATTCTATGATTCTGTGATTCTATGATTCTATGATATAGCAGCGATGTAGCTATGAAAGTATGTAGCAAATATGTGCTTCAACATTTATGCTGCTAAATATGCCAAACTATGCTTTTAAATGCACTCAAAGATAGAATGCAGTTTTTGAAGCCAGAAAGACTTTTTTTCATGGTTTAGTTTAGTTTGTGTAACTGTTGAATAAGGCCTTGAGTTTTTATGGAAATGAAAGCCAAAAGTTACTTATTTCATTCTCTATTTGTGACCTATGAGCATTCCCTGATGGCATGTCTTGGATTGTTGCAAGAAACAGTGTCTGTGTTAGAAGCTGAACTTTTGCTTCTGACATATAACAAAAAATAAGCATCATAGAAATGTTTCTGTGTTAAAATTTTATCCAATGATCATCAATAAATAGAATTGAATACAGTGAAGATCTCTTTGAACAATACAGCTATTCTCAGAGTGAAAACAGTATTTTCGTAGAAAAGCAATCCAAATCTCAAATATACCATAACTAGTTTCTGCCTGTCTAGAAATAAAATTTTAATATAAATGCAAGCAACCTCTTCTTGAAACAATATCCAGCGAATAGATAACCAATAATATACAAATATTCTGCTATGGAAGCTGCCATTTTGCTAATATGGGGCCAGATTATTCATCTTTAACTATATTAGCTGCTTTTCTTAGCTGAGAGCTGTTCCTGCACTGAATGAGATGTACTGAAGTTATCAGGAATACTAGAAAAAACAGTGCTCAAAACTAGCAGACTTTCATAGTGTACTCCTACAGTGTATAGAGCCATGTCTCTGACATTTGACAAAAGTTTAAATGCATGCTACTGCTATCTGTAATGTTCCAGGAACTGCTTGGAAATTACAGGCAACATCTTGGGAATGACAATAAATAAGCTTGTAAGAACTCATTATGCTGGTTCCAATATGATGACATTTTCAAGAATAAACAGGTTTTTATTCTCACTTTTGTTTGTTTTACAGAGATAAACTTGTTTACACATAGCCTTTCCAAATGCTAATCACTAAATAACTAAAAATAAAATTTAAATTATTTATAAAGCGTTATTGTTAGTTTGCTGTACTTAGTTTTGAGTTGCAATATGCCTCAAGTAAAAAGAGAAATGTTAAACATGTTTTTTCCACATAATTAAAAAAGATTACAAAATTCTATGTTGCTTTTATCAGTTTTAAATAGGAAAAGGAAAAAAAAAATGGGGAAAAATAGGTACACACATTTATTTATTTATTGATATATAGATACATTTTACATCTTATGTGCAACCTAGCTGAGATTTTTGGTTAATACTATGAAAAATATAGCCCAAATAAAAAATTTTTTCCTACTGATTTTTTAGAGCCTGAATTTTAGTGCACAATTCCACAATCCAGAAACTAATCCTCAGAATACTCAGCCTGTAATATTGTAAACACTTTTCTAGAAGAACATTGAATAAAGACCCTTCATAAATACACATGTAGGCAAACAATTAAACTTAATCCTTTTGAAACAAAGAACCACCCGAAAATCAAACTATATTTTTGAGAATGTTGTCCAAATGTTTCTTGAACTTCGGCAGCTCGATGTCATGACCACATGGGGTGGCCCTGGGAAGCCTGTTCCAGCTTTTCCTGATATTCAATCTAAACCTCCCCTGATGCAGATTCGGATATTCAAATATTTTTCGCCATTGTAAAAAGGCTGCAGCACAAATCAGTACCATCACCATTCCTAACAATGCTGGATAGAAAGACTGCAGATATCTACCTCACATACTCTATCTACAGACTCAGTTCACAGTAGTAGATAGATTGCATTAAACATTGTACACACGGTGACAATATATTCATGAATAACTTGGATGGAAAGACATGTTTCAGGCTCACTGATTCCAAAGTTTTGTTGAAAGTATAAAAATAGAACATATAAGTACTTTCTGAAGATAGTAACTCCAAGGCTTTTAAGTCTCTCTTGTCATTTACTATCTGCTGAAAATGTTCCTTGAACTATTAGTAATATAAATGAACTGAGTGATAAATGAATTAACTATAATTCCACGGGGAAAGGGAAAACAGGAGCCCCTGAACACCTTACAGATGGCAGTAAAACAAAATCATTCACTTAGTTATTCACTTCTATACTTACTGCTGGAATTACTTTCTATCTCTGTGATGCTAGAACTGCTAGGAAAAAAAATAAATCTTCTTCAAAAAATCTGTGCACTTGATATGACTTCATTAATAAATACAATTGTTTTAAGTGCTCTAAGTATTGTTGAAATGCGTTGAAATGTTTGTTTGTTTTGCTTGAAAATCTATTTACATTTTTCAGCAAAAGAAACCTATTGTTTCAGCTGTACACTTTCTTGTACCACTGAACTCAACAAAATGTGAAAACCAAATATTTAAACAGTCAGAAAATTATAATTGTTTAAAATTTGATTTTGGTTAAAAACAGTTTCTAATTCATTTTCTTATAATGTAATATGTTGAAATGCATTTTAATCAAAATTAGGGAAAAAATAAAACAAAACAAAAACCAAACAAACAAGAAAACAAATTTTTAAATCCAAATGTTATCTTTAAGAAACTGTCAGCATCATGGACTGCAATAAGAAGGGTCCCTTGGGATTCTATCCTGGCAGATAAAGGTGTCCAGAAAGTCTGGATATTCTTAAAGAGAGAAGTCTTAAATGTGCAGGAACAGGTTACTTCCCTGTGCTGTAACATGAAAAGGCAGGGAAGAAGATTGGCATGGATGAATAAAGAAACTTTCCTGAGGCTCCAGGAGAAAAAAAAATCTACCTCCTGTGGAAGGCAGGATGGGCAGCTCAGGGAGAGTATGAAGAATTTGCTAGGATTTGCAGGGAGAAAATCAGAAAGGCAAAAGTCCAGTTTAAACTCAACTTGACCACAGAGGTAAAAGAAACAAAAATAAATAAATAAAAATAAAAATAAAATAATTAAAATAAAGAATAATTATAGCAGTAAGAAGAGCGCTAAGGAGAATCTCCATTCTTTAATGGTTGCACCATGAAATGTGACCACTGAGGATAAGGAAAAGGCTGACTTTAAAAGTCAGACTAATTGTTCTCGAGGTACTCTGTCCCCTGACCTGGAAGTCTCAGATGGGGAGCAGAATAAATCCTCACAAATTTAGATGAGATCTACTAGTCTATCTGGACTGGCACAAGTCCATGGAACCACACGGAATCCAGTGGTGGTGAATGCAGTTGCATCCAGCTGGTGACTGGCCATGACTCATGTTCACCAGGGGTCAGTACTGGGGCCTGTCCTCTTCAATATCTTTGTTGATGACCTGGGTGAGAGGATTGAGCACACTCTTAGTATGTTTGTATTTGGCAACAAGTTGGGAGGAAGTGTTGATCTTCCTGGGGGAAAAAGGACCCTATAGAGGGATCTGGGGTTATCGATTGACATTCATCTGAATATGAGGAGCAGCTGAGGGAACTCTACAACTACCTGGAAAGAGTTTGATGTGAGGTGGGGATGGGTCTCTTCCGTGTAATAGTACTATATTACACGGAATCTAGTACAATAGTACTAGAGTGAATGGCCTCAAGTAGCACAAGGGAAAATTGAGGTTGAACGTTAGGAAAATTTTATTTTTCAAAAGACTGGTCAGGCAATAGTATGGGCTGCCAAGGAGATGTTCAAGAAACGTTTAGATGATGGTTGATTTTTCCCAACACAGAGGTGAGATTGACAGGATGGAAGTTTCTGTGATCATGCTTTTTGCCCTTTTAAAAAATCTGGACTGACAAAATTTGGAATTTGGAAGCCACAAAAATATTCTTGTGATAGCCTAAACTGAGCTCTTTAAGTAAATGGGGTGGAATAATATTCATCTTTCTTTTGAAAGGTCACTGTTTAAGCACTAAGGAAAGGCTCTAGGTGTGAAAACAAGTGCAGCAACAACAAAGATGTTAGTAGTCTTTTGAAATTGTGTTGATAGTGTAGGCATGGGCTGATAGCACAGGCTCAGCAATTAGTCACATTTGAACATGCTGCATTTGCATTCTTAGGAAGAATTTCACTTATAACTGCTGTAACAACTGCCTGTGTCAAAGGACAGATACATAATGGACTACTTTCTATCCCATTTACTTTTTCTAATAGGCTGGTTTGGGAGTGATACTAGTTTTGACTGAGTTTATCTTATTTGTAGTAGTTTATAGTGTTACATTTTGAACTTGTGGTGAAATTAATGTTTTAACACAGTAAAGTTTTAGTTATTGTTGAAGAGTGTCTGCACAGAGTCAAGGTCTTTTCTGTTTGTTTTTGTTGGTTTGTTTGTTTGCTTTTTGTTGTTTTTTTTTTTTTGTGCTGTCCTGCCTTGCAAAGATGTTGGGGTTCATAAGAAACTGGAAAGGGAGACAGCGACGATAGCAGATCAAAAATGACCTAATGAATATTCCAGGATATTCCATATTATGTGAAAACATGCATATAAAAATAATAAAATATTATTTTTCTCAATAAAAGCTGAGATAAAGAAGGAAGACTACTAATAACAAAATTGTTTGTAGTTCTAAGCAACTGCATGAAAGGAAAATTAACAAAAGTACTCAATTGTACTAATCTACATTACAAGTTTGTTATTTAATAACTAACTTCAGTGTATTTGGTGAGCTAGATATCTCTGGTCTTAAATGTAATTCAGCAATTTTATATATATGGAAAACTTGTGAGATTTATTTGTCTACAGAATCACTTTTTTTTTTTTTTTTTTTCTTTTTTCTCTTGACTGCAAATTCCATTAGTTGAGAAATATTTTCTAATTCAAAACTTCATTGTTTGTCTTTCTTATATGATTTTATTCTTCCCTTATTATGCCACTGTACATGATAAAAAAATATCTACATAGTTACTTCAGTTACTGTAACATTTCATGCACTAGAAGGAGAAAAAACAAAACAGAAAAATATAATAATACTTATTAAAACTCACTCATATATATATATATATATATATATATATATTTCAGCAGGTTCTGTAGAAATTGGTATCATTTAGCATACTATCAGCAAAGAAGTCTGCCTTTGTGGATGTAGCTGCAAATATAACATTTATTAATGAAATATCTTTACAGTTTCTTAGTTTATTCATTGTAAGCAAAGCACATTTAACGTAAGAGAAAGTCCTTTGAAAGTACTCTTTTCAAGAAAAAAGAAAAAAAAAAGAATTAGAAATACATCTTTAAATTACTTCTGTTCTTTCTCTTGAACTATAATTACCAAAGGATTGCCATGAAGAGTGCTAAAGGCTATAATTAATATTGTTCTTCTTCTTGGATTAAACATTTAAATACAGTACGTTATTTCATTGATCTCTCTGAAGATAAAGACATGCCAATCTTTTTCTTAGAAAAGAGTATACAATGCAGTCTTCCCTCCATATAACTTTTAGCATTAAAGTCTTTTGCATTTCCCAAATGTTCAGAAATAATTTTGGAATTGCTATGAGATAGAAGACAGGAAGATGGCAATCGTGTTAAGATTTTTCTTTGTGTATTTTTTTTTTCAAAAGTAATGGATAATAATTATTTTATTATTCACACTATACACATTTGATGTGTAAAAATTGGCTGGCAAAGCATTTCAGAGATTTTACTTATAGTAGCATCAGTCACCTAAAAATATGGAAACAAGTAACCAATCTGCTATTCAGAGTATCTTTATTACTTCTGCTTATATAGGCTTATAATCTAGACTTCCAGGCTTTTTATTCTTATTATTCTTATTAGTCTTATCATCATTATCATCATTATCATCATCATCAAAATTTAGAAGATTTATGTAAGTCAGTTTCTGAATAAATTTGCTGGTTAATATTTGATTACTTTGAAATTCTTTAGCATGTGACAGTTTCAGAGATCATTTACCTAGAAAGAAAGGAAGCACATATGTGTGCGTTTATTTGCACAAATATGTATAGGCATATGTAGATACTTCTATGATGGCTGCTCCAAAAGTAATGCCTCCTATTTTATTATTTTAGTCTGTTATGTCAGAGGTGGATGTGGATGGCATGACAGTAAAGGTTAAACCTCACAGATGGCAACAGAGGATCAGTCTGACAAAATGAAGTCTGACATGGAAACGCACTTGAAGCAAAGGTCTGTCATTAACCTCCTCCATGACACCCTTGACATTCATTGATATTTCATGAATGTTTATGGAGACCAAACAATGGATGTGAGCACAGTGGGGTGGAGAGTGGTGCATTTCAGAAGCGATGGCTGTGATGTGAAAGACAAGCTAAATTCTGGACAACCATTTGGACTTTTACAAGCATGGCATGCAGGATCTTCTTCATTGCTGTTTAAAATCTATAGCTGATGGTGGTGGCTGTGTTTAAAATTAGTCTTTTGTAGATGGGGAGTAACTCCTTCAAACAGTGCTATTGTGCTCTTTATTATATTTTCATAGAAAAAAATAGGAGACATTACATGTTGATGAGTTATTTTAACATTTATTGCTGTGTTCCTGAAATGTATCTGTTATTATATCTCCTGTTTTTAGATTCTACAGATGAAAACACTAAATAAACCTGTTTAGCCTTAAAAAGGCTTGTAAAAATAAATATACGAGAAAGAAAAAATAACTAAAAAGGCGTTAAAATCCAAGGCAAGGTTGTTACTTTCAAGAAACAGATCCTATGCAAGTACTAATTCCAATATCTGTTTGATTAGTTTACAGTGTTTTCTTAGATTAATTTCATTAAAATTCAATTTCTTCTTCAGTTTGCTACTATGCATTTCTAGATTAATATTCTTAAAGCGTTGGTTGAAATTCCTCATTGATATGCATAAGCACTCTGACCTTGGGATGCTAGTCTGAACACGAGCATTTGTCTCTGCCTTGTCACTGTTTTAGCTTGTGTCTTATGATCACATTCCTTAGATGGGTGGATATCCATCACTTCACTGCGATTGACCTGATTTGATTTATGGTTGACATCTAGAAGGAATAGCTATTTTGAACAGTTTAATGCTTCATAAAATAGAGCAAGAAATTTCATAGTACTCCTGTGCTCCAGTAAATTCAACTATTAAATATTTTTCATTATGATTTACAATATTGCAGAAAAATACTCATACTGACTACTCTACTCTTTTCCTGCTTCTTACTACTTGTTTTAGACTGTAAAATGCCACATGGTATCTGTAAATCTAATATATATATATATAAGTTTTATATATATATATATATATGTATGTAAGTAAAAGACAGAAAAGACAGAGATTTTTTGACAGTATTGTGAATGAAATTTATTCGTGTTGTTATACTTTGGGAGCTGCAAATTTTTAGCACTGTTTTATAGCAATCAATCATAAGAGCATCGACACTTATGTCTTTCAGTTTTCACTAAAACAGAAATTGATATCAGAATGGTATAGAAGAAAAAATATATTCAAGTTCAGAGGGCAGTGAATTTCTCTTCATATTACAGATCAAAAGAAAATCATTTTAATTAATCATATTCAATTAAAAAAATAAAAATGTATCTCTATACTTGTCTTCCTCTAAGGAAAAGAGAAAGGGAAAAAGTAAAATGGAAATTCCCTCTGAGAAAATAACAGTGTCATTAAAACAGTTTTTTTCTTCAAACATTATTTCAAGACAAGCATGATGACCTATTTTGCATTTTCATTTTTGCTTAGATATGTGATTTACTTGCCACATAATTAAGAATGTTTTTGGATTTAATGTTTCTGTTCAAACAGAAAGGTAAAAAGATTAATAGTGTAATGTATTTTGTAACTGAACTTCTTGTTGAAGTAGAGAAAACCAAAACCAAAAACCTTGATAATCACAATACCTGCTTCTGATCCTCTGGTATTTGGTTATAACTATGGTAATTACACTGTCTGAAAAGTGAAGTTGTAGGAGAGCCATCTGTGGCTACAAATAAATTGTGCAGGTCAAAACTCTTGTTAAACTCCTCTCCTAGGTTCTATGCTAGCTCTGTTTCCTTGTTGTTATTGGTACCTTTAAACTAGCATCATTTTCACTGGTGGCTTTTTGTTGGCTTGTGTGAGAGTATTCTGCTGTCTTTATTGCAGAAATATAAAATCTTCAGTTGATACTTCTCTGTCTGACCACAAATACTTCCTAGTAAAGAATATTATACTGAATTTGTTTGTCTGCTTTGATAGTCATCACTGAATATCTGTAACCTCCTTTGTCTGTCATCAAATGTAGGTAGCGGAGATCCTAACAGAACTCTTCCAGGAAAAGTTTCTACATAAAAACTATCTACTCTCTGTGTGTCATGGTTTTGTAATTTTGTAATTTTGCTATCAGTATTCCACATCATAACATCATGTAAAGTATGGATACTTCTATTGAATGTGCAGTCCACAGAAGAAGACTACATATCCCAGGGAACAACAGGAGTAACAATAAGTCACGGGACCAGGACTCTATATAATCTCGTTTCCAGGCTGGAGTGCCCTCCTTCTTCTCTCGAACTTCTCGGAGAGTGGGAAGCGTTCCAGCCGTGTCGCCTAGAGTTCACAGTAGGCCTCTCGGTTTTCGGGGACTCTCTCTCTCTGTTTCGTTCGATTTGTTAGCCTCAATTATATTATATTGTGTTATCTTGTATTTCGGTATCATATTTAGTAAAATAAGTTTTTCCTCCTTAGATTGTCGCTGTTTTATCCCACTCCCTTTTTCCCCCTCCTTTCCGGGCCCCGGGGGGGGGGCCCACGGGGTGGCTTCCCCTGTCACGGGCATAGGTAAATCTAAGTAACCCGTGACAGATTTTTTGGTGGAGAATGCGGGCATAGAGCTTTTTAGCTTTTAGAACGACTCTCTCTTTACTCTTAAAGAGCTTCGTTAGGGGAGTGTTGGGAGTGCTATCTTTCCGTAGCTGCTCACGGAGAACGTGACCTTGAAATACCAGACAAATTGTCAACATTAAGGGCTGCTGTACATTCTCAGCACTGCTATCTAACTTTTGTGTAGAAAACAAAGGGATTTCTTTCTCCCTTAGAGCAAAGCTAGCTAGCTCTGACTTTTACAGAGCCTGCCAGCTATGAATCCACTCTTCATCCCAGTTGCTCTGTTTAAGGGATTGAAAGCAATTATGATCTTCTTAAAGTATTGGTCAACTATTAACACCATAATTTGGTGTTGTGGAATTGTGCAGGTATATAGCCTAATAAGGTGGATACTGATGGAGACACCTGCCTGGTACTTTTATGAGATGTGGTATGGTCAGAATTTTGGCACCTACACCCCAGATGGAATTGTGAATCTTACAAACACTTGCATCCCAGATGGAATTGCGAATCTTACAAGTACTTGCATCCCAGATGGAACAGGCAATTTTACAAACAGCACCATGTTTAATTCATTGTACAGGCTAAAAAAACCCTTTTTATTTAGGTTGTACTCTCAGGTTTCCACACGCCTTTCAATAACTGAGATAGGGTTCATACTTGCATCCATGTTATCACTATTAATGAATGCATATATGTTCCTATGCATTCGTTCTATGCGGAAGTCTCCTCCAGAACCAGAGAATGATGACTGGCAGGGAATATGGAAAGGTTTAGGAAAAGTCTTGGAAGCATGGGGACCCGCAGTGTCATGGGATTTCACTCTTGAACACCTAAGGGACCCTAAGAAATTAAGTGAGTATTCGGGTCAGAGATCTAAGGAGGTAAACCTTATGTGGGGTTTGGCTTATGCATACCGTGCTTTGTATCATACTATTCTGGAGAGAGAGAGTTTCCGATCTGAGATTCAAGCCCAAGTTAATTCTGATCAGTCACAGGAGGCATCAGTAGCAATATCAGTTGCCCCTGTGGAAGGCAAGAAATGGAAACGGGTGTCCATGCGTCTAGAACGAAAAGAAGGAGAAGCACAGGGGGGGGCTGCAGAAGACCCAGGTGCCGGGCATGGAGCAGTACCGAAAAAAGCAAAGGCAAAAACCAAGAGGCATGAAGAAGAGACTGATGATGAGGAGGAAATCACCTATTGTCGACCTCTGAAGCTGACTGAAATCCAAGGCTCAAGAAAGGAGTTCACACGGCGTCAAGATGAAGGTATCCTTGCTTGGTTGCTTCGCTGCTGGGACAACGGGGCCAACAGCTTGTCTCTAGATGGTAATGAAGCTCGCCAACTAGGAAGCATTGCCCAAGATGCAGGTATCGACAGAGGGATTAGCAGATGTTCGGATGGAGCTGCCACTCTCTGGTTGCGGCTGTTAGAAGCCGTGAGAGAAAGGTACCCCTATAAGGATGCTTTGAAGCCTAAATTTGATAGTTGGAATACCGTCCAAAAAGGTATTCAGCGCTTGAGGGAATTGGCCATGGCGAAAATGTTGTACAGCCCTGATCCAAGCGAACTTGACCCTGAGAGAGTGAGGGCCGATCCTGACATGTGGCAGAAAATCACAAGTACAGCACCAGAGAGAATGGCACAGTCGTTGGTAACAGGTTCTAAAGGGTTCGTGGACAGATGGCCCCGAGTTGTTGAGCTGATTATAATGCTTCAAACCACCGATCAGCAGCTCCCTCAACTGCATGCCGCAGTTTCTGCCATCTCACGGCTAGAAAACCGAGTAGATGAAATGTGCAAGAAATTGTTTCCATCAACTAATTGCAATGATCCCGTAATAGTATCAGAAACAACTGATGAAGGTCAATCCTCGTATGGGCCACCAGGTCTAATGAAGGATCTAATCAAAGTATTCCAGTCCTACTCCTCACCTGCATCATCAAAAGTCTCAGCTGTTAAACGCACACGCTTCCCAGCTCGAGCAAAGAACAACAGTACGATTGCACCGCGTGTTTCCATGTGGCGCTACCTACGTGACCGTGGAGAAGACATGAGGAAGTGGCATGATCAGCCTACTTCTGCACTACGAGCACGGGTGAAAGAACTACTAGACATACCAACCACCAGTGGAGTTGCTCCAGTCATCACAGGTAACCAATAGAGGGGCCCTGCCCTCAGTCAGGGGAGGGAAAGGGATAATAGAGTTTATTGGACTGTGTGGATTCGATGGCCTGGCACATCAGAACCACAGAAATATAAGGCACTGGTGGATACCGGTGCACAGTGCACCCTAATGCCCTCCAGTCATGAAGGGACAGAATCAATCCATATTTCTGGAGTGACTGGGGGCTCTCAAGAATTGACTGTGCTGGAGGCTGAAATAAGCCTCACTGGCAAAGACTGGCAAAAACATCCTATTGTGACTGGCCCAGGGGCTCCATGTATACTGGGTATTGATTACCTCAGAAGGGGGCATTTCAAGGATCCTAAGGGGTATCGATGGGCCTTTGGGATAGCTGCTGTAGATATGGACAACATTAAGCAGCTGTCTGTTTTGCCTGGCCTGTCAGAGGACCCGTCTGTTGTGGGGCTGCTACGAGTAAAAGAGCAGCAGGTACCGATTGCTACAAAGACAGTGCACAGACGGCAGTATCGCACCAACAGGGATTCCTTGCTCCCCATTCATGATTTGATTCGCCAGTTGGAGAATCAGGGAGTGATCAGTAAAACTCACTCACCTTTTAACAGTCCCATATGGCCAGTGCGTAAAGCCAGTGGAGAATGGAGGCTGACAGTAGACTACCGTGGCCTGAATGAGGTCACACCCCCATTGAGCGCTGCTGTGCCGGACATGCTGGAACTCCAGTACGAGCTGGAGTCAAAAGCAGCCAAATGGTATGCCACCATTGACATTGCCAATGCCTTCTTTTCTATTCCTTTGGCTGCAGAATGTAAGCCACAGTTTGCCTTCACCTGGAGGGGCATTCAGTATACTTGGAACCGTTTGCCCCAGGGGTGGAAACACAGTCCAACCATTTGCCATGGGTTGGTCCAAACTGTATTGGAACAGGGTGGTGCTCCTGAACACCTGCAGTACATTGATGACATTGTTGTGTGGGGTGATACAGCAGAAGAGGTTTTCACAAAAGGAGAGCAGATCATCCAAATTCTTCTACAAGCTGGCTTTGCTATTAAGCGAAGCAAAGTAAAAGGACCTGCCCAGGAAATTCAGTTCTTAGGTATAAAGTGGCAGGATGGACGTCGTCACATCCCAACAGATGTGATCGACAAAATCACTGCCATGTCTCCACCAACTAGCAAGAAAGAGACACAATCCTTCCTGGGTGCAGTAGGCTTTTGGAGGATGCACATTCCAAACTACAGCCTCATTGTAAGCCCCCTTTATCAGGTGACGCGGAAGAAGAATGATTTTGCATGGGGCCCTGAGCAGCAGCAGGCTTTCGAACAGATTAAACAAGAGATAGCCCGAGCTGTAGCTCTGGGGCCAGTACGGACTGGACAGGATGTAAAGAACATTCTCTATACTGCTGCTGGAGAGAAAGGCCCCACTTGGAGTTTGTGGCAAAGAGCCTCAGGAGAGACCCGAGGCCGACCCCCGGGATTCTGGAGTCGATCATATAAGGGGTCTGAAGAGTGCTACACTCCAACTGAGAAGGAGATCTTAGCCGCGTATGAGGGGGTTCGGGCTGCTTCCGAAGTAGTCGGGACTGAAACACAGCTCATTTTGGCACCTCGACTGCCAGTGCTGAACTGGATGTTCAAAGGACAGGTTCCCTCCACTCATCATGCTACCGATGTCACCTGGAGCAAGTGGATTACGCTGATTACACAGCGAGCGCGAATGGGAAACCTCAATCGTCCAGGAATCCTAGAGGTAATCATGGACTGGCCTGAAGATAAAAGGTTTGGAACATCACCAGCAGAAGAGGTATCACGTGCTAAAGAGGCCCCACCATACAACGAATTACCAGAAAATGAAAAGAAATATGCCCTATTCACAGATGGATCATGTCGCATTGTAGGGAAGCATCGCAAATGGAAAGCTGCTGTGTGGAGCCCCACACGACAGGTTGCAGAGGCCACCGAAGGTAAGGGAGAATCAAGTCAGTTTGCAGAGGTAAAAGCTGTCCAGCTGGCCTTAGATGTTGCTGAACGGGAGAGGTGGCCAATGCTGTATCTTTATACTGACTCATGGATGGTGGCAAATGCCTTATGGGGGTGGTTACAGAGGTGGGAACAAAACAACTGGCAACGGAGGGGTAAATCTGTTTGGGCCGCTGAATTATGGAAGGACATTGCTGCCCGAACAAAGAATATGGTTGTAAAGGTGCGTCATGTGGATGCACATGTGCCCAAAAGTCGGGCTACTGAAGAACAACAAAACAACCATCAGGTAGATAAAGCTGCCAAAATTGAGGTGGCTCAAATTGACTTGGACTGGCAGAATAAGGGTGAATTATTTCTAGCTCGATGGGCTCATGAGACCTCAGGTCATCAAGGAAGAGACGCAACATATAAGTGGGCCAGAGACCGAGGGGTGGACTTAACCATGGACGCTATTGCGCAGATTATTCATGATTGTGAAACATGTGCCATAATTAAACAAGCCAAAAGGATGAAACCTCTCTGGGAGGAAGGGCGATGGCAAAAGTATAAATATGGGGAGGCGTGGCAGGTTGATTATATCACCTTGCCACGATCTCGCAGTGGTAAGTGTTATGTACTCACCATGGTAGAGGCAACCACTGGGTGGCTTGAAACATACGCAGTACCCCATGCAACTGCTCGAAACACCATATTAGGTCTTGAGAAACAAGTCCTATGGCGACATGGCACCCCAGAAAGAATTGAATCTGATAATGGGACACATTTTAAAAATTCCCTTATAAATACTTGGGCCAAAGATCATGGCATTGAGTGGATTTATCATATTCCCTACCATGCACCAGCTTCTGGTAAAATTGAACGATATAATGGGTTGTTGAAAACTATGTTGAAAGCAATGGGTGGTGGAACATTTAAGCACTGGGAGAAGAATCTGGCAGAAGCCACTTGGTTGGTGAATACTAGAGGATCTGTCAATCGTGATGGTCCTAGTCAATCTAGCCCCCTACACACTGTAGAAGGAGATAAGGTCCCTGTTGTACATGTAAAGAACATGTTGGGAAAAGCTGTTTGGGTCCTTCCAGCTTCTGGAAAGGGCAAACCTATCCGTGGAACTGTCTTTGCCCAGGGACCTGGGTGCACTTGGTGGGTAATGCAGAAGGATGGGGATGTTCAATGTGTGCCACAAGGGAATTTAATGCTGGGGGAGTGCAGTCAATAATTTTATGTATTTATATATATATGTTTGCATGTGTAGTGTATTTTAGTTATTGTTATTATAGTTGTACATTTAGTTATGTTACATGTAATTCTACTGTTTAGCTATCATAATTTTACATATGTGTATATATATGTATATATATATTTACCATGATGTAATAATGTAGAATAAGGGGTGGAATGTCATGGTTTTGTAATTTTGTAATTTTGCTATCAGTATTCCACATCATAACATCATGTAAAGTATGGATACTTCTATTGAATGTGCAGTCCACAGAAGAAGACTACATATCCCAGGGAACAACAGGAGTAACAATAAGTCACGGGACCAGGACTCTATATAATCTCGTTTCCAGGCTGGAGTGCCCTCCTTCTTCTCTCGAACTTCTCGGAGAGTGGGAAGCGTTCCAGCCGTGTCGCCTAGAGTTCACAGTAGGCCTCTCGGTTTTCGGGGACTCTCTCTCTCTGTTTGTTCGATTTGTTAGCCTCAATTATATTATATTGTGTTATCTTGTATTTCGGTATCATATTTAGTAAAATAAGTTTTTCTTCCTTAGATTGTCGCTGTTTTATCCCACTCCCTTTTTCCCCCTCCTTTCCGGGCCCCGGGGGGGGGGCCCACGGGGTGGCTTCCCCTGTCACGGGCATAGGTAAATCTAAGTAACCCGTGACACTGTGCTTCTTGGAGATTAAGTTGTTTATATTAAGGACAGAGTTTATTTACATACCTAGAAGTGAAGACATATATTTACAAATACACAAACCAAATTAACTTCAACTAATAGCTTCAATAGCTTATTCTTGATATAGGATGTCTGCACTGATCTTTCTTTATATATTATGGGAACAGTCCAGATAATGAAATTATGGTAAAACTAGACATAAGATTGAGAAAAATCAGATTAAATTAATTCTACTACTCTTTTCTGAAAGAATAGGTAAGAAAAAAGAAAATACTTTTGACTGGAACTGTTTTTGTTTTCATTAACTATCAACTGAAGCAGAACAGCTTTTGTGCATGAAGGAATTTCTCTCTCTGAAAAGCAAAATACTGATCAATCTTCTGTTATTTGGAGATTTGGAGATTTGGAGATCATTAGACATCCTAATGTCTAGCAACTAGTACTTATGACTCTTATGACTAATACTTATGATTCTTGTGAAGGTATTTTCATTTACTTGCAGAAGCAGGCCTAACGTTCCTAAATTGTTTTTGTAAATATTTAAAGTCCAATGCTCTAAATACTGTGATTTAGAAAGATATTGACTTAATCAGTTAATGTGAATACAATGTTATTGTGCATCATCTGTATTCTTTTTTTTTCTGCTAACAAAATCCATGCAGTAGTTAATAGAAGACCACAATCAAATTTTGATGTATATTAATGACTGTTAAATATGATATATGACAATTTAGAAGCACTAAAACACCAAGAGAATAGATGAATAGAATGGAAAATATTATTTCTCAGTACAGAAAAATATACTGAAATATGGTTTAAATTATCTTCTTCAAATTCTTCTTTCCTATAATAAAAATGTTACTTCTAAATCAGGCAGTTCTTTAGTCCATTATGCATATCTGACTTAACAACAATAATAATCTCTTCAGGCCCTTTTCTCCCCCACCCCCCAATTAAGAGTAAGATAAAGTAAGATAATTTCCCCTGAAAATTGTGTCAATACAAGACTTTTGGAAATAAAGGAGCACTTAGTTGCAGAAAAAAAATATTTTCATGGTTTCACGTGCAAAATACTTATCTACACACTAAATACTTGTCTGCAACATAAACATTTTAGATGCACTGCTGGAGAAATAATTCCAGTCTTTTTTTTTTTTTTCTTTTCCCCTCCAGAAAGAATTTAACAGTTAAAATAAAAACAAAATAAGTAAATAATAAACAAAGAGTCCAATATTCTCTGACAAGGTTATTTAAATATTCCATGTGTGTAGGGTGTAACATTTAATATCTAATATACTTATTTGAAGATATGTGATTTTACGTGGGATTTTTGCTTTAGCAGAGTACTACAAAATGAACATTTGAAAACACAGTACAAATGTGAGTTACATTTATAAAAATCTAGAAATTGGAATATAGAATTCAATCATGATACCAATATAATCCCTGTTTCCATTGTCTCTATTCTGCTTACCATGTGCTGAGCATCTCCAGTCAGTGGGAAGGAATGCATGGCTAAAAGCCAGCTAAAACTCATTGCTCTTTATTATTTATTTATTTATTTATTTATTCACTTTGTTGGTCTAAGACATGTATACATTTATCCCACACTAATCTGGCTAACTGAGGGGGACATCCACCGTCGTTTAACAAACTAGCAGAAATTATTTACACTACCAGTTGATTACCTCAGCTGCTGTGTAGTCGGTTGTTATACCCAACTGACATAGTTGTTTCATTCCTTTTTTGTGTTAAGGTGAATTTATGTTCTTTGCAACAACTCTGGTCAGTCACACTCTGTTTTATTTTCTGAGATTCATGGACACATGGCACTGGACCATCTCCATTGAGCTTTTTTCCATTGCAGGGGTTTAGTGGCTAGTCATGGGAGACTGTTGATTATCTGAAGGATTTAACATTTGAGGCTGTCATTTCATCAAAACATCTGCACAATATTTGAAGTGTTAAAATAAATCTCATATCCACATATCAATAGAGCAAAATGATACATTCAGAAAGATAGACATTTTTCAACACAATCTAAAATCATTAATATCATGTATAAAGAAGCTCATTCACAGAGACTTTAGACTGTGTGAATCTGTACTGAGCCTGGCTAATCTTCATATTTTTTACTCAAGTTATATGTACCAATTATATGATGAAATTTCATCCTTTTCATCAAGCATATTCCTAACAGCATTATATGAGTTGAAGAGTACAAATAGGTTCCTCATTATTTCTCAGAAGCTTTCTTGTTTAGCCACAAAAGGAACAAATACATTCTGCTTATGGAAAGGCCAGTTTTCTATCTGCATTTCGGAATCTCTAATATGTGAATTTTCTACATGCTTTTGTACTGCCAGAGGAAAGTTTCCTCGTTTTTTTTGTAAACCGTTAATAAATTGCAAGCTCAAAAGATTTATAAACAATTTTGTTGTCACTTACTTAGAGCTTTCTTAGAACTTTGCAGATGCATTTTTCTCAGCTGTGAATAGGTAAAACAGGGTCATTACTGAAGCATATATAATATAATCAGCCTTATACAGACAATTTCCTTTTTTGTACGCACAAAGTAACTACATGTTTTACATACAGGAAATAACATTTCAACTTGTCAGGCAACTAGTTCACTCACTCACCTTTGTGGTGGCATGGGGAAGGGAATTAGGAAAACAGGAGAATCCATGGTTTGAGGTAAAGATAATTTAAAAGGACAAAAAAAAAAAAAAAAAAAAAAAAAAGGATAAATGGTAATTAATAATTATAAATAAATTAAAATAATAATAATAATAATTCAACGAATATACAGATCAAGTGATGCACAGTGTAATTGCTCACCATTTTTTGATCAGCGCCCAGCCAAATACATATCAGTGGTAACCTTCCTGACCAACTTCTCCCTAGTTTTACTGTACATCGTGATGTCATCTGTGCCCAGTCTGTTATCTATTCTGGTTCTGTCTCCTTTCAGTTTCCTGTGCACTTCTGCCTTCACACTGATAGGACAGCTTGAGAAGCTGAAAAGTCCTTGAGTTAGTGTAATTACTGCTCAGCAACAATTGAAAGATAAGTATGTGTGCCTTCCAGGTGGTGCAGTGGTAGGAATGCCACTTTGCAACACCGGAGTCCCAGGTTTGAATCCCCCCTGTGACGCAAGTGGTAGAAGTGCCGCTCTGCTACACAGGGGCTCAAATCCCGGGGTTTGGACTCGATGACCTCTAAGGTCCCTTCCAACCCTAACGAGACTGTGATACTGTGATGCTGTCAACATTATGTTTATCCTAAATCCAAATGCAAAACCATACTAGCTGCTAGAAAGAAAGATACCTGTATCCCATCTGAAACCAGGGCAATTATTCCAAGTCCAACCCACAAGTTTTTGGGTTTTTTTTGTTTGTTTGTTTGTTTGTTTGTTTTCAATTGAAACAAACAAAAAAAATGCTTTAATTTCTCAGAAACTGCTTTTTTCTCCTCTTCAAACAGATTCTGTGGAATGCTTTTTTGAGGAATTAGTATATAAAGTTGCAGAGAAAGCTCAACTGAAGTAATTTAGAATCAGTAATTACCTCCAGATTTTTGTGATTTTAGTGCCTACCACACACCATGAAGCAGAAAATAAGTCTAAGACTCAATGAATAATTCAGTGATATTGTAAAAATTCCCCACCGTGAGCCAGTGTGTGTCACCTCATTGATGAATTTAGTAAGTAGAGAATAGCTACCATCTAAGTATGCATTAGGAAGTAACATTATTTTAAAGAGTCACTTTTATACATTGATGCATGCTTAGGCATACTTTTAAATGATGATTAATCTATAGTCCATGAAAACTCTCGCAAGGTCTAAAAAGCCTATGTACTTTCAGATGATGATACTTATCTAAGGAGGTGACTTAATTTATTGCTTTGTAAGTTACATATTTCATTGGCAGTTTGAGATCCAAGTGCAAGTTCACTGCAATGGAAAAGAATAGAGTTAAACACACTAAGTGAATCAAGAAAGCCATAAGAAAAAACTTAAATTTGTCCAGGTGCAGAGATATAATTCAAATCAGATCACTGTAAAAGTTCTAAAATATAATACACATTTCCTCCTTTTCTCACATCAACTGTTCTTTTTTTTCATTTCTATTTCTCTCATACCTTCTTTTATTCACTGAGAGAATTCAACCCTGAAGTATCACACTTATCAAATCAGTAAAGAATTAGATTACAATAACTGACTTATTATATTGGTACTATATTATACGTGGTTTGGTCCAAAAATAATGCCTTCCACTGTGGAAATAAACCACAGAAATGACAAAAGATGGAAAAAAGTATAATAACACTATTTGATAGAGCAAATTCTCAGCTACAGAACAATATTTTTCAGCATAGTCACAACCTACATATTCTAACACAAGCTATATATTTTCTCCAATGATGAACAAGAGTCTACATGCCATACTCATAAAAATCTGCACTGTTAGAGGACACCCACTGTTTCTTTTACTACTGCTGAAACACCACCCATTGCCTCACTGTGCTCACATGCACTGTTTGGTCTCCATAAACATCCAGGAAACATCAATGAACATCAGTGTGTGCAATTTTTTCCATGTGGAGGAATTACATGCAGTTGCTTTACATGCACTTCTGTGTCAGACTCCATTTTCTCCATTATCTATCACACAGCAACAAAGCTGAACAGAATATTGGTGAGAAGATTCTGGACCAACATAATAAAATAGGAGGAGGACCTTTGGAGCAGACCTCATAGTTTGTATTGGAATGGACAAACAAAAAAGTGTACACTAAGTGTCTATGTGTATCTATATATGTATGTGTATATATATGCATAAACACACAAACATTAAGTAAAGAAGTAAAATATATGTAGGTAAGGGAAGGGTAAAATACATAATTTCTCATCAGAGTAACAAATTGCAGTAAATAAACTTTCTAATTATCTTAATCACTGGGTATTAGATAATTAGAGAAACAAGTTATGCATATTTTACAGAAAAATTATGTCATGGTTTTTTGGTAATGGTAGTGGTAATTTTGCTATCAGTATTCCACATCATAACATCATGTAAAGAATGGATATTTTTACCGAATGTGCAGCTCACAGGAGAAGACTACATATCCCAGAGAACATCACGATCAGGGATAAGTCATGGGACAAGGACACAATATAATCTCACTTTGGAGCTGGACTCTCTCTCTTGAATCCTTGGAGCCAGGGGAGGAGTCTTCCAGCCGTTTTCGCCTATAGCTTACAGTAGGCCTCTTGGTTTTGGGACTCACTCTCTCACTCTCCTATTTTGCTTGATTTGTTAGCCTTAATTTCAATTATATTGTATTATATTGTGTTATCCTGTATTTCAATACAGTATTTAGTAAATAAGTGTGCCTCCCTAGTTCATTGCCGCTGTTTTCTTTTCTAACTTCCCTTTTTCCCTTTCCTTTTTGGGCCATAAGCCCTGTGGGCCAGCTGTCCCCTGTCACGGGCACAGGTAGATTTTTGCTTAACCCGTGACAAATTAAAATAAGCTAAAATTGTTATACATTGTTTCTTAAGTACAACAGCCTTTTCAGGTGTAGTATATGAAAAATTTGGTAGGTTTGAGTCACCAATTAATGAACTTCACATAGGAAGCTTCAATAATCTTTTTGTCTGAAAAGACAAATTGTTACATTTTAAAGTGTTTCCTTTCCTCCTTCAAAAGAAAGTAGCAATAACATAATTATAAAAATTTGTATAACAATTTTGAAAAAATATATACTTTACAGTATTAGTCTTTCTCTGAGCGGCTATGAGTATTATGATAATCTTGTCATTTGAATACAAGCCAGCAATATGTCCTTGCTGCTAAGAAGTCTAATGTTACTCTTGTCTGCCCTAGAAAAAGCATCACAATCATGTCAAGAGAGGACATCCTTCCCAGAATTCCAATAAAGGACCAACAAAAGCAGCAAGGTAATGAACCATCTCTCCTCTGAGGAGAGACTGAGAGCTAGGACTGCTTAGCTTGGGGAAGAGTCAATGGTGATCTTACAGATTTTCATAAATAGCTGAAGGAAGGGTGAAAAATTATGAAGCCAGGCTCTTTTCAGTGGTGCCCAGTGACAGGGCAAAAGACAGTGGGCACAAAATACAACAAGGGCTTCCATCTGAACATCAGGATGCATTTCCTTCCTGATGCTGATGGAGTACTGGAATAAGTTCCCCAGAGAAGCATCACCTGTTTATGTACTTCCCACTGTTTTTAATATATAGATTTTTTATTTTTTTTTCTTTTCCAGACTTCCTAGGTCACCCTTGCTGGAGTGAACTGCTCATGTGCATACACAGCAGAGAAATAATTCACACAGGACAGGGCTTATTGAATAAAAAAATTGGAACAAGTTCATGTATAAAGAATGGGAATATAATGTGTTTTATTATTATTATTATATTTTTTTATTTAATTGTTTGTGGAAGATCTGTCTGGGATATATGAAAATACAGTAAGATGATCAGAGGTTCTGTGTGGAGTGAGGTATCTGATCTTGTCAGCTGTAGCTAGTTTTTCTGACAAGTAAAAATAAATAAGAGCACTAGGAAGAATTTCAGTGCATCAGTGCTAAGAGGAAGGACAGGGAAGATGTAGACCCTCTCTGGAAGGAGACCTGGTCACAAAGGATTTATCTATTTATTTATTTATTTATTTACTTACTTGTCCATTTATTTATTTATTTATTTTGAGGCCACATATTTATCCTAAGATTATAGTCTTCTTGAAGTTATGAACTGATCATATTAGTTCAATCCAAGATATTTTCTTACATTTAGATGTTCTCCCTTCTATAGTAATTTAAACATGATAGAATAGGAATAAAAATAGAAACCTTTCCTGATACCAATGCATAACTTTCCTAAATTATTCAAAATTCAGTTTGTCTCTGCAAAGTTAACTGTTTACTACCATAAAGGCATGAAAGTGGAGTTGCAGGTGTTGTAGAGGAGGCAACTTAGCAAACATATTCACATTACTTAATAGAAGTATAAATGTGTGAATTTATTTATTTTTCATTTTTTAAAGTAGTAAAAACAGTATAAATTTCTAATTTTTGCTTTATCAGTAATACAAGAACCAGTCATGCTCATGCATAAGTTAATGTTAAAATATTGTTAACTGTACGTATAATGCTGTGCCTCATTTAAGTTAAAGAACAACTTGCATGATTCTTCAGGTAGATCAAGAAAAATAAAAGAAGATAAAACCAAATAAAACAAAAAGTTGTTTAAAATATTCTGCAAAACTGCACTGATTTAGATGAATGACCATGAATGACCATGCTGTCATTAGCTTTTCATGTTGCTTTTGCTCTGTTAAGATGCAGTAACACAAAACACACTTAGATGCTACTAAAGAAAAGATTAAGTAGAAATATTATTTAACAGTTTAGTCTTCATTTAGAAAAAGAGAGAGAGAGAGAGAGAGAGAGAGAGAGAGAAAAGCAATATTTATGTGATTTAAGAGCTAAAATTCTAGTAATTTCAAAACGCACTTAGAAATTTTCAGAAGTGCTTCCTTTGCAGAGATGAACCATCCCCATATTTTACCGTGACTAAATACCCAAGCAGTCTCCCCTATTGAATAAATTCAGTCATACCTTTATTGAATTAATTAAATGTTTGTGAACATTGTTTCTTTAGGGAAGTGTATGTTAATTTGGATATGACAGTTATTTACTTTTGTTCTGTGTTTATGTACTTGTCCAATGATAACAAATATTCCATTCTGCTTTATCTCGTCAGCTCAGCTTGCTGAAGAGCATTTTGATAACATAAACCAACAATGAAACTGAGGCTGAATTAAGATTTCTAGCATAATGAAGCTCAGTATTCACAGCTGAGTATTACACAGCTGAGATCTTATGCCCATAATATAAACCAACTGAAGAGGGGAAAGCCTATGCTATTGAACATACTTTCAAATCTACACTGCAAATCTACACTGAAACATATCTAAAATTAAATGTAATCTCTATCTTAGGTATAAATGCTTTTAAATGCTTTATTTTTTGGTATTCCTGATAATATTGCACTTGTGGACTGCAAGCTTTCTTAATATGCAATTAAAAATTAAAAGGTAAAATATGGCTGTTCCATGAAACTTCTTTTATTGTGACTAAAAAAACCTGTAGTAATAAAGCCTCTTATACAGACTGACACATGCCAGTATGTCTATAGTATCTGACAAGCAAACAACTCTGCATTTGTTCCAGATATCAGCACTGTTCTGTGTGAAAAAATTGTAAAATTGCAGTATGGGATTTAAGAGATTCATTTATTTTTCGCACTGAGATTGACACTACGTGATAGATCAGAAATCTTTAGGAAAAAAAAAAGGAAAAAAAGAAAAAAAAAAAAAAAAAGAAAAAAAGCTGAAAAGTCCAGGGCTTGGTTTATACATACACCTTTTTGTTAACAAAGTTTAACAAAATCTACAAAACCAAAATATATATTTTAAACATGCTTACACTTTAATATCCATGTATCTCTGTTGATAACAGTTATCTAAGAGCGCAAATCACATGTTCCTACTTTTCTGCTGCAGTGTCTGAGTTGCCTGAGTTTCAAGAACAGGGGCTTTGGCAGTGAAACTATTCTGTCACCAGTGTAGGCTGAATTAAATATCTCAGTGTTTTTCTGATGTATATATGGGCAAATCCATACACAAAAAGTTTGAGCCTCATTTTCCTTATGTGAGAAGAAAAAAGCCACATCCAAACAATCTCTGCTTAATGCATATATGAGCTGTTAGATTCTTTTTTGTCAATATGTTGTATGCTCAACAGAAAGACTGCTTTAGAAATTAAAAAAATATGTTCTATTGAAGAAAGACTTCTTCAGGTATGAGAAAAGCCACCATGAGAGTTGAGGCTCTCAAACTGAGTGCGAAACTCAATAATGAAGCAAAGCAGAATTGCTAGTTGTGGCACAATCTCAGCCTGACCAGTAACATTTTAAAGGAACCTGCATAGATAAATCTAGCTCATTCATAAATGCTTGTTTTGAACGGATTGCAAAAGTAGTGTCAGCCATCTCTAACACAGTACACTTCTCCATCTGGATGACTTCACAGTTTCAGATCAGAACAGTTTTTCTTGGTATGATGACATCATTCTATGTAGTTTTCTTACTACTGTCTTCATACTGGAGAATACACAAATATTTACACAAATAAGGACTGTATAATTGTGATGCCACTAACCTGTAACATTTTCCAAAGTCATAGTTCTGAATGTGTTTTGCTCATATTTCTTTGTCTTTATGTAAACACATGAAAATATGATAAAAATACTTTCAGATTTATATATGTATAGGTAGTTGATGTTTCTCTGTTCTGACTAACAAAATATGTTTTGATTACATGTTCTGAACACTTAGCATTCAGGATGTAAAACAGCATTCAAATGACCACAACCAATTACCCACCCACCCAAACCAAATTAGGAAAGATGCATATAAAATTTACTTTCTTAAATATTTGAATTCAGTGTGAAAAAAAAATTATTATTTTCAAAAAACATTTGAAAAATTAATTTGAATCCTTTTGTTTTCATTGATTTATACTTTAAAAGGAAAGAGGAAAAAGAAGGAGCTGTGTCACTGTTTATCGGTCAAAAGGATTACAAATAACAATCCTATTTAGCACAGATGCTGTAGAAAGTTACTGCTATTTGGGAGAAAACTTTCATAGTGAAAATGTGAATGACTCAATAATTTTATGATATGTATAAAAAAATATTCTTAACATAAGATTTGCTAGGTTTCTTTGCTATGTGAATGTAACTGAAACAAGAAACATAATTAGCTGGTTTATTTGACTCTGTCTAGGCAACTAAATAGTAATCATTTAAAGCAGCTTGCGTTTCTCATTGTAATGCAGCACTAATCACAAATTAACAAATCTTACTGTATACCTCTCACAAAGCTTTGGAAGTAACTGATAAATTACTTAAAAGATCAGTGAAACCTTGTCCACTCACAGCAGTTGCCTGTGATATGAAAATTCATATAAGAAGTAGAATTAATGGCAAGGTTGAAGAAGCAGCTTCTATCATTACTCATGTCAGAAACTTAAATAGAAATTCCTTGACACTTTCTCAGGTCATAGTATTCCCTTAAGACCTAGACAGTGATAAGGAGGATACTGGCAAAGTTTCACAGAACTATGATTCTTGTAAGGTGTCCAAAGATATAGTAGGATTATTGAAGCTTGTTTTAGTATATTTTCACATCTTTCCAGGATAAGAAGGAAATAAACATGTACCACAGAACTGTTATTTTTCAGCTGAACAAGCATACAATTTTTAATAATTGTTATGAAGAAAATATCTCTCAGTAACAATGACTTTCTTGACTTAGGAGAAGTTAAATTCACTTCATGATTTTATGCTTAAAATAACTGGAGAAAGCATCAGAAAAGCATGAATAACACTAAATAAGAAGACTGTGCAAGGAAATCTACAGTTTTAAATCACAGTTTTTCATAATTCAGAAAAAAAATATATAACTAATAATATTTAAGCTCCAATACAAAGAGAATGAATTTGTCAGAACTTAAATATAAAATCAATTTACCTTTTAATAGGGTATACATATTTATACAAAATGAATTTGCACCCATTTATATAGTAATTCACATAAGGAAAAGGGCTGAATATTATAGATAAAGCATTTCTTCTTATTTAATAATATTTTCAGTTTTATTTTTTCCTTTATTAAGAGACAAACAAAACCTCTTTAATGCCAATCAGCTTTGATGGAGAAATATATGCCTGATCCATATGTAAAAGAATTCTGCCATTCTTTGTAGAGAATGCATATTTCTAGATAGTTTTCTAATTTGGAGATTCCTCTTTTTATTTATTTACCAGTATAATAATGATTGTGGGAAGTATATTCCAAACCTGAATGTGCACAAGTCCTTGGGATCCAATGAGATACATCCACAGGTTCCTAGGAAACTGGTAGGTGAAGTTGCCAAGCCACTAGTCATTGTATTTGAAAAGTCATAGTAGTCTGGTGATGTTCCTATTGATCGCAAAAGGGGAAATATAACCCCCATTTTCTAGAAGGGGAAAAAAAAAAGAAGATCCAGGGAATTACAGGCTAGTCAGTCTTGCCTCTGTTACTGGGCAGATCAAGCAGTAGAACCTCTTGAAGGCTCTACTAAGGCACATGAAAAATAAAGATGAAATAATTAGTGGCAACCAACATGGCTTCACCAAGGGCAAGTCATGCCCGACAAACTTGGTGATCTTTCATGATGGAGTTATAGTATCAGTGGACAAAGAAAGTTCAACTGATGTTATCAAACTGGATTTGTGCAAAGCATTTGTCACTGTCCCACATGAAATCCTGGCTTCCAAACTGGAGAAAAGATGGATTTAATGGATAGACTGCTCACTGGATAAGGAACTGGCTGGATGATCGTACTCAGAGAGTTCCAGTCAAGGGTTCAATGTCTGAGCTGAGACCTGTGATGAGGTGCGAGTGGTGTGAAGGCTGGGAACTGTCTTGGGCAGGAGGAAGTTAGGAACGCAAAACCCCTACTCAAATTTAGATTGGCCACTACAGTAAAAGAGATTAAGTAATCTTTTTACAAATATACCAGTGGTAGGAGGAGAACTAAGGAAAATGTCTACCCCTAACTTGATGCAACAGGGAATATGACCACTGAGGATAAGGGGAAGGCTGAGGTCCTCAACACCTTCTTTACATCTGCCTTTATTGGGCAAACCAGTTATCCTCAGGGTGATTTATGCCCTGATCTGAAAGTCTGGGATGGAACACAAAATACACCCCCATTGATTTGGGTGGAGACAGTTAAAGAGCTTCTCCTCCATCTGGACTACCACAAGTCCATGAGACCGGACGGGCTCCACCCTCGGGTGCTGAGGGAGCTGGTAGGAGTGATTTCTGAGCCCCTCTCCACCACCTACCAGCAATCCTGGTTAACTAGAGAGGTCCTGGAGGACTGAAGGCTTACCAATGTGATTCCCATCTACGAGAAGGGTCGTAAGGAGGATCCGGGGAACTACAGGCCTGTCAGTCTGACCTCGGTACCAGGGAAAGTTATGGAGCATATCATCTTGGGTGAGATCACACGGCATGTGCGTGGCATGCAGGGGTTCAGACCCAGACAGCATTGGTTCATGCAGGGCAGGACCATGACCAACATCATCTCCTTCTATGACTGGGTGACCAGACTAGTAGATGAAGGAAAGGCTGTTGATATAGCCTACCTAGACTTCAACAAAGCCTTTGACACAGTTTCTCACAGTAGTCTTCTGGGAAAACTGGCTGCCTGTGGCCTGGACAGGTATACCCTTCTTTGAGTAGGAATTGGTTAAAAGGCTATGTCCAAAGGGTAGTGGTTAATGGAGTTAAGTCCAGCTGACAACCCGTTACAAGTGGTGTCTCCCAGGGTCAGTACTAGGGCACCTCTTGTTTAATATCTTCACTGATGACCTAGATGAGGGGATTGAGTGTACCCTCAGTAAGTACCCTCTGCCTGAGGGTAGGAAGGCCATTCAGAGGGATCTGGATAGGCTGGATTGCTGTGCTGAGGTGAATGGATGAGTAAAGGCCAAGTGCCGAGTCCTGTACTTTGGCCACAATAACCCCATGCAGTGCTATAGGCTTGGGGTTGAGTGTCTGGATGGGTGTTAAGAAGAAAGGGACCTGGGGGTGTTGGTCAATGCTTGGCTGAACATGATCCAGTGTTCAAGATCAAGTTCTTTTTCCTTCACTGATGTGAGACTTAATACAGAGAGGCAATTGTAAATATGAATCTACTAAACTTCATAGTGAGTAACAATACTGCTTATAAGAATAGAGTAGTGTTAATAAATATTTGATGGAGGAATATTAAAAAAAAAATAAAAATAAAAATAAAAATACAACACCTGAATCACAAAGAAATAGAAACAAACTTTTATGTTGAAAGTATAATATAAAATAATAATAACAATAATAATATTAATAATAATAAAATATAAAGTTGTGAATTTAAAAAGAAGATGAATTACATTTAAAAAAAAAAAAGTCTATGAACACAATGTGAATCTAAATTACGCGTTATTGCAAATGTACTGAATTTCATATCTTACTAAAAGATGCATAAATGAGCTAGGAAAAATGCACTGCAGATGTAATTTCTAACCCCTGTTGCTAAAAATAACTTTCTGTATTATTGAGACAAACTAAACACTGTTGTGTTGCTAAGCTCCATCAACAAGTGCCTTATGATTCAAACAGATGTTCCTGTTTGCAAGCACACTGGTGCCAATACTCACTGTAACTTTGCCCAGAGGAGTAACAGAACTAATAGACTATAGCTGTAGCATTAACTTGCTGAGAAATGGTCCATCTATGCCAGACGTTTGGTTCAGAGAACAAAGCCTCTTATATAGAATATTTGTTTCCCCATAGTGTTCATTGTAGATATAGGAAATACCTCTGAATGACTCAAAGGTATAAATGGGATAAAATAAGTAACAGACTTGTTTGCATTATGGCTAATTTCCCAGACACACAAAGCTGATCTAAAAATGGTTGTATAAGTATATAGCTAATTACAAACTTTTACAGCCCAAAGATGCTGGACTGCAAACAAATAAAGGATCACTTAATTCCCTGGAACACTATAATGAAGGAGTAAAACTACATTTATAGTTTTTGCCACACATATTAACATACTAAAAAAGGTACTCATTCCAGAGTTAAGAACTATTGTTCATGACTTCGCTTTGATAGGACTAAGACTACTCAAGGGAAAACAAAACAAAACAAAACAAAGCAAACAAACAAACAAACAAAAAAAACCCAGCAACAACAACAACAACAACAACAAAATACTTGGTTTTATTGGTTTTATTCAGTATGTAGTTGAAGAAGGAATATTACATGTCAGTAAATCACTTGTGAAGTTTTGAGAAATGTACAAACCTGGGAAGAAAAATAATTCTGAAAACATAAGGAAGATACATGGTAGATTTCATGAGAAGAAAATACTTCTAGTTTTGGACTGCAGTGTAGCAGGATACAGACTTCCTTCTGAATGTTCTTTTGCTTCTCATTAATTCAGTGTTGGTCTGTAAGATCTGTAACTCTGCCTTGCCTTGAAGGCTTTTTTGAGTGGAAAAGCCCTTATTGTTTTTCTTAATTTCACTATCAAAAGACAAAGACATGTAAATGTTTAAAATAAATGTTTAAAATAAAATAGCACACATCTCGTTTATGTCCTTTCAAAGGCTGTGGTAAGCACTGTTCATAGATAATATATCTGTCTGTCACTTCTCAGATAATATGTAATGTATAACTCATGGATAGCATATAAATCATGTATAGTCCCAGAAGTATAACATCTCCTCTACAGATGGCATTCAGAAAGCATGTACATAAGCAGTGAAACTAATTAATAAATATGTGCATTGTATTTACTTGGAATACACAGGGCATTGTTACAGCAAGTTTATTACAGTACACATGCATCAAATTCAGTCTGTACGCTCAGTGGAGATGACCAGTGTATGCTCATGATTTTTGGATGTTTGGAAACTGTAAGTATCCTCTGACGACTGGCATATGTTCACAAGTTCAAGGTTACAGAATACCTTGAATTCAATCTACACAAAAATTTCCAGATGTCCAGATATCAGAATAATCTGAATGAATAGTAACTCATTATGCTTGTTTTACAGAAATGATCAAGATGCAGAAATATTGATTAGCTAAGGTTTTAACATTATTATTATTATTATTATTATTATTATTATTATTATTATTATTATTATTATTATTATTATTATTATTATTAGAGAATAAACAACCTGTGTGCAAAAATAAAAGGGGGATAGAACTTCAGTTAATAGCTTTGTACTAGGTGATAATCATTATTTTTTTTTTAATATATATTAAAAATTGTAAAAGTCTGTAATTCTTCAGTTTTTAGAAAAGGCCGAATCTTCAATAATAAGTTTCTGTAAAGGTGGTATATAAGTAAATCTCCAGTTTGCAGTTAAAATATGTATCCAAAAAGTTAATGCACCTTTCTGAAATTAGTAGAATTGTACAGTGGCTTGGACTGTTACGGACCTTAAAGACCATCTCATTCCAAACCCACTGCTGTGGGCAGAGTTGCCAACCACCCTATCAGATTGTCCCATCCAACCTGCCATTAAATGCACCAGGGACGGGGCATCCACAACTTCTCCGGGCGAGGTGTTCCAGTCCCTCCACACCCTTTGAATGAAGAATTTCCTCCAAACAACTAATCTCCCCTCTATGAGATTAAAAGCATTCCCCTTTGTCCTATCATCTGCACATATAAAAAGTCCATCTCCCTTCTGTTTATAAGATTACTTCAATCACTGGAAGGTCATAATAAAGGCTCCCTAGACTTTCTCTTGTCCAAGATGAACAAGTCCAGCTCTCTCAGCCTTACTTTACAGGAATAATGATCCAGCCTTTTGATCATCCTCATGGCCCTCTTCTGGACCTCCTCCAACTTCTCCACACATTTCTTGTGCTGGAGGCACCAGGTCTGGATGCAGTACTCCAAATGGACAAGGGCAGAGTAGAGGGGGACAATCACTGTCCTCACCTTGATGGCCACCCTTTTTTTGATACAGCCCAGGATATTGTTCACCTTTTGGGCTGCAAATCCACACGATTAGCTTGTGTTAAGCATTTTGTTCACAAGGACCCTCAAGTCTTTCTCCATTGGGCTGTTCTCACTGAATCTTTCTTCCAGTCAGCTCAGATCGGGGATTGTCTCAACTCAAGTGCAACACCTTCCAATCAGCTTTGCTTAACCCCATTGTGTTCTTGAGGGCCTAGTTCTCAAGACTGTCAAGGTCCTTTTGGATGGCATCCCTTACTTCCATTGTGTCAGCTGCAACACTCAGATTAGTGTAATCTGTAGACTTGCTGACGGTGCACTGAATTCCACTATCCAGGTCATTGATAAAGATGTTAAAAAAGTGCTGGTTCCAAGACAAAATGTGGGAGATACCACTTGTCACTGGCCACTTGGATGTAGAGCCACTGACCACAATTCTCTGGCTGCGAATCCAGTCAATTCATTATCCACTAAAGAGCTCACCATTCAAATCCATATCCCTTTATAGTAGAGATAAAAATGCGGGACAGCATTAAAGGCCTTGCTAAGTTGAGGTAGATGACATTGATTGTTTTTCCTTTGTATGCTAATTCATTCAATCATAGAAGGCCACCAGATTGGCAAAGCATGATCTGCTATTATAATATTGGCCTGACAGTAATGATTTGGTGAATCACTCAGAACTCTGAGGTGTGTGTCATCCTGCTCCATAGACTTATAAACATTCAGGCTCATTTGGTCGTCTTGAACTTTCTCTTTGCTTGGGGTTTTTTCTTCCCCAACCCCTGCCAAGAGGTTTATGGACACATGAGATGTGGAAAGCCTAACTACCAGTGAAGACTGAGGAAAATAACTCATTGACTACCTCAGCCTTCTCCATGACTGTTGTTTCCATTTCTCCCTTCTCATTTATCAGAGAGGTACGCTGGAATATTACAGTATATAACTAACTTAAGATGCAATATAACATAATTCCCTTAAAGCACCCATAACAATAAAACAATGCCAAAAGGTAAGAGTTGTTATACCTGGATGCTTTTTCTTTATTGCAGGTTAAATTCAGTAAGTTGATGTATGGTACAAAGTTAATTCAAAGTTTGTTGTTTGCTTTGTTTGCTTTGAATAATCATTTTAAAAAGTCAGATAGTCTAATAACTACTTAAACAATAATGGTTTTCCTTTACAAGTCCTTCTAATGAAAAGCTCAGACAGCACTAGATCCTACAAAATGTTTGTAATGATGTCACTAGTCCCTTTTCCATTCGAATAATTCCACATTTTTTACTCCCCAGAATTACACACTGACTTCTCAACTTATTTTAAGATAGCCATGCTTTTTTTTTATTTTATTTTTTATTTTTATTTAATATAAGACAGATCTAAATTACTGGTGAAGATATTTGACTAATTTATTAAAATATTAAAGCACATCTGTGTTGTCCATAATATGTGAAAAAATTGTGCTAGATTATCTTAGAATTTGAAAGAAAACAAAATACATGGTATTCAATAGCTCATATTTGAAAGATTTTCATATTCAGTTTGTCATAAAGATAATTGCACCCCCACCCAAACCCTGACCCCAACTACCCCAGTATTTCTTATTGGCTAGGCTTAGAATTCTCTCGATTTCATATTGTGGTTGTTCTGAGCTCCATTTTATTTGTCTAATGTACTTCTTCAAAAGAAAAAGGATTTTAAGTGTTAACTTAGTATTGTGAAAGCATTTACTAAAGACTGCACTCTAATTTGTGATGGAAATGAACTTTATAAAAAAATAATCAATTTAATATGGTCTGCATTTTTCTTGATTTATAAAAATATCAAGGTATGTTGAACACAATTATTTCCAATACTCTCTGTTTCTTACTAATTATGCTAATAGGTGATATTAATAAGCCATTTCTTCTAATGAACTGCAATTAGTATTTTAAAGACCCAGAACCATCAGGAAAGTGATTTGCATTTTCTATTAAAATATACTGCATAGAGTGGCTGAAAACTTAAGAGTCCTGGTAATAAGATACATAAGAAAATAAAGTACAATATATATATATATATATATATATATATATATATATATATATATAAAACCAAGAAAAAGGGGAACACGAATGGAAGGGAGTAGTTGGGTCTCACATTAATGTCCATGTTAGTCAGCAGTTGCTTAGCATTCTGTTCTGATCCTTGGAGATATTCCAAAGCTATTTTCAGGTAACTATAGGCAACCTGTTGTAGCTGACCTTGCTTTGGGCCATTTGGGATTGAACTAGATTCTAATTCAGGGAGAGAACTTTGCACTTGGCCTTGTTATACTTCATGTTTTGAATGTTTTGGCCTACATCTTGATTCCATCATGGTCTCTATGGGGGGGTGTATTTTCCTTTCAGCAAGTTGACTACACCACAGTTCAATGTGTGATATGTAAACAAGAGAGATGCCCTCCGAATCGAGAGAGACTCCTGCAATCCAAACTCAACAACCTTCAATTTCAACAAGACGCCCTCTGGTCCAAGCGAGATGCCTGTCAGTCAGAGGGAGATACCCTTTGGTCTGAGAGGGACATCCTCAAGTCTGAATGGGATACAATTCAAACTGAGCGAGATGGCTTTGAGTTCACAATATTCAGTCTCCAAACTGAGCTAAATAGAATTCAGTCTCATCAAACCATGTTCCATCTGAACTAAATATCCTCATAATCAAACAAGACAGATTCTCCAGAGTCAGGCTGGAGAGGGAGAGCATCAGAACTGACCAACCTGATCAACCACAGAAGGCACCAGAATCTATGTCAGTTGCCCCTTTAGGAGGATGGAAAATGAAATGAATCTTTACTCAGAGCAGAAGAAAGAGGAGGAGGGGAAAGTAGAAGAAACAGTCACTGTAAAAGAGGAGGAGGACAGAGGTCTAGAGGAGTGGCTCCGAGATACAAGGGAACTGCCCCTAAGCCCAGGGGAGGGGCCCTCAATAAGATTACGGTCACAAACACCCAGGAGGGCAACAAGAAGCCCTGGAAGAGTAGGAAGAGAGCAAGATATAATTATTATTACTGATTGATATCTGAAAATGAAAGAAATTTGTGGTCTAAGAAAAAAAGACTTTTCATGCCACCCAAATGAACATATTGTTGCCTGGTTACTTTGGTGTTGGGACAATGAGGCCAGCAGTGTGTGGCTAAATAGCAGAGGAGCTCACCAACTGGGTGGCACTGATAAGGACTCAGACATTGACAGAGGTATTAGTACATGCCAGAACCAGGCCTTCTCTCTCTGGAAGTGGATGCTGTTAGCAGTAAACTTCAAGAATTTGAGTTACAGTGTGCCTCTAGAATAGCTGCTGTAGACACAAAAGCTGTTAAGCAGTTGCCTGTTTTGCTGGCCTGTCAGAAGAACTGTCTGTTGTGAGGTTGCTATGAGTGAAAAAGCAACAGGTACCAGTTGCCACAAAAATGGTGTACAGACAGCAGTACCGCACCAACAGGGATTCCTTGTTCCCCATTCATAAGTTGATTCATCAACTAGAGTCAGGGAGTGATCAGCAAAACTCACTCACCTTTTAACAGTGTGTGGGGTAACACAGCAAGGGAAGTTTTTGAGAAAGGAGAGTAAATAATCCAGATCCTTATGTGTGCCAGTATTGCTATTAAGCAGAGCAAAATGAAAGGACCAAACCAGGAAATTCAGTTCCTAGGTATAAAGTGGCAAGATGGATGTTGTCGCATCCCAATGGATGTGATCAACAAAGTCACTGCCGTGTCTCTGCCCACTAATAAGATAATGACACAAACTTTTCTGAGTGTAGTGGGTTTTTTGAGAATACATGTTCTTGATTATATCACCTTGCCATGATCCTGCAATGGTAAGTATTATGTGCTTACCATGTTGGAGGCAACCACTGGGTGGCTTGAAACATTTGCAGTACCCCATGCTACCACCTGAATCACTATATCAGGTCTTGAGAAACAAGTCCTATGGCAATATGGCAGTCCAGGAAGAACTGAGTCAGAAAACGGAACTCATTTAAAAAATTATTTTGGGGGAGTGCAGTCAGTAATTCCATGTATATACAAATAGGTGTGTGTGGGGGTGTTTAATGTCTAGTTATTATGGTTTGTTTGTATATGTTAAGCATGATGCAGTGATGTAGAATAAGGGGTGGAATGTCGTGGGTTTTGTTTATTGGTATTCCACACCATAACATCATGTAGTGTACTGGGAGTTAAAGTGCTAATGCTCCAGTTCTGGGTATCTGTCTGGAAGAGAAGAAGAACTACATTCCCCAGGCAGCTTTTTAGTCAGAGAGGAGGAGGAGATGTCCCTTTTTCTTCTTCGTCTCTCTATTGCTTATCCTGACCACACGCATCATCCCAACACTACTGTAAGGCCTACAGCTTTCAGATACTCTTTCTCTCATTATATTGATTTATTAGCTTCAGTTCTAATTGTATTGCATTATAGTGTGTTATCTTGTGATCCGATACCATATTTAGTAAATTAGTTTGTTTCTCCTCAGATCATTGTCTCTGTTTTTAAGTATTTTGAGGTCCCATATTTCTCTTTTCCAGAGGCACGGATTTTGCAAAATTTGTTGTCAATAAGTGTTGTCAATAAGTTATTCTCAATAAATTCCAGAAGACTTGTGGATTGACTACAGCTATTTTTCCAGCAAATATAAGGGTGTTTGAAGTCCCCAGGCAGGATGAGAGCCTTTGAACACTCCTCTTGTAGCTGGAGGCTCTCCTTGATCATATGGCCTGTGGTAGACACCAATCACAAGGCTCCCTTTGTTTCCTTTGATTCCAGCTCTCATTCATAAGCTTTTGACTTCCTTGTGGTCATTCTTCAGGGACAGCTCTTCACACTGTATTCCTTTCCTTGGTGTGGAGGGTAATCCTTCCTCTCTTCCTTCCTTATCTTTTATTTCTGAACAAATTTTTGCTAGCGATAACCACACTCTGGTCACTGGAATCACAGTGAAACCAGGCTTCACTGATGGCATCTTCAATTGCATCCATCCAGGCATGTCCATTTTATGGAATAATTTTCATAGTAAAGTCACTATAATGCCATGTTTCCGGGTTTTGAATTTGCCAGATGTTAAAATAACTGATTTCCTTATATGTAAATACATGAAGATGGTAATAATGAAAGTGTTGATCAGGAAAAAATCATCTAAAATTGCAAATTGACACGGAGAGACACTAGAAAATTGAATATGATTATCACAGGAAAAATTATCTTAAGGAGTTTGTGTAGTGATATGCGTATTAATTTGTTTCATTGCATTCAGATTAGTAATAATAATGGATTTTTGCATTTTTATTAGCCCACTAAAACATTAACTTCCCTATTCCATGTATTTGGTCCTTAAAAATATTTTAAGAGTGGAATGGCACTTAAGTACCGAAAAGCTACATATTACATACTTAGAGAAGAAAAATAATACCAAATATTGTGGAAGGATACAAACTCCATATTAAACCTAGTCTTATAAGTAATAATGGGAAATTGTTATCTGAGCTAGCTGTTTTAATCTAAGTTTACTGTGTCAGATGGTGTGCCACATTCTTTCTTTGTCTTTCTACCATCTGTGACTGAATTACTTGCAGAGAATATTTCGTCCTTACGTGAAGCAAGCTGGAGCTTGCTCCACACTCTGAAAACTCCAAAGAGCAGGAAATGCCATAGTTTGTGTATTTTTGTTTTGTTTTGTTTTGTTTTGTTTCAGTGAATTAAATCTGTCAGACAGCTACTTCAGGAATTCTGTGTAAAATCTATTTTATGCTGCAATAGTCTGACTGGCAGCTGTGGAGAATGTCTTAGAGTGCTTAGCAAACTGGTACGAGGCACTTCAGAAGGAAGTGCTGTTTGTTTGTTTTTTGTTTTTTTTTTCTCTTTTTTTTCCCCCTGAAGTTTAGTTGGGTTTTTAGAAGTAGGACCAATTCTGGAAGAGAACAGTGATCATTTCACATCCCAGGCAATGAGTAAATCCTCAGGGGAGCTGAGGTACGTACGTGGAAACAATTACTCTGACTCCTTTTGAAAAGTTACAGAATGCATTCCTCTAACATCTTGTCATTCTTGTTCTGCTGACTAACATAGACACCAGCATGGGACTCAGCTGCTGCCTTTCATACCCACCCTTCACTCTTTGCCTTATGCTTTCCACCATTTCTGAGGGCGGAAAAGCTTTGGAGTTTGTGACAGCGCTTTGCTTGAGGCAATTGCTGCTAGTATGCTCTCTCCTGTGTTCAGAGTTCAGTAGAACTATGTTTGGTATGTACTTAATCTGCACAGAAGATATTTTCTATTTATGATCTGACAAAGGAAAGGCTGAAATTGAGCCTAAGTGTATAAATGAAAAATTATTACTCACATTGAGAAGAATATCAGTTTAAAAACTCAGAAGGTGTTTTTCTGGTTTGAGTAGAAATGTTGAACAACATCAAGAGGAGAATGTTTTGGACTATTAGAGATAGCACAGTTGGCCTGTTGCTAACATAAATGCTTAAATATTGCTCTTCCAATACATATATATTGGAATATATTTTATATATACACATAAAAATGTATATATATTTATACATTTTTAGCAATTTGGAATGCAAAATAAATAAATATTTTAAGAGTAAAATTTATGAATATCCTAATTACAAGAAAGTGTTACAATTAGAAATTTTAAGCCCTTTCAGTACTCCCTGTTTTCAAAGCAGTTATTTGCTATCCAGTTAATGAATACTACTACTTTTGATCTGTCTGTCTTTCTGGCATTTTAGCTCAGGCCACCAAAACCACCAAATCAGTACTCATGGTTTAAAAGGTCAGGTAAATAGATAAATAAGTCAGATATACAGAAAAGTCTAGCAGTTATTATTTATTGTTTTGAACAAGACTTATCTAGGATCAGCTTACTGTTTTCTTATTTACATTAGTTAACCTTCTATCTTCTCTTTCATATTTATAAAATGTTTGACTTCGAGCCCATCACTGTGGTGTGATGTTCTTTTCACAAATGTCATGACATTTGTCCTCCAGGCTGATATCTACTCTGTGTCCTTATTAGCATTGCTGCTTGGCGACTGTCCATGCTCCTCTGATTCCTGTGCCAGTTCTTGAAACCTGTCCACAACAAACTTTCAAATTATTTATGACATGGATTTCCCTAGGGTTAAGGATGCTCTCAGTATGCAGTTAAATTTATGTATGTTTGGACTGATGTCCAGACATTTAACGAGGTTTCATTCTTATTTACAATTTTAAAAACTAAGAATTTATTTTATATATACATATATATATATTTGTTCAGATTTTATTATTTTAGAGACATATGCACAATTAAATTATGCAGGAGGAGATACACAGGCACATATACCAGAGAGGGAGAAACACTGAAATAAACAAACTAGGTGACTCAAACAAAGCACTTGAAAAAGCAACCAGCTCAAGGAGTGACAGAGAAGAAGCTGAGGAAGGGGTGTGAGTGCAAAGGGTCTGCAGCTGGTGGAGAAACTCCTACCAGAGCAAGTCAATAGAAAACACATTATACAGTACTCATATCTCCTGAGTTACACATCACCTTGCCACAGGGATCAAGACTAACACAGGGATGAGATGGAAAAATGAGAAGCTTTCGTTTGTTTGTTTAAACATTTTTCAGTACTTACTTGTTTGTTTATCTTTTATTTTTTATTTTATTTTATTTTTTTCAGTCCCAGAATCAGAGAACAAAAGTTGCTGATTGGCAATTAATTAAATTGATTGAAATTCACTGACTTGAAAATGCCTTATTTTCTTTTCTTTTGTTTTTATGACAGTCTTTGCAATAAAGTGTATAAAATTCTGAATACATCACAGATTTCTTTTTTATTATTATTATTATTTTTTTTTTTTTTGTAAAAAGTTTTTGAGGAATTATGATATTATTCTTTGTAATAAACAAATACCTTATTAATGAACTCTGAGGAAATTACCGTGTGCCCTGGTGGTGCACTGGTAGGAATTCCGTGTTGCAACACCGGTCAGCCTGGGTTCAAATACCCCCGGGGCGCAAGTGGTAGAAGTGCCGCTCTGCTACACAGGGGCTCGAATCCCAGGGGTTGGACTCGAGGATCTCTAAGGTCCCTTCTAACCCGCACGAGACTGTGATACTGTGAAATGTTTAAATACATTAAAGTATGATCACTAGATACGTTTTTCGTTTTGTTTTGTTTTGTTTTTTAATCATTTATGCAATTTATATAAATAGAGCCATTGACCATAATCCATAATTTTCAGTAAATTGCATATTTAGTATAGAACAAAAAATCTTTGTCTCATCTCCTTGGTAACATATATTTCTGTTTATTATAAAACTCCATTTCTGAGATGAAATTGTTCTTCAGTATATAAAATTAAATCAATTAACTAAATTAACAGTATTTTTTTTTCAAGACAAAGCAAAGTAAAAACAACATAAACAAAAACAAACAAATAAACAAAACAACAAAACAACAACAAAAACACTTCTAAAGATATTCAAGTATTCTGTTGGTTTGTTGGTTGTAGTGTAATTTTGCACAAATATTTCCTGTAGTAACAGAGTAGACTCCTCAAACACTTCTGACTTCAGAATCAAGATTGTCTTAATTTTGTTTTGTTTTTTTTATATTGATCTGCATTTACACTAAAATTTACCTTTATCTCTTATTATTTGTCTCTTATTTATCTGATTAGCTAGTTAGTCAGCTTTGAAATGAGATGCTTTTTAAGGTAATTGACATATTTCTTCCTACATCTTTTTTACCCTTGGATTTATTTTAAATGTAGCCTTTTCTCTACAGTTTCTGGCTAGTCTGGTCTTTCTTTTCCTGACCTAAATATAGTGTTCTGTACCATTATCTTAGTCTCTACTGACAAATCCAGAGACCTAACTCTAATAAGCAAATTTACATATGTTTTCTGGAACAAAAGCAAAACTACCAACAGATTATTAAAATAACATCTACTCTGAAATATATTGATAGATGCCATGTATTTCATGTGAATAAGTCTTCTGTATTTTTTTTTGTTTGTTTTTATCTGTTTATTTATTTATTTTTTAGAGGAGTGAGGAACGTGTTTATTAAAGTCAATAAACCTGACGAATGCCAAGGAAATGACATTTAGGCCAGTAGAACTACAGCCTAGATACCCATGACCATGACTGAACCCCAAATTTACCATGTTCTTCTGCACCTGTTCTTTCTTCAGTGTATTTTGAACTTAGATTCTGGAAATGATTTATACACAGGCTGATGTTACAGACATTTCTAACAATATTTGTATTTCTATTTGTGTTCTTCTTAAGAGTGATTAGGGGGGAACATCTGTGCCCTACACAAATTATAACATTATGTAAGTAACTTTCCAGAATGTGTAAAGAGATAGCTGCAACAGCTTGCTTATCTATTTCAGTATAATGACTCAGATCTCTGATGAGGTAGATTTGTTTACTTTTCTTCTTGAAATATGTGTTAAATAAAATGTAAAACATTGCATACAGATATATGCTAAGATATTCATAGTAGACACAGTAAAACTCACATTTCAACGTATGTTAAGGTATGTTAAAATATGTTAAGATATATGTTAAGATATATGTTAAGATATATGTTAAGATATATGTTAAGATATGTTAAGATATATGTTAAGATAGAACTGCCTATTATAATCTATTACAATCCTAACCCTCACCCAATCCCTAACCCTAAACCCAACCATCTACGTAGGTCTACAAATATGTGGGATGAATTAAGGCTACTGTATATTCAGACCATTCTGCTTTTATGTTTGACAAAAATTAACTTTTGATAGTCATTTAATAACAGATTCCTATTATAATAGGGCAGCTGCTCTTATGAAGTATAAAACTTCTTACTAACCATCTTACTAACTTACTTACTAAACCATCTGTATTATCTTGCAGTAGGCTGATTATACAATGTTCAGTTTCTGAATTAAGAGCCATCTGAATTAGCCAGTACTGTATTATAAGGAGAGAAGACTGTCTCAAAAGTGTAATTTTCTTGAGAAGAATAAAACTAACTGGGAAAAATAATGTTCAGGCTACTTGTAGTAACTCAACACCAAGAATTTCACCTAACTAACAAGTGCCCTCCTTAGTTGTCCAAATATGCAAATCAACAATAAAATAGTAACATTTCGGATGAAGGTACTTACCTGTAAGTGATACCATTCACTTAGTCTAGTTATTTTTAGTCTTTCTAGACTGGAAATAACCACTGAACTTACAATGTGTGCTTTTGAACAACTCTTCTGCATACTAAGTCATAATACACAAAAGGGAAAAAATTCAATACTTCCTTTTCCAATCACTTCACCAGATAGAAAATTCATTTCTTGTAAGAATAACTTAACTTGGTCATCAAAAGAAAGGAATTTAACTACTGTTATGTTCTCGTAACATTTCTTATGACTGATCACATAGATATACGTTTATTAGTTATCCTATATCCTGTCACTGTCCATGCTAGAGAGCAGAAAGTAATTTATTAGAAGCATAGATAGGACTGAAGCTCATCCTTGTTAAAAAAAATAACTTGTAGGAAAATTCTTCTATTCCATGGCAGCAGGTTATTGTTGATGTGATTGTGTTATAATTCAGCAGGACTTTTAGCAGTATCTGCTAATGGAATTTTTATTAAACAATTATAATAAAAAACTGGTAAGAGAGAAGTGTTAGAACATTTTCATCTTTGAGATCTAACAACAGAAGCTGGAAGGGATGAAAATAGGTGATAAATGTTACCATGTAACTGCAGGAGAAAAAAATATATATTGAAAAATAATAATAACTGAAAAAAGTTTGAAAGGAAATGTGGCAAATTGAAATAAAGAGCATCTTCAGATAGTGATACAGATGTTCAGGTTCAGAGGGAATCAAAACTTCATGATTTATTCATAAAATGTCTTCTAAAGCTGTCAAATTGTTGCATATGTACTTGTTTTTTGCTCTTTTTTATACTCAGTTAAATATTAGGTTTTTTGTCAGAAGAGCAGTGTTTTTTTTCTCCTTTCTCTTTATAATCTGATCACATTCCCAATGAAAACATTCATTTTGTTGTTTGGGAAATTAGCAACTGTTTTTTTTTGTTTTTTTGTTTTTTTTTTTAATGATTTCTACTGCATCAGAGAACATATATAATGGTGCTTATATTCATTTTCAGAGGAAATGAAGGCTACCTTTGCAGTTCTCAGTGGTTTATATGCTAGTGGGGATGTATTCTCAGTAGTTTAAAAAAAAGCTCAAAGCTCTTCTGAAGAATATTTGAAAATCTCTTTCTCCAAACACCATGCTAGGAAAATTTTTATTATATCCTACATCTTAAAAGAAAACACACTTCAATTTGCCTAAATTTGTTGTTCATTTTTCCTCTACTTGTTTATCTTTTTACTGTTGTTGTTATTGCCATTGTTCATTTGTTTTGATCTCAATTTACTAATAAATTTCACCTGTCATAAGACAATGTTTCATGGAAGTAAGCTTTTCTTTTTTCTTTTCTTTTCTTTTCTTTTCTTTTCTTTTCTTTTCTTTTCTTTTCTTTTCTTTTCTTTTCTTTTCTTTTCTTTTCTTTTCTTTTCTTTTCTTTTCTTTTCTTTTCTTTTCTTTTCTTTTCTTTTCTTTTCTTTTCTTTTCTTCCCTTCCCTTCCCTTCCCTTCCCTTCCCTTCCCTTCCCTTTCCTCTTCTTTTCTTCTTCTTCTTTTCTTCTTCTTTTTCTCTTCTCCTTTGCCTCTCCTTGCTGCTGCCCATCCCAGCTACACTCATCACTTCAGTATCACTGTAAGGCCTTAAGCTCTCTCTCTCATTATACTTGATATACTTGCTTCAATTCTAATTATATTGTATTACAGTGTGTTATCATGCATTTTGTTACTGTATTTAGTAAATCAGTTTGTTTCTTTTCAGATCATTGCCTCTGTTTTTAATTATTCTTGGGTCCCCTGTTTCCCTTTTCCAGAGGTGCAGATTTTGCAAAATCCCTTCGCCCCACTAGAAATGGAAATGGGCTGAACCAGCCTGTGAACTGTTGATATTTGATGCGAGAGCGCAGTTAAACTCAGAACATTTTAGCTGCTATTTTAATCATTTACACTTACAAAATGTGAACAGAAGTCTGCTTTCTTAAAACAGTATTTTATATTGTATTGTTCAGAAGGTAATATAGCCCAACATTTTAGCCTGAAAAACTCTTAAAATATTGTTCATAAAATCTAAAGCTTCTTTTGCAGTTGCTCCATTCATAAAGCTAGAAGGATATAGCCTCTGTTACAGCTACACCACATTGAGAGTTATTGGATATATTCCAAAGCAATCAGTAACTCAGTAATGTGATTTCAACCTATGGCAAAAGAAGATATTTCATTGAAACCTCTCAGTGAATAATCTCACTATCAGTATGTGCTCCCTTCTCACATTTAATGTCTTAAGTTATGTTGCTTTGCCATACTCTGGTGTTCTCTACTTAAGACCTTAGAATAACAGAGTGTTATGAATTGGAAGTGACTGTTAAAAGTCATCTAGTCCAACTACCCTGTAACAAACAAGGACATCTACAGCTAGGTCAGGTTGCTCAGAGCTTATTTCAGCCTGACCTCAAATGTTTCCAAGAACAGGGCATCCACCACATCTCTGGGCAAATTGTTCCAGTGCTTCACTGCCTTTACCACACACACACACAAAATAATAATAATAATAATAATAACAACAACAATAATAATAATAATAATAACAACAACAACAATAACAACAACAACAACAACAACAACAATAATAATATATTTATATATATATACTAATATAATATACTGATACTAGTATATTATATATATATACTAGTAATATATATATATATATAACTAGATATTATTAGTAGTAGTAGTAATAATTATTATTATTATTATTATTATTTTTAGAGACTGAAAAGCAATTATTAGGTTTACCCAGAGTCTGCTCCAGATTTAACACTCCCATTTCTCTGGTACTCCATTCCTTGGATGATTTTTTATGCCCTTCTGTGGATACACTCAAATAGGCTCCATGTCTCTCTTGTACTGAGACTCCATATTTATTTGGACACAGTACTCCAGGTTAGGTCTCACCAATGTAGAACAGAGGGGCAGAAACACCTCCCGTGACTGGCTTGTAAAACTTCTTTTGATTCAGCCCGAAATATGGTTGTCACATTTGGTATGTCTTTATGACATTTTTTGGATTTGTATCACACATCATAACATCACATAGTATACTGGAATTTAATGCTGCAGTTCTGTGGATTGTCAGTAGTTCCAGTTACCCACTTTCAGAGTAGAAGAGTGAACTACAGCTCCCAGAAGACTTCATTATTCTGTTTTGGTTTTCTGATCAGAGGGAAAGACAAAGACGACTGGGAGTCACGAGACTGTCTCTTTTTGCCCACCTTGCTCTGTGTGCTCCCTGACCATCACATCTATCACATCACAAGTATTAAAGACTTCAGTTTTGGACAATCTCATTTTGTTTGATTTATTATCTTCAATTCCAATCATATTATGTTCTATTGTATTATCTCACATTCCTCTATTATATTTAGTAAATTAAGTTTTTCCCTTGGCTTGTTGCCCCATTTTCCTCATCTAGGCCCATCCCCCTACATTTTCAATTTTCCCTTCTTTTCCCAGGATGTGGGTTCATGGGTCTCTTCATTTCCATCATGGAACTAGACTGAACTGAGCCAAACCTTTAGCAGATATTGCTGGCTCATGCCCACCTAACCATCCACCATAGCCTGGAAAGTTGTTTTCAGCAGGGCTGTGCTCTATCCTTTCTTCTTCCAGCTAGTGGGAGACTGCACTTAGATTTGCTGAACCTCATGAGGTTTACCTGGGCTCATGGCACAAGCTTATTTCTGGATCTCATCCCACCCACAATTTTCCACATCACACTGCAGAACTTGCTGAGGATGCACTCAGTCCCACTTTCGATGTAACGGATGAAGTTATTAAACAACACCAGTCTCGGTACTTCCCCTGAAGGACACTACTTGTCAGTGATCTCCATCTGCACATTGAGCAATTGGCCATTACTCACCAGATATGATCTTGAACCCGGTCCTTGTCAATCAAACAGTTCAATCAACAAATTCCGAAGGATTCTATTCTGCCAGTGCCCACCTCACAATCGCTCCACTCAAGTACTGTGTGAAGAGAGGTTGCCAGTGGAGACTGGGGTAAAAAATGTTGTTGAGTACCTCAGCCTTCTCCTGTGAAGGAAAAAAAGAAGAGCTGTTCTACAGATCTGTTCTATAAGCAGCGAGCAGCTACAAATCTTTTCTTGTTGCTACAGATAAAGGAATAAACACTGTAGCTTGCAAATGATTAAGTAAATAAGGCAATTTCCTTCAAAGCTCTGAAACTATTGTCACATATGTAGTAAAGAAAATCAAACAGGAATTTGCTTAGAAATTATTGTAACATTATCAGTGGGATAGACTACAGCTCTTTTCATATCAGAGCATGATCCAACAGCAAATTGTTCTTCCTGGCCATGTGTTGTAAAATCATCTTCAAAGGAGAACTGACTTACAAGTTTCTGCCAGCTGTCATAAATTCCCATTTTGCAAACTATATAAGCGTTCAGAACACAGGCTTGATCTCAAAGCTAAGAGGAAATCATATGAGTGGTTTTGAGTACTAGGGTCTATCTGCTGAGATGAAAAGACTAACATATGATGGAAGTATAGGATAGGCAAGGAACTAAAAAAAGCTCAGGAAGTAATGTGGAAGCTGAAAAACAATAAAAAAGCTAAACTTTATCAAGCTCATTTTATTTATTTATTTATTTTTAACTGTTGTTGCTTAAAACTGTAGATGTGAATAAATGATAAGCAAGCAGATTTTTATTGCATTTTAATTTAAATTTTTATTTTCCTCTTATTTTCCTCACCTTTCATTTTAATGTGAATTTCCATCAAGTATCTAAAACTTTGATTAAATCTTCGTCATGGTATTAATATTAGATAATGGATGGAGTATAATTTAAATAATAAAGCTGTTTTCCTAAGTATCTAGATAAACTCTAGTAACATTAAAGGTGTACTTACTTCTGCTGGGCATTTCGAGACCACATAAAACAAGTTCCAGATAGGGCTATCTGAAAGTAAAAATCACTGTCAGACTTCTGGGGAAACAACGGATTAATTAAACTGTAGGTTAAATAGGCATATGATAAGTAAATTAAATAGATGTAGATTACATAACGGATCACTGTAAGATCTAAAGCAGTTTTCCAAATTATTTCTAAAACCTATTGCCTCATTTGTATCAAAACTTCTTGAAAATTCATTGATATGCAATACAAAAAAAAAAAAAAGAAAAGAAAAAAAAGTAGTTCTGAAATGCCAGTTTCTGCTCAACCTTCTAATACAAGACTTTGATGACTTATACTTAAAATTGTTGTACATACAATATAGATAATAGCTTTAAAAATAATAAATAATTTAGCAAAAACATTTTGTGGTAAGATTGGGAGGAGCTTAGTAACCTGATTTTCTATTTTGGTTGCAGGTGTAATTTTTACCTATTTTACTTAGGTCAGATAAATTTATAGTCAGATGGGTACTGTCAACACTGGTTAACTTCATCAATTGATACTACTAAATTTGTATAATTGAGATATTTTACACATTCTTAAAATTACTGAGGTATATTCATGCCTGATATCTGTCAACATAATGTTACTGGGTTCCATGCTGAATTCAACACTTTCTGTAGACAATTTTATTGTCCCTTTAGTACCTTAAAATAAAATTAAATGAAAGATATCACTCCTTCTGAAAATAAGGAAAATAAGTGTGCCCGGGTGGCGCAGGTGGTAGGAATGCTGCATTGCAACACTGGGGCCCAGGTGTTCGAATCCCCCTGTGGTGCAAGTGGTAGAAGTGCCACCCTGCAGCACAGAGGCTCGAATCCCGGGGGTTGGACTCGATGATCTCTAAGGTCTCTTCCAACCCTCACAAGACTATTACTATTACTATAACCTAGGAAGAATTGTTACTATTAGAAGATTTGAAGCCATTTGTTTCACCGAGAACAACCAACAAATTTGACATCATTAGTATAACTGAATCACAAAATATAAAGGTAAAAGTAAAAAGACCCATTTTTATTTCTTGATATGTTACTACAAGTTTTTTGGTAATAACAATAATAATAATCACATAGTTTTTTAATTATTATTATTTATTTATTTATTACATTTCAAATGTAGCATTAAATTTCAGTGAAAAACAATTGTAAGTGACTATCGGTATCACTAGCTCACTTAATTCAATTTAGTGTAATAAAAATATCAGATACAGATACTGATATAACACCGCATAACATATTCATACTTTTAATGGTGACAACAGAATTAACATATGTCTATAAATAGTATATCTAAGATTCCTTTTTCATGTAGATTATTTTTCTGCATTTAAGTACTTTTGTATTTCTAAGATTAAATGATAATTTCTTCTCTGTTTATTGTCTAAGCATAGAAATTGCACATTGAAAAAAAATAGTTTATTTGGAATGTTGTGTGATCTGTCAAAATTTTCATTAATTTTCAGTAATTTTACAGACTAAAGATTTAACACATTTTATTTTTGACTTCTATATATTGCTGCCACCACATTTCATATTCATGCACATGCATGTGTGCTTCTATGCATACAAATATTTAATTTCTAAAGAAGAACTAAATTTCATAGCAATCCAATAAAGCTGTTCATATTTACAAATATGAATTATACATTTCTAGACATCCTTATCCTTTTTTTTTTTTTTTTTTTTTTCCCCAATATTTTTATTAGGGAGCACAAAATAACCACCTGGTAATATTGAAGTATTAAGATATTAATGAGTATTCTCATACAATTACAATACAGTAATAGAGTTTTTATGCAAGACAGATATTTTCATCTGTCCATCTCCCTGCAGGTAGAATTAGATTCAGCCATTGCATGGTGTTTTTGTTTGTTTGTTTGTTTGTTTGTTTGTTTGTTTTCAGTATCCCATAAAGATAATTCTAGCTTCTGTCAGAAAATGTAGCCTTTTTGTAGATATCTTGATATCCATCATTGTGAGTAGTAGTTTTAAATCTATGAACTTTGAATAGCTTTATCAATGCCATACAGAAATTCTGTATACATCATTTCTTAGATGTGTCATCAAAGATGGCACTTAGCATCCTGAAGTAAATCAAACCTTTTAACTTCCTATAAGCAACACGCAACAAAGCTTTTACATTAGAGAATATAATTTCACTTTTGTGGAATTATTTTTAAAGTAGTTTCTGTTTGCACATGTTAAAACCTTCTCCAAACTACTACTATAATTACTGAATAAGATTATATGATCCACAATAATGAATAACCATAATTAACCAGCAAAGAAGCATGCCTCACTTAACTTCCTTTACACTGTTATCGATGCCACTATCATCTCTCTGCACATGGAGACTATTATTGCAGCTGTCACAAAATTAAATGAAATCTATCCAGCAACATCTGGCTCCTCAGAAGAAAATATGAATAATTTCACCAATGTTCCCCTTCTCTGCCTGTTGTATTCTAATTATGATGTGATGGAGGACATCAGCATGCCATGGACTTGGTTATTAACCCAGGGCAGATGAGAAATAGACCTAGTGAGATGAGCAGGGCACATGAATCAGCTCAATCAATTATCCTTTTTTTTTTCTTTTTTTTTTTTTTCCTCAAGGCTCTTAAATACAGCTGTGACCTTGTGATGGGAAACAGTAAGTTACACTTGAACTCATTTAGGAGGCCAGGCTTTTTACAATACATTATAAGCACTTGATACTTGTGTTTCAGTTCAATTATATGAAAAATAAGTATTTATACATATATACATACACACACACACACATACACTTTGTGAGCCTATATTTTGTTAATACAAGTTTAAGACTGTATGTTTTTTACTTTCTCTTTGTATTGATTAGAATATGAAGCTTCTCCTCTCTTTTTGGGGCAGTACTCTGATTAAGCGTCCATTTGCAGGTCTTGAAGTAAGCCAATATAATGACAACAAAAATAGAAACAAGCTAAAAGCTATCTAATATTGTTTCCAGCCTTCTGTGTAAGACTTTACAAGTGTGAACATATTAATTAAATCAAAGTTGTTAAGTTCGTACATTTCCATTTGTTTATGTTCTGAAGACTATGAAGCTTATTTAATTCAAATTGCAGAAACATCTGGTTCCTTACTGTAAACGTTCAATCAAGCAGTTATCAATATAGAGCAACTGGACTAATGATCCTGGAGTTAACCTAGTAGCAGTGCATTAAACTAAGCAGTTCAGTGCATTCAGACGTGCATCCACATTGTCCTGTTTGGCATTTGCAGACACCTTACTCTATCAAAGTACTTAGAATAGAATGAGGAACGTGCATTTTCAAATAATTTCCTGTACTACTTCTTTAAAGGCAAAGTATAGTTGCTGTGATCTTCAGGGAGTCATTGGTGTGGTAAAAAAGTTCACTCCTTCCTATCATAAGAAGAGATTTTTCTGATACTCAAAGACACAGTAATCTTTCAGGGAAATAAATGTCACAGCTATTAGCAATTATCTGTGGTGTGTGTGTGTGTGTGCCAGATGCTGCTGTAGTCAGTTTTGTTAATTCAATTACTGAATTACAACTTCAAGTCTTTGTGAATACAGTGATTGAATACATTTTTTTAATTTATATATACTGACCTGATTTATGAGTCTTTTTTTTTTTTTTTGTCTCCCTTGCTGGTAGGTAGCCTATTTTGGAACCAAAATTATCTCTTCAGTATTTGGTAGGATTAATGAATTCATCACTAAAGTTGTTTCTTATAAAAGTACAATCTAGCAAAGCAGTCAGATGAGTGCTTACATAGATTTACTCAGCTGTGGTGTGTTAAAAACAGGTATAGATTTTTAAATTATCTCTTTTCCAAGAATTTAGGTCATATTTAAGTCAAAACTACATTTCCACCCCAGGCTGATTCGCTGTGTACTTTATTTGGCTATGAGTACTATTTGCTGTGAGACCAATTTTTTTTATTTTTTATTATTTTTTTTTTAACCTAGGATTGATCCTAAAACCAATTTGAATAGTGTCTTTCCAGATTTCATTAATTCTAGTGAGAAATTCCTTTTCAATATTAGATGTATGTTCCAAGTAATCTGTAATAAATTCAGAAATCTGATCAGCATAGAATCACAAGGTTGGAAAGGACCTACAGGATCATCTAGTCTAACTGTCCTCCCATTATCATAGCTACAACAAACTACTAAACCATATCTCATAGCTCCTCATCCAGATGACTCTTGAACACTGCCAGGGATGGCGACTCCAGCACCTCCCTGGGCTGGCCATTCCAGTGCCTGACCACACTCTGAGAGAAAAAGATCTTCCTTATGTCTAGTATAAACCTCTCCTGGTAAAACTTGCAGCCATTTTCTTGTGTCCTCTTTGTTGCCTGGGAGAAGAGGCCAGGCCCCCCTCACCACAACCTCCCTTCAGGAAGTTGTACAGTGCAATGATGTCTCCCCTGAGCCTCCTCTTCTTCAGGTTAAACAATCCCAGCTCCCTCATCTGATCCTCATAAGACTTGTGCTCCACACTCCTCACCAGTTTTGTTGCCCTTCTCTGGACATGTTCCAGGCCCTCAATGTCTTTCTTGTAGTGTGGGGCCCAAAACTGAACATAACGCTCATCAATGCTGAGTACAGGCAGGTGATTATCTCTCTGCTCCTGCTGGACACACTATTTCTTATACAGGCCAGTAAGCCATTGGCCTTCTGGGCCACTGAGGCACACAGAATCACAGAATCACAGAATGACCCAGGTTGGAAGGGACCTCAAGGATCATGAAGCTCCAACCCCTCTGCCTGGCAGGGCCACCAAACATCCATGTTTACTTGATCAGGTTGCCCAGGGCCCCATCCAACCGGGCCGTGAACACCTCCAGGAATGGGGCATCCACAACCTCCCTGGGCAGCCTGTTCCAGTGCCTAACCACTCTCCTAGTAAAGAACTTCCCCCTAACATCCAACCTAAATCTTCCCTCCTTCAACTTGGATCCATTTCCCCTAGTCCTGCTATTGTCAGCCCTTTCGAAGAGTTTACTCCCCTCCTGGGTGTAGGTTCCCTTCAGGTATTGAAAGGCTGCAATAAGGTCACCCCACAGCCTTCTCTTCTCCAGGCTGAACAAGCCCAACTCCCTCAGCCTGTCCTTATAGGGGAGGTGCTCCAGCCCCCTGATCATCTTTGTGGCCCTCCTCTGGACCCTTTCCAAAATCTCTATGTCTTTCTTTTACTGTGGGCTCCACACCTGGACACAGTACTCCAGATGGGGCCTCACAAGAGCAGAGTAGAGAGGGACAATCACCTCCCTATCCCTGCTGACCACCCATCTCCTGATGGAGCCCAGGATCCCATTTGCTTTCCGAGCTGCCAGAGCTCACTGCTGGCTCATGTTAAGTCTCTTGTCCATCAGGACCCCCAAGTCCTTCTCTGCCGAGCTGCTCTCAAGGACCACTCCTCCCAGCCTGTACAGGTGCCTGGGGTTCTTCTGGCCCAAGTGCAAAACCTTGCACTTTGCTGTGTTGAACCTCATTAGGTTCACCCGAGCCCAGCTTTCCAGCCTGTCGATGTTCCTCAAGCATGTTGTCCAGGAGGATCTGTTCCATGATCTTCCCAGGCACGGAGGTGAGACTCACCAGCCTGTAGTTCCCCGGGTCCTCCCTGCTCCCCTTCTTGTATATGGGAGTGACGTGACCCTTCCTCCAATCATCCGGGACCTCATCTGACAGCCACAACTTCTCAAATATGATGGAGAGTGGCTCAGCAGCCACCTCAGCCAGCTCCTTCAGGACCCTGGGATGCACACCATCTGGCCCCATAGACTCATTCAGTCTAAGGAGGCACTCTCAGACTTGCTCTGCCCTTACAGTGGGGAGGGATTTACCTCCTTGGTCCCCACATAGAGGTTTGGGGATGCAGGGCTTAGGGACATGAAAAAGACTAGAATCCTGGCTACCAGTGAAGACTGAGGTGAAGAACTCATTCAGCACCTCAGCTTTCTCTTCATCTGTTGAAGCCAGTTCTCCTTTTAAATTTACCAAAGTAGGTACGCCCGTTTTGGCCTGTCTCTTCTGGCCAATGTACCTGTAGAAGGTTTTCTTATTGTTTTTCATGACCCTTGCCAAGTTCAGTTCTGCCTGCGCCTTGGCTTCCCTGATCCCTCATCTGCAGGTCTAGATGGCATCCCTGTATTCTTCCCAGGTGACACAGCCTTGTTTCCAGGGCTTGTACACCCCTTTCTTTGCCCTCTGTTCTCTCAGCAGGTCCTAGCTGAGCCATGCCAGTTTCCTACCTCGCCTGCCCACTTTCTTATTCAGAGGATTGGAGACTTCTTGTGCTTCCAGGAGGGCATCCTTGAAGAGCAGCCAGCTCTCCTCAACATTCTTGTCTTTGAGGGCAGCATGCCAGGGGATCTTGACCAGCAATCCATTGAGTAGCTTAAAGTCTGCTCTTCTGAAGTTCAGTGTCCTGATCCTGCTCTTTGCCAGGCCCACATCGCTTGAGATCACAAACTCAAACAGGGCATGGTCGCTGGAGCCCAGGCAGCCTCCAACCTTGACGCCTTTGATGATCTCCTCAGCATTGGTGAGCAGCAGGTCCAGCAACGTTTCACCTCTGGTTGGTCTGTCCAATACCTGAACCAGAAAGCTATCATCAGTGGATTCCAAGAGCCTTCTGGAGCTCTTGCAGCTTGCCATGTAGTTTTCCCAACAGATGTCTCGATGGTTGAAGTCCCCCACGAGGTCAAGGGCCCGTGAACCAGACGCCTCATGCATCTGGAGCAAGAAAGCCTCGTCAACAGCCTCCCCTTGATCAGGTGGCCTGTAGTATACCCCTAATACCAGCTGACCTTTATTAGTCCCATCTCTAATCCTAATCCACAGGCTCTCAAACTGTTCCTGTTTCTCATAGGGAGCTCCTCACAGTTTATCCAATCTCTGACATAGAAAGCAACTCCCCCACCCTTCTTACCTCGCCTATCTCTCCTAAAAAGTCTATAGCCGTCGATGGCAGTATCCCAATTGTGGGAGTCATCCCACCATGTTTCTGTGATAGCAACAAGGTCATAACTTTCCAAGTGCATCACAGTTTCCAGTTCCTCCTGCTTGTTACTCAGGCTGCGTGCATTGGTATAAAGGCACTTCAGCCGGCCTATCCGTCTCGCCACCTTTATAAGGGATCTAGGATCCCCTATAAAGGGGGATGACGCTGTCAGCTTATGTTCAGCCCAGCATCAACCAATACCCCCAGGTCCCTCTCCTCTTCTCAGTCAACCAGCCACTCAACCTCAGGTCTATGGTGCTGCATGGGGTTATTGTGGCCTGAGTTCAGGACCCGGCACTTGGCCTTGTTGAACCTCATCCCATTCACCTCAGCCCAGCTATCCAGCCTATCCAGATCCCCCAGAAGGGCCCCCCTACCCTCAGGCAGATCGACATTACCACCCAACTTGGTGTCATCTGCAAACAGATTAGCAAACAAACAGATTTTTTAAGTCCTTACTACACACTCCTGTAGTCTCTTCTCTACAATTAGGTATGCTGACTACAAGGATGTGAAAAAGTGTGACAATATAAGAACTCGGATATATGATTATCAGTTTGCACAAACTGCTATCACTGAATACGAGAGAAACCTGAGGAAGGCTATGAGAACTATTCAGTTATAGACATTGAATAGCACTGTCTCAGCACTTCTGTTTTCTGTTGACATTGTTTAAAAATGGTGGAAAGGAAATCCTGAAGAAATTTATGAAATTGTACTACAGAAAAACACAGGTTTTCCCTTCTTCCTTCTGCTCTACAACATTTTCACCAACTTGTGACTCAAAAATATATAATAATTTAGTTTCACAAAACATGTTTTGCTTTCATATTCTTTTTTACTATTTACTCATTGAAAGAGGATACCAACATTCTTTAATGTCTTTACACTGTCAAAATATGCACATCACTCCAAAAGTAAAGCCTTCTATTTATTTCCATGGAAACTGCAAAAGATACAAAGAGCACAATAAGAGTATTTGATAGAGGAAATTCTCTGCCATAAAACATTATTTGTCAACACAGTTATCACTGCTAACCATGTTCTTTCTCCAGTGATGAACATGAATTTGCATGCTGTGCTTATAAAAGTCTGCAGTAATGGAGGTTACCTGAGGTTTCACAGATGCTACAATGGTGTAATTACTAGAAAAATTTTGCCCATTTTTCATTGGTCCAAACAGATGCCAGAAAAAGCTGAATCCAGACTTCATAGTCAGTGTTGTAGGACAGTCTAGACAAGATGAGCAATGTGCTACATGGTCTTCAAACTGGCATGGGACTTAAAATTATCATGTTGCAAGAGAAAAGTATCTTCTTATCTGGCCTGAATCTGGAAGTAGAAGCCTTCAGCTTAGTATTTCAATATAGCAACCAGAGTTGACTGGGTTTCAGTAAAACCACAGGTATCAACCTTTTCCTATTCCAAATGACAGTGCACATCACTTTACCCACTGGGGGCTGCATCCTCAACTTTGTCTTCAATAGAGAATTCACTTGTTACCACTCCATGGACTGATGTTTTGACTCTGGCAACTGCTGGGGAGATCTCACTGTCCCCATCTAGTACTTGAAGGGAGCTTACAAGCAGGAAAGGTACCAACTTTTTACATGGTCTGATAGCAATATGACAAGGGCTAAAGACCTTAAAATAAAAAAATGGTTTATTTAGATTGGATATTAGGAGGAAATTCTTCATTCAGATTGTGGTGAGGTGTTGGAAAAGGTGTCCTGGTTTTATGAATTTTGTTATTCCACATAATCACATCATGTAGGGCACTGGAAGTCTTAGAAGAGAAGAAATGTACTACATGTCCCAGAAAACTTTGCTGTTCCATTTCTGTTTTCCAGACAGCGGGAAAGATAAAACTAACAGAAAGTCATAAGTTTATCTCCTTTTGCTACCTGGAGGATCAGAGTAAGAACCTTGGTTTTCAGAAGCTCTCTCACTTATTTGATTAAATAGCTTCAATCCCAATTAACTTGTATTTTTACTCTTGTAATTAGCAAAGAATTTTCCTCCTCAGATCACTGCAGTTTTTTGTTTCTTTTCCCTTTCCCTCCCCTGCAGACATACAAAGCCATGTTGGATAGGGCCCCAAGCACCCTAATTTAGTAGGTTCTGCCCATAGCAGGGGAGTTGGAACTAGATGACCTTTAAGGTTCCTTCCAACCTAAGCCATATGTGATTCTTTGATTCTCAGTTCTCACTAGTAATGCAACAAAAAACAGCCTCATGTAAAATAACGTGAATTTTTTCTTGGGAAAGATATTGCCTCAGTTTATAGAAAAGCTCTTTAATACTTATATCTCATCAGCAATACTATTTTCTGTTTTGTGACTTTGAGATTTTCTTCAACTTTTTTTTTTTTTTTTTTTTTAAGTGAAAAGCTCTGCTGTTTTCTTCTCATATATAACAAGTCTTATGTCTCCCTGAGCTATAATTTTAAATGTCCTGACAAACACTTGTTTCCATTCCCATAATGGCACCTGAGACTGAAATGCCTTTATTGGGTTTCTTCCAGAATCCAGTAACATAACTTCTTTGATATTTTTCACATGTGGTATGAGTAACATCTAAATTAAAAAAACAAAAACAAAAAAAAAACAAAAAACCCAACAAGTAACAACCCAATAGAGGTTAGATTCAATTGAAAATAATAAGACAGTATTTACAATATCCCTTATTAAATGAACTTTGTTATTTATTCAGCTGAAGAGAGTACTATTTAAATAAGGCAGCCATCACTTCAGGAATAGCACTAATACCTTAAAAAAAAAAAAAAAAAAAAAAAAAGATTTGCACCAACTTATTCAATACAATAAAACAAACATAAGTTCACTAAGAAGAAGCTTATTAAAATTTTGAAATACATAGAAATATGTATAATAAAATATATGTATAACAAAAAATATATGTGTAGTAAAGTATAAATTTTGTCACACTGCTGCTCTGCTGCCATCTGCTGCACAGCAACAAAATGCAATGGAATATTGGTGGGAAGGTTCTTCCTCTACTACCATACCACTAGCATCCAATTCTGATGTCATGGGCCAACGTAATAAATAGTAGAAATTACTTTTTTAGCAACCCTCATAATTCATTTACTATTACTAATATGGTAGAGCAGTGAGAGTCAAAAAGCAAACTAAAAATTTCATCCTTCATCCTTCTTTTTCTACCTTCTCCCTGTGATCAACAGAGGAGTTGGGAGTGAGGACTGTAATTAATTCATAATGTTTTGTCTTTGCTGCTACTTCATACTCACTTTCTTCCACTGCTCCAGCATGAAATTCCTCCAATGCGAAGCCATTCTTCCCAAGCTGATCTTACATGGGTTTCCCACAGGCTGCAGTTCTTCTCCTACATGGGTCTGTAAACGGGGCCCATAAGGGGAGAAGCTCTCACTAGACTAGGGCCCATCCATGGGCTGTACCTCCATCAGGCCACATCCATTGCTTCACTCTGGGCTCCTCCATGGCCTCATGTGGAAACCTGCTCTGAGTGATGCCCCAAGGGCTGCATAGGGACAGCCTGCTTCACCATGGGCCTCTCTTTGGGATGCAGGGGAATTTCTGCTATATGCCTAGAACAGCTCTTGCTCTCTTTCTTCATTAAGCTTGATGTCTGTAGGGATGTTTCTCTCTAGGTTCTCTTTCTTCTACTCCAGCTGCAGTACTTTTTCACATTCTTAAGTCTGCTTTCCCAGAGGCACAACCAGCAGCGCTCATTGGCTCAACTCTGGCCAGTAGCAGATACCTTTTAAAGCCACCTGGACCTGACTTGTATTTACATGGACTTCTGGTCTCTGTTAGTCTTACAGAGCACACTTCTGTACCTGCTTGGCAACCAAAACATTACCGCATATACCCAACACAGTGTAAATTATTCTTTCTCTTTCTTTTTCTACTTTTCTTTTCCTCTTTTTATTTTTCTTTTTTTTCTCTCTCTCTTTTTCCTTTTTTCTTTTCCAACTTTTTTTTTTCTCTTGATGATGCTTTGACTATACTAAAATAAATAAATAAATAAATAAAAATCTGAAAAGAGAATGAAGGCAATGTAGATTTTAGAACTTGATAAATAATTGTGAAGACAAATATGAATTTATTTTAACTTATCATAATTAACAAAAATCAAACAAACAAGCAGAAAGAAATGATGTTGTGAAAGATTATGAAAGGTGATGTGACACAAGAACTTGTCTTCTTTACATACTGTGAAATTACTTCAAAATTTAGAAGCCATGGAGCAAGACTAATATGTAAAAATGTCCTCAGTGTTGTATTTTTAAAATAGAATATTCAGAGAAACATTATACTACATTATATTCATACATTATATTATACATTATATTACATAGAATTAAAAATATGAATAAGGAAGTGTGAAATTAATTCTTTTTTTTTTTTTTTTCATGGTAAGTAAACAGCTGTATCATGGAAAAACTAAGAAAATATTAAGAAATATTAAAACAACAACTGTAACAGCAAAAAGTGAACAATTTTCTTCCATGTCAGGTATTTCGTTTCAGTCCACTAAATTCCCTAAAGATAATGCAGTTGTGAGAATCATTTGTATTGTTTTCTAAAGGTAGGAGGACAGCTGATTGCGTAAGGAAATTTAAATCAAGTGTTTTTCGGGAAATGTCTTCATAGTTTCATTATGTCTGATTTGTGTTTGTTGAATTTTTACTACGAGACGGTGTTTCTCCAATAAATTGAGACAGATGGAGGCAATAATCCTAACATTCATTCACCAAAAGAAAATTATCTTGTTTTAAGTTTGGTATATTTTGTACTACAAAAAGTTATATTCCATTCGATATTCTGAAACCTGTGTAAATAATTACATTACCTTCAGTGTCTAAGTGCAGTTTCAGGGCATTTTAAAATTAATTTTCTGATTATATTTACTGACTTCAAGATACTGTCCAAATTAAATTCTCCTAAATAGATAGTTTTAACACAAACTCGTGCTTTCCACTGCGATACATAGAAAACCTTGAGCATTTCAAACATTAGCTGGAAGAAAGTGAGATATGCTATAAGCAATAAATTTCTGGGAATGTGAAGTATTCCTTTTACTATGTGTACTGTGTATATGGTATAGTATATGTATTTACTAAATATATATACATATTCCCAGCAAAAACTTTAAATGCCATAACTCAAAACTAACATCTTATTTACAATTCAGAGCAACAATTTTTAGTATTATTTGCCTCTAAATAATATTAAAACGATTCTTAACTATCATGTTATTTTTTTCTTTTTCAACAGTTTCCATGAAAAATTTAGAAGTGTAACATTTTTAACTTAATACGTATTATGGTAAATTTAGTATTTAGACTCTCCTGTTGGCAGAATTCCACCCAGATCAGACTACTCAGTGCCCCATCTAACCTTGCTTTGAACTGTTTTAGGGATGGGGAATCCACAACTTTTCTAAGCAACTTGTGCCAGTAACTCAGGATCCTCTGAGCAAAGAATTTCCTCCTAATTGCCAGTGTAAATTTACACTCTTTTTGATAAAAAAAAAACATTCCTCCCTGTCCTAGCACTTTTTATCACATAAAAAGTCTATCTTCCTCTTAATTATAAGCACCCCTCAAGTTCTGGAAGGCAACAATGAGGTCTCCCCAGACCTTTTTCTTCTCCAAACTGAACAAGTCCAGCTCGTAGCCCCTCTTCACAGGAGAGATGTTCCAGTCCTCTGATCATCTTAGTGGCCCTCCTCTGGAACTGTTTCAAGAGCTCCACATTCTTCTTAGCCACGGGGGCCCAGGCCTGGACACAGTACTCCCCATGGGACTTCACAAGAGCTGAGTAGAGGGGGATGATCCTCACGGCCCTGCTCTGGACCTATTCTAATGCCTCTTCATATTTTATTTCTTTATTGGGACTCCAGGCTGGGATGTAACAATGCACAGTAGGCCTCATGAAGTCAGAGTAGAAAGGGACCATCACTTCTCCTCCATGTTGGTCACCCCTCTTTTGATGCAGCCCAGGGTACAGTTGTCTTTCTGGATTGCAAGCTCATACCACTGGCTCGTTTTAAGCATTGTACCTCACTGTCAACTTAGCGTTCAGGCACTTAGACAATTTTTCTTGGATTTCTTCTTTGGAGTTTTTGGTTCTCCACTGTTCTCTTGCAGATGCAGAAGCCCTTCGGAGGAAACATTCTTATCCCTTAACTGTGACATATGTTCTAACTTTCACGCCTTTCATATATTATTGTATAATTGGTTGTGTGTTTTCAGAATTAATGAGGATGAAAACCTCAGATGAATGAATATGAGTATGAGATAAGTCTTCAACAGATCCTGTTAACTTACAGTAATGTTGACGCAGAATAACAATTGAGTGTTTTAGAAAATCTTGATACTATATGCAATACTAAATGCACGCAGAATATCAGTAATCCTACAGTTTCATTTCATACAAAAAACACTGTAAGAACTATTTCTTCATGTACAAATCTTACAGGAATTTAGGAGATTTCCCTGGCTTATACTGCTTTAAGTCCCTGGATAAAATATTGAAAAAGGAAGATACAGTTTATGACAGATTGAGGAAGGCTATAAAATTTCATTTACTGGAAATAATTCATGATGCTTCTTTGCAGCACTATGAAATCCTTTTTCACAGTTACAGTTTTTATTGTAAACATACATGCAGAGAATATAGATCAGAATTATTTTACACAGATGGCAGGATTACTAACTGATTATATATATGTACCAGTGAAACATGTATATTAAGAGATGCAAGAAACTACAACAAAATTGGGATGAAATCAGAAAACATTAGATTAAGTTATGTAAAAGCCACAAATTATAAATCAATTTTTAGTTCTGAAAATTCTCAACTATTTTTCATTTGACAAGTATTTGTAAAGCATTTCACTTTGTAACTTTCTTTTTAGGTAGCAAAGAGACTAATTGTTGATTTTTTTTCCATGAAAATAAATTTATATGTTAAGTAAAATGTTTAATGCTTGCATTAACGTGTTCAACTACTGTAAATTCAAAATTATCAAAATCAAAAACAAAGTTATTATTATCTTTTAAATATAACATCTTTCTTTTGCAAGTTACCAAAACAGAGAGTCACTGACAAATTAGTGCTGTACAACTGCATTAAATTTAACAAGATCATATGATGGATTCTGCACCTGGGAAGGAGCAACTCTTGTAGAATGGGTACAGATCCCCCAGTACAGGTAGAGGGATGAGAGGCTGGAAAGCAGCCCTACAAAAGCATGGATTCTGGTTGACAGCAAGTTGATTATGAGTCAACAGCCTGCCCAGGCACCCAAAATGATTGACTGTACCTTTAGGTGCCTCACGCACAATATTGCTATCCAGATGAGGGAAGGAAACGTCCTGCTCTGGTTTTGCTTATCACTTCAGAGTCTGGTATTTCTAAGAACAAAGTTACAAAGGAAACAAAATGAGTGTTTACTAACTTGAATCTAACTGAGCAATTAATACAATAAAGCAAATTTAAACAAGTACACCTAGTAAAAACTATAATAACAGTAATAGAGTTCTTATACAAGTTATAAAGAGACAAGGAGAGAATGTACATATATTAATATGCAAGAACATGATGAGCACAATATCTTAGAGCATATGTTCTCTCAGGAAATTTCTTACTAAGACAAAATATTGCCATGCTTGAAGCAAAATTTTTCAATGTAGTATTTAAAATGTTTAATTGAACAGAATCCATGTACACTAAACCTGGCAGCTGAACCAGAACTGGAATAAGTATCTTAAACAGTATTAGTAGTGATGGAGAAAAATTACCCTGTGTATGTCTTAGAACCTCAGTGAGATATATGATTGCCAGAAATCTAGATTTGTCAGACAGAAGAGAACTTCACATAGAAAAATCTATCATAAATGTAATACAAATTTTAGGTTCTCAGACAAGGATTTGTGACTGTAAAGCTGTACGTAGTCTCATTTGGATTCAATAGGTTATGTTCTTTCTCAGTCTACTTCAGACATATTTTACTTCAATACTGTTTGTATTATTTGAATAGAAACTGTATATATCTCAAAGAATCACACTACATCTGCAAGGAAAAGGTATATCTCTGAGTGGGAATAAATAATGAAGCTGTGGCAATCCTCTCCATTTTTCAAAACTCAATTTTTCTGAGATAAACAATGAAGACACTGCTTTAATTTAAATGTCACTAATGGATATAAAAGAACAGAAAGCTGTTTATCCAAATTTCTAGAGGTACTGTGAGTTTTTGTATATGTCCTTCAGTTAATCTATACTTTGTGATATTGGTTGGTATTGAAGATGGAAAAAAAATAACCTTTTTTCTTCACAAGTGATCAAAAGACTATTTTTGAGTGAATCCAGAGAGGAATACCTTGAGCATAGATTTCATTTTTTGTTCAAGTTCTTGGAAGTATTCCAGAGGGATCAAAAAGTGTGTTTAGGACCTTGGGAATAGTAGATTTTATAATAGATTTTTATTTATTTATTTATTTATTAAAGATAATGTAAATAGTAGCACAAAAACCATAAGGAAGCCTTCAAAATGTAATTGAAAGCAAAGATAATAATCAATATATCCTTTGAAATGAACTAGGTATTTTATAAATTAGCAAAAAAAACCCAAAACCAAAACCAAAACAAAACAAAAAAAAAAACCCAAAAAAACAAAAATAAAACAAAAAAACAACCAACTTTCAAAATGTTTTAACTGTTTCTAAACAAGTTATGTTCATTATTATTTGTGTGTGTGTGTGCAAGGGTATGTTTGTGAAGTAAAGCAGTGTCAAAATTACTAATGTAGTCTTACATTCACATGTCATTTTTAGTAGTAAGAATGGGACAAATCATCTGAAATAGGAGAAAAAATGGAAAAGGCTTGTAAGATTATCAATGCATCCTCAAGTACATGAATATACTGTATTTCAGGGATACATACAGTCTTCACAATTCCATCTGATGTCTAGAAAACATCCTTACCTTTTGATTCTTTCCTTCATTGAAGGTAAGAAAGCAAACTAAAAGTATTTGCTGCCATTGTTAAATCTCAGACTAAAATGAAATAATGAAAAAGTGAAATATATGGCCACATTTTAATTTGAGTTTGGCCATGTGAAAGTAAAAGAAGCTTCACATCTCAGAGCTGACTCCAAAAATTACAAATTCCACCCAGTAAAGGAAAATAATTGAAAAAGTATTTATATTCAATGCTTATTAATTTGGGCAAATGTTCTGAATCATCTTCTAGAGGATCCTATGATACTCTGGTGTCTGTTTAGTTATGAGTTTTTTTCAAAGTCTCACATAAAGTTCTTATATAAATGATAATAGTAGGAGAGAATCTGATATAGATGGAAAATTAGGACACTGATCTGTAAAATTTTTCAGAATGATTTTTTTGCCTTAGACTTCCCTAGATTCATCCTAGTCTTAGGAACTAATTCAGAGCAGTGACACACAATCTAATAGATGCACTGAGGTAAAATCTTACACAGGAATCCTTCAGAATAGGAAAACTGACCTCATTTTGTCCTACCACTACTCTGTATTTGCACATGAATGAGAGAAAGTTGTCTGTAAGAAAGTTCAGTTGTTCCTTGAGAGTTTACTACTTAGTATAACTTAGTATAAATATATTTTTTTGCCTAATTGCCTACAAACATGCATATAAAGGGATATATAATGGATGTTTTGTGTTCCATTTCCTGGACACTGGAGTAGCCCTCTCACTGCAACCTGTGTTATAATTTCTCTGCCCCTGAGGCTCAATCATCTGAGATTAGAGAGTGAAAGGCCAATCTTGGATGAAGCTCAGCAACAAAACTTTGGCTCTGACTTCTGAGAAAACTGAAAAAAACTGAAACTGAAGTTCTCATTAAAAATTGTGGGAAAGGTTGGAGAAATATCAGAAAAGTGAAATTATGGGCAGGAATAGGACTGTTGATACAGGGACTGTCCTTAGCTCAAGATTTCAAAATGAAGAAGCACTCGTGTAGGTAAGTACACAGCCCAAAAGGAAAAACAAATCAAAACAAGGGTGCTATCTGGAATCCAGCAGGGTTTCCAAGCCAATTAATCAGTGTCATCACGGTTGGTACAGATGGAGGAGGATGATGTATCAACAAAAGTGAGAAATCATTTCTGGCAACTGTGGCCTGGCCAACAAATGGTCTTTGGAGTACCTTGTAAGGGAAGGTGAGTACACTAATACATAATTAAAAAAGTCCAAGCTATCTCATTTGCAAAGTTCCATATGAGTAACTGTTTTATATTCTTATGTTCTGGATATTCTGGTAGTGGTCTCTCCATCTGGCTAATAATAGCCTGAGAAAATGAACCAGAAAAGAAGTTCTAAAATATCAATCTAGCAAAAAATGAAATACTAAATAAACTAATTTATGGTGCTGTAGAATTTGTTTTTCCTCTGCATTAGTTATCACTCCTCAAAATCAGAAGGAAAACAAACAAAAAAACAAACAGACCAGAAAACAACAACAACAAACAAACAAACAAACAACAGAGAAGACGTGAGTTGAGGAGCAGGACCCAGGATGATTTCACTTTGCAGAACAGCCATCTAAACAAGAATCTTCTTTTCCCTTCTCTCAGCTTTTGTGACTCTTTCCACTTCCTTCTAAATATGTTTCTATCTTCTAAACTTCAAGCATCTTAAAGTTTAGGATTATAAAATCTTATATCTGTGCTATAAAACGCAAGAGAAAAATTATTGAATTGCAACATTATAATAACCTTTCTAACTTGGCTGATGATAATTTCACATTCTCAAAGTACTACACATAGACATGACACACAAATCTTGTCTAGTTCCAGATCTCGTTTAGAACTCATGGTTATGTGCCACTCCTTTTATTCTTTATAAGAAAATAAATTTAAAAAATATGTAATTTAATCTGCACATATATTATACAATATATGTGTTTTTTAAAGCACAATTTCAAGTATCATAAATTTCTGGTGGGAATATGCTATACAATACTGACAAAAAATAACACGGAATTATAAAAGTTCGGTTTCAGCTAGACAGCTAAATGCAAAGTATTTTCTGAAAAGAACATATAAAATGCATTTAAGATAATAAGCACTTTCGTGAAAGAATATAAGTTCATAAGGTTTTACTGTAAATGTCAAAATTTAGATACCATGAAAAAACTATTTCTCAGTTTCTGATTAAAATATTCTTTACTTTTTTCAAAAAGCTGCCCTTATATTTGTTATAATCAGAAAGCAAAGATAAGAACAGAAAATTAAAAGATCATACCAAAATATTATCAGCCACAAGAATTGAAAGGAAACAAACAAACAAACAAACAAACAAAAACAAAAAACAAACAAACAAACAAACAAAACCCAGAGAATTAACAAAATTATAAGCCAGGTAATAAAATAATAATAATAAAAAAATGATTCTTTGACTTTCAAAATTAGGAACAAACAGAAACAAATCTCCTAATATGAATTTCTCACAAGTGAAAATGATTTTCTTTGCATACACTGAAATAGTACTGATTTCTAAGTTTATTTTATTTCTAACTTTAAATATGAATTCATAAAATCATAGAATCACTCAGGTTGAAAAAGACCTTAAATATTATCAAGTCCAACCACAACATAACCATACTAACCTAACTATCAACCCCCCACTAAATCAGCCTTGTTGCCCTTCTTTGGATCTGCTCCAGCATCTCAGTGTCCTTTCTGTACTGAGGTGCCTAAAACTTAACACAGTACTTGAGGTGAGACCTCACCAATGCCAAGTACAAGGGCAGGATTGCTTACCTAGTCCTGCTTACCACAGCATTTCTGACACAAGCCAGGAAGCCATTGGCCTTATTGGCCACCTGGGCATACATCATTGGCTCATATTCAACCAACTGTACATCAGTACACCGAGGTCACATTCCATCAGGCAGCTTTCCAGCCACCACTCCCCAAGCCTGTAGGGTTGCCTGTAGTTGTTGTGACCAAAATACAGGACCTGATGCTCGGCCCTATTGAAACTCACAGTTAACCTTGGCCCATCAATCCACTCCATCCAGGCCCCTTTGTAGTGCCCTTCTCCCCTTTAGCAGATCAACACTCCCCCCCAACTTCGTGTCATCTGCAAACTCACTGAGAATGCACTCAATCCCCTCATCAAAATAATTAATAAACATGTTAAAAAGAAGCGGTCCCAGTACGGAGCTACAGGGGACACCCATGCAAACTGTGGGCAGACAGCTTCTCCATGAGGATATTGTGGGGGACGGTGTCAAAGGCCTTATTGAAGTCCAGGTAGACCACACTGACAGCGTTATCCTCATCCACTATGTAGGTCACCTTGTCATAGAATGAAATCAGGTTTGTCAGACCAGATCTTCCATTTGTAAACCCGTGCAGACTGGGCCTGATCCTCTGGTTGACCTTTAACTGGTCCACGATGGCTCCTGAGATTACTGGTTCTGTAACCAGAGATGAGACTGATAGGTCTCATAGCTACCAGGATCATCTTTCTAGCCCTTTTTGAAGATGGGCATCACATTTGCCAGTCTCCAGTCCCTGGTTAGCCAGGACTGTGGCAGAGTGATGGAGAGTGGCTTAGCAACCATATCCACCAACTTCCTCAGCACTCTAGGGTGCAATCCATCCAATCCCATGGACTTGTGAGCATCCAGCTTTCAGAGCAGGTCCAAAACTATCTCATAGGGTATTTTGTTCCTCATCCCTATATAGCAGCACAAGAGACTGTGTTCCAGGGTGTAATGAGTCTTACTATTAAAGACTGAGGCAAAGAATACATGAAGTACCCCAGCCTTATCCTGATCCTTGGCCACCAAGTTGCCCTTGGCATCCAACAAGAGATGGAGATTCTCCATAGCTCTCCTCTTGCTGTTGATGCATTCATAAAAATATTTATTGTTTTCTCTTACCTGAGTGGCCAAGTTCAGTTCTAGCTGGCTTTGGCTTTTCTAATTTTCTCCCTTCACACCTTCACTGCACACCTGTAATCATCAGGTGTGTAGTAATTGTCCACTCTTCCAGAGACCATAAACTTTCTTTTTGTTCTTGAGATCCAGCCAAAGGTCTCTGTTTAGGCAGTCTGTCCCCTTTGCCTGTTGGCTTATCTTCCATGACTTGGGGAAGGTCTGCTCTAGCACTTTTAAAATAACTTCCTTAAAGTATTCCCAGACTTCCTGGGCTCCCACACTCTCCAAAACTACCTCACAAGGGACTCTCCCAACCATGGTCTTTAAGAGGTTTGACAGCAAGATGAATGAAGTCACATTTTCCTTTTTCCTCTTTACTCAGTACTGGTAACAGTTAAGATGCTGGGTCTAGTTCTGGGATTCTTGATAGAAGAATATGAGGGACATGACCCTGTTTAATATATTTGTTGATCATTTGGATGAGGGAATTGAGTGCACCCTCAGGAAGTTTGTAGATTCAGGATTCCGCACTTTGGTCACAACAACCCCATGTGGCATTGCATAATTGGTGCAGAGTAGCTGGAAAGCTACATGGAGAAAAAGGATCTGAGGATGTTAGTTGTTGGCCAGCTGAACATATGTCAGCAGCATACCCAGGTGGACAGAAGACGGTCAATGGCATCCTGGCATGTATCAGAAATAGTGTAAGCAGAAGGACTAGGGGAGAGATTGCCCCTCTGCTCAGCTCTTGTGAGGCTGCAGCTCAAGTACTGTATTCTGTTTTGGGCCCCTCACTACAAGGAAGACACTGAGACCCTAAAACATGTTCAAAAAACTAGTGCAGGTTCTATAAGGAGCAGCTGAGGGAACTGAGATTGTTTGGTCTGATGAAGTTTGGAAGATGAGGCTCAGGAAAGACCATATCACTCCTTACAACTACCTGAAATAAGTTTGTAATGAGTGGGGTCAGCCTCTTCTCCCCAGTAACTAGTGATAGGATGAGAAGTAATGGACTGGTGTTGTAGCAGAGAAGGTTCAGACTCAACATTAGGAAAATTTTACTCTCAGAAAGAATAGTGATACAATGGAACAACATTTTCAGGGAAATGGTGGAGTCATTGTCCCCACATTATTTACAGAAAACAGCAGGGATGTGGTTTACTGGTCACGGTTATGCTGAGTTGATGGTTGGACTAGATGATCTCAGTGACCTTTTCCAAGCTTAATGATTCTATGACTCTATAATGAAGAGTGAGTAAAAAAGGGTCACTTAAAAAATCATGCTGGAGAATATCTTCTGCAAGGAAAGGTTTGAAGACATAAGACTATTTAGCCTACAAACAAGAAGATTCAGAAAGATCTTATCAGTGTGCACGAATATCTGAAGCAAGAACATGAAGAAACCTGTTCTGCTGTTTATTTGCCTTATTATAGTTAACTGCGAGGATGATCAGACACTGCCACATGTTGCTCAGAGAGGCTCTGGAGTTTTCGGCATTGGAGATTCTAAACCTGAGTGAGCAATCTGTCCTACCTGACATTGTTTCATTTAGGGGTGGGTTAAACTAGAAAATCTGCAGCAGTCTCTTACAGTGTCACTAATTCTGTGCTTCTTCATTGCTCTGTGAATGTTAAATCAGGTATAGCTAAACAATGTTTCATGTTTATTTTTAAACCCTGGTCACCAAAGTAGGACTTTTTATTTGTTTGATACCTAAAAAGCAGCGATGACCTGTCCTTTCTACATTTAAAGTTAACAAGAATTTATTAGGCTGTTAACATTTTTGACTAAGCTTAATTATAGCAATTAAGAGATTACCTACACTGAAGCACTGTAGCTGATGTAGCCTAGAGGTGAAAGAGAGAGGAAAAAAGATTTATTTATTCCTTATTACATTTGACAGATTTTTTATTTTTTATTTTTTTATTTTTATTTTTTATTTATTTATTTTTTAAGTGAACTCTGTAACTTGAATATTTTGGAGCATAAAAATACAATTAGTCTCATGGAATTTTAAGTCTATTTAATATAATTTTTTTCCTTCCAATCCTGGTGAAGAATATAATCTATGAGTTTTCTAATCACTTATTGAGTTTTGTACAGATTTCATTGCTGTATTTGAGCATTTTAGAAAGTCCAAATAAATTGAGAGGGTGATGATACTCTTGTGTAAATATGATTTGAAGTGCATAAACATATATATACAGATATATATATGTGGCCTCATAGGTATATAAATGAGAGGTTGTTGTTTTTTGTTTGTTTTTTCTTTAATTACCCTTTGTATATTATCCATTTATGTTAATTTTTGTAAACTATTTTTACACTAAAATATCAGATCGTGGAATTATTTGGGTTGGAAAGTATCCAGAAAACATATAGAGCAGTTCACCTTCTAAGAGAAAGAATGTCTCTCAGTAGGTCAGGCTGACACTGCCTCTTAATCTCTACAGAGCACTTATTACTCCAAATAAGGAAATGTTTTGCATCTGAAAATGAACTGATGAAGGTATAGTTCTATAGAAATTTAAAGGGACAATTAAAGTAAGGAAAATATATGTCACATAATTCAGTATAAAACATTTTGAGATTTTATCTGTTCATACTGTGACTAGAATGGACAGCAAGAACTGTGCTCTTTGCATCACCTGAAAGGAAAATAGGTAATAGTAATTGTGTAGTCTTTTGGGGGAACTGACTCCTACTGAAAATCACTACAGTATTTCAATACAAATAGCTATTTAGCTGATGTAAAGAAATAAAGACATAGCTATTCAGATTTTGTAATGGGAATAAAATGGGTGCTGCCTTAAACAAAAGGTCATCCATCTGTCTTAGAGTGCTCTCTAATGCATTTCTTACTTTAATATACTGCTTTGGCATTATGTTAATAACTCATCAACCAATTCCGAATTGAAGTTCAAAGGGAGATATCAGCTCTCACGATGATGTAGTGGTGTATCTTATACTTACACAAACTGTGAATTGCTTGTACTGTATATATGTCAACATGAATTTCTGGTGCAGATGAACCGCAAAGCCCTGAGAACTGAAAAAGTAAGTAAAGAACAAGTTTGTTTTAAGAACCATCTTTATTTCATTTTCTTAGTCTCCAAGACTTAAGTCATCACCATGACAAGGATTGTACTCTGTGAATATTTGTTTTGAGAACTTGCCTCTCATCTTTTATTCTGAATATGTTATATGAATATTTCTGTACAATTAAGATATGTAACCATATATGCATGTCAATGTTGAGTTGTTAAATGTTCTCTTAAGCAGAGAATTTTCTTTTTGTCTTCTAGGCAAAATCAGAATTCAGCACCATTATTTCTTTAATGATTAGAGGAATAGATTGATGAGATAAATGGATCATGGTTACATGGGGATACTAGACAAATGACTCAGTTGCTCTTTTTAAGGATATTTTGTCCAGAAAGACTTATATTTTCATATAAGGATGGCAGATATTAATTGTCTTGTGTGGTTCATGTTAGAATACCTTTCATTCTTTATTCTTCATGTAATGACATAAGAATCAACACCATCACTGACATATTTTCAAGGAAAATGAAATTAACTGGCTTCAGATCTCTGAAATAAACAGTATGAAGATAACAGAGAAAAAAATGTTAAACATCACAGTCATTAAAATAAAATACAACTGCAAAAAAGTTATTCAAGTATGTATGTCTGGATGATTGTTAGGTAACAGTTATGCGTTTTTTAAAGTCTGATATTTTGCTACGATCAGAATTTGTTATTAATTCATCGCAGAATAACAGTCACTGAATCATAGAGGAACATAAAATCACTGAGCTTTGATGGGACCACTGGAAGGATCACAGATTTTGATCAGGTAGAACAGGTTGTCCAATTCTGTGTCTGGTCAGATTTAGAACATCTAAGACTTCAAGGCCTTTCTGGGTGACCTGTGTCAGTGTTTGATCACTCTCTCAGTGAAGTAAATAAATAAATAAATAAATAAATAAATATTGTGCTCAGATGGAAGATACTGTTTTTCTTTTTCGATCCATTGACTCTTGTCCTTTCATCACACACCACGAAGAAGATCCCAGAAGAGACATAAACATGTATATCATTTTCTCCATTCAGATATTTGCACACATTGAAAAGAGTCTCCTGAACCTTCTCTTCTCTAAAAGAGCCCCTTTCTCTCTAGTTCCAGCTGAACTGCTAAAACTGACTTTCCAGAGAATCTCACTCTTTCAGCATGTTTAGTGGGTATGGGTTTGCTGTTGTTGTTGTTTTGCTTTGTTTTGTTTTCATATCTTTCCAAGTACTAATGAATCAGTTACATACTTAAGTTCATTTAGATCTCAAAGGAAGTAAATTTTCATTGGTAACTGATCTTGTCTTTTCACTTCTATGATTTTACTTCAAAGGAACTAAATTCCTTTTAGAGTGATTAGGTTAGTGGTTACAGAATTAACATACGTGATTATGTAAAAATGTGTTTTCCATTAGAGTAAACACTGTATAGATAGAGGAGAGACTAAAACAATATTTTTATTTTATGACAATCCTGTTCTTAGTTTATCCTACACGGGAACTGTTTATTAATTTGTAACTATATTAAGTAAATTTATAAATATTTCCTTGGGTGTCAATCAATACTGAATCTGGAATTTCAATTGGTTCCCAAAATAACAAATCCAGATCAAATTGTGGAGGAGTAAGTGATACTTTTCAAATGAGAAGAGTGCAAGAATAGTCCAAGACTTGCAAAGAGAAACCAGGGCAAAGCATTCTGCCTATGCTTGATAGAAGAGCTCTTTTGAAGCTGGGAAGCACAATCTGCATTTAACAAAAAAGTTAAAAAACATGGGTGAATCATTCTTTAGTTCTAGCAAAACTTCTCTAAACTGGATGTGTAAGGCAACACTGAAGTGTCTATAACAACAGTGCATCAATTTTCATATAAAAAAATATATCTGATATTAACTAATTGACCAAATTTACTTGCAAACTGTTATTAACTATAGTCATCTTATTAGAGAGTATTCACTGACAGAACAGAGGCTGATTAAGCATGAAGTACTTACTTGCAGAAAATGGTCTTTAAATGTTTTTCTTCAAGCACTGTTTGTTGAAGGACTGGGTAGTGTTTGAGATTGTTCAGAAATTGATATCTATTACAACACAAACTGGAATGAAGAAATGGAAACAAAACAAAACAAACAAACAAACAAAACAAACAAACAAACAAACAAAGATCAGGAATATAACGTAACTTATTTGGAACCAAAAACAGAGGGCTTAGAATGTTTCCTAATCACCCTCTGATATAAATTTTGTTGAACAGCTAAGCTATCAAAACTTCAGCAATTAAAAAGCAATAACAATTCATATTCAAGACTGGATATTTATTTGGGTTTATCATTCTTGTTTATTTTATTATTTTCAGAGTATAAACAGCAACACTGCTGAAGCAGGAATGTTGAAAATAATAATAATGAATAATAACTTTGTTGTTAAAACTTTTAGTTTGAACAAGACACTATTACTTGAATTGAAATGTGATTTGTTTCTCTGTCTTATCCTTAACTGGTAAAAAGTGACTAGTGCCTAACCTGGGAAGATATTTGATTCATGCCACGTAAAATCTCAGCAGGTATCAACAATATTTAAAATATCTAGCATACTAGTACAATTTCAGCACTATAGGCTTGGGGCAGAGTAGCTGGATGACTGTGAAGAAGAAAGGAACCTAGGGGTGTTGGCTGATGCTAAGCTGAACATGAGTCGACAGCATACCTAGGTGGCCAAGGAGGCCACTGCCATCATGGCCTACATTAGAAATAGTGTGGCCAGCAGGAGCAGAGAGATAATCATAACCCTGTACTCAGCACTGGTGAGACCACGTCTTGAGTGTTATGTTCAGCTTTGGGCCCCTCACTACAAGACATTAAAGACCTGGAACATGTCCAGAGGAGGGCAACAAAACTAGTGAGGAGTCTGGAGCACAAGTCTGTAAAAATACATCTATGTTTTAAATACATATAATTGATTTGTTAAGCCTAAACATCTAATTGAAAGGCAAATGCTTTAAGGTACCAGAAATTTCTAGACCAATGCTAGAAACTGACAATTTCTTATTCATTTACTGAAGCAATGTCTTGTTTAAGAAATATGGATACAGAGGAATGAGTCACAAGACAAAGAAAAAAAAAAATCCATGAAAAATTATGCTAATAAAAATGTCTTAAAAATCATTACATTTTTTTGCCTCCATACCTGATTCAAGTGTAGGTGATCTGAGCACAGGAAAAAAAGAAAAAAGAAAAAGAAAAAGGAAAAAAAGGAAAAAAAGCCAAAAACATATCAGAAAAAAATATACAACAAAACTGTAAAAAAATGAAATAATAATCAAATACTTTGAGGATTTTTTGTTTTGTTTTTGTTTGTTTTAATTTTGAATAGATCACAAAACTAGCAGTTTTGCAAACTTATTTCCTTATGATGTGTAAACAAATAAACTCTTACAAATGAACAAAACAAAGCCAGAAACATGTATATCTTATTTTTAAATGGCCTTCTACAGTTAATCATCAGATACATTGAATATGATCAACTACCTTGGTTTGTCTTTGAAGAATCTCTCAAAAAACAATATCAATTTGAGTTTGATTTATTACCATTTCAGAAACTGTAATAGTAAGATGAAATTTTGACGTCTTTTACTGTTGTATTTTTCCTTACCTTGCTTTTCTCTATTTTATTTTATTTTATTTTATTTTATTTTATTTTATTTTATTTTATTTTATTTTATTTTATTTTATTTTATTTTATTTTATTTTATTTTATTTTATTTTATTTTATTTTATTTTATTATTTATTTTGTCTTCATTTTCCTGAGCTGTTCAGAGAAGGACCTAGGTATCCTGAGTGGCAGCACGTTGATCGTGAGCCAGCAGTGTACCTTTGTGGCCAAGAATGTCAATGGTATTCTGAGCATGGTCAGAAGGTAGAGGGAGGTGATTCTCTGGTGAGGTCCCATGTCCAGTTCTAGGCTACCTAGATCAAGAAAGGTAGGAAATTTCTACAGACAGTTTTTGCAAAGGGACACAAAGATGATAGAGCCCTGGAGCGTCTTCCTTATGAGACTATAACTATTATCCTTTCCCCCCCCCCCCTTTTTTTTTTAAAATTTATTTATTTATTTATTTATTTATTTCATTTTTTCACCCATCCCACTGAGAAGGGGGAGGTAGTGAACAAAGTGAACAAACGACTGACAACTGTGTGGTGCTCAGCCACCTGCCAGGTTAAACGACAAAATTACTTGACTTTGTAAGTGTCAATTCTGGACTGTTTTCAATATTTTATATACTGATGAAATTGAAATGCATCTGCATAGGCAGGAAACCTGAGAAATTACAAGGTTTTTCAGTTCCATCTAGTGGCATTAAGGGGTATATATTTCAAATCAATAAATATACAGTAAAATGTTCATGATAGAAAAAATAATAAAAATGATAATAAATTGTTGTTAAGAGTACTAATTAGAAAGGTAAAGACGCAATAGTAAGGAAACCTGTCTCAAGAAATACTTTTCAAAACGAGTAAGCCCCTTTTAATGTCCCCTCTAATTTTAATGAATCTACATTTGAGAAAAATAGTTTCTGATATCTGGACTCTAAATGTCCTGCAAGTATGAGATAGCAGATATTTAAAAGCTATGGAAGCCATTACATTGCATTTCATAATCATGTAGGATGCTAGTTTTAGATTTATTTTTCTTAAACAAACAAAAAAACAAAAGTAACATGATGAATCCTTATTTCTGTATTTAATTGCCTTAATCATATTGATGCTGTTTCTATACTGTTATTTTCTATATTGTAATTATATATTTTAATGCCATGTTATCTCCCTGTAGAGCACACAAACTGATCACAGTTACACAGACATTAAACTACAGAGTTTCTCATTGTGCTTAGCAAATATTTGCATACATTTTGCAGTGAATTATTTTTGTTTCCTGTGATGTTGACCTGAAAATAAGTATTTATTTTATCTATAAAGTCACCTTTTCCTATTTAGCATTCATTAATTAAACTTTTGAAATAAAGAACAAAAAGATGAAAAAATATGTCACCTATTGAGTTTGCTTCACGAGTGAGATAAGAACAAAGTAAGGAGCATGTGAAAGCATATATCATGAGATTAAGCATAAACAAAAAGTGACCTTGTACTGACAGAAAAAAAAAAAAAAAAAAAATTAAAAATGGGCATTATAGTGTTCAGAATCACTTTTTTCTTGATGAACAATAGAATAACGTACTGTGCTTTGCACTCAGAACTTGACAAAGACACAGACCCACCTGTTTTCTGTACCCTGTGCAAAACCAGTTTCCGAAGTAAAAAGCATTGGATCGTGATATTAAATATATTTACAGATATGATTTTAACAAATACATAGCATATAGTTTTTATTTTTTATTTCTTTTTAATTTAGTGGTGCAAAGTGCAAATACAAACAATACAAAACAAACAAAAAATACACCAGGAAATATGATATAGAATGAAACAGGTAAATTGCAGACTTTTAGTTCTGCAGATACTCTGACTTTAAAATATCTTTTCACATTTTCTCATCACTGTATGGATGAGCTTTTCAAAAATTCAGTTACAAAAGCAGAGCATTCCTAAAATGAAGGAGAAAAAAATAGAGAGAAAGACATGGACATACTGGAAAGAGTCCCAGTATGGGACAAGGGCTGTGAAGACAGTGAAGGGTCTGGTTCATCTCTTCTGTGAGGAATGGCTGTGAGAGAGCCAAAGTTCAGCTGTGATCTAATCAGTGTCTGTCAACACCTGAGTGGAGTATGCAAAAAGCACAGTCAGCAGTGCTCAGTGAAAGGTCGTGAAACAATAAACAAACTGGAACAAAGGAGGTTCTCTCAAGCATAAAAAAAAAATAAAATATATAAAAAATTATATGTATTTATATTATATATATATATATATATTTATATATATATATTAATAGTAATGATACCCTAGCACTGGAAAAGGCTACCCAAAAAGGTTGCAGACTGTCTCTCTCTGAAGACCAAGACCATATTCGAAAGCTCTTTGAATATGGTCTTGGACAAGCAACTCTAGAATTAAAATGGATGTTAGTGCTTTTTTTTTTTTTTTTCCCCTAAAATATTTCGGCCTGGCCCTATATTAGGGAAATAATCAAGTTTACCAACTCTAGCATTTAAATAAATGCTTTGTTAAATGTTAAGTATTTTTTTCTATGGTCTTTTAATAGCCTAACTTTAAAGATAAAAATGACTGAAAAGTATTCTAATTAACACTTTTCCTGCCTTAATCTGCCTTCTAAAAGCCAGACTCTCAAAAGCAGTGAAATTCCCATTTTGCCAGCTACATGAATTGTTAAACTTTTCAGAAGAGTTCAGTGATATGAGTCAGTTGGTCTCATTGTGGCACATGTGTACTGGGACAAATGGTTACTAGCTTATCTGCTGCTCTGATGCAGTCACTGCCTGTTAAATGTCCAGGCACCTAAATAGGAACTGTAAATAATGCATTCTTTCAGGAGTCTAGTCCGTGATTCTTTACAGATGGGTTGCTGTTTATATGCAGAACTTTCCAAAGTGCTGCTTATGCTTATGTCTCCAGTCTTCACTGTACTAAATCTTCATGGTGTTGCTAATCACATCAACATTTCTTTTCTAGTCCACCTGCTGAAGACAAGTTATTGAAATTTAAAAGAAGAAAAAGAAAGAAAAAAGGAAAAGAAAAAAAAAAAAGAGAGAGAGAGAGAGAGAAAAGAGCCAAAAAACAGAAACAGAATTAGCATCTAGGCCATCTTTAAATTCATCATTAATTTCAGATCCTTCATTTATTAACAGACCAATTTTCTTTCTGTTTCTATTCTGAGATACAACTTTGCACTCATTGTCATGTTGTCTAATATTAATTTATTTTTTCATTTCATTGAATCATAAATATACAAAGATTCTTCTTTAAAAGTCAGTGTTTTCTTCTGTGCTTATTTTCCATCAGTGTTAAATAATACTGTTTATTAAATCCCACTAGTTTATCTAAGAGTTTAGTATATATGGGAAATCCCTGGCTCTGCATTGCTTGTTACGTCCTCCTAATTGGAGTCTAATGACTTCATGAAGACTTCCTTGTTATTTGAAGCGTAGCAATGAGTTGTAGATTTGGCGCTTTGTGAGGCTGGTGGGTGGAAATACTCAGACAAATCTAATGTCCTATTTAGTGGTGAAAGTACCTGGAACACTGAAGCAGATCCAACAGTTTACTACACATAAGGAAAAAAACAATCAAAACTCTGATATATTTCTGTGTTAAATTATGCAGTCACAGCACAGACTTACATTCTGAACATTCTTATTTCCAGAGAATACAGAATGGTCTAATACTGACAGCAAACCACAAATAACATTACAACTAATGGGCTCTGGACAAAAAGGACAAACACATGTATTTGTGGAAGAATTATTGATTATTCCAATGCCAGATCCATCAGGAGATTATAACATTTCCATTGTTATTCAAGAAAGCTGATTCTCAGGACCATCTTGTCCTAAAAGAGTACACTTTATATTTAATTTATATGGGAGGAAAATTCAAAAAGGTCAGACACTAAATTCTAGGATTCTTCATTATTTATTTATTTATTTATTTATTTATTTTACTCACTTGTGCTGAGAAACTGCATGGTTAAAGCTTAGCTGAGTAATGACAAGAATGAGCTCTTACCAAGCCTCATGAACACCCAATCCACTAATAGATAACAGATGCTGGAAAGCATAATAGCAGACTGACTAACGACAGTGTGAGCCAAAGAGCCTTGGAATTGCTATTACTTCAGCTTGCTCAGATAAGGCCTCTAAAGATGCCAGTGAGGCAGATAACAAATGCTGAATGCCTGATCATTTCCATCCTTTTCTGTTACTCTCCCTGTAACCATATCTCCTGGCTGTGAAAATTATACTGTGCTCTCCCAAGTATCTTCAGTCTCTTTCTAAACATTTAGGGATCAAGGAAAAAAAAAAAAAAAAAATATATATATATATATATATATATATATATATATATATATATATATATAATCCTCTTCATACAGAAAACATTATTTACTATTATTTTCCATAGTTAATCACTTCTAGATGGATGCAAGAGGAAAAAAAGACATAACTGACTGTGGTGAAATTATGTGCTTCATGCACCTTCTCCTAGATGAGCTACATATGTTGCTCTTTTCCAGTGTTCTATGGCAAAACTTATTCTTGGAGCAAAGCTTGCTGATTTAATAGCCTCTCCCAGTTTTCTCCAAATAATAATGGTTTTAATTGAATGTCATTGCATATTAATTTAAAATGATATTTTTTCATATGAAAAATAGTATGATCAGATTTTTTTTTTTTTTTTTTTTTTAACGGTAGTTATTGTTATAACTATATTGACTTGATGGAATTTGTCACAGTTATCTAATGTGTTTGATTCTATTTACTTAAGAAATAATAGAGATTGTATACATAACATATTAGTATGGAAATGTTATGACTTGAATGCAAAAAATGCATACCATGCAGTAGCAGATCAGAAGAAATCTGTTCACATGTACTGTTGCATACTGTCCCATCTCATACTGTCTTCAAAATAAAAAATTCCATGCAGAAACAAAAGAAAACAAAATAGAAAAGAGACTTATTCATAAAAAATGAGCCAAATATGAAATTTTTCTGCCATTTGTATGTTCCTATGTTCCTTCTTTGTAAATGCATTCCTGGTGCATTATCATTATCCATTGCTGTTTCAGAATATTTTTTTTCAGAAAATTCACTTTTTCCTTATATTTTCTCTGTTTCATTTTCCAGCATGTTCCGTAACAGTTGTGAAACTTTAGACCATTGCTTTATTTAAATTATTATTGATTTTTTAATATTATCTGTGGATAGGCAGTTTGGCTATCTAGAAATATCTTTTATTACTGAAGTAGCAGTGTTTGAGATGTGAGGAAACACTGAAATCTATTTCTCTTCTCATGATCTTGTGTTGTAATACTGGCTACAGACACTACAGTTTCAGAATATTATAAAATAATTTTCATCACATAGTGACAACAATGAAGAACTACAGAATATTTATGGGGACCAAATGATATGGTGAAATGTTAAATTCAAAATAAACAATATTTAGCACATTTGTTTAAATTTCAGCTGAGATGATAGAATTGCTTTCTTTGAAGTGTCTGGTATGATGTTGTTTTTGTTCTAGGAGAAAAACATACCAATGCTTATAGTTGCTGCTAAGCAGTTTGTACAGAACCAAGGCCATTCTCAGTGAAGGGCCCAAGGGTCTGGGAGGAACAAAATTAGGACATCTGGCTTAAACTGGCCAAAGGGTTATTCCACACCATATGACATCATGCAGAAGGAATTTTGAAGGGAGTGGAAATTAATCCGGCTCTTTTCCACTGCTTGAGGGGATAGCTGGGCATTGGTCAGCAGATGGTGAGCAATGGCTTGTGCATCACTTGTTAGATACATCCATACCAGGAGTCATAAAGTCATAACTATGATCCTTTTCTTTATCTCAGTAAATAGTTTATCTACTTTTTTTTTTTTCTTTTTTTTTTTTTTCTCTTTAATCTCCCCCATCCAACTTCGTGGAAGAGTGAGGAAATGTCTGTGTGGTGCTTTATCACCTGCTGGGTTAAACCAAAACAGTACTGTACTTCAATAATCCTACTTCTGCTAAAATTAATACAAAATAGTGAGGATATCAATTTTTGCAGACTAATAGAAAAGAATTAATTAACTTTGTCTTTTTCTTGCTATAATATATTAAGATAGCAACACTTCACTTTCCCAAGGTTTCTGGTGTTAAAGTAGTCTGTCACTGTTGTGAAATATAAAAGAGTATGGATATTTATTAAGAATTAATTATTTTTTGTGGTGATTTGACTGAATACTCTTCTTTTTTTTTAATGACCTGTAAGTCTAGAAATGGAACTACATGGATTTATGTCTCCAAAACTTAAGATTTTAAACGCATTCACCTGCAGCAATCAAAGAGAAGTAAACATGAAATGGGAAAAGTAAACTTGGATATCTACTTCATTTTATAATAACTCACATTATGAAAACATCTCTTTTCTTGGAAGCCTTTATAAAATACTACTACTACTACTACTACTAATAATAATAATAATAATAACAATAATAACAACAACAATAATAAAATAATAAATTGCTTGCTTTTGTCAGAAAACCTACATGTAACTGAAATCCTTAGTCTGAGGAATGCTTTCACAGTTCTGCAGAAGTCCATCCAAAGTCAATAACCAGTAATAAGAGATTATTTAAATATCTAGCTCTTCATAGTTTATAGTTACAGCTTTTCACAGCTGAATTAGGGTCTGTACCCAAATTCTTTAGGTTCCCAGGCACGCACACAATAATGCCAATTAGATGCTTTTTTGTCTGAAAAATCATTTCCTTAATCTGATACTGCAGTGCCCCACACTGATACACAAAAGAGAATTGTGAAGACTTTAGTGAACTGAATGACAGAAAAGAGTGGAATGCTGTGATGGATGGCTACAAGATCTTCAGAAGGGATAGATGAGGAAGGAAAGGTGGTGTTGTGGCCCTTTATATTAAAGACTGTTTTGATGTTGAAGAGCTTAGGGTTGGGAATGATAAAGCTGAGTGTCTGTAGGTAAGGAGCAGGGGGAAGGTGTGTAGGGGTGACATCTTGGTGGGGATCTGTTATAGAACATCTAATCAGGATGAAGATATGGATGAGGCATTCTACGAGTAGTTTGTGGAATTTGCACATTCGCCAGCACTAGTTCTCTTGGGAGGGCTCAACTTCCCTGGTATATGTTGGGGATATAATACAGCACAATGGAAGCAGTCCAAGAGGTTTCTAGAGTGTATGGAAGTGCCATGGAGTTACCTAGATCAATCTATGTCTGTGACAGGGGGCAGTAGAGCCATGGGCCTCCTGGCCTCAAAAATGGGAAGGGAAATAGGATAGGGATAGGATGATGGGAGCTGGACCCAAGAAAACAAACAGAACAGCAGCAACGATCTAAGAAGGAAAACTTATTTTACTATGATATTGGAATGCAGGATTACACAATATAATACAATCTAATTGAAACTGAGGCAAATAAATCAAGTAAAATAAGAGAGTTTTCCGAAGACTGAGAAGCCTATTTTGAAACTGAAGGTGCAATGGCTTGGAAACACACCCACACCCACTGCCAGGCAGTGAGAGAGAGAGAGAGCGACTGACGCTTTTGTGACTTGTTTCCCTCTCTGACCATGAGGTCCTCTGGGACATGTAGTTCTTCTTCTCTGTGCTCCACATGATATTATGATGTGGAATACCAATAGTCAAAATTACAAAACCATGACAGGAAGATAGCTTCCCTACGCAGCTGGTTTGAGAGCCTACCAGGGGTGGTGCCCTACTAGACCTGCTCTTCACTAACAGTGAAGGGCTGGTGGGAGATGTGAAGGCTGGGGACTGTCTTGGGCAGAGTGACCATGAAATTGTAGAATTCTCTATTCTTGGACATGTCAGAAGGGTGACTAGCAAAAATGCTATCCTGAACTTCCATAGGGTGGACTTTGACTTGTTCAGGATACTAGTAGCACAGGTCCCTTGGGAGTCACTGCTTAAGGGTAAAGGGGTCCAGGAAGCCTAGATACTCCTCAAGATGGAAATCTTAAAGGCACAAAAACAGGCTGTCCCTGAATGCCATAAGGCAAACTGTAGGGGAAGAAGACTGGTGTGGATGAACAAGGAACTACTGTTGGGACTCTGGAAGAAAAAGAGTCTATGTCCTCTGGAAGAAGAAACCGGCTACTTGGGAGATTACAAGCAAGTTGCTAAGGTATGCAGGGAGGAAGTTAGGAAGGCAAAAGCCCAACCTGAACACAGATTGGCCACTGCAGTAAAAGAGAAAAAGAAACCCTTTTACAAATATATCTGGTAAGAGAAGAACCAAGCAAAATTTCCATCCTTTACTTGATGCAGCAGAGAATGGGATCACTGAAAATAAGGAGAAGGCTGAGGTTCCCAATGCCTTCTTTACCTCTGCCTTTAATAAGCAGATCAGTTATCCTCAGGGCATTTTATGCCCGGATCTGGAAGTCTGTGATGCTAAGCAGAATACACCCCCGGTGATTCAGGTGGAGACAGTTAGAGAGCTCCTCCTCCACCTGGACTGTCACAAGTCCATGGGACCAGATGGGTTCCATCCTAGGGTACTGAGGGAGTTGGAAGTGGTGATTCCCGAGCCACTCTCCTCCATCTACCAATGTTCCTGGATATCTGCAGAGGTCCCAGAGGACTGGAAGCTCATTGATGTGACTCCTGTAGACAAGAAGAGCTGTAGGGAGGATCCGGGGAACTACAGGCCTGTCAGCCTGATCTTGGCTCCAGGAAAAGTTATGGAGCAAATCGTCTAGGCTGAGATCACACAGCAAGTATGTGGTGTCCAGGGGATCATCCAGCCAGCACGGTTTCATGAAGGGCACGTTGTGCTTGACCAACCACATCTCCTTCTGTGACTGGGTGACCAGACTGGTAGATGAGGGAAAGGCTGTTGATGTAGTCTGCCTAGACTTCAGTAAAGCATTTAACATGGTCTCTCACAGTAATTCTCTTGGGGAAACTGTCTGCCTATGGCATGGACAGGTGTACTCTCCTTTGGGTAAGGAACTGAATAGAGGGCCGTGTCAAAAGGGTTAATGAAGTTAAGTCCTGCTGGAGACCCATTACAAGTGGTGTCCCCCGGGGGTTGGTACTAGGGCCCCGGGGTGTTGGTTGATGCTGGGCTGAACATGAGCCAGCAGTGTGCCCAGATGGCCAAGAGGACCAATGCCATCCTGGCCTACATTAGAAACAGTGTGGTCAACAGGAGCAGAGAGATAATCATCCCCCTGTACTCAGCACTGGTGAGGCTGCACTTTGAGTATTGTGTCCAGTTGTGGGCTCCACAATACAAGAAAGCCATCACACAGTATCACAGTCTCGTGTGGGTTGGAAGGGACCTTAGAGATCATCGAGTCCAACCCCCAGGATTCGAGCCCTGTGTAGCAGAGCGGCACTTCTACCATTTGCGCCACAGGGGGGATTCGAACCCCGGGCCCCAGTGTTGCAAGGCGGCATTTCTACCGCTGTGCCACCGGGGCACACATTAAAGACCTGGAACATATCCAGAGAAGAGCAGTGAAACTAGTAAGGGGTCTGGTGCACAAGTCTTATGAGGAGAGGCTGAGGGAGCTGGGATTGTTTAGTCCGGAGAAGAGAAGGCTCAAAGGAGACCTCACTGCACTCTACAACTTCCTGAAGGGATGTTGTGATGAAGAGGGGCTTGGCCTCATTTCCCAGGCAACAAACAAGACAAGAGGAAATGGCCACAAGTTGTGCCAGAAGAGGTTTAGATTAGACATAAGGAAAAGCTGTTTCTCTTAGGGAGTGGTCAGGCACTAGAATGACCTGTCCTGGGAGGTGCTGAAGTCACCGTCCCTGGCATTGTTCAAGAGGCATCTGGGAGAAGAACTACGAGATATGGTCCAATGGCTAATGGTAGCAGTGCTAATGGGAGAATGGCTGGAATAGATGATCTTGTAGGTCCTTTCCAACCTTGTGATTCTATGGTTCTGTTATTCTACAAGGATAAGAAATCAAAATTGTTTTTCTTGTTGACTGTCATGTAGTATCAGGGTATCAATAATTCCAGCAGAATTAGTTATTTTCAAATGAAACAACCTTTCTGTTTCTTTCTCCGTAGGATTAGTACTTCAATTTTACCAAATCTTGTTTCAACAAGACATTAAATTCTTCTTTTCTTTTGTTTAATATCAGTCTTTAGGGGAACATCACAAAATCACTGCTCATTTTAGAAGCAGAAGCCTTTATCGTCTTCTGTGCTGTTATAATATGAACAATTTTCTATGGATTTTGTATGCTCCCAAATCACACAGACACCTTAAATACCTTGCAGACTAAATCGTAGCCTAGTACTACAATGACTTTTCTAAAGTATGGTTGTGAAGAGTCTGGTGTAAAGAGAGACCACCAACTTGTGTCTACAGAGGCTTGTAGACTCATATTTCATTTTTTGAAATCTCCACAGAATTTTCGTACCCTATTGGCTGAAAAGTCTGTAGAATCCCAGAATCATAAAATAGACCTTGAAGATCATCTCGTTTCAACACTTCTGCTATGGGCAGGGTTGCCAAGCCCCATCCAATATGGCTTTGTATGCCTCCAAGGATGGGGCATTTACAGCTTCTCTGGGCAGCATGACCTGTCACCCTCCAAGCGAAAAATTTTCTCCTGAGATCTTATCCAAATCTCATCTCTTTTAATTTAAAATCATTTCCCCATGTTCTGTCACTATCAGACCATGTAAAAAATCTGTCTCCCTCTTGATTATAAGCTTCTGTGTATTGGAAGGCCACAGTGAGATCTCCCCAGGGTCTTTTCAAGGCTGAAAAAGCCATCTCCAAACTTAGACACATAGCTTTTCTACTCATAAAACACAGATAGGTGGGAAGATTATTTATCCATCGGGAAATCTGAACAGCAGGGGAATTCAGAATTTCTGAACTCTGGGAATCTCTGATGACAATTTATTGATGAAATCCTTCTCTCTGTTTAACAACCTTTTGCTGTGTCTGAAATTATTAGAAAGTGAAAATTTAAGCACTGAAAATCATTGATGTAACTCCTACCCAGTCTCAAAAATATGTTAACTGTGGAAGGGAATGGTATACAAAAGTCTGCCATCCCATGGTCAAGAGGCTTAATAAAAGACTAAGAAAACAAGAAGTTGGCAACTCTTCTCTGATCTGGAAGATGGGCTTAACCTGCATCTTGCCAGGTACCTACTGAGCTTTATTTTTATCCCTGTTCTTAAATCAGAAAGTAAAATTACCATTCTTTATGTTTCTTGAGTAGATGGTGGTAGAAGGTGTTATATTCTCTTAATATCAAAGAGTAGTATGGAAATGGAGGAAAACAAAAAGTATTTATTTTTTGATTATATTGTTTTCTGAGTTATTATTATTATTATTATTACTATTTCCCAGTGATGTGCACCTTACTAGTAAGTTCAGAGTAAAAAATAATAGTGAGAGAGCAAGAGTAAAAGAAAAAAAGAGACTGACCAGCGTAAAGAGAAAGAGAAGAGAAGGTTTTGGAAAGGATTACAAATTAAATGAAGAAACATTTGGAGAAGCAGTGCTCAAAATATAAAGTCTGGAAGACAGTGATTATAAAGAGGGTTAATAAGCTAGCTTTGGCTGTGGAAGGGATGCTTTTCAAAATATTCTTCTTCCTTGATATGAAAAGAAATTGCAAAGTGGCATCTCTTTTTGACTTTTCTGCTTTTCTTTTCACTGTTTATGAAGGAGAAGAAACATATACCATCACAACAAACCTGAGAGACTTAGAATTTTAGTTTGCATGAGAAACCCTGACACAAGGTGACTGCCTGAAAAGGCTATTGGGACAATGATGCCTCCTGCATCTGGCCTTGGTCAGTTTTATCACTGAGTAATATCTGTCACTGAGTAATATCAAACTGATCACTGATGCACACAAAAACAAACAAACAAACAAAAACAAACAGAAACTTGAAAACTTGACAGTCCTTCAAAATTTGTAGATAGAATTTTTTCCTGGTAAAATAATGTGACAGTAACAAAATAAAATATCCTTGAAGTACATTCTGTCTGCACAGGGCATGGTAAAAAATACCTTTTTCAAGAGAGAAACTTTATATTATTTGATTATTCAGCAAATTCAGTTCCATTTTGCCACCGTGGGGCAGCAATTAAAATGCCTTTTCCTGATGCCAGTGGACATCTCCAAAATAAGAAAATATGAAAAGTAAATTAGAATATTAATGTAGTACATCTTCATATATATTGAGTTCTCCCCTGTTAGATTAAATATTATATACTGGAATGCCATATATATATATATATATTTATTATTATTATTTTTTAAAATTTATTACAATATCTCTTCTATGTGGGAATTCAAGGAAGACTATTCAGAGCAGAAGCTGTGGAGCAAGATAAACAACATGAGAAAGCAACCCAGAGAACCAAAGACATCTCCAGAAGAGGAGAAAAGCCAAGTGAAGTAAGTGGCTGCGTGATAATGACCCTGACTGGAAGAAGAAAGCCCAGCCGAATGACTCATGGCTCTATTTGGACATAGTGCCTGTGTTCACAGTTATAGAGTATTTGACATGTTAAGAGGGGTGGGGGGGTGGGGGGGTGGTGTTGGGAGTGTTGGGGGGGGAGGGGGGGAGTTAAAAGATAAAACTTATATATATATTAATCTGTTTTTATTTTCTCTCTGAGCAATACTTCCTTGAAATGTGGTAACATGCCTGTTACTGACAAATGCCTGTTACTGACAAATACGTAAGCACAAACAAAATCACTATGTTCAGTTGAACACATCAAAATGCAAGATAGAATGGAGTTAGTGAATCCAATCTGAGTGAAATTGAGCAACACCTTCACTTTAATTCTAGTACGTTTAGTAATACTGTTTTATTTTTCTTTCATCTAGTTTTAAAGGGGGTAAACATTTTCAGAAGAAAATGAAAATGTAAGGTTAATTCTCAGATGCTTCAGTGTGTAGCTATACCTTCACCACAGAATTAATTTCCTGTGGGCATGAATTGCGTTTCCTGAAATTAAATGGAAATCTGACATGAAGTCTTAGATCTTAAGTGCAATCAACAGACCTGGATGCAATTTAAATATATTTTAGAAGTAAGTTATAGTAATTGGCTCAAAACAGATCTTCCTGATTTGAACCCAGTTGCAGTATAAATATTTACAACACAGCTATTATGATCTCTTAACTCTTACTGATTTATATATGTGGCTATTTGGATGGTATGCACCGCTGCTGTCAGTCCCTTGTTGCAAACTATAACACAGTAAAGGTCATATCTGTCAGGATATTCTATCAGTGTTCCTTTTTCTTGGCAGAATACTTGGAAATGCACATTAGTTGCAATTTATCTATAACATTTCAGTCTGTGATCAGAAGCTTTTCAACTTGAAATTTACTCCTGATCATATTATAATAAAATGGTTGTATTTTTCCTTTTTTTAATTTGAGATGCTTTTATTATTAACAGTAAAATAAATATATCCAGATTTCCCTGTGTCACGGGTTACCTAGATTTACCTGTGCCCGTGGCAAAGAGTATATCTAGCTAAGACAAATGATTTCAGTATTACTATGCCAGAGATGAAGTTAACATTCAGACAAAGTATCTTTTTCCCTGTACGGACCACAACCACAATGTTAGGACAAAATAAAATTGATGAAAAAAGATAGCATGCGCTTGATGTTGATGAAATGAATGTTTGTGCCTAATACACTAGAGAAACTCTGTAATAACAGCTCACCCAAGTGAAAAAATGGTCCCATTTTGCTCCCAAGGTCAATGTCAGATGAGGTTATTGACTATATAAATGCTAAATACAAAGTTTGGATTGTCCAAGGCTACATTAACTTGTACACTACACTTTTCAAGGTTTCTCGGTTACATAAACAATTTACTTTCCTTAGTATCTTACTCCATTTCTGTATTTTTTTCCTTTCATTGTTTCTTGTATTTTTTTTTCTCCTACCAATATTCATCTCAGCCTCTCTTTCCTAAATGTTAGAGAATGACTTACTATGCAAATAATAATATTATATCCAATAAGCAGTAGTTAGGTTATCTTTACAATACCTAACAATTGGTAGGTATTGTTAATAAGCTCACCTCCACACACACAAAGGAACATAGTGGTAAGTGGGATAGTCCAAATATTATTCTACCTGATACCAGCTGTTAGCAGGCCCATTACGGAAATATAAACCCATCACAGGCTCATCTGTCCAAGGGGGGAATTAAAGCCACTCTCTATCATCTTTGAGAGGTCTTGGAGAATGAGGGAGGTGCCTGAAGACAGGAGGATAGCCAGTGTCACTCCAGTCTTCAAAAAGGGCAAGAAGGAAGATCCAGGTAATTACAGGCCATTCAGCCTCACCTCTGTCCCTGGCAAGGTGATAGAACAGCTTATGCTGCATGCCATCTCCAGACAACTGGAAAAAAAGGAGGTTATCAGGACTAGTCAGCATGGGTTCACCAAGGGATGGTCATGCTCGACCAACCTGGTAGCCTTCTATGATGCTGTCACTGGCTGGGTGAATAGGAGGGAGAGTGGTGGATGTAGTCTACCTTGATTTCAGCAAGGCATTTGACACTGTCTCCCATGACATCCTAATAATAAAGCTGAGGAGCTGTGGGATAGATGAGTGGACAATGAGGTGGGCTGAGAACTGTCTGACTGGCAGAGCACAGAGGGTCCTTACTGGCAGTGAAAAGTCTGGTTGGAGACCTGTAACTAGCAGTGTTCCCCAGGGGTCGGTGCTGGATTCAGTCTTGTTCAACATCTTCATCAATGACCTTGATGAGGGGATAGTGGCCACCCTCAGAAAGTTTGTTGATGACACAAAGTTGGGAGGACTGGCTGACACGTCTGAAAGCTGTGCTGCCATTCGGTGAGATCTGAACAGAGCTGGGCAGTAAGAAACTGGATGAGGTTTAACAAAGGCAAGTGTAGAGTACTGCACCTAGGGAGGAATAATTACATGCACCAGTACACGTTGGGGGATGACCTAATGGAGAGGAGCTCTGCAGAGTGGGACCTGGATGTCCTGGTGGACAACAGATTGGTTGTGAGCCAGCAATGTGCCCTCGTGGCCAAAAAGGCCAATGGTGTTCTGGGATGCATTAAAAAAGCATGGTCATCAGATTGAGAGCGGTGATCCTCCCCCTCTACTCTGTCCTGGTGAGGCCTCATCTGGAGTACCGTGTCCAGTTCTGGGCTCCCCAGTACAAAAAAAACAGGGATCTCTTAGAAAGAGTCCAGCAGAGGGCCACAAAAATGGCGAAGGGCCTGGAGCATCTCCCCTATGAAGAAAGGCTAAGAGAACTGGGTCTGTTTAGCCTTGAGGAAAAAAGACTGAGAGGGGCTCCAATCTAGGTCTATAGGTATCTAGGGTGTGGGGAGCAAAGTAGCGAGGCCAGACTCTTTTCAGCAGTGTGTGGAGACAGGACAAAGGGGAATGGCCAGAAAACAGAGCATAGGAATAGGAACCAGAAGCACATGAATATGAGCAAGAACTTCTTTACAGTGAGGGAGATGGAGCACTGAAACAGGCTGCCCAGGGGGGTTGTGGAGTCTCCTTCTCTGGAGATACTCAAGACCACATGGATGCTTACCTGTGTGACCTGGTGTAGGAAACCTGCTTTGGCAGGGGGGTTGGACTCGATGATCTCTGGAGGTCCCTCCCAACCCCTACGATTCTGTAATTCTTTGATTCTGTGAAAGCAAGTGAAACACAAATTAAAGACCCAGAGAAACTCCTTTTTAACTCATTAGTGGGTAAGGGACTCTATTCTATGTGAGGGGGAGAAGCAGTGGGTTAATCTGGGAACAGCAACTGGACTCAGAGGCACATGGTCTTTAACTACATAGAGAGTAGATGTGCAAGTGAGTATGTGAGCACCAGTCAGGAATATGCCAGACTTGCCAGTGAGTGATGAAGAAATATGGGAATCAGGCACAGTCACTTTTCTCTAAAGGTGAGACAGTGGGAGAAAATTGCTGTTGGAGGAATCAAGGTATACCTAGACGGTCACTGTAGCAACAGTGGGGACTAGGTATCATTTGGGATGGGAGTATATGTGTGTATTTGTGTGTGTGTACATATGTGTTGTGTGTGTATACATTTGTGCAATGCTCTTTACCAGAAACTGGAGTGGGCCTGTGACCTTGAGAATTCATTATATCTGGGTGCAAGTAACTTGGGAGATTAGGATCCAGGGAAAGAGTCTGGGCAAAACAAGTTTTTTAATATCAGCTGTAGGAGAGATCAATATTTTACATATATAGCTGTATATACACATGCATATAATATACGTATTTACACAGAAAGAAAGATAGAGGTAGAGAGCAGGTAAATAAATATTCATATATTTCTCACTGGCAGTTCCCCATCCTTATCAGACAGAGAGGACAACAAGGCAAATATATTGGTGCTTTTTGTGCTTGAGTGCTGAGCTGTGTTAATTCATGTTTAGTCATTTACAGGTGCATATATTTCGTATGAGCGTCCACCATTTCAGCTTGCCAGGGCTGCTTTGAGTGAAATGGAATTGTCTAGGGCTGTATATAGATAGGTCACACTGAATGCAGTACCTCCTATTTATTTCCATGGGAACTACAACAGATACAATGAGCACAGATGCTCTTCATGATAGAGCAAATTCACAGCAACAAAACACTGTCTTTCAACATAGACACTACTGTCAGCTGTGCATTTTCCCCAGAAATGGACAGGCGGCTAAATGCCAAGATCATCAAAAGCTGCACCAGCAGGTGGCCCACTGTCACCATCACTACTTCTAAAATGCACCACTGTGCTCACATCTATTCTTTCATCTCCATAAACATTCAGCAAGTGTTGATGTATGTTAATGGGGGCATTTATTTATTTTTTACTTCATTTTATTTACATATAGGAATTTAATAGTGCACTTACTTCATATGAATTTCCAGGTCAGACATCATTTTGCCTCTCTTCTAACATCTGTCACATGGGACCTAAAAGCAATAAGATATGGGGCCTCTACTGCCATACCATCTCATGTTGTGGGGGAGCATAATAAAATAGCAGGCATTACTTTCAGAGCAGATTTTGTAAAAAAAAAATAGTGAAAGCAGATATAACAGATAACAAGTGGGATATTTGCCCTTGTTTTTGTGAAACTAATCCATCAGAATCGTTCAATGGCAGCGGTTGAAATTCTGAGCAAGTTCTCAAGGTGATCATAATTTTTTAATGAAATTTTACTCTTCCTGTACTTCATCCTTGACAACAGTTGCTCACAAATGTGCATACTGCCAAAAATGATGACATGAATAAGACATGAATCTGCAGAGAGGGATTTATTCCTCTGCTAAGAGAGGTCTAAAGAGACATGATCAAATTTGTGAGTTGTATATCTGATTGCAACTGTATACATTCCATTTGAAAGTGTTCAGGTAACATTTATGTCTACTGAAAATGGAGTTGCAAACATAAAATAATGATATTATTATTATTATTATTATTATTATTATTATTATTATTATTATTATTATTATTATTAATCTTGAAGCCTATTCTCAAATTTCCGTGTCAAAATGGAAAGCATGACTGCATGATTTTTGCTATTCACACAACTGTGTTTGGCCAGTATATTAAAATGCATAAAATTATCTGTCATAACTTCAGTAAACACTGCACTACATCCTCTCCATACTTTGGTTTCAGCCCAGACAGTGCTGATTACACATCACTTTTTGGTTGTTAGGAGAGACGAACACACACTTAATGGGTAAGAGCCACTGCAGAGAAGCAGGACACACTGCATGCCATGTCAGACCACATGTGGACTGTGAATTGGACATGCCTGAATATGATATATATCTGTCTGACAGTACACTTCTTGTTACAGATCAGATGCGGGAATGAGACTGCAGCAGTTTTAGCTGTCAGCTTGCTATATTAAAGTCCCCTGCATAAATTACGTTCTTTACATAAGCAACCCATCAGACAATGTAATTTACAAATATTTTGAATTAGATGCCAATATTGGCATTTTTGGACAGAGATAGTTAATTTTGAAACTGGCCATCAAAGTATAAAATACATTACTGATTCATTCATCTGCCATTCCAGTTCTATACACAGAGCTTTTTAAGGATTAGGAGGAAATCAGTATATACACTTCACACTAGGAGGGATCAACTTTGAGTAGTTTCAGCCTTCTGCTATTCGTGAAAGACTCATTGTACTTCCCAAGAAGTTGTTCCCAAATAATTACATCCCAAAGAACTAATCACTGTGACTAAAGTTGACAGAATTAGGCCCTAATTAATCTGACTGAAATCATAGGAGTCAGTCAGCTTCAGTACAGAAATAGATTGTTACCATGGTTCATACTGCAACACATAATGCTGCCAAATTGGCCGCCTTTTATTTTGATTAAATTCTGTGTCTTTTCCTTTAGTCACTTCCCTTTCTTATTTCTTGGTCTGATTAATTGGAAGTTCTTACAGTGTTTAATATTAAAGGACTACATTCTACAAGATCTAATGTCTTGAAAATTTAAAATCTATATCTGCTACTGTTTTAATTTCTGAATTTGTCTATATTTGAGAATTGAAAATGTTAGTATTTCTCTATATAGATTTCTGCTGCACCCTAAAGCCACTGCATCCATTTCCATTCTACTACAGATGTCCTGAGACCTCCTCAGACAAAGGTTGTCAGTGTGCTATATTATGTAAGTTTTTTTGCACAGACACTGTATGTTGTAGTTTGTACAAAATGAAAAATAAAATTTAGCTTATTGAAATGATTAGTACTTCCAAAGACTATATTTATTCTGGACAATTTAATTTTTAAAGTTTATTTCTGCTTACTGGTGCAGCATTTCTAATTTTAGCACTTAGTTGTCAAATGTGTAATGTACCGTAGGGTACCTACTTTGATTTGGGGTGTGTTGGATACAGTGATCTCTTGTCAACTCTGCAATTCTATGATTCGATTCTCTAACTTACTTACGATCATTAAGAATAACTAAAATGCAATTAAGGATATGATCCAGTAAACCATACTCACATGCATATAAATGATAAAAAATTCAGTTCATTATCTATACCAAGCAGTACTTAAAATACTTTACGAATTTCACTTATTTCCCATAGTTTTTTGGAAAGTGGCTATGTGAAGATGTTAATAGTATCTGTGTGGTTTTAATTATAAAATGAATTTAATTGAAATGAAATAAAATAAAATTATATTAAATTAAACAAAATCTCTCCTAGATCAACATGTCAGGTTAAATTCAGTGACTATCACAAGGACTTTGATTTAGATCTCACATTTATCACATAGCCAAATCAGTGAAACATTTTCTTGAATAGATAACCTGATTATTTCATTATTAAGAACAATAAATGTGGTATAAAGATGGTAAAAACAAAACCAAACAAAAATAAAATAACTGAGAATGTTTATGCTACATTATGTAGATCTCTTTTCATGCTGGTTGATAAGGTAAATTTCTGTTTCTCTACCTTTCTAGCATTTGATCTTTTCCAAGCAGTTTCATAGAGAATGTGGTCATCAAACAATCATACAAATTCAGACAGCACTTTCTGCAACCAGGAAGTCAAGTTATATTCAAGCTTATTTATTATCTAAAAGGTAATTTCCAGAGACTCATATGCAGTTTTAACTCTCTATGTGCCAAATTGTCAGAACCAGAGTTCTGTGACATTAGTATGTCCAAGTTTGCAGACATTTCATTAGCACTGTCTTTTCCCTGGCATTACACTGACGGTGAGCACAAGAAGAAGATCTCTCCTGGGAAATTCATAGCTACTCGCTACTCTTAACCTATCCAAAGGTTCTATTAGGTTCCAGATAGTTTCTAAATATTACTATTAAAAAAAAAAATAAAAAAAAATTAAAAGATAGCACTTCATAGCACAGGAAAAAATAAAATATATAATATACAGAGAAACAGTGGAAAAATAGTACAAAGTAAAAACAGTATTAAACTGCTTCACTGCTCTATTATTTTCAGCTCAAATGGACTTTGCTCCTGGGAAAGCATGATCAATGGAAGATGAAACAGAATTTTTCAGCTTTTTAAGTAGCAGACTCACTGAGTTTCTATGATCAGGATTCCTAACTTTTTGTTGTTGTTGTTGTTTTTTGTTTGTTTGTTAAATTCTTCTAGACACTCTGCCTAAGAAAACTCTTAAGGACACACAACTTCACTGGCTAATAAGATGATGAATAAATAAATAAATGGGCAGAAAAATAAAAGGCCCCAAGGTATTCTATTTGTGTTGACCTTTTTAAGGAACAGTTCTCACTTACTTTGTTTTAAACCACAACTTTGAAGCTCTGGGACTAATTAGATGGTCCATATGTTCTGATTATAAAAAACATTATGTACAACTTTTATAAAAAGCAAGGACACTGTAATTACCTGTATGAAATCTAATCCAGGTCTGGATAAACTCATCACTGTAAATTATTTATTTTATTTTGTTTTTAAATATAACTAGAAGTGTAATATAACTATTCCACACAATGGTGCTTACTAAGCCACACATACATTTTCAATCATAACTCAAAATCATTTTAAAAGAGATTTTTTCTTCACTGTCACAGAAGTATCTTAAAAAAAAAAAATACCCTAAAAAAGACTATATACATGAATATATTTTATATTTTCTTTGCCTTCAAATGTATTGCAAAGCTTAAAAAGCAATTAAAAATTGTAACATAAGCATGCTAGCTTAATTTATGTTATCTTTTCTTTCTTTGAATCAATGGATGAATAGTACTTTCTAGACTTTTGTATTGCATTTCTATTTTCTTTTTAATATTCTCACTGTTAATAACACTTAAAGCACTTCTCAGTTATCTGCCAAAAGTCACTATGTCTCTGCAATGACAAAATGGCATTATTAGCTACCCCATTTAAATAGTTTGAAAAGTCATCTTCTTTAATTAAAAATTTATTTTAAAGAAAGTAGACATTACATAGACTGTGATTCTATTTTCTGTTTTCTAGATTAAGATGCAGATGTTTCTTGACAGAAGTGTCTGGAATATTTCTATCATTACTAGAGGTAGAATATTATCCATAGTTTCATTTGGTATTAAAAGGTATTATTCCCTGATAAATCTTAGTGTGGGTTAATTTAATCATTAGTACTATATGAATCTCTTATTTTTCAAACACTGTGTTACTTAAGATAACATTAACCCACAGTTATATTTACACTGCTGAGGGGTGTGGACCTCTGTGTACAAAGGGAGTCATGTAAAAGTACAGTAAAGATTTAGTACGTTTCTTTATCTGTCAAAAAAATACATGAGACAGGTGAAGTAGAACTGAGATACCTTAAAACAGCAGCACCACTTGAAAAGTAAGTTATAAACACAGGAGTAAGTATACTCTTGCAGTGTTGACAAAAACAAAACAAACAAAAAAAAAATCTTTGGAGTTTGCATTACACCTAATCATAGAATCATGGAATGGCTTGTGTTGGAAGAGACCTCACAGATCCCCTAGTTCCATCTCCCCTGCCGCAGGCTGAGATGCAAGCCACTTGAACACGTACTGGATCAGATTGCCCAGGGTCCAGGGCACCATGCAACCTGGCCTTGAACAGCTCCAGGGATGCAATCACTCTGGACAGTCTGTTCCAGAACCTCTTCACCCTCTCAGTGAAAGACTTCCCCTAGCATCTAATCTTAATCTTCCCTCCTTTAGTTTAAAATCATTCCCCCATGTCCTATCACAGTCTAATCTTCTAAAAACTTTATTTCTGTCTTGTAAAAAGCTGATTTCCCTCCTGCCTTGCAGAATTACTCCCTTTCGTATAATTCTCATGAAATGTTACCCAAGATAATGCAAAGTTGCCTCCTTCTGCAGTGTATGTTGGAGGCAGCGAGTGTGAAAAAGTCATATATAACAAAAGAATAATGTATTATATGAAGAACATTTTGGGTATGTGAAGGAGAGTAACTATCTTTTGTCCTTGTTCTCTTGGTTGCTTCATTATGTTTGTGTTAGTAACTAACCTAAAGAAAGTAGAAAAAATAGATATATATGTATACATTATTATATATACATATAAATATGTATAATCAAGGATCCAAAATCATCCATCTCCTCTTTCAAACCTTAATGAAATGACATAGAATTTACATGATAGTATGCTTACTGCCTTTTAATTTTAGTTCTGATGTCTTTGACCTTACGTTACAGGGTGCTGTCTTAGTTTACTCACTAGATTACTTTTTCCAGATTCATTTTCCCTTTGCCTTTCTCCACTTGTAATTGTTTTATACATCAACAAGATTAACAAAATGGAGAGTATCTCTTCAAAGGATAAATTTATATTTTTGTTACCATGAGATAGAGGTGAATGAAATGTTCTGTAGATAGTGTCCGTTCACATAATGTGATGATTTAAAAGACTGTGATTTTTTTTAGACAGAAGATTCCTGCTGTAAGTAGCATTCAGACAATTATATTGTTAAAAATAATAGGTAAAAACTGATGAAGTCATTAAATTTTCAAAAGTTACAAATTATCCTGTAAAGCTTCAATGACTGCAAATTAGCCTTTGCTATAGCCCTTTGATAACAATCTATAGATCATTTTATTACTCATGAATTTTAGTAATTTCAGGACACCACAGGTCATCTTATGCTCATTTATTTGCTAAACACCTTGTACTGGTATGCCTATGCTGAAAAATTGCTACTATTTACTTCTCTTGAGACAGCAAGCAACAGAGTGGTGGATTTGGCCCCAGACATCCAATGTGCCAGGCAGCATATATATCTTGCTGTCAGTGAAATAAATGAGCCCTTAAATTGGCTGCAAAGCTTAAGAACTGAAATTTATATGTCTAGTTATCAAACAGAAAGTTCAGAACACCTGCCAATATGAAGTATAATTGTGACAAACTGTTACATTTTACCTTTAACTTTTTGGCATTAGCACCACAACTTCATTACAAGAACCTTATTCTCCCTACCCCTCCTTTCTGTCTTACTCCAAGCCAGTTCACCACCTGAAGAACTCTCTACATTCATTTGCAAAAGCTGAGCTACTATTGCTAAGCTCAGTCATCTATCAGCAGATTTAAAAATAAATTAAAAAACAAACAAACAAACAAACAAAAAACTTACAAAAAATGCTAGGACTGCCATGATTGCTTTTCCCAGATTACTAAAGAAAGTATGTATTTACTGTTTTTATTTTACATATTTTTATTATTTATTTCAAATTTGATATTTATATAGCAGTTATTTATAAACTGCTTTGAAAAATTTGTCTGCAACCATGAAATAAGCTAATGGGGTTTGTTTGTTAGTTTGTTTGTTTTGTTGATTGGTTAGTTTTGTTTTTGCTTTAAAAATATAGTTACTTCTATCTTCTTTTACTGACTAACTTTTGTACCTTTTCTTCTCTCTCCTAGAGCCTTCCAATCTAAAACACAAGTTTTTGCTGCTAAATTCTCAGTAACTGCTTTACTATTTAATCTGTTACATTATTTAAATTCAGTAAGCCTAATTTTGTTTTAATGTGGTTTGAAGCATTTCAATCTCGAATTATTGACAAGTATAACTGATGCAACTATACACATTCAATTTCATTATTTTCACTTCTTATTTTCTAATAATAATAAAAAAAAGAACTTTATTTAAAAAACAACAAAAAAAAAGTCTTAACTTGTAAGATAATTTAAATGTATTTAGGATGAAATTATTGTTGCTTTCTGTGTCCAATATTTGAACATAAAGTTGACACAAGGAGATCCTTCTATCTGATATTCCCATTCCAGGTTATGTCAACAGGGTCTTTTTTGCACCAGTGCACCATTTAGCACCAGCTGCCTGTACAGAAATTTAGAGTTAGCATATGTCTCTGTTCACTGAAATCTGGGCCAGATTCCTATCATGCCTCATACGATCATTACTGAAGTCACCACTGTTCAGCTAATCCACATCCTCCAAAAAATTGCAGCTGCTGCTATCACTGCAGGTCTTCATCAAAGAAGCATACTTTGCTTTTGAGGTTAAATCTCCTTATACAATTCCATGTTTTGAACTTTGCATCAAAAACACACTAGGCTTGCAAAACAAGTCAGCTGAAAAATAAGCCAGAATATTTTAAGAAGGTATTACTAATCCATTCAAATATTTTGAAAAATATTGTAGGAGAAGATCTGTAGAAATTTTCATTGGAAACAAACTGTGGAGAAATCAGCTCTTTCTGTCTTTACCAGTAACTTAAAATAATTAATTTTATTTATGTCAATTCGTATTAAAATTATGTTTATACATATTTCAGTGATGTGATGACAGTATTCTGGCCTTTTCTTGGCTGATTCAGCCAAATTTTTATAAAACAGTAGGAAATGTGTATACTATATTTAAAGTTCTTACTCAGTGTCTATGCTTTTGGGCTTCATAATACATTTATCTCCATTCTCTGACTTGTACTGGGTCATCTGTTTGATTTGTCCCCTTTATAATTATGATTATTTATTACTGGACTGTTTTAACTATTGCACCTTTAACAATGAGAACACTTAGAATTTTCACCTGATGTGAGAAGTTATCTGAAAATAACACTTCTTCCTGACATGTTATTTTCCTAACTAAGAGATGTTACTAAGGTACTTGTATGAGTATGAATTATGAATTATAATGACATATTGTTTTAGTAGGAGAAAACATAATTAAAATGTATATTTAAACTAATTAAAATATGATATCAGCAATGTTTCATTAGTGATGGTCTCCACAAATCATAGATAGCCAGCATTTTTAGAGCATTTGTTCTGATTTAGCTTTGTTTAATTGTACCCTGTAAAATACATAAAAATGTTATTAATTCTACAGGCATTTTTCATATTTACTCCATATATTAACAGCTACTTACATCAGTAAAGACTGTTTATCACAATGCCTGCTGACACTGTGTAGTAAACTATCCTTGAATGTAGTTTCTGGATAAACTTGTCAGCTGTAATTTTCATGTAGTGATGCCTAAATATGTAAAATCATATATCTTCCACCACTCTATCTGAAATAGCTTTGATTTGCCTCTTAGAAAACTCGTTATATGATGAAAAATTAACACACTAAGAAAATTCTTATTACTTATTTTCCTCATAAAAAGGATGATTGACATCACAATCACAGAATTCTAGGGAGTTGGAAGGGACCTCTAAGGAACAAGTCCAGTGCCTCTCCCAAAGAAGATACTTAGAGTAGGTTACACAGGAAAATGTCTAGGCAGGTCTTGAATATCTCCAGAGAAGGATATCCTATAGCCCCTCTGGGCAGCTTCTCCCGGTGCTGTGTCTCCCTCAAGGTAAAGAAAGTTTTCTTCATATTTCAAATGAGCTGCTTGCGTAGAAGTCTTTGCCAGCTACCACTTGTACTGTCACAGTACACCACTGAAAAGAGCCTGGCCCCATCCATTTGAATCCAGTGATAAGATTCCCTGTCAGTCTCCTTTTCCACAGGTTGAAGGGTCCCAGTACTTCCAGCTTTTCCACATATAGGAGATGCTCCAGGTCCCTAGTCTCTGTGGCCCCCAACAGGACAGTCCCTGAGAGGAAGTAAGGAGCCCATAATTCGCCTCACCAGATTTGGCCTCTGTGACCAAGGCACAGTAGAGGGGGAGGGTAACCTCCATCAACCTGCTGGATACTGTTTTTGATTCATCCCAGAACAAAATTAGCTTTCTTGATGACAAAAGCACACTGTTGACTCTTGGTCAACCTGTTGTTCACCAGAGCCTACATGCCAAGCTTGTATAAATGTGTACCAGATTTATATGTATGTGACTCCCTGTCAAGTCTCATGATTCCACATAACTGTCACCACCATTGAAATGCACCACTTACTACTTCACTATGCTCACATGCGCTGCTTGGTTTCCATAAATGTTCATCAAGCATCAATGAATGTTAATGGGTGTAATTTTTTCTGCTGAGAGTACTGTATAGCTATTTCTTAAAGAAGATAAACAAACAGTGGTCATGATTGAAAACCCATCTCCATTAGGAAAAGTAATGATGAGTAATTGGTTATGTGTGTGTGTGTAATTTCCACTTCTTCTATCATCTATGTTTTTGCTTCCTCCAGATAATCTTAGATCTTTATTATATTCTACAGAATTTCAAGTAAGATTTCAAACAGCAGAATACACTTTTGTTTCATATTAAGAAACATGAACTTTAACACTTTTCTAATATTCTGATTATGAATTTAAGGATGAGGGACCATATTCCTTAAAAAAGTGAATATAAAGCTATCCTGCTTCCCTTTTCAAGTACATACACAGTTCTTTCCTATGGTGTTTTTGCCTGCATAGTAATGTAAAAAGTTATAATTATTCTCAGAATTTTATTAATGGGAAAAGTGAGTAAAAACATTTTATTTATAGACAAAAATTCAGGATTAGTGTATTTTGAATTTTGACCAAGATACAATTAGTCTAAATAAAGAATAACTGCAATTCTTGAACAGGGTGCTTTGATATCAATACCTATCTATGTGTAAAAAAATGTCAATAATCTAATGCAGTTAAAATTATAAAGTTCCCACAGTTTATACACATTTACTACATTTATTTATTTATTTGTTTCCCCTTGACCTTATGTGCATCCTGCTGCTGGTCTTTACAATTCTGAGTTTGTGTGCCAGGTCTGTTTCTTTTGTGGTTCTGTTATGGTGAGTTACCAGTCAGTGGATGTTTTCTGCCAGGGTGAATGTCAAGGATTTCTTCTTCCTCACCAAGCTGGGGTTATTTTTATTTTTTATTTTTTATTTTTTTTAGCATATGTTTATACCTTGTTCCATATTTTCTTTGATATAATGTCCTTTAAAGCATTTTCCATATTACTTTCCTGTCCTTGATTCCCCTAATACCAGTTTCATCCAGCTCCAGGTTTTAACTTCTCTAACAGAGCACTGATGAATTATTATTTTACCACCTGTGCCTCATCTCCACACCTAAGAGCCTCTGCTCGCATATAGCAACAATGCATTACTACGTCACGGTTGAAAACATCTCACTCTGTACAGGATAACTACTTGTCACTGCTCTCTGTACAACATTATGGTTCAACCAACAAAGATAAACAGTAAACCATAACTCCAAATATCTACTTTCCTTTATTCTCCAAAATATAATTGTTGAGCACAATCTCATATAGTATGCACTATCTATATAATCACTTGGAATCAGTTGTCTGTGTCCCCTCTAGTCATTGTTTAACACGGATTAAATTAATCTTGATCTAAAATAGATTATTTCATCTCAAGTGATGAAGAAAAGTTGTTTACTTGTAGTCAAAAGGTAAATGATACAAATCCTAAAGAAGCTGCATTTTTGTGTGTCTGACTGTTCTCAGCCCAAAGAGTTCCAAAGTCTGACACATACCCATTTCATCCTTTGACTCAACGTTTTAAGAAAAAAACATAGTTCAGGTTTACCAGCCAGGGAGTAGCCAAAGGAGCAGGGTAATCCACCAGTCACCGAGCGATACCTCCAAATATGTGGGCCAATGCAAACCCTGTTTTCTCTCTTTCACTAACAGTACCTAGCAGAGTACATATATGTACACTCTGAAGAAACAGCATAGGTTCAAAAGTGGATTTGGGCACACGTGCATGTTCTATGAGATAGTAAGTGAGAATCTGAATACACTGCGTAGATAAATGGAAAATCCCACACAGATACTGGTGCAGTTCTCCATGTCTTCTTTAAAAGACTGAAATGAATAACCTCATCTATTTATATTTTTTTCTCTTGTATGAATTAATGATTTCTATAATTAAAGGACTTCTTAATTAAAAAGTTTTTATTTTGTGAGTACTTAGGATGATTCAGTTGCAAATCTTCTTTAAAGTTTAAATTAGATTTTAATGTACTTTCTATATAACTGACCACAAATAACAAACTCTGCTTCATAAGAACAATTTGACTTTGAATTTAATCCACTTTTCATCCTTCTCTGCATGAACTAGCATGAATAATAATGATAATAATAATAATAAAACTTTTTTAAAATTATTCTTAAATTCCAACAAAAACAAGCGGTTTGATTTTCATTTATTTATTTATTAAGGATACTATGTAGTACTAAAAGAGAAAATAGTATCCAGTGTTTCATTTTGTCTAACATTTTTATAGATAACTATAGCAGTCAAAATTAAATGGCAGATGGCCAGTCATTACTCCTATGGAAAGTCATGAAGATAATTTGCCCTCTAAAGTATAACTCTTCAGATATTGCTGTAGATTTTTACTCTCAGAGACACAAATACTTCTTCCCTTGACAGAATTACACTGCAGTCCAAATCTGGAAGCTTGTGTTAATGGCAGGCATGTTTCCATGACTTTTAAAGTGCTGACTGAAATAAAGTCACCTAGAAGAGGGGAAAATATTTACATTTCTATCACTATTAATTTGAATAAGAACTTGATTTGAATAAGCTTTTACCGTGTAGATGCGTAAACAATCATAAAGATTTACACAATATTTTTATGATGCCATCACTCAAAATTGTATTTGTAAAGACAATTTTATTCCAAACTGGAATTCTGAATCGAGATAAAGGACTGTTTTTTCTGAAAAATCGAATCCTTCCCACATCCTTTGAATATCATGTCGTAGGATTCTGAAATATCTACAACATAGCCATTATGAATTAATAATGTAGATCATTATTTTTTCTGAATGTTTTGAGGAATGTTGCAGTGTTCACCATGTTTAACCTTGAACAAATTTTTATTTCAGCTAATATAATACCTAATACAGAAAGATTATAGACATTTCTACATATATGTCAAGGTGTCATCAATCCATTAAGTAAAGAAGTCTCAAAATTAATCAAGTTGCAAGAAAAAGAATGTGACTGTGATATACATTAGTAATCTTCACTGTTTCTGTATTGCTTATTTCCCTCTAGAACTATTAAGTATCACAAAAATTACTTTCATAGCAAGAACATGAAAGTGACAATGATTCCTTCCTTTAAATATGTTAATGCCTACTTATTTCTCTAAATAAAATGTCAGTATGCAATTAGTTCTGATTTAAAACATGAACTGCAAAATGTCAGCCAGTGCTTGTGAGCTGTAGAACTGAGAATTTAAGAGTAGATGCAGTCCTTGCTGTATTCATATGAGGAAAATAGTTTCTCCACCTTCTCTTTACCCTCCCTCACCAGAGCATTCAAACACTTCTCTTTTTTTTTCCCTTAAACTGTAATTTTATCACCTCCCAGATTCAGGAGGTGCTTTTTGTCAGATGAATTCCTGGGGATTTAGCTCTTATCTGATGAGAGGATTGCTTAAATAACATTTTATTATTATTATTATTATTTTTTAACATAGTAAAAACCTAGCTTTACCAGTAATTATTTTTTAAGCAAACATAACAAGACATGCATGTTGCACATTCATATTCCTGTATTTTATTTTCTATCAAATTAAGATTTGAATTTATGACTACTGTGATTTGTATATTTCTCATTGGGAATCAGGATCTTGTCACCCTCAGCTTTAGCAATTGTAGGTAGCTAGGCACCACAGTAACTATTTTCTCCAAATCAGTTTCATTTTTTTCATTGTTTCTGAACGTACACACAGCTCTTAGACACATGCAAATGTCCCACAAGTAACAGCATCAATATTTAGTAATATGTATCAAGTTATCCCGGTCTTTTCATTTAACAAGATACCTCAACAAAAATGTCACATGACAATAAACCCTTGCTCTTTATTTTCTTGAGAACCCTTTCAAGCATCCTTATTAAATTATACATGAAGGACAGGTGCTAAGGAATCCATGAAGCACAGGAAGAAACAGAGTTAGAGTCATTTTTTACTCCCCTCTTTGCTTCATTCTCCTTTAACACATCTATTAATAAAAATACATGTATCACGTTTAGGATAGACAAAGGAGCTGCGGCAGGCTCTTAAACTCAGCAACTGCAATATGTTTGTATGTAGAGTCATAGAACTGCATAGGTTAGAAAATACAACTAAGGCCATCTACTTCAACCTTTAATGTAACATTGCCATGTCTATTACTAAACCACGTTCTTAAGTTCCATATTTACATACCTTTTAAATACCAGCAGGGATAGTTATCCAATTATTTGCCTGGGCATCCTATCCCAATGCTTCACAACCCTTCAAGTTAACAGTTTTTTCTAATACCTGACCTAATCTCCATCCGAAACAACTTGAGGCCATTTCCCCTTTTCCGATTGCTTGTTCCTTGGGAGAAGGGATTGACTCCCACCCTGCTTTGCTACCACATCCTTTCAGGTAGTTGCGGAGAGGAATAAAATCTCCAAATGTATTTTTCTCTATTCATCACAACCCTTTGGGCTCAGCTACACAGCTTGTCTTTTTTACTCAGCAAAGTATTCACCCATTCAAGCCAAAAGAAGCTGGTATTTGCAGAAGAACATTGTGAGAAGCAGTTTCAAACTGATGTCTGGGTAGAGAACATCCACAGATTTTCCCTCATCTACTAAGCAGATCACCATAAATCAGGTTAGTCAAGCAGGACCTGCCTTTCACAAGCTCATGCTGTCTGGGAGCGATCACTGAGTTGGTCTGTAGCATAGAAAGATATGCTCTATAACCTTCCATGGCACTGAGGTCAGTCTGACATGCCTGTAGTCCCTAGGTCATTCTTTCATTTCCAGTAGGTGGATGTCACATTTACTAGCCTCTAGTAAACTTGATAGCTATGATTGTTGATAAGTGTTGAAAAGTGGTTTTGACAATAGGGAGTTTTATCAGTATTTTCTTAATGGCCAGTCCTGGCTCATGCAGTCATCTTTCAGCAGAAATCTATAAATGCCTTTTAGTTTGACTGTTCTATGGAGATCACTTGACTTTTTCTTCTCCCCATTTCCTTGTTCTAGCTTTCTTATTTATTTTATTTTATTTTATTTTATTTTATTTTATTTTATTTTATTTTATTTTATTTTATTTATTTATTATGTTCTTTATATTAGCTAGGATAGTGACATTTTAGGTTTAGAATCGTAGAATTGCTCAGGTTGGAAAGGACTTTAAAGATCATCACGTCCATCCAAAACCTAACCATACTACCCTAACTAACAATCCTCTTCTAAAACATGCCCCTGAACACCTAATCCAAACAGCTTTTAAACACATTCAGGGATGGTGACTCAATCACCTCCCTGGGAAGCCTATCCCAGTGCTTCACAACATTTTCTGTAAAGAAATTTTCCAAATATCTAACTTAAACTTACCATGGCGCAACTTGAGGCCATTTCCCCTCATCCTGTCACCTGTCACCAATGAGAAGAGACTGACCCCACACTCACTGTAAGTACTTTTCAGATATTGGAAGGGAGCAATAAGATCTCTCAGCCTCCTTTTCCCCAGACTAAACATCCCCAGTTCCTTCAGTCTCTCCTCACAGGGTGTATTCTCCAAGCCCTTCACAAGCACTGTTGCCCTTCTTTAGATCTGCTCCAGCACCTCAATGTCCTTTCTGCACTGTGGTGCCCCAAATTGGACAGAGTACTTGAGGTGAGGCCTCACCAGTGCCAGGTACAGGAGCAGAATTACTTCCCTAGCCCTGTTCACCACAGCATTCCTGACACAGGCTAGGATGCCATTCTTGGCCACCTGGGTACACTGCTGGCTCATATTTAGCTGACTGTCCATCAGCACACCGAATGAATGAGAATGCTGATAATAACATCGATATTTCAGTTATTGCTGAGCAACTCTTACAGGGAATTGAAGACTTTTATGCTGCTGAAGACTTCTAATGCTGCCTTTCCAGTAGGTAGGTACAAAAAGCTAGGAGGAGACAGCAAAGCTAAAATGGCCAAAGAGAAAGTCTGTATGATGTGATATCAGGCCAAGTAATGAAAGCTGCGATAAGAAAGAACATTTGGAATCTCACCTCCATATTTTTATTAATTAATTAATTCATTTTATGTTTCTGCACAGATGTGCTCACTGTAGGTCTATTCAAAAACCTGTAACAAAATCCTTCAGTAGAAAAAATATTCAGCTGCTTGCCTATTTCAAAGAGCATGACAACCCAAAACTAGTCACTGCATGAACCTGCTGAATGTGGAACATTTCCACCTGCCATTGAGCTTCTGTCTGCTCAGATGCACGGGCAGATCAGTTAAACCTTGTCTTTTGCTGATAAGGACTTCTCAAATAGAATTCAGTCTGATTAAAACAGTTTGTGTATTTGTTTCATTAATATGCATAAAAGCATTGTCTTCCTGAGCTGTATCTAGATTAAATAATAATAATAATTTTAAAATCCTATAAGGATTATGTCCTCTCTTCAGTGATGTAGTAGGGTGTATCATAGACTTTTATTGAATTCATCTTCATCAAAATGTACTAAACATAGAGACAAGCAATTTTAAATTAAATAAAAAACACCTTAGCTTAAATATACCGTTAGCGTAATGCTCTACATCCCTTACACTGCCGAAATACTAACCATGAATAGAGACAGGGATAGAAGACATTAGAAGAAGCAAACAGTTAATTTTATTTTCATTCTGCATTCCTACAACCTTTTCAAATTATTCTCATTTTGTTTTTCTCTTGGTCATCATACAGTGATATATAAAACATTATGGTTGAGGTTGTTTGCTCCAGGAAGAAAAGACACCAACCACTGAAAAAAGAACAAAGCAATTCAGCATCAATGTTTAGTGTTACTGGCTGTGTCATTAATGTTGCAAAGTAATGTTGCAAAGTACATTCTGTTGAACATGCCCTATTTTGTGAGACATCAGATATTACCTTGGATATAAAATCTATCCCCTCCGGCGATTTCTGACTGCTTTCATTTTTAATTGTGATAGTCAGCTTTATAGAGGTGTCGTGACATTTAACAAAGCCAGTTATAAAACCTGTTTGTTTGTTCTCTGTTGTGTGTGGCTGGAAAGAAATGAGTGCGCTGACAGGCCTTAATTGCTCTGATCAGTCTTACCCAAAACACTCACACTTTGCTCATGAGCACAAATTGACAGATAAAGTAAGACTCAAGATACCAGCCTAGGTTACAATTTAAGTAAGCTGGTATCCAGACCTATTGAGTGGATTCAAATATTTTTATTGGTTATGTACCTATATGTACCTATATGTGAAAAAATATATGTTTGTACAGATAGCTAATTAAATTAGTACATTAAGATTTTTCAGCAACATTTGCTATCCATCGGTTGTTTTTATTTTGAAATTCTTCCTTTCCCCACAATGAATAAGTCAGCAATAAAAATCCTTAAAGTGTAAGTTCTTATGGCAAATAAATCTTTGAAGATATGTGATGCAGACTTCAAAGCAAAAGAAAACCTCACATTTTTGAAATAGCCAAGTGTTTGCTATGGATTGAAAATAACCAAAATCTATAGCAAAGTTAATATAAAATTAATTATATAATCAATTTCTAATTGAAATGAACAAGTCATTAATCAGTATCATTGAAGAATCTAATTATTCTTTATTTTCAACAGTGAACAATCTGGTATTTTTTTGCACATTTTTCCTTTCTTTCAAGCTTTTGTTTTCAAGACAAAATAAGAGGTATCTCTAAATCATCTTTGCAAGACATCGACTAGGCTGTCTCATGGAAACAAAATTTCTGCATTGTAAAGGTAAAATTTAGTTCCTTATGTAAATTTTGTTTTGTAATTCAATACATTTTTTAATGATTAGTTTTCTTGATTAATACACAAAATACTTAAATTCCTACTTATTTTAGTGATATTTGACATTTCATAATGTCTTATGATTACTGTTTTTTTTTTAAAGTTTAATTTTTATTATTGTTGTTGCTGAAATTCTACAAGGTGAGTTAAACTGTTCATTTGACATCAGCTGAAGCCAAAGGTGCATGGTCTGGTAAATGTATCTCTTTACACTGTAAGATCTCTCATGACCAGCAAGGACAGATAGCAGCATTCAACTTAGAGTTGCATTTAAAACTAAATATAATTATGCCTTGTCTACTATACGAAGAATTATTCTCAGTCCAAGTATGTGGCGTTGAGATCAATCTGGGTAAAATCCCTTGTCTTCCACATCTCTTTTTTTTAATAAAGAGGAAATTCAGATCATTGTTTTTTGAATTCTGATTTGGATTTCTGCACAGCCAAACAATCTCAGTAGTCAACACAGCAGGGTCCAATGTAACAAAGAAACATCCCAGAAAGTAAATGAAGAATCAGTGTGTAAAAATTCTGCTACTGTATTCAGAAGTCAACAAATGAGTATCTTAATTAATGTGATTTTTCTTCATATACTTATGCAGTTTGGAAGAAATTTTTGTTTCAGACTACTATAAACATTAGAAAAAATGTAGAAAGTTCCAATTTATCTTTGTTACAGTATACAGAAAAATCTTTCAAGATTTACACCATAAATATCCATTTATTTAGATGATAACTTAAAAAAAGAATAAAGAGAACTTTATGGAGCTTTAATTGTTTATTTACCTATATAATTTAAATAAAATTTACTTCTGACATGTATGTAAGATAAATAAGACTTCTATAGGGAATTCATCTTTCCTTATGATCAACAAAGAAATTTCTACTGCATGAAATAAATAACTGAAAAAAGTCAATACTACAGTATAGCAAGTTTTATAATATTCAGATGTTGCATTTTTTTTTTCAGCAATGTTTTATATTCCGCAGTCAATAGAAGTGGTGTAGGTTTATTTGTTTAAATAATTATACTTCATAGTTACAAACTTAATTAGGTAGGATTATTAGCACAGCAGTTCATTTACATAATGTAATCTATTTTACAGCAGTCCAAATTCCCTTGGTACAAAACAAAACAGAAAAATCTTAGTTTTATTATAATATTTTGATCAGTTAATCAACACAGTGTTCCAGTTACAAGAGAACAAAGTGAACACCAATGCAAAACTTATTTTCTAGCGTAACACAGTCTGTAAAAAGCTGAAAAATGTGGACTCCAACAATAGCAATAATAACACTTTTGACAATATACTCCCATGTTCTATTACAATATTAGACTTTATTATATATCTCATCTGTAAAATATGTTCTTTAACAACAGAAATTACTTCTTTCAATATCTTTTCTATAAGCTAAATCTTGCTATGCAGATGTAATTTAATAATTAGAATCACAGAATGACTGAGGTTGGAAGAGACCTCTAGCTGTCGTCTGGTCCAACTGCCATCCTCAAGTAGGGCCACCTAGATTGTATGACCCAGTGACACATGTATCCAGATAATTTTTGACTGTCTCCAATGAAGAAGACTCCACAGCTTCTCTGAGAAACCTGTGCCAGTGCTTTGGTGTCCACACACTAAAGCAGTATTACTTGATGTCCAGATGAAACCTCTAACTTTCAGTGTAGCTCTGGGATGAAAATTAGACTCCTCCTCCTATACCCACAGATACTGTTTAAGTCAGCCTTTTCAGTAGTTTCAGAAACTTTTGCAGTATGGTACAAATCAAGACCACAGCACAATACTTTGTTGAGATTTCTATTTCAGTGTGTATATGTGTAACTTCTGGAGTCAGCAGACCAAATTTTTACCATTGTCTACTGACAGCAATTTTCTTATTCTAGTTCATATCATAGTAATTCGTGAAGAATTTGAAAATTTGTGTTTCTGACTGATGAATCACAAGACTTGGTAAGTAATGATTCAGTTTGAGATGATATTTTAAATACTGCCATTTCACATGCCTCATTCCCCCAACAATCTTGTGTAGTAAACATAAGAAAAACAGCATTTTTTAAATCTATCTTATTGGGGTTTTTTTTGTTGTTTTGTTTTTTTTTGGTTGTTGTTATTGTTGTTGTTGTTGTTTTTTAAATAGAACATTAAAGGGATGGGTTTATCAGTAGTACACTTCAGCTTTGTTATGTCTTTGTCATGTATTAGTTATGTTACCTGACAGCAAAATTTCTGAGTTTCTAAGTTACATCTCTTGTTACTTTCCCCGAAGTGCTACAAACATTGTGAGCTCTGGCTAATGGTGTGGACAAAGAAGTGCCAGAGCCATATTGAAGAACAAAGGAGATCTGAGTAGGAGCTTTCTGGCAGAACAGAAGATGTCTTTTTCAGAGCATGGGATCAATTTTTTGGCTCATGTAACCCCATTCTGGATCTCATCTTCTATACTTGCCCAGGAGGAAAAAAAAAAAAAAAAAAAAAATTAAAAAAAAAAAATCATTTTATTCAGATATCTTTGCTCCTTCCCTGTGGTTGTTGTCTAGAAATCTGCTCCTTTATTTAACTCTTCTTTTGCAAAGAAAGTTCATTGTTCTTGTTCAGAAACTGTGGCTTTGTACATGGATATTTGCAGTGGGTTACGGCTGCTTAGTTGCTTATATTGCTTCTCTAGGATGCTATATACTCGTTCAGTTGACTACAGGCTGTTGAGATCAGCAAAAAAGATGAAGCTCAACAAGAACTTCATGAAACAAAGAAAACAGTTTGGACAAATTTCTACCAAAACCATTCCATAAACTAACCCTAATAGATTCAATCAGACAGCCTCTATGAGAAGGAATGGATTTTTTAATTTTTATTATTATTTTTATTTTTTCTCTCTTAATATTATTAGAATTCCTACTATGACTGTGTATTAATGTCAGACACATACATCCCCTTTATTCCTTAAATTTACCTTTTTTTTTTTTTTTTTTGGTAGTCCTTTCAACTTTTCATCTGTACTGTCTGAATGCTACAAATAAGTACAAATATCTTAATTATTGTTTGACCTATTATCTCTACACTTCTTGAGTCTCCAAAATGGTGTACACAAAATAAATATAATCCTCTTTTTTGTAGTTATTATGCTGAAAAGAGTCTTCAGGAACATACAAGATTCCATAAAATGACGAACAGCAGAATTATATTTACAGGGGGGGGAGAACAAACTGATTTTAAAAGCAATTAGATATGGATGACTCTCAGGCTCAGCTTTCAATCTTATCTTCTATAATGCCACAGAATCACCTTTTCCTTTACACAAGGTATGTCAGGAAGAAGAAGAAAACTTATGTCAGAACTAGTTATACTGCCTTTTCTCTCAGTCACTATATCAAAAGTTTTCCAGTTTCTTTCTGCTTTTAGGGTTTTCATGTTTCTCCAGTACAAGTATACAAGCAACATAAAAAATGGGATTAAAATAATACATTGATATTTGTATAATGGATCGTTAAACCATAAATTGAGTGATAGATAGGCTACCATTTCACTTGTTGCATTTCATGGTTATTAACACTTAAAAATACATCATTATTCAGCATTGTCTGCCATATTTATTTATTTTTTTTCCTGCAAAAATAATTTCTTTCTTAACACTGGGACTTATTGTCTATTTATTTCAGTGGTGCAGAAAACAAAAACAAAAACAAACAAACAAACAAACCAACAAACCTGAATGAAACTAAAACAATAATGTTGTCTTGAGAGTCTGAACAAAATGTTCAGACAACATTTCTAAGAAGAGTATGGACTTTGAATAATGAGTAGGTCTGTAAATCTGTTCTCTAATAATAACTTTCTTGGTTTTGGATCTGAAGATGAATTGTCAGCCATGGCTGGAACTTTCAATCTACTGATATCAAAAACATCAGATCTAATTTTAGCACAATGACAAAAATATCTGAATAATACAAATTTGATAATTTCACATGTACACTAATCTGTTTAACGAGTTGCAGAAAGCAATCAGTCAAGCAATTCTCTTTATATTATTATTATTATTATTGTTATTATTATTATTATTATTATTATTATTATTATTATTATATTTTATTATTATTATTATCATCATCATCATTATTTAGCAAGTAATAAAATGAGGTAGTGGATACAAACAGTTAATGTAATTTGAAAAGCATCACTGTTCCTGTGCTACAAAAATTCAACATTGTTAAAAATTTTGATATATTAATTTAGTTTCTAAAGGAATGAGGAAGAATGAATTAAAACTACCAGAGAGTCTGGTTGAATAATCATTTAATTGTAACAAATAAAAATGACAGCCTTTTTTATTAATTATATGCATGTATTTTCTTTTTTAATTTGATTGTCTAAACTTATCACAAGAGAAAACATCTTTTATTGTCCCAGATGCGGATTTGGAAAGAAATTTCTGCCATGCTGAATGGCATGTGTGTGTCAGTCCTAATTACTTCAGCTGAGAAGATTGCAGGAGAGCTTCCTGGAGAGATAACATATTTAAGCTAGCAATTGGCCTTACATAGTAGAATTTACCTGACCTGATTATTCACGTTAGAGGAAAGTACTTGTTTAAAACAAATTCACTTTGATGTACATGGGACTGGACATGATTAAAACAACTATTTAGAAACTGTGCACTATATCATTTCATTCTAGAGGAGTACTGTGGAGTTATTACAAAAAGTAATACACAGAAAGGAGCCTACTAGATATTTCTGATATTCAGTGGATGTAGCAAGGCAAGTAATGGCGTCCCTTCTTCTGTTACAAAATGAATTCTATTTTCCAGAAATGATATTAACAGAAACTATGACTGACATTTTGCAATTTGAGAAATTCATGGTAAGGATCATCTCTTTAGATTACTTGTAGTTTTTTTTGTTGTTGTTGTTGTTTGGTTGTTTGGTTGGTTGGTTTTGTTTTGTTTTGTTTTGTTTTTTGTTTTTTTTTAATTCCCATCTCTAGAATGAATGAGATTATTACATGGACAGGAACAAGAGATTAAAAACAGTCTGGGTACTTGCTATTTCAGAGTATCTTTTATCTTCTGATTATCATTTGCATTTTTGTTCACCATCTTAGAACTGATGAGCCCAAGTCATTTTTAGTTGCCTTTCATTTGTACTCAATTTTCAGGCCTCCTGTTCATTTGCATTTCATCCTAGATGTTGCCAAGTAATGATCATAAGGAAATGTGCTCTTTGGCCCATGTGCATTCAAGAAGAGAAGCAGGAATCTTCATTAAAAGGAATTAAGATTATAAAAGATTGAAAATCTGTAATAAAATATGAATCAAGTCATTGATCAATAATGAATGAATAAATCCACAACCATTCACAAAATATGTACTACAGAAGGAGCTGTGATTTCTCATGATATAGTAGATCTTCAGGTTAGGTATAGAGTCCAAACTCTAATATTTCCTTTTGGCTTTCTAAAAGAAGTAAAAATGTAATTATATGAATGACTTGCACCATATCAGTGTGGTGTTGTGGCTCTTAAATTACAGGTCATAATAATCAAACAATATAGAAACAAACAAACAAACAAACAAAAAACATAAACTTTCAATTTAGTAAAAATAATTTGCATTCATGTTGAGCTAGATATTGTTCTTTTAAAAAATATTTGTTATGTACCTTCTCAGACTAACTGAAACAGTTAGTAATTGTTCAGGTTCTAGATGGATGGATGTAGACAAAGTAGCCAACATAATAAAAAGTAGGAGACATCTGAAGCAACGTGCAAAACAGCCAGGGATTTTTATTTTATTATGACACAGTGTAAGGAAAAACTTCAATTTTCAGATTCTTCTAAGTACATTAAGTTAACAGGTAGCCTTAGGCACAGATATTTGTACCTAATAAACAGATCAAATACTGCATTCTTGGCAATTAAAATAACAAAATCCTTAGTTTGCACTGAGTACAATCTAAACTTAATTAAAATGTAGAGCATCAGGGAATCTTCTGTTTATGGGGGCTTCAAAATTCCAGATGTTATTGCACCTTGAAGTATGAGGTCAGTATTTATAGGTGGTGTTTACTTCCAGAGGCAAATATTTATATATATATTAGTATACATCTGGGAGACTGCTGAGTTTATGCCTATAATGTAACATTACTAGAAACAGAATAATCTAGTAAAAATAGTAATTTTCTAAATCTGCACCCAAAATAAGTTATATCTGCCTTCTGTGAAGATATTGCACAGGAGACTGTAATTTTTTCTTTTCTGGTTAGTAAGAAATGTATTACCATATATGAGGCTTATGGTATAATCAGAAATTATAGTTAATATGTTATTTACTATTTGAATAGCGAGATTATTGCAGAAATGCTTGATGCCATGAGCCTTGTTATTTTAAAAGACTTAGAACTAATATTAAAAATTACATTGTACACAAATTATTATCATGATTGTATTTCAAATTCAAGGAATTTATTTCTTAGTGATTCCTATCTAGAGATGGCTTGACACTAAAATATTATGTAAGTCTTTTTTAAACTTTATCCTTGAAACCATGTAGTAAAGTAATTGATCAATGGGTGAAATTAAAATAATGTGAGCTGGTAATACGCTGTGGCAAATATGGCACATTGAGGAAGTTCATAAACCCTACTAAAATACAACATTCACTGTTAGGGGACAGCTTTCTTAAGAATCTGGTAGAGAACTGTATACTGTGGGAAAGTTTTTGGAGGCTCTTATTTCTCACATGACTATTTTTGCTAAAGAATATTGTTCTGATAAAATCATTAAAAAAAAAATATCAAAAGTATGAATGACTTTTATCTTACTAAATGTAGATATATAAGCATCATTTGATTTTCCTGACTATATTTTGTAAGAAGTAGATGTCTCTTCTGAACATATTACATTTTGGTTATTATATCTAGCTTATTTTAGACATTTTCTTCACAAAAGGATGTATGATACTGTGAAAATATCTTCTAAGGAGAATAAGGGCAACTGGTATAAATGTCTTCATTTGTTTAGGTAAATTCCTTCCAAAAACATGCAAGAACTTCAGAGGTTTTTGTTCTTTCTACCAGCTATTGTAGAGAGAAAACTAGCTGAATAGACACCAATTTTTTATAGATCATTAAAACGTCTAACAGTAGTTACACTGAACAGAAACACCAATTTATTTATAGATAAACATTTATTTATATACAAAAGTGCAGAGAATAAAACTAATTTATTCTAGGAAAGAGAAAGTACATAGATGATTATCTTCCTCTGGACTTGAGCTAAATATGGTGTGGTTTTGTTTTGTTTTGTTTTGTTTTTATTTTTTATTTTTTATTTCTTTATTTTTTTTAAATAACTATTAGAGAGAAATAGTCATCAACAGTGCAGTTCCAGGCTGCTTCAGGTAAAACAAAGACACACACTAAATGTACCTGTTTATGTTCTGAGATACTTCTATGCATCACAATAGCTTAACAGATATTCATCTAACCTTTTACATGGCCTGAGGCACAGTGAGTGAAGAGTGCTGAATGTGCATAGGATCTTCTTATGTTTCCTATATATTTCCATGGAAACTACAACAGATTTAAAGACCACAAAGACCACATCATTTCTACCCTTCTTCAAATTGATGCAACATTGCCTTTTCTCCAGCCACCAGGGACTTCATTTGACCACGATGCCTTTTCAAATATTGTTGAGAGTGCCTTGGTGATTGCATCAGTGAGCTCCCTCAGGACTCTGGGATGCATCTCATCTGGAATCATAAATTTATGGATGTTCAAGTTCTCCATGTAGTCATGAATCTGATCTTCCTAGATTTGCATGAAAATAAAATCTTTGGAATTACAAAAAAATAAAATAAAAATTTAAAAAAAAATAAAAATCTAATGAATATGCACTGCAGAAGCATAAATATCTTTGTTGTCCTAACACCATACTTTATTTGAGCACAAACAATAGAAATGAGAAAACTCACATTAATTAAACATAAGATTATAAGCTTTGCTAGCAAATTTCTTCTCTTCCTACTGTTTCCCGTCTTGTTGAATGTTTTCTACCAGTTTTAAAATAAATGAGCTTTATGGGTTTCAATATACTTTGCAAAATACAATTAAGATTTTTCAGGAAAGAAATTTGTGAAGTCTTTTCTCATTGATAAAATTCATAGTGAAACTGATAAATTCCTTGAAAATACTACTTAATTTCAATTACTGGAATAATCTGTGTTTTTCAGGAACTTCTAGCTGACAGGAAAAGGCAAACAGTAGATTTTTGTTTCTTGTGAATCCATATCCTTTAAACAAAATAGAACATACAGATATAGTGAAGAAATAATCAGGATAGATGCCATCTATTATTCCATTTAAGCAAAAATAAATAAACAAATAAAAAAAACACAATTCCCCAGAACTAGATAAAACACAGTTTATCATGTGCAAAACATCAGCAGCTTCCATTACAAAAATGTGTGTTGATAGAGGTAAAATTTTAAATATGGTTACATTCTATTCTTATTACATATATATATATATATATATATATATATATATGCATATATATATATATATAAAGTTATGAGTGTGTGTGTCTGTGTGTAAAACATCATATGCTAAAAGCTCAGAAAATCTTGACCACCTTGTTTCTACCTTCTTTTGCCTTGTCATTGAATTAATCTGTGCTTACCTCATTCCATTGGTAAGAATATAAATGGACTTTAGGACACACCAGCAAGGTAGATATTTATTTGTAGGGGATGGTTTACAATTTATTACAGCATGGATTTTTTTTATTTTTTTTCTTCTCTGTATTTAAAAAGAAAGAAAGGAAGGAAGGAAGGAAGGAAGGAAGGAAGGAAGGAAGGAAGGAAGGAAGGAAGGAAGGAAGGAAGGAAGGAAGGAAGGAAGGAAGGAAGGAAGGAAGGAAGGAAGGAAGGAAGGAAGGAAGGAAGGAAGGAAGGAAGGAAGGAAGGAAGGAAGGAAGGAAGGAAGGAAGGAAGGAAGGAAGGAAGGAAGGAAGGAAGGAAGGAAGGAAGGAAGGAAGGAAGGAAGGAAGGAAGGAAGGAAGGAAGGAAGGAAGGAAGGAAGGAAGGAAGGAAGGAAGGAAGGAAGGAAGGAAGGAAGGAAGGAAGAAAGAAAGAAAGAAAGAAAGAAAGAAAGAAAGAAAGAAAGAAAGAAAGAAAGAAAGAAAGAAAGAAAGAAAGAAAGAAAGAAAGAAAGAAAGAAAGAAAGAAAGAAAGAAAGAAAGATATAGTGAAGGAATGGTATGAAGCCAACTAAATACCCAACAAGCATACAATTACTGTGAGGAGCTGAAGGGGCAACTATGACATCTAGTAATACAATTTTGTTTAGAAGGGACTTGTGTTACTCTTTTTTCAGGGTCATTGAGAAAGTGTATACCATAACTGAAGGGAGATAAAATGCTCAATTACTGTATATTTGCATTAAATTTTTAACAAAGCATTACTGATAAGGAAAAACAAACAAACAAAAACCACCTTCACTTCTATTTCTCTTTTGTTTTTCCCCATTCTTTCTTTCTCATACTGTTTTATGCACTGGTTCCATTGTTTCATATAGCTAAGCATTTTAGTTAATATTAGTTTAAAGAAGATTTTTAAAGTGTGTTTTAAATAACTGTTACTATGCATATATTATGAAAGTTTCACAATTTTTTGAAAGACATTTACTATTACAAGAATAGCCTGCCTCACCTGGTTATTCCATTTTTAAGTTATGCCAGTAATGTAATCTTCAACCAGACATCCTAAGGAGAGTGCATGCTGTGACAATCTGCTGGGTAAGCAGAGCAATTTCATTATTTTTAACACATGTGCTCTGGTAATGAATATTTGATGTTTCCTTTTATTCCTATTTATTTCATCAAATTTGAGTCAAGATCCATGAAAAGTTAACTCCAAAAGAAAGAAAGAAATAGTGATACAGACTCCTCACCTCCTTATTTTTGTTAGTGTAATTGAATTTGCTGATAAGAACCTGGGACTCTTTTGCGTAGCTTTCCTTATATTAGTAATGCGTTGTCCTAATTTAATGTGCAATATAAATTTTTGTCTGTTCACTGCTCCTTATACAACAAAATTATTTCTACATGTTACCTTGTCTATAGAGCCCATATAATCATGATGGTTTAAAACAGCAGAACTCAGCATCTGAGAGGAAAAAATAAAATCCCTTTTCCTACCCAGTGCTATATTCTGCTCAACATACCTCAATACCAGTAATTTATCATAAACAAGAATATCGTATAATTCAGTAACAATAAAACATTATAACTTTTAGGTAATAAATAATAATTTGGATGTTTACCTAATCTAAAATTCACTTTCTCATGACTTTTTCAGCCAAACTAGAGCAGAAAGTGCAGGGGAAAAAAAATAAAAAAATAAAGTAATATAGGAGTAAATGTATCCCTACAGCATCTGAGTAGCTTCTTACTGCAGTTGGTCAGTCCCTTGTACCTTCATGCAGATAATTACAGACAGATAAATTCTGCAGACTACATAAGTGAAAATGAAGCCTATATTCCCTACTCTTAAAACTGTAGTGATTATTCTTAATCACTTTAGTGTGACAAACCAAAGAATTATAGAGTGGTTTGGGTGGGAAGAGGCCTTTAGGAGCATCACATATCAGCTCCCAAGGAAAATGCAGGACTTCCAGCTGCTAGATCAAGTACTAGATCAGGTTGCCCAGGGCCCCATCCAACCTGGTATTAAACACTTCCAGGGATGAGGCAACCATAATCTCTTTGAACAAGCTGTTTCAGCACTTCGCCACTCTCAGTAAAAATACTTCCCCCTGACACCTAATTTAAATCTCCTCTCCTTTAGTTTAAAATCATTCCTATCACTATCCACTCTTATTAATAATTGATTTCCCTCAAAAACAAGCATTTTGTTTCAAGTTGTTTTTGAGCATTATTGATTCCAGAAACTTTGTGAGTAGAAATGAATGCTTGCTGAACACTTGACCAGAGTTATTATGTTACTAAGAAATCCTTACATATATTTGCAATTCAAAATATTTTCTAGTTGAGTATGGAACTGATTGGAAGACACATGCTGTCACAATAATTATAAATTTTTCCTCTAATTTTTAAACTACATACAGTGTTATTTCGTAACAACCAGGTGAAAAGAATGTTAAGATTACTTTAAAGCATGCCTTGTTTTCTAAATTTTGTTGCAGAAAAAAATGTTACCAAAAATCCAATTCAAATTAAAAGCAGGGGTCTTTCCTGTTCTCTTAAAGCTACTTTTTCAAATTCATCCTATAGATTTTATAATTCTTTGTTCCAAATTAGTTTTTACTACTCAGAAAAAAACATAAATCACTTAATTGTTGTGTACGTTGTTTGTATGTTTATAACTTGTTTGCTATGAATATTGTATTAAGAACAGTTAAATCAGTGGCCAAAATTAAAGAAAATATTTTCCTTAGAATGTCCACTTCCACTTCAGTTTTGGTTTCTTCTTTTCTTTTAGTTCCTGATATATTCTTATTACTATTGTTTTTAAGGAGATTATTAAAGTAGGTGAGAATGACAAATTCAGGTGAGAATAGTTATTGAATAATAGCTCACTGTCACTTCCAGGAAACAGAATGAAGTTCCAGAGGAAATCAACAAATGAAATTTTCAGAACAAACAAATGGAAATTTATCTATACAATTATTATGGTTTTATGATTTTTGGTTATCAGTTATGGTTATCCTCTATATCAGAAAGGAGATATAACCCCTGTCAAAGTCACCTGATATCCCTTTTTAGTATCCTTTATCCCTTTTAAACCTGCTTCAGTTCTAGTTATACTGTATAACAGTGTGTTATCTTGCATTCCAATACCATATTTAGTAAATTAGTTTGTTTCTTCTCAGATAGTTGCTGCTGTTTTTAATTATTTGGGGTCCCTTGTTTCCTGTTTCTGGAGGCACATATTTGCGAATCCTTCTGCTCCACTAGTCACAAAACTGGACTGAACCAGCCAGTAAAACGTTGACAGCAATGCAAAGTTACTTAGACACTGAAAACTAAAATTCCACAAGGACATATAGAAGCATCCTAGAATGTCATTTAGAATTTGCTGAGATGGTTTAAGTAAAAAGATATATACAGTTTAAGAAATCTATAAGCAGCATGCTATAGAAAGTGGGAAAAATATTTAGGGATGTGTAGCTTTGTATTTTCTGCGTCCTTATATTTTCCCCTAGACATCCACAATTGATTTAGATGGATATTTGCCTGGAATTAGCGGAATGTTATTCATTTCTAGAGGGAAATTATTAATTAATCAGTCAATTCCCCTACTGAAAATAGCATTTTTAACAAATCAAGTTCTTCAACTTATTTGAATTATAATATTCAAAATTTCTGCCATCTTTGCAGAAAAGATGTGCCCTTGCTATTAAGGTTAAGAGTGACCTTGGCTGTATTAAGTAAAGCATTATCAGTAAATCTATCCTTCCCTTTTACTCAGCATTGCTGAAGCCAAGACTGTGCCCAGCTGTGGTACCTCCATTACAAGAAAAATATGGATGTGATGGAAAAAGTCCAAGTTATGTCTACCACCATGATCAAAAGACTGAAGAACATATGAGGATAGGCTGAGAGAATTGGAGTGGCTCAGTATGAGAAGGAGGCTCAAGAGTGAGTTAATTAATGTATATAAATACTTAAATGGAGTTTGCATAGGTGACAGATCCACACTATTTCTAGTGGTAACCACTGGCTATTGAAGGGCACAACCTGAAATACAGATGTTCTGTCTAAATGACAAGAAGAACTTTACTGTGTAGGTGACATAACACTTGTACAGGTTTCACAGAGAGACTGTGGAGTCTCTCTCTTTGGAGATCTTCAAAAGCTGCCTGGAAATGGTCCTGGGCAACTTGTTCTAGGAATTCCTGCTTTAGAAGGGATTTTGGACCAGATGATCTCCAGAAGTCACTTCCAACAATTTTGTAGTATAAATTAAATATATTTTTAGAACTCCAAGATCTAAATTTCTGTAGTAAGTTTCAAACTGTAAGCAAACTTGAAGTGAGACAGATTAGAATATTTTTCAGTGGTATAATGTATTTTCTCATAGGATGTCCAGGCTAAATAAGATGCTAAGTAATTTGCAATCCAGAAGGAAAAAAAATATAATAATAATAATGCATTTTCACAAATCAGTGTATTTATTGATAAGTCCTATCATTATCCAATAACATTACTGTTTTCACCTGAGCCACAAAGCTGAATTTCTTCTCCATAGAGAGTATGGAGATGGAGTCTTCTATGTGCTTAGAAATTACTGAAGGATACAGTTGCTACCTTCCAGGCTGTGCACCTAGGCTTGAGAACTCATCACAGAATCACAGAATTATCAAGGTTGGAAGACCTAGAAGATCATCCAGTCCAACCATCACCAATACTTCCCAGTCAAATCTTATCCCTCAACATAACATCCAAACATTTCTTGAACACTCCCATGGTCAGTGACTACTCCACCTCCCTGGGCAGTGCATTCCAGTGCCTGACTACCCTTTCCAAAAAGTAGTATTTCCTAATGTCCAGCCTGAATCTCCCCTGCCGCAACTTGAAGCCATTCCCTCTAGTTCTATCACTGTCTGCATGAGAGAAAAGGCCGACCCCTAGCTCACTACAACCTCCCTTCAGGAAGTTATAGAGAGCAATAAGGTCTCTCCTGAGCCTCCTCTTCACCAGGCTGAACAATCCTAGTTCCCTCAGCCGCTCCTCATAAAGCCTGTGCTCCAGACCCCTCACCAGCTTCATAGCCCTCCCCTGAACGCGTTCCAGGGCCTAAATGTCTTTCTTGCAATGAGGGGCCCAAGTCTGAACACAGTACTTGAGGTGCGGCCTCACCAGTGTCGAGTACAGGGGGACATTTACCTCCCTGTTCCTGCTAGTAACACTGTTTTTGATGCAAGCCAGGATGCCGCTGGCCTTCTTGGCCACCCGGGCACACTGTCGGCTCATGTTCAGCCGAGCATCAATCAGTATCCCCAGGTCCGTTTCCTCAACACAATCCTCCAGCCACTCTGCCCCAAGCCTATAGCACTGCCTGGGGTTGTTGTGGCCAAAGTGAAGAATAATGACTGTGAATCCTAAGAGGTAATACAAACATTCATATATATGCCCCGGTGGTGCAGTGGTAGGAATGCCTCTTTGCAACATCGAGGACTAGGTTGGAATCCCCTGTGGCGCAAGTGGCAGAAGTGCCACTCTGCTACACAGGAGGCTCAAATCCCGGGGATTGGACTTGATGATCTCCAAACCGCACGAGACTATGATGATATGATGATGATATACATATATTTCATACATGTATAAATTTGTTGTCTTTTTTGGTGGTTAAAATGTGACATTGCAAGGAAGTTTATACATTTAAATAAGAAGTACATAAGATTATTGTTGTACATTTATGAATTGGTGTATTTTCTAGATTCATTTTTCATATTGAAACAGTTCTCAAATCTATTATTCTGATACCTAACTATTTAACATTGTTTTCAAGGACCTACTGAAATGAGTCTGGGGGGCAAAGCTGACATCCAAAACAGGCTAAAAGTTCTGTTAAACAGGAGTAGATAGGAGTAGATCATGAGCCAGTAATGTGCCCTGGAAATCAGAAGAAAAAAAAAAATGGAGCCTGACTCTTCACAACAATGCTTGGTGGTAGGATGACAAGCAAAAGACATAAGCTGAAACTAGAGAGATCTGGATGGAGTATAAAGAGAAACTTTCTCCTTGTGAAGAATGTGAAGAAAAGGTTAATGTAGACTTTGTGGAAGTTTACAAACCTGGCTGGATTTAGACTTGAATAAGCTGACATGATCTCACAGTTGACTCTGCATGGAGCAGGAGGCTGGACTAGAGACTTCTTGGTTTCTTTCTGGATCTGTTTCTATGATTCAATGCAAAATAAATAAAAAATAAATAAATAATGATAAAAATAAATATATTTGAAACATTAACCATTTTTCGACTTAAACTGTCTAAAGATTCCTCATCAACTCTCACATGATTGCATAAGATAATAACTACGAGTTTTTGTGGACAAGAGTTTTGCAGGTAAAAAAGAAATTAGTAGTTAACTAGATAATTTACCAGTTAGCTGATCTAAATAGCCCATTAGCTACTAAAAACAGCTATTATTATTATTATTATTATTATTATTATTATTATTATTATTATTATTATTATTATTATTATTATTATTTTATCTTTATCTTTATCTTTATCTTTATGTTAATACTGCTGAAGGCTGTCACAATTTAGACAAATAATTTCTCTCTTCACTTTATCAAGACAGCATGAGAATGAACTCATGCTTTTTTAAAAATATTTTTATCTGGTTCAAATGTATTTATTTTTGCAGTCTGTACTACTAGATAACATCTGAGAAACACAAGAAATCTGTAATAAAATAAGGCTTTATGCTTATTTTATTCAAATCTAAGATAAATATTCCAGTAACTGATGTAGTTATGATTAGTTAGTTAGTGATTTGTGGGGTTCCACTGCGGTAAATTTTTAGACTTTTAATGTTTTTAGAAATGGTTTTTATACAAAACTTAAGTGTATTCAGTATGATTGCAGATAGTACTGAATTGAGAGGAGTTTTTAACTCTCAAGGGTAGATAATTCTTTCAGAATCCTTTCAGAGAGATCTTGACAAATTAGAGAGCTGGGCATGCCAGCTGCATGAAGTTAGGAAAAGAAAAAGAAAAAAATAAAAAATGCCAAATTATGCACCTAGAACAGGACAACTGGATATATATACAGATCAGGAGGAGCAACTGGAGATAATTTCTGTGGAAAGAGATCTAGGAATTCTAGTCAACTGTAGGTTGAATTTAAGTAAATATTTTGTCTCATCATCAAAAAGATCTAAACATATCCTGGGGTACATCTGACACAACACTGCCAGCCATAGGAGGGAAGTAATTTTCCTATTGTACTCTGTGCTGGTTGGGCCTCACCATAATTACTATGCTGCAGTATGAGAAGTACTGTACTGAAATATAAGAAGGATATAAAAACTATTGTAGATTGTCCCAAGGAGGGCAACAGATACATTGAAGGTTCTGGACTGAAAGACATGAGGAGCATCTGAGGTCACTTGGATTTGTTCATCTCAGAGAAGAGAAGACTGAGTTGATGCTTCATGGCCTCAACTATAGCTTCCGCATGAGTGAAGGGGCAAGCGCTGTTCTTTCTCCCTGGTGACAAGCTACAAGACCTGAGGGAACAGCATTAAACTGTGTAGTAGTTGGGTCAGGTTGGATATTAGGAAAATATTCTTCAATTAGAGAATGGTTAACAGGGTTCCTAAGGCTGTGTTTACAGTAACAAGCCTGCCAGATTTCAGGAAGCATTTGGACAGATCTATGATTTAAATTTTGAGTTGGAATCAAACATCCATGTGAGTTCCTTCCAACTCAGGAAATTTTATCATTCTATGATATTTTCAAATGTCCTCTAAGAAACAAATGTCAGCATACTCTGTGACAATTAAATACTTAAAACATAGTCTTTTTCCTTTTTGAGAGAAGATATTTCTGATGTAGCAAGAATGCCACCAATGAAATATCCATACAGACTATGTTCATCGTCACCACATATGTAAACTAGCAGGATTTTTCTCCCTTTAAAATATAAAAGAGTATATTACCTATCTTCAGTCTATGTATTACCAAGCACTGCAAATAACTATATTCAAATAACTATTTTAAGATACTCCAAACATTTACATATATGTTTCATCTCTTTAGTATTTATTCCTAACTTCATTACATTTATCTGCATGCTAAACTTTTTATCAAAAAGTCTGCCTTTAACTAGTTTCCGGAATTGTATCTTAAAAGCTTAGCAATATCAACCCACTACTGCTGTACTTTGTATTATCTTTGATGAATTAATCCTCACCAGATGAATCATAGTCTTTACATTCTTAATATTTTTTAATAAGTGTGAACATTAAGATGGATCAGAAGACTGAGGTAATTATTTGGTTTGCCTATACGAAGATTATTTCAATTTCTAAACTTATCCTGTCACACAGTGCCAAAATTTAATTTCAAGAAAGGATTATAACTAGATTAGCCGTGTTCTTTATATAAATAAGTAGGTAGATAGGTAAATAGGTAGATAGATAGATAGATAGATAGATAGATAGATAGATAGATAGATAGATAGATAGATAGACAGATAGATAGATAATGCAAGTCATAATACATTTGGAAACAATTTTTATTAATAAGTATTTTCTGAAACATATAAGAAGTAGGTACAGTGCGTTTAAATATCATTCAAACCTACCAGCAAATTACTAAAATAATTGCTATGTTGGATTACAACAAAATGGTAGTTTTAGAGCTAGGTACAAATATAAAAATAATGTGATTAGAAAACACAAGGATTTTAATATGGAACGTTATACACAGCATGCTGAGAAAGTAAGTATGATATTTAATTAGCGATCTGAGATTGGATTATTAAAGCATGTTTATCCTGGTCTCAACTGCCTAAGAGCTTATTTTTCCTTTATAGTGTCTGGTATCATGTTACATTTTTGACCTTAGGAGAAAAATAATGTGACAATATACCGATATTCTAGTTGTTGCTGAGCAGTGTTGTACTGAGCCAATGGCATTTCTGCTTTTCATCTTCTGGTACTATCCCACCAGTGAGGAATGAGGAAGGGGCACAAGGAGTAGAGAGGGGACAGAACAAGGGCAGGTGACTTAAAGTGAAGAAAGGGTTATTTCATACTATATAGAATCATCTGAGGAAAACTTGAAAAACCGGTAACAGGTTGACAGGGTTGTCAACTGGTGCTTAGAGGCTATCTGGGTTGGGCACTGGTCAGGGGGTGATGAGCAATTGTGTAGTGCATCATTTGCTTTGTAATTATGTAATTTTGTCTTATATATTTATAATTGTTGTTACTATCATCTCTATTTCTTCTTTTTCTTTTGATACCTGCCAGAATAAACCAAGGAATGAAGGAAGGGGAGGGAAGGGAAGGGAAGGGAAGGGAAGGGAAGGGAAGGGAAGGGAAGGGAAGGGAAGGGAAGGGAAGGGAAAGGAAGGGAAGGGAAGGGAAGGGAAGGGAAGGGAAGGGAAGGGAAGGGAAGGGAAGGGAAGGGAAGGGAAGGGAAGGGAAGGGAAGGGAAGGGAAGGGAAGGGAAGGGAAGGGAAGGGAAGGGAAGGGAAGGGAAGGGAAGGGAAGGGAAGGGAAGGGAAGGGAAGGGAAGGGAAGGGAAGGGAAGGGAAGGGAAGGGAAGGGAAGGGAAGGGAAGGGAAGGGAAGGGAAGGGAAGGGAAGGGAAGGGAAGGGAAGGGAAGGGAAGGGAAGGGAAGGGAAGGGAAGGGAAGGGAAGGGAAGGGAAGGGAAAGGAGGAAGATTTTTATCTATCTTTTTCTTGCATTTTATTTTATTTATTTTATATAGTACTTACAAATTAAAAAGAACAATGAAAAATTCAAATGTGAGTATCTAAGATGGTTAACCAACTTTCTCCGGCCTAATTAAAATAAATAAATAAATAAATATGGAAACCTCTTATATCAAAAATACTTCATCACTTACTGCTAATTTCTCATTTCATTTAAGAAACATATCTAGGAAGTCACACTCAAAATGATGTAATTTTCTCCTCCATATTAAAAAAAAAAAAAAAAAAGAGTAGGTGTTTTTTCCAGACAGCTGAATCAATCCTGTCTATTGTAGCATATGTAGCAACATATAAAATGTTGGAAATTTTTGTTCCATAGGAGAGAAGATTGGAAATACTTTACTTGTGAGAAAAGCACATTTTAGAATGACTTTCTTTTAATTTTCTGCTAAAAGAAATGTAAACACAGTATTCGTATGAAAGTAAATATATTTGTAATAACTGATACATTTACTTAGTAACCCAAGATATTTAAGTAATTCTTGGCTTTATTTTATTTAATTATTTAATTATTTAATTAATTTAATTTTTACATAGCAGTCATGAGCTCTGCTAATCAGCAAAACTGAAAATGGAAAAGAGAAATTAAATATAGGAAAAATGGCATTTAAGATCACATCTTATTTTAAATTTGTATCATATAAGAATCTTTGTGATCTTTTACCAGTCTTGCTTGCACTGCCCCAAGTCTCAAAGACTTCTTTGAAACTGCAGATTCACAAAATTTATCTCTTTCCCTCTTAAAGTAATTGGATCCTACAATATATCTTCATATTCAGACCAAGTTTCTTGTGCATTGGTTCCTCAGGAAAAAAAAAAAAAAAAAAAAAAAAAATCTTTTACCCTTAGAGAGCTTGTCATTTGTTATGTAGACGTTTATCGACCATAAATGAAAGATTGTTTTTCTAGCATCTGATGGTGCAAGTTCCTACTATGGAAAACCTTTTTTCCTTTCTTCAGCTAGCAATATTTATTTGTTTTTAAGGATTTAGCAAAATTCTAAAATATTTATTGCTTATCAGGTGACTTCAAAAACATAACAGCATTTGGTTTCTCTTCTTTTCAGTTTAAACTAATCTCTAGCTCATGAAAAATAACTCATCTCACAACAGTCCCTTTCTTAGGACTTTTAACATGTAAAATTTATATTTCTGCCGAACTGACATACATTGGCTTTTTTTTTTTTCTTTCTTTTTCTTTTTTTCCATTAGATATCTGCCTCATATATGCTAGTACTAAAAAGTCAATTTTAAGATGTCACTTCAATGAGTAATAACTCATCCTAGTGAATTTCAACATATCAACACAAGAATAAAAAGTAGAGAGAAAAGAGAGGCTGGGAATAAGAAAATAAGAACGCAGAGTATTTCAGTTTCTTTTATATCAATACAGAGTCTATAAACTGAAAATGAAAAACTTAACAAATTTTTTTTCTTTTATTTAATTGTAATTTGTGCCTGATATATTTCATTTCAGATGCCATTTGAATTTAGAGTAGTAAATATGTTATGACTTATTTATAACTAAATTGCAACAGTTTACACAGACACATTTTTCACTGTCACAAAAAAAAAAAAAAAAATTATTTTTAGAAATAAATAAAATGCATATGTATATGTTTTGAATCACTGTAGCTTGCTGGTTAATTTAACAATGCTACTGTTTGGACTTTTCAAAAATGTAGTACACTCTCAAGACAAAGCAGAGAGTTAGTACAGACAAAAATGTAAGTGGATTCAGAAACAAGAACTGTACAGGAAGTGAAGGATGATCTGATATAGGATATACTCTCAAAACTGATTTAACAAAAAACTGATAGTGAAACAGGAGGCTGAAGAGAATTATTTCTACCGCACTACAGAAAACATCATCTTATCTTTTTCATTCTGAGACTTCAGGAGTAGGAAAGTGATTTCTGTTCTCATTTATTCTCTTTCGAGTGCCTTAAACTATCCTACCTTACCTATCCTACAATGGAATTAGGCTTCTAGAAGCTTTTAATCAAGGTATAAATATTAGCAATATATCTGAAACCCTCTGTCTTCCTTTATCTCAGGCTTTTATTCAGGGGTGTATTCTGTTTTCCAATGCATCTCTGACTGCCTCTACTTCCTATGTACTGATTCAATTTGCAGAATTCTTTAAGGTCCTTTCCAATCTGAGCAATTCTATGATTCTAAGATTCCATTTGTTGTGTTTTTGTGATTTCTGTTGTTGGTATTCCACATCAGAACATCATGCAGAGCAGTGGCAGTTAAAGTGTTAATGTCCTGGTTCTGCGTTACAGCCATTTTGGGCATTTTGGGTTCACAGATGGGAGGGGTGGCATCCCCAGAGAACTTGGAGCAAAGAGGAAAGGGGTTGTGACTCCGGACCGGACCCCAGCTGCCCTCAGCCTCCGGCCTTCTCAGCTCGCCACAGAGAAAAACATGTGCTTCCCTTGCACTGTCATGGTTTGTTTCCTACTTTGGGTACTGTTCTCTCTCGTTTTGTTTGACTTGATTAATTGTAGGAAATTACTGTTCCTGCTCAGATCATTGCCATTGTGTTTTCTCTTTGTTAAAACTTGTTAAAATTTCTTAGCTCTCTCCTCTTCCCCCTCTCCTGGAGCGCATGTCCAGCGCTGGCCAGGTAGAGGCAAACCCCTTCCTTTTTTTTTTTTTTTTTTCGCTTTGTCTCTCTTTTTTACTTTTCCTGGGGCCTGCGCCCCCCTGTCACGGACTTACATCTACAGGTAATTCATTAATTTTGTTCATATGAATTCCCCCTACTAGATTTGGCTGGGATGATGTTAACATTCCCCACAGTGTTCCATACAGTGTGGCATTCTGCCCTTGTAACTAGAACTGAAGTGATATCTTACAAATGTTTTGTCTATTTCTGAGCAGTGCTGGCAAAGAATCAACTGCTAAAGTGAGTAGGATGGCAGCAGGCAAGAGGCGGGGAGGGGCATCGCTAAGGCAGTTGATCTATACTGACATAGCATTCTATGCTACATGATGTTACCCTCAGCATTAAAAACTGGGAAAGAAGGACAAGGAGAGGGTTCTTTTATGCTTGTTCATGCATAAAAGGAAAGATGATTAAAAGTAGGAAAGCTGATGGGTTTGTGAAGATGCAAGGTGGCCAGTAAGCTTCCTGTATATTTAAAAATTTTAGCATGGCCTGACAGTTTTCTTGCTTTGATGGGAACTCATTCTTGCTACAGGGTAAATCTGAGAATGTTTCAGTTTACTTTAGGTAGCTTAACTGCAAGAAATTTCTTCTTGTTTTTTTCTACTTCTCAAAGTTGAAAACATCTTCTACTCAATACCACAGTGGTGCAACTCCTCTATCTTCTATGTTATAAACCTGTACATTTTTTCCAATCATTCTTCCTGGTTCAGAGAAACCTACTTCATAAATGTTTCTCCTTGGAGTACTCTGCCTTGTGCTCTCACTGTCCAAATAGCTCTCCAATCCAAAAAAAAATAATGTGTCTGTGGGGAACAGCCACATTATATGAGTTTTTCTGGCTAAAGGGGGGTCACGTCCCAGGTATTTTTCTATCTTAATTGTAACTTCCCAAACAGTCTCAGGTATTTATCAAAAGAAAATAACAAAAAAAAAAAAAAAAAAAAAAAGCAAAAAAAAAAAAAAATCAAATAATATTTTTCTCATTAATATTTCAGATTACCAGTGTCTTCAGAATTAACTGACACATTAAAAAAAAAACACAGGAAATTACACTGTATGCTTTCTACATGCATGAGGCCTATGAAGGTCTTTAAATTAAAAAGGATCAATCTCATTTTATCTTATGTTGTGCTTTAACTCAGCAAGCAGCTAAGCACAACACAGTCCTTTGCTCACCTTCCCCCCCCCTCCCACTGGGGTGAAAGTGAAAAAGGAAACAAACAAACAAGCAAACAAAAATCCCAGATAAGTAGAACTCAAGAGTTGATATAAAACAGAAAAGGAAGAGAATGTGAGAACAATAACGATAATAATGTAGCATATATTTACAAAAAAAGTGATGCACCACATAATTGCTCATCACACACTCATGTCGTATGGTATGGAATATTTACTTGTCCATTTTGGGTCAGCTGTCCTGGTTCTGTCCCCTCCTAACAACTTGTGCCCTCTCAGCATCCCTTGGTGGCAAGACAGTACATGTTGAAACATCCTTGGCTCTGTGCAGCCATTTATTTACAATAAATGACAAATATGCAGGGAAAATATTAAAATGATGTACAATAAAATAATCTCATGATATTTACTTTTTGTTATACGTAGCAGACCTTTGTTTCACTCATGTTACTCTTTAACAGTACTTTAATGACACATACTCTCTACATTGTCAAGAAATTGCATGATATACAGTGATTTTAGAACCTTTAATTTGTTTGAAGGGAGGAAGAAAAGTGGAGGTGAAGAGTGGGAAAAGAATGTCAGACAGAGAGAAAATATAACACATTTTTCTTCATTCATCATTTTTTAAAGTAACCTGTATTTCAGTAGTTAGAATGCTTACTCCAGGAACCTGAAAAAAAATGGACTTAAATACTCTCTTAAGAGGAATAATTTTGTCTGATCTATATTTTCCTGAGAATCACAAAAAGCAAGTAGTAAATCTTATATGTCACCTAACTTAAAGAAAAATATGGAAATCAGACCTCTGAATTCAGCATAAGACAGTAGAGAATTGCATTCAACACTTAAGACGAGCTAAGCTGAACTGACTTTCTGAATATGTCTGGAAATGACTCAGTGAAAACGGTGTGTTTTACAAGTTCATGTCTGAAAAATGAGTTCCTTGTAGAAAATTTATCTTAGAATGAATATACATTTTTTCCCAGTAGAGGTAAAATGTTTAAAATAGATATTGAAGTGTTTGAAGAATTGATTTCAGTAGTTTGGAAGATTACTTTGGACATTTTGTTTGGTTGCACTGATATCACAAAAAGAGTTGATTGAGGTGAAGGAAAGATATGGTTCTTTTGAGTACAGAAAGAAGAATGTGATCCAAACATATACACACACAAAGTGTTTGAACCTTAAATCCTTAACAGCTTTTACAAATGCCCTGTCATTAATTTTTATTCATTGCTAATATTCATGAATTTATTGTAGATAGATTCTACCATCAGAAATCTGGAATCCAACAGTTAAAATGGGATTTTACTCACACCACTGTACCTAAAAATATAACTAATTGTGACATGGGCAGTTTATACTTAGATCTCTACTCTCTTGTCATTTACATTATACTGTCATGATTTTATGTTTTATTTATTTATTTATTTATTATTTGTTAGCGACATATATAGCATCACTAGTGCATTGGGAGTTGATGCTGTAGTTCCATGTAGTGCTGACAGTTCTGAGTACAGCCTTAGAAGAAATGAACTACAGCTCCCAGAAGACCTCACTGTTGCTTTTCCAATCTCATTCAGAGGGAGAGATAAAACTAACTGGGAGTCACGTCACTGCTTTCCTTGACTGCAGCATTAGAGTAAGGCCTGCAGTTTTTTGGACGCTTTCATTTATTAGCTTCTATTCCAATTGCACTGTAGTTTATTGCAACATCTTGAATTTAGTAAATTAGTTTTCTCCCTTAGCTCACCACCTCTGTTGTTTTCCTCCTCTGGGTTCATCTCCCTATCTTCCCGCTTCCCCCTTTCCTGGAGCATGGGTCCATGGGTTCCCCTTCCCATTAGACACAGAACAAGGCCAAATCAGGCCAGAACTGTGACATATGCCTACTATAAGCCTATTGAGATAGAGACACCTTTTCATGTTTGTACAATATCAAACGTATATAAGACCTAAGGGTACATTAGCATTTGTAGCATAAATAACATAAAGAGTGACTTCTAGGAATTATTTTCAACATAATTTTGAAGAAATTTTTAAGCTTATTAGCATTCTGTACGTAAACGGGAAGAACACTGCCAGTAAAGGATATCTGGGAAACTTTTCATCAGTCATATTAACCTCCAGTTCCAAATAAATAATTCCAGGTTTGTTTTTGTCAAATTTATATATATATATATATATATATATATATAGGCATGTGTGTGCGCGTGTGTGTGTATACACATATACACATATGTATATATATGTTTTACGCACACACACATATATATATGAAAACACAGACTATTTACATTATATGTACAGAATTTGCACTTAGGTGTTCTTTGTTTTACATGGATATATTGGTGATTAAACTAATGGAAACAGCTGGAATATAACTGAAACCATATTCACAGAGATTAAAGTGGTAATCAATTATTTAGATTAAAGTCATGAAAGAGAATGTTAGAGTTAGAAGCTAGCATGTCTCGTATCCTTTCAAGGCTTTTGTTAACAGACTTAAACATAAAATCATGTGTACACACCATGGACAGATAATGCAAAATTTTCAGAATTAAACATGACAAATCAGGAAATTATACAATTAAGGTTATTCATGTTTAGTGGTATCTATCATTGCTACCTTTAATTATATTTTCAACCTACAGTTGAAAATCCTACCAGGATTAATATTTAATCCTTAAAATAAAAATAAAACACACACACACACAGAAAACCCACAATATCTATTACTGTTTTGGCTGTCAGGTATTGAGTTGAATCTATATTGACAGAATTATCTTTATATTGAATGAAGAGCAATAATCATCTATAGAAAATTTTTAATTGTACTGATTTTAGGATGAATTGGACATATGAATTGCCATAGTTGAAAAAACAAAACAAAACAAAACAAACAAACAAACAAAAAAACAAAAACAAAACAAAAAAACCAAAAAACAAATAACAACCAAACAACCAAAAAAGTTTAAATTTTGAATGTTAGCAGGAACATTTTACTTGATAACTGCAAGAGGTGCAGGTTATTTGTAAATTCTGGTAACTCTTAAGCAATACTGGCATACATATATATATATATTTAATTCTCCAGCTAATAAATGAATAAAGTGCTAATTTCTTATATTGTTAAAGCTGCAAAAGTAGTTGAGCATGAACAATGGGAAAGATATGGTATACCTCAACCATAACCTAAGGAGCCTGTTGATTGGTCCAAGAAGCCACATCCTGGAATCCACCCTAGGAACTGAACCAGTTGAATCTGGAATACTTCCTCAAACTACTCTGGGGTCAGAAGTACACTGTTAGGATGACATATGGCCTTCATCCACACAACCACTGGAGCAACCACCAGGAGGCACCATGCATGCATGGAAACATTTGTTGGGGTTGGAGTTTGGGTTGTAGAATAGGAATGGAATATTGTAATGTATTTCTAGAAGTAGTTGTAATAACTACTCATTTTCTTAGAAATTTCATGAATATGCATGCATTCCTTCTATTGATAAATGTTTACCTACTTTTGGTGTGAAGGCTAAGAAGGGGTGCCCCCCATCCTTCCTCTTTACACCTACTTGATGGGACATCATACATTTTCAGTTTGGATCACAAGCCTACCTGCAAGAGGTAAACACATGAGTGATAACTGCTAATTTAACAACATGTCGGTTGTCAGATATACATAATTTTCTCCCTGTAATTTTTACCTTTTTTTTTAGAAATTACTTAACACTTTAATCTGCCATTTTATTACTTTCTATTATGTGTTTCTTAACTAACTCTTGACTGTCACTTTTAGCTTTCATTATTGGATTACTACCATTACTATCTTTTTTCCAGATAATTGATTTTTATTGTTCAAAACAACAAGTCCTATAAAATTTCCCTGTTTCTCACACTGTGAAAAGTGGTAATCTTGTTCCTACCCATCCACTGGCAATCATTAACTTGTGATTATCACTAATATTGAATAAAACTTCCCTCTTGTACTAGGGCAGTTTATTTTGTGTAAGGGACTCTAAGAAAATTATTTTTTTTTTTAAATATACTGTGCTTAGCAGATTACTCTTGCTGATATGCTCATGAATTCCTTCAAAGAACTTTAATAGTTTGTAACATTATTTCTTGTTAACTCTCCATTATACTTTTCACCATCTCCACTAACTTCAGTCTTTGCTGAAACATTTTCCAAGCAGTGAAACTTACTTATAATTGCTTAAAATTCTCTATATTTTCCTAGATCCTCTTTTACATTATCATATTAGCTGACATTTAAAAATTGGTGACTTTTTCTAAATTCATCTTCCTAGTGAAGAGTTTTCTAGGTAATTTTCTTCAGAATTCATAAGTAAATTTATGTTCCTAACAAGCTATTAATGGATAGTTATAAAACTGCTGTAAACAAAAATAGAATGAGTTGCATTCATTTACTTACTCTAAGTATATTCTGACATTAATATTTTGTAATACAGTTCCTGTACAAATTCCTCAGTTTAAACTTTCTTCCTCAGTAATAATAATGCAAAAGTTTTCTTTCCATGAATGGTCCTTGTGTTACAGAACAATCTGTTTCCTATTCAGACTCCCTGTAAAATTCCTGCTTCTGCTGTGATTAAAACACTTTTATTTAGACATACCTATGGAAGTTTCACCTCAAAATCTGTTTTTATCTCATTTCATATCAGAATTTTGCTGTTGTTTGTTTATTCAGTACAAGGATTCATCTACACTTTTGTGAGACTCAAAGGACAGAAAATTACCCTGCAAAGGAATATTTTATATATCATATATAGGACAACAAACAATTAACAGATTCAGTCCCCAAGGCCTCTAAATTTATTTCTTGATACTTTATGTGTAATCACTATGAAGATCCTATTTTACTATTTAGTTTATGATTTGCTGCTATTACTTGTAGTAACATATCGAAAAACTCTATTAAAGTTAATGTGTGCTACATAAAGAAGGGGAAGACAATGGAAACACTTGAAGGAGAAATAAACATTTCTAAAGAGTAGCTGGATGATTTATGATTAAATTTAATGCTTTGATGCTTTTCAGTTCTCTGAAAGCTAGTGATAATAAAGGAAATTACTTTTTATTCTGATCAGCAGCTTAAATGAAACCAATAAGGCTTAAATAATCCAACCTTTATATGTTAGTTAAAAGTACTTTTATCTCTTAGAGCTAAAGTGGATAATGAAACTTGTTACTTAAGGAACTTATCAGTGACAGTGGAAATTTTGATAATTTCATGTTGCACATCTGGGGTTTCAAAATTACATATGATTTAAATGTTGTTGCCATGGCTAAGGAGGAGTCCAATGAGCTGTGAATTAATACCATCAAAGGGAACAAAAATTAAATTAATTGAAATTTCTTTTTCTTTTATTTTCAAATAAAGATAAAAGTGATTTTCTTTTTCTTTTCTGAACTAAATGTCTCAAAATATATCTTAAATTGTTTTACTAAGAAGAAATACAAATAATTTCTCAATTTACAGTCTGCAAATAGCTGTTTAGATAATGTAAATAGCTGCTTTTAGATAATGGAGAAAGATCCTTACAGAGTTTTGGAGTTTAAAGCTGACATATATGTTTTAAGCTGATGTATATAAACACTTGGATGTTAGGACCAGAGTAACTTGAAGTGTCATTTGGATAAAGAGAGATTGATTGTTAAGGAACATGTCTTAAATTAAAGTTAGTAGGTAACAATAAGGGAATACCATGCATCAAATAGCATGATCAGAATTAGAAAATGTTGATATTTTGTCTACAAGGTAAACTGTGGACTTCAGAATGCATAACCACTGTGCCTGCAGCTATTTAAACATACACCAAATTATCTCTTTCCTGAGGGACTTTCACCTTAATGGATTAAGTAAAAGATGCGGGCAAGATGAAAAGTGTGAAACAATTTATGTTATGTTATATGCTAAATATATTGACAGAATAAAGAACAAGACAAAAACACTTTGTCCTCAGACTTTTTTCAGTGAGATGACTGCCAAAATATGCTGTCTTTTAAATTATTGGCAATTATTTAATTATTTGGGTAATAATATTTGCAGCTTATGTTCTAAAATGGTTACTGAATATTAGGTATTTAAATATGTTATCTTTGGATTCATTCTTTGTCATGGCTATCCAGCCTTTTCACTTGCCTAGGCTGCACTGAATGAAGAGAAATTTTCTTGGGCTGCATATGTATAGGTTGCACTAAAAGCATTGCTTCCTCTTTGTTTCTATGGAAATCAAAACTGATACAAATAACACAATGATACTATTTAATAGAGTGCATCCTCAGCTACAAAACACTATTTTTCGTCATAGTCACTGTCATTTGCTATGCATTTTTGGCAACAGTACAGTCTATACTCAAATTCCATTATCAGAATGGAAAGCATATTTGCATATTTTTGCCGCTCACAGAACTGTGTTTAGTGATTGCATCAAAATGCATAAAATTATTTGCCACCACCTGAGTTAGCACTACACTGCTACCCCTACCCCATTTTGTTCTGATTTCATCCCAGACATCTGGAGCTGGGCCAAGAAAAACTTGAAACAATATGACATTTTGATGGTACCAATCTTACACATCCTAGGAATCCCGTATTTCTTGGGAGTTATCAAGCATGGGGGCGGGAGGGAAGGGGGGAAGGGGGGGAGGGAGGGGGGGGGGGTTTGAAATGGTGGTGATAAAAGTGAGAAAAAATTCAAAGAATAAACATTTGTTTTCTTTAAATGAGAAAAAAAGATACATAAGATAATTATACATGTTAGTATAATGCTATGAGTAACATTTGATGAATCAGAGAGAAACTAAAATTTCAGTCTTGAAAATACTGTTAACATGAATTTCTGGAGGTACTAATGATGGTTCATTACTTCAGTTTTTCAGTTTGTTTTACCTAAATTCTTTGTCAGGGACCATAATATAACTGAATTGGTTTAATCGCAAGACAGTGGCCATTGTTAGATAAGGCCAAATGTGAAATGGCAGATCAAACTAATTTTAAATTAAAAAAAAAAAAACCAAAAAAAAAAAAAAAAAACCAACAGTAATAAACACAATCATGATCAAATTAGTACCTCATATTTACTATCAAACATAAATCTGAGCTCTGTGTATTCCATTCTTGAAAGTCGATCATATGACTTCATGTTGACTGCTAAAACAATTGCAAATGGTGCCTGCAGGGGTGAACAAACTAGTGATTGTAGCAGGCATATAGTTTTTCTTTTTTTGTGAGAAACAAAAAACATTGCAAGAGAAGTTCAGTGTTTCCTTTCCTATCTCATTATGAGGAGGGAAAGAGGTGACTTGTGTGTTTCTGGCCTTTGGACTCTCTTTCTCTCCTTCAGAAACACTTGAGAAGAGATATCTGCCTACAGCCACAAAAGCTATTAAAAATTACAAAAACTCAGATCAGCAATAGCATTCTGCAGTTCAGCCAGGTTTTGCAGTTTACGAATTGCAAATATCTAGTGTCTGCTGGCGCAAAGTAGTGCCTTTGGGAAAATATTTTGAAAAATACACAGGGAGTGTAGCCTGACACTCAAGTAAGTCTTACAATAATAACTATAAGGTACAATTCAGTACTTTTCAAAAGTGACCCAAACATTTAGAAGCCCAAACTATATGTGTGAAGAATCACTTTTCAAAATACACTAACTCCTGATGCACTTAGAATATTTCTATATTAGCATTTTAGGTCAGGTATAAACTTTTAAATAAATCTCTCCATTGTCATCTCTTACATCCCTGCTTTCCTACCATGTCACCTTATATATTCCCATCATAAAGCACAAACCTGAAGAGTAAAACTTGGTCCCTTCCAGATGGAAGCACTCCAGAAGGTGGGAAGGCACAGAATGTTTACTAGTCCTTAGAAAAATCTTCTTCCATAACAACCTTCTCTTCATAGCTCCATATTTTGTAGTCTAGTAAATAATTTTACCCTTGTAGCATTAAGTAGTGAGCTGAAAGTTTTCAGGACTCCAAGGACTTATCTGAGCTTGTGTTGGTCTGAGATGGCAGCAGTCCTAGAGCCTATGTGACCATTTGCTGCCCTGATGTAGCTGAATATCTGAGAATACTCTATGCAGTGAAGCTCTGAAAATCCTCAGTTGCCATACTACAACAGACATCGACCCTTCAAATTGGTCTGTGTACAATATTCCAGCTTAAGATAGTAACCAGGGAGGAACTAGGCAATGATTAAAAAACAAACACAACAAAATAAACAAACAAACAAAAAACCAAACAACTGTCTGCAACAATCTCTCTAGGATACCTGTTCCAGCATTTGAACAACCTCACAGTAAAGACATTTTTAATAATGTCCTTTGTGAACTTACTGTGGCACAGCTTTGAGTCATACGTTTGTTTTCTATCACTGATTATCAGGAAAAACAGATCAGCATCTCCTTTTCCATTTCGTTCCACAGAAAGTTATATAAAACAGTGATATCACTTATCTGCCTCCTTTTCTCCAAACTAGAGAAACCCAAGTGTCCTTCAGTCCTACCGCCAACTTTGTTGCCCTCCTATGGGAGAATGCCATAACATTCTTTTTTTAGTGTAATTTTCTTAAAATATGTTAATATTTACAATATTTTTTTTTCCTCTTTAATTCAAGGTTAGCCTGCACAAAATTTAAATATGGTGGGAGAATCATCTCTTTTGACCACTAAATTAGTAAAAAAAATTTTTTAATAAAACCTTGATAGGATTGCCAGTTTCCAGTGATATCTCCAATTTCTCTATTTTTCAAGACCTGGATGTTTATTCATTGTCTTACCAACAGAAAGTTGCATAGTCCCAAACTCTAATTTTAAGTGTTTAGCAAGTATGTAGTTAGATAGTTTTAGTCAGCATATGTATGGTTTATTTTATTTGATTTTATTTAGATGTATATGCAAAAGCAAGCAAGCAAATAACAGCAACAACAGAGCAGATACTTAGAAATTAGCAGAAGCTTAGAAAGTAAAAATTAATTTGCAGTGTCACATTTCACTGCACAAAGGTCCTTGTCCCTTGTCTCACAAGTTTCCACAAAGTTCAGTAATTCATGTTGTCTGTAGCAGATGTCAAGAGAAGGCACAAGTTTTTTTATGAATGGCAGTTGCAGATCTGATGAGTTATGTTATGATCCTATTTAAGTTACTCTAAATTTACTCATGGCTTTGTTTTGTTTCATTTGCTTGGTTTGTTCTGTGTGCTTACTGTTGTTACTTCTGGTTTTTATTGGATTGTTTGTTTTTTTATCTATTTGTTTTTAAGATATATTGACAGTTTGGGTTCATTCCAGCAAGCTGTTAGGTAAGATTTTACCTAAACAAGTTGGAACCTATTTCATAGTCTAAAACATATACACAAGAAAAGCTACCACAGAGGCACATTGTACATTTAGAAATAGAAAAACAATTGTCAGATCTGTTGAATTTCAGCACAGATTTGGCAGACATTCTGCTTTTCTGCTTATTCCTGGCAGTGTTGAAAGTTTGTTGGTTTTTTTTTTTATTTTTTTTTCTTTCCTATGTGAACTAGGCCCAAAGCCAATACATATACTCGCATATGGGGAATGTTTGGTACAACCAGATGCTAAGAGATGCATTCTTCTAGTGCTGGCATCTGGGCCTGGGTCTGCTCCCTTGGCACACTCCACTCTCTGACTCCTTGATTAGTTCTGCTGCTGGCTGCTTTGACATCTGTTCATCTGTCTGCAGGCTTGGTAAAATTCTGTTGTGCTTCTTTATCTTTCTGGATGTCATATTTCTTTGATACTCTTAGGAGCATGTATAATTTAAATTTTATTCCATTGTGCTGGCTAATAAGGTAAAATGAAGATTTCCAAACTGATTCACAGTAAGACACAATCCCTTCCATACGAAAGATCTTGATCACCAGATCTATCTCTGTTTCATCATTTAAAAACTGACAAAAAACTAATTAACACATATTTTCTGATATGTTTATATTATTTTATTTTTAAATGATAACTAACCACACTGTATCTGCTTTAAAGAAAATCAATTATTACTTAAACTACAACTGAAAAATCCATCCCTTTAAAACAGGGCACTCAGAGATGACCAAGTCAACATTTATATATATATAAATGTTTTATATATATATATGTTTTATATATATGTTTTATATATATGTTTTATTTATATATATATAAATGAAATAGATTTACACTTAATGATTTATTGTAGCTGGGGAAAAATAATAAGCAAAAGAAAAAGCAGGAGAAAAAGACCTGACGAGGGAGGAGAATGTGGTGACAGATAAATTTCTTGCCAGTATTCTGCTTCTAAATTTAGATATGAAGGACAGTATGCAATCCCTTCCTGTAACAATCAAAAGCCTTATAACATACATGAGGATTTTATGGGATTGAAATACATCAGCAAGTTAATGTATGTTGTTACAAAAGAAGTATAAAAGATTTTTTTTTTTTTCTTATTTTGAAAATAAGAAAACCTTATATTTTGAGGCAGAAAGTGAGAAGACTAACTAGTTACCTAAATAAAATAAATAAATAATCTTCATAGCAAGACTGGTTGGTACCCATTTCCCTTTCATACTGTTTGACTACAAATAATAAATAGGCTTAACCTGCACAATGGCCTGGAAATAAAAACAGTATACAATGTATAAATTTCAAGAATTAAAGAATCTGAGGGGTTAAAACTGGACAACAAGAATCTTCTTAATAAACAAGCAATCAAACAATTTAACAAATAAATAAGCAATATTAAGGAAAAGACAAACAAAAACAAACAAACAAACAAAACCAGAAAGCACCTAACTGACTATCAAACATTAAATTGTAAGGATAATTTGGAATATAGTACTAAAGAAGCTAAAGAATCATCTCAAATTAAACACTGCAGGCAGTCTGCTTTAGATGAATTGCACTATATTTATGTGTAGATTCTGATATCATCTCAGAGAAATAAATATACAATGAATCATATAATTCTGTGAGTCTTTAAGTAGCAGAGAAATTATATTGCTAATAATGTTTTAGATTAGGTTTGCTTGCACATAACAGCTCACAGATCTACTCATCTGTTAACAGATCCAGTGGAAAAAACAAAGGTATATTATACTTGTTATTGCTAAGCAACAAAGACCTTTGTGATGGACTAGTCATAGAAAACAAATTTATGTCAAACTATGTTGGTATGGTCTCGCTGAATTAAATGGAAAGTTACTGATTATAAAAAGAAGACTTTTGATTAATACGGTCATGTAGGCAGCTTTGCTATGCTACACACGATAATAGATTTAAATCAAAGAATAAATCAAGCCTAAGTGCTCACACACACACATACGCACACACACAAAAATAAAATAAAATAAAATTAAAATTGAAATAAGGAAATAGTAGTATTCTTAGATTCAAAATGAATCATTTAGATATGGATTAAAAAGAAGAAAAAAAAAAAAAAAAAGAAAGAAAGAAAAAAAAGAAAGAAAGAAAAATCATGTACAATTTTAACCCAGGTGTTTTGTTTAAATACTGACAGGTGATTGCATCTATGTGATCATGTAGTACAATTTGTCTGAACAACTCAGTTTCTCATCTGAATCCTCTCTCACTATAAAGGGCAATAAAAAGTCTACACTTGTCCCACATAAAATATATGATGAGGATTTAATTTTAGTTGTTTTTCCAACAGTGCAAACCTTTGCACAAGATCTGGATTTCACATTAATTGTGCAGAGAATATGGTAGCTGATTTATTTATGTTTATTCTCCTTAATCTATCATTACTATACATTACATTAACCACGCACCATCCACCCTGCACAAATAATCAGGTATGGGTTTGCTATACCTCTACATCATTAGCTACAAACCAATAAGTCATTACTATCTGATTGTTGTTCAGCAGACTTTGTGGTCTCAGACAAATGTTTGCAACTCAAAGAGTCAGCACTGCAGTTGATATTATTTATGCCAATATTCCAAGGATAAGCAAATTGTTTGAAGAGTGAATCACTCACTGAATTATATTGTGATTTGCAAACATGAATTCTGCAGCTAAACTTTGTAAACTCAAATGATGCAATGTGGTTAGTTTACCACAATTTGTGCTTATAAACTGGGGTTTCCTGTGTCCAGAACTATCAATCAGTCACTCTAGATGCTTGAGAGGTGATAAGGTGAAGACTGAAAAAAATGACAGGTTTCACACATCTCTCATGTCACTAAAATTCCAGGTAGAGATTGCAGGAGCAAAATCTCACTGGAAATGAAGATCAAATCTCAGACTGCCTAATGAAACTGAACTTTTACAAATCTATGAGACTCAATGACATACATCCCAGGGTCTGAGGGAACTGGCTGGTACATTTACCAAGTCACTCTCCATCATATTTGAACATTTGTGTCAAGTGAAGCTCCTTTTGATGGGAAATATATACATATATATAACTCCTATTTTTAAGAAGGATAGAAAATAAGATTTGTGGAACTATAGACCAGTGAGTTTTACCTGTGTACCTGGAAGATTATAGAGCAGATCCTTCTGAAAGAGATGTTGCATACAAGATGAAGAGGTGATCTGAGTCCAACAGCATGGCTTCAGCAAAGGCAAATTATGTCTAATAAGTCTGCTGGCCTTCTACGATGAAGAGGACAAAGGAGGAGAAACAGCTGTAATATATCTGGACTTGTTTGAGGTGTTTGACATGGCCCCACACCACATTCTTATCTCTCTATTAAAAAAAAAAAAAAAAAAAAAAAAAAAAAAAGATATTTGAAGTCTGGAAAATCCAGTAAAGAACTGGTCACAGTCAGAAGATTGTGGTCAAAAGCCCTAAGTCCAGATGAAGGCTGGAGTGGTGTCTCTCAAGGGTCTGTCTTGGGACCAGTGCTGTTCAGCGTCTTTGTCAATGGCATGGACAGCAGCATCAAGTGCACTCGCAGCAAATTTATGGATGACACTAAGTTGTGGTGCTGTTGATATGACAGAAGGAAAAGATACCACCCAAAGCAACCTGAACAAGCAAGAGCAGTGGGCTCACATTAACTGCAGAACTTACATACCAAGCTGTATTTTTTTGTGGCATTATGCAGCTAATTTCTTTTCATTACTTTCTGTGCAGGTTCATAGGAACACCTTTTTTAGATGTGTAAATTGCAGCAGCTATTTTTTCTTTTTTTCCTTACATAAGACATGATGAGAAACTCAGCATGTGAAGGAAGTGATAAAAATATTTCTATTGGCACTACTTGAATATTTTTAGGCTGAGTAGAGATATATCACAACACAAAAAGAAATAAAATACAAAGAACTACAAAGAAGACATTAAATGAAACATCAGAAAATGAAATTGTTTCTACTTGAAAAGAAGTATCTATGATAAATGTGGCAATTACTGCAAAGAGACAAGGTAACAAAAGAAGGACTTAGAGAATGGTGCATATAGACATTCATGACAGATGTTTTGAAGATGCCAATGGACAGATTGCCAGACAAGTAAGTCAAAGAAGACACTGATAAATATACTGCAAGGGATACCTTTTCAAAGATGGTCAGGGAAGGAGAAAAATGAGCTTATATTATATAAATCTACAAGTCTATTTTTAGAATAAAAAATAATTACAAAGCAGTATGCAGAATGAGAGAAGAAAGTTACCACACTAAAATATACATATTTTTAAAGGCATTCTGAGTGTGTCAATAATAATTCTCCCTTGTGTTGCACTATACAAAATGGCATCAGCTTTACAGAAGTGCTAAAAAAGTCAATGTCTCAGGTATGGATAGCAAGACATGGATAGAGGCATGCACCACAGAATGGGGTTCAAGTTGCCTGGGGTGAAGCAACTTGTCACGAACATATATTGAAGATATACCGAGGAAATGATTTGGCATTAAGCACAGCTTAGGAGATATTTATGCATTTCATTTTAATCAGGAAAAAAAACAAAACAACAGGATTTGTGATAAGACTCCCAGAGATTAACTTTTTTTGAGCACTTTACTGAGTTCAATTCATTCCTATGTTACCCTCTTCCCCTTACATACATGCTAATAACTTTTGTCACACCTGTGTTATATCTCCTATTTTATTAAGTTGATGCATGATGTCAGAGGCAGATGTTCGTATTACAGCTGTAGAGGCTGAACCTTCCCACCGATATCCCATTCAAGATTGTTGCCATGTGACAGATGGCAAGAGAGGGGCAGTCTGAAAAAATGGTATCTGACATGAGAGTGCACATGAAGCAAAGGTGTGGAATTCAATTCCTCATGCAGAAAACAAAACAAAACAAGTTTGTTGAATGTTTATGGAAACCCAACAGTGGATATGAGCACAGTGAGGCCATTTCAGCACGGTGACAGAGATGTGAAAGACAAGCGGTGTTCTGCTGTCTCACCACAAAGTGAAGAGCATCTTCATCAGCCCATCTACACAAATTGGTTAATGGTTGTCACTATGATGAAAAACAGTGTTTTGTAGTGAATAATTTGCTCTATCAAACTGTGTTATTGTACTCTTTATATATGTTGTAGTTCCCATGGAAGTAATGTATTACTTTAAGAGGGACTTACGTTTTGAAGTAAAATCTATAATTCAAATTTTTATTTACATCCTCTAACAAATACTAATAAAGAGAGTTTCAGTAGAAGTGTATCTTGCTTTCCCCTGTGACCTGATTTTCTTTTTTCTGTGTTGTGTCTTCTATGATTTTAGCTGTAAAAGAAAAACAATATTGATAACACGATGTTTTAGTTGCTTCTGTACACTGCTGTATAGAGCCAAGAATATTTTTGTTTCTTTGCTTTTTGTACTGACCTGCCCAGTAAGGGCTGAGAAGTTGGAAAGGGACAGAACCAAGACAACAGATCTAAATTGGCCAAAGGGATATTATCAATAAATATTAGGTTTATTAACACTGGGACTATTTGATAACATTATTCCCAACTGAAAAATGCACAAGTACATAGAGAAAACAAATAAATATATAAACAAGAAGACATTTAAAATTAGCTGTTTAAATCATGTATTGTCATCAACCTCACCTTTTACAGTTTTGACTACCTATGCTGCAGAGCGCACTGCTGGCTTATGTTAAGTTTTTCATTCCCAGGACTCCCAGGTTCTTCTCTGCAGGGCTACTTTCAAAGATTGCTCCTCCCAGTCTGTGTATATGCCTGGGATTCCTCTGGTCCACTTGCAAAACCTTGCGCTTTGCTGTGTTGAACCTCATTAGATTCACCTGGGCCTACCTTTTCAATCTGTTGTGGTTCCTCTGAATGGCATCCCTTCCTTCCATTGTGTCCACCACACCACTCAGCTTGGTGTCATCAGTAAACTATAGATCTAAAAAATGAAATGTAATACATGTAGATTAAGAACGTGAGTAAAATTGTGATACTGTTACCTATTGGCTTGCCATATTTTATTTTGCAATAGTCACATAGTTTTCAATTTATTTTTCAGTTCAGTTCTCATTTTATATGTGTCACGTTTATTAATATTTTTACACATCTCCATTAGTATTCATGTTATACACATCAACAACATGAGAAGAATCCCAAGAAATCACTAAGCAGTAAACGTGGTTGTTGTTGTTTTCTTCTTTTTTCCTCTGCATTGCTAGCTTAAAACCTTCAGATGCTTTAGCTGGTAAATTAAAAGTACCATTAAAAGCAGATTATTTCTCTGTATCTCTCTCTTCTTTCTCTAAACATGCCCGGGGAGGTTAATTAAAAATGGGAGTTTGGGTATTATCAGTAAATCACCATGTATCATGTCCTACATGAGAAGTAATCTGTTGTTTCTGTGCAGCAAGTCTACACTCAGGTAAAAAATAAAAAAAATTTAAAAATATCATAATGCTGTTAACATAAGCACAGCACTAAAGGTGAAAAGCATCAGGTTGTTTTGTTTTGTTTAAAGCAAAATGTTCTTAGATAATATTTTTACATAAGGCAAGAGAGTTCTTATTTAAGCTACAGTGATCAAGCAAGTATTAAAAACAAATATTTAGTTAGTAGATAAAATTTCAGTCTGAACACAGACAACCAGGAAAACACATTTCATAGCTAAAACAAGCAAAAAAGAAACAATTAGAAAATGTCACTGTTGTCTTCTGCTATGGAGGAAAAAAAAAAAAAAAAAAAAAAAAAAAAGTGGGAAGATTTTTAATTATAACCTTTACAGGTCAGCCAAATGAGTGTGATTAACATGAAACTACACCATCCAGTGTAATATTTGACAATCTACATTGAAACCTCAAAGCAAATATCAAAGTAGATCAAGAAATCAAGGAACAGTGTCTTCATTCCCGAAAAAGAAATGTTAACATATCAGCACTTATTTGACAGTTAAAAACCTTGGATAACACAGTGAAATTTTGTTTAACTGAGAGATACAGATCAGCAGTCTTGTTTTTATATTTTTTGGTTCACAATATTCTCCAGTAGCAGACACCAGGAGCTAAGTGACTCTTAAATAATTCACTTTATTTTTCCTCTTAAATCCTGATAACAGCAACCCTAAATACATGAATATATATCATATATATATGATCGTATGGTGTGTTTAACTGCATTATGTTTGAACAGTAATGAATATTATAATCAAATAGTCAAATAATCTGTCCAAGACAGAATCTGGAGACTAATTGACAGCTCATAATCTTTTACTTATTATTCAGTACATATGTTTTTAAGAAATGAGATTGAGAAAGAATTGAGTACTGCATTTGAGAGCAATTTAAAGAGATAAATTCTTGTATATCCTTCCAGTATTAATTCCACTACACCGTGATATCACAGGATTTTTCAATACTGAAGTTCATTTATTATTCACTCATTAATGATGGTAATAATTATAAATAACAGGTCTTTAGAATAACTTACTCCCTCCAGCCCAGTTTCTCCAGCAGTGACTTGAAAACACTCTGTAAAGTCAGACAGAGAAAGCCCAACACACACAGGTGACTGGGAAGATTGCTTTGAAAAAGCAACTTGGTCCAAACTAAAACACTGTGGAATTGCTCAGGAAGCTAGACAAAGAAAACAGTTTAGCAACATGGCCAATAAATTCCATAGTAAAACAGAACTAAATATCTCTTTTTCCTAAGTTTTTGTTTGTTTGATTGATTGATTTACTTTTAAACTGGAGAAATGGGATAAGTTTTAGAGCATTATTTCCTTCTGATTTTTGTCAATTAAAGTAGTCAAAAATGAAGGTCTTATCAGTCTTTTCACCAGTATATGGCTCCTTGAAGTGATAACGGGTATGTAATAAATTCAGTTGAAAATGACTTTGCTTTTATAGTTTTGTTCTGCAGAAGTGGAAAAATAGAAATGAGAACAAAGCTTACCAATATTTCTCTGTAAGAGGAGGAAGATATGAAAATTTTGAGAAGCAAACAGTATTGACTAACTTACCTTATAGACAAGATATTAGATTAAAAATGCAGTTCAGTTTTGTTGAATAGGTAGTAATAAAACTTTTTAATATTTCAATCAATATTTCTAGATTATTAATGCAATTACAAATAATAACATAGATTGTTTCATTTTTTCCTGTAATCTTTTTTTTTTTTTTCCCAGTTACATAATAATAGTTTTGTAGATACAAGCATACACTTTTATTCTTCAAAGAAGAAAATTCTGACACATTATATCAGAGTTCTGACATTCACAAATTATTAAAATTATAAAGACTATCAAAATCAAAACAAAGACATCTTTATAGCATAAATTCACTGTAAGTAATTTAATGGGATTTTCAATGTTGGTGCACACATATAAATCTTCTTTAATTAAGTTAAATACTCATTTATATTTAATGTAGTAAGACATCACTTGAAAAAATTATCAAGGACAAAAAGAAAACTATTATCAATAAGCAGGTTTTACTACATAGTTCAGAAAAATACATTATTTTGCAAATAAATCACAGAAGACAGTTTGAGGGTACACTCATGCTGGTATTGGCATAACAAGACCTCTGAGGATGCAGCTCTTTGTAATCACTATTTTATTAAATGTCAGAAAGTGTAATGTTGAAGGTGCACACTTAAGGTTCATGTAATGTAGCTTTCCTTACACAAGTAACCTTCACAAAAATATCTTCCAAATCTGTTTGTTAAAAGATTTATATCATCATGCAATTTTTAAGCCAGTGAGTGCACTAATGGCTTTCCCTGATGAATCCCACAGGAGTCATGCTGCCTGGAAAATGCCAAAGTATCAAGCAGCTCTTAAACATCACAAATGTATCCTGGTTGGTAGAAAGAGTTCTAGGGCATGGAAGATAAAATATTAAAATTTATGAGAATCTTAAGTCTAAAAGATTAAAAACTTTCTACATTTCGCAGTATTTAACAAAGATTAAATTTTATGAATTTGGGTTCCTAGAAGAGATATATGTCCTACTTGTCATTCAGTCCTGCACATTTCAGTGATTATTTATATATATGTTTCTTGGTAAAGTAAATCATACTTCTAAAATGATACAATGAAATTTCAAGAAAACAATTTAAAATTAAAATATTTTTTTAAATATCTAAAAGAAATGAGGTTATAATTCATCAGTAGTGTTTGATAATAGTAGAATGTCTTCTTCTACACTCTAATAATATAGCTCCCAACTATAACTATTAGGTTCCTTACTAAGAGACCACCAAAAGAAGTTACTATTTTAATTCACTTCTGATAAAATAAAGGTAATATGATAGAGGAGATACCACACAGAACATAACATCAATGAGGCTTATTAAAGATGTGGATGTTCTTGTAATTACAAAATAAATAAAAAAAATAAAAAATAAAAATTGCCAAGCTAAAACACCACAGCCTTTGTTAGGAGAGTAAAAATGTGATTAGTGATCTATGAAGGTGTATTGGAGAATTGGTATATGTCTTCAGTTGAATGACTGTTATAACCACTGACCTTATGACCTTAAAATAAATACAGTCCAGTTTTTTTTTGTTGTTGTTGTTGTTGTTTGGTTGGGTTTTTTTTGTTTTTTTTTTTGTTTGTTTTTGTGGCTCTAAAATAAAATAAAATAATAATAATAATTTAAAAAACCAAACAAACAAACATAAAACACTTACATTTACTGAAATTTCCCAGAGATTAAAATGTCTTCAAGGGGGAATAATTCATATTTTACATAATTCAGTCGCTGTCTGGAATCTCGTGTCTCATTACTAAATGTTGGGTAATAGCAAGACAATAAGTGTATCTAGCTGTCTATCATGTACTTCATATACTCCAGGTGAGTGACCTTATTAGTTGCCTGTATTATTAGACTATTTATCTGTTGTAGGGTATATGGGGTAGTGAATTTATCCTGTATCTTAACCTGCTTATATGAATTTTAATATTCTAAAGTAGCTTTTTAAGATTGTTTCATATTTTTTTTTCAAAAACACAATAGAGAACAAAACAAGATCAAGAAGTATGTAAGTGAGAGCATAAGCCTAAAAGACAGCTTGATGAAACAGACAATTATTCTGAGTTCTATCAGTGTTAGATCAAAGCTCATATTCCTTTAATAAAACAAAAAATCTGGTTGGAGACTTTCTTTCTTGGATCTTGTAAGATTGAACAAATCACAATCAGAGATTTAGAATTAAGCTTCTCTTAGAGGTAAAGTATTTCATTCTTGTTTTGAGTACCTTACTCTCAGCACTTTGATATGTGACACTTTCAGATGTCTTATAAGACAAGCAAGTTCCAGTCTGATTCTTCCAGAATGGTCATATGTTCTAATAACTAACTCCATTATACACCAATTCAAGTAAAAATACTGTTACAGTATTGTATCACAGTTCTCAGGTTGTATAATAGCTTTAACAGAAGTCTTAGCACTTTACTGAAAGAATCAAACTAATCAAAGTGAATTGGCATATGAAATTAGAATAAAAAGACAGATGTGTGTTTAAATACTGTATGTAATGATTATCTGGAGGAAATGTGTTCGAAGTATATACCTATGACTGTTTTTTATCTCACTGTATAGTAAGAATGACACAAAAAAATAGCACCTTGTGCATTTCTTTATATATATATACAGAAATGTAGGTTTTCATCCCTTAAGAAGAAGCACTCAATAGAATCAATATATGTCAAGAGCATTACAGAACATTACATGAGTACTTTTGGGGCCTTCTTATCTTAAATTAATATTTTAGTGCTTTGATAATAAGAGTTTGGAAATTTAATTTAAATGAAATGATCTTTTGGAAATGTGAAGAGAAAGGAACTGTGGAGAAAAAGAAAAAGACCAGCAGTTATCTGTGTGTTCCTCTTGATTTTCAGTTTTAAATAATTAAACTATGCATGCATGGTTACATGTACATCTCTCTGTATGTGTGTGTGAATGCACATAGACATTTGGCAAGTCATGATAGCACGTCTGTCTAGAGTTCTTAAATATTTTTATTGTTGTTTTTTGGGGGTTTGTTTTTATTTTAGTCTTTGTTTTTGGTGTTGGCATTTTTTATATTCCACTTACTGAAAAAATATTTTCTTAAAGGCAAGAAAAGCCTGAAAAATAACATTAAATGACAAATTCACAAATGCAAATGAGTCCACAATCAGACTTTCATACTACTTGCATTCTGATGCCATATTTAGTAAATTAGTTTGTTTCTCCTCAGATCATTGCCGCTGTTTTTTTCTAATTATTTTGGAGTCCCCTGTTTCCCTTCTCCGGAGGCGTGGATTTTGCGAAATCCCTCTGCCCCACTAGTCGTGGAACCAGGCTAAACCAGCCCATAAACCATTGACATTCTTGGTGGAGAATGGGGGCAACAGTCTATTTTCTAGCTTTTTAGAACAAATCCAAAAGCAGAGGCTTTTGGAGAGCGTTCTTAGGGAACTTTATCAGAGCTTCAGGTTTCTGTGCTGGAAAATTTGACCTTGAAAGTCAAGACGAACTGCCAATACTCTGGAATATTTGTAATCTTTGAGCTCTGCTATCTTGCTACTGAAAAAAAAAAAAAAAGTTTTCTGTTGTAAAACTGCTTTTCAAGGGACTGCATGCCATTGTTTTTCCTTTTTTGATGCTGAAAACTGGGCCTTAATTAAGTTTGCCACTTTGTTCTATGGAGCTATAGGTATATATAGTCAATTAAACACACTGTTAGAAATGCCTACCTGGTACCTGCATACAAAGTGGCATACAATTCCAGTGGGAGCAGCTAATTTTACACAATTTGTGGTTTTAAGCATGCTCCCTGTCTCTCCTTTGAATCCTTTATACAATTTTTGAATGCCCATTTGATTGCACTGCTAATCTCCCTGAATGTCTTGTCCATTATTTTGCTAATCTCACTCAGTGTCTGGCCTATAATATTCTGAGGAAGTCTTCCCCAGAACCAGAGAATACTGAGTGGCAGGGAGTGTGGAGAGGCTTGGGAGAGACTTTAAAGAGATGGACATCTTCGGTGTCATGGAGCTTCACTCCTGAGCTCCTAAAAGACTCCGAGAGCTTGAAAAAATATCTGAGACAAGAATGTTGCGGCTCAGGCAGATCTCAGGAGGCACAAATGATTTGGAGCCTGGCTAAGGCTATTGACACATGCACATATCTAATGATAAACATTTAAAGAGCATTTGTTCTGAAAAATATGACACATTTGCTTCTTTCTTGGTTCTTGGGACAAAAACTTTTATTCAAACATCATTAGGTAAGTATTCTGATTGAAAGAAAATTTGTATATATATATATGTAAATTTTAATTATTACAGTAAAAATAATCATTCAAATTTGAAAGAGTCACCTAAAATTGGGATTGTTTCCAAAATTTCATCTTTACTTCCTCTGTATTTACTTTATACCAGTTCTTCTCAAAGTCTTTTATCATAGTCATGACCCTATGAGTTTATAGAGGGCACTCCCTGTTCTAATAACTTTATCTCCCATTCCTTTGCTCTATACAGATGAGGAGCTAAAGTCAACGAATTTAGGGAATGACTTTAGTGCTGGAAATGTTTATGGGAGTCTGTGTGAGCTAATTCACAGTAAACTATTATTCTACAAAGTAAGATACAATTAAATTGAATAATTGAAGCATATTTGTGAATCATCACTGTAAAATTGCATGTTTTTATTTTATTATTGTAAAAGAGATCATATTGAAAGATCCTCAACATATTTTCAGCAGAAGATGAGAAAACATAGTGGAGATGGTAGATCAAATGAATTTTCATTTCCATTTCTAGTGGAATGAGGGACCGTGGAATGATTTAACAACCTAGACTTAAAAAGGCAAAACAAAACAACCAACTAACCAACCAAATACAGAACAACCAAAACCAAACAAGTAAACAAACAAACAAAAACTCCAAACCAAAGAACCTTAAAGGAAGTTCTATCAATCTCCACTTATTTACATCTTATTTAGATTCCGGAGCTTATTGCTTACTTTAGGTGTCCAAATTTTGTCAGTCATTTGTCTTTTACATATTATCTCTCTGTTTTATAGATAGAATACTAAAGGAACTGGACTGTTGACATTGTTTATCTAGATGCCATTTTCTGAACATCAGTGACCTGCACAATGAAGTAGAAGAAAACTGATTTAAATGTATTCATAATACATAAAAGATGAGTCAAGTTCAGATGCTCTTGTGGAAATGGACTTTTTAAATTTCCAGCAGTGTGCTATGATGGCATTAAAAGTGCTCGATAAATTAAAATCTCTCTCTTTTCCTCTCTCTCTTTTATCTCTTTTTCTTTTATAAACCATTACAGCTGAACTAGTTGTCAAAAGTAATATCTTTCAGTAAGGTATTAATATGCAAAAAGTTTTACAACTGACAAATAGCCTCCCACTCATGAAATTTTGAGATTATAAAGAACTTCAAATAGAAGAAAAAAGAACGTGGAAGCCTAACTGAGTTCTGCTAGCCATTTCAGACTTCAGTAAATTAATTTTGTCGAAAACTTTAAATTAGCTATTTTGTTTTTCTTTAGCAGTATTGTGACCAATGAATTTTCCTCAGAAGTTGCAAAATGAAAATCAAACACTTTTTTCAAATTCTACTTTCAAATGCTTTCAAAACTATGTTATTTATGAAATTGTATTAAAAAAAAATAATAATAATTTTCAAGTATTTAATCTAGCCTTCACTGTGGGATAAATAATGCTGTCTTTCAAAGCACCAAGGATAAAATAATATATACTTGCAGTACATTATAAGAGCATCAGGAAACGTGAAATTAAACTCAAGAAAACTTGTTAATGATCATACAAATGAACAAAACCTGTAATCTTCCATAGAAGAATAGTATCATTGTTCTTTAGATATACAATTATTTTACACTTCATCCAATGAGAAGCAATTTTTATGCCAGACAATTACATTTACAGTTCTTAGGAAGAGAGAGATAAATAACACTTTACTTTGAAAAAAATGTGTCTTACTAATATGTTTCCAAGTGAAGTGCAACTGCTAAGGAGCAATTTAATATAGAAAAACATGTTTTGCAGATGAAATAATCGGACATGGAGAGTCCTTTCTTCATCCATAATGTGTAATGATATAATAATGTGAGAACAAGCATGTCAGCATGATGTATAAAGTTTTGGTTTGTTTGTTTGTTTTGTTTTGTTTTTTTTCTTTTTACAAAACACCTGATATATATACAGATGTGATTATTCAGGTACAGGTATGTGTATGTATCTACAGTTCATAATAAGAATAATGGGAAGAGCAGTGCAGAGAATAGAAAGAAGAAAATGAAGGAAAGAGGGATAGGATGGGAATCATTTGAAGTATCTGTTCAACTTGGACATTTTATTTCTTGAAAATCTTAATAAATTACTATGTAGCAAAATGAACCTAAATGCATTTAGCCACTAACATCAACATAGACTGTTTCTAAAATATTTTAAATAACATTAAATTATACTTATTAGTAGCTGCATGGGAACACATTACTGTTATAATGATACTTTTATTTCTCCTTTCTTCTCTTTTGTTAGTAGGCATATTTGAATGAGTGATGGCATTAAATACTTTCAGTTATTATCAAAACCAAGAATTCCTCTACTTCTCATCTTTTATTAGTTCAACAGCCTTCAAAGAAATGCAGAGAATTATCTCCTGCTTTGCTTATCAGAAGACTGTTTAAGATAAGAATTCTGATAACTATTTAAAATGAATATAATGTCCTTAAATTTGATATTGAAAAGCAGAAGGAATAAATGATAGTGAACTGATAAGAGGAAATGGTTTTAAACTAAGACATGGAAGCTTAGGTTAGGTACTAGGAGGAAGTTTTTCACTCAGATGGCGTGTGACACACTGGAACCTAAGGACACAATCTGCCCAAGGAGGTTGTGGATGCCTCATCCCTGGAGACATTCAAGGCCAGGCTGGATGTGGCTTGGGGCAGCCTGGTCGACTAGTTGGTTCCACTGCACACAGCAGGGGGGTTAAAACTAGATTATCTCTGAGGTCCATTTCAAGCCAGACCATTCTAAAAATTCTACAATTGTAGGATAAACATTCTCCTTTTCCAATATGCTATTCATATTATCCATTAAAATATACATAGAAGCCAGGTATCCTGATAAAATAATTCTTAAATTATTGTATTATTTTATTTTCATGTAAAAATACTTCAGATATAAGGCAGAAGTAGAGATGTGAAACAACAATGTTTTAATTTTGATTGTACCAGTGACATATGCCCTATGGAGATATACATTCCAATACAGGCCCAGATCATACAGATAATTAAATAGGTGATTTCATTTTATCCCACAGTATATACTGAATTTTCACTACAGGTTAGTTACACTGTCACAGTTCAACAAATCAAAATTTGATTTGTCATGAAGTTGGAGTACATTGCTGAAAGTAAGATAAACTTCAGAAGACTTTTTTTTTTTTTTTTTTTTTCCTCCAGGAATTGTATCAGAACAAAAATCCAAAATGATGAATGGGCATATAAAAATAATTTCTAGAAGTTCAAAAACTTCCAGGATGTAAGGGCCATTATTATTAACCCTGTAATAGCTCTGAGTAATAAAATCTTTCTTTACTAATTATTATTTACTTCTTTACTTCTTTCAAAAAGTTTGATAAATCTTTTTGAGTAATGAGTTATACCTGAAAAAGAACATGGAGTCTCTCATTAAAAATGAAATGGATTTTTGTGGGCAAGAAATGAGAAATATTTTTTGTAAGTCCATTCTCTAGTAATTATCGTTAACTGAAATATAAATGTGTAGAATATGTTTTTTGTTTTTTCCTCATTTTGTTTTTCTTTTCTTTGTTGCTTTATCATCTAGCTTTCACAGTTTTCCATACTTACAAAAGTATTACTCTACTATTATAAAAATTGCCCATCAGGGTAACTTAAAAATTTTAACATCATGTGATTCAACATTCAGTATTACTGTAAATATATTTCAACAGCAGAAACCAGATTAGCTGTAAGAATAAAGATAGGGAAAAAAAAAAATAAAAAAAATCTCGAGTAAAGTTTGTTTTTGTAACTATCTCCACAGTCAGGTTTATCATCTTGAAATCTACCCTATGTGAGTGCCCACATGATGTATCTTAATTTATCACTTGATCAGTGGCAGCAAGGCACTGCAATTGTACAGTACTACACATTCTGAGAGATAGGCAGCAACTGCAGGAATTTAACAACTATCATTTAATTGCCTGTATTTGAGCAACAAATCTGAGCTTTACGAAGGAATGACAAACAGAGACATTGTGTTATATAATTTTAATGGTGTAGAAAAGATTGACCTGATTACAAATATTAATAATCTATATATTTTTTCAATGTAGTTACACAAAATGAGGTAGAGCTAAACAATGTTCTATCATTTCTGAAGTTAGTAAACAGTGTCTTTAAAAACAAAACAAAAACAAAAACAAACAAAAAAAAAGAACACAAAAAGAACACTTCCTTCTGTCTTGCACTAAACTGGCACTAAAAGTCTGTGTAGCAAACCTATATGCAATCCTGATGCAGCAGGCATTTATGATGACAGAACGAAACAAAATCACACTGCTAAATGGAAGAATACTGTAGTTATTTAATATCAAATAGAATAAGCATCTCTTTTACCAGTCATTGCTTGAAGGTAAACATGTCAACTTTGCTGGAGTTTAATAATTTTCTTGGCTGTTGCTATTTTACTGAGCTTTAAAGTAATTCAGGTGAATAAATAAATAAATAAAAGGGAAAAGTTAAGTTCAATAACTCATTTACATTAGAAGCTATGCTCTTTTTTATTTTTCTTCTTTTTCTTCATTTTTTTTCCTTTTTTTTTTTTTTTTTTTTTTTTTTTTCTTCCCTGTAAATTGTAAGTGCTGTTGTATTATTTCATCTTTACAGTATAAGTACAGAGTTGTAAATTGTTCTGGGCTAGACCCAAACATCCCTCAATGCTTTGTTTTCCCACTTACTTAGTTCTTTTCTCTATCTCAGTAAGTAGAAATGTTACAAAACTCTCTTTATACAAAATATTTCCAGGATCTGAGAGTTACTTGAATTAATGGAGATTCAGGAGTGTAGAAGTGAGAAAATGCAAGCCAATGAATTTTAAACTTATGAATTACATATTACATAGTGTCCTGGTTAAAGAAATGACAGTAATGTTTTTATACTGACATAAAAGTACATAATCATGTGTGAACATTCCATGCTTAAAAAATCACAAAGAAATTCCCAAAAAATTTTAGGATTGCAGACTCAAGGAATGAAAATCAAGAAAGGGTCTGTACAGTGTGAGTGATTTTCTCATGTATGATCTTAGTGAAAAGTTAATTCTTTTCATTTCATGATCTAATTTTCCACACAAAGTTTTCTAAAGTTAATGCAATAAATGCGTTTAAATAAATCCCAGTCCATGCAAAGACAATATAACTTTGTTACTAATTTATATGCATCCAAGATAGTATCTTGTGCATGAAAAAAATACATATGAAGTCAGTAGAAGTGTAATATGAATAGTAACATGATCAAATTATTTATTAAAATATTTTAATATAGGTAACAGCTAATTTACATGATATTCTGAGATAATTATCTCTCTATATATATCTATACTTATATAAAAATATATGAAATTGAAGTGTGTAATATCTCGAATTAGCAATACTCAAAGTATTTCTTTCTATTACATTAAGTGTAACTGTTTTGTTGGCTGAAATGAATTGCTAGCAGTAAAATGATCTTATTTTTTTAAATATATTTTAAATATCTAACTCTTGGTTTTGAGCCAAATCTGTTCAATTTAGAAATACCAATCTCTTCATCACTTTTCAACTATAAATTTGGACATTTGTGGATGACAGAAATGAGAGTTTCTCATTATAAAGCAATCAAGGGTCATACATTCAGTAGGACGAGTATTTCTGTATATCTTCCACAAAATTATGGATTTTTTTTTCTTTTGTAGGATTTTGTGAACAAAATTGCTTGACCGCATATGTTGATAGAGTAGCACTACCTAGAAATACATAGAATTGAGCTAAAAACTCGTTCAGTGCTTAATCTACACATTTTTTCTTGAATGTGACAATGAATTCAATCAGTGACTAATATCAAAATAATAGTGTCATAAAAATAAAAGAGAAATTTACTCCATCTCATCTAGAAATGATAAATATCTGGCTGCAAACTTTTCACTGAACATTGTTTATGTTTCATGCTTCTTTCTTGTAAAGCTAAAAAAAAAAAAAAAAGTGTGTTACCTCAGTACTTAATGTAAACGCTAGCAAAGTAAGACAGTGGAAAAAAAAAACCAACCAAATGTGAACATGCAGAAAGTAACATCAGAGAGAACAATACCTTCTACCTTACAGCTATTTTGTGTTAAGAATTAGATAAACAAAATTCAAGAGAGTTATTTACCGTATTGAATCTTAGGCAGAAGGATGTGTGAAAAACATTATATGTTGAGAGCCAATACCTTTAACTCTTGATATATTTTGCTTCAAAATGATTGAGTCTTGCCCTAGCTCACCTGCAGATTAGTTGTACCTCAATAGTGTTATACAAGGAAAATGAAATATCTCTCTGCTATATGCTCTGTAGTCTTAGTGACCTCTTTTCTTCCTGTACTTGAAGCATTTTCATTTTTCTCAGCCTTTATGAAAGTTTTTATCTTTCCTCACATAATCTTTATGTTTTACCTTATTTGATTTGACACTATTCTATTTTATTCTGTTTCATGATTCTATTTTATTTTTGTACGTAATTCTACTCTCATTCTAACTCTTTCTTGACATTCAGTGTATTGCAACAAGTTCTTTCTTTGTTACTTCTGGAAATTCCTTTTATATTTAGACAAGATACTGCTTTTTAGATTACTCATTTCTTTTGCTGTTTTTTATTCAAAGCCTTTGTTTAGGAAGAGGACATATATAAACTTTTGCATAATATTAATTTTCTTTTGTGCACTGTATATGTCCCCCATGTTTTCTCTTTCTCACTCTGCTTTTCCTCTTTTCCTAAGTTCTTTTCAGTTTCAATCAGTACTCTTTTCTAACTTCTTTCCCCCTGCTTTTTTTATTTTTTATTTTGTTTATTTTTTTATTTTTTTATTTTTTTTTCTCTCCTGTCTTCTCTAATTTTTCCTACTGATCTTTTCTGACAGACTTTCAGACCTTAGGGAGAAATCAACAAGAGTGAAGCAGGATGGTAAAAGACAATGCAAAATCAGACTATAAAATATGTCTGGAAATACATATTATTCTGGGGTCAAGTGACTCAAGATTTTCCTCATGTTAAATACCAAGGTACCTGAGATTAATTTTTATTAATATAAATTAATTTTTAGCAAGGAATCCTCACAGAATTTTCATATTCTATATTCACAGCATGTGAAACAGGAAGAAATAGATCAAATAGCAGTATATAAAAACTGCCTCGCCTTAGGAAACAAACAAAGAAGCAGAACAGTAAAACCTCACAGAGATCCCAAAGTTTTTCTGAGAAGCACTGTAAAGGTGAAACAGATTTCTTGAAAAATTTAAGTTTCAATCACTCAAAGTCCTCAAAGGACAATTTGAAATATATCTGTCAAGAATGGTATAAGCATAAATAATCTGCCTGAGGAACACACTAGATGACTTCTTGAGGTCCTTGTTGATTCATCATTCCATAATTTAATTCCCGGAAATGTATTCATACTGTCCTAATGCATTTAAATTTAACTCAGTGCAGTTAAAAACAGTGAGGTAAAAATAACTTTAATGCACAATCATAAAATGATACTAAGAGAACTCAATAATAAACTTTTAGGGGTACCGGTTATGTGGCAGTCTCAACAAGTGTACATCACATGTCTTCTGCTGCAGCAATCTTGAAATCAAATGTTTTTATTAATTTTATCTGAAAAAGAACAGGTAAACAGAACAAGTAAAAGCAAATTTGCAGGCACAAAGGAAATATGTAGACATAATTGACTTTATTTTATACACTTATTTTATCCTTAACTTGTATAAACTTTAGTACCTCTCTAAAAATCCAATTACATATGCTTGTTATCCATATTTTATGTGTGTATGTTATACAGCTGGCCTTATTACCATAGAGATGTTATCTATTGAGTGATATGAATCCTATCTTTTACATTCTTTTAGTCAAGAGAGAAGTTTAGACATCAAGAGAAAGACTACTTTCTAAAATTGTGTTATACACATTTTTAATGGGAGAAATTTCTTAAATAAATAAAAATAAGTATATAGCTCATTAGGAAGCAGGATCCAACTTCTAATTTATTTGCTAAGGAAAAATCTTTGCAGCTTAAGATTTTCCTTTTGTGGCATTTTTATGCATATGATCACACTGAGATTGGTAAAAGTTTTGTAGAAAACTTAAGTCTCTAGTCTTAAATGAAAAAAAAAAAGAAAAAGAAAAATGAAAAACAATTATTATTATAAGTTGTGGACAATTAATGAATAGTTAATTCAAAAACATACTGATATTGATTTCACTGCAGTTCTAGAGATCAGAAAGCACAGTTGTTTACAGTTTGGGTGTAAATTTGTTGATGTATTGTCACAGATCAGATGGGTTTTATTCACAAAATGTGTAATGGACAAAATAACTTGATATAAGCACAGTATTGTCTTAATACCAATTTTCATTTTTTAACTTTAAAGAGTTATGAAGGACACTCCTTTATTTCTACTGTTAATGAAATTAATCCAATAGGGAAGAATATGCGGAAATTGAATATCAGTTCTGGCTACAATAATTTTACAGAAATATTTGGATATTATTTGATTGTCTAAATAGATGCAGTTAATAACAGAAAAGTTGCTTTAGGCTATCTTATGAGGCTTAGAAATAAAACACAAGATTCACAGGAGAAAGTGCATATGCCTGAAACAACAAACAGGTATCAGGTGTGATGTCATCAGGCATCTCAGGTGATACCATGTTTAGTTCCTTAGTTTAGCCTATCATCAATATCTAATGGATCTTATCTAGTTTCAGTTGTCTACATTCTGTCAGCTAAAATTCTTCATTAAATCAAATGAAGTTTGATCACCTACTCTCTATCTAGGTGCATAAGCTTTAGACTTCTAAAGATCTATGCCTACAGCACATCCCAAATCAGTTCATTTTACCCAAAATGAATATACTAAGAATGGATGGCTATAAGGAAGACAAATATAAAGCTAAAATAACAAAACTTATCAATCAAGTAATTATTTTTTTTTAATTTTTTTTTTTTTAATTTTTCTTTTAAGGAATATATGCATGCAAGCAACTCTTCTCAAACCATTTGTAATCTCATTTTGTAACTTCCTAGACATCACATGTAATTATCAAAGGCTAACGTATGTTATACTTTTCCTCTGGGCAACGTACTAAAATACTGGAATTCAAATTCTTCTTACTGAAGATAAACATTTGCCTGTTTTGTTCAGTATGTATGAGAGCTGTTCTACAAGAATTGTGGAATAGTAAATGTTACTCTAATAAGGGTCTTATATTTCCTTAGGAGTTTTTCTGTTGCAATAAAATACATTCCTTGTAATGAGACACAGAGCACGGCAGTGTATTCAGGAACTGAGAATGCTGAGTTCAGTCTCTGCTTCATTGAATGTCTATTCAAGCAGAATATCTCTTCATTTAAAACAAAGAGCTGGGTATTGTTTTATATACCTTCATATATTAAAAGTACCTGACTCCATGAATTTTGTTTCCTGTTGAGTGTTCCTGTCTTTTCCAAAGGTATTTGGAATGCTGTGGTTTAACCTGAGAAGCAGCTAAGCGTCCCATAGCTCACACACTTCTCCCACAGGAATGCGAGAGAGAATTGGAAAAAATAAAATAAAATAAAATAAAAATATAGTAAATATAATATTACTTAATTATTTATTACTTTCTGATGGTTTTTTGTGCATAAAACTAGTTTTAAAAACCTTACTAACATCTTGTTTTATGAAAACCTGGTAATTACTTATTTAGACTTACCGAAAAAAATGAAGCTCATTTTTTATAATTACAACTCTGAGTCTCAGTTGTGGGATGCTCTTCTTGGATTCTTCAAGATAGTTTAATTCTATAGTTTCCACTTGGAATTCAGAAGGTTTTTCCTCTGAACTCCTCAGAATAGTATTGGTTTGGAATATTTCAAGGAAGATTTCATTTTCAGTTCATGAGTCAGTAGCAGAAATACCTTTGTATCCATTACATCTACTCAATAAAACTATCTTTGTTTGTTTGTTGGATCATTTTCTCCGATTGCTTCAATTTTTTATGTAGGCTTTCCCTAACTCTTCTAGTACTATTTCCCATAAGAAATGCTAATTAACCTTCCCCTAATAATCACTTTAGAAAATTCCCATTGTGCGTGCTCATGGACAGTGAAGTCTGTTTTATCATTCAACTCAGTATAATTTTTTAATTTCATTCTTAATTTCATCCACCACCAAGGGAGATTTCAAATTAAAATTATTAAACTACCTGTCAATTAACAGGAATGTTTGAATAAATTGTATTGTACCCAAACTGAGAGGTACATGTTCTGATTAGATGACTGTTCTTCATGCAAGTCCAGTAAACTATGTAGAAATAGCTCATTTGTATATTAACACACTTCAGATTCTTGTTGATGCTGGGTCAGTATCCTGGTAAGCATAGTTCTCATAGTTCTACACAGCTTCTATTATATCTTCAGACACATGGACTTCATTCTATTTGTACTGAAAAAATTATACACATATCAAAAACTTGTAAGTTTAGCTGGTAATAATGGCTAAGATTTTTCTTTTTTTTTTTTTTCTTTTTTCTTTTCTTTTTTTTTCTCAGTTGACAAATATAGATTGTTTCAGGACTGCTGCCACTTCTTTCTTCTTGAAAGCAATTGTTTGACAAATGTATAATAAGTTGTTACTAATAATATAGTGTTTAGAAGGAAATAACAAAGGATTTGTATTTTTTTAGTATACAGATGCAAATAGCTTTGGCAATGTACTTTAAAAAAACAAAGCAAATATAAGGCCAGTCACTGATGCTGGAAATGGAGAAAAAATTCTCCATTTCTATCAAGCATTTGACACATTTGAAATGCTAATAATAACTTTTGTTGTTGGTGGTGGTTTTAACTGTAGTGTTTTAATATATTAAACTGTAAGCTTTTGTGTAAAAAGAAGGCATTTAGCTGTATAACACTACAACAATTGCAAAACATCCGTTGTGTAGTAGGAATCATATATATATATATATATATATATATATATATATATATATATATATATATAATATATAATATATTATATATGTGTGTATATGTGTATATATATATATAGTAGTTTTATACACATATATATAATTTTATACATATATATAGTTTTTAGCTGATTTTGCCTTCCTTCTGGCTGGAAGGTAATGTTTCTCGAGTAATATTCTATTGCAATACAATTAAAACCATTCTGCACAAACAGTTGCTGCAAAAAGCCTTTATGGTTCTACAATTCTATGATTCAAAGGTCTATCTTTACTTTGTATTTTAGCAGTTGATTTATACAACACATCAATAGATTTTGCTTATAGAAGAAGGTATGTTAGTTCTCTACTGCTTGACAGTAGACTAATCTCCAGAAAAAACTCAACCTGCCATCCTTATATGTGTCGGCATTCAGATTCAAATATTAAAGACAATGAAGAATGCTTACATTTGTCACAGGACAAAGTGAAATGCCAACTTCCTTTAATATACTTGTATCCTTAGAAATACTTTAACAACACAGACAATATCATATTTGAGCACAGAATCACTGCTTAGTTCATGTTCTGATCTACTTTTCTCTGTATCACTGTATTACTGTCAACAGTTTACAGGCTAGTTCAGCCTGTTTATGACTAGTGGGGTAGAGGGCCCACACCCTGGGAAAGGGAAAAAGAAAAATGAGGACAAAGGTAGAGAGATGGGCCTAAAAACAGTGGCAGCAATCTGAGGAGAAACAAACTTATTTACTAATTAAAATAACGGAATGCAAGATAACTCACTACATTACAGTACAATACAATATAATTAGAATTGAGGTTAATAAATCAAATTAAATGAGAGAGTGTCCAAATGCCAAAGGCCTTCCTCTAATGCAGTGATGAGGCAGCACCTGCAAAAGAGATGAGCCAGGTGACTGGAAAGTTACCTGTGAATGGATTTTTATCTTTTTTTTCTGAACAGAAAATGGAAACACAAACAATGCAAAGTCCTCTGAAGTATGTAGTATGCCCTTTTTCTTTTCTTCTGAGAACCAGGTACTCAGAACTATCCACATTCAACAGAACCGGAGCATTAACTCTTTAACTATGTTATCATGGGGAATATCTATAACCAAAAATCATAAAACTGCAACAGTCACTGAGAAAATCACTGAATTTGAGATAGCCACAAAGGCAGAACTGTAATAATGTTGACATGAAATTTAAAATGCATATTTCAGTGATGATGTGTGTAAGATGGTGTAAGCAATTTCTGTTCTCAGGCTTCCATTTTGTGGCATTCTTGGGCATTCTGTACATGATACAATGTCATACCAGCCTTGGTCTTTGCCAAGATCTGATCTAGCTGATTTCCACATCACAAACCCAAGGAAACAAAACATTACTTCCATTCTCTGGATGTGTCCAGGTTCTGACTTATTCACTGGAATCACAGGGCATGGTTTCTTCAACAGCCAGCTCCTACTATGGTCTCAACTCATTTCTGCTTGCTCCTAGGTTATTTCACCAATTTGTCAGATAGTCCAACTTGCCTTTCAGCAATACTGGAACTATTATTTATACATCCATACTTGCTGCAGTTGCTGAAACTATTAACTAACAGCATAGTGGAGTTTTGTTTTTTTGATTGTTTGTTTGTTTGTTTTTGTTTTTGTCTTTCCTTTAAGGGATATGTGGATGAAGATAGATTCTGTCTACTAAAAGTATTAACCCTACACAGCACTTTTTATTTTACTCCATCTGTAGAACAGTGGTTTCAAGTAGCCAGTCTATTTTTCCAAAGACTCATTCCTCAGATGCTCAAACAGAATACAGAAAAATCTAGACATTCCACTCTGATTCCTTATGTCCTTCGCTTTTCTCCAAGAAGGAATTAATCAAACAGAAGATAGTATTAAATAAAAGTATTAAACCTCCCTATAAGGAGGAAAAGAGTGATGATGTCACATTTTTGGATTCCCCAAAAACCTACAGTTTTGGATGACATGAAAACCCCTCACATGAAATGGAAGACACATGCCAGATGTGCTCTATCATTTTTTTCCTAAGAGCTAAGGAACAACGGAAAACTAGAATTAAAGAAATAGTCTGATACATTCACTCATTTTAAGTGCCATCATCTGCATATTGCTGATGATAATTTGGAAAAATATAATAATAAAAATCTTTCCTTACCCTGCTCCAACCACCTATTCTGTGGAGCTGAGTTTCAGTCTACCTAGGCAGGAAATAGATATGAATTAAGTGTTATGATGAGTTATTAGCATCACAAGATTTTCACTAAGAGAAGAATAATTTCTGTGGTAGGGAATTTTACTTCCCCAGTCTTAAATCAACTTCAGAGACTCTTGGTGTATTTTATGTCAGATTGTTTTCTCCATATTGGTACCTCAGTTAAAGTTTGAACATTGTACAATATGTCAGGCATACGTGACACAGAAGGATATTGCTTGATGTACTAGAGCAGGGAAAGACTATGAAACCTTTACTCTGTAGGGTATTCCCTGGGCTTCAACTACAGTCAGTTAGCAATAGAAGCATGATCCCTAGGGAACTGTTACAAGATGAAAATAGCTTAGGTCACAGCAGAACAGACAAGTTCAAAAATTCTGCAGCAACAGGTCAACAAAGACTGGAGTTCTTTACTAGTAATGTCAAAAATCAGATACACTTGGCTGTACCTTCACGTTTAACTTGAATTGTTTAACTGTTCCATAATAGTCTGAAAGATATTCTTCAAGCTGCTATGCATTACTGTGTGACTTTTTATTTCTCCCAAGCTAAGCTATGTACTCTTCTAATACCAGAGTGCCCCCCTCTTGCCACTAGGGATCAGTGCAGCATCAGTCATTTTGAAACAGGGATGAAAAGCATCCTTCCATTAATGAAATTGCTAGAATATTGAACTTGAGTACATGAGAAGACTTTTACTGAGAAATCCTTAGGAAAACAGAGCTGAATGAACTTTTGGTAAGCATGACTCATTTACTCTGTACTACTCATCTCCAAACCAATTTTCTGTCTGTGTGCCAAGAGCAAACACTATGTAAGCAATATGGACAATTAGGTGCCAGATCTGAATATGTGCTTGAAATGGAGTAAGGAGAATAGTTTAGTCCTATCCTGGTGGATTTTCAGACTAAATTTCTTTTTTAATGCCTGAGCTACCAGATCTTTTAGGATTAAAAAGGTTTTTAGAGTGCAGATTTTTATTTATTATTATTATTATCATCATCATTATTGAAATTTGGACTATTTTATGTTTATTTTTGCTTGCAGATTTTCTAAAGAATGAGATTTTTCTTTTTTCTTTTTTCTTTTTTTTTTTGAATTGTGACTACCTTAAAAACATCACAAATATTTCAGGCAAAGGTTTATTTTGCTTTTCCTTGGGCAGATATTTCAGACTTGTGTTCAGCATCAAGATGAACTGCAGGCAGTATGCGCAATTTGTAGCAAATTAAATATATGAACAAAAAAAGGAAATATATGTGCTGATCAAAAATACATTTAGAATGTAGAATAGTTGGAAGCAATAATATAAATAAATTAAGGATTGTAAACAATTTAGAAATGCTGCAGTACTTTGCCAACCAAGATTTCTGAAAGCCAGGAACTGTAGAGTAAAAGTAACAGAGAAAGCAATACCAGTCAGGAAGAAGGACACACATGGAGAATTAGAACTGTGTAACAGAAAATACTTTTCAGCAGTAGCATCTGGTGACTAAATGAAGATGACTGGGACTGGGAATTACCTACCTCTGCCAAAAATAATTATTCCTGATTTTCCCTTTTCTTTTACCCAGTACACACAGAAAATCACGTCTCCCATATGAAATTAGTCAACCATCTAAACAAGCCTATTCTCTTTCTTGATACAAATCCCCAAAATGAGCAGGCAGCCTATAACCTTCTGCTTTACAATTACTGACCTCTTCCTCATTTTCTCTTTCTACCCCGTTTAACAATATCCCACGTTTCACATATAGATCTACTCTAGCTGTTGCTTTTGAAAACTGCTAGAAAACTTGTCTTTGTCTTTTTCCTCTGGGACATGCAGAGTTAGAACATTGTTATATTGCTATCCAGTGAGCTGGGAGGTATATCTGCTTTAAGCTTCAAAGAGTACTGAAAAAGCTACTTGTTAACCTCCTAAGAATTTCCTTAGTGGAAAAGTCAGAGGTTAGAGACTAGCAGCTTTTCCTCTCTGTTCCTCTCCTGACTAAATTTTGATACTGTTGGAATGGACATTTTAATTTCTTTTATTTTTAAATTGTTTTCTGTTCCAGCACTTGCAAATAATCTATGTCAATAACATGATCCTTGTTTCCAGCTCTGGTTGTAAACTTACTTGATAGTTTTACATTTTTTATTGACAGAAGAATTGGAATACAACAAATATGTTAATTGTAATGCAGATAGAACACACTATGTACAACTTTCTCTTACCTGTTCTAGAGACAGTGAAATATCCTGTTATACAGCAACAGTACTTCCTCTATACATTTGCACAAATGTAGCAGAATTAGGCCCATATCCATCATTGTTTTCTGAAAGAAAATGCATCATCACTTTATGTCTCTGTCCTTTCCCTTGCAGTACAAAAATGCAGAAATTTTGGTGAAGAACTAGTACTTGTGGTGTGGCCGAGGGCAATATCTGTACTTGGTATGAGTTCTCTCCTACATACCCTACAGTAAGCATATTCCATTTAATGAGCATGGTGGTGATGTACTGACAGCTGGACTATATTTCAGTGATCTCTTCCAACCTTTTCTATTATTCTGTATCCTTTGGTAAGAGCAAAGCGAGGAATCGCCTGAGGGGCAACATCAGACTCCATGAGTAGGATGAGCTGTGAATTTTGAGATAGAGAGTGGTGGCTAACTGGGTCATACCATAATATCAACCATATCCCCAGATGAGCCTTATTATTCAGAAAGATTTTGTAATCTTTAACTATCAGCTAGATGCTTCTAAATGAGGAGGAAAACCTGGCCTGGAAATCAAAATGAAAGAGCACCCAATAATTAAAACTATCTTTCAGAAATAGACTGTTGGTTGTTTGTAGAATTCTCCCATTAATAATAATAATAATAATAATAATAATAATAATAATAATAATAATAATAATAATAATAATAATAATAATAATAATTTTTGTTATTATTATTTATATAATATATATTATTATTATTATTATTATTATTATTATTATTATTATTATTATTATTATTATTATTATTATTATTATTGTCATCGTCTATGGCTTTCAAATGTAATATTGTGGGAATAGTGAAAGTATTTTCCTCTAACTGCCATCATTGTGGTTTCTGTTTCTTTTTCTGTATGCATCTGAACTTTTAATTTTGTGAAATTCTTAAGTCACATTATCATGTCTAATAGACTGGGTAAACTAGCATTTGTTTTAATTTTCAAAATTTGATGGGATAGTGTGTTCATGTTGAGAGACATTTGCTCAATTTAAGTACCCTGTAAATTAAATTTTGCATTAAAAGCAGATGTCCTCAAAGCAGATGCTCTCTTTTCATAAGAATGTATGTTTTCCATGAGAAATATTATGTTCATGATCTTCTGAACATTAACGCAATAATCTAAATTTTATTCAGATTTCCTACTGCAAAAAGAGATGCACATTAGACTAGATATGTGCTGTTGCACTGTGGTTTATTTTATCTTTTATGGCATCTCTGTAAATGCCACAGGTAAAAGTCAGCATAATGCACAGTATTTCTAAGTTGCAAATAATGTAGAGCTTTAAAAGTGGTTACTTTTTAACCATCACAGAACTCTGAAAAATAAATGAACTATTATATTTAAATTAAATATTGAAATGAAATGAAAGGCGAATGAATCAATGAATGAATGAATAAAAAATAATGCCAAACACTTAAAATTAGAACTCGCTTCTGTAGTCTTCTTCTTTCATGTTCTCTAATTTACTTGTTTTCTTTTGATCTCACACTACTTAAAGGTGTTCTTTTAAAGCTGTATATACTGATACTTAGTATTCTTCAATCGTATTGAATTTGCTCACATGAAAATTTTCATCTATTTGTATTGCAAGTTCATTGTCTCCTGGGTGTGACCAAAACATGCAAATACACATTTTGAAATAAGCCTATTAGTCTTACATTTTCTCATGTATGATTTTTCTCAAGGGTTACATTTCTCCACAATTAAAATGCATGCTTCATTGCTTTCCTCAGTTTTCATTAATTATAAATTATGCTGAGTATAAACTGTTGTGAAGATATGCTCACATAGAAAAGCAGTGAAGCTTAAACACAGGAAAGTGTAAAAATTCTTCAGCACCTCACCACTGGCTCATCTGACGATAACTAATATTTTGTTTTGTTTTGTTTTGTTTTGTTTCTCTCTTGATGAATGACAGTATTGTCACTTGTATTTTGTTAAATTTTCCAGTCTGGGCCCATGTATTTTTGAGAATTTATTCAAAGAATAAGTCTGATGGAAGACGCTTTTATATAAAATATTAATGTCCCGTCATAGTTTAATAACTGTCCAAGTAAAATTATTATTACTTTAATATGTACCTAGATACATAGATTTTGCTAGAAACTCCCTATCTGCTAGTTCAACAGGTTAATAACTTGCATAATTTTCTTATGTCTTTTCTATTTGGCATATCCTGCATTTAAGAATTTACCAGATTTAAAAACAGAATCACTGATATATTTCTTTTCAGTAGGTATGATGCTTCATTATACTATATGGACAGATTCATGTCATTGTTACTGAAATAGTATATTTTGCCAGTGGATACATTATACATACCACATATATTTTTGGAGTTTGTATTTTTATTTGTTTGTTTGTTTATTTGTTTTTCCTGTGTTTGACATGATTACAAAGTATTACCAGAAGTGCTACAGTATTTTACCCTAAAATAACAATGAATTAATATAAGGGGTTTTTTTGCTTTTGTGGTTTGTTTGTTTGTTTGTTTGTTTTTACTGTTGAGTAGTACATTTAATCAACTTTCACTTTTTTGGGAAAAACATTACGTCCATTACACCCAATATTCTAACATTCTACCATATGTCATATAATGCTTATATTAATAAATTACCACAATAATTGTATAAATTAATTTCGTGCTTCCACAGTTAAATACTATTTGTATACCAGGAGAGTGTTCCAGGAAGGGCTCACTGATACAATGGGACTTAAAAGCCTAATCATGCACTGAAAACTGCATAGTCATTTATGTACAAATGCATGTTGCTTTTTCAGTTCAAACCTATTCAAGTTTTCAGAACATCCCAGATCAGCCTACTTCTACAGTTTCACCAAGTAAATTATTAGTTTTGATGATTACATAGGTGTCACATCTACAATGGAAAAAACTTAAATTTGTTATTTTTGAGTTTGTCAGCTAGTATTGAGACAACTGGGGATGATACACTTTATGCATTGTTGGCAGCTGTAATTGGAATGCTTTGCTTTACATGTAAAACCCAAGAGGCGTTTAGAGAAAACAGTTTTATTTTTGCATTGTTCTTATGGTGAATGACCAAAAATTTGCCCATTCCAACTAAGATAATATTTCTTTTTTTTGTTGTTGTTTGTTTGTTTTGTTTTGTTTTTTAATTATTATAACATTCTAATCACTCAGTGTTTCAATTGAAATAATTTTGATAATGCTAATTCTCTCTGGAAGATTTACAGATTTGTTGCTTGAAAGTTAAAAGTAAATAACTAACACTGAATTAACAGTTTCAGTAAAAATTACAGTTAGAGAAAATTTAGAGACTTGGCCTAAGATAGTGATATTGATTTCTTCTGATTGCATCTGTGACGGTTTAAACGAAAAATCCACCTGCGTCTGTGACAGGGGCCGTGGGCCCCGCAGGGGCCCTAGGCCAAAAGGAAAAAGTTAATTTGGAAAAGAAAACAGCAGCAATGATCTCAGGAGGCACACTTATTTACTAAAAATACTATATTGAAATACAGGATAACACAATATAATACAATATAATTGAAAATTGAGCTAACGAATCAAGCAAAATAAGAGAGAGAATGAGTCCTGAAACCGAGAGGCCTACTGTGAATCTAGGTGAAACGGTGAAGGCTCCCACACACTCCCCTGAACGCTAGAACTCGAAAGATCTCAGTCTAGCCTGCGATAGAGTTAATATAGTGTCCAGGTCCCGTGACCCATCTCTCCCACCATGTTGTTCTCTGGGAGATGTAGTCTTCTTCTGTAAGTTGCAGATTCAGTAAAATTATTCGTGCTTTATATGATGTTATTTTGTGGAATACTGATAGCAAAATTACAAAATTATTAAACCATGACAGCATCCAAGAAAGTAATTCATTCCAGACTAATATCCATTTAATATCACATCTTCTTATTAATCTTCTTATTAATATCATCAAATGGGATGGTACCTATTTATGCAAGTGAACTCTCAGTAATTTAAAATTATCCTCAGATTTAAAAATGAATCCTATTTCAGTATTTTTTGTATCTATTACTGTACAAAACTACTATGACAGGAAAAATATATTTTTCATTTTTCATGAATAAAATCAATAATATGCTAGGCTAAACTGAATTTATTTATTTATTTATTTATTCAGTATTCATTTGCTTTAATGGTTAAAACACACAAGCAATGCAAATAAATGTGAGACTATAAAAACAAGTTTGGGATTAAGAGACGTAGCATAACAATAGTCATTTTTCTGCATACTGTGTTATTAAGTTTTAAATATAACTCAACAGTAAAACATTGTTTTAAAAGAGGTTTTAAAGGCATTTATAAAAATTCCAGTGATAGAAATTAACTATGAAACAGGGTTTGTACGCACTCATTTGAAATGAAAACTATAGTGAGTTCAAAATTATTTTCCAGTTTTTAAATCTGCATAGATATCAATGATAATATATCCTACAAATATATGCAGAAACTAGATATTATTATGTGTGTTTGAATGACGCACTTACTGTATGTCATTAATCTTTTTGACCTTTTCAGTTAAATGCAATAACTTGCATTTTTGCAGTGAATGTGTGATGGAATGATATTTGGCTTCTGTGTTCATGATAAGTTTCAGCTATTATTGAATTGTGTATTGATAGAAAAGAGCATTCTTGACTTTCTAACACAATTTATAAAATATAAAGTGTTTTTGGGCAAAGCTGTTGTATCTGGAAATGGTATTATCTTTGACCACCTGGTTGCCTTATTTTTCTGTTCATGTACTTTAGGCTGTAGGAGGTCTAGATCAATATAAATATCATGTTTGCAATCCACATGCCAGTAATAACCAAAACTAACTCCATGACCCTTTTGATCTGTGCTACATCTGAGCTCCCTTGAGACAACACATTGTGTTAGAAGTATTCCAAATACTGCAATTTAAAATTCATTACATTTCCTGTCTTGAATGAATTTTTTTAATATGCATGTATTTTATTATTATTATTATTTTAACATTGCAGATATGTACTAAGAACAGTCCCTATAAACTACTGACATGCCCAAGGTTTTATGAAAGAAGTTATGTATCTCTGATGCTGTCACTGACACATGGAGTGAGAAAAGTTGCCTGGGTTCAGTAAGAGAAAGCTTCATAGCTTTCTCTCAATCCACTGGAAGGCTGCTAAATGCATATTATTTTCAAGGTAAGCTTTAGCTTTGTCTATCATTTGCAGTTGTGAGAGTATATCTCTTCTAAATTTTTAATGTTCTATTCATCCTTTGGCAAGGACAAAGTTGCAGTAGTATTGCAGAAAACCCTCTGGGGAAAACAAAACAAACAAATTTGATGTAATCATTTAAGCGTTCTTCAGTGCAACTAACAAACTTACCAAGATCTGTTTCTCATTCACATTAGCACCACCTGTTATCTTTCAAAGTACAAATACATAATTTATTACCTAAATCTGTTTTCACTGCCAAGATGGGCTGGAATGGAATACAGTGTTAGTATTCTAATTTTATTTATTTATTTATTCATTTTGTCTTTCTATTAAAACGAAAGTAAGCCAAGTAGTTAAATCTTCCATATTTCTAATCTGACTTTTCTTTCTGTGAGTTGTGGAAATTCTGTCTATGTTACGGTCAGATGGTTTACACGCTGGTTTAGCCCGGTTCTGTGTCTAGTGGGGCAGAGGGACTTCGCAAAATCCGAGCCTCTGCAAAAGGGAAACAGGGGAACCCAAAATAATTAAAAACAGTAGCAATGATCTGAGGAGAAATAAACTAATTTATTAAATATGGTATCGGAATGCAAGATAGCACACTAATAAAATACAATTAGAATTGAAGCTAATTAATCAAATATAATGAGAGAGTATCTGAAAGCTGTAGGCCTTACAGTACTGTAGTGTTGTAGTATGAGTATCCTGAACACTCGGGCTGTGATGTGATAGGACCTCCCCTGCTCTGTGATTGGATAATATTGTGCATAGCTTAAGGGGGTGCAGACGAAGTAGGGCCTGTATATAAACAAACACCACGAGGAAATAAATCGTGCCATTTTTTACTGCTCACGAAATTGGTGTTTGTATGCAGTTACTGGTCCTGACCTGGTGATTGGTCAGTTATGCAAAGCAGAGCATGAAGAACGTGCAGCTCCGATTCTACACTGTAGGCCTTACAGTAATACTGAAGTGATGCACGCAGTAAGGATGGGCAGCAGTGAGGAGAGTTGAAGGAGAAGAGTGACAAAAAGTAAAGCCCAATAAGGTGACCTTGACAGGAGTTATATCTTCTCTCTGACTGAAAAGCCTCCTGGGGAATGCAGTTCTTCTCTTCTGGGCAGGTACCTGGAACTGGAGCATTAACACTTTAAATCCCAGTGCACTACAATATATTATGATGTGGAATATCAGCAACCAAAAATCATAAAACCATGAGAGTTATTTTGAAGAAAATTTCATATAGCTATCATTTGAAGTTGATTTATGATTATTAAATTTTCTTCACTGTCTTACAAAGTAAACTATTCCTATTACTGACTGAATGCAAACTAAAATACCAACATTTTGATTTTCTAGGAAATAATTTGAATATGCCAAACAGCTGCGAATTTCTAATTCAAAATAAACAGGTGAATAAGGAAGTCTATTAATAAAGCCAAATCTTGTTGAAGAAGACTGACTCAATGATGTTTAAAGTCTATATAAGTTAGAAATGCAAACAATTAGGCCCAAATTTACGAATTTTGTAGAATAAAAATATTCTAATATATTCATATCCAAAAATTAGACGTAATTAACAGAATTTGTATATTTTTAGTGCAATTGGTGGTTTAGATTCAAAATTCACAAATCCAGACAGTTTAAGAGTAGTTATCTTACAATGATTAGAATTTATCATTAACTACTACAGTTACAGTTTACTTTTTATAACAATTAATACATTGTATCATTCCAAACAACTTTAAAATTGTCATTAAAAATTAAAGCATTCCCCAGTGTGCTTTAAAGAACATTTATGTTTCCTAACAAAAACAATGTAAAACGAAGTGATAACTGGTATTTTGTGCATCCATTTCAAAAATGAAATACTAGATTTGGGAAGGAAGTAAGTTTTATTTATTTTGCCAAAAAGTAGAATATATTTGACATTTGTTATGTTTTCAGGTTTTGTGTGTGTGTGTGTGTGTGTGTGTGTGTGTGTTGTTTTTTTTTTGTTTTGTTTTGTTTTGTTTTTTTGCTTGTTTGTTGTTTTGGTTTTTTTTTTAATGAATTGTCACAGCAATTTGTAGAATTACATGAAGTTTGATACTTATTACATTTAAATTAAATTATGATCCATCAACTTTTATCTACTTTGAGAAAATGTTGAGAGTTCTCTGCAATCAATTCTAGTACTCTTAATAATTTCTTAATGTCAAAGACAAGATTTCCATTATCTGAATGGGCTGGATTGCTTGGATGAGGCCAGTGGGATAAAGTTCAACAAGAACAAGAACAAGAACCAAATCCTGAACTTTGACTACAAGAACTGTGTGCAGTGCTACAACCAACAGAGTGGCTGGAAAATTTTGTGATAGAAACAGATATAGGCATGTTGATTGGCTAAACATAAGCCAGTGATATGCCTAGGTCACTAAGAAAGCCAGTGAAATCTTGGCTTGTATCAGAAATAGTGTTGTCTGGAAGAAAAGGGTAGTGATCTGTATTCAGCACTGATGAGGCAGCATCTCCAAATACTGTATTCAGTTTTGGGCCCCTTACTACATTGAGGCGCAAAGTTTGTCCAGAGAAGGGCAATGAAGCTGGTGAGGGATGTGAACCTTAAGTCTTATGAGGAATGGCTAAGGAAACTGGGATTTCTGAAAAGGAGACTCAGAGGTATACTTATTGCTCTCTATACCCTGAAAGAAGATTGTGGTGAGGTGGGGCTTGGCTTCTTCCACTTGTGATGGGGTGTGAGGGAATGGCCTCAAGTTATGCCAGGGGAGATTCAGGTCAGATGTTAGGAAAAATTTCTTCTTCTTTGAATGATTAGGTGCGGGAAAGGGCTGCTCAGGAAGGTAGTTGAGTCCCTATCCCTGGAGGTGTCAGAGAAGTGTTTCAATGTTGTTTGATGAAATATGGTATAGAGAGAAAATGGTAGTAGGTGGGCAGTTGGACTGGGTGATCTTGGAGGTTTTTTCCAACCTTGTTGATTCTATAATTTCATTATTCTATGATATATAAGGACATTAACTGAGATTATTGATATTATTGGAAAGATGGACAGACTTCATCTCAAGACTGCAAATATTAAACTCTTTGTTGTTTCTTTAGTATTATTATTTTTGTTCTAGAAGTTAGTAACCTGCAGAAAATCAAGTCTGAGTGGAGTCTGCAAATGATTCCTAAGATTCTCCTTCCAATTAAGTTCAATAGGAGCATGAGCTCTAGTGGCAGCAATAAACACAAGGTAAACTTGAGTTTTCTCCCCAACATTTTGTATTTTTCCTGTAATTTCTTCTGTGATATTTCTCATAGCTTGCAGTCCCTTCTGTTTCATAGAATCCATTAATCTTCTTCAGTCTTTCCCAGAAAGAATAAAATAACTTTGCTTTCATAATTGCATAATTGCAAAAATATCATATTTGCTGAGCATGTAATATCAAAGACATTCAAATAACTCTGATATGACAACAAGAAAAATTCACATCTTGACCTTCTTTCTTCTTATCTCACTTCCTTATCTACAGACTAGTTCCTATGATGATCTGTGAGGTATTATAATGCTTGGCTATTTTGTTTTGTTTTGTTTTATTTTGTTTTGCATCCTTATAAATTTTTGTAGATTGATGGATCTGAAACTAAGTGTCTCCCTCTCATAACTTAAAAGTCTTTGCAATGAAGCAAGAGTACTTTCCAGATTCAAGCAGATGGAATCCAGCTCAACTTTCCACATAAAGACTTTTTAGCAAAGACATCAGAAATCCCCAGGAGGTGACACATATACATGAGAAACCAATGTGGTCCTGGAATGCTTCTGTAGTTTAAGTGAGTAGCTTCAGCTTGCAGCACTACAAGTTTTATTTGGTATTTGTATGTGGGTATCTGATTTGAGGCTTGAGTCACATGGGTCATTCACCTCAGATTAGATTCAGAGTCAGTGGAGGAAATACCCAGTTTCTCAGCATAGTTCATATAGTCCCTTAGATTCTTTATTAAGCTCATAATTATTAAAAATAAGTTAAATAATGTCTTATTGCTCAAAGATATTTACCGGATCATGGAGAGACTGAATAAATTAAATTCCCAACAAAAACTAAATTACATGATTTTATCTAAGATAGAGTAAAAATTAAAGTAAAGCACAGAAGAACAAAAGTTTCATCTAGTGCTTTGCTAATATTTACTTTTGGTTTCATCTGACTTGAGTATCAGGAAAAATCTTTAGAGATAAGAATGCTTACAAAATCTGATTTAAAAAAAAAAAAAAAGTGAGCGACTCTACAGCTGTTATTTGGAAGAATGACAGTTTGGGGTAGAAATATGTTTATTTTCATGCTGAGAATTTCTGAAAGGAAAAAGGTCAAGGGAATGCAATATGTTCTCATCTTTTGTGTCAGGAAATTTTGCAGTTGTATGAGTTTTTGTTCTGTTCCAGTGGAAATTTATAGAACTTAATTAGTGAAAAATATGTGTTCAGACAGAACTATGCAAAATAACAGGAGCAATACTTTGTCTTATTAGTTACACATCTGAATTCACTAGGATATTTTTTCAGTAAGTTAATTGGTAAAACTGAGAGACATGTTCCCTAATACTTAGCACAGAAGCTATTAAAGAGTAATTTATACAGTAATTATATCTCCAGCTGTGACATAATCCTACTCACTCCTAGTTATCATACTTATGGGTATGACTGACTAACCAAAGTAGTGTTGTATACATTTCTATTACAGCTTCCTAATTTAGAGCTTCCACGTTGGCATCAGCCCATAAGAAGGAAAAATAGAAACAGTAGAAACATTTTTCAGTCACCCAAATTCCCTCTCACATCTGGTCTAGCCGTATTTTGAAACTCTGTCAGAATTAAAATGATTAGGTAGCATTATAAATCTCTCTGTCTCTTCAGATACATGCATATCGTCTTCCACTTTAACACGTTTTGGTCAGCTATAAACTACTTCTGTCATTCTTTATTTACCACCATGAAAAAAATAATAATAATACTGCCAAGCAAACAAACGTAATAATGAAAGGATTAATATTTCTATAATGAAATCTTTCATGCTGGTCCATAACTGAATATGGGTATTAAATTCATTATATATTATATTACTAAAAATAATAACAAACAAACAGACAAACAACATATTATCTGTTCTGAATCAAGAATCAAGAATCAAGAATCAATCTGTTCTGAATCTGAATCAAGAGGGAAAGAATCTTTTTATTTAAAAATATTCCCATTTGCTCTTAGAATCTATTACTTCAATTAAATATAATTTACATATGTAATTTCCTTCCTTCTGTTCTCTTCTATTCTTTCAGTGATCCAAACATATCTTTAAAGGTCTAAGTTAAGAAAATTAACTATATAATAAAGAAGAAATGGAGATTTCTTTAGAAATTCTTATGGAAAATTGATCTGAATCTTAAGGGTTGTTAACAAAAAAAGGAAGTGAGTTAACATGTGCTTTATGCATCTCATGTATGTGTTCATCTTTCATTGTCCTATGACAATATATTTCTTCCCCTCAAGGATTTAGCTCAGATAAGGCACAGAAGATAAAAGGTAACTTGTAAGGTAAACCAAGAATGCTCAGTGAACCAAAACTCATGTAAAATATTTACTTTGATAGTCTTTTGTTCAAATTTGTCTTGTATTCCACTTTTAATTTTGCTGCTGTTTTGTTTTGTTGCCATCGTCATTCAGATAGAGAATCTTTGTTTTTGCTTCAAATTTATTTCAAATATAAGAATATTAATTCCTTTTTCTCTTTCATAAAACTTGATCTTTTAAAATTTATTATTATTATTACTAGTATTATTATTTAAGCAAATTTCAGCAGAGAGGTAACACAGTAGCACATTTCAAAGGCAGGAGGCAGTATGGAAGTGTAAAAGCATAGGCAGCCTTAACTCTGTCTACAATTTATTTCTTCCAAAGAAAAGCATTCTCCTTTCAGACCTACCTGATAGACCTCAGCACTATTGTTTGGAGCTCATTCCCTAGTTCCAACAAACTTACTTATTTAGATAGAAAAATTAGACATGGGAAATCAAACCTGCTCTGAGAGTTCAGCTGTATTTGACCTTTCTATGTACATGAGAAGAAAGAGCAATTACCTTTAAAACATTCTGTTTGGACTTTATCTTTTCATTTCCTACCATAATCTCTCTTTGAAGTAGTTATTAGTCTAATCACAGTCTTGACTTGAAAAGCACTTATTGATGGCACTTATTTTAGTATATATGTATATATTTTCTTAAAACGGTGAACTTGGCAACCGACAACAAGCAGAGCATATTTGATGGATTTACTGGTTTGAATCTGTGCAATTTCACTGCAGCATTTTTCAGGTGAAATTATTCTGTGTAGATGATGAATTTCTCTACTTTAGTATTTATATAGACTCAAACATGAAACTGCAAAGAAGTTGGAACAAATGTGAAAGTTATTTCCAGATTTTTACAACACAGTGAATGGTGTGTTTTGTGGAATGGAACACAGCCTTTTGAAAACATGGCATGTTGCAGTAGGATGCCGGATCAGCCAGAACAGTCTTAAAATGACCCCTGCTCCCTATGCAAATGTGAGTAAACACATACTGTTGCTGCAGAGAATTTTCATCTTGCATGATATAGCATGCAATGTGTGCCAGTGATACTGGGTTTGGGAAATGTTCTATTTATTTATTTATTTATTTATCTGAGCTTATATCACAAGTCTAGGTCTAGCTATTACATCTCATATTGATGCTTTTGGTGTCAAATACCTAAAATAAAAATATATGCAAAAAAAAGATGATCACGGATGCAAAACATCATATAATGCTTTGTGAGAGAAATTTACATTATTCTAAGCTGAGTTGTATATAACTATATTCTTACAACTTGAATACAGGAAGGGAGAAATACCTCCCTTCCTTCTTATTCTTTCTTTCCAGCCCATCTAATGGTAGCAAAACTCATTACTTCAATTCTAAGAAAAATAGGAAAAGTCAAAAAAGCCCCAACAGCTGTGATTGTTCCCCTCATTTTACTATTTCCTGATACTCCAAATATAATAGTCAATGACAATGCAGATGATAAGGTTGGGTTTTGGTTAACTTATCCTAGGGACCTCGGTTAAGACCACAAGGAATCTTAAATCACTCTTTTCATTTAGAGGAAAATTCAAGCAAAGACCAGTATTAACTGTGAAAAAAAAAAAAAAAAGAGGAGAAGGTAAAAAATGGTACCTTTACTGACTCTTTCTGATTCTCTAGAAACTTTAAAAATTCACTCAATCTGAAGGGTTATATACCTTTCAGGAGTAAATGCTCTATGGAAGAAAAGACATTGAAAAGGATCACTGGATCTCAAGCATTTATGAAAGGAAAAAGTGTCTGGGTTAGGGAAAGAAGAAAGGTTATAAGAATGATATAAGGAAACTGAAAAACATTGGAATACTTCCCATAAATCCAGTGTTATCATGTTTCTTATGGAAATTTTTCATTTCAATGATTGTTAATTTCCAATATTTCAATATTTCTGTATTCCTTATCCCTTTAAATACTTACTCTTTTCCTTTATTTCCATTTTTCCTTTTTTCTTTCCCCATTTTTGCTCTCCCCTCCTTTCCTCTGGCTAAGAAAGGAGGGCAAATGGAAGTAGATATTGATTCATTTTAAGGTTAATGTCATGAAATAAACTTTCTGCAGGTGCACTTAACTGAAATGTAGTCCTCCATGAGTAACTTTCTATTGCCCTCATTTATACAGAATCATCTGAACATATCTGCCAGTACAATGATATGATCTATTGGTAAACAGAATACAATTGGCCATGGAGATAGCACCTGAATGAGGATACATTACAGGAATTCAGAATTAATAACTGAATCCAACTTGATGCTTTTTGAAAACTAGGAAATTAGAAAATATTTAATAAGATTTAATAAGTCTTTTAAAGTATGTTGAAGGAGTGGGAACACAGGTAGTGTTCTTCTCAATCCTCCTAGTTAGATACTGGGACCCAGGAAAAAGGAGAACAAATCCCAGAGGCCATTTGCTAAAGAGAAGCCAGCTGATGAGGCCTTCTTGATTCATCCATAGTGGGAGTCATGCTCTCAGGGTCTCATTCTGATGGGGGGGAATTTCAACCAACTGGATGTCTGCTGGGAAGCCACATGGTGAGCAGCAAGTAATCCAGGAGATTAGACAGACGGGTATTAGACAGAACAGAGGTTAAGCTTTACTAAACCTGGTGCTTCCTGATTATAGCTGACCAAACTGGTGGCCTTGTATGATGGAGTGATGGCATCAGTGGACAAATGAAGAGCAACTGATGTCATCTACCTAGATTTGTCCAAGGCCATTGACATGATCCTGTACCACATCCTTCTCTCTAAGTGGGAGAGATGCAGATATAAGGCTGGACTATTCAGTGAAAAATGAATTGGTTGGATGATTACAGCCAGAGAGTTGTACTCAGTGGTTCTCTAGAGACCAGTGGACCTCTAGAGATCATCAGGACCAAGCCCTTGCTAAGCAGACTCTCTGCAGTATGTTACACCTGTACACAAACTCTCTGGGCAACCTGTTCCATTTCTGTCACTCTCACTTTAAAGTTTTTATGTATGTGTACAGAGCTTTCTATGTTCCAGATTGTGGCCATCACTCCTTGTCCTTCCGCTACACACCACTGAAAACTCTGGCCTCATCCAACTACCTCCCACAATTTAGATATTCAGAAACATTAATCAGATCCCCTTTCAATCTTATCTATGCTAAACAGACTCAGATGCCTTAGACTTTCTTCATAGGGGAAATGCTTCAGGCCTTTCACTGGACTCTTTCTATTAGATTCCTGTCTTTTTTGATCTGGGGAGCCAACAAAAGTGGATGCAGTATTCTAAATGTTTCCTCACCAGAGCAGAGCAGTAGGTGAGGATCACTCCCCTCGACCTACTGGCCATGCTCCTTTTAATGTATCCCAGGATACCACCTGCCTTCTTGGCCACAAGGGCACACTACTGGCCCACTTATTATCCACCAAGACCCTTTGTCTTTCTCTGCAGAGCTCCTCTCCATCATTGTGGAACACTGCTAGTTGTGGAACACTGTTAGTTGCTGGCCTCCCACTATACTCCATACCACCTATCACAACTCTCAGCTCTATGAGAATTGCCAGTAAGACAGTTCTCAGCCCACTTCATCACTGAATTATTTGAACAGCTTTTCCACATTGTGAGAATAGCCTTTCCACATAACTTGAGTGCATACAAGCCGAAGGACAAGATGCCTATGTATGTGTAAGCTCAACAATAAAATATAGAGTACACAGAAACTCAATGCCAAATAATGATAAGAAAGAAGAATAGATGCCCTGTTGTTCAAGATAGGACAGTGAAATAGATGCCTCAGCTCAACACAACACCAGTACAAGCTGGTTCAGGCTATCCCCTTAAAAGGTTGGAAGTTCACAGAGTAAACTACTGTTGTCCATCCCATACCACCAGAGATCCCCACCATATTTTTACGATGCATGCTCAAGAGGATGGGGCAATTTAATAATTTTTCAGGACTCCAGCTAGTGTGCAAGTTAGGAGGAGATATCTTCTTCACACCAGGCTCTGTAATAAACATACCTGCTTTATAACCTTATGTAGGTTACAGAGTTTGATTCTGCATGTAAACATCCGCTCATTCTTTGTGAATTAATAGTTTCCTTTATCATCTTTTTATCATATCATATTTCAAAGAAAGAAGACAAAGCTAGTTCCAAGATTCTTCAGAAAGAATATATATATATATATATATATATAATATATATATAAATCACTGAAATCTCAAAAAAATAAGACAATTTCTATAATTGATTTTTATTCTTTTAGAGAAAATAGTTATTCTAGATTTCTAAATCTAGAAAACTACCTACATAACATACATAAAATAATAGTCACAGAATGTCCTGAGTTACACAGAACCCACAAGAACTATCAAGTCTGACTCCTACAAAACTCTCTCCATTCATTATAGGCTCACAGATTAAGCAATGCATTATTGTTGGTTTATGGTTTCAGACAGACCTCAGAATTCTGTCAGTTATCTGAAGGTTGGAACACTGTTTCCATTATTTTTGTATATTTTGCCAAATTATTAAGGGACAATCCTAAAACTTTTGTTTAGAATGAATACATGCATTTAGATTTTGCTCAAAGGAGCCCATACAAAGATTTTATTCTGTTTGGTGTATTATTGCTCTACTGAGGTTTTTTTTGTCATGGAAGACATTCATGGTTGAAAAAAGACAATACTAGGCCATCAAGAACAAATTCAATGGACCCAGTACAAGTTTATTAGCATCATGCAGAGTATAATAATTTTATACTGGGATCCCATTAGGTCTTCCTAGACACTTCAGTGAATAGACCAAGTAATTGTTCTGTGCCCAGGGAGTAACACATGTTCCATGAGCACGTATAGACAAAAGAATGGTAATGCAAGAATGTCTCTGAAATACGTCTTATTTTTTGGCATAATCCCTTAGTGAGCTTCAAAGAAGAATATCAGTTATTGGCTCCTGTCTGAGCTTTGCAAGGAGCTGCTTTGTTCTATTCAACTGCAGCTGACTGTTTGCCGATACATGTGAAAGTATTTGTCAACAAGAATTAAGCAGAATGTTTTTCACATTCAGCTTGTGATAGGGTAATATTTTAAGATTTGATTGATGTTGCATACGAGCTACCTCAGATTTGAAGCCATAAAGCTGGTACAGATGTCCACTTGCTATGTCAACATTTAAGGTTCTTTTTCTGACCTTACTTTTTCTGTTATCAAGGTCAAATTAAGGAAGACCAATGTTAATATTCTAATAGTCCTACTGTGTGTCTCAGGATTAATAACAGAATTAGACTACTATAATGCTTTGTTGAGCATTTATTCATTACATACAAATTTCTTACTTGGAAAAATACTAGGAAAAGAGGAAATGAAGTTTAGCTATATTTTTAATACAATTTATGTTATTAGTGTAAAATCACTCAACCATTAGTGAAAATATCTTATTGATAGACCTTACTTGGGAAACACAGAGAGACTATCTATCATCGAGATATGACTCCAAATGTAGGTGGATTGCTTGAGTCAGAATATACTCCTTAATTTCCCATTATTCTAGGCCTTTTCTTGTTACATCACCAATCCTCAGCTCCTTTCTCTAATACAATGAGAAAACCCCTCTGTATTATTTTTAGTTTCTACACTACAGAGGTAGGTGACTGTTAATTTTTAGAAGTAGGTGAAAGCTCTTTTGTGAGCTGATTTGGCTCATAGCTTACATGATACCCTTACACAATGGTGCTACATATGTAGTCTAAATCAGGCACGCATCTGAATCACTTAGTCACTAATATACACAAATATAATCTCTATGTAGTCAAGGAAAATAAATATGTTTTTGAAGGTCTTGATGGAATTATTCTGTCCACCCAACTAGATTCTTAACTGTTAAGTAAACTTTTTCCCTATGATTATTTGACATCCAAGACATCCAAGTCATTACTGAGATGATTTCATGAAAATTATAGTACAGTAACAAATATATGTTTTGCATAGGTTAATCTTTCACTTCAATCTATTGCCAGTGTGTTTTAATCAATAAATGTGAGCATACAAATATTTAACACAAATGCATTATTACAATTCCAGAATTCTAGTGGCCATATATGTATAATTATTATGCAAGTATGAATAGCAATATAGAGCATTCATAAAATATTATATGATGCAAGAATTTGGAAACAGGATACTCAGCTTCTAACATAGAAGATTTGTATCTTTACATTTGATTTGCCTTTAAACAAAAAGGACTAGTTTAAGAAAAAACTAGACGTGGACTTTTCAACATTCAGTCTTTCAGTGACAATAGTTTTGCACTGTTCTACCCAAGCGCAGTAATGGGAAAGGACAAAAAAATTATAGACAACAAAATTAATTAATTAATGGTGCTTTTTAAGTACAGTTCATCTCACTCTCAGTAAGCACCTAGCATGGTAAACATTCTAATATGATAACCTTTGTGACCAATTTTGAGGTTTCTGAACAACTTCATCTAGAACAGAAAATTAGTTCAGTGTGTTCATAATAAACACAGTGCTAAATTGACAAGAATCTAAGAATATATTATTTAATTATCATTAAATTTAATCAAATATAATAAACATTTATAATTAATTAATTTACATCTAATTTTTTACTGTATTGAAACAGTCATTTTAAATAATTGGATTAAATTCTTAGAAATAAATTTCCTCATAAACTTTTGCAGTTTCCTGGAAGGTATGTTTGTGGAGCTTTCTCCTTTCTAAAAATAGAAAGGTGAATTACAATTAAAATGAGAATTAAAAACCAAAACACAAGAGTTCTATTTTGACAGTGTAAACATTGTCTGTATTCTTATAAAGATTTACACTCAAACTTCTGACCTCCTGAAAATAGCTAAATACAAAAACAGAGCTAATAGAAGGAATGGCACATAGGATGTACTTTATTTGTACAATACAATATGAAATTTTTCATATTTCAAAGCAATCTTTAACTTGTATATTTTTCTTTCGTTTTACCACTGAATAGTTATGTAATCAATTTTGTCTCCAGAAATACTTTTATTTTTATTTTTATTTTTATTTTTATTTTTATTTTTATTTTTATTTTTATTTTTTATTTTTATTTTTATTTTTACTTTTATTTTTATTTTATTCTATGGATGTATAGCTACTGCATATTTTCTGTCTTTGCATGCAGAAAAACACATACCTTTAACTTGGTAATTTTATTAATGGATTAACACAGTACATTAAAAAAAGGAAGTAGAAAGTGACATTCATTGAAAATGAAAGTTTGCTTTTCTTTTATACTGCCTTTTCTATGGAACACATTTTCTATTATTAATCATTTTTCTCACCTTTTTATTTGTATTCTTCAACTGAAAATAAATAAATAAAAATGCCATCTTCCACATGTGGAATACATATGTTCAAATCCACCATGTCTTTGGTCTTGTTTTTCTGATCATGGTGTATGCCAGCCAGTGATCTGATAAACATTTGGTACTAATGAAATATTTGCTACTATGTGGTGCCTCTTTATGTGGCCCAGTCAGATGTTTGCAGTCCTTACCTGTTTTTCATGATCCCATGCTGGCTTGGCCTGATCCTCCAGCTGTCCAACATATGCCATATGTATAGGGCCAGGTTAGAATAAAATAAAACAATAGGTTCTAAACTACTGAAAAATGAGGAAATATTTTTATTTTTATTTATTTATTTGTTTGTTTGTTTGTTTGTTTGTTTGTAGCTTAAAATATTTTTTTCTTTGTATAAGTCTGAATCAGCAGAGATTCTTCCTAAATTCAACAGGCAAAAATCACATGACTAAAATGAATGGCTAATTTCTGCATGTAGTTTTGTTCATCTACAGTTGTGAGTACAGCTGTATGAAAATACCATTGCTGAGAACATACTCTGCGAGTGTTCTCTTCTTCAGCTTTTCTCTAACTCCCCCTTAACAAGAACTGAGTTTCCACCTTCCATTCCATTCTCGTACTAGCATTTGTTTTTATTTCCTGTGTTGCTCTTTTTGTGCTCTCTATAATGATCTTATCTGTACTGATTATGCTTTACTTGAACAGTATGTTCCCCCACTTGGACATCCTACTGACAACCTCCTCCTGAGATCTTTCTCCAGCAATTACCACCAGTCACGGTTATCAGTGACTGGCCTTTCTATGAAAAATTATATTCCGATCTCTTCCTTCAACATACTCATTTAATTTTTTGTTTACACAATCCCACTTATAATCTATCATCAAATACTGTACTTTGTTGCATGCAAAATATTGTTTACTGACAAAGGAAAAAATGACTTCTGAACTACTGCACACCTCAGATTGAGTTTGAGCTTGCGTTATGGGTTAACTGAACCTGCTCCCGTGACAGGGGGCTAGCCTGAAAGGAAAGGGAAAAAATGTCAATTAGGAAAAAAAAACAGTGGCAACGATCTAAAGAGGCACATTTATTTACTAAATACTATATCGAAATACAGGATAACACAATATAATACAATATAATTGACAATAAGGCTAACAAATCAAAATAGGAGAGTGAGTGAGTCCCAAACCCGAGAGGCCTACTGTAGCTCTAGGCGAAACAGTTGGAATGCTTCCCCATGGCTCCGACAATTCAAGAGAACAAGTTCAGCCTGAGAGTGAGATTATATAGTGTCCTTGTCCCATGACTTATCCCTGACCGTGATGTTCTCTGGGATATGTAGTCTTCTCCTGTGAGCTGCACATTCGGTAAAATTATCCATTCTTTACATGATGTTATGGTGTGGAATACTGATAGCAAAATTACAAAACCATGACATTCCACCCCTTATTCTACATCATTACATTATGCTTAATACACACACATATATAAAGTTGTGAGCAATTAGCAACTCATAGCTTAACAACTTCAGAAGTGGAGTAGTTGCATCAAGAAAAAAATGCATATTAATCTCTTAATTATTTTTTTAAGTGAACAAATATTTCTGTTGTTGTTGTTTTTCTTTACTTCTTCCAGTATTCAGTAATTACAAAACCAGTTTCAGTTTTGTAGTAGTGGTCTTGGTAAAATTTATACACCCTGTACCCACTGTAGTATCTATGCATATTCTTGGCTCTAAGATGAGGTGAGTTCGCACTTCAATTGTGTATTTTAAAAGTGCAGAAAACTGATCATCCTTGTTTTATTAAAATGCCATGAGAGAAAAAGAAAAAAAAAAACAAACATACATATGTCATCCAGTGTCAAAGGCTTTGCTGAAGTCTAGGTAACTCACATCAACAGCCTCCCTCTCATTCACCAGAGGGTCACTCAATCACAGAATGACAGCAGATTAATCAAGTAGGATCTGTTTTTATGTTCCCATGCTGGCTGGGCCCCATCCCCCAGCTGTCCATCACATGCCATGTGGTTTTGTTCAAGATCATAGAATCACAGAATCACAAGGTTGGAAAGGACCTGCAAAATCATCTAGTCCAACTGTCTTCCAATTACTGTGGCTAAAGCAAACCACTAAACCATATCTTGTAGCTCCTCATCCAGACGTCTCTTGAACACTGCCAGGGACAATGACTCCACCACTTCCCTGGGCAGGCCATTCCAGCACCTGACCACTTTCTGAGAGAAAAAGTTCCTTCTTATGTCTAGTTTAAACCTCTTCTAGTAAAACTTGCAGCCATTTCCTCTGGTCCTGTTTGTTGCCTGTGAGAATAAACTAAAACCCTCCTCATCATAACCTCCCTAAAGAAAGTTATAGAGTGCATTGAGGTCTCCCCTGAGCCTCCTCTTCTCCAGGTTAAACAACCCCAGCTCCCTCAGGTGCTCCTCATAAGACTTGTGCTCCTGACCCCTCACCAGTATCACTGCCCTTCTCTGGACATGTTCTAGGGCCTCAATGTCTTTCTCAAGGTGTGGCCTCACCAGAGCAGGATGCTGTTGGCCTTCTTGGCCACCTGGGCACACTGTCGGTTCATGTTCAGCCAAGCATCAACCCACACCCTCAGGTCCCTTTCCTCTTCACAGTCATCCAGCTACTCAACCCCATGCCTACACCACTGCATGGGGTTATTGTAGCTAAAGTGCAGTACCTGGCACTTGGCCTTGTTGAAATTCATCCCAGTGATCCAGCCTATCCAGATCCCTCTGAAGGACCTCTCTACAGTCAGCCAGATTGACAACACCTCCCAACTTGGTGTCACCTGCAGACTTACTGAGGGTACACTCAATCCCCTCATCAAAGTCATCTATGAAGATATTTAACAAGATGGGCCCTAGTACTGACCTCTAGGGGACACCACTTGTAAAGGGTCACTAGCTAGGCTTAACTCCATTAACCACTACCTGCTGGGAATGGCCCTCTAGCCAGTTCCTTATCCAAAGAAGGGTATACCTGCTCAGGCCACGGGCAGCCAGTTTCCCCACGAGAATACTGTGAGAGACTGTGTCAAAGGCTTTGCTGAAGTCCAGGTAGACTACATCAACAGCTTTTCTCTCATCTACCAGTCCTGGTCACCCAGATGTAGAAGATGATCTATTCTGTAACCTTACTTGGCACAGAAGTCAGGTTGACAACCCTAGATCACCCTTACTAACCTGATATGTCATGTTGGCATGCCTCCAGTTCTCAGGGACTTCTCTGGTTTACCAGAAATGCTGATAGATGGATGATGGAAAGTGGCTTGTCAGACATTTCCACTGGCTCCTTCAGCACCCTCAGGTGGATCCCATCCAGACCCATGGACTTGTGGCAGTCCAGATGGAGTTGTAGGTCTCTAACTGTTCCCTCCTGATCTGTGGAGAACTGATCCTGTTAACCATCCCAGACATTCAGGTCAGGGGGCAGAATACCCTGAAGATAATTTGTTTGACTTTGAAAGATGTATAATGAAGGCATTCAGAACCTCAGCCTGAATTTACAAATACGTCTGAGTATTTAGAAAAATAATGGGATAATTCTAATGAAGAAAATATTCCTTTTCAACCCAAGAAATGAATCAATTTTACTACTAGAACATAAAGATAATTGTGGCAAGGTTTTTAATTGCAAAATAAAATAAAATAAAATAAAATTCTATTCTTACGTCTAATGCATTTTTGAATCTAATCGTTCTGAGCAATTGAAGTACTGGAGCTAAAATCAAAACGTATGTTATAGAATGTTGGAAAATGAACTGTCAAATAAACTGTTTAAAGAATACTTATGTGTTTATCTACACACTTCTACTACATCAGTGAGAGCCTTGAAAGAAAAAGGGATCAGCCTATGACAGTAATTTTTCCATAATTTTTAAATGCACAAACCCTCTTAGAATTTTAGCCTTCTCATTCAAGTTAATCTGACAGTCAGTTGTGTCTCTGTGAGAATATTCTTGACAAATGCTATCTGATTTTTAAAGAAGAGAAAAATCTCATCTGACATGGAGAAGTTCTTGAGAGTTGTTATGAGACTAATCTGCATAATGACTAGAAATCTCAATTCACGTACAATATTTTTATCTGCTGCTTTAGAAGAAAATCAGGAATTTATAACATTGAAAATAAATAACTTTACAAACAAAATTTATGCTATATATTAATTCTTTATACTTCTGTAAATGTTTATAGGCAACCAATAAATACATATGAGTAAAGTAGCAAGCGCTAGCCATTTGACATCCTGAAAGACAAAACTTGAAAAATGAATGTGACTGTCTTCGAGAAAAATAACTCAACTGACATACTTATTTTGCAGAATGGCTCTATCTAAACTACATACCTCTACAAAGCTAATATTAAATCTGGAGATTAGATTTCTACTAATCTCTGAGATCAGCAGTATTTCAAGAATTGAAGAAAATCAAAAAGTCTCAATATAAAATAATTTGCATTTAATTCCATAGGAATTTTTAACTGGAAATATTGAACAAGTGTTGAACAAAATCACATAGAAATAGAAAAGTTGTAAGCATTGTCCTTGAATAAGTTTTGTCAGTAACACTGCTTAATTACTTAATTAATTACTTCAAAATTATGTTTGTTTGCTTTTTTAATAATTGTTGGAAGTTTTTTTTGTGTGTGTTTTTTTTTAACTTTTGTTTTTGTACTTGTTTTTGTTGTTTCTTTGTTTTCATTCATTAGTTCATATTTTTATATTCATATATTTATATATTTATACATTATATATTTCTGTATAATATATTATGTTTATATATTTATAAATCAGATTTGAAAAAGGATCTTCCTTAAAAAGAATGACTTAAGAAAATAAGAGGTTGGTGTGGAAAGAGGAAAGTGGACATTTATTTAGCTCAGCAGTACAAATTAGCCCCTACAATTTCACTTCAAGATTAATTCCACAGTAGGTGATAAATAATTCAAAAGCGCTTGTGAGAAATTTCCTTTATGCTTTTTTTTTTTTTTTTTTTTTTTTTTCCCCTAAGATTCATCTCTTTTTTGAGTCACTTTAAAAGCAATTTAATTTCTATTTAAATTTAAATTCAGATTCCTTTCTGAATTTTGCTTTGGCTATCACAGAATCAATACTGTACTCCTATGCATCAAGGTCAATTAAATTGATTAAAAGTCTAGAATTTATTTAATTCTGAATTTATGGGGTGTTTCACAAACACAGGATATGGTCAACATGCTTCAATATACTCCATCATGAAATATATATCATAAAAATAAGTAATTGCTTGTAGAAAGTTGTACTTTGGTAGCTTTCACTTGTTTTGCCGTTAATTCAACACTTATCTCCTCTATTCTAAACATAAAAGCTACCTTAAATCTCTTTTAGTTAGTCAGACTTTAGGTATTTTTGTCTCAATTATAAAAGCAACACTTTATACAGTGTAGAGCCTTAAATTTTATTTTATAACTTGACTTGCAATGTAATCATATTGCATAAAGGAGGAAATTCTTTCTTCTCTCCAGAGCCTTTTTTTGATAAAACAAATTATGAAATATTTATGATTGAGTGTCATGGTTTTGAAATGTTGCTGTCAATATTCCATATCATAACATCACGTGCAGTATGGACCATTAAAAACCCAAATACTCAGCCCTCAGAAGAAAACTACATATCCCAGAGGACTTTGTGGTCAGAGATAAATCGCGGGAGGAGGACATATATAATCTCGCTCCTAGGCTGGAGTGCTCTCTCTCTCGGGCTCTCGGAGAGTGGGAAGCATTCCAGCCGTGTCACCTAGATTTCACAGTAGGCCTCTCGGTTTCCTGGGACTCACTCTCTATGTTTTGTTCGATTTATTAGCCTCAATCATATTGTATTATATTGTGTTATCTTGTATTCCGATATCATATTTAGTAAAATAAGTTTTCCTCCTTAGACTGACTCCGCTGTTCTCTTTTCCCATTCCCCTTTTCCCTTCCCTTACAGGCTGGGGGGCCCTACAGGGTGGCAGGCACAGGTAAATCTGGGTAACCCGTGACACTAAGTGGTGGAATAATCATGGCTCTTTTCATATACACAGTATTTCCATTTTATTTGAGAGGTTTAACTGTTTGGTTGAAAAGGTGTTAGTAGTGTGTGTAAGCTATTTTTGAAAGTAGAAAAGTTCTTCAGTTCCACATATTCTATCTTAGGAAAAAAAAAAAAAAAAGTATGGATATTATTTTACTGTCCCACTGAGCTTTCTGAGATTTAAGTTTATGCAAATACACTGTTTAATTATTTATTCAATGTTTAAAACAAAGGAAAATTATAATCTGGAGGAGGGGAGAGAGAGATTTTTGAAAGACCAAATTTCCTACTTTGATGGAAAGCAAAAATTCCATATTCAAGTCACTGTTTTGACATGATTGATTTTAATCTGAACACAGCTAAGACATCTGACTAATTGAATGTTGATCCAGTTTTTATTCATATTCTTTCATTAAGGAATAATGAATGTCCATGTGTTCAAGACAAACAGTATCCACAATCTACTTGTTAGGGTTGCTTATGTATTAGTAGTACCAATGCACATGCATATGTATAAATGTAAATATGTATTTATGTATTCTTCGATAGCACCAGGAAACAGATTCACATCCTGTTTCAAAACTAGCAGAAAGTAGAGCTAAATTTGTTTCTTTAATTCCAAGTTTCATATATGCTATAGGACCATACCTGCCTAAGTAGGTATTATTTGTATAAACTGAACAAGTAAATGTAATGCCAAGAAAAGTAGGAAGACTCTGTTGAGTTTAACCCCACTAGACAGCTAAGCAATATACATCTGCTCACTCACTACCTTTCCAAAACAAGATAAGAAAACAGAATCAGAAGGTCAAAATTAGAAAACTTAGAAGCGACAAACAAGCAATGCAAAAAGGAATTGCTCACCATCAGCTGACCTTTTCTCATCCAGTCACTGAGCACCAGAAACTATACCAAAAGCCCACTGGTATCCTTTTAGGTCATTGAAGTACCTTCTCCTAAGATAGTCCATACCAAAGATACACAGTTTCTGAGACAGTAAAAACTAGTTCTGATCAGAGTATTCACAGGAGGCATAGTCAAAGTTCCCTTCCACCCTCACTATTCTGTGATTCTGTGATTATTTATTCATTGTAACTGCAAATGAGAAGTCCCTGCATTAGAGCTAGAAGTAAAATCTGCGTGGGAAATTACTCAACAGCAGCTTGGAGCAGTAGTTTTCCTGAACTGACAACTTTTAGCTGTTTTCACTTCTTGCAAACTGTGAATCTAATCTTCAGGGTTTTAGGTATGTTTTCCAGTCCACTTTCTCACACCTTCCCCATGGCTGCCACATGTCTCTTGATAGATTGTATGCATCCAATACACCTTTTCCTTGAGCAGAAAAAGGCTGACTCTTATTAGCTGAGATACTGGTTGATGTGAACAAGGAGGATGGTATATTTTGAGTTGTTTGATATGTTGGAGCAATTCCTTGTCACAGGGTTATACCATATGCTCTGGGAGAGGGGGAAGAGGAGGGAGCTATCAGATAGTTTTAACAAGGAGAAAACACAATGACAGTGATATGAGGAGGAATGGTAATTTACTAAACTTAACCAAATCAAACAAAATGAAAGAGAGAAGGGTACCCAATGTATGAGTCAAACCACAGTAATGCAAGGGAAGCACAGCCAGAAGTGGAGAGCAGCTGGGGTCCAGTCCATAGTCATATTCCACTTCCGCTTCATGCCAAGTCCTCCGCGGATGCTGCCTCTCCACTTCCTTCCTTTCCCTTCCCTTCCCTTCCCTTCCCTTCCCTTCCCTTCCCTTCCCTTCCCTTCCCTTCCCTTCCCTTCCCTTCCCTTCCCTTCCCTTCCCTTCCCTTCCCTTCCCTTCCCTTCCCTTCCCTTCCCTTCCCTTCCCTTCCCTTCCCTTCCCTTCCCTTCCCTTCCCTTCCCTTCCCTTCCCTTCCTTCCCGTTCCCTTCCCTTCCCTCCCCTCCCCTCCCCTCCGAGAACACAAAATGCTCAAAAAAGGTGGTAACATGGAATCAGAACATTAACTCTTTAACTCCCACTGTTCTGCATGATATTCTGATGTGGAATACTGATAACAACAAAAATCACAAAACCACAGCATTCTTCTACAACTGACACACAGACTCATAGGCAGGAAGAGAATTTCTCTTCCATTTGATGAAGCTGAGTAACAATTCAACCCACTGTTGGCTCCTCCATGTTTTTCCAGTTATGCATTGTCACAGTGATGGTATATAATACTGGTGTACTTCATAATATTTCTGTCATAAGAACTGCGTGCCATTCTTTCATGCTCAGCAGGATTAGCCTCCAGAGGTTGAGGACTTTAACCCCTTTTCCAACAACTGACGGTCCTGTTTGTAGTAAGAGATCGCAGCTGCCAAATTTACTTGCCTTCTAATTCTTAACTATTGGCATATGAGCAACCAAGTGATAATATGCTCACGTGGATGAAAGTTCAAAAAATTTTGTGTAACTTGCAGCTCAGTCAGTGATAAATATTAGGTGATTTATGATTTCTGCCTTTTTCTCTTCCTCTTCTTGTGACTGCTCTGCTGCAGAATAGGCTGCCTCTTCTTCATTGTTCATCCTTCTCTCTTAGTAAAAACATTGACTTCCATTGTTTTCAACTGTTTTTTATGGAATAGCATAAAATTCCTTGTCCAAGTCCATGCAGATTTTGTCCACTGGTCTTCTGTTATCCACTAACACCATAACGTCATCATAGAAGGCCACCAAATACACCAGGTATGATTTGACCTTGGTGAACATATGTTGGTTATCACCAGGTACCTCTTTGTTTTCTGTATGAATATTAGAATAAATTCCAATAGGATCTGCTCCTTGCTTTGTAATCAGAGAGGCAAAACTGTTTGAAATCCTGTTTTGTCTTTTTGAAAGAGAATTATATTTCTCCTTTACTAGTAAGGTAACTTCACTGGATTACTATGGCTGTTCAAATATGATGGATAGTGGTTTAGCAACTAAGCTTGTCATTTACATCAGGACCCTCCAGTATATCTCATCAGTTCCCGCAGACTTGTGTGTTCAGGCTTCTTTGATAGTCTTGCACGTTATCTCCTATAATGAATGATTTATAGTCACATTTTACACCAATGATCCCTCTCATCGTGCTCAAATTCATTGTTTCATCTATATTTTATTTTCTATGTAACTCAACATGTGATACATTTTATTGATTTCTTTAAAAACATCAAGAGATCATTATTTTCCCCACTGCATTCAGGATCATTCACAGGAGGGAGAAGCTTTTTTCTTTAGGGTGGCTGCAGGCACATTCCAATGAACATTTTACATTTTGTCAGGCCTCTTAAGTCATGGGTATAATTAAACCATAGTATAAAATATCCTATTCCTTCTGAGAATCTGAAATTCCTTCTTGAAGTAGAGTTGCCATTTTCTTAGAATTTACTCTTCTGGAGGAATGCTTACAGCTTTCATGCTAGCAAAATATTACTTTAATTTTAAATGTATCTACTATGATTACTTTTACTATGTCTGTGTTTAAGTTATTATTTTGCCTTTCTGAGATAAAAAATGAAGAAAAACAAAGTGAACATCTAAAAGAAATAATTTGGGATGCTTTGGATGTTATGGATGTAATAAACTCTTAGGGTTTTTTGGTTGATTGATTGATATGGTTTAGTTGTTTTCACCTTTTAGAGAGATCTTAGACTGCACTGTTTGTCACTGTACCTTAATCATCTCTTACACGTATCAAAAAATAACATATCTTCTTTCGGCAAAGAGAAGGAGCTGGAGGCCATTGTGAGGCAGGCAAACTATAATGTAGTTGCCATAATGGAATCATGGTGAGATCACTTTCATGTCTGGAGTGCTGCAATGAATGTCTGTAAGCTCGTCAGAAGGGACAGCCAAGTAAGGAGGGGTGGTGACCTGGCTCTCTATGTTAAAGAATGTTTTGATGCTATTGAGCTTGGGGATGGGAGTGATAAAGTTGAATCTCTATGAGTAAGAATCAGGGGGAGAGCCAATAAGATGAACATGCTGATGAGGATCTGTTACAGGCTGTCTAACCAGAATGGAGAGACAGATGAGGCATTCTATTAACAGCTGGCAGAAGTTGTGCAATTGCCAGGTCTTGTTCTCATGAGGGATTTCAGTTTCCCTGATAGATGCTGGAAATATAATATAGCATAGAAGAAACAGTTTCAGAGGTTTCTAGTATGCATGGAAGACAAAGTCCTGATGCAGATGCCTCTCTAGATCTGATGTTCACAAACAGAGAAAGACTGGTGGGAGATTTGGAGGTTGGGTACTGTCTTGGACAGTGACCACAAAATGTTAGAATTCTCAGTTCTTGGCAAAGACAAGAGCGGTGCAGAAGAACTGCTACTTTGGATTCCAGAGGGCACAGCTCAGGACGCTGGTAGGGAGAGTCCTTTGGAATTCAGTTCTGAAGAGTAAAGGGGTCCCAGAAGGCTGGTTACTTCTCAGTAAGGAAGGTTTAAAGGTGCGGGAGCAGGCTGTTTTTCTGTACCACAAGATGCGATGTTGACGAAGAAGATCAACATGACAATCGATGAACAGAGATTTTCCTGAGAAAAATAGGATATACTTGCTGTGAAAGAGGGAATAGGCAACTCAGGGAGAGCTCAAAGAAGTTTCTAGTGTGTGCAGAAAGAAAATTAGAAAGGCAAATGCCCAACTTGAATTCAACTTGGCCATCCGGATAAAAGAGAACAAAATCCTAAACATGAGCCCAGGTGGCCAAGAAGGCCAGTGGCATTCTGGCTTGTATCAGACATAGTGTATCAACAGGAACATGGAAGATATCACCCCTCTGTACTCAGCACTGGTAAAGCCACATCTTGAGTACTGTGTTCAGTTTTGGGCTCTTCACTACAAGAAAGACATTGATGCCCTGGAGTCTCTCCAGAGAAGGGTGATGAAGTTGGTGAGAGGTCTGGAACACAATTCTTACAAGGAGCAGATAAGGGAACTGGGATTATTTAGTTTGGAGAAGAGAAGGCTCAAGGCTGACCTTATCTCTTTCTACAACTATCTGAAGGGAGGCTGCAGCAAGGTTGAGAGGGAATGGCCTCTATTTGAACAAGGAGAGATTCAGGTTGGACAATCAGAAATGCCTCTTTTCCAAGTCAGATGCTCAAACAGGTTGCCCAGGGTGGCTGTGGAGTCCCCAGCTCTGGAGATATTCAAGAAACATTTAAATTTTGTACTGAGGGACAAGGTTTAGTGGGAAATATTGGTGACAGGTAGACTGTAGGAAAGGAAGATCTTAGAGGTCTTTTCAAAACCGATAGTTATATCATTCAGTGATTCTGAATGATGAGTGATGGTATCACATACAGTTATCAGCAAATTGTGATTTCTTTAATAGCTGTCTCATCATAGTCTGCAAAAATTTTGAGGGCCCTGATTCTGTACCCACAATTATGCATCAATAGTGGTGCTTACTTTTCACCACTCCTCTTAGTAGATTGCCTTCAGAATCAGATTAAGATGGCTTTTGTTCAAAGTGTATGTTAGAGTTTAGAGGAACAGCAGTTTGCCTCTAATTTAAGATATAACAAATATTGTATGTAGGATTAAAACTGAAATTGAACAAGCAAAGATTTCAAATAGAAGGTTCTTGTCTGAAAAGGATGTGTAATTTAAAGATATCTCTCCAAGGACTGGAGTTTAGCAATAGGAGAGTTTTCTCATAGATGACTATGACATAATCATATTTCAAAAAAGGAAATGATATTCTTTTTGCTAGTTAAATGTATTTATTAGTGAACACTATTTCCAAATATTTTTTCATAATTTTTAAGGAAAAATGATACAAGAAATTATAAGAGTTTTAACAGTTAAGAACATGATGATTGTTGTACTGAATCTGTGGATATTGAAAAGAAAATATTTTCAGTTGTTTTCTTTTTAAATTATTAGTGTTATATATATATTTGTATGTATTTTGCTACAGGAAGTAATTTGCTTTTTGAATTCTTTTCAATTTGCATTGTACATTCCCATGCCTGTCAGTGAGAGAAAGAGCCAGTGTGACTTCCGTGACATTTCCCTCTCCGACCATGAGTTCCTCTGGGATGTGTAGTTCTTGTTCTCTGTGCTCCACATTATGTTATGATGTGGAGTGCCAATAGCAAAAATTACAGAACCATGACACTAATACTTTCATATTTTTGGAGAATGTTATTGACTCTCCAGTTGTAGATCTGTAAATTTACAGTTAGACTGACTTATATTTGTAAAACTTAACACTGTTTTAGAAGGGGAGAAGTCATAAGGATTATCTTGGAGGCATATCTTATTCAACTGATATAATATGACCTTGCCATTAGTCTTGCTAGAGGCATGCTATTTCTGTCTACATTACTTTTCATTATAACTTTTGTCTAGAAACTCAGTACTTGTATAAATGTCTTAGAGGCCACAGAATATACACTAGAAAATAATTCAACTCCTTTCTACTTTTCTGCATTCAAAGATAATACACACAAGTTTATACCATAGTGCCATATCTGTTGAGTCAATAAAAATTTGGAGTCTGTTGAGTCATTAAAAATTTGGATTACCAAACTTGTGATCATTATTTCAGATATCGCAGGAAAGCACTATTCCCTTCTTGGTTATTTAGAGTGCAGGTGTCATCATCTTAGATATAAACCAATCTTATCTTGCAACAGTTAGTCTGCACTGTGCTTGAATTTATTATTAACTTACTATGTTTTTGTTGTTGTTGTTTTGTTTTGTTTGTTTGTTTTAGTTCTGTTTTGTTTTGTTTTGTTTGTTTTTGGTAAAGAGTGAAGGAAACAATCAAGTTATACATCACATAAACAATTAAAGACTATTCTTGCAGCTTTAAGTTAGTGAATGATGAAGAACCTGTTCAGAATGCAACTATCCTTGAAATATTTCCAGTGTTCAACATTAGACAATATGACAAATTTTAGTCTGACTCAGTCATTTAGAATGACATCTGCAGAGCTCTGTCACATTCTTATTTATCTTTATTGTTTTCTGGTAACTTGGGGGGAGACTGCACTGATAACAAATATAGTATGTGGGTTAAATCAGCAACACTTATGCGCCTAGTTGTTTTACCCAGAGAATAAATGTAACGCACTCAGAAATTCCATGGCAAATTTGATTAGTGTGATTTTGCTGAATACCTCCAATTACTTCTAATTTCAGTCATTATTAAAAGTATGTATTTTGACAAATTATCCTCTGTTTGACAGTCTTCAATTTATTTATTTATTTATTTATTTTTCTTTTAATAATCAGGAAGCTTAGCACAAGTCATTGCTAAGTGACCCATAATTTTGAAATTCCCGTATTTAAGTAAAAACTTAATAATTCCAGTACTTTAAGGGACCTTATAAGTAAAAGAGGACTAACTATTGCATGGTCTAATAATGATAGAACATGGGAGAATGTCTTTGAACTTAAAAAGGAGAAAATTAGGTGTTGGGAAGAAATTATTTTCTCAGAGGGTGGAGAGGAAGAGGCACTGGAACAGGCTTCCCCTTGCCCAGAGAAGATGTGGATGCTCCATCTCTGGAGGCATTCAAAACTAAGTTGGATGGAGTCCTGAGCAGCCCGATCTATTATGTGACAACCATTCTTCATGGGAGAGGGACTCCAGCATTTGATTCTGATTGTGGCTCTCCTCTGGACCCATTCCAGCAGATCCACAGCCTTATCATGCTATGGACTACTGGCCTGGATGCAGTACTCCAGATGAGGGAGACTAGAGGAGGACAATCACTTATCTTGCCCAGCTAGCCACCCCACTGTTGAGACTGCCCGGGATACAGTTGGCCTTCTGGGCTGCAAGTACACAAAGCTAGCTCATGTCCAGCTTTTCATCCACCAGGACTTGACTCCCAAGTTCTCAGCAGGACTGCACTCAGAGATTTCTTCTCCCAGTCTGTACATATATCTCAGCTTGGTGTAATCAATATATGTATAATTTAGGTAAGAAAACAATAAGAAAGCAAGAATACCAGCTGTAAGGATAACTATTGTTGCTATTGTTGTTTTTCCTTAACAGGTCATTTGTTCAGTTTTAGCCCCACTGAGTACCAAATCTTTTTTTTTTTTTTTTTCCCTGATAATTCTAAAGAATGTGCTAACAAGGGTTTTTGCCAAAATTTTTCTCAATATTTCACTTTTTCATACTCCATAATTTTCAACTTAGTGTCTGTAATACTGACAGTTTTCTGAGTTTGTACACAGGAATCTTTACATTTCAGTAATCTGAGCAGTTCACTAAAGAGGTAATGCTTTATTAGGGAACAAGTGGAAAATATCTTCTGACTTACAGTAAGATCCAGAAACAAATGGATGACTTGCTAATCCTTATTACTTGCTGTGTACAATTTGGTCTGGATTTTTAATCAACATCTCTCAAAGAGCAATATCTGTAACACTTCAATAAGTTTGCCTTGTGTAACAATTTCACTATTTTAGGTCAGTGTAAAACTATGGCAAGGAAATATGGCACACTGTTTACATGTCTTGTACAGCAAATCATCAAGCTAGAATATGTTATTAGCTTGTGGTTGTGAGTATCTCCAATGTTTAATGAACTGAAGGCTGGAGCACATGCCTGAATACTGCAGTAAAGATGTTAAAGTCATAGAAATTTTGCCCTGCAGCTAAACGTGCAGAATTTGTGGGGTTTTTCATATACTTGATCATTAACATTCACTGGGACAGGAATATGAATGATGATATCCAGTTTTTTTAAAGAATGCCATTATTACTAACTTGAAGAATCATTTTCCCCTTCAGTCTCTCAGACTTAGTAGTCATTGTATGAAAAGACAAGAACCTTAGAAGAAAGACTTTTTTTTTAACTAGGACTTTAGAATTTATACTGATAAATAATAATGATAATGATAATGATAATGATAATGATAATGATAATAATAATAATAATAATAATAATAATAATAATAATAATAAACAAAAACCTATATTATAAGCAGTTCAGTTCCTTGTAAATCATTTCAATTACAAGTAACACCTGGATCTTCACTCATGTAAAAATTATTCTTTGCCCTAGAGAAACAAACAAACAAACAAACAAACAAAAATAAATAAATAAATAAATCTTAATGTAAAGAGAGAAACTTGGGAATAGTCTAAGAATAGCTCATATTCTTCTAAATATAATATAAATGTTTCTTAAGCCTATTTACCACATCCCAGTTAGAAAGAAATAATATTTAAATGATGGCTCTAGACAGTAGATAACAACCATCTAGTCATATACACTATTTCTGCAATGTATAATATTCAGAAATACCTGGTTAATATAGCTTTCTGACACTTGAATAACCTTTTATTGGACATACTCATCATTGCTGAATTAAAGCTAGATTCTATAGATTTAATACAGTATACAGAACCTACTAATTAACTAGAGTAATTATCCGTTTAATTTATAAACAGAAGTATTTTACAATAATTCTGAGTTGAAGAAGATGCTATGAGGGCAATCTTTTCCTGAGGCTTTGTGTATCCACATGAGTTTACACTGGAAGAAACATAGAAGGCAAAAAATTACAAAATTGTGGAAAATAGGTACTGCCAGCATAAAAATATTCAATTCATTATAATAATAATTAAAAAAAAAAAAAAAAAAAAAAAAAAAAGAGTTTGTCTAAACCCACTAATAGGACAAATTCCCGTGAAATACAGCGTAAATACTATTTTTATGTGCATGGAATGCTATTTGTCTCTTGCAGTCGTTTCGGTGTACTTCATCTAACCATTTCTCTACCACTGAAGAACTGTCAAGTATTGTGATATACAGGCTTTTTCCCACCTGAGATAAAGGTCTCTTGGCTGTCAAAATGCTACTGACCAACTAAAAGTTTATTTTATGTAATCTAATTGCTTGAGATATACATAAAATAAGAATGTACATTTTTTGTCAAGAAAGCCAACAGCATCTTGGGTTGAATTAAAAAAAAAAAAAAAAAAATAATTAAAAAAAAAAAATGTATATTTAGCAGGATGAGAAAGGTAATATTCCCTGTCCTGCCCTTGTGATGTGCTGCTCCCTGGAGGACAGTGTCCAGACTGCAGGCTCTTGACACAAGAAAGATTTGGATCTGTTAGAATGGGTCAAGAGAAGAGTCACAAGGATGATCAGAGGGCTGAAACACCTCTCTTATGAAAAAAGGGTGAGGGAGACTGGATTGTTCAGTCTGGAGTAGAAAAGGCTCAGGGGAGATCTAGTTGGAGCCCTCAAGTACCTAAAGGGAGCTTATTGAAAAGATGAAGGGAGACATTTTACACTCTCTGATAGCTTCTCTCCAAAAAGAGAAAGGATTTAGATTGAACCGTAGGAAGAAATTATTTACTGAGAAGCTGGTGAGGCACTGAAATGAGCTGTCCGTAGATGTTGTGGATGCCTCATCCCTGGAGGTGTTCAAGGACAAGTTGTATGGAGAGCTGGGCAACCTGATCCAGTGTGTGGCAACTCCGCCAAGGCCAGGGGTCTTGCTCTCTGAGGTCCCTTCCATCACATGCCATTCTATCATTGTATGATTCCCAAAAAAATAATTTTTTCTATTGTGTTTTCCCAAGAGTTTTTTGTTTGTTTGTTTGTTTTGTTGTTTTTTAATACAGGGAGGGTAAGACCTTTATTCAACAAGTGTTATCAGTAACTAAGTAGGGAATTTATAAAGTTTCTATTACCTATATAAGAAGAATAAAATGCAAAAATATGACAGTGGTATTAACATTTGTTATGCTGCCTAAATTCTACACATCTTTATGTAGAAAACTACAACTGTGACTGAGGATTTAGAGAACTGCAATGTGGGCATTTGCAAAACTGGAAAATATATGATTTAGTTCTGGCAGTGAAGTGGAAAATTCCTTCTCTTTGGAACAGAAGGTGCATGTAACTTTAATGAGGAGTGTTTTATAAGGGGTATTACTGTATACAGATTTGGTTTCTAGGTGATAAACACCCTAGTGAGATTAGCCAGAAGCTAGCAAATGAGAATTAATATTGGACACTGCTGCTGGTAACAGATTTCTGTTTCTTTTCATGGATTTAATGAATTTATAAGCTGCACATTTACGTGACAAACATGCAAACATTCTCCTTCCTAACAAAACTCAAAATAACTACTTAGAATAAAATGTTTTGAAAAGTTCTTGTCTTTCTTCAGAATTCTTGTTAATGCAAACTGATAAATTTGTCACTAATTCCCACCTGAGATAAAGGTCTCTTGGCTGTCAAAATGCTACTGACCAACTTTTTAACACAGAAATCCATACAAGTTTAAATCATTTTTTTTTAAGTAATAATTTAATGTAGGCCCATTCAAAAGAAATGCTAGAGGGTCATTTTAATAAGGAATGCAAAGCAGTAAGCCATCAATATGTTAATTAAAATCAATGAATGTCCATAGCCATGCCTGAAGATGTGAGAAGGTTAAAACTAATTTAAAATATCAGAAAAGGTCTATCTTTAATGACTGGGGAGATGCCTTTGTAGATAGCACTTTGCAACCTGAGATCAAGAGAAAACAGATACAAAGGAATAAAAATCAGTTATAAAAGTTATAAAAGTCTAATTTTTATGCCCTGAGAGAAAAGAAACATTAGTCTATTGAAATATAGTGTTAGGTAAATGGCTTTCAAATATCACCTGTTTCCCAAGCTTCTGAACGTATTTAAAATGAATGTTAATATGAATGAAAATACTTCTGTCATCAAAGGCTTGGATCAAGCTCAGCTTGGATCAAGTACTTGTTACAACAGGTGATGCAGTTATAAAATGGAATTCATGTATTAGTTAGATAGAGTGAAAATAAAAAAGAGAGAGAGAAAAGAAAAGAGAGAGGGAGGGAGGGAGGGAGGGAGGGAGGGAGGGAGGGAGGAAGGAAGGAAGGAAGGAAGGAAGGAAGGAAGGAAGGAAGGAAGGAAGGAAGGAAGGAAGGAAGGAAGGAAGGAAGGAAGGAAGGAAGGAAGGAAGGAAGGAAGGAAGGAAGGAAGGAAGGAAGGAAGGAAGGAAGGAAGGAAGGAAGGAAGGAAGGAAGGAAGGAAGGAAGGAAGGAAGGAAGGAAGGAAGGAAGGAAGGAAGGAAGGAAGGAAGGAAGGAAGGAAGGAAGGAAGGAAGGAAGGAAGGAAGGAAGGAAGGAAGGAAGGAAGGAAGGAAGGAAGGAAGGAAGGAAGGAAGGAAGGAAGGAAGGAAGGAAGGAAGGAAGGAAGGAAGGAAGGAAGGAAGGAAGGAAGGAAGGAAGGAAGGAAGGAAGGAAGGAAGGAAGGAAGGAAGGAAGGAAGGAAGGAAGGAAGGAAGGAAGGAAGGAAGGAAGGGAGGAAGGAAGGGAGGGATGGAGGGAGGAAGGAAGGAAGGGAGGGAGGAAGAAAGAAAGGAAGAAAGAAAGAAAGGAAGAAAGAAAGGAAGAAAGAAAGGAAGAAAGAAAGGAAGAAAGAAAGGACGAAAGAAAGAAAGAAAGAAAGGACGAAAGGACGAAAGAAAGGACGAAAGAAAGAAAGAAAGAAAGAAAGAAAGAAAGAAAGAAAGAAAGAAAGAAAGAAAGAAAGAAAGAAAGAAAGAAAGAAAGAAAGAAAGAAAGAAAGAAAGAAAGAAAGAAAGAAAGAAAGAAAGAAAGAAAGAAAGAAAGAAAGAAAGAAGGAAAGAAAGAAGGAAAGAAAGAAATCATGGAATCTTGGAAAATAGAAAGAAGTTAAATCTGGTGAATTAAGGGGTTTAAAATTAATTTTAATCCTATTGATTAAAGAGGAAGAAATTACTCTTTTCACTAGCCATTTATGGATCTATCTGGAAACATCTGTCTAGTCATTGTACATTTCTCTTACTACTTCTCAAAAGGGATGATGACATACCTTAGCTCCACACTGATAAATTGAGTATAAATCAAAGATTATATTTGAAATCTAAAGTACAGCTGAGTAGTAAATTCCAATTCTGTTTTCTTTGTAAAGGCTAAATAGTATACTTACTTTCTTCTAACTATCCCAACTGTGTATCAAATGCATTTCTGTTCCAAGCAGTGAAAGTACAGAGCTGGTCCTAGAAAATCACATCTACCAACTCCAGTCATAAAAGTAAGCCAAGTTATTTTTTTGCTCTCATTGACCTTACAGTCAACATAGCTCAAAGTGATTGAAGTACGGATTTGATTCCACCTTGTGCATCATCTGAACTGTTTACTATATTCAAGGCAATTACAGCTGTGCAAACTCAGTGATGATATTAGGGAGCATAGGTGCAAACAAGGGACTATTTTGGCCTGCAAAACCTTTATTACTGGTGATAACTGATGAGATGAAAAGAAGCCAATTTGATTCTCAAAGCACAAGCTGAATATACATGGCTAAGAATATCTAAATATTTACTTAAGTGAGAGAATGTGATATACAAAAAGCTTCACAGGAAATAAACATGTACCTCCAGAGAATTTATTCCCTTCTCTTCCTTTCACAGAATCACTTTCTAAAGCAACAATGAGTTTGACAACAATGACAAAGCTATTATACTAATTCCTTATTAAGAAAGCACCGTCATTATGTTTGGTTTTATTGTAGAACAAAGAAAGTGAAAGGGAATACAGTTTTGTAGAAATATTACCCGTCATGAAATTATTTTTTGTGAAAAGGAAAACTTAAGGAGAATAAATTATTTTCATGCAGTATATTAATTTTCTCATTTAAAAATAGCAATACATATAGAAATAAAGATATTTTAAAATTTCATGGAAGGAATGACAGCAACTTAAGAGAACAGGAAGAAGGAACAACAATAGTAATATCTGATGATTTCTTGATTACTGTGACCACTTAAATATGTGTATAATTTATGTTTGTTTAGACAACATTGCCTTGACGATGTATCTGGCTTTTATGTATTAAAATTAGTCTTTTTTTTTTTTAATTTTTATTTAAATCAGAATGCTCATTATAGTTTGTTTTAGTATAGATATTGAAAAAAAAAAAAAAAAAAAAAAGGTTACATTATTTTTATTTCTACCACTCACATTTTCCCATTTTTGAGTTTAGTAGGTGGTGTGGTTTAACCTGCAGGTAGCTGAGCACCAAACAATTAATAATTTGTTTATTCACCTACTCCCCTTCAGTGGGATGAAGGAGAAGATTATGAGAGAAAAAATAGATAAATTAAAAAAAAAAAATCACCACCAGCTGGTTGATACCCAGCCACAACCCAAGCAATAGTCCTCTGGCCAGATTCAACAAGTTTTATTGCTGAGCATGTTAACATCCAGTACAGAATATACTTTTGGTCAGTTTAGGTCAGCAGTCCTTCCTGCTTCCTGAGACAGCCCAGCCTTCTTATTAGCAAGCGATATGACAAGACAAAAAATTGCCTGCATAGCTCAGCCATAACTAAAACATCACCGTTTTCTCAACAGTATCTTCCTCCTAAATTCAAAACATGGTCCCATACTACCATATATGAAGAAAATTAATTATATCTTAACCAAATCTGGGACAAATATATTTATCATGTTATCATAAGGTACATCTACTTTTAATCTTACTTTTCAAAGTGCCAAAAGGAAATTTTACACTGAACAAATTCGATAAACATATTTGAGAATCCATTGCTTATGTTTTTCCTTATATATTTAAATGATAAATAGAAAATGTCTCTATGTAGAATATGTTTTGTCTCAAATCCTGTACTTGCTTCGTTCATAACATTTGAGCTAAAGTTTTTCTAAGCTAAGTTTTCAAATATTCATGTTGACTGAAATATACCAGAAAGTAGTAATAATATTTGAATGAATTCCTTTAAAATGTAGCATATAGGATCTGCATAGCCTAAACTCATTTGGAATACAACATTCATCTTATCTTGCATCATTCAATTGATATAGCCATAAATTAAAGAAATACTATAAATATAATGTTATTTTATTTTATACTATAAATACTGTAAATGTTGCACATAACCTATTATCATCTGTAGCCTCCAAGGAAAACACAACGCTTAATCCACCAAAGCAGTTAACCAAATGCATTTCTGAAAAGAATTATTTTCTTGTTTATAACATGCTTTCTGTTACAATCTATCTCCTATGCCACTGTTTTTTTTCTTCCCCCCCCCCCCCCCCTTTTTTTTTTTTTCCCTCTTTTTTCCTGTCAGAGAGAGGATATTAGCTAGTGTGTCATAATTAAGCTAATAGAGTAAGTTTCAAGGTATCAGACTGAGGAAAAATGATGAAACAGTCCTTCCTTACAGTACATTAATATTCCTGGAAAAATTCATAAGCTAATGCTGTGTATGCCATGCTCATATTAAAAGTATAAATTATGCATATCGGAATATGTAATCATCTAACTTCTACTTACTGATTCCATTAGTGTTTCTGTTTGAAGAAAGAACTGAGAAAACATGTTTCTTATCAGGATATGTCAGACAGTTTATTCTTGAGGACTCACAGTTGAAACACATATTTTGAAAAACTAGAGAAAAGAGTCAGAGACAGACCTAAATTTGGGGTTCCTACCTTGATTCTAGAATTCATTCCCAAATGTCTGAAATAATTATTTTTTAAAATGATTTAAGTGGTCTAATAGAATTGAGTACATTCTGGATGATTCAGGTTATGTTAAATATGAGACTATATTGTATTAGATTTTACTTTGTACACCGATGTCTCAAAGTTATAATACGTTAAGAATCGTAGAATATCCTGAGATGAAAGGGACCCACAAGGATCATTGTGTCTAAGTCTTGGCTCCTCAGGACCATTAAAAAATTAAACGAAATCTCTGAGAGTTTTGACCAAAGGCTTACTGATCTCTAGCAAGCATAGTGTCATGACCAGTTCCCTGGGGAATATATTCCAGTGCCCAAATACCTTTCAGCAAAGGACCATTTCCTAATCCCTGACCTGACCCTCTCCTTATACAACTCCATGCCATTCCCTCAGGTCTTCTTACTGTCACCAGGGAGAAGAGACCGGTGTTCTAATCTCAAAGATTTCTTATCTTAGTAAACCAAGTAATTTTAGCCACCCAGAAATATCAGCAGCCCATAGAACAAGTGCATTAACACTTTTACTCCTAGTAGACTACATGATGCTATGATGTGGAATACTGATAACAAAAAGTCATTAAATCATGACAAAAACATTTTGTGATAGGAAGATTATGACTTAGTTGCCATCACTGAAACATGGTGAGATATTTCTCATGACTGGAGTGCTGCAATAGGCTATAATCTCTTTAGAAGAGATAAAGAGGGGTCATAGCCTGGCACTCTAGACTAACTACAAAGCTAATGCTACAATTACATTTTTAACATATTTGTAACTTATTTGTCTATGTACACATATTTGTAACTGTAAAAAGCTTCATTTCAGACTGTCAGATATTGCACAGATATTTTAGAAACCAAGTGTCATGGTTTTGTGGTGTTGCTGTCAATATTCCACATCATAACATCATGTGCAGCATGGATCATTGGAAGGTTCATGCTCCAGTTCCATGGAATGGCGGCATCCCGTGTACTCAGCTCTCAGGATGTCACAGCCAGAGATAAGTCATGGGAGGAGGACATATATAATCTCGCTCCCAGGCTGGAGTTCCCTCTCTCTCTCGGGCCTTCGGAGAATGGGAAGTGTTCCAGCTGTGTTGCCTATAGTTCACAGTAGGCCTCTTGGTTTTTGGGGACTCTCTCTCTCTGTTTTGTTTGATTTATTAGCCTCAATCATATTGTATTATATTGTGTTACCTTGTATTCCGATAGCATATTTAGTAAAATAAGTTTTCCTCCTTAGATTGCCACCACTGTTCTCTTTTCCCATTCCCCTTTTTCCCTTCCCTTATGGTCCGGAAGCCCTATGGGGTGGCTGCCCCTGTCACGAGCACAGGTAAATCTAGGTAACCTGTGACACCAAGTTAAACTATTGTTTCTGCAGAGGGAATGAACTTCTGTAGATGAATTTCAGAAAGAACACTTCCCTACAAACACAGAAAATGATTTCTGGAAAGATAAGCATATTAAGAAATGAAATGTTAAAACAAACATAATGAAAGGAACAAATTTGAGCTGCTAACTTTCCTACACTAAAATCTCAGTAGAAGTTTAATAAGGTTCTTTGTATATACAACAAAAAACAAGTGAGACATTTCACCTTCATTTCAAAGAGGAAAAAATATTTTGATGCTTCTTTGTTTCTGTTGCATAGATTCACAATAGAAATATTACATATGTATGAGGGTTACTTTTAAAGCAATGCCTTCTATTTTGCCATGATGACCCATAACATCAGAGGCAGATATTTGAAATATGCCGGTAGAGGTTGAACTTTTCTGTCAATTTGCCACTACATTTTATTGACATGTGACAACTGATAGCAGACTGGTAGTCTGACAAAGTGGCATCTGTCATGAAAGTGTGTATAAAGCAAAGGTGATTCAATGAATTTCTCCTTGCAGAAAAAAAATGCACCCACTGATATCCATTGATGCTTGCTGTCTGTTGACCAGACAGTGGATGTGAGCACAGTGAAGTGATGGGTGATGCACTTTAGCAGTGATGGCAGCAATGGTGTCACTTGGCAGCTGCAGATTTTTACGAGCACAGCATGCAGGCAGTTCATTACTGGTAAAAATGAATAGTGGACGTGGTGACTTTGTTGAGAATAGCGCTTCTAGCTGAAGATTTTCACTGTCAAATATTTTTTACTCATTTGTTTTATCAGAAATAAGATATTTTTATCAGAAATAAGATATTTTTTTTTCATAACACAAAGTGTAAATTATACATCACAACTACATTCTTAATAGTGATTCTAATTTTTACAAAAAAATTAACATTATGGGGCATTTCTGAAAGAAAACTATTACCTCCAATTACCTCCAAAGCCATTAAAAGGTTTTGCTCTATTTTTACACTCTAACATTTTCTACTTTAATATTTCTATTCCAGGTTATATTGTTTCCTTAATTATGAGCTATCTAACTTAAGTAAGAAGGGAAATGTTGGAACTACATGATATTTAGTGAAATTTATTGATCTTGAGTTTATAGCGCAATCACTATAGGAAACTTTAAACACAGCTTAAACAAAATGAACTTCATGTGGTTATTTAAGATGAAAGACATCATAGCTTCCAAATGTAGATGATTAATTAACCACATTATACAAAGCTTACTAGTTATAAAATTTATGAGAAGACAGATTCAAGATACTCCCATAATATCAGGTGAGTAGCCAGCAGGTAATTTGTCATGTACAGTGAAAGCAGTTGTTAGGAAGATTTCAGTTTCACTAAAAATGAAGAATGATTTTTTTGTTAGTTTATTTGCTTCAAATTTCAAGGTATGGGGAAGATGCACTTTCTTTAATCAGATATGTATGTGAAAATTGTTCTTGTGCAATATTTTTTCATTGATGCTTAATGCAGTTTATTTTCAGATCAGGCAAGACAGAAGGAGAAAGGGAGAAGGCATGTAAACTGATATCTTTAGAATTGTTTAACAATGAAATATTCACTACTTTCAGATGATCTCCCTACAGGCAAAAACACAACTGCAGTGTTTGAAATCAGCTTTGATCTTTCTGACGGCCTCCACAGAAATTCTATTGATTAAGAATGCTTATTGATATGACAACATTATGACTCACAAATAACTCTGGAGTATCTTTGACTGAATTTTATTCCTTCCTCTGTATTTCTTCTACTACTTGCTAGGCTGCAGTTATTCACGTTAGGTTTCACAATTCTGATGCAAAAGTGTGAGTTCCTACTGAGGTTATAGGATTACCAAATTAAAATCTCAAAGGAAAAAAAAAAGTATATCTATGTTGATGTTTATTTAATTTGCCTATCTTTCATTAACATACCAATTTGCTATTTTTCTAATTTGACAAAAGTTTTCTAAATTTATCACATAACTGTTGTCATGACTGGATAAATAATCTTAGTTCCTCAAGTTTATATTAATATTTTTAATTGTAGTTTAATATTTTCCATACTAGACAAACTCCTTTTAATTCTACTAAACAGAATATGTCAGGATTTTGAACTGAAATATGAATTTTCTTGCTTTGCCTTGTGTGTCATTAAGGAAATATGAAAGGAAAGGAGCAGTCTGGCATATAAATTATTCAAAAAAGAAAAGAAAAAGAAGGTTTTCAGCTTGTGAATGCAAAAGGGAAGTGCTGCATTTTTGGTTCTAAAATTATCTTAACAGTTACAATTACGGTTTCAAGTTTCACAAAATCTGAGAAATAGTTTTTATAGGCACCTAGACACCTAGTCAGAAAACACCTAGTCACAAGTGTTTCACTAGTTATGCTTTTGCAAATTAATTCATAAACTATAATTCAATATTTATTTTAAAATCTTATTTCTAGTAAAAATAAAATAAGGCACATTTCTGTTGTAAAAACACATAAAACCATTATTAAAAAATACTGGAGTTCATCTGTGTTCTGTGAGATCTTTTACTGCACAGGAAAGATCAAGATATCTTGTTTGCATTTTCATCAGTATTAATCTAGATTTTAGAAAGTACCTTAAATTTACCTCTGCTACATACTACCTGCGACAAGGTGAATAAATGGTCACTAAATAGCTTTACATACTGAACAATTTCTCTGGACTGAACAAGGAATTCCCACTGATGTCTGAAGTAATAATATGGACTGGAAAGTCTTTTTTTTTTACCCATTCTTTCGTTTGAATTTAGTAGCTACGAGTAGTCTGTTATGCTATAAGTTATGGTCCATCAATGCCTATACTAACATTCTGTCTGTGTTGAGTTCGAGACTATTTTAAAACATATTTATGGTATAACCTCAATTGTATAACAAACATTTTTTTTTTCCTTGTTATTATGTTGTATGGAATATTGTAGAAGCAAACAGAAAAACTACTACCTGCTATAAGACAGTAGTCTATGCTGCTCCATTCTTTCTAGTGGTAACAGTGTTCCATGAAGGGAAATCTCATCATTCAGTTCCAGCTGAAGTGCAAAAATTTGAATCTTATACCAGAAAGAAATACAAATGATGAATCAAATTAACAGTTCTATGTGCCCAATGTCTGTGTCTAATCTTTTATGACAGCTGGTACCTGACAGTGAGTTATTTAACCTAGCCTGTGCTTCACTAGCTGTTCAATAAGCCTTTTCATGAAACTGAGATTTGCTGAGTAATACAGTTCTCCTCTCTTACCTATTTATTATACAGTATAATTGAAAATGTTTCAATTTCTAAATATGCAAAAGAGATCTTGAGAAGAAAGAATTTTGTTGTGGCAAAAATGCTTGCAGAAGATCACAAATAACTGAAAAATAAGTTTAGGCAAACAAACATGCAGTCACAACACATCACAAAAAATTAAAAAATTAAAAAATAAAAACACACAGTGTTTTTATGTCACAGTGATAGAAATCACTAAAAAAAGAAAGTATTACAGATATGAGTAGAAAGACAGACCGTCCTGAAGGGTTAGAGAAGAAAAGCCTAAATATAGAGTGCCTTAAATATGGTGAAAAAAAATTTGAGCTCCTGTTGAAGTTAGTACTGCTCAACATTTTCAAAAATAAATCTGTTGTTTATATTAACCAAATTATACTCTCTAGTGAATACATGACCTGCTCTATGGGTAGATCAGAAAACATGAAAGTTTTCCATATTTCTGCACAGCAGAAGTGCTGGTAGCAACAGAATCAGAATTTACAGAAGTATCAAAAGATGGGAGTGTTCATGGGTTAGTTTTAAAGTGTGTCATGGTTTTGTAATATCCTGTCACAAAGGGACAGGATACTCTGAATGTCAAAGCAGTTAGGAAACCATAATCTCTTGAAGCAGTGTACATTATTTAGATTACATTTTTCTCTTCATTTAAAAACAGATTTATTTTTTTTTTACATGCTAGTTAAAAATAATTTAAAATTATTACCAATTATGAGGAATACCATTAGCAATAATAACAAAAATGACAATTACGTGTGGTTTTCCTTACCACTATTGGCTCTACTACAACACCTTAGTAAAATTTGCTTCAAAGGATAGAATAATCATGATTTAATCATCCAAGAGAACAATGAGAAGAAGACTATAATGTTTAACTGACTGCAAACCTCTATATCAGTCTCTGCTCCCTGCTTCCAATTGGAATGTAGATGGATATGGATCTAGCTAATACGGGTTACTCTGAAACTAGTGCCTCTATTTTCATGGAAACAACAACAGATACAAAAAGCATAATAATACTATTTGATAGAGCAAATTCTTAGCTACAAAACTTTTTTTTTCTTTTTTCATTTTTCTTTTCTTTTTTTCTTTTTTCTTTTTTTCTTTTTTCCTTTTTTTTCCCCCCCCCAACAAAATTACCAACATTAGTTGTATATTTAGTTGTATATTTATGACAATGAGGAACAAAGGATTTTCTGTGAGGTGCTTGGCTCTAAGGCAGGTGCATTCTGTACTGAAGCAAGGAGTCTTCTTAGTGGGAGAGAGGAGACATTGTCCTCTCTTCAGAGAAACATTGCCTTCATCCCTCCTTGTGGTGGCAATGCTCTGATGTGACAGAGGCAGGGCCAGGAGCAACAGGGGAAGCCCCTAAGGAGAGCAGCATTCAGCTTGGCCTTAAATGCCTCCAAGAACTGAGTATTCACAACTTTTCAGGGCAACTTGTTCCAGTACCTCTCCACCTTTCAAGTAAAAAGATTTCTTCCTACCATCTAAACCAAATTTATCTTTAAGGTGAAAATCTATTAAAATCTAATTTTAAAATCCTCTATGTATTGTGACTGAGTATGAAGTTGCTTATCTTCCTGCTTATAAGCTCCATTCAGGAGCTTATAAGGAGAGACTTCTTAAGATAAACATGCCCAGCTCCCACAGAATCTTTCCTCACCTCAGATGTGCTCCAGCCCTATGATCATCTTCATGGCTCTCCTCTGGGCTAACTCCTAAAGCTCCAAGTCTTTCTAGTGTTGTGTGTAACAGGCCTGGATGCATTAGATGAAGTCTTACAAGGGCAGAGTACAGGGGAAGAATTCCCTCCCTCACACTGTTTGCCACCCTTCTTTTGATGCAGCAAATATACAGTTGGCCTTCCAGGCTACAAGAGCATACTGCTGGCTCATGCCCAGGACCCTGAAATTCTTCTCTGTAGGGCTGCACGTAATGAGCAAACAGTCAAGTAGCAACAAACAGATAAATAAAGTAGTGTTATTGAAGATAATGCATGCATACATACATCCAGCAGATACACAGAAAATTCCTTGGCACTGAAACACAATCCTCTGAGATATTTATTACTTAGATTATTTTCATCTGTGCTAAGCTCTGGCATCTTAAACAATTATCAACAATAATTTGAGATTCAGGAATTTCCAAAGTTCAGGGTTAATAAGTTTTTTGTCTGTATGTAAAATAAGTGAAATAAGTTTTCCTATCATAAAATGCAGATGTATACATATTTATATAGAATGAGAAGATAGCACAGAAGTGCAATCGTGGACTGGAAAAATATAGCACTAAGTATCGGTAAAATTGAGAACTTTATTCAATTTTAAATTCTAATAATGATAAGAAAAGTTAATCTTACTAAAACTAATGTTAAAGAGAACTGAGATTTTATTGTTTTTTCTGTTTTTAAATGAATGAAATTCATATATATTGGACATAATAGGTTACATTGCAAAATCACATTCTGACGAACTATTTTTATGTGGTATTTCTTTTCTGTGTTCTCTCATTTTAGTTCCTGTTTCTCAAACTGAGCTTTTGACACAGTAGACATAATTATGAGTCTTGTAATAAATGTCTGCTTATGATTGGAAGAACATTACTGATAAAATGAGGCAAAAACCTGCATAGTGATCACTGAGGCTGTAAATATTTCTTATTGTATGATTTTTGCCTTAACATGAAAGTCTGTGTCGAATTTCTCTATAACTTTGAACAAAGCACTTTTATGATTAATTTTCACACTCAGAAAAAGCATTAGTACATTTTAACTTTTAAAGGCTTAAACTGCCTAGTAGGCAACAGGAAGCATGAGCTACACACACATTACCTAACTCCACACTGACATAGTTATTGAATGAATCAGTTCTAAATGTAATCCTAACACATCTCTGTTTTTGTATTATACTGCATTACTCAAAAAAATTTCATTTGATTCTCTAACCATGTTTTGGGAAAATTTATTTCATTCATTGTGTCTCTCTCCTTAACTTTCACTTTTATTCTCGCTGTGCAATTAGGAAAGCTTATATTTTAGTCAAATGTTCTCTACTTTAATGATTCATTTGCATATGTGCTGGGTTTGTATCACGCTTCCAGCAATGATACTGATCTTTGAAACAGATTTTTTTCACACATAATGTAAATTAAATCACAGTAATAAATACCTAATTTGTATTTAAATCAAATAGTTAGGTTATCAGATAGTTTGCATATTTGGTCTTTTACATTTAGGATTTCTAATATGGACTCCCACTGTGTGCTTGGAAATTGTAAGATAGTTTCTTATTTTTTGTTTCTCTGAAAAACTGAACGATAGATGAATGGATGTCCTTATATGAGAGTGTTTCATCTGAATTTGATTCAACTTCTTTAAGATAGATCAAAGAAAAAATTCAAGTCACTGGCATAGTTGTGACCACGAATCTGCTGCACTGCAAATTTTAAAGGTCAAAGTCAATGATCAGAGGAAACAACACCAAAAAAATTATAGAATTATAATCACTATACAAACAGAAGTAATTTGATGTATCTATATGAATAGTAATTGACATAAATCCAGTCTGGAGGCAGTTTCTTTTGGACTTACTATAATACAGCAGATAGAATCTCAGTATAAGGTGGAAAATAATAGATGATGTTTGGTTTGTATTTTTTTCTTTCTGAGAATTTTGTCATCTAGACTCAGATTCCTTGGTTTCAAACTAAAAACAATAATAAATAAATAAATAAATAAATAAATAAATAAATAAATAAATAAATTGAAATCCTCAAGGACCAAGATGCAGTTATTTGAATAAAATTATCATATTAGTTAAAGAGACACACTTACAATAGGGTGTCAAGGGGATGTGGACAGCCTCTTCTCAGTGGTGCCCAGCAATAGGGTAGGAAGCAACAAGCTCAGATAGAAACACAGGAAATACTGGAAGAGGTTGATCTAAGTGGTTGTGGAGTCTCCTTCCATGGAGATGTTTGGAAGATGTTTGGACATGGTCCTGATTAATGTACTCTGGAAGACCCTGCTTGATCACAGGAATTGGACTTGTTTAACTAACTTTAGCAGTCCCTTCCAACCTTAGCCGTTCTGTGATTCTGTGTTTTGTGAAATATATGAGTTATTCATGCAGAAAACCATTTTTGTACCTACATGCTGTCTTTCAAGGTTCAGTGAATCAGGTTGCTTTGAATAGACACTGAAAATATATATATATATAAATATTAGTTCGAAATTTCACATATCTTCCCTTTTTCCTTTGGCAGTAAGAGTGCTTCCCACAGTCAATTTAGAAATATTTGACATTACAGTTGAGTGTGAATTTGAATTTCTGTTTTATCCAAAATCATACACAATAATAAATCCCACTAAATTAAATCAAAACAAATCTCTCTAGAAGCCCAGTTTCTGAATTCAGAAGTGACATGAAATTCTCCATGACGACTGAAATGGGATAATGATCCTAAAAAGTTAACTGTATGCATTACAGAGAACGCTAATAAGCATACAATCCAAATTCCGTATAAGAATGGGATCAAAAACTTTGATTCAAGAATGTTCATTTTTCCATACAAAATTATAATTACATATTGAAAGATATGACAGAAGTTCCCCTCTACCCTGTCTTAGGCAAATAAATATTTTAGATTTTGAATGTTAACAGACAGTAGATAGTAATTCTTTATGTGTCAGTGGGTAGGTGAACTTTTCAGTTTTCAAGCAGAAACCCCCTGCTTCCTAGCTGCAATGAGTATGGGCTAGCTATAATTTTCTTAGCATTTGGATTAAACAATAATAATATGTTCTGAATCATTCATTTTTTTATTATTATTATTAATTATGTTCAGACAGAGATTCTGGTCTAGGGATAGGGTGAGCAGTAGCACAGCATATGTGGCATTCTGCCCAGCTCCCTTGGACCATCATCAAGCTTCCTTAAAGGAAGGGAAGCTGAGACCTAGCAAACACAGAACTGTGGACAAATAAGTGAATGTCCAGTTCTGGGCTCCCTGGTTCAAAAAAGACAGAGATTTCCTAGGAGTCCAACAAGGGGCCACAGGACCTGGAGCTACCTTATGGGGGAAGACATAGTGACCTGGGTCAGTTCAGCCTGGGGGAAAGAAGTCTGAGGGGAGATCTGATTAATGTTTATAAATTTTTAAAGGGATGTGTAGATGTAAAACACAACCCTGAAAAGTCTAAGTAGTTTGAAATTTTGTCAACAGATTTTGAGGTGGAGATTTTCCATTTTCTTTTGTTTTCTACCTAGATCATTCTTCTAGTGTGTTTAAGTACTTCATCTGGATCTGACCCTAAGTGGTTTGCCCAAAGATAACTTCAAGTTTGTCGCAGAATTTGGATAACAGTTTAGAAATTGCTGATCAACCTGCCTCATGATCAATCCATCAAATGAGGCTGAATAGAAAAATGCATCTCCAGCTGTTAGAGAACACATGCTGTAGTAAGAATTAAAAGGAGCCAGCTGTCTATAGCCTCTGAGAAATTTGAATAGACCTACATTTTTCCACACAATCATGCTGTAATTACATGTCACCCCAGGTGTTCTCAATATGATTACTCCCTATAAAACTATAAGTGAGGCGTGAGACAACCCATACAGCTGCAGAGAAAAAAAATAATAATGAAGCAGCAGGGTTTCTCTTTTTCTATGTGTGCTTGTTTGGTGTTGTTTATATAGCCAATCTGTTCCCTGGGAATGCTGAAAGAGCCCTTATGGTCCTAGGCATCTAGGGACCATAGATGCTGATCTGTAGTAACAGGAACGTGGAATCCAGCTACTTTTTTTGACAAAGTTATCTATCATATATTTACTGTAAATGCCAGTCTGAAAGCCACAAACCCTTTTAGAGAAGAATATGCCAAGAGAAAGAAACAAGAAAATATATTATTTACAGTAATTTCAAAAACAACATTATGTTTATCTACACAAGGAAATGTATACAGTTTGAAAATATAACCTATTGTATGCCTGTTCTTAGGAAGTTTAGAAGTGTTATATACTGTTTCCCAAATAGGTATCTTAATTCCAGAATATCTAGATACTTGATAGTTTCTCTTTATTAACAGCATTTTATTTCACTCTTAAACGAATATTTTAATCATCCATTGGGCAAATGGGTGCATTAAGAGTCTATATTCAAAGGTCAGACATGGGTTCTTATTTCCTTTATCAAGGAGAGAATTCTAACCAGAAATTAAGGATGCCATCTGGAAATTTTGGATATTTATACTTAAATAATCTTTATACTTAAGCTTGATATCTACTTTGTTTTGCTAAATTTAATTTAATTTACTTTGTGATGACTGAAGTTTCAGTGTCCTAAAACCCATCTGAAGTTTTATGTCAGAAAAGGTACTTGCACTTGGCTTTGTTGAAGCTCATAACGACCTCCTGAGCCCACTGCTTGAGCCTGTTGAGGTCTCTCTGGATGGCATTCTATCCTTTAGTTGTGTTGTCTGCACCACACAGCTTGGTGTCACCTGCATTCTTGTGAGAGTGCACACTGATGAAGAATTTAAGAGTCATGGTTTTGGTGCTGTTTCTGTCAATATTCTACATCATAACATCATGTGCAGTATGAATCATTAATTGAGGGTATAAATAGTGGAATCATGTACAAAGGAAAAAGGGTTAAAGTAAGTTCATGTTTATAACTGAATGATACGGATTGCTAAGGGAAAGTTATATGGTATTAAAGGTGTTTGAATGGGACAAACTGTTTTGATGGTATAAGAAAGTGTAATTGAGGGTATGTGGAAGTGTAATAGAGGGTATGCGAAAGTGTAATAGAGGGTATGTGGAAGTGTGGAAGGTTCATGCTCCAGTTTCGTGGAATGGCAGCATCCCGAGTACTCAGCTCTCAGAGGAGAACTACATATCCCAGAGGACAGCGTGGCCAGAGATGAATCACCGGAGAAGGACATATATAATCTTGCTCCAAGGCTGGAACGTTCTTCTTCTTCTCTAACTCTCTGCATGCCATCTCTGTCATCTCTGCGCTCCAGCCCTATCGCCTAAAGTAACCAGTAGGCCTCCAGTTTTTGGGGATTTTCTCTCTTTCTCTCTCTCTCTTTCTCTCTCTCTTTTGTTTGATTTATTAGCCTCAATTATACTGTACTATATTGTGTTATCTTGTATTCCAATATCATATTTAGTAAAATAAGTTTCCTCCTTAGATTGCTGTCACTGTTTTTGACCATTCCCCTCTTTCCCTTCATTTCTGGGGCGGTGGCCCCTGTCACGGGCACAGGTAAACCTAGGTAACCCGTGACAATTAGTTTCAGCACCAATCCCCAAGGGACAACACTCATCACTGATCTCCATTTGAACACTGAGTCATTGATCAACACGCTCTCTGTGTACAGTCTTGTAACCAGTGCAGTTTCTTCTGACTGTAAACAAAACAAGCTCGTACTCATATAAAGAATAGGTCTTGAGAGAAGGAAACAATAGAACTATTAGTCTAACTTCAGTGCTTCGCAAAGGTATGAAGAAGATTATCCTAGGGGATATTGATATATTAAAGTTAAATAGCAAGTCTACTATAATACATAATCAATAGAGGTCCATAAAGGTAACAACCTGCCTCAGTAAGTTGATCTCTTACTATGATAAGGTCACCTGCCTTGTGAATCAAAGGCAGATGATGAATACAAACTTTATGCTTTTTTTTTTTTTTTTTTTTTTTTTTTTTTTTTAATGCTTTTCATTCTGAATCCTATAGCATCCTTCTGGATAAATTCACTAACTACGGGAAAAATGGGTTCACACTTTGCTGGGTAACAAACTGTTCTGATGGCAAAGCTCAAAATGTCATAGTGAGCAGTGCTGAGTCTGACTGCTGGGTGGTTACTAGCTGTGTTCCCCAGGAGCTGAATGCATCCTTGACAAATTTGCTGGTGATATAAAAATCGGAGATGTTGTTGACTTTATGAAGGGATGAAAGCCATTGCAGAGGAACATCAGTCATCAGTACCATGAAATCCAACAAAGGTAAATGTCGCGTTCTACACCTGGAATTGAATAATTCCTGACTCAGGTACAGACTGACAGTTCAGTGCCTGGATACTAGTTCTGCAGAAAATGATCTGGGGATGCTGATTGACTGGTAGGTTCAATATGAGTCAGCACTGTGAACACTCAACCAAGAAAGCAAACCATATTTAAAGATGCATTGAAAACGACATAGCCATTTTATCAAAGTATGTGATTCTGCAACTATAGTTAGCATAGATGTGACCTCACTGTGTACAGTTCGGGACTCCACAACATGAAAAACATATTATGACACTTGAATACAGCCAGGCCAGAGGAGGGCAATAGAGCTATTAAAAGAGCTGAAAGGCTTGCCATATTAGGAGGGCTAAGGACACCTGTATTGTCTGGTATAGAGTAAAGGAAACTAAAAGATTCCCTCATTGCTCTATGCAACTTCCTGAGGAGGAGAAGAGAGGGAGGTGTCAATGTTTTTGTTTAGTAAGTGATAACAGAATGTGCAGCAACAGCATAAAGCTGTGTCAGTAGAGGTTCAGACTTGATATTAGGTTTAGGAAAAAATTATTTACCTTGAAGGTCAATCCAAAAATTGAAAGTGTATTACTGGAGAGATTATTGATGTCCTGTGTCTCTCAGTGATCAAGAATTATTTGGATAATGTCCTCACAGAATCACAGAATCACCTGTGTTGGAAGGGACCTCAAGGATCATGAAGCTCCAACCCCCCTGCCTAGCAGGGCCACCAAACTTCTACGTTTACTTGATCAGGTTGCCCAGGGCCCCATCCAACCTGGCCTTGAACACCTCCAGGGTTGGAGCATCCAAAACCTCCCTGGGCAGCCTGTTGCAGGACTTCACCACTCTCCTAGTAAAGAACTTCCCCCTAACTTCCAACCTAAATCTTCCCTCTTTCAACTTGAAACCATTTCCCCTTCTCCTGCTATTATCAGCACTTTCAAAGAGTTTACTCCCCTCTTGATTATAGGTTCCCTTATGGGAACCTGAAAGGCTGCAATGAGGTCACCCCACAGCCTTCTTTTCTCCAGGCTGAACAAGCCCAGCTCCCTCAGCCTGTCTTCATAGGGGAGGTGCTCCAGCCCCCTGATCATCTTTGTGGCCCTCCTCTGGACCCTTTCCAAAATCTCCATGTCTTTCTTGTACTGAGGACTCCATACCTGGACACAGTACTCCAGATGGGACCTCACAAGAGCAGAGTAGAGAGGGATAATCACCTCTCTATCCCTGCTGGCCACCCCTCTCCTGATGGAGCCCAGGGTACCATATATACCATACCCTCAATAATATGCTTTAACTTTCATTTAGCTCTGAAAAATTAGTTAGTTGGGATTTAATGATACTTTTAGGTCCCTTCCCATTGAACCATTTTCTCCTCTCTCCTCCTCTCTTCTCCTCTCTTCTATCCAATCTAAATGTACACATTACCCTTACATGTCAAAAAGGACAGGCACAGTTCAAAAATCTCTACTTTGCTACTTCTGTGGCATGGTCATAGAACTAGTTAATACTACTGAAAATGCTAAGACTCACATCAATGTAAGTACACAGGAAAGGACCCAAGGTGGAATACAATGGGATCCATCATGTCAGGGTCCTGTACTACCAATACAACCAGGAAAGTACTGGGAGAACCCCAGACCTGTGCACCTAGAACCTCTCAGGATTTGGACTAACCAAAAATGATCTAGAACATGGAATGTGAGTGAGCCAAACTCAGAGAGGCCAACAGTTAGATAGGGCTGGCCTGTGGGTAGCTGAGGACTGGCCCTGCTGTGGCATCACAAAGTCAGGAACCGACGTCCCTGTGGGTTAGAACAGGGCTCTTAGCAATACACAGAATGGAAGAAGACCTAATGTCAGAGTTTTTTTGTTTTGGTTTTTTTTTTTTTCCTCAGAGCCTCAGACATTGTTGCAAACTTTATAAGAATCATCGAATCATAGAATGGTCTGGGTTGAAAAGGACCACAATGATAATTTAGTTTCAACCCCCCTGCTATGTGCAGGGTCACCAACCACCAGACCAGGCTGCCTAGGGCCACATCCAGCCTGGCCTTAAATGCCTCCAGGGATGGGGTATCCACAGCCTCCTTGGGCAACCTGTTCCAGTGTGTCACCACCCTCTGAGTTTGAAACTTCCTCCTATCTAACTTAAACCTCCCCTGTCTCTGTTTAAAATAATTCCCCCTTGTCCTATCACTATCCACACTCAAAAACAGCCATTCCCCCTCATGTTTATAAGGTGACTTTATAAAAAGTTTTAATGGTTACGATGGTGTTTGCCTATGTAAAATGCAAAAATACTCTGTCTTTAATTACAAAAAAAAATTGCTTCCATAATAAAAATGGGCTTACAATTTTATATATGTAATATGAAGGACATTTACCTTATTTACCTTTTTTTTAGGGTTTTTTTTTTTTTTTTTAATGTTCATTCAGCTTCCAGAAAAACAAAACACAACACAGAAAAACAAACCAAACAAACAAAAAACAGAGAAAATGTCAGTAAGAGATCTTTTTATCTTAGAGCAGTGGAATTATAAGACTCCTTCTCTTCAAAGTACTAAAAAAATATTTTAAAAACAACTAGAAACCTGGGTGACAGTATTTGGAGTATCATGGATATACATCACCGTATAGATAATTGTAGTAAGTGCCTTAACACTGAAATCAATGCAAGTAATAAAAATGACTATAATTTAAATATATATAGATTATTACATTTTTGAAGCCCTTTCCTTTACAAATCATTTTTATTTTTATATTAGCTATGAAGTGGTACCCCAGAATGATGTATTTTATAGACTGCTTAATTTAGCACACTGACTGAAAAGGTAGCTAAACCACTTCATCAGAGAGTTTCTACTGGAAGAAATACTGCATTCTTAATTAGTTTAGGAGCATATATTAGATCTTTCTGCTTATAAAATGAGTTACCCAAAGTATTTTATTATATTGACTATAAATATTATGAATTACGTATGGTTTTGTAGCGAATATTCTCCTGTAAAATCTTTTATAATTTGTAAGAATTTCCATAACACTGGAAATACAGAATGTTCTGTTACAATTGACTTATTATATACCACTCAACCTTTAATCAAAATAATGTCTATGGACATTCCACCAATAAGAACTTCCTTTAATGTCTCATAGATTTAGTTCAGTCTCGGAAAACACTGATAATGAAATGCTCATGATCGGACGAATTTTGTCTGAGTTGTGCTGAAGTTATAAGCGTGCATAAAATTATTTCCATAATTGAACCTATTTCTAGAGGATAAAATAAAATAAAATAGAATAAAAATAGTATATTGCTTTATTTACAATAGTATTTTCTATTATCAATTGACCATTTATTTAATTCCTTTTAAATATAAAGAATATTATTTCTTAATTTTTTTTCTGAAGATTTGTTAACATCAAAGTGAATCAGAAAAAAAAAACAAAACTAAAGGTCTAAAAAGTATGTCTTGTGAAAGAGAATAGTTATTTTGCCGTTGTTGTAAAGCTGTTCACTTATTTTGCATGCTTAATTATTCTATGTTAAGCTTAACTCTTACTGTTAGTGTTAAAATAGATACTTTTTGAATCAAAAATAGAAAAATTTCCAGTTTGGTAAGTGGTTCTATTCTTGCATAATATATTTACGAGTAGAATTGCCATATACAGAGATCATTTTACTTGTTTTTTATGTTTTATTTTTGTACCCTTCAACAAGACACTGGATTCCACAATTAACTTTTACTTTACTGTGCTTTCATCTCTGAATGTATGAACTGTCTTGAATTAGACTTTAAAACATTTTCGTTTCCTATTCATTTATTGATTTTTCCTACTTAGAATAGTTCAAATCTATTTTTCATGCTTTAAATAGCAGCATTTTGAATTTTATTTCATGTCCTTCTACTGACCCCTTTATAACTTTATGCCTGTGTCTTTTAATTTAACCACTCTCTTGTTCTCAAATAAACTTGTTTCTGACTCAAACACTTATAATTTTTTTTTCTTTTTCTGAAATCTAAAATAAAATAAAGAAAATCAAATGTGTTCTCTGTATGCAAGTATATACTACACATTTGAAAAGAAAAAGTAAACACACCAGTAGTCTGATCAAATATCAGAAGGTCATTCTTACTCAGTTTATTCCTGTTAAACTCAAGTAAAGAATGCTTTTATCTGTCTTGCAATGGAAGAAGTGCACTATATCTAATACTCAAAATTGGCAACATAGGCTTTGTGAAGGAGAAAGATACTAGGTTTCCAAGGTAGTGATGTTTTCTTGAAGAATTTTATACTAAGGAAACATTTTTAATATGAAACAGCAAAACTGGATGAAAATGGTGTCTCAAGTTGCACTGATTCAAAGCCTGACTATACAATGTTACATGAACAAATCTCACGTACATTAAAAAAGCCCTTTGAACCTTCAGTGTTACGTATTACTGTTTTTTGTTTTTGTTTTCTTTTTCTTTTAAGCTTTGTTTTGTTTTGTTTTAACAGAAAAGTAAATAAATAAATAAATAAAAATAAAAGCCAGTTTCTACATGTTTGAACAGCCCATGAGATTCACACACCCCAACTGATCCCCCTTCATCCTTACTCCCTGAGACTTTTTTAAGGCAAGGGTGATGTGTGGAATCAAACTCTATAGCCTCTTAGGATATTAAGCAGGTATGTTTAATAAAGAGAAGTACACACAGCCAAGGCACAAGGGTTTAACACTCCAAACTTATGCACCATAGGGAAAAAGCGTGTTACAGATATAGGCCAAACTAGTACATAATCAATAGTCTCCCCCTGAGTTTTGTTACATATTCATTACATTCCCCGCGACCCCATTGGCCCCTTCTCTCCCCCTATTTCTCTCCGTCATTGTTTTGGGATGAAGATTCCTCTCCTGTTGTGAGATCTCCTGTTTTCTTCTGTTGTTATCTTCTGGCCTTACAGGTGGAGTGCCCCCACACATCGGTGTCATCTTGCCCTGTGAATATCTAATCGCCTTTCTGCCAGATGGCCTTCTTCCCCTTGTTTACTCAGACTTAGTGTCTGCAGTTCCCCCTTGGTTTTCCTTGCCTTGGTTTCTGTGAGGCCCTCTTTCCTTTTCTGTAGCAAAATGTTCCCTTTTCATCTATTATGGGATGCTTTTTCACTCTTCAAGGGGTGTGAATGCAGAGCTGTTGCCCAGGCAACGCCCACTCTACATCAGCTGTGTCAGCAGCTCTCGGGAGAGCTGTTAGGCTGCTTTGTTATCTCTGGGTTCCCTGGATGAAAGAACTGACTGAAGTCCCACTGTACCTCGTGACCAGTCGCTGCTGCTCAGTCCAGGACAGCTCCTAAGCAGCGAACCTCAGTGATCAGTGTGTTAGCAAGGTGCTTCTATAACTTGAAGAATAGGGCTTGCATGTGGAGACTTAGTTTGTAACTTAAAATTACATTTCAGAAAATACGTATTTTGATAAACTTCTCTTCCATCCACAAAAGTTATCTAATGCCATATCATTTTAGATTTTCAAATGCAGAAGTATCATCCAATAAACATTAAATTATACTTGCCATTTTCATTATTCTAGCATGAATCACTCCTTCAAAATTCCCCGGAAAAAAATAAATAAATAAATAAAAAGATAACAGTAACTGAAGTAGAATGAGTCTCAACAGGCTAACTTAAACTTGTGCAACTTAATTCATTTTGTAAAAAATGTATCTTAAACTTTCATGAAATTCTTTTTGTGGGTAAAATATAGACAATCGTAACGTAGTTTTTGTTACACCTGAATAAGCTTGGGGCAACATTCATTTCATTCACTCAGTGCTGTAAATTTTCTTTCAGATGAGCTGACTGGGTTGAGCTTTTAAACTTGGACCATAGGAGATGTCTCATAAATCACACTTTAAATATAATAAATATATGGATTTTATTTATACATGTATTTTTTCAACTATTTAGTGTAACTATATGTATGTGTGTGTGTGTGTGTGTGTATATATATATATGTACACACACACACACACACACACACACACATATATATATATATGCATATGTATATCCTAGCATTTCAATATGATATTGGTGCTCTAGATTTCTGATGTAGTAATTATAAGCATTACTATCCCACAAACGGAAGTAATCAAAAGATGCATGATGAACTAAATACATCATCCACAGACTGTTTGGGCTCTGTTTTGGCAGCAGAAATGTGATTTATTTATAAATGTGTCTTCTTATTTTCGCCTGGAATCAATCTTAATCTAAAGAACAGTATAAAATCCAGAAGAAAAACATGTAAAAGCTGCTACAGTTATCATTGTAGCATCGTTATTTTTTCCAACTTAGTTTCACTGACTGATTCAGGGCATGAAAACTGAATATGAAGTAGGAATATATTTCAGTTATGGAAGACAGCAAAGTCTTGTCATTCAAATAGTAATTCCACTCAGTTTTGCCATTTTGGATTCTCAAATTCAATTCCATCTTCTCTGATTTATTTATTGAAATTTTATAGTGCACTACCCCCTCATAGGACTGAATGTCCAATATGCTGTGTAGACCTTCCTCTTAGAGAAGTCTGTTGCCTCCCTGGGGCTTGAGTGATGGAGGTCACTGGGAAATTTCCTAGCCTGGTATGGACAGCAGATCAGTACCCATTACTGCTTTTTCATGTGGAGAGTGACAAAGCATCTACAAGTATTTCAAGGGACATCAAAAGAGAGTTCAGATCTTTAAGACATCTACTGAAGTAATTGAGTGCTTGGGTCATCTTTTATTTTCTGCTTCCTGCACTGGGTAAGGACACTGAAAGAAATAGAATTGTCCAATCTATAAACTCTTGGTTTCACAGCTGGTGCCACTGTTGCAACTTTGGGTTTTTGAACACCAGAATGGCTTTCATGATATGAAACCTGCAAGCACTGACTGTGTTTTAGAATTCTCAGATGGGGAACTGAGTCCTTGGGGATTAGCTAGCAGGGCTTTAAAGGGAAATGGGATTAATAGTGAGCCTGCCCATTATAAGTTTTGGTACAGCATGTCAGGGTTGGAGGGACAGAGTGCTAGTGTGGGTCCTCAAGATCCTGCCCTAAAATGTGTTAGAAACAATGCAGCACACTTGAAATACTAGAAAAATGGGCCTACCAGAAAAATGAAAACTCAAGGGAAATGCTTCAAAAGAATCAGTTATCCTCCAAGAAAATGACAGTGCTGGTTGCCCAACTGAAAACCTCTAGATCAGCACACACAGTTTGGGAAATTAATGTGAGGAGCTGGAAGACACCATGCTATTAGAAAACCACTGAAACCTGGTATGATGATTCCTGTGACAGGAGTGTAACTATTAGCAGCTACAAACTGTTCAGAAAGAACAGGAAAAGAAGGGGAGGAGATGCTGACCTCTCCATCAAGATAGAGTGTGTAGAACTGCCCCTGAAAAACAGTCACAAGCAAGTCGTAAGCTTATAGGTGAGAGAGACCGAGGCAGCAAAGGGAGCCTTGTGGCTGTATCTTCTACAGAACTTCTGAACACATAGAATCTGTTGATGAAGCTTTCTTTCTCCAACTACAGAAGGCACCACAATCACAGGTTCTCATCCTGCTGGGGGAATTCAATCACCCCAAAATCTGCTGGAAAAGTAGCATGGAGAGCTGCAGTCAATCCAGAAGCCTCCTGGAATTTACCAAAGTTGACATCTTCAGCCAGATGATAGAGAGAGATGATAGAGAGATGATGGGAAGACAATACTAGGCCTGTTGCTTACCATCAAAAATGAAAGTAAAAGATTGATGACATCAAGATTGGAAGCTGTCTGGACTGTACTTATGCAGTAGTGGAGTTCACATTCCTGAGGGATATGAGACAGATTAAGCATAGAATCAGGATGCTAAATTTTAGGAAAGCCGACTTCCAGCTCTTCAGGGAGTTACTTAACAGAACCCCCTGTGAAACAGTCTTTAGGGACAAGGAAGTGTAGCAGAGCTGGGGGATCTCTAAGGAAGCTCTAAGGAAGCACTCAGTTTCCAGGTGCAGGAAGTCAGGAAAAGAAGGCAAGAGTCCAGCATGGCTAAAGCAGGACAGGCTGCTCAAACTGGAAAGCAAGAAGAAAATGCACAGGGAGTGGAAGTATAAACAAGTACCCTGAAAGAAGTATGGACTTCCTAGGGATGAGATCAAGCAGGCCAAGGTGCACCCAGACTGGCTTAGCAAGTGATGCAAAAGATGATCAAGTAAGGCTTCTACAGATACATCAACTAGATAAGGAAACTCCAAGAAAACATATTCCCTACAGTGAGACAGACAGACAGGCAGGCTGGTAGCAATGAACAAAAAGAAGGCTGAGGTACTCAACTGAAGGAGCAATGCCCTTTCCTCTGCCAGTGAGTACCATGTTTGTGATCACCTGAGGAACCTGTATATCTACAGTTCCATGGGTATCATCAGATACATCCTAGAGTCCTGAGAGAACTAGCTGATGTAGTCGCTATGCCACTTGTGAATGAAAAATCATGGCAGACAAGTAAAGTCTCTGGTGACTGGAAAAAAAAAGGCAATGATGTCATACTCATTTTTACGAACAGCTGAAAGGATGACCCAGGGAACTACTGATATGTCGGTCTCATCTCTGTGCATGGAACAGATCTTCATGTACCTGCTGAGGTACATGGAAGAGACAAAGATGATAAAGAAAATCCTTGTGATTTCACCAAGGACAAGTCCTACCTGAGTAACATATGACATTTTGTGATGGCATGACTGCATCAGTGGAAGGAAGGACCCACTGGTGTCATTTGTCTGGGTTTCAATAAGAATGACTATATCAGAGAACAGATAGCTTTTCATATTGGAGGAGGATTAATTTCATTCATTTCACTTTTCAAATTCAAAAATTATGTGCTAAGAGAAAATGACAAGACATGCAAGCTTAAATTGTCTAAAGCCTTGTTGCAGAATACCACTATTAGGTTTGTGATCTAAGCCATGTCACTATTTCAAAGAACTCTGAATTCATCTACCAGATATACAACATGATGATTTATTGTGTTATCTCCCCCCTGACAATAATGATGACATTTTTATTCACATTTAGAAATACTAAAGGTTTCTGTCCCTTCAGTAAATTACATGAATCAGACAGAGTGTTATTCTAATACAGTGACATTTGCTACCAATTGACTACATTCCAATTGAAGAATAGGAGCACTGTAGCATTTTAAGACCAGTGTGGAAAGAAATACATGAGGGAGAAAAATCAGCTTCTTATACATGCACAGTGAACAAGTTCTTTAGTGTAAAAGACATATAAGAAGTTTGGGGCAAATTCGCAGAGAAAGCAGATATTCTCTGAATATTCCCAATCATAGGAATTAACTGGGGAAGAAAGGTGGGGCACAAAGAATAGTAACATTCTACTATTACTCCACTACTACATATTTATCCAACTTTCTCTATGCACATATAGCAGTCTTCAGAAGAAAGAGATGAGTACAAGAGCAAGAGTTATTGGTTTCCAGACACTCTTTTTGCTATTTTTTTCACCTATGGTTGCTGTTCTTCAATATCAATGGGCTTCTGTTTGTTTCTTTGTTTTTTTAACATGCTGTCTCACTCCAATTTAGGAGTGAGGCAAGATTCTTTTGATATGTTATGCCCGGCGTGAGATTAAGAAGAAAAACATTCAAATGTTGATCCGACCAGTTTATTAGAAATAATAGACAACTGAGGGGATGGGGAAGGGAGAGCGGCAAATATCAAAATTAGGGTGATGGGGACAGGAAAGTGGGCGATAGAAAACGTAGAAAAGAGCAAGAATTATGTTAAAGCGGGGATAGTCACCTCCTGGATGCAGCAGCGTCCCGTAGCAAATTGTTATGTTGGTCCAGGGCAAAATAAGCGTAGGGGAGAGCAGCAGCAGAATGGCAGGCTGCAAGCAACAGATCAGTGCAGCACAGAGCAGATGGTCAGAGTAGCGAGGTCTCAAGAAGTGGACTCTAGGGCAGTGAGGTCTCACGGAGCAGAGTCTCGAGCAGCAATCCCAGGAGAGACAGTAGGCAACAGTAGGACAATGGTGGAGGAATCGTGAGGTCAGATACCTAAAAGGTTCTTCAGCATGCAGGCATCTTCTTCAGCATGCAGGCGTTCACGTAGAGAGGCATCTGATGACAGAAAACCTCCTTGTTTCCGTAGTGAGGCATCTGGTGTCAGAAAACCTAAATTCGGGGTTTGTCCGTGCCCTTTTTATCCTTCTTTCCAGCCTTCGTGACATTTCTGGAAGACTCGGGTCAGAGTCATGTGAATTCCTCGGAGATGGCCATCTTCCTTGAGATAGGCCCACACAAAAGACCACTTAATCTGCATCTTCTCTCTCTCTCTCTCTCTCTCTCTCTCTCTCGTTGCCCCTGGACTTGTCCCTCAGACAAAGGATTTCTCATCCCCTGCCCAGGGCTTGTCCTTCTGTGTGTCTCAGACAAAGGGATTTCTGGAACCTTGGTCAGGACTTGCCTGAACTTGTCCATTTCAGCAAACTTTTGAGGCAATAGTGTAAAAAGGATGGCCTCTTACACATGCTTGTGGGAATCAAATGTTGTTTCTGCATTTAGAATAAGATAAGAATATTTTATTTCAAGGTCTCATTATATAAGTGAAGCAGTTTGTAGTTATTAGGTAGAAGTTATTAGGTACAAAGACTGCAACTCCTGTGTGTCCAGCTGTCTGAAACAGAACTACTGATTTTTGGTGCTGGACAAATAAGACCTGAATAAGACCTGAGTAATAAAGGATCCAAAGAGGAGTAGTTAATTAACAATATGCCTGTGTAAACTAGCAACAATGTATGCTTTAGTGTTTTGTTGTACGCATTGTAAAAATATACAAGTCGTGACATACCTAAGGATGTGCCTGAAGAGATATTGGGAAGGACTGGAATCACCCCCCCCCCCCCATCCCCCCCCCCATCCCCCCCCCCCCCGGGCTCTTTGGGGCTCTTTGTTTAACAAAGGCCTCTAGGACAGAATGGAAGAAGCTTTGAAGGTAATCAACATATCAATACGATAAGAGTACGGAGACATCTTGGAAACAAAAACAGCAGGACGGCGACTGACAAGATAGCAAGTGAACTAATGTAATTAACAAATGCAAACCTCGAGTAAAATTGTAACCTGTAATACCCAACCAAAGGGGAGAGGGGAGGGGGAAACATATGGGAGAAAAGGTATAAAAACTGTAACATCATGTCCATAGGCGCGCTTCTGCCATCAGGGCGCCCGCCATTGCAATCGCGAATAAAAACTGCTTTTATCAGAGATACCGTCCTGACCAAAAATTATTGGGGATATTTCCAACAATGCTTAATGTTAATTTTGTAGTTAATGTTTTGTTGATTATAAAAAATGTTCAAATACTAAAAATAATGTATAATATTCAGCTGTGAAATGTTTAAATAGTGATAAAGCTGTTTTCTAATGTTAAGGTTCCAGTTTGCTATATTTGTGGGACTGTCCTGAAAAAAAAAAAAAAAAAAAAAAAAAGAGCAATAAAGTGGACTCAAAATGTTTACTTACATTTTTGTGATATTTGTATTTTAAAAAGCTGAACGTTCATAACATAGTTCATAGAAAATGAATGCTTTAGAAACTAAGTAATAAACACTGAAGCAGTTTGTCAGCTTTATTCACTCATGTAAGAAATTGAATAAACTAGGTTTGAAAGCCTGTGGGTAAAAACTCTGATGTGGATACAATGAGCCCAAAGACAGCACAACTGATTTATTGAAGGCCTTAAGATTATATGTTACAATAACAGAGCTTAGAAAGACTTATATGTCAGAGTAAATGTGTTTATTTATGAAATTCTTTCTGAGAGAATGTAAGAGCTGAGATTTTCAGTTTACTAAGGTATCTGCATAAGAACTAGATGTCTTCATTCAATGTGTTCAAAGGCAGACTGTAGAAAGTCATGGATTAAATCTGACAGTGTTTGGATGACGTTTATTTCTCCCATACACAAAAAAGTAAATGTTTGTAGTATGTCTTGTGGCAAATATTGGTTATCAAGATCAGTTTATTTGTTGCTGTTGTTTGTTTGTTTTGTAGTAGTAGTACTAGTTATTGTTGTTCTGCTATTATATTAAAAAATAAATATAAAAATCCTGCATGTCAGTTGGCATGAATAGCAGTTATATTGTGATGCATGGGTATGCAGTGTCAAGAAAGCAGTAGATGCTGAGCAAGTTTCCTCTACTGCACACATGTGGAGCTATTCTGTACACATTCAGTGCCACAGAATTCTACCTACTCACTGAACATGAAAACTATCTGTGTTATATTTCTGTTGATAAATCAAACAAAACTGGGGAAATTTTCCAGAATTATGATTCAGAATGCTCTAAAATCACACATGCCATCATGGCACAACATAATCTATGTTCTTGGAATGACAGAATAGGTTAAGTTGGAAGTAGCCTCTGGAGTTTATCAGGTCCAACCCCTCTCTGAAGCACAGACACCTAGAGCTGGTCACCCAGGTGAGGGTCCACAAAACCACTGAATATCTGACTACCACTGTCTGGTTCTGAATTTTGAGTTCTACCTCCTCATCAAGCCCACATCACCAGCTTCTTTAGGAGAATCTTATGTATGAATTATCTTGTTCATGTTATAGTGGTTTCATCTCCTGGGTATACTCTACTGGAGAAAGCTGAAGTTTAACTATTTATACTGCAGAACAGTCTTTTTAACTGTCTGTATGCTTTGGAAAGTTTAACTGGATATTTCCGTGATAATACTTCGGTATGTGTTAGGTGAAACTTCTTCAAGGAATTTCTTTCCTGAGACCTGTGACATATGCATGAAGCTGGCAGGCAATCTAGGGTAAATAAGTGTCTCATGACTTCCTCAAAGGTTGCCACAGGTGAAGACACCTGCAAGTGCAATGGCATTGTTAATGCTTTTGAGCTAGTCTGTAGCCACACCAAGAGCTACTGAGCAAGTGCATTAAACTTTACATTCTACTACACTGTAGTAGTGGTCTCCTAAGCAGTAAACAGAAAGGCTCGGAAGGAGTTAGGGGTGAGTTACAAAGCTCTGATGAAACTGGAACCACTATGGCCAAGACAAGAACCAACCTTGCTCAGATTACACATCTCTTGAGTGAACAGAAATCAGTGATTAGGTCATAGAATTTACTACCTTGTCAGTAAGATTCATAAACTTTTAGCCTGCATTGGTTGTACTTTTGGCTGCAATTACACTCATATTGATATTTAGGGCTATCTGAAGTGCTCCATGGTGGCTAAAACTAAGACATAGTTAAGAGATTAATCCTACAGGGGACTGTCTTATACCACGGTTCATTTCTTATGAACACTCATTAGTGAACTTGCCTTGAATTAAATAAGCTTAGGGCATTAGTTGTTAGCCCTGCAGTCAAACAAACAGACTCTGGAATTCTTTTAAGCTTTGCTGCTTTTGTAAGAACATTATATCTAAACAAATAAACAAACAAAAATCCAACAACATATATATATTTTTTTCTTAATCTTAGTGGGTTTCCTATGTCAGATATATTTGTTCATAGTCTTCTGTAAAAAGTCACTGGCCATTTTAGATTATGATCGCTGAAAACTATTAAGTAATGGAAGTCATAAAAAGTTTAAATAAAGAGGAAGAAGTTTTCTTCATGTGAAGGAAGCTAATCAAATGAATTTGGTGGCACTGAAGACTGGGGTAGTAATGGGAAGTGGAAGACACGCTGATCTGTTGTATTAGGCGAAATCGGACCCTCGGGATGTAACGTGATAGGCCCTCCCCTGCTGGGTCATGCATATGTAAAAAAGATATAGATGAAACAGGATACCTATATAAGGGACCCTCACATTCCAATAAACACCATTTTACCGCTGACCATATTGGTGCAACAAGCAGCTGTGACTTGGTCGGGGCCATCGATACACATTCACAAAGGGACTTGACTTTCCAGGTTACCAGATCGAGGTAACACTGATCTTTGTGTTTCCTTCTTTTATTCTTTAATATCCATAAAATTCCACAAAAACCAATTTCTTAAGTTTGTATGTTTTGAACTCTTGATCAGCTCTCCTATTCCTTTCCAGTAACCCAGCTGTCATGGAACATAATCTAATGCTTCTTATTCCTAATGAGTTTTAATCTATACATTTTTCCCTTATATTTGACTTCTGAAAAATAATAATAATAATAACAATAATTTAAAAAAAAAAAAAAAAAAAAAAGCTTTGACTATAGATGTAACTGTAGCTGAATTATTATCTGTAAGTGTGTCTCTGTCTCCATTACAGGTATTTGTATTTTTATAAGAAAACTACTGTGCAAAATACTTGTTTATATCTTCATATAGTAAGTAGTTTATTTGAAACTAGAAATAGAAGGTGCGAAAAGGTAAACACAACCTTCATTGTCAGTATGAATGGATTGAGCACAGCCCTGCTGAAGTGCCTGGGTGTACTGGTGAATGAGAAACTGAACATGAGCCCACAGTGTGTCCTCCAGTCCAGAAAGCCACCCTGTATCTTGGGCTGCATCCAAAGCAGGCCAGATTGGCTACTAAGACTACATCACAACTTATCAGAAGTGTTCTCTGTCTCATCTTACAGCACATCTCCATTCATTCTTGCAGTGTATAAGCTGAGGAGGCAGAAAAAAGCACAGGACTGGGGGTAGCTTTAGCCCTATTCAATAAATCCACTGGAGATTATAAGAATCTCTGAATTTACAATAAACTCAGACTTTTTGCTTCTGAACATTAAAAATTTGATGTCTCTGAAGTTAGAGTAAGCTAAGGTAAGAGTGAAGCTCAAATGTTGATTATGTGTCTTTACCAGTGGAAGATAAAATCTGCTTTAAAGCTAAGCTACAATGAAATAATATTTTTATTATGCCAGAAACTGTAAAATAATTCCTTCAACAGCTCAAAAACACTAACAGAAAGATTATTGTCCAAAACAAACAAAATATGTAGAAATCCATTACATGGCTTTAGGCTTAAAATGATAAGTCTAAATATAATCTTGTTCTCAGCAGCTCTTGCCATGCATTCTCTCTGTCTCTCTTGTTACACCTTCAGTGCTGATGTAATCCCTGTTTTGAGTTGAAGCAGTTCATTGATTGGCAAGAAAAAATAAAAATAATTCATTCCTAGCTGGGAATTTTCACAAGGATCAGTAAGTGAAGACAGGTAAGGAAATGGCAGAACTGTCTTAGACCACCTCAAGGAAACCACACAGTAATATTCTCCAGAGAATTTGAAGACATCAGAACTGGCATAAGTTTCTTTCACTGAGCCATGAATACATAATACTGTTTTAAAAGTTAACGTCTCCTATTTTAAATTAGTTGGATCCACACTCTTGTTTAGTGAAAAGGAGAAGAGGAAGAAATTACAGCAATAGACAGAATTATAACCACAGTTCAATAACTGGTATCTTTACATTATTTTCTGTCAGATATATTTACTTCCATCAACGTTATTGCTACAATAATCTTCTCATAATAATTGAGATATGACCAGAAAAATCTGTATTTATTAACTGTTTTTGAACACTGAGAAAGGACAAGACATTGTGAATTTTTATTTATTTATTTTCTATAACAGATTAGACCTTTAATTGTAAATGTTAGAAGATATTTAATTGGAAGGAAACTATAAATAAATAAATAAGTAAATAAAAATAAAAATAAAAAATTAAAATAAAGATAAAATATGACAGTAAAAAGCACTTTGCAAGGTATAACATTGTGAATCAGATTATTCCCAGATGTAGAGACTAGAAAAAAAAATCCTATATGATTTTGTCTATCCTGTTCTGAAGTGAGCTGTCAAGCTCATATCAGGGGACAGCAGATATTAAAGACCGCGGTGCTTCAAATGTCAAAGAAATTCAACCTCTGTAACAGTTTGAAACCATCTGTTGACATGCAAGTATGATACTGAATGTCAAGTAAGTTAGATTTTGCATCTGTAGTTCAAGACTTTGGAATCAGCACTGCCCTTGCGCATTTCTAGTGAATTGTGGGCTTAAGTTTAATTTAAATAAGGTCTAATACAAGTTGATCCTTGAAATCCTATAGTCAAGTGTATCTTGTGGATATTTCTTCAGGTGAAATGAGGAAAATAAAACAAAGACAGAATATACACATGAATGTTTAAAATGTACATGAAAAGAAATCTTTAAGGAAAATATATCCACCTATGTTAAGGACATCTCTGGATGCTATTAACCGATAGCAAATGATCAAATTAAGTCCACAAAGGGAAAAAACATACACAGTGATTCATGTCTTAAAATATACAAATACTTATGATTTGATTACTGACCATAATAAAAACAGTAGTGAACTGGTGAACTGTCATTACATGATTACAAATATTGGGTAGTGGTTAAATGAATTTCAACATAAAATCCATAGAGCTATCTAATGCTATATATTCAAATATGTATAAATATAACAATTTTTTCAAACAGATATCAAGGCTATCTTGCAATAAATACAAAATCTAAATTTTGCATCTGATGTTCAGAGCATTGCATTCAAATCAAAATTTGTCTGTAGCAGTTTCAGAAATAGCAACAGAGATCATGTCTATGCAATATTGTGCTGTGAATTCTACAGCAGTCAAAGCACACACAGGGAGGGGGAAAAAAAAAAAAAATTGCAGTGGCAATTCTTGCTAAGTAACTCTGTTTAGTGTACGCTCAACCCCTACCTTCCACCTTGCTGACAAACATACTTCTAATCCTTTTTACTTGTCTCCATCTGGACATTTTGCTGTGTGTCACAACCACTAAGCCAAATTCTTATCCATCAGTCAAATTCATTCAATGATTTTGTGTGAAACAACATTAAAGTTCTTTGAGAAAGTCTAGGTAGATAATGTGAGTGTGCCTTGCCTTATATAACTACATTGTATACCCCATTCTATAAGGCAACCAAATTTGTTAGGTCCAATATGCCTTCAGTGAAACTACAATGGCGCTCATCAATTATCTCCTTGTTTGCCACATGTTTTAACATCATTTCCAGAAGTATATATTCCATGATTTGGCTGGGCACAGAGATGAGACTGTCTGACCTGTGGCTCCCTGTGACTTTTTGCCTTTTTAAAAATGGGAGTTAATTTTTCCCACTTATGGTTACTGGGAACTTTGCTGAACTGCCATGATTTTTAGATAAGATGAATAGTGGCTTAGCAACCTAGCTCATCACTTCCCTCAGGACAGCTAGATGAATCTCATCAGTTCTTGTGGACTTTTTCAAATTCAAGTTCCGTAGATGGTTTCACAGCCAATCTTCTTCTACAGTTGACATTACTTAATTTTTCCACTCTCTGCTTTTTGATTCTAATGTTTGCTCTTTCAGTTACTTACTATGAATTCATTCTGTGAGGAGATTTACAAGATCCAGAAGTTCGTAGGCATTTAGAACAATATATAAAGTTAAAGATAAGGTTATTATGCATATTTCATAACAGCTAGCAAATCTCCAAATGAAGTACTATGTAACACTAATGTGTGTATCACTGTCATTGAATCATAGAAACATTTGAGTTGGAAGGAACACTTAAAGATCATCTAGTCCAAATATCTTGCACTGAATAGAGACATCTACAGCTAGATAATGTTGCTCAGAACCTAGTCCAGCCTGACCTTGAATGTCACAAAGGAAAGGGCATCCACCACATCTTAGGAAAACTATACAGTGTCAAAACTGACTTCTTGTTTAAAATTGCAGTTAGTATATTGATTTCTTTACGGATTTCTCTTCCTCTGCCACCATCTGGGAAAGGCAGACTTGAAAAATAAATAAACAAACAAACAAACAAATAAATAAATAAATAAATCAGCACATTAGTCTTTTTTTCTTGAGGACATTTCAGAATCTCTATAAACTGTTTCCTGCCAATCAAACCTTTTTATCTTTGTATAAGATCAATTTTCTAGCTAGACATAGTAAGTGTGCTAGTCTTCTTGGGAATTTGAGAAGACTGATCCACTTTGTGAAGTGCTCTAGGCATAGTGAATTCTTTCACCTTCTTTATCTTTGCTGGGTAGATAAGGAGTATCTAAGTTTGTATTTCCTAATATACTGAGTAGATTAATTTTACATTGGTTTAATGTAAAAGAATATATGTACAAATCAATAGAAGTATTGATGTTCATTAAAATAAATAAATAAATAAATAAATTGAAAACTGTGAATTGAATGCAAAATACTTTTTTTCCTGGAAGAAGACTAATATCATAGAAATAATAGATAAAACAGCATTTAACTAAATCTGACTGTATTTGTGGGTAACTTAAGATAGTCAAATTACACACCAATACCTTCATAAGAAAAATAATAACAAAAACTCTAAAAGAATGATTCTGCTCTTTCCTTGATGTTTTCTAATTTGATGTCAGTTTTTATGTTAATTTTAAAGACATTTTGATCATTGTATAATCTCTCACACTCCAAATAAGTGTGTTCCTTTTCTATTTATAAATAATCAATAAAACAATAATAAGTCAGCATCAATATACAGCCCTTCTTCACAAAATGTCACTTCAGAAAGATGAATGATATTTACCAACTTCATGTAAGCAACAGAAAACATTTTAGAATGACCAGAATAAGCAAGCTATGAAAAAATTATAAATATTTCATATTCAGAGGATCCATATTCTCCACAGTAATAGAATCACAGCACCATAGAATCTTAGAATTACAGAATGATTTGAGTTGGAAGGGACCTTAAAAGGTCATCTAGTTCTAACCCTTCTGCTTTTGGCAGGGACACCTGCAAACAGATCAGAATGTGAAAGATCCCATTCAATTTGTCCTTGAAAAACTCCAGGGATGGGGCATCCACAAACTCTCTAAACAAAATGTTCCAGGATGCAACCATATGTGTAAAGACAGATATTACAAATATCTAAACTAAATTTACTCTCTTCCAGTTTGAAACCATTACCTGTTATCGCTTGAATCCTATCACTACACACTCTGGTAGAGTCTCTCCTTATCTTTCTAGTAGGTCCTCTTTATGTACTGGAATGCTGTAAGAGCCTTCTTCTAAACAGCCCCAACTCTTTTAACCTCTTCTCTTAATATTCCAAAGATATCTGTTCAATAGAATGGCTTTTCATTTTATATAGTTGTGTGTATATAAACATTTTTGCATACAAACATATAAAGATAATTATGTTATTTAAAAATAAACAAACAAACAAACAAAAAATGTTGATTCAAATGCCTTGCTTTATCATTTTGGATGTTCTGTGAGTTATTTTACAAAATACATAAAATGATTAAAATATAACACAAGAGAATGCAAGAGGTGAGGTGAGTGAGGTGAGTGAGGTGAGGTGAGGTGAGGAGACAGGATGAGAGAAGTTGAATAGTATAGTTCAGTTACAAGGGACTTACAAAGATCATCGAGTTCAACTGCCCAGTGTCTTTATCCAAATGATTCTTGAACATTTACAGGCACAAGGCTGTATCACCATATCTCTAGTAAGACTGTTCAGTTCAGCATCCTCACAGTTACTTTTTTCAAAATTTATTTATTTATTTATTTGTTTGTTTTAATTACCTACTCTGAACCTGCCCTAGTGCAGCTTTGTGTCATTCCCATGTGCCCAGTTATTGGTTACCTGGGAGAAGAGACTGGCACATCCCTCTCCACTTCCATGATTCTGCAAGTTTTAGAGAACAAAACAGTGATATCTTTGCCTTCTTTTCTCCAAATTTTCTCTCAGATTTGACAATCCAAGTGTTTTTAGCATTTCCTCAAAAAACATGCTTTATAGCACTTTTACCAGATTTTTTAATTTTTATTTTTACCTGTATCTGTTCAAAGATATTAATATTCTTTTTATAATGTTGGTCCCAAAAATGCACACAATGTTCAAGCAATGCTAAGTATAGTGGGAGCATCATTTCATTCACTTCATTTGACAATACAAATGTCCACTGAAGAACAAAATATGTTGGTGGAACATTCAATTGTTTCTATAAAGTACTATGTATTGAATACCAGGAGTAAGGAGAGAAAAATAATCCATTTTTTTTTATTTCTACTCTAGGGAGAATGGAGAAATTTGAGTCATAGACCAAATGCCAGCAGTAGAGAAAAAGCACTTTTCTTTGTGGAATTGATTTCAGAAGAAATAAGGACTTGCACTTTGTAAAATAAATTTAGGCATTTCCCAAACTAGAGTAAATTAATAAAACTATATACAGATTAAACTAAATCTTCTACAAATTATCTTTCTCCTCCTTGCTTAGAACACTACTTGAGTTCTGGCTTAAAAATATTTTGTGTTCTGAAGTCTTAATTTTTTTTTTTTCTTCTTCAGGGTGACATCATCTAGCTCTGTAAGGAAAAAAAAAAAGAAAAAAAAGAAAAAAGAGAAAAGAAAAAAAAGAGAGAAAAGAATAAATAACTGAAAAAGATAGCAAGTTAAAAGAATACTGGATGTTATTTTGTCTGTTTCCCTGAATCAGATTCTCCTACTCTGACATTCACTTAGAAGACAAGTTAAGGTGAAAGTTATATGTGCCTTTAGGTAGAACAGATCATGTGTAGACTCTTGAGACACAAGGGAGATAGGGAGTTATATACCCTTAAACATACACTATACAATTCAATAATGTAGAGCTCCCAAAGCAAACACCAGCACTCAAGAAGATGAATTGAATTTTGAAGAAGATACTCTCTGGTGAACTTCTTTTTTTTTTTTTTTTTTTTAAAAAAAAAAAAGCTCATGGATTTTCTTTCCAGATCTCTAAATTATTCTACTTTTTACCCACCAGCTTGAATAAGTCGAAAAAAGTCTAAAAAAGAAAAGTAAATATGAGAGTATGCTTTCATTGCTGATTTTTCAACTTTTCAGCCTGCAGAAAGAGAAGCTTTCAAATACTTTTTCTTTCCAAAAGTATTTTCCTCCTTTTTTTCTCTTGTGGATGATTAGTTTGTGCCGACAACTTACATCATGACAAAAACAGACACTTAGATAACTTTGTTGGAATAATCAAATAGGTGTTTAGGTGACACAAAATATATTCCTCCCACTCACCTGTATGAATTTAGACCCAAATAAAACAGAAAAAATACCTATTTGTAATCTAGGTAACTAAGATGAATGGAAAAAAAAAGTTGTTTCATTCCAATAAAAAGACTTCTAATAGACAAGAATAAATAAACATGAGAAAACCTTAATTTTTGTGACTAAACTACACTGTCAAGCTACTTGAAAATGACACACAGCTTTCAAAGAAAAAAAAAATGTTTTCTTTCAAAAACAAAAACAAACACAGCCAACGAAACACAAAAACAAACAAACAAAAACACATATGGCTCCTGAAACTGACCATGCTTACTATGATTATTCTGCTAAGTGTTAAATATGGTTAAATAAGGAGCTGGTTTTGCTCTAAAAATTTTCCATTTAAATATCTTTTTTTTTTTTTTTTTTTAAATCAGTGGAGAAAATTAAGTTCAAAAATATTCCAAGCTCTCTTATTATTTTGGGAGGGAATGTTGACATGCCAGAGGAGAGAAGCACTACAGAGAGATCTGGATAGATTAACTGTATGTTAAGGTTAACTGTATGAGTTTCAATGGGGCCAAGTGTCCAGTCCTGAATTTTGGTCACAACAACCCCAAGCAACCCTACAGGCCTGGGGAGGTGTGGCTGGAAAGCTGTCTGATGGCAAGGGACCTTGGTGTGCTGGTGGACAGACAGCTGAATATGAGACAGCAGCGTGCTCAGGTGGCCAAGAAGGCCAATGGTATCCTGGCTTGTATCAGGAATGGTATGTTGAGCAGAATTAGGGAAGTCATCCTGCTCCTGTACTCGTCACTGGTGAGGACTCACCTTGAGCATCATGTTCAGTTTTGGGCACCTCAGTACAGAAAGGACATTGAGGTGCTGGAACAGGTTCAAACAAGGCTTGTGTTGGTCTTGGTGAACATGCCCTAAGAGGAGAGACTGAAGGAACTAGAGTTTAGTCTGGGGAAGATGAGGCTGAGGTGAAACTTTGTTCTCTTCAGCTATGTGAAAGGAGGTTGCAGTGAAGAAAGTGTCAGCCTACTTTCTCTGTGGACGAGTGACAGGACATGAGGTCTCAGGTTGCACCAGATTTTGTTTAGATCGGGTATTATGAACAATTTCTTCCCATAAAAGGTGATCTAAAGAGAGTGGAATGGATATCCTAGAGAAGTGGTGGAGTTGCCACATAGAAATATCTCTATGTTTAAATGGAGACATGGAGATATGGCACTAATACATATGATTTAGCAATGGGATTTGTGAAGCCAGGTGTACCTGATGATATACCTGATCTGATAGCTCAGATGCGATAGTCTGCATTTAGGTGTTTGGGTTTTTTTAAAATGGTTTTTTGTTGTTGTTGTCATTGTTTTTGCTTGTTTACTTGTTTTCCCATACATTTCCACATTTGAAGAAATTATTTAAATGGTTAAAAAATACTGGGAGCAAAAATATTTCAGTTGCAAAAAACATTCCATTTCAAATACTGTAGTATACTACCATAAATAAACCCATCAAATATTGAGTACTAGCTTAGAGTGATGTTTTTAGTTACTGTTAATCAAAAGAAGAAAACTAGCCTGTTAAGAGTGAACTGAGAGAGTTCAGAGTCTATTCCACTATCAAACTTGTGGCTGATTTTCTTTTAAATAGCAGAATTACAGTGGGGAACAGAGAAGTGAAATCTGTTCTTATTCTTAAGGCTTCGTATAAGAAATAATCGATGGGAAGGGAAGGAATACCTTAGAGTAATTTTCTTTTTTTCTATTTTTTTTCTTTTTTTTTTTTTCTTTTTTTTCCACTGGAGGTTTGGAGGGAAAGAGATTTCAGGTACAATATTCTTATATACATTTGATACTGCAAAGGAATGTCTCTTTTTTGTGAGTGTTCAGTTGGTTTATTAGAAGCTTATTGAACACTCTGAATAACATTAATCTGCTATTGATTCACAGTCTTCTCTAGGGAAATTCATAGCAATAAGTAGATTTGATTGAAAATATTATTTGCAAGAGAAGATTGAGAAGCATAGAGGACAGGGAAAAAGAAGTAGAAGAACTTGCAGAATGAGAAAATAATGGAAATCAAGAGGAGAAGAAATAGGAGAGAAGTTTGAGGAAAAGGCAAGGAGAAAATATTGCTTTCATTTATTTTTTAACTGCTAATGTTGATCAGAAAAAAATGATTTCTTTTACATCACTTTATAAAAATTGTGTACACTTGTAGTGTACACAAAAAAAACCAACAACCCTGTAATTCCATTTGGGGCTACTTGTGACTTAAACAAATCACTCAAACTGAGTTATCAAGTTTCATTATTATGTCACCAGTCTCTTTAGGGAAATTACTTATACTGTATGTGCAGATTTGTGTACATAATTCTTTATCAAATTATATGGCTCTCTGTAGTGCACTTCATAACTTAAAGTCATACATTAAGTATTAGCAGGTACATAGACTATTTTAGAAATTATACATATTTCTTCATAACTATATTTCCTGTCATTGTCCGTTGAAGGGTCTCAATGTGCTTCCTAAGTCATTTTATGATAAGAAAATATAAGGTGATAATAATGTAATAAATAAAGCTTCTGTAATAAATATTTAGGATGAAACTGTGCATGAACTTTTGGTTATGTTATTCTAATGGCTTACAGAAAAATAAGCTGATATTTTTAAGCATGATATGCTATATTTGATAGGACAATCAATAACCTTTTCTTTTGTTGCTGTTGTTGCTGCCATTTTAAAATTTCAAGGAAATTCTCTTTGTAGCTTGCTCTCCTCTGTAGCCAAATAAATTATAGAACTCATTCCTTTTCCCTTCTGCAACAGTACAGTCTTGGTTGGAGGTAGACTCATGAATCTCCATAATGTACTTTATTAGAAGGTTCAGACGTGCTGGGTAAAATTATTTTACTCTAAAATAACTATGTTTAATAGCAGTATGCTATTTGAACAATCTGTTGAGATAATGTAACCATTCCAATATGCAATTAATATGTGAATTCAGGAAGAGATGTCACACTGATCATGGTGAAAATTATGTAAGGTAAAAACCTCACATTTTGTGTCAGACAAAATTTTATAGACTAAAATTCATTGGCTAAATGTTTTATATATAATATTGCATTCCGTTTGAATAATCATTAAAAATGAATGCAAGATTGGGAAAGAGTTGACAGTCTCTCTTTAATTACCATTAAACTTGTGTTTACCCCTCAGTTAGCAGGATAATAAGTGACAGGTAATTTCACAGCCTTATAGAAGTTATTTGTATTTTTTTCCTCTGCAACATTTCTTGTCTTTCAAAATCATTTTTTGAAATGTAAATTAAGCAATGCTTGAGAAAGCAAGTGCAATCGTTCTGGAATAAGAGGTATAATTTTTCTGCTGTTGCTTCCATTACCTTCACCAAATATTTGTTTTCTTTGCTATGAGAAGGACCGTGGTAATAAATCTTGAGCAAAAAGAATTCAGATGAAAGGTCCTGATAAACAGTGTACATAGTTTATTACATAGACTCATAATTTTGTTTAGTCCAGAGAGCGTTCTTGCTGGAGAGGTAGTTGTTAACATCTCACAGTGAGAGTCAGTGATAAGGTTGATCTTGTCCCAGTCTTATTTCAGGGATACATTTGTAGTCAGTTATGAATCACAACACTCCCAACTTACATTATGAACAGATTTTACAATTTCCATTTTTTTTTTTTTTCATTATCCATTCCAGTAGGCTGCAAAGTGCAGTCAAACATGGGTCAGGTATCTAATTCTTTCAAGGGTCAACTGTGGAGTCACGTTGGATCATTATGGTACAGCATTTAATTTTTCAAAGTTCATTGTTGCTAACATAAAAGGAGAGGTCTGTATTTCCACTCCTCCAGACTTATTTTGTAGCAGCTACTGAGAGGAGTATCAGGTAAAAGTTATCTTTAGAAATTCACTTGGACACTGGCATGGTTTTGTAATTTTTGCTATTGGTATTCCACATCATGACATCATGTGGAGCACAGAGAACTACCCATCCCAGAGGACCTGGATATAGATTGATCTAGATAACTCTGTGACAGACACAAAGTGAATGGTTTATTCCAGAATAGCTTCTAGTAGGTAAAGATAAATGCTAGGCTACAGAGCCTGTGGGCTGACAGGGGAACTAGTTATTTGATTGTGTAGAATTCTAAAAAGCCACTAAGCAAAAGTGGAAATATCTCAAAGAAGGAGAACTTTATTTATTTATTTATTTTTAATATTACTGCCAGTGTTCACATCCATATACAATCTTTTCATACTTAACCAATTATCTGTTGGCTTAGTTTCAGCTGGGATTAAATTGCTTTCTGGTGTGTGTCTAGTATGATGCTATGTTTTTAGCTCAAGAAGAAAAATAATGTTGGTAATACACTAGTGTTTATAGTTACTAACAAGCAATGTTGTACAGAACCAAGGCCATTCACAGTGAAGGGCCCAAGGAACTGGAATGAAACAGAATTAGGACTGCTGACTTAAACTAGACAAAGAGGTATTCCATATCACATGACACAAAGAGGAAGGAGTTTTGAAGAGGGTGGAAGTTCATCTGGCTCTCTTCTGCTGCTGACCTGAGCGTTGGTCAGCGAGTAGTGAGCAATTACTTTAGCATCACTTGCTACATGCATTCAGATATTTTTCCTCAAAATTGTTTTTTTTTTCTCCACTTTTTCTTTTGTTTTTGTTGTTTGTTTTGGTTTTGGTTCTCTCCCCCACCACATCTGCTGGATTAAACCACAGTACCACTACACGGTCTTTACACATTAATGAATGCAGTGAAGGCAATGGCCCTGATGTCTGCATAGAGTGTTACAATTTTGTGAATAGATGTTATTAGAAATAAACTTATATGGATGTTCTTATGGAGAGGCCAGACAGACTCTTAAACCCAAGTCAGAGAAATACTGATATGTGGTTAGAAAAAAATATAATGCTTTCTTTTTTCTTTTCTTTTTTTTTTTTTTTTAAACAAAAAAAGCCTTCTAATCTGAACCCTTAGGACACAATGATATCATCAACTTTAACACATCTAACATGTAAGCATGTCCCATCCAGGTACTGATCATAGCTCAGAAAGGGATTTGTAAATAAATAAATAGATAGATAAATAAAAATCACATAATTATTTTCCTTTTATTTTTCCTTTTATTTAAAATCTGTGTTATGTATAGCTGCCATTGCAAAAAGTCTATACATATATTTGTCAAAGTTCTGCATATATTTAATTAAAAAAAGCAAAGTTGGAATTTCTTCATTAAACATCATTACTGAAAGAAATTCTACAACATGAAAATCTATCTAAAACAACCTCCATGTGGATTTTTCAGTTAAAGCATTAAAAAAAAAAAAAAAAAGTAAAATTTGAAGATAATAAAATTGTCAACATTCTGTATTGCTTCTATTATATTTCTATTTGAATTTTGTAGCAATCCCTAAGTAAATTTGTCAACCAACTTCTTAAAAATAATGGATCCGAAATGCATTCACATTATCCTGCTGTTTTTCAACTTTTTATCTACTTTTTAAAACCATGTGTTTCCTTTGAAAATTGCATGATATTACTGAAATAATGCCACATTTCTAAGATAAGAAATAGCAATATATGCTGTCAGAATGTAGCAAGACTTTTATTGTCTAATTTAGAGTATAAAAGCCTGATTATGTGAGTAAATATGTATCCCTCGCTGTGCTAAGGCGCAAGGTCACATCTACTGGTTGAATAATTAACTGCCACAATACAATCCAATAAAAAGCAAAATATCTTAAAAAATATAAATAAAAAAATAAAACACACACACAAACACAAAAAAAACCAACACAAAATAATTGATCTAAAACACACATCATTTTGAACATTGCAGAACAAATAAAAATAAAAATATAGAATGTTTTAATTATTAGAAATATACTCATACTCTTGGGGGAGAACTGATTTTCATTTTACATTTTAATTTTCCAAAATTCATCCATTTCAAATGTGTAATAGTGTCAATTTTACTACCTTGACTAAAATAAAATATTTTTAATGTTCAGATTTTTATAGTAGATCAATATTTTTGCCTTTTCAGAAACTTTAATGGAAGAATTGCATTTTATTCACAACATATAATTCCATTGAGGTTGAGAGAACTAGACATGACTTTGTCACCTGTTAAAAAGTTTGGATATATGGCATCTCCACTGATTATGTCAAACCTAAGGCTATGTCCAAACTGAATTTAAAAAGTGCTTTTTTTCTCTTTTCTGCAAATTGTGCTGCGAAACTTTTATGGGAAATATAGAGGATATTCAGAATGTGCCTTGATTATTAGGTAATTTATTCCAGCTCTCAAATCACCACAAATGGCATAGCAGACTAATGATTTAAATTAAAAGCATGGAACTTGAAATAAGACTCAAAAAATGAGGACAGATAACCAGATCAATCATTTGTATATCAGGTATAGTATAGCGGAAATTAATTATATTTCAGCACTACTTATTAAATTTTCTATCTGAAACTACGCATAAAAAAAAAAAAACACAAAAAAAAACCAACAAAAAAAAACAAAAAAAACCAGAAAATACCATGAGTAACAATGTAATTGACATTCTGTGACCTTTTTTTTTTCCCTATTTGACAGAGTTTTTGTATATTTAATACAGACAGCATCACACGTTAAAAATTTACAGGTTGCACAAGGAAGAGAAGTGCTTTATTTAATTAACTGAAATTATATGTTTGGTTTTTTTTTTTTGTTTTTTTTTTTTTTTTTTAACCTGTTGCCGTGTGCTTCCATGTTTCAACCACCCCTTGATCTAGGCTCTAGCGTTGCCCCCCGCTAAGGCCAAAAAGCCACCATGACTCCGCGAGAAAGGTACAAAATAACATTTATTGGGAGTAATCAACACCTTATATACTTTAATCACTTTGTCTTTGCCCCCTAGAGTATACATTTGAAATGCGCGCCCAAGATACATCACAAGTTAAGGGACTGAACAGGGGAGGTACTATCACATCACATCCCGAATCCTCGTTACTGCCTACAACATTAGCATAATGTAAGATTAAAAATAAAAAGAAAAAGAAAATCCCTTATAAGGCTCTTTTATAGTTTTAATGGTGGAGAGAAGATCTAAGAGCTGATTTTCTCTTTTCCTGATCCAGAAATAATGTCATTTAACAAGAACATTTGGTTTTGATCACATCACAGTGATGCATTCATTCAAAACAAAATAGTGTCTACTCCCAGTAGAGACAATTCGTTAAAGAAAAAAAATAAAGTTTCTTATCTTTGGATTCTTTGTTACAATTGTGTGATCTGAAAAGCATTGTAGAATAAATGTTTGAACTTTCCTATTATCAATTTTATTGAGTAGCAGCTGAATCTTGCCATGTAGTGTAACAAGTTCATGACCTTGGAGAGTGTCCACTGACAGTCTGATAATGAGAGACACAGTGCTTCAGATGATTCATCCCCACACAAAAGAGATAGACAGTTGTGCATTGATAGTAATTTCTGGTAGAGGAGCTTCCATGTGATAACTGTCATTTCATTTTACCTCTTCAAATGTTTGATTTCAACAGAAACTAAACTGAAAAAAGTACAGCTTCAATATAGAAGAATCACTTAAAAGAAAATATTGCTTTACTTGCTATAGGTTTAACAACATTAATACCCCCCCCCCCTTTTTTTTTTTTTTTTTAATTAAAAAATATGAAACAAGTATGAGAAAATAAAAAATCTCCAGTACTCCCATTAACTCTTGTACAGACAAACACCTAGGTGGATGTCTTTAAATAAGTGAGTAGGTTATGGTTTTCTCATTTTTAATTCAAATGAATTTGAATTATAAAATCAGGCTATAGAATTTTTAGGACATATTGGATGGATACTCTGGACCACAATTTCAAATGTATGCTAATAACCAAATTTTCCAGTCAACTTTATTTCAGAGGCTGACACAATATTCCTACAGGTAATGAAGTACATGAGTGATATTTGAATACAGATGAAGACTGGATAGAGTGTGAAACAAAAGCACAAAGGATAAATGCTGGATAAGAAAAACTAACAAGACAAAAGGCCCTAATCAATAAACCTGGACAACTGAGGCTTCAGGCCTCTTGCTTCTAAAAAAAAAAAAAAAAAAAAAAAAAAGAATTTCTTTTACAGAACCAAGTAATTTGCAAAGGTAAGACTTCTTTTCACCTCCTTCTTTAAATATAATGCTGGATGTGTGAGAGTTTTCCATTAATTTCAGGGGGGGAAAAAAAGTCAAGATATGATATTTTTCCAACTTATATATTACCAGACACAAAGGACAGTAAGGAATGAAGTTTGGATTGTAACTTTTTTAAGCAGAAAGATCCTGTTCTCATTTTGTCTATACATAGTGACTCCTATATCTCCATGGTTTTCACTTCAGTAATATGAAATGTGTTTTCTTTCCTAACTTCTAGTTTTAACTTACTAACCATTCGAACATTATTATTTTCCTTTAACAAATGAGACTGCACAGCCTCAAATGCCTGTGTGCTTTTATGTTCAATAAACTATTATACACCTCTTCTCCCTTACAAATATATTCTCAGTTTCAGACTGAAAAACCTTCACCATTCCTATATTTGTATATATAATGACTTTGCAATCTTATATGGTATAGCTATCATATCTATAACGCCTTTAATTGCTACTTTTATCACTAGAGCATCTATTGGAAGCCATTTAGCTAGTCCAACAAACAAATTAGTTCTCCTCACCCAGTGGTCAGAACACTCTCTGGCCTTTCTTTGACTGGACACCAAAACTGCCTGATAAAATTTTGCTTATATAGCGTCTAGTGCTTGCAGTTTGGCTTAAGCAGAACTTTGATTCCAAAAGGTCTTACTCAGTAGTATAGGCCTCCTTTTGTTAGCACTATTACAGTCTTAATTCCTGAAATTCATGATTGAAAAATAATTTTATTTTTATCTATTTATTTTATTTATTTATTTTCCCTTCTATTTATAAACAAAGATGAGGTGAATTAATGTACAAAATTTAAACATTCAACAATGAAAAGGAATACAAGATTTTTTTTTATTTTGGAAGGATGGATTAAAACATAATTTTCTTTACTTATGTTTTTTGCACACCACATCAAATTATCAAATAATTGCCAGCTGTGTAAGACAGTTATGGTACACAAACAGTAGTCTTATGAAACCATGGATGAATAGTGCTCTTGGCTAAGCAAGAATGGTTTAACCCAGCAGACAGCTGAGCAACACACAGTTGTTAGATCACCTCTCTCCCCATCCTATGGGGATGGAGAAGAGAATTTTAAAATAAATAAATAAATAAGAATTCATTACTTGAGAGGACAGTTCACAAGGAAAATAGAGGGGTAGAAAGGATAGAGGGTAGAAGTAAACAACATAGGTGACACAAAATGCAATTGTTCACCACCAGCTAACCAATGCCCAGTCAGTTCTTGAGCAGTTGAAGAACTCCTGTCTGACTTTTCCTGATAATGTGATATCGTAGGAAATATTCCTTTGTCAATTTGACGTGGTTGTTTTCCCTCCCAGACCCTCATGTACACCTAGCCTTCTTGCTGACACAGTGCTGTGAGAAGCTGACTTAATGTAAACATTGTTCTACACCAACTAAAACATCAACATTACATTTCTTTGAATCCCAAAACACAGCACGTTGCCCTCTATTAGAAAGAAAGTTAACTTTCAGCCAAAAACAGGACAGAATTTCACCCTTAAATATGAATAAAATAAAGAGCAAGTTTACTGAAAATACTGAACAGGAGGTATTTTTGCCTCTCTGGAGGGATGTAGATATGTTTCAGTACTGGGCATTCAGGAGTGGCATGAAATTCAACTAAGGCAAATTTTGGGTTCTGCACCTGGAATTGAATAATGCTGGACACAATGCATAGATACAACAACCCCACAGAAAACAATCTGGGGATGCTGATTGACTTAACATGAATCAGCAGCATGCTCTGACAGACAACAGAACATGAGCTGCATTTTTATGTGCATTAAACTCAGTACAGACAGCATATCACAAGAGGTTATTCTCTCATACTATATTTAGCAACAGTGTGGTCTCACCTGGAATATCACTGTGGGGTTGTTCAGTTGATGATGACTACTTCCAACAACAATACAATCATTCAAATAAGTTCAAATTGGTCAAGTCAGCTCTGTTTGGAGTGACAGCTTCTGACTTTGGAATCTCAGCAGAAACTCCTTTGTTCCCATCTGCCAGGTCTTGCCAGCAGACAAGAAGGAGCAGAGAGGTGCCTACCTGCACCCTTATTTTCACAGGATATGATGGTATCATTCCCTAATCTCTGATACCAAGCTGGAGTTATTTGGTGGTAGAATTTCCACCAGTAAACTCTCCTGAGCACTCTCTTCTGAATGCAAACAGCTCCAAAGAAATGCTTTCAAATGTAAAATTGTCCATTATGTGATGCCAACTGCCAAACAGAAACACCCACCTCTGATCTCCTATAGTCTTATCACAAGAAATGCCTCGGAAAGCAAGCTCTGAGCCAAAAACATACACCTATAGCAATTTAACTTATGGTTGATCCTCATAGTCTGGTTGCCTAGTATCATTTAAATATAGTGAAAATTGTACACAGTTGCACACTGCCTGTATTCTTCTCTATATAGTCAAATTTACTTTATGCTTGAAGCTAATAAAAAATAAATTACATTAAGTGTAAAGAACAAAATTATTTAACCATGGCTCAAAGGATTCAATGAAAGAGAGAGAGAAAATCTAGCCAAGTTAAGTCGGAACTGATACAAAAATTCATTAATTGCTAGACTATAATAGAATGGGTTTGTTTGTTTGTTTGTTTGTTTTTTCCTCCATCGAGAGTATGATTTTTTATAAATCAGTCCCACTTACAAAAAAATGAATTTGAAAGTCAGAGGAGTGGTCATTTGCTGGGAACACCAAAGAAGCAATCTTGCCCTGTGATTTACTGAACTAGGTTCTACACTTAGAAATATTATTTCAAAGAGATAAAAAAAGATACTAGCTTGACAGGAAAGGCAAATCAATATTGAAACCACGTAATTACATAATATTCACAAGCAGAATGTATTCCTCCCCCCCAAAAAACACAAATACACACACACATATAATGTATATATTAAATATATATATAAAATGTATGTATTAAATACACACACACACACACGATAGACCATAGCAGCAATATGCAAAATATTTTGCTCAATTTACCCATAAATGCTTCAAGGAACATTAGTACAGCTGAGCAAACTTGCAGTATACTCAGAACTGAGCCCTAATATCTAGTCCTGTCTTGGACTGAGACTTAACTTTCTTCCTAAGATCTGGTATAATGTTGTGTATGGTATTTTGGAGAAAAAGCATTAATGTTTCAATTGGTGTTAAGCAGTGCTTGCATTAAGTCAAGGACTATTCAACTTCTCATGCTGCATACTCCAGTAAAGCTTGGAGGTGAGACAACCAGGACAGCAGAGCCAAACAGGCCAAGGAATAACCCATACCATATGAAACCATGTTCTCATCAATAAAATTGGGGAAGCTGGCCAGTGTGGGGTGGCTACTACTTGGAAAGCATCTGGGACAGTTATATGGTGGCAATCAATTTAATTTGCATCATTTATTTTGTATATCCTTATTACTTCCTTCCTTTTCTGCCCTATTGAAGTGTTTTGCTTTCCCCCCTTCCCAGTTCTATTTCCATTTCCACTGTGAGGTGTTTATCTACCTTCCAAGTTAAACCACAACATATATGAAGAAGTACATAGATGATTTTAAAAATAATGCCTTATATTTCCATTGAAACTATAACAGATACAAAGAGTACAAAACCACTATTTGATAGAGCAAATTGTCATCTATATTTTTTCAGTGTAGTCATCACCATTATCTGTGCATTTTTAACAGTGGTGAGTAAAAGCCTGCACGCAGTACTCATAAAAATCTGTATTAGCAGTATAGCCCATTGTCACTGTTGCCTCTGAAATGAACCACTCACAGCACTTACATACACTGTTTGGTCTCCGTAAACATTCAACAAGTGCCAATGAATGCCAGTGGGTGCCTTTTCTTTTCCACTCCATGTGGAGGCATTCAATTATACAGCCTTGTTTCATACACAATTCCATGTCAGATGCAATTTTGTCAGACTGCTTCTCTGCTGCCATGTGTTACACAGCAACTAATTTTAGCAAAATACTGTTGAGACTATTCACCCTCTACTGCCATATCACCAACAATTTCCTCTGACATTGTCGGCCAACAAAATAAAATAGAAAGCATTACTTTCAGAGCAACCCTCAGACTATAACTATTAATGCATAAATAAATAAATAAATAAATACACGCACACATACACAAACACATGTTTTTCTTACTCTGACTACCATCGGAAGTAATTTGCCACTTTAGCAGTAATTTAAAAAATTAATGTGGGTTAAGTCCTAGTTAATCAATATTTTTAACATAGGATACTATAACGTAAGGACATGAAATCACACAGTTTTCTCCCTCTTCAATCTTGATTCTACAAATAGGGAATATTTTGTTATGAAGTCTCATATTTTTGGGAGATTACAGTAGCCTCCTAATGTAGCTATGATTCATAGATATTCAGTACTAGGCCTTAGGCAACAACTTAATGGTATGTCAGAAGGCGGAACAATAGGCAAACATGTTTGTGAACACACTTCTTTTAGTAAGTTATGCTAAACAGTTGAGCAGCCATCACTATCTTTAGACTGTTGGCTGCTGACTACTGCTGACTTCAGGCATCGTGCCCTAACAATTTATCTTTAGCACATTGTTTGATCTCATCTATAACCCATCACTGTATTGACCTGTCAAAATAATGATGGCACCTAACATCCACCAGGAAATATTACATATTATTTTTCAAAAAAAATATCACATGCTCCTCTAACTTCTTGCAAAACAATGGCAACTGCAAAAATTGAGCAGTGGAAGAAATCACTGCTGGTGAAACTGGAAGCAAAGCTGATTTTTCTGTTCCTCAGTTACCACTGAAGCAGCTGTTTTCCTCCCTCTGAAATATTATTAGAATCACTTAAAGGGGATTTTTTATTTTTTTTTCCCCTCTCTGATGGCGAAAACTGTCTTATTATTATGCTCAGGAAAAATAAATAAATAAATAAATTTTAAAAAGGAAGAAAAGAAAAGAAAAAAGAAAAGAAAAGAAAAGAAAAGAAAAGAAAAGAAAAGAAAAGAAAAGAAAAGAAAAGAAAAGAAAAGAAAAGAAAAGAAAAGAAAAGAAAAGAAAAGAAAAGAAAAGAAAAGAAAAGAAGTTACTGTCTAGTACTAGAGATTTTCTAGGATTCATTTGTTCCGTCGGAACTATTAAGCAGGGCCCTGATGAGTTCTGTCCAATGTCAACTTTTCCTCTTCCACTTTAAAAATAAAATCTTTTCATTTCCCACATAATCTTTTTTTTTTTTTTTTTTTTTTTTTCTGGATTCTGATTTCACACGATCTAATGTTCCTTTGAGAGAAATAAATCACCGTATACATTTCTATATGTGTATAGACTGGTTATGAGATGAAGGAGTTGCAAATTGAGGGATGGTCTGCTTAGATGTCGCAAGACAGTGCATTATTCTTTTGAGGTGATTCACTCCTAGTACTTTGTCTGTCCTGTCTAGCTTGCCAAGTGTTAAAAGATGGAGGAAAAGCAAGGTGGGGGATGGTCTGCTCAGATGTAATAGCAGTAGGTGTGGAAAAGAATCTACTTACTTTAGGAAAGCCCATGAGGTCATTGAGGACAGAGATCTCCAAACAGTATGCTCTAGCCTCCAATGTCAACTCTTATATGAGGTATGCTTGCACCTGAACTTACCTGGGTTCACTCAGTCACTGGTTCAAGACGTGACCTAACATTTCCTATGCAAGTGTACTCAAGTCTATACACATTTATAAATTCTCTACTCTTTTGGAACACAGATTTTAAGAAAATTTAGGAGTTCTATGCAATTTTTAAGTTTTTAATTATTTGAGAAAACAATTTAGTCCCTGCCCTTTAAAAGATAGCTGAGCCATAATAATAGCTAACAAAATCAGAAAATATATTGAGGTGTGGAAGGTGTGGAGGGCTAGGGGAAGACTTGCCTAGGGGAACAAAGCAGTTAGTCTTAGTTGTGCAGATGATCTGTCAAGAGAACAAGATGAACCAAATTTTTCAAATTATAAAACCATAGCACCTTACAGTGATCTGATACTTACACAACTAGTCACTTATGCTAAAACTTCCCATATGTGGAACAGATTTACATGGTAGTTCATTGAAATGTCAAATGACTAAGTAGTAAGTAGTTTACTATTATAAACTAGTAACTCTTGATAACTGGATGCTAGCATTATCCGTACCTTTTGCACTTGACTACTTATGTGATGCCAGTTACACTTGGTATAATGCAACATAGCAGTGACATGGAATTTTTCATTTATATTGTTTAATAACTTAGAAAAAGAAACAAATGAGTAAGAATTATAGAAAAGATGAACAAATTAGAAGATGGACATTTTGTAACATAAACTTATAGTATACTTTAAGCATGTGTAACTATGTAAACTACAAATACTCTTCCTAATATTTCAGACTATTTCTGCACCTGTTCAGTGCACTACAGTAAACTTCACAATTCAGTTTCACACATACTGTATTTTCTCCAACATTCACTACATTAGTGTCTGCCAGATTCATTTTGGAACTGAAGTTTCTTATCTAAATTGGCACCAACTATCCAATCACTGTACCATTTGAATTCCTGATGTGTCATAATGCATTATATTTTCTCTGTTACAACCCATCATGTTATATTGTGTAGTGAAGAAAAACCAATGTGAACTGACAGTACACAGAATGATAAAATCTAAGATACGTAAAACTATGCTATGTTCTGAAGCAGAAATGTGACACACTGCAACCAAGGTGTAAATACCTGTTTCCTCCAGATCATCAGCTATCAGCTAAAAACACATGTTGGATGTTTTTGAGAAATTGAGAGAATGAGATCTGAACATTTTTAGTATAATGTATAAGACATTAAATTCCATGTTTCACCAAATAGCAGCAAAAATTAAATTGGTAGGTATAATTTTTCCTATTATTTACTCATCTACATACAAGCATGGCCTTCACTAATATAATATCTGTTGTATTAACAATTATCCTACCTTAGGAAATGAATTGCAATTTACAATATTGAAGAAAGAGATTAAGTATGTATTACGTTTTTAATTTTATGAATAATATGTATATAGGGAGATGAAGTGGCATTATCTATTAACAAAATACAAAAATTGTAGAGTAGGTCCAAGAACTTTCTTTGTTAGTAACAATCCCTGCTACCTTAAGCACACTTTCTTCTTTCTAGCAAATTTCAATAGATCTGAGTTTGATTTTATACCTTTTACCTTGCCAGAATTGCCAGAAGCCAGAGTATGCAAAAGTGTCAAGATGGTTCTTGAATATCTCCAGGTCCATAGTTTTGTCCACAGAAAACCACATTCACTCATAGGCCACTTCACCTATTTCTTTCTAGACTAACTTGACCTTCACTGGATCTCACAGGTTCTCTTGCACACTTGTGCCTGTTGCTGGCATTACAGACACATGGGCTGCTGACAGTTGATTTAATTTCTGGTACGTGGAACTCTCCTTGACACATGCACAGGTACTCATACCTACATAAGAATGAGATTCCCTCTCTCAGGAAAACAAAAATGGAGTTTAATCAGAAGACAGCACAGTATGCTGATCAGATGCAGGAGTTAGTCAGATCAGTGTGCTGACCAGCCAATTATTTAAATGAAACAAGGAGTTTTCTGCCCATATATTTGTTTCCCTGCACTTGTTCCTCCCCATATTACCTAAATCTAACATCTTCCCACTTTAGTTCCTCCTTTAAGCATCCCAGAGTAAATCTTGTACAATCCTCAAACATTCTTGCTCTGAATCCTTTATGGAGCCCCATGTCCCTAGAAAGATCCCCTTCTCAATGTGAAAGGTGCTGTGGACAACTTCTTCTACTGAGGTAGATGTCACAACTAAGACTAAGTAACTGATGCTTTCCTGTAGTTATCCTGGCAGGAGCTGGGAAGGGCTTCCTTTTATGGGGTTTTATTGGGTATGTTGATGTGTCTTGGTGCTCTTGTGTATGTATAGAGATGGGCTAGAGATGAGCTTATAACAAGCTAATTGCTTTTGCTTTCCAGGGTAGGTCAGCTCCTGTGGTGGGCTAAATTAGTTTTTTTGTTTGTTTGTTTGTTTTTTCTGGTGTCTGTGTGTGCGTGTGTAAAGTCAGTTTTTTTATCACATAACCTCACTGATCATTTACATTAGAGGGGTAACTAAGTTAAGTGTTAAAATAAAATATGATGAATTAACATCTTCCAGTTTATTATAGACTATACATATATTGCATTTAAGTCTGTATTTCATCATCCTGTTTCTTTTCCAGAATGTTTTTTATTGTCAGAATCAACTCCTTTTCTCTGGTTTACATAAAATCATTTTTAGCTGTCTGGTAGACCTGTTGTAATCCAGAGCAGATATAATCCAGTGGATTTTGTTTAGACACTTTAATATTTTCTTCAAGACCTCACTTAATTAATTCTTCCAGTATTTGTCATTTTTTCACTGAGGTAAAACTTGATTCCTTCTCCAATACTCACCAAGTTTTAATGCATTTATTTCTATCTGCTGGTGAAGCAGTTAACAATTCCATCATTGTTGATTGCTATCTAGAATTATTTAGTTAAATCTTTGTCACGGTAATTTAAGCATTTGATGTGCAAGGTTGATTGAAAATTCAAAGCAATTTAAACACCTTGTCATTTGATATTTTATGTTTCTGATTTTTTATGATACCTCAGACACAAAGCTTGCTACATTCTATTACTTATTAATGAATATCCTGTGATATAAATTTGTTGAGTGTAGAAAGATGTGTTGTATCACAGTATCTCTCAAAAGACACTTCACAATTCTGTACCCTCGTCTGGTAAAATAAAATAGCAGCTCCACATTTCTGTGAGTCACATCTCAAATGAATTTAGTTAGTCTTCATTTATAATGACATGCACAAACTCTGTGATGGAATTAGAGCAAGAAAAAGAAAAACACTAGCCTTGCTCCAGAAGTTGCAATACATGTCTTTAGGGATTTATATTATAAATCTCTTTTCAAACAGAACTTCCCTTGTTGTCCAGTGTAGTTAAGAACTAAAAAGAAAAGTTGTGTAGCTCAAGTATAATCTTTATTATGGCTACCAGAGTGTTTGAAATCCAAGATTTAAATTATTCTTAGAATATTGTTTATTGTAGACAAAATCTAAAGCAGCTAGTCTCTTGACTTTGGTGAAACTCTAAAAAAAATATCTGAAGTTAGACTTGAATACATTTCATACCATTCAGTGCATACATGAAAAGAACTAGTTAGCTAATAAAAGAACTTGTCTGTCATTTTTGACATTGCTTACTATCTGTTCACTGATTAGTATGTATATCTAGTAAGATGCTTCACTTCCGTTTTTACATTCCATTTTATTTTTTGGAAGAAAAAAAGTCCCTGTTTTGTAAATTCTTTGCAGCCCAGCCTAGAGGAAAGCTGAAAAGACACAATATATCATGATAAGTATGATACATCCAAGAAAATACCTGCATTGCATCCACATGCAGAATACTATATAAACAAGAAATTAGACTCACAGTAGCATTCATACCTCAATCATTAGAAAATTATTTTTTATACAAAGAATATTAAGACATATATATATGCAACTATTTAAACATGAATTTTAATAAAGTATTAAATTTCTTTAAAAAATGCATTTCTATGTGAGAAGAGGTGAGCAAATCAGAAAGAAGCAGACAGCAGGGTCTCTAAGAAGACTAGAAAGATTAGGAGATTAGGAAAAATAAACTAATATGTAGACAATATTTTAACTTAATGAACAGAAAGGCATATATCAATACATATATGTATGTATGTGCCTTTCTCTTAATAACATATATGATATCATTATATACATATTATATGTGTATATTTTCTAGAGCTGTAGAGGAAGACATACATTATGTATATATCTCTAATATATATATTCTCTCATTATATGTATATATATATATATATATATATATAATTTTTTTTCTAGAGCTGTAGAGAAGGACATACATTTTGCTGTAATTTTACAAGATGCTAAATTGAAAGATTTCTTCAGTAACTCTAGTGGAAGAAATATGCCTTCCTGAGAAAGAGTAGATTTGCTTACATAAAATATGCTTAATTTCATTAGAACTTCTAAGAAAGCCCTTTGAAGATAGGTGTAAGACTGACATGGGGTGTTCTCAATTCATTGATAGATGGCAACAGCCACATGGCCAAGCGGAGGTCCCCTCACCTTGTTTCCTTAACATATATAAATAAAATAAATAAAACAAATTTTGAAGCAGCAAAAAATTATAACTAATTACATATTTGTGTGACTGGTAGCTGTTTGACTTGTTTTATCATTATAAGAACTAAGACTCCAATCATTCTGATCATCAAATGCCAGACAAAGTCATTCACATTTCAGAATACTTTTGTTTCTCTTAGTTTCGAGAAAAAAAGGAAGAAAAAAAAAAAAAAAAAAAGCATTTCTCCTACAGCAATTCAAGGTTCTTCAAGGAATTCTGTGAGAAAATGCAAGTGCCCACTGCAATGAATCTGTGTTTGAACATGTACTGACAAATAGTACCTGCTTGAAGCAATACTTATATCTTCCTAGAACTCCCCCTGATCTTCTGGTTGAATCTCAGCAATAGTTATAAAGAAAACCTACTTAAAAATAAATATAGAAATAAATAAAATAAAACACCCTCCAAACCCTGACATAAAACACAAAGAAATCCTGATCAAAATGTGGAGGGGATCCATTTCATGGAAAATATTGATATTACACAATGTGCTTTCATTTGACAACATTGATCCAGTATTTGTGGAATTCTATATGGAATTGAAATATCATTTTAAAATTTGACTTAATAAAAAAAGTTTTAAAATTCTTTATTTTATTATCTCACAATAGTAATAGACATGCATGACAACATTCTGGCAGCGATTCTTCCTTTGTGGTAATAACACTTCTTTCCATTGGTTCCTAACCACTGTGCTTTCATTATAAATGGATTTGTGATATTTTAGATATTCTGGCATTCATAGAGGGCCCAAAATATTACATGTCCTTGCTTCTGACAACAGAGCTGAACAGTAGCTGTACCTTTTCAGCATGAAATTATATGGTTTAAATACTCCTCTGGAATCCTGGAATCTTTGTTTTTTTTTATAACAGCATCTAAAACAAACACCACTTAATTTCAGCATATTTCAGTGTTGTTACAAGTGTCTAAAATGCATTATTATTATCTATTATTATTATTATTATCTTTTATATAGACTCAGTTTCTGTTTTTTGTTGTTGTTGTTTGTTTGTTTTGTTTTGTTTTGTTTTTGTTCCTGAGAGACACCTCTAAAATAATCTCTAATAAGTCTCTTTTCAAGAGGGATCCACTTCCGGATACAGTGACTAGCCTTGGCAGTAAGAAACTGCTGGCTTCTGACAGGGTCAGGTTTCCTACCTGAATCAGGAATGCTGTGAAAATTACCTTATTTTTCCTAAATGCCACCTGTTGCACAAATAAATTAGTACAATTCATTATTTTTGTACTTCATAATTTCTTCCAGATCTTAATTTTCTTTTTTTCAAAAATTGTCACGAATATTAATTCTTAGGCTATTTATACAGTTGGAATACTCCTACCCATTCAGCAGAAAATCTCAAAGAAGGGAAGTGCTTCTGCATTTTTTTTATTTATTTATATTGAGACATTTCTGACAATTTTTTATTTTTTTTTTTTTTATTTTTAAATACTCTGTATTTATCCAGATACTTATCTGGAAGACTAAAAGGTAAATGAAAGAATATAGAACTGCTGCAAAAAAAATTATTTTTCCCCTCGGCTTTATGTCTTCATGATCTCTGATGAAGAAACATTTCTGAATTATTGCATATCATGCATCATTTAAGTAAAACTTTGCTTAAATAGACAAGAGCTAGCTCACACAGGGGTTTGACAGTCATTTCTTTTTTTTTTTTTTCCCAAAATTATTCATGTGGGAAATTTTTAAATGTGCATCGCTAATGTGATCTTTGAGCATGTAATTGATGAAATCCTGCCTAAAGACCCTCAGGAAAGTGATTTAGAAAGACAATTCTTTAAAATAAATGTCTGTTACCTCTGATTTTCCCATGGTCTTACCAGTTAACACTGTATGTTCATTTATCACTGAACTCACTGAAGCTATGACCTAAACTTAACAAAGTTACTTCAAAGTGCCAACCATTAAAACGACTGTGAACTGTAGCAGAAACATCTTATTAAACATGAACTGCTTAATTGCTTTTCAAATGTGAAAAGATACTAGATCTTATTTTTATAATTTCCACATATGGTCCAAAGACAGTTTACATGTTTTGTATATTTTCTAGGTAAAAGTTAATGAATTACATACTTTACTGAAAATAATCTTTTCTGCCTATCTAAATATATATATATAATTTCTCTCTCTTCCTCTTAAATAACCACAGAATTTGAGGGAGATATACTGTATCTTAAATACTACAATGAATACAACCGATGATTTTACTAATTAAATGATAAAAATGAAAAAAAAAAAAAAAAGTACCAATTTCTGATTTGCTTCCTGCTATAATATACGTGCAGTAACTGACATGCAAAGGCCACATAACTTATGGCTAAAAATATGGCCTCTAACCTGTATGGTTATCTTATCACATGGAGACTCCCATATAGAATGAGTCAAAGATTTGATGAAATAATCATTTATTGTGCAATAAAGACAGATTACAAAGCTTCTTCTGTAAGCACTAGCACATCTCACCCCGAAGGAGGTCACAGCATTTTAAATGGCACCAAACAGGAAACAAAATCATTACTTAATTTTTATCTTTTGTCCCTGCAAGTAACCTGAAGGCTAAGGCTACAAGAAATGTTAACTTAATAAGTTTTGCCATACTACCTCCCTTTCTGACTGCCTTGGATATGGAAATTGTTCTAACAAAATTTTTATTTTATTTTATTTTATTTTATTTTATTTTATTTTATTTTATTTTATTTTATTTTATTTTATTTTATTTTATTTTATTTTATTCTTTAATCTCACTTAAGGGGTGAACATATTGCAAAAGATCTTTATTTTCATATGTAATATGGGTAAAATTATAAAATTTTCTCTGCCTAAAGCATACTTTGGCTTTTTAAATTACTCCATCTCTTGCCTAATGTTAAATATAGAGAAGAAGGTGGAGTATTGTGCAGAGTTTCCCACTTAGGTTATAATGAAGTCTGAAAAAATATAATATTCCAATGTGAGGGAGGTACAAAAGCCAGTTATGACCAGATCTAGAGGGTTTTTTTTAATACAGAATGGTAAAACTTAGTTGTATTTGTGGTGGCCATGGACAGCCATGCAGCAAAAATGTAATCAATATCTAACAATTGAAATTCATTTTCCCAAACCTGAAAATACTACCACAAACACTGAACAAAGAAATTAACCCAGAATGTATTACAAAAAAAGGATGGGCATAGAGAAATAGAATAATAACCCCTTTCTCTTCTCATTAATCATTATTTTTTTCTTTTTCTTTCTTTTTAGTTTCTAAATCTCTTTATTTAATTCTAGTAAAATAATATCCAACAGAAAAAAATATATATATATATCCAGAGACTTTTCTTGTTGTTGTTGTTTTTGGTGTTTGTTTGGTTGGTTGGTTGGATTGGTTTGGTTTGGTTTTTTCCCGTTTTTTTTTTTTTTTTTTTTTTTTTTTTTTGAGGCAGATTATCAGCAATAGAAGCTAGAAATCACCCTGATGGTTTCCGGAGCTGGGAGTTAGTTTGTCAGTTACACATGCACTTTTTTTTTTTTTTTTTTTTTAATTAATAATTAAGAGATTGAGCAAAATCTATAGAGACAGCAACTCAATAATAAGAAAATCTGCAAAAAACAAGTTCTTTTACTACTATTATATTACAAGAGATGACTGTCTCTAAAGTAGGAAAGTTAAACATATGATTATGTCTTTAGAACTTAAAAATATGACAAGTGATATGGGATTTTCGAGGAAAAATATGGTTTGAAAAAAAAGAACGGCTTGGAAAAGATCTGATATTTATCTATAAAGGCTGCAGGTTGATCTCCAGTTTCAACGTTAATGTAAATAACTCTTTTCATATTCACCTCGTATTTAGATATCCTGAAAGGATGCAAAATGTATTTGCACATACTGAAAGATACTGAAAGACATGCCTTTCATGTATAAATTTGTCTAACACTTGGTAAAAGAAAAAGTGTTTCCCAGTTGTTTAATCATGTTTGAGAATATATTTTCATTTTTTCACATTTTCCTATTTTCTTTCTGCTCTCATTGCTGTAGTGAATAACAAAATCTCAGATGTATCTGTCATTCTCCCCACCTCAAATAACTTGCATTAGATTATGTGTGTCCATTGTATACTCCCATAGATTAATACATTCCAAATTTTATTCCTCATACAGTGTATGTTATGGATGGAAAGTATTTGGGCATAATTACTTGTCTATTTTATGCACATATTAATGGAATATAGATGTAATATTGTGAAGCATTGCAATTTTGTAGATGGTTCTTCTGGCATATTCATTGAAATTTTAAATTAACAGACTGTCTCTATTTAGCTATGAAACATATTCACCAATTACAATCTGACATTTATCTGCTCAATTAATTGATTCATCTTGACTGTGAAATATATAATTATGTAGGAGTAAATCAAAGTTTAAATAATGCAAAGAAACATGCCATTATGAGTAGAAGATTTTCATCAATCCCATTACCACTATCTTAGCTCCATGAAAGTGCCAGAGCTTTGAGAATGTAATGATTCTCAAACAGTCTCATCAAGCATTTCTAGTGCTAATAGGATAATAGATCCTATTGAATTTTTTTTCAGATTTCACCACTATAATATCAGCCAGAAAAATAAGTAGGTCATTCCAAAGGTAATGTCACCTATTTATTTCCACGGAAACAACAGATTCAAAAAGCACAAGAACACTATTTGATAGAGCAAGTTTCATCTGCAAAACACCATTTTTCCACATGGTCACCACCACTAGCTATGCATTGTCTTCAGTGATGAACAAGATCCTACATGCAGTGCTCACCAAGATCTGTACCAATAGAGTTGACCCGTTTTTGTTATTGTTGAAACACAACACCCACCATGTCTGCATGCCCACATTCACTGTCTGGTCTCCATAAACATTCAGCCAGTGTCAATGAATATCAATGAGTGCAATTTTTTCCATATGGAGAATTTTCTTTCTACAGCTTTTCTTCATATACAGATCTGTATCAGATGTCATTTTGTCAGACTTCCCGTCTGCTGTCATGGGTTTGCATGGCAACAAAATTTAATGGAATATTGGTTGGTTCAGCCTCTGCCATACCACCATCACCTATATTGTGGTTCAATATCACAAAAAAAAAAAAAAAAAAAGGAATCATTACTTTTAGAGCAGCCCTCATATATTGCTGTAAATTGCAAAAAGCAAACTTAGAACTTCTTTTCAATGTATCTATTTCTAATTAGCCCTCTTGGCCACCTGGGCACACTGTTGGCTCATGTTCACTGAGTATCAACCAACACCCTCAGGCCCCTTTTCTCTTCACAGTCATCCAGCTACTCAACCCCAATCCTATAGTGCTGCATGGGGTTATTGTGGCCAAAGTGCAGGACTTGGCATTTGGCCTTGTTGAACCTCTGCCCAGTGACCCAGCTTATTTCAGTCCCTTTGAAGGGCTTCCCTACTCTTGGGCAGGTCAAGAACGCCTCCCAACTTGGTGTCATCTGCAAGCTTACTGAGGGTACACTCAATCCCCCTGTCCTCGTAATCAATAAAGATATTAAATAAGTTGGGTCCAATACCAACCGCTGGGGGACACCACTTGTAATGGGTTGCCATCTACACTTAACTCCATTAACCATGCCTGTTGGGAACGGCCCTCCAGCCAGTTCCTTACCTAAAGAAGGGTACATCTGTCTAGCCACAGACAACAAGTTTTCTCAGGAGAATACTGTGAGAGACAGTGTCAAAGGCTTTTCTGAAATGTAGGTAGACTACATCAACAGCCTTTCTGTCGTCTACCAGTCTGGTCACCCAGTCATAGAAGGAGATGAGGTTGGTCAAGCACAACCTGCTTATTAAAGGCAGGTGTAAAGAGGCATTGAGGACCTCAGCTTTCTCTTTATTTTCAGTGATCATATTCCCCACTGCATCTAGTGAAGGATGGAAATTTGCCCTGGTTCTTCTCTCACCACTGATATATTTGTAAAAGAATTTCTTATTCTCTCTTACTGCAGTGGCCAGTTTGTGTTCAGGTTGGGCTTTTGCCTTCCTAACTTCCTCCCTACATACCTTAGCAACTTCCTTGTATTCTCCCTGTCCCTTCTTCCAGAGGACATAGACTGTATTTTTCTTCTGGAGTCTCAGTAGTAGTTCCCGATTCATCCACACTGCTCTTTCTGTCTTTAAGATTTCCATCTTGAGGAGCATCTAGGTTTTCTGGATCCCTCTACCCTTAAAGAGTGACTCCCAAGGTACCCATGCTGCAAGCGTCCTGAACAGGTCAAAGTTTACCCTGTGGAAGTTCAGGATAGCAATTTTGCTAGTCACCCTTCTGACATCTCCAAGAATAGAGAATTCTACAGTTTCATGGTTGCTCTGCCCAAGACAGTCCACAGTTTTTACATCTCCTACCAGTCCTTCACTGTTAGTGAAGAGCAGGTCTAACAGGGCACCACCCCTGGCAGGCTCCCGTACCAGCTGCGTAAGGAAGCTTGTCTTCCATACATTCTAGAAAACCTCTTGGATTCTTTCCTCTCAGTTTTTGTTTTTGGTCTTTTTTTCTTTTTTTTTTTTCTTTTTTTTAAATACAAGCTAGTAAGGATTTTCAAATGTCTGCTTCTTGAGTGACAAGAAAAAATGTGATGGCGAAAAAATCTAATTATATTGGTCAAGAGATAGGGTAGCATAGAGTCAGGTCACCTGGTAGGAGATGCTTAAAAAAAAAGTCATGGGCTACAAAGTGGTAGGGAGCTTCCATTGTCTCCACTGATCATGGCACTCTCATCAAAAAAAGAGTGTCACAGCTCCTCTATTTCAGCTTTTGCTTTTTTGTGTTTCATATCCAACATCTCTGATGGACTGTTATAAAGAGAGTATTAGAAGTGAATACATGAGAAAGCATAGGGTATGAATCATCTGCATGAGGCCTTATCTCAGTGCTTGTCGTGGTTCTGTAATTTATGCTGTTGGCATTCCACATCATGACATCATGAGGAGCACAGAGAAGCACATTTTCCTTTCTGAAGACACAGTCCAAACTGTTCTCTTCTAATGATCTGAATACTATCTCCATGGTGCATGCTCACATAAGGATAGAAAACTAAGACTTATAATACACTACAAGATTCTTTGTATGCTAGTGAGTTTTTAGACCTAAAACAAAATAAACAAACAAACAAACAAAAAAGGAGAAAATTAAAGGTTTTGGAAAAATAACAGTAATATCAAGCAAGCAAAAAAAAAAAAAAAAAAAAAAAAAAAGAATCTATCTCTTTTTGAACACATTTACAAGAGTTTATCTGAAAGTAATGTCATTTGTTTTCTATATAGATCCTTGATATCAGTCTGTCATAGTTTAATGAAATATAAAGCAGTAGCAGTATTTAATTACAGTTTTTGCTGGGAAACCTTGGTGTTGCTAGTCTCATCTTCAGGAAAACCTAAACATATTTGTACATTCATTATATACTCTGTCCATCCCTCACAGAGTTGAAATATTCATAATGCATATCAGTTCAGCACATAGTCTCCATAGTCTTAACTCACTGATGGCATTTGAGACAAGTGAAAAGGCCTAGTTTTCTTGACACAGAAGATAGAAAAAAGATTTTTTGGAGATGCAGCTGATCGTTAGAGAAATCCTTTATACCATTTGAAACCATTTCTCTGCTTCAGATAAGCAGCAAAGTTAAAGGAAGATGAATGAAGACTTTTCTACAAAACAAACAAAAAATCTACATTAGATACCTTCAAATGTAGGTTGTTATGTAGCAGAGACTCTCCATCAAGCAGAGGAGACAGGAAACTGGAATGGCTAAAGACTCGTTGTTTACACTGAGGAATAAGAAGGAAATATGCAGGTAGTGAAAGCAGGATTGAGTGACCTGGGAGGAAAACAGGGAATCTATTCAAACGTGCAGATATGAGATCAGGAAAGTCAAGGTGTGCATTGAAGTGAACTTGGCAAGGGGTCTGAAGAAGAGCAAGAAGGAATCCTACAGATACACTGATCAGAAAAGACAGATCACAGAGAGGGTAACCCCTCTGGTAGGTAAGAAGAGAGAACTGGCTTCCTCAGACATGGAGGAGGCTGAGGTACTCAACAAATTATTTTCTTCAGTCTTCACTGGCAGTCAGGCTTCCTCTGCTTCTCCAATCCTTGAACGTCTGGGCAGGGTTGGAGGAGCAAAATCCATTCCACTACAAGAGGAGAGAAAGTCAGAGACCTCCTCATAAGACTGGATGTGTACAAGTTCATGGGACTGTATGACATGCATCCCAAGGTCCTGAAGGAACTGACTGCTATGATTGCCAAGCTACTCATCAACATTTGAAAATCCATGGCTGTCAGGTTAAGCCTTCAGTGACTGGAATAATGGAAATGGTAAACCACATGTCTGTGCCTGGGAATATCATGGATCAGATCCACCTGAAAGAGATGTTAAGGCACAGGTGATTGGTGGTACCCAACATGACTTAATTAAGGTCAAGTCATACTTGACAGACTTGGTGGCTTTTTATGATGGAGCTAGAATGTCAATAGAAAGGAAGAGCAATTGATGTCATAACAAGAAGAAAATTTTTAAAAAAGGAAAAAAAAAAAAAAAAAAAAAAAGGAGTTGCACAGACTAAATTTAACTTTGTCTCAGTCGAAATTAGGATAATCAATGAACATATTTAAGAGTGGAAAAGAAGCAACCCAGACATCATACAATCATAAAAATTTTGGCTGGCCTCCAGTGGTCATCTAGTTCTGATTGAAGAAGGACTGTTTCTCAGAATGGATTGATTTCCTGTGTTGATTTAAATGCTTTTATATGGATTGCAAGAAGAAAATGTCCATTATCTATCCGGTTTCCCTAACCAACAATTTCCTGGATCCTTTTTCTTATTCTTTCTGAAGACAGACATATATTTAGGCTTTTGTAGATGTCAGACGGCTTCTTGAAAAACACAGTAAATTTTAAAACCAATCAGCTTTTTCAGTATCCTCAAAGACATCATGTCTGGCCTCATGGGCTGGAATACATACAGCACATTAATCCCCAGCACATTGCCACCCAGTCCAAACATGTGGCAGCCATTTTTGAACAGCTTTTGTGTATGGAGGCTTAAAAAAATAATAAAAAAAATTTAAAAAAAATTTTAAAAAATTGACCATTTTCTTTTTTTTTCCCATGTCTCTCATCACTAATTTGTATTACCTATTACCAGTGCACATGTATTTCGTCTAAACTGATTTTTGTTCCAGACACACTTGTACAGCCCCCCCCCTCCCCCCTGTTTCTACTTAGTTTTAGCTCCATGGAGGCTTTACTGTTTTGTTCCTTAAAGTCAGCATTTCCATTTTTTTCTTTTGTTTCCTGTACATGTTTTTGCATATGACACTTTTGTATTTGTATTTCTGTTCATCAAAGCTTCCTGATAAGATTAGTGGGTTTGTTACCAAATTTTCTGTTTTCCTTCACAATAGAATGGATTATTATTGAGGTTTCAGAAAGTTTTCTTTGAAAATCAGTCCACTCTCCTTGTCATAGCAGTTTTCCAGGAGACAGAGACAGAGGTCTCCTGACCTCTACATTCCCTGAATTTCTTTCTTTTTCTTTTTTTCTTTTCTTTTCTTTTTTTTTTTTTCCTTTCTTAAATATTATCCATATTTTGTGTTATAAGAGAGCAGCACAGGAGATTACTGATGCAGATGTTATTACAGACAAAGTAGCTCATTCGTCAATATATCAACTGCTAAAAATTACAGTCACTCTACTTCCAACACCAAAGATAATTGGAATTCGTATTTTAGTGCAGTGTTATCATTTTTATTTGGTTGCATATCTAGCAAAGTGGCTCTGTATCTTTAAAAAGTCATTTTAGCCCTTCAGAGGAAAACAAAGAACAAGAACAGATATATATTTAAAGAGGAAAAGAATGACAGGAGTTTACAAAATATCAAGGTTCATTTTGATTAGTTTCTCAGGACATAATTATCTGTACTGTTCACTAAAATTGTACTGTATATATTTCTAGTGACACTGGGAACAAAAAAAAAAATCTATGTATCTATGTATCCATGTTTATGTTTGGCAGAACAGAGGCTGTAGATTTACATGTATTTACATGTATATATTTACATGTACCTGTGCAATAAATAAATAAATAAATAAATAAATAAAAGAAGACATACACTAGTACATTATTGCCTGGAATTATTTTTATTTAGTTTATAGGATGTAATTATACATGGCTAATTATCATTTCATTATTTTCTTTATTACACAGACAGAAAAATTGATGATAATTCCTGTAGGAAATGCAATTGTAAACTGGGAAAAAAAATTCAATTTATTAAGAAATAAAACAAGATGTTAAATGGCAGCCCAAAGTAGAAAGTCATGACCAGTAGCAATATTCTGCCATTCATATTCCCCTGGTGAATTAATTTGCCATAAACATTAGAAATATCATCCTCTGTGTCAAAACCCAAATCATTAGATACGTATCTAGAGGTTGAAAAGGGAATTTGAGAGTTATAGTATAGTAATCACAATATTCAGCAACAGAATACCTTGGAATTCTAATTCATTGATTAAAGCAATTGATATTTGTCTATTCAGTTTATATACTCTCTTGGAGTAAAGAAAATAAAAAGGGAAGAGAGGATTTTGCGTTAGAAAGAAATGCAATATTTTTTTACAGTGAGTTGGACAGCTATACAGACATTTAATTTACATGGAAAAGGACAGAATATGCTGCCTTTAGACAGAAAAAAAAAAAAAATAAATAAATGTTTCATTTTGTTGTCTGGTTGATTGATTCTCTCTTTTATTCTGATACTCCGGTAAGATTCAGTCCTTATTTCTAAACAAAGCATCTGGGAAAACAAGGAAAAGCAAGACATGAATGAATGTGAACAAAATTAGCCACTCAAAATTTAATATACTCAATTCTGAAACTCAAATATAGACCTTCATTTTTACTGTTGCCATGAATCTGTTTTTAACAGTTTACAGCTTAGCTTTTATTTTATTCCTGGCTTTTCCTCAGTTTCAGTGTAACCCTTTCTGAGACTGAGCTGGAAAAATGCTCCATTAACATACATATATATATAAATATATAAATGTTATATGTATATGTGAGTGAGATGAAATGAAACGGGATTCTTCCAGTGATCAAATAAATGAAATGTTTGTTGTTGTTGTTGTTGTTTTTTCCATAACAAACTAAGCTTGATATGTTCCACCAGCTATGTTTGCTAGGAGAAAAATAAAAACAAAGTTAAAAAGCCATATTTAAAAACTCGAAAGTTAGTCTAATCAGGATGAAAATATCATCTAGTAACCCTGTTGCTGTTGTGTAGACTATATAAATCCATAAAATTTAACAAATCTGTCTAGGCAAGACATGAAAAAGTATAAATTTAACAGTTAAACCTTTCTGAAAATGTTTGTCTTTTTGCTGTGAAATAAGCTTGTTCCTTATTTCTACAGATGTATGGAGTAATGAGGATGCTTCAGTATCTGGATACATCATCAAAATAACTCAAATAAAAATTGCTTTAGCCTAAATAGATTCTTATAGACTTATGAAGGATTGTAGTTCCAGGAAACGATTATTCAGTGATCAGTATTAAATTAAATTCCAGACATAGGTATGCTAATTTACTGCCTGCAATTCAGATTTCTGTGCGTGTGATATATGCCTAAACCTCCACTACAGTTGAAGAAAAAATGTTTTTGCACTTAATAAAGTCTGTTTTGTCTGAAAGTAAGCAAAGAAAACAACAAAACAATATCTAAACCTTACATGATCCACTCTCTTGTCTGTTTTTTGTTGGGTTTTGTTTATTTGTTTTTCTTCCAGATATCTCACAGTTTGAATTCTAAATTGTAAGTAGAGTTATAGAATAAGTAGATAGCTGAAGTTGGAAGGCAGCTGGGGAAATAGTATAGCACAATCCTCATGATGTAAGTACTTCAGTAAAACAAATTGCTCAGTCTCTTGTCTTGAATAGCTTTGGGGATGGAGACTCCAAAAGCTCTCTGGACAATGTGATCCAGTTGTTGAACACTCCCAGTTTACTTGCTCAATGTACTTGATGTGTCTCCCTGCCGCCTGACCTTTCCCTTCTAAATTTGCTCAGGCAATAAGCATTAGTGGTTGTCATAATAGGTGCATACAGCTAAAGATAATAATACAGTAGCCAAGAGCTAATTGAGCATTTGCCAACTGAAGTACAGCTGGTATACATATATGACTTAACCCACTAATAGGTAAAAGTCCAGAGTCTATCAAAATCTCCTGCATCACAGTGGACTGCATGCTAGGATTTTCTCTTGGCTAGAGGCTCTTCTAAAGGTTACTCCTGGAGACTGAAACATGATGGTCGGTGCTTCTGGACCATGTTCTTTCCTACAAAGATGGGTTTGTTAACAATGTGAAGGTTGGGGGTAGCTTGTGATGTACCAGTCATGGGATGGTGGAGTTAAGGATCTTGACTTGAAAAAGCAAACCAAAAAGTAGGATTGCCAATTTTGATCACATCTGGGACCTACTTGGATCTATCCTGTGGGCTAGGATGTTAGAATGTAAGTGGGCCTGTGAGAGCAGGTCAGCATTTAAACAGAACTTCTTCCAAGGTCAGGATCAGTGCATCCCTATGAGTAAGAAATCAGGTAAGGTTGGCAGAATACCTGTGTGGATGAGCAAGGAGCTCATGCATAAACTGAAAGGGAAGAAGGTCCATGAAATGTGGAAAAAAGGTCTGACCACTTGGGAAGAATATAGGAATGTTGTCAGGGCCTGCAGGGATGCCATGAGGAAGCCTAAAGCCAGCCTGGAATTGAATCTGGCAAAGGAGATAAAGAATAACAAGAAAGGCTTTTTAAAGTATGTCTGAAGTAAAAGGAAGACTAGGGAAAATGTGGATTCCCTACTAAATGAGGGGGGTGTTCTGGTAATGGGGGATGCTGAGAAGACAGAGATACTGAATGCCATCTTTGATTATGTCTTCACCACAAAGACGCCCCAATAGGAATCTTGGACTTTGGATTTAAGTGAGAGATTCTGGGGAATAGAAATCTCCACTTTGGAGAGATAAGAGATGATCTGAGAGCATCTAGGCAACATAAGTGTAAATAAATCCATGAGCCCCGGTGGGATGCATTCATGTGCTGAGGGAACTGGTAGAGGTGATTGATGAACTGCTCTCTATCACCTGTGAGAGATCTTGGAGAATGGAAGAGGTGCCTATAGACTGGAGGATAGCCAGTATCACTCTGGCCTTCAAAAAGGGAAAGACAGAAAATCTGGGAAATCACCTCCATTCCTGAAAAGATGATGAAACATCTTGTTCTGGATGTCATCTCCAGGCACTTGGAAGAAAAGAGGGTTGTCAGGAGTATTCAGCATGAGTTCGCTAGGGGGAGGTCATGCTCAACCAACCTGGTAGCCTTCTATGATGTTATTACTGGCTGGGTGGATGGGAGGAGAGCAGTGGATGTTGTGCACCTGAAATTCAGCAAGGCATTTGACACTGTCTCCCACTGTATCTTAATAATAAAGCTGAGGAAGTGTGTAACAGATGAGTGGATGGTGAGGTGGTTTGGGAACTGGTTGACTGGCAGAGCTCAGAGGGTTGTGACTGGAGTTCATTTAGAGGCCGGTATTTAGTGGCGTTCCTCAGGGGTCAGTGCTGGGTCCAATCTTGTTCAGCATCTTCATCAGTAACCTTGATGAGGGGATAGTGTCCACCCTCAGTGAAGTGCAGTAAAGTTTTGGGACTTGTTTTTAGCCATATCCTATTTAGTTTATAGATATAAACAGCAAAACTCAGAAAGAAGCTAGAATTCTTACTTCTCAAGCAGAATAGTTACAGGTATTAAAGATCCTGTTATATGTATTTTACAGGATGCATAAGAAGTACTGTTTAGACAGTAATAAGATTTTTTCAAGATTGAAAATTTGAATTCTGTCCTTCAGTTCTAACTACAGTTTTTAAATCTGTCTTTTTACTTTTTAAATAGTTTTACATTTTTGCTTTATTTTTTATTTTTAACAGAATGGAAGTCCAGTATGCTGAGGACTTCAGAAGACCTTGACTATAATCCCTATTCGATACAGGATTCATTGCCTTGCTCAAGGCTCTTTCAGAGCTGCCAGAGATCACACCATTTTCTACTAATCTCTTAGGGGTGTTCAAAAGAATAATTAGTTAATGTTTTGTGAAGCACTTTGAAGATGAAAAGTATTATGCAAGTGCTAGGGATTATGAGGAAATTGTTGGGGAGGGAAACTGGAGTTTGATGGGTAGCTGAAATACAGCTTTAAAATGTCTCATTTGTTATTAAGAAAAGAGCCTTGACTCTTTCTGAACTATCTCTGATCTAGTTTCCAGAACAGTAAAAAACCCTTTAAAACATCAACTTACTGCCTTTGAGCCTGATGAAGGTTACATATTTCTTCTCTGTTCTTCTCCTTTAACTAATTGTGATAAATGCTATGGAACTTGTTCAAAGGGACTTTGCTGCCTTGCTATTACCTTGTAACAAATATAAAACACTGTAAACTTGACTAACTTCCTGAAAGCTAAAGGAAAGGAGAAAAATACTGGCAGTGTTCTCCAGAGGAGAATGGCAAATAATTTGAAAGCATTTCAAATTTTGAAAGCAGTTGGAGCCATTTCAGCATTGTCTCACTTCATGCTTGAAGTTTGTTAAATCAAAAAAAAAAAAAAAACCAAAAAAACCTTAAGTCTCACTATGGTCCCTCAGTTTGTTTGTTTGTTTATTTATTTATTTATTTGAATGGGCCATAGCATTTTGTTAACATGTTTATCACCACACACTTCCGTCTCACACATAAAGTCTCTGGGACAAATCAAAGCAGCTCTCGGAACAAAATTTTAACTTGCACAGACAGAAGAGTCTTAGGAAAAAATGTTATACCAGCTGTGATGGGGTATTCCTTAGGAGTTGCAAACATACTCAAGTGATCTGTGGCATTAGTCAGGTACGTGTTTAGTCTTTATTAGGCTGCTTAGAGATGTGGTGAATGCCCAGGCCCTGGAGACATTCAAGATCAAGCTGAACAGGACTCTGAGCAACCTGGTCTAACTGTAGATGTCCATGGTCATTGCAAGGGAGTTGAAATAAATTACTTTTAGGGGTCCCTTCCAATTCAAATGATTCTTTTATTCTGTGATTATGGGTGATTATGGAACGTTACAGCTGCATTTGATTGCAGATAATGTTATAGCCAAGGGCTATAATCAATAATTTTACTCTACAAATAGGGTAACTGTGACTATTAGACTGAACTGTTTTTCTCTTCTGCCAGTAATGCAACATCAGCATGGGATGGACCTTTCACTTTTCCTGAAAGTAAATTGCATCCTGCTTCTCAGACACATCCTGCCTCAGATTCTGCTGGAGACTCTGAAAGATCTAAAATCAACCCAAGCATCATAAATCACTACATATTTAAACAAAGCAAAAACAAAACAAAGAAACAAAAATACCACATAACATGAATAGCTGAGGCACCTTGGTCTGTTCAGCCTAAATAAGAGACTGAATGGAGGCATTATGGCAGCCAAGAGCTTCCTCGCATGGGGAGTGGAGGGACAGGCACTGATCTCTGCTCTTTGGATGGCAGCAACAAACCAGAGGGAACAGCACAAAGCTCTCAGCTCTCAGAGGAGGCTGAGGCTGGATGTTAGGAAAAGATATGTCACTGAAATGGCTTGAGGGACAGGATGCTGAGGGCAGTGGTTGTGGCACCAAGTTGCTGGAGTTCAAGAATCATTTGGATCATTTGTGAAGACAGAATTTAGACTTGATCTTTGTGGGTCCCTTACCCATCATGATATTCTTCAATTTGATCATTCTTCATCTTCTGTCTTTACTATGTCTACTCAGAGGTTCATTCCTTTTATATAAAACAGGGAAGCCAAATCAAAATGAAAGGACAAGAACATTTGCATTTTTCCATATTTCAAATACACACACATTCAAGATGTATGTTGTCCTTTCCTTTCCTTTCCTTTCCTTTCCTTTCCTTTCCTTTCCTTTCCTTTCCTTTCCTTTCCTTTCCTTTCCTTTCCTTTCCTTTCCTTTCCTTTCCTTTCCTTTCCTTTCCTTTCCTTTCCTTTCCTTTCCTTTCCTTTCCTTTCCTTTCCTTTCCTCTCCTTCCCTTTCCCTTTCCCTTTCCCTTTCCCTTTCCCTTTCCCTTTCCCTTTCCCTTTCCCTTTCCCTTTCCCTTTCCCTTTCCCTTTCCCTTTCCCTTTCCCTTTCCCTTTCCCTTTCCTTTTTTCTACTTTTTCTACTTTTTTTTTTTTCCTGATAGTTGCAAAACCGTTAGAAGCAGGCAAAATAAAATCTTCATCCTGTCAGTATTATTAAAAATGTGAATTATCACTTCTAATTTGTTCACAAGTGAGAACAAGAAAGCTACCACACCTCAGACTGCCTAGGTGATAAATGCATTGAGTTTTTAATTGGGTTACTTGTAACACCACTACAAAATTCACATCCATAAACTAATGATATGTTTGAGCCAGTGAACCGTCTCGATGACAAAAGAGCCACCCCTATGAAATGTTGAACAGAGGATTAAGTTGGCTTTACTAATACATCTTCTCGTATATGGATGATCATGCTTTCTATCTGAGAGTAGCTGTAGATCCTCAATTAGCAAAAAAAAACCCCAAAAAACTAGTACTTATGTTATTGTATGTCCTCCTGCGCATTTATTTGTTTGGCAATCTGGAAAATTCCTTTGCTCTATTAATTAAATTGCTCTTTTGAAATACCTCAGCAATTATTGTCCACAATAATAATAGTTTTTCACTGCAGCATTGTAAAGTTTGTCAGATTTTATTCATCACTTATAATTACATTAGGCAAAAATGTTGATTTTGTTGTAAACTCAACACAAATGCAAGAATAATCTCATAAGCATAATTGTGACTGTCTTTATTTTTTCCCAACTAGCAGAATACTGTAGGATCATGAGAATGTTAATTTAATCATGAAAATTCACTCTGTATAGTCTTGTGTGTCAAGAGATGAAGTAGATAATTAATACTAGAAAAGCAATACAAGGTCAGCAGAATATTTGCTTGCCAGGTGATTTTTCTCTTAACTTTGATCAGTGGCATTCAGTATGAGAACTGGTAAAGAGTACCCTCAGAAAATTCACAGACAACATGAAATGGAGGGCAGTGTTGGATACATTAGATGACCATGTTACCCTTTGACAGGCTAGAGAAATGAGTTGACTAGAACTTCATGAATTCAACAACAGAAAGTGCAAAGTCCTGCACCCAGGGAGGAACAACCAGCACAAGAATACAAAGTTATTTCATCTGAATCAACCATAGTTTATTTTAGACAAAAACCTTTATTCCATCTGGCCAAGACTTTGCTAACACATTTCAGTTTTTTTACGTTATTATTACCACAGATTCTGGAAATATATTGACAATGCTGATTGAACATTACTGCTATTGGTATAATTTTTTAAGTCTCTAACTTTGGGAAAGTATTCTGCTCTTGTGCTGACAGCTTTATTCCAACCCTAAGGCATCCATGATAATTAATAACTGTGTCAGATCAGTTCATCCTAAGCAGATGTGCTATGCAGTGTTTTTCCTTATCTCCTGTGTTTTCTACCTTGGTAAATGACCTTTATTAAATTATGTTTCAAACCAGGAATTCATGACATTCAGATTCTATAGGGCAAGCTGAGAATGCCATTATCTGTACTTGTACAGGAAGGTATATTATTCTAATTATCAGGCTTTTTGTTTTACATTTTAGTATAGATTTCAGTGATACCAGTATTGAGAACAAATAAGGATAAATGATTCCTGTAGAATATTGTTTTATTTTCTCCTTTATTTTTCACTGTGTTTTATGCTTAATATTTTTGTTGGAAAATCATTCCATTAAACCTTAATAAGAAATTTATTATTTTATTTCTTTACTTTTTCTCGAGTACATTTATTTATCATCTAATTCACGACTGTTTAAGAACTATGAATCTGAGGTGTTTTGAATATATATATATATGTATATATATATATTTCTTCCAAACCAACCTTATAGAATCATAGAATCATTTAGGTTGGGAAACACAATTATGATCACCAAATCTAATAGTGATAGATCTAATACTGATATGACTAAGAGGAATGGCGTTAAACTAAAAGAGAAGAAATTCAGGTTATATTTAAGAAGAAATTCTTTACTCAGAGGTTGGTGAGTCACTGGAAGAGGTTTCTCAGAAGAGCTTTGGATACTTCATCTGTGGATGTGCTCAAAGCTAGGTTGGACAGGGCCCTGGGCAGCCTGATCTAATGACTGGCAACCTTGTCCACAGCAGGGAGTTGGAAATAGACTGTCTTTAAGGTCCCTTCCAACCTAGGTCATTCTATGATTCTATAATTCCATGATACTCAGGTACAGACTGGGAGATGAGTGGCTTTTTTCCTTGATGGAAATAACTATGTAGCACTGCATTTATAAGAAGGAAGCTAGAATATATTTATTGCTATAACATGGACACAATAGAGTGATCGAACAAAGATTAATTGAAAGAAAGGAAGTGACTTAAGATTTGAGTTGGCTGGATACACTTGATTATTTATTGCATAGGGGGTAGGGTAAACACACTCATACAGTAAATACTCCCATTGAGTCACAAGGTTCTGAGTGGACACTCTTGCTTTCTGAACCCTTTAAACCATGGAAGCAAGGAGCCTAGGTGCAGATGGATTCATGTCTAGCCCCAGACTTTATCAGCAGTTTAAGTCAAAGAATTATATGTGCACAGTCTTTCTAAGATGTGATTTTAGTGCAGATAATAAAGCTTAATGCAAAGGCTAAAAATATTAGTTGCTTAAAGAGGATCTATATAATCAAGGCATCTTTATGTCAAGATGTAAAGATTCTTTGCACAGGCATAACCTTAACAGGTGTCCCTGCTCAAGGGGAGATACTGTCATGTAGCCAGATGCTGTGCAGGAGAGCTCAATGGGCTCTTGGGATGATTGATTCATAGTCATATGTTGCTTTTTAGGCATATGCTCAATTGTTCCTCAGCTCTTGAAACAAGTGTCTGCTATTTGTTTTTTCTGTTGCTAATTTGAGACAGAATTATGGTCATCACCAGTACTGTTGCTCATTGTCTTCCAGAGGAAGGCCTTGAGTGCATTGCTAGGACACATGAAGGACCTGAGGGAAGAAGGGAGAGGGAACTCTGATACGCTGTAAAAGAACTCCTTTTGTCTCAGAGATCGCTGTGAAGCACAAGGATAACTGGAGGTGTCCAAGTCTACACATGGGTGTCAGAAACAAGCAAGATAAGGCAAATGTCTCAATGCTTATCACCTTCCAAACTACACCCTAGATGCAGTGGCTTGGCCTTGTGTGAAGGTCCCAGCTTCACTGATGTTGATAAGCTCACACTGGACTGTTGAGCTTGTGTCAGGCATTCTGCTACTATGGGCAACCCAAGGAGAGTATACATATATGAACTCTGCAGAAACTTTGTGTATGCTTTTCCCTTGTTGTGTTTTCCTTCTGCCTGTGATCGTCCAAGAAAGGGAATCTGCACTCCTTCACTCCCGCTGCCAATCAGAGTCTTGAAACACTGTGACTCTGCGGCGATAACTATTTCTGCATTTCTACAATAAACCCAAGCTTTTCTTTTCTGTCTTTCTATTATTGTTTTCTTTGGGATAAAGAAAGTCAATGAGTAAACCAACTAGTACCAACGAGTAAAAAAGCTCAGCAGTAACTTGAGCCAAATATAAACAAAAGTAAGGTGCCTGGCTCCTACATGTAACCAGTTGTGTGGGTATAAAAGACAGTAAGCACCTACAATAAGGGTCTTTCCTCCTTCATTCTGCACCAGCAAGGGAGTCTGGGCCTCTCTTGCTGCATGTGCAAGGGAGCTCAAAGCCCTCTTGCCAGTTTTCTTCATCCCACACCCTCATAACCAATGATAGAGAACACAGGAACTTCAAACAGCTGTAACAAAGGAGGTTCAGGTTTGATGTTAGGAAGAAAATTGTCAACTGTGAGAATTGTCAAATACTGGAACTGGCTTCCTAGAGAGGTAATTGATGGACCATGTCTGACAGTGTTCAAGAAACACTCAGACAACACCTTTAATAATATGCTTTAATTTTTGGTTAGACCTGAAGTGGTCAGATGCTTGGACTAGATTATGTCTGAAAGTTTTCCAACAGAACTATTCAATTTTTCTCTGTGATAACAGGTGTTACACAGTGTCTTGCTCCAGGTTATAGCAGGGAGAGGAGGTTATTTGATATACATATACTTGAGGTGAGATTAAGAAATAATGGTTCAAAAGTTGGTCCAACCAGTTTATTACAAATTTTAATCAGGGACATGGGGAAGGGGGGAACAAATACTATTAAGAACTAGGGTGATGAGTAAGGGAAGATAAGAAATAGAAAAGATAGGAAAAAAGCAAGAATTTCTTAAAGCAGGAATGGTCACCACCAAGGTCCAGCAGCAGTCCCATTGCACACCGTTCTGATGGTCTGAGGCAAAAGGGCAAGGGGAGAGCAGCAGCAGCATGGCCAGCCTTGGGCAGCAAGAAAGTGCAGCGACAGAGTAGGTCCAGAAAGAAACTGCACAGTGAGTCCGTGAGGAAGCAGCAGGTTTCAGGTAGCAGGCCCAGTAGAGTCCATCAGCATGCAGGAATTCCGTAGTGAGGAATCTGATGACAGAGACCTGTTCTTCCTCAGCATGCAGACCTCAGGTTGTGAGGAATCTGTTGTCAGAAAACCTCTTCTCATGGTTGTTTGTCCCTTTTTCATCCTTCTTCAGCCAACACGGCATTCCTAGGACCTTTGGAAAGAGTCATTTGCAGTACTCCCTGAGATGGCTATCTCCCTTGAGATAAACCTACAAAAAAGACTGGTTCCTGACCATTAAGCTGCACCTTATTTCTCTCATCGCCCCTTGCCTGTCCGTCTGTGTCCCTCAGACAAAGGATTTCTCAAACCTTGACCAGGACTTGCTTGGACTTGTTCATCTGTGTCTTCAGCAAGCTGTGAGACAATGATGCAAAAAAAAAAATAATCTCTTACATACAGCTATACCTTCTGACTTGAGGTGACACACTTTCAAAGGCCAAATAGATTAAACGCTGTTATCACCCACATAATCGCTTACTATTTTTTTGTATCTTTGGGAAATTATTTCTTTAATTTCCCCCCTTCAGTGAACAGATCTTTGATGAATGATAAATAAGATTACAGTATAATTTTTCTTTAATCTTTGTTGGAGAGAAGATACATTTAATCACAGTTATGGCTAGAAAGTCAGTGTAGCTTACTTACATTAGACTGAAGGAGTATGCATTAGTCTTGCTGAGTTTGAACATATATAATTCCTTCATGAATTTTTAAAAGACACAAATCATCAGTATTAGTATCATCTTCACTTTTAACTGAAATGTGTATGTGTATGTGCTTTCATGTTTAGACTTTTCTGTATCACATTTGTCATTTATGCATGTGAATAGGTTAGTTATTTTGCACATACATTTAAATGTCCTTATAGGCTGTCTGGCTGACTAAATAGAGGTCATTTTTTACCCACTGATCTTATAAATGTTGGGGTTTTGAGATTATACATTCCAAATTTTATTTTTGTTTCTGATTCTTCCAAAATTATTAGAGAATTTTCTATTTGTAATATATGTGTGCTAATGTTCTCTGGTATTCTTACAAGTAATGTAACATTGAATACATTTGAAAGATGAAGTGAAATGGATATCTTATTATCTGTTTTCTGATGATTAGTCCTTACTTATCTTTTTACATTGCCCTAAGTCAAAAGCAGTTTATCTATCTGGCTTGTAAAGATCACAGATAGAGCAATGAGAACAGTGACAAAATCAGCACACAGTAATTTGTCCAGTGCTACTAGAATGTTGCCCTATGAACCCTCCAATTACATAAGTGAACAAATAAATAAATAAATAAAACTTAGAAGGAAATTAAATCTTGTCAGAGCAGTTTCTAGCTATTTTATTATATTTTCCCCCATACCATTTTTTCTAAGAAAAAAGTTTTATTGCTACTTTTCGTAGCAATTAAATGAAGCATATTACAATAAGACAGAATAAAATAACACATAGCTAAATGAAATAAAATTTGAATTAATTTAACTTAAAAAAACATATTTACTCAAAAACATATCTAGTGAATTAGTTGATTTCTCCTCAGAAACTGATCTCCAAAAGTAATCCTTTCTATTGCTGTTACACACAACACTTCAGAAATATTTCATTCAGAATACTTTAAGTGACCATAAGCTGTCTATCTGAATGGAAGATGCTGTCCATTTTTGTCTTTGCTTAGTATATTGAAATTATTGCTAGTAGCACTCAGAAATGCTGTCGTGTTTCTACTTTATGTTGACAATGGTGAATGTTCTAGTTATACCTAAAAAAATAAGTTTAAATTTCTATTTATTTATTTATTTGTTTGTTTTTCTCTAGAAAAGTCAGAAGTCATGCTTTCTAACTCCTCTGCCAGTTCTGCCCATTTTTAACAATTTCATACTTATTCATTTGGACTCTCATCTTCCTCAGGTCTTTCAGTGGGAATGAGAACTGTATCACAGATGCAAAGAGAAAAAAATTAGGTTCTCATTCCTTTGCTGCAACTATGCTAGTTGAAAAAAATAAAATAAAATAAAATAATTAAAATTAAATTAAATTAAATTAAATTAAATTAAATTAAAATAGAAAAAGAGGGGAAAAAAACCAAACAAACTACATCATTCTTCACGAGAGAAAACAGTTTCTCAAATTTACATCATGAAAGCATGAAGACGGTATTAATTTGTGCAGATATTTCAGATATCATAACATTTCAAACTTAGTCTGTATGATATAAACACTCTAAACAGCATGTTGATAACACTGAAGATACACAAGAGAATCTGTAAAATTCTGAAGTATCACACAGAACAATAGTATATTTTAGGAAATGAAGACGAAGATGAAGGGGAAATAAACAAACAAACACAAAAAAAACAGGAAAGATCTAATATTTGAAAAGTTACCTAGGAGAGAATTCAATTTTGTTTTTCCAGATTAGACATCAAAATTCTCTGACTCATCCAGAAGTGAGAAAGATTGTTTTCTTCATTATTTCTGTGATGGAATTTATGCAACCTGTAATGGTCACTTCTTTCCACTTTCATTTTCTCCCTGCTGTATCACATGCTGTAAGCTAGAGTGTCTTTTGGATACAGTAGCAGAACAATGCATCCTGTTTATATACAAATCATATAAGTTTTTGCCTTATTAGACTGTTAAATTTGATCTAGCAAGGACTCTATTGACAGATTTCCAAGAACTCTGGACACTTGTTTAGTTATATTAATGTTTGCACAAGCTGGATGTTTTGAGGCAAACCAAGGCATCTCAAAAGGCATTTTGGTAATGGTCAAATAACATCACAGTGTGCAATTCTTACCATCACATAACAATGTTTCAAAAACTCTAGGATATATCAAACAGGAATAGACAGATATAGTGAGACAGCTGAATGGAATAATTATCAGATATACTTCTAGTGCTTAAACTCATTCCACACATGATACTTGCATTCGGATATATTTGTTGTCTACAATTTGAATCTATATGGTTACCTCAGATAAGTTCTTGTTTTTATTCTTTTTCTCATTCTTATTCTTTTCCCTTTTAATGAACTGTTTTCACTTCTCTGCATAAAATTAAATAGTCATCTGTGACTGATCATTCTAAGAATTTTACTAGCACTGGAATAGTTTTCTTCTTAGAATAACCTCTTTTTTGCTTTTCAATCTTGTTTTAAGGCATTTGAGCCAATTTTTTAAATGCAGTTCAAAATAAGACTGACCCTTAAAAAATAAAAAAACAAACAAGCATTCAAAAGCCATACAGATAGCAAGTGTGATCAACTGACTATGTCATGAAACAAGAGAATCATTGAAAAAATTACTCTTCTATTATAAATCTTCCAATTCTTCAAATACATTACCCTGTTCTCCTATGGTTCAACCACCCCCTGCTCCCTACTGATGCTGTCACCTTGCTAAGGCCATCAGCTACATGGACAGTAATGTAGTGTATAGCAAAATGGCACTTATTGCAAAATGGCAGTTACTTAAATACACATCCTACTTTGCCTACACCCTTTAAGCATGTGCCACATTTCAATTTCAGAGCAGGGGAGGTCCTACTGCATCACATTCCAAGTCCTCCTTAACGCCTACTACAACAGTGAATGACATTATCACTTTTTAAATGATGCTTTATAAAATCCCTTTTAAACTGAAGTAGAAGTTTTATATCTTTTTTTAGAATTATAGCCTTTCTAAATCACACATTTCTCTGAATTAATTCTGTTGTTTAGGCATTAATTGTTGTCTTGTGATACCCACTGTCTCTGTTTCATATTTTACATCAGAGTCCCTTGGGCAAATTTTAATCTTTACTTTCTTCTATACAGTAGTGTCACAAGTTAGCAACAGGACACAGGGTTCTCATGCCAGGAAGGTTTCTTTCTTGCTGTGATGATCATGATCATGATGTGTATCTGCATCATCTTGTGTATTCTGTGCTTATTCTTCTAAGCAAGCCTTATATTATAATATTCACATTCACAGTACATTTCCACTAATAACCCATTGGCTATAAAGCAAGCAAAATCCATAACAAGTAGAGAGCTTATCTTATGACTAGGCACAAAAAATGCCTCTGTTTGTTCAGACCTTCTGTCTCCTTTCCAGAGCTTCATTATCAGCGAGTCGACATTCAGTGAGGCCTAGCTGACCTCTCCAACTCCCACACAATACAAAGTGGCCTACATCCCAAGTTTATAAGACTGCAATTGGATGCAAAGATCCAAGTTCAGCAAACGTCTGAGTTTTTATGCCTATAGATGAGACCCACCAATCCATCTTATTGAAATCCCCTTGTGCAGATCAGCACTCCAACCCAACTTGGAATCATCTGCCAGCTTACTGACAATGCACTCAATCCTCTTATAAATAACACTGATAAAAACGTTAAAACAAAATTAACCCCAATACTGGGTTCCAGGAAACACCATTTGTGATTGACCACCAATTGGATTCATCTGTATTCAAAACAACCCTTAAGGTCTGGTCATTTGGAAATCCTTTTTAACCAGTGAACAGAACAATCATCTAATTCATGAATAGCTCGTTTCTCCAGGGGAAGGCTGTGGGAATCAGTAAAAAATATTTTCTAAAGTCCAATTAAACAACATCCACAGAATTTTCTTCATCCACTAAGTGGGTCATATTATCACAGAAGGTTACTTTCATGAAAACTTTCAGTCTGCCAATAAATTTAGATATCATTTTGGTAAGGATATCTTTGGACATATGAGAACAAATAAAAGCACAGCCATGGGCAGGACAGAAGTTATTACTGCTCAGTGACCATTATTTCAAAGTTAGACTACTTCAAAAGATAAAGGAATGTTCTCACCACCACTCCTGGCCTGTGAATTCTGAGCTATCTTTCATATTAAGTGATCATCTGTAGTAAGATGCCAATGCTTTTTAGATGGGTGACTTTCAAATACAAGTATTTTAAGTATTTTGGTCAGATCGTAGAAGCTGCACAAAGAGCCTGTTGATTGTATGCCTCTTTCTGTTCAGTGTGCCTGCCGATTTTGCCACGGTTATAAGCTCTTTTCTCTCTACCCACTGAGGAATGCCTTGATTAAGATTAGGCAACTCTCAGATGTCCATTTTCTTTAATAAATCTAACAGTTTATTCAACTCAACAGCTATAATGTGAGCTCTAAATTGCTTACTTTTGTTGCATGTTTGGTCTGTGCTTCATTGTATGTATCTATAGTTTCCTAGCAGTGTGATTTTATTTTAAATGTAATCTTCTGCCATACAATACTACCATTGTCCCCAGAGACATTCTGTCCTTTGCTCATTCTTGTAATCTACCTGGATTCCAGGACAAATACTCTCCTGACTTCAGTAAGAAAAGGTTTTTTTCTTTTTCTATTCATGGAAATTATTTTTAGACCTGCAAGGTCAATTCAACTGCTTTAAACTTTCAGTAATGTAATACATGAACAATGTCAGAGGAAAGTTTGACTCTGTGGATCAAACTGTAAAACATTCCATCAGTTAAAACAGCTGAAGAGACATGTCATTAGCACATACCATCTGATGTACTAGTGATGATGGATATATGGGTCATATTTCTGTTGATTTTTAAAAATGATTAAAGTATACATGAAGAATAGAACTAAAAGGTTGGGTTTTTTTTTGTAATACACCTAAAAAGAAAAACTATGAAGATTTGAAAATTATCCTTAGTGAATCAGAGAAAGGTATGGCATATCTCTTTCAGCCCATAGAAAAAATGAGGGGCATTTCCATGATTTTGACTACAGTTCTCTAATCACCAAATATAAATGATTTTCAGCACAAGACAAACAAAAGCCCTCAGTCAAAGTAACAAGCAAATATTCATAGCTTTAACAGCTAACCTAATCACAAGAGTCTACTTATCTTTCAGTATGTCTAGCATCCACCTGAGGCATTGCAGTAATAGTTCCCAGTTTCCTGTCATTCACTTCAGCTTTTCTGTTATTTCTGTGCTGCAGGCAAGTTTAATAAAACAAGAGTTCAGGGATTTAAATTAATTATATTTTAAACAGTTAAACATTTGGTCACAGATTAAGTTCAGACAGTATAATCTTCTGTCCTAGAAATAGCGTTATTTTCTTTACTAAAAAAAAAAAAAAAAAAAAAATTAAAAATCTACCAACTTTCTTTTTGACTTATTACAAAGTCTTGGAACAGTATCTCATGAATCAGAGGACTGTCTTAAGAAAAAATTGCATGGGTTTTTTGCCATTGTCACCTCAATTATGTAGTCGTTAGTATTTTCACAGTAAGACACGAAATCAAGTGATAGGTATGCTGTCCCCTATGCAACTATGTCAGCAACTATGAGGCTGACATGGAACTGAGCTACTGTGCAAAAATCATCTGACTTGATAAATGTAAAGTGATTGGGCTAAGATGTGACTTTTCTCTTCTGAAGGAAATAAAAAATGTCCTACTATCAAGTATATGCGTGCATTTAAAAAAAAAAAAAAGTTCCAATTGGAAAGGTCTTCTCCACGATGAATTGTGCAGTTCACGTTCTTGGGACCACATATTTCCAAATGATCCAGATATTAACAGTAGTTTCAGTGTATATATTTTGAAACTGCTATGAATATATATATACACACACACACATACATATTTATTTCCATGGAAATTACTAGAGAAAATTCACAGCTACCATACACTGCTTTTCAACACAGTAATACTTCATTAGCTATTTACTTTTTTGCCAGAAGTTTACAAGAGCCTTCATGCCATGCTCATCAAAATCAGCACCAGAAGAGGTGAACCACTGTTTGACATCTGGAACGATGGTGCCATTTCTAGGAACATCTTGCTCACACAGCCTGTCTTTCATTAACCTGAAGAGACAGAAGTCAGAAAGCATCAATTCTGAATACAGTAAAATAGTCCAGCCAAGACTGACAATGTTCTCCATGACCTTCAAACTGGTATGGAGCATGGTAATATTATGTTGGAAGAGAAATATTGTCTTCTTCTCTGACCTGACTCTGGAAATTTGAGCCTTCAGCTTAGTCAGCATTGTGTTGAAGCAGTCACAGTTAATGACTTGCCCAGATTCAAGGGAATCCAGCGAAACCACCCCTTTCTTTTTCAAAAGACAGTGTACTTCACTTTACCCAATGAGGGCTGCATCTTGAACCTTTTCTTCAGCCGTACATTTACATATTGCCACTTCACAGACTGACACTTTGACTTGCAGTGGAGATGCTACATCTCATCATCAGTAATAATGTGATCGGGGAAAACTGTCACCTTCAGACTCACATTTATTCAGTAGGTCCTGACAAACTTGCATATAGTGTTTCTGTGTGAACATTCACAAAACCCACCTGGCACAAACTTTGCAGTATTCCAATGCTGCTATTATTGCTGAAAATGCACCGAAGCCTCTAATCAGCTCTGTACAGAGTTCCTTAGTCATAAACCAACAATTCACACAAACAAGCTGATCAAGACACTTCTCATTTCACAGGGTGATAGCCGTGCATGGACATCTGTTGTCAACAGTTTACGGGCTGGTTCAGCCCAGTTGCATGATTACTGCGGTGGAAGGATTTCACAAAATCAGCACCTCTGGAAAGGGAAACAGGGGACTCCAAAATAATGTAAAAAGTCAGTTTCTTTGTTAAAAAAAAAGTGTTTGACGCTGTATTTGTTACTACAATTGCAAGAGTCTTAATAAAAATACCCTCCTTTTTATGAAAGCAACAATATTTCTTATGCAATTCACAATGTAAATTTTATTTGTAAGAAATAATTTGATACAACTATGTTCACAATAAAACAGGTCAGAGTGAAACTAGACTTTAGTTATATGTCTTTTTGAAGATTACTTCATGGAAGACTTTGATCTCCTTTCATGTAATGATTGAAAACTACAGGAAAAAATAAGACATTTCCAGCTCATTTGATGAGTTTCAGAGCAAGCTGATAACTTAGCTGTGACTATTCAGATTGCTTGGGTTTAGTAATAAGAAGAAATTTGTAAGTTCATAGAATCAAAGAATCATTAAGGTTGGAAAGACCACTAAGATCATGTAGACAAATCAACTCATCACCATTATGCCAACTAAACTATGTCCCTAATTGCCACATCTATATGTTTCTTGAACACAGAGACAGAGTATGTTATGATTAAGAATATTCATCCCAAGTTTTATTCAACTGTCAGTAAAAGCAGTGCTGAAACCATTATTTTGTGGAAATTCTCAATACTTTACCTGAGAGTATTTTTTTCAAAGACATGAAATTGTTAAGAAAAGGGAAAGGGAAAGAAATCCTAGTCATTTTAGGTTATCTGTCCTGGTTATGCTCCCTCCCAGTTTCTTATGCTTCTGCATCTTAGTCGCTGGCAGGGCAGCATGGGAAGCAGAAGAGTCCTTGACTTTATAAGCACTGCTTAGCAATCACTATAACATTTGTTCCTTATTGAGATTACTCTCCTCTTAAATCCAAACTCAGAACAATATAAACTACAAAGGAGATAACTGAATCTATCCTAGCCAAATTGAGGACACACACCTTAGTAGGTCATGTTGTTTTGTATCTGATTGCACTGACCAAACAACATTTTCAGCTAATAAAACAAACACATGGGATCATGCCTCTGGGCTTTTATTTCTGCTTTGTCCATTGATTCACCTCATCACATTAAAACTAAAAAAAATCTGCAAGTGGATTAGACATAGTGAAATTCTGAAGAAGAATCCCTGAGTATATTGGTCTTAAACACTTAGAAGTATTGAAACATTTTCATTTACAAAAAACTCTGACCTCAGTGGTCCAGTTCTACCAGCAAATGGACCATTAAAGCTGACTCTTACTATGAGTAAAGCATTAAGTACTCGAACTTTAAATACTTGAGTAGTCCCAACGATTGCCTTGACATAAGGGTCAGAACAAATTATTGTGAAAGTCATGTCACAAATTCTAGAAGGCAACAAGTACGTTTTACCTCTTTGTCTGAAGTTTTGATGTGTATAGCTTTATTAGCTTTTTTTCACAATGCTTTTCCAATGTTAGATTTATGTTTTCAAAAAACACAATATTTTAAATATCTTACTTGTGCAGTTTAAATCCCATATACTTGTAATCTTCTAGCTAATATGCATTCTTTATCACAAATCACTACTGATGTTTCTAATATTCAAAAGAAATGAAGAAATGTAAAGAAAAACACATTCCTTTAATAACATCAATTATTTTTTACTTACATTCCTTAAACTCCTTAACACATTAACTGAAAGAAGAAATTATATGTAGCAGAGCAGTGTTCATAGTTGTGTTTTTGTACTCATTGTATGTTTAAGTATTGGAGTATGAAAAACATTAAGGCAAAGAGCTAACGTATTCAGCCAGCCAAGGATTGATTTTATCATTCCATTATTCTGCTGATTCTAAGTTAGTTTACGTTTTGTACAGTAATACATTTCCTATTCTGGATTCCAATTGTATTTATTTATTTATTTATTTATTTTCATAGTTACAAAGAACAGCTATTGGAAAAGGTTAATTTGAAAGATAATGATATTTTCATCCATCAAAATAGTAAAACCTCAACTGGCTCTGCAAATGAGATCTTCAGACTTCTAGTCTGGCTCTTAAACAAAATGTGAACTAGATGACTTCAAGCGTTCCTTTCTAACCAAAATTATTATATGATTCTATTAATCTCTTCCAGTGCTCCATCACCCTTACCACAAAGAAGTTTTTCCACATGTAGGTACATAACTTCCTGTGTTCAAGTTTTAGGCCATTACTCCTTGTCCTATCACAAAACACCACTGAAAAGAGCCTGGCCTCATCCATTTGCCTCCCAGCTCCCTTTAGGTAATTCTATTTTTTATATTCCTTCTCAATCTTCTTTTCTCCAGCTGAGGAGACCTGGGTTACTCACCCTTTCTTCATATGGGAGATGCTACAAGACCTACATCATCTTTGTGGTCCCCTCCACTGGACTCTTTCCAGGAGATTCCTGCCTCTTTTGAACTGGGGAGCTCAGAGCTGGACACAGTAGTCTAAATGTGGCCTCACCAGGGCAGAGTAGAAGGAGAGGATAACCTCTCTTGACTGGCTGGACATGATGTTTGTAATGCACTCCAGGATAACACTGGTCTTCTTGGTCACAAGGGCTGGCCCACAGCCATCCTGTTGTCCACTAGAATCACTGAGTCCTTTTCTGCAGGGTTTCTCTCCTGCAAGTCTTTAACTGTTCTGATACATGCAGTTATTCCTCCCCAGGTGCAAGACTCTACACTTGCTTTTGTTAAACCTCAATAAGTTCCTCCCTGTACAACTTTCCAGTCTGTCCAGGTCTTACTGAACATCATCACAGCCTTCTTATGTGTCAGCCAACCCTTCCAGATTTGTATAATCAGCAAACTTGCTGAGGATGGACTCTATCCCTTCATCCAGATCGCTGATGAAGATGCTGAACAAGACCAGACCCAACACCAACTCCTAGGGTACACTGCTAGTTACAGACCTCCAGCCAGACTGCACTGCTAATGATCACCCTCTGAGCTCCGCCAGTCAGACAGTTCTCAATCCATCTCACCCCCCCCCCCCCCCCTTTGGCGCAAGTGGTAGAAGTGCCGCTCTGCTACACAGAGGCTCGAATCCCGGGGGCTGGACTCAATGATCTCTAAGGTCCCTTCCAACCCGCACGAAACTATGAAACTATGAAACTATGAAACCACTCATCTATGTAAAATAAAATGAAAAATAAGGATGTTGTGGGAAACAGTGTCAAATGCCTTGCTGAAGTCAAGGTGCACAACATCCACTGCTCTTCCCCCATCTGCCCAGCCAGTGATGACATCATAGAAAGCTATCAGGTTGGTCAAACATGATTTCCCCTTGCTGAATACATATTGACAAATCCTGATAGCCTTCTTCTCTTCCAATTACTTGGAACAAGTTGTACCATTCCCTTTCTAGGTGAGGCAGAATGCTCTGCAGGTTCCTGGATTCTCCCTACCCTTTTAAAGACTACGTTGTAGATACTCTATAGATACGTTAAGAGTGGTTAAAGTAATGCTACAGATAGATTTATATATGTTGCCACAGGGATAGGATGCTAAACCAGTGTAATCTCTGATGATTTTACCTGAAAATTCTTTGACATTTATGTTTCCATTGGATATTCATACTGCACTTCTGTCTCCCCCATGCCAGATATAGGGTTTTTTTTTGTTTTGTTTTGTTTTGTTTTTTCTTTTTTCTTTTAAATTCACTTTGATGTTTGTTTTAAATGACACGTTTTCATCACCATTTCTTCTAAAAATATCTTGAGTGATGACAGTCATGCACAAAGGAATTGATAAAGTCATAATTATTTTCCTTGCTTTTTCAGTAACATATATTGCAATGCTCTGGATTCGAGGAAAGCTTGAACATAGCCTACTTAGGTTCACTATTAACAGAACCATCTGGTTCTGATATAAATGAAACTTTTCTCATCTTTTTACTGTTATTCTTGTGAGTAATCACTCAGAACATAAGTGAAGAAACAGAAAATGTATAAAAAAATACAAAACAAAACAAGTAAACTGTGATATCTGAGCCTCATTAAGGTAAAGTTAAAAACATATTGTGCAGTATCAGAAGACAGGATCCGCAGTTACTGATCATTATCTTTGTCTTTTATCAACTCAACCACCTCCCTGGGCAGGTCGTTCCAGTGCCTGACCACTCTCTGATAGAAAAGTTTTTTTCCTTGTGTCTAATTTAAATCTCCTCTGGCACAACTTGCAGCCACTTCTTTGGGTCCTTTTTGTGGTCTAGGTGAAGAAGCCAAAGCCCTTCTCATCACAGCCTCCCTTCAGGAAGTTGTAGAGGCAATGAGGTCCCCCCTGAGCCTCCTCTTCTCCAGGCTAAACAATGCCAGCTCCCTCAGCTGCTCCTCATAAGACTTGTGCTCCAGACCTCTCACCAGCTTTGTTACCCTCCTCTGGACAAGTTTCAGGGCCTCAATGTCTTTCTTGTAGTGAGGTGCCCAAAACTGAACACAATATTCAAGGTGCGGTCTCACCACTGCTGAGTACAGGTGGATGATTACCTCCCTTCTCCTGCTGGCCACCCTATTGCTAATGCAGCCCAGGACGGCACTGAACTTCTTGGCCACCTGAACACACTGTTGGATCGTGTTTAGTCAAGCATCAACCAACAGCCCCAGGTCCCTTTCCTCTATAAAGTCATCCAGCCACTCATCCCCAAACCTATAATGCTGCATGGGGTTATTGTGGCCAAAGTGCAGGATCCGGCACATGGCCCTACTGAACCTCATCCCATTAATAGGAACAGACTAAAACTATACTATCTCCTTAGTAAATTTCTTCATGGATATTAATAAAATGATGTACATATTTTTCCTAAACTTAGAATATTATACAGCATTTCAGCATTGTTTTCCAGTATCAATTGTTAGAGAAAATATTCTGTGTATTCCTTTAGAAAAAGGAAGACGCAGACACAGAGAATAGTAGAAGACAGATTTTACTTCTGATCAACAGAAGTAACTCAATGTCAAGTAAAAAAATTTTAAAATAACACTTTAATAAGAGACTTCTACTAAATGTCACAGAAAAGAACAAATGAAGCAGACGAAGATATATTGCAGAGAATTGTATGAACGTGCTTAGAAAGATGACAGTGGAAATGCAGAGAATTAAGGAATCCAAACAACTTAGGCTGAGAGAAGATGAGTGAATGGACAAAGATCAATAACGTCAAATGCTCCTGAGCTGTCAGGCACCAGTGAAGAATTGATTGATCCATAGTCTGAACTAATTAAAGTGTCATTGGTCACCTCTAACACTCCAGTTTCAATACCGTGAAGATTTCTAAAACAAGCCTTGATCTTTGGAAGCAATAAATAGATGGTAGTGTGATTCAATTAGATTTGTACTCATCTGTCTGAATGACTTTATTTTCCCTGTGAAGGTAGGCTTACAGCAAGGTTCCAGCTTTATTGCTAATCACTGTTCATAGAGTTCTATTCTTCTCACAAAAATCAAGTTTTATTAAAAACATAAAAATATGAAAAAAAGCTACTCTAATACTGGAGGATTTAAAATGTCATTTTTCTGAGTGATAGACTTTTGTCACATATTTTTCAGCAATTATACATGTATAGTATATAATTGTATATTGTATTACTCGTGTATTTAGAAAAATTGCTCATCACTATACTCTTTTAGTCATTGTTACCTTTTGTTGCTTTTCAGTTCTGTTGGTTTTTTTATTGTCAGTCTTCTTTTCTGATGGCCAAAGGCTTTCATGTCTCTTTGCCTTTTTTTTACCTGGGCCAAATTTAATACAGCATTCATTGGATTTTTATCTCACTACATTCTTACAGACATGAGTTAAAGTGGCAAAATTCACTTATTTTCAGAACACTTTTTTTTTCCTCTATCAGTATAGTGAAGTATACTTTTTATTTCAGATCATTCCTGAGGGTGATATCTAAGGCAGATATTGTTTCTTTAAATGCACATTTCAGGTGAAATGGTAGTTGTCTGCAAAGCTGTGTAAGGGATTTAGGTCCCTATATTGCAGTTAGAGTTCTACTATCCATAAGGAAGAGCTATTCACATCAAACCCCTGAATTTTAAGAACTGAAATAATTGATGGAAGGTTAATATTCATCTGCAATAAATATAAAATCAGTTGTATTTTAATATTTTTCTTTACGTTCATGTTCATTATAACCTGTAGTAAATTTGTGGTGTTCAATGTGAATCTTTTCTTTGGAAGTCACTTCACAAGTATGTATTGAGTGATTCTCATGGCTTGTGCAGTGATTTCTCAAGACAAGTTTGTTGCTCAAGAGCTGATTTTACTGAATCATGAATAGATTTTTTCTTTAATAATTTAAAGCATTTCAGTTTTTCATCAAGCTTTCCATTCCTTCGATATGTTTATGACTATTCTTACTTCTGTTAACACATACTTGACTATAACAGTTTTGCTCACATAATCTGTCAACTATCATGAATATACTGCCTAATTCTAATGCAAAAGATATAGCAACCAACAAAGTAACATTTCTACAGATTACTACAGATTAACTGACTTTTGCTAACACAAATAAAAACCTTTACTTTTATACTCCAAATTACAAAAATATTCAGTTAAACTGCTTGCATATTGAAATTAACTCTGTTGCTGAGTCTTATTTCACTGTTTTGTGTGTTTGTTTGTTTTTCATACTCCTGTATATCCATTTTCTTTTTCTTAAGTTATAATAAAATTGTTAGGAATCATACTTAATTTTTTTTACAGTTGAGTTGTAAAAAAAAAAATATTAATGTTTCCCTTTAAAATGGACTATTTAATCAAACAGGATAAAGGTCAAGATTAAAGATTAATTACTCTATGTGTCCACCTTTGCCTATTAACACTTGCATGTACTCAATAATAGTAAAATGACTGAGATCTTCTAAGTTGATTTCTTGTTCAACCATTTTTGAAGACAAACTAAGAATCTCTGTAGGGTTCCAACAATACTTGCCAAGAGAAAGTATTTACTGTATGTACATTTGTAACTAGGTTCTTGAAAAATATTCAGCAGTATATATCTGTCTCCTTCATATACTTAATACCAAGAACACACAGATCTGCTCTTAGACTGCTCCAACTATGAAGCTGCTAAATAAAAACAAATGGGAATTGTTTGACTGGTATTTTTGTACATGGAGCCAATATGTCATACACGAGGTTTTCAGTCAAGTTCTTCAAATAAAGCTGGAGAATTAATGCTTAGTTTTTTTTAACTCAGCATTAGTTTCAGGTGTAAATGAAAAGCAGAGCACTTTCACACTCATTACATTTCACATTTCAAATAATGTTCAAAAATATATGCTATGAAACTAAAAATAAAAATAAATCTATTGTATGTTCTGCAGCACATGAGTGTAAGTGTAACTAGATATATGGTCTGAATTTGATTGAAATAAATTATATGACTTGAATGAGCTCAAAAGTGTTTTGGATGCATCAGACCCAATTTATATTTTTACAGTGTAACATCAAAATAAATAGGACCAGAGGGAATGGTTTCAAGCTACGGCAGAGGAGATTCAGTCTGGGTATTAGGAAATATTACTTCTCAGAAAGGGTGGTCAGGCACTGGAATGGACTATCCAGGGAGGTGGTGGAGTCACCGACCCTGGGGGTGTTCAAGGAAAGACTGGATGTTTGTCCTCCAAACCAAAACCAATACTATTAACAAAACGTCTGTTTTCAATCTAAAAGTGTGTGTAATGTTTGAGACAAGTTAAGATTTCTATCATATTTAAAATAATTTGAAATAAGTTTTTTAAAAAATTAAAAGCATGATAAGAAAGAAATGAAATCATCAATTCAGAGATATTCTGAGAAACATACAATTACAATGTTTCTGTAATCAAAGCTATAAATACAATCTGACATATTATTTGTCGGAATAAGGAAGATTTAGATATTTCAGCTATAACTTTAAATGAAAATATCTTGCATATTCTGACTATTCATAACAATTATGAAGACTATGTGATTACTTTTAGATTACAGTGATTAAAACATGTTTTGAAATATATTTCTAGGAAATAACTTCCCCCTTCCCCTCTTCTACCTTCCCCCTTTTCCCATTTTTCCCTTTCCTCTCTCTCCCCCTGCCCCTCCCTTCCACCTTCCCACCTTCCTCCCTTCCCCTCTTCCCTTCTTCCCCCTTCCTCCTTCACTCTTCCTCCTTCCTTCTTCCCTTACCTCCATCCCTTCCTCCCTTCCTTCCTTTCCTTATTTAAATCAAGGTATAAGTATTAACAATTTTCTTATTGAATAAAAGAGAACAAGCTACAGTTTAATAATATAATTTACATTAGCACAAGTGGATTTAAAATGGCAGGAAATTGGTAATGATCATAAATAATTTTTCCATGTATGAGATTGCCTATTCTCAGTTTTTATCACTTTTTTTTTTAAAAAAAAATTAAATGATTAGTGTTTTGAGAATCATATAGAATGTAATTACTTTTTATAACAGAAGCTAGTATAAGGTATTTTCAAAAATGTACTTCTAAGGAGCTCTAACGTTCACATCTTTTAAAGAGAGTTTTAAATGATCAGCTAAACTGAGTTGGATCTGTGGTCCTAAATAATTTGTAAGCAGTATACCAAACTTGAGAAATACAAATATGATTAGATAAAGAATTAACTTCTCTGCTTTATTTGCATTTTTATGATATGTTGTGATGGGGAATCTTAATTAGAGAATTAATCAGGCTGCCAAGGCTTTTCAGTCTTTTGTAACAATTGGCAGTTATCACTGTCACGTTCTTTACCTTCTTTCCCAGTTTTCTATGTAAATTTAATAAATTCTTTATATTTGCTTCTTACCTGCACCCAAAAAAACAAAATGAATGTTTAACAATACTTGGAAGATAAACATTTTTCCAGATCTAACTGTAAACAAAGATTATTGCTTTTAAGGCTGCTGAGATTCTGTATCTGAGTATGCAATTAAATGAAGCTGAAAATGTGGGTTTGATTTGGTTGCCTAAACTTATCTACCTAATACTAGGCAAGGTTCTTTAAGGTATCATGCTCCACAGCTAATGGTGCAGAAAGTACAGATTTCATTTAGGTCATGACACATCTGTCAGCTGTAAATGTATTGGATACAGTAAGTATCTCAGCTTTTGGATAGTTAACTTCATCAAGATAGGAAATATCTTCAGTAAGTAACAACAACAACAACAAAAGACAAAATCCTGTTACATTAATGAAAAGCAAAACAAAGAAACAAAGATACAAAAATCATAATTGAATTTCTATATATTTGTGGGAAATTAAGAGATACATTAGATTAATATATATTTTTCATTCCATTCCTAAATCTCTTCATTAAAATAATGAAAAGTTGACATTTATATATGAAATTCAGCTTAGGTTGAATTGAAAGCTACATTTATTTGTGAAAGAATCTTTCATTTTACATTGTCCCGATTTGATACCCTTTAAAAAAGAACAGAAATTATTTGCTACTTAGCTGAAAATCTGGCACAAAATAAAAGTGATAGGCATATTTTGTTCATTGAGCTTCTGCAATTAAGACGACATGATCCTCTGCAGAAAATTTGTCTGTATCACATTGTATAAAAACATGTTTCAAACTTGCCCAAACTATAAAAAAGACCATTTCCTAGAATTTCCTTAAAATCTTTTATTTTCACTTTTTTTGTTTGTTTGTTTTTGTTTTTTCCATCTTCTCTTACACTTACATATTTGGAAATTTTCCTTCATACAAATGAAAGTGTTGTCTGATTAGAAGAAGCAATTTTTGTACTTTTTTTTCACACCTTTTCCACTTTGAATTGTCACAGACAGAAGAATAGATGAATCTTAACATCTAACGTAGTATCTAATTTAAACTGGTAGTCAGTAGTGATTTATCTTTTCCTAAGTAAGATGTCAGACATAATCAGGATGAAATTTCCTTACAGGATCTGACTTCTTTTCACTAATCATGGATAAACAATTAACTTAGAATAGAAACCAACAATAAATGACATAAATTGGATCAAAAAGAACTCTAACAAACATGAAGAAAAAATTATACTTTGTGGTGCACCACATTTTCAGTTTGTAGCCAGTAAGGCCAGATCCCATTAATGCAATGTGTTCCATAGAAAGATAATCTTCTCCTTCTCCTTCCCTTATTTTCAAGCCAACATTCTGTTACATTTTTGTCACTATTCAAGAGACTGCAGCAAAACAGCAGTCTGACAAAATGGTGTCTGGCATGGAAGTAAGTATGAAGTGTATGGAGTGTAGCTGAATTTCTCCGTGCGTAAAAAATAAAATAAATAAAATAAAATAAAATAAAATAAAATAAAATAAAATAATAAAATAAAATAATAAAAAAATAAAAATTGGCCTGGTTTGAAAGGGACCCCACGGATCATCAAGTTACAATCCCCCTGATATGTGCAGAGCTACCAACCACTAGACCAGGCTGCCCAGAGCCACACCCAGTCTGGCCTTGAATGTCTTCAGGGATGGGGCATCCACAGTCTCTTTGGGCAACCTATTCCAGTGTGTGACCACCTTCTTTGTGAAAAACTTCCTAACATCTAACCTAAACATTCTCCATCTCATTTTAAAACCATTCTCCCTCGTCATATCACCATCTACCCCTGCAAACAGCTGTTCCCCACCTCCCAATCCCCACTCCGTTTATATTTTCCCTTCAAGTATTGGAAGGCCACAATGAGGTCTCCCTGTAGCCTTTTCTCTTCCAAGCTAAACAAGCCCCATTCCCTCAACCTTTCTTCATAGGAGAGGTGCTCCAGCCCTCTGGTCATCTTAGCGGCCCTCCTCTGGACCTGCTCCAAGAGTTTTATGTCCTTCCAGTGCTCAGGGCCCCAGGAATGTTTATATAGATAAACCAGTGGAAGTTGCAACAGTGAGGCAGCAGTGTGAGAATGACCAAAATTAAAGATTTCTAACCAGGCAAAGATCCCCGTGAAAACAGCTGAGTTTATTCATTATTGCAATAATAGGCACATGCCCCCTACTGGCAAGGAAGAAATTGCGCACCCTGTTAGTGAAATTCACTCCGTTGCACACCCTGGGTCCAATGCAGGCTGTATCTCTCCTGGCACTCATTGCTTGAGCATCTCAGGCTCACAGTCTTCCCGACGCTGTTGCTTTGACACATTTCTGTGTAAGGTCTGTCACCAGTCTGTTGCTTTTAGGAATGTTCTGTACTTTTCTTTGGAGATAGGATGACAGTGTTTCCAAAAATTAGCACATCTGTTCTATCCCACGCTAGGCCCTCCCCATCCTGCATATTTGTCTTCCATTGTGCCTGTCCCAATCACACCCAGATCAGAATGCCCAAGTCTTTACTCTGTTCTGCAGCTTTCTTTGTGAAAAACAGCTTATCCTACACTGCATAAAGAAATATTGGAAACTTTCACTGCAAAAACACAATTTACCTCTCATAGTGGGTGGTGTGTTTCAACAGCAGCATCATAAGTATAAAAAGAAAACAAACAAACAAAAACAACAACAACCAAACAAAAAAACCCGACATTCTGGACTGCCATGCACAGGTGTCACAACACCAAATGAAGAGTGTCTCTATCAGCTCACCAGCACAAATTAGCTAATGGTGACTATGTTGAAACATAAAGTTTTGCAGCTGAGATTTTCCTCTCTCACACAGTGTTTTTGTGCTATTTTCAGTTGAACTTTCCATGAAAATAAATATTAGGCATGAATTTTGGAGCAACCCACATATAAACCTTGAACATTTGAACAAATTTGTGTGAAAAGAAAAATGTGCTGTAATTTAAAAATACACCTTTTTATTATCTTGATATACTGATCACCAGATTCTCAGTAAATGGAAATTATTGATCTTGTTATAAAAAAATAGTAAGGGGAAAATAAAGCATGTGAGGACTAATTCAGCACTATTGAAAATGTCTGAACAGCAGGTTACTCAGCAGCAGAAATGCAAAAACAAATAATCAGCAAGGCTGTCAAGAATACAGAAATGATCTTGCAGTATTTTTTCTACATATTGAGGATTGGATTTATTTTTCATAATATATTCTGTCCTAATTTACTGCAACATTGTTTTTAATTTTCTTACAAAAACAATATTTTCACTAAAACAAACAAAACAAAACAAAAAAACTGAAATTTTGAGAAATATGACTGCAACTTTTATACACAATTCAAGAACTTAAGGACATAGATACTGGAGGACTATGTCATGTCATTACATATAATAGCTAAATTACCCTGTCTTTAAATAAACTCTTTAACTGATATCTTTATATTTATTTTCTCTTTTATTCCACCACTGCTTGATGCAATTATTTTTAGCACTTTTTCTAGCTGATTATTTCATTATGACTATAATGTTCAAAAAGTTTCTGTTTTAAAAAGCTGATATGTAAGAAATAATTGCTGTTAAATTTAATTACATTTATTATTTACACACTCAAGTAAAGATATTTATTGGATTATTTTTTTTTATTTTATTTTTTTTTCTTAACATAAGCACTGAACTAACTACACATTTGCTGCAATATATATTGATCCTTTTCAATTGTACTGGATGCACAAAATTAATAATTGTCATATTTGAACTTCTCTGATAAGATAGTAATGTTTACAATTTCAGCTACAGGGAAAACCTGTATGGTATTGATTATCTGACCTATGGTACTTCAAGTTTTAAGTGATACAAATGTATCATGAAAATCAGGGGGATAGCTATGAAAACTCATTTTTACTGCTTTAAAGTTTCTGCTGTCTCAAAACTTCTCACTATATCTCATTATATTTTTCCACTATTTCAAGAAAAAAACATATTGTTTTCTGAATTTTTTAGAATATCATTATGTATAGAATATGAAATAAATAAAGCAGTAAAATAGTTTGCTAATAGAAATTCCGTTTCAGTTAGTTTGCTAGGAGAACAACAGTTATATATTCAAAAGTCAGGTACTTATGTATTTGATATAAATAATTCAAATTACTCTATTGAGCTACCCAGACAGAATCTGCCTCTTTATATGTTAGATGTTTGTAAACAACTATATATTTTTAATTTTTCTGATAGAATTACACTCTTGGGGTTTAATACTTTTCTGGTTATTTGGCTTAACTTTGTTCATGGTATGTAGACAGAATATGATTAATCAACTAAAAGTTGTCAGTATGTCCATAACACAATGGCAATCAAGATACCAAGATACCAATATGTTATAAGGATTAAGTAGGCAAAGAAGATCTCTGATGGCATTTCATAGAATCATAGAATCACCAAGGTTGGAAAAGACCTAAAAGATTATCCAGTCCAACCATTCTCCTCTTACCAAGAGCTCTCACTAAACCATGTCCATTTACACATGTCAAAATTCAATTGCTAAGTAGCTCACTAACATTTCCACTACTTTTCCTCTATACAATATAAATTCTTCCCCCCCCCCCCCCCCGGTTTTTTTTTCTTCTAGGTGGACTTCTCTTCCACTCTCATCCATGAATTTCTTCATTACTTAAAAATTAATATGTCTAATAGCTTATTGTTTAGCATAGTGTTTGTAAATTGTTTTCCCAATTAAAATAAAACTTATCTGTATTCTGGTGATTATAAGAAAAGAAGGAAAGCGTATAAATAATGGAAAAACAGAAAGAAAAAACACAGAACTGTGTTGAGGTGCAAATCTCAACTATTCAGCAGCTACTAATTAGTCATGTTAAAACAAAAGATGGTGTTACATTTTTAATGCTTATGGCCTTTGTTTTACTGATACTTTTTAATCAATTAAGATAAATTAAAAGATTTTTAAAGAGAAGGTGTGCATTTAAATCTGATTTTCATAGATTATTCAGTGCATAAACCTTCACAACCCTGAGGAACAGCCAAGGTCCTCAATAATTTTTATTGAAATATCAGTAGTTTACTTTATCTTTGAAATTTCCTTGTTTTTGTAAACTCTTTTACTGTCCATTGAAATAAAAATTCAGAGTAGAGTGAATCATTACATATTTACTATTTAAATAGTAATTTGAATTTCAAGAATCTTAGAGCAAAGGCATTAAACATTTAGTTTCTGCTTTAATGTAAAGTAAATATGAACTAAAAAGAAAAAAGAAAAAGAGACAGAGAGAGAGGAATTTTTATTTTCAAAAGGCATTATAAATGGTCACTAAAAGGTATGAAAGTGTTGCTATTGAGGCTGACATCAGACAAGGAAATAATGTTGTTAACTATAAAACCCAGATAGTCTGATTGATTGCACATAAAAAGGATATAACAAATTTTATTTTCATTCAATATCACTATTAAAGTTTATTTTGATTATAGAATATGCAGAAGGGCTTCTCCAAAAGGAATGTCTCCTATAATGTGGCAGTAGAGTTGGAACCTTCCTGCCAGTATTCTATTAAATTTTGTTACCATGTGAGAGATGGCAGAAGATGGGTCGTCTGACAAAATGGTATCTGACATGGAAGTCTGTATGAAGCAAAGCACTTGAATTCCTCCATGATGAAAAATATTTGCCCATTGACATCCATTGACGTTTGCTGAATGTTTATGAATGGAAAGCAGTGGGTTTTAGCACAGTGAGACAATGGATTGTTTATTCTTGCATCCACACCAGACCAATTCCTTCTTCATCAAGTGTCTAGTGCTGAAAAAGATGTACAGTACTAATGGCCATGGATTCAAAATACAATTTATACACAATTTATTTTTTTCCCATGTTTCTGATTTATTTATTTATTATTTTGTTGGTGGTAGTGGTCAGCTTTTCTGACTACTTCGCAGCAGTGTATTCAGTTAGAAAGTGAACAATAAAACTGGAAGCAAAAAAAAACAAAAAAAAACAAGAAGTGGTATTTTTGAAAATGTGTTACCTATCGGTGTAGTAAAATTACCTCTGATTAAAACAAGCTCTGATTTTAGTACACTTTCACAACTTACAACAGGTAATTGCAGTGGGAGAATATCTGTTCTAAGAAATAAATTAGATATTCATTATTTTGCTTTACATTTTCTTGCCTATCATAGTGAGTACAGTGACATAGTATTGCCGTGAATTCATTTTTTTCTTAAGAACAGACAACAGTTAGAATCTCAACCATTTTCAGGCACTAAACTTGAGTGATCCTGATTTTGACAAACTAAAAGTGGATCTGATGAAACACATCTAACTACAATTTAGTGGTATCAAGGGAAATGAACTTGAACACATGTGAAGAACATGAGGTGACATTTTCATTATGTGATTGTTAATGTGTTTCCTCCAATTCAATCCAAATTAAAACAAAGTTAACAGAAATGTCTGAGTTGCAGTCATAAGCATAAAACTGTGGTGAACTATTTCATGCTCCTTCATATATGCATGTGCATGTATATATGTAATATATGTAAAATACAGTAATGACATGACACATTGTGGAACATTTATGGCCTGCCCAGGGAGGTGGTGGGGTTGTCTTCCCTGGCAGCGTTCATGAGGATGAAGAGCTATGAGATATGGTTTAGTGCCTTATGGTAACAACGATAATGGGAGAGTGGTTGGACTAGATGATCTTGTAGGTCCTTTCTAACTTTGGAATTCTATGATTCTATGATCAATAGTAAGCTATACTCGAATAACCAGCATGTTTCCTGTAGTGCTTCATTTTACCAGCCCAAAAACATTAACATCAGAATATAAGTAAACAAAAACCAATAACCTCAACTGGGTGGAGTGTGAAAGAATTTGTTGGCCCAGTCCAAAACATAGAACTGTGCACAACTTGAATGTCATAGCATATTACGTATCAATTCTTAAGTCTATGTCACAGTGCCTTTAGAATACAGCATATTTTTCTGTTGGTAAAGTATAGGATGAGTCAGGCTTGACAACATGCCTGGCTGGCTGGGACAAGGCTGAGGACAACTGGAGATGAGCCCTGCTGCAGAATCTGGGGCAGGAGATGACAGCTTCAGGGGGATGACATGGGCCTGCTCTTGGGTCTCCTAGGTCAATTAGATCTTTTTAATGCCCTCAAGGTCTTGGCATTGTCATATCAAATCTGTGTTCTAATTTGTACTGTGTATTTCACAGGTGTGCATAAACAAAACAGAAATTGAAAGTTAGTATTGAGCAGCAGTGATGTATTCATATTATGATGTAGCTGTAAGTAAAACTAAAGAAGTTAGTAAACCAGTAATGAGGATATTTTATGAGAAAGGCTATTATGATTATGCTGCTTTAAGAAGCCTTTAAAAATCTAGCATTTCATATTAAGTTAACAGGGCTACAATTAGGAGAAAAAATAGGATGGATATCCGGCTGATAGACTTCTGTTAAGACCTTCTGTGGCAGTGTCACAAAACTATTTTATAACATGTAAAGAAACAATTTCTTGTAGTTGTAAAAACTGCTGATGCAGTATTAACATGAGAGAAGCTGTGAACCGGGATAAAGACCAATGATAATAACTAGGAAAAATAAAGCTGAATTTAAAGATTCTGGTAACTTGTGACATGGATGTCTTTTATTTACTTTAAAGCTCACTTTGAAAATCTTCTCCTGCAGAAGCTGGCAGACCGTGGCTTGGACAGATGCACTCTTTGCTGGGTAAACAACTGTCTGGATGGCTGGGCCCAGAGAGGAGTGGTGAATGGAGTCACATTCACCTGGTAACCAGTCACGAATTGTGTTTCCCAGAGGTGAGAACTGGGGCCTGTCCTGTTCAGGACCTTAGCTGTTGACCTGAATGAGGGCACTGAGTGAACTCTCAGTAAGTTTGCAGATGATGCCAAGTTGGGAGGAAGTGTCGACTTGCCTGGGGATAGGTAGGCCCTTCAGAGGGATCTGGACAGGCTGCATAGCTGAGCTGTGGCCCGGATGCAGATGAAGTTCAATTAGACCAAATGTTGGGTCCTGCACTTTGGCCACAACAACCTCTGACAATGCTACAGGCTTGGAACAGAGTGGCTGAAAATAGACCTGAGGGTGTTGGTCAATACTTGGCTAAACATGAGCCAGCAGTGTGCAAAAGTGACCAAGAAGGCCAATGACATCCTGGCTTGCATCAGAAATAGCATTGCCAAGAGGATCATGGAAGAGATCATTCCTTTGTACTCAGCCCTGGTGAGGGCACACCACAAGTACTGTGTTCAGTTTTGGGTCCCTCACCTCAAGAAGGTCCACTGAGGTCCTGTAGCATGTCCAGAAAAGGGCAACAAAGCTGTTGAGGAGTCTGGAGCACTAGCCTTATTAGGATAAATAAATAAATAAGTTTATTCCCTTACTTTTTAAAGGAAAATGTCATAAAATTTACTATCAAGCATTTATTATTATTATTATTAATTTTTTTTTTAATTTTATTTTATTACATGGGTAAGTAATTTCTGGTCATCATAGAGTATGCATGCCTACCTACTCTACTGTGTGTGCAGAAAGAAGTATTATCCATTTTTGTGATATAAATCTTGACCTATTTTCATATGGCTTTCAAATTAAGATTTGAGAAATATTCATTAACCTTAAGAAGTAACCATTACATAAATTTTGCTATTGAGATGATAGAGGTAGCATTTTCAGGCAAGAGTCTGTAGTAGCACAGCCATGTAGAAGACTTTTTTACATTGGAACAGGAGATAGGTAATGGTGCATTATTCTATTCATTGACAACATAGTACTACAATTAAGTGTGACTTAAAGCAAAAAGTCATATTTTTGCTTGCTTCTTACAGCTGAGAAGGAAAGCCGTGAGCAGGGCAACAGCAGACCTTGAGATAACAGCCACAGTAGGTGTAGGCACTTCTGGACACACTCTGGGCGGTAATGAGCCAAAGCGGGACCCAAAGGCCTGGCTCAAGGGGACAGGGCTGCAGGCAGCTAGACTCCAGCCTTCATGCAGTTTTTACGGGGCAGAGACATGGGGAATGAAATGGGATACTGGACTCTGGACAGGGTACAGTGAGTCTGTTGGGTGGCTGCCTCAGCAAGGTGTGTCCTCATAACTTACAGTGATCTCAGTTCAGAAAGGACCTGCTGCAAATCTCTCTAATTGTTGTGGGCTACCATTAGGATTTTTCAGGCTACACAGGTTGTTACACCTAATATGTTGACAAAGGTTTTTAATTATTTTCCCCCCCCCCCCCTTTTTTTTTTTTTTTTTTTTTAAGAACAACTTTAATGTGATTTTCTGATTTTTTTTTTAATTTGTTCATTTTTACTGATTTATAGAATTCAAGAGATTTAGCTGTGTCTTTTAATGGCACCAGTGATGTTATATTCATTATTCGCACATCCAATAAAATGGCAAGATGAACATTTTCTTTAGCATTGGTACTTTCATCTATTGTCAAAGCAAAATATTTGAAGCTAGCAGCTTTATTCTCCAAATTTCTTGATAGATTTTCTTGTTCTTCAATTCATCTGACTATAATATGGTGAGATAAATTGATTTTAGAAAAAGCATTTTTTCATCTGGACAAATTGTATCTGCCGTGCTGTTCATACATTGCTGAATAAGCTCACCATCAGTAAATGTTTTGTTTTGCTTTGTTTTTACAATTAGATTTGCTGCAGCATAACTAGTGCTGATAAGAGTCCATTTGAGCTACAACTTTTTGTAAATAGTATGTTGATATCATAGACTTTTTTGTTTCACTATTTTATCCTCATAAATCATTCCTTGTTAGGCACTGTGCCTTTTCATTGTCCTAATTTCAGCTGAGATGGTGCTAATAACACACCAATGTCCTGGTTATTGCTGAATGATGGGTGCATGTGGGGGAAAATGTAACTGTGAGCAAGTCACCAAAGAGCTAATCAGGCTCTTTGATAGAACTTATCACTGTGAAACCCTGGAAGACCAGAGTGTGAGACAAAGAGCAAACAGTGTCTGTTTGTGTCCAAGGGTAGACAGGAGGATCTTTTGATATGCATTGTTAATCTTGTTACTTTTAAGAAACCTTTCATCGTTTATCACAGTTGTTTAGGAGAAGCTACAACTGATAAACTGATGAGAGGAACTGGAATATCTTGCTTGTAAGTAAATAGTATATAAGATGTATGTTGAAGACAATAAAGATACTTTATTCTGATGCTACAAGAAATTAAGAGAGCACCGACAGGTGCACATATAGGGTGGGACCATTCAGTAGGGAATAGCTGCTGCCATGATGGATTGGTAACAGTGGGTGGACCACATTCCTAGTTGTCCCTGGCTGTATGTGGCTTTTGGGAAATGAATTGGACATGCCTAACTTAATATTATATAAGTTCATGCCTAGTCTGTCCATATAATGATAATTCTTACAGTGACAAAACCTTGATCATGATTTTAGTGTTCAGACAATAGTATAAATGTATTTGAGTTCTGTAAGAAAGCAAGGGCATCTGTAACTAATTTCACAGTCTACTTTCAGAAGTAGAGGGAACTGTTTACTCCTCTGCCATTTGCTGTTCTACAGTATTCTAGACTGAATACTCTTGAAGGTGGGAAGGTTTGAATCCCCGTTTTACTAGTGTGATAATTCTGGATTATTTTCATATGCAAAAACTAGTATATCTATATCTATTAATAGGCTGTTCTGTAAAATAAAGACACCATCTGCAGTGTAAATTCATCAGCAGCTTCCTTTCTTTATAAGTATTTCCTATTCAGTTATGTTGCTATCTTTTATTTAGTCTTGAACACTGATCTTTTATCTCATTTGTCTATTATAGTTAAGACTCCAAAGCAATTCTGCTGTCACAAACAAACAAACAAACAAATAAATAAATAAATAAATGCATAAGCGGAGTAGCCCGTTTTCAGGTTTCTGTCTCTCATCTGGCTATGTTAGTCATACTTGTGGATTCTTGACCACTTCATGGACTTCATGACTTATTTCACAGAAACAAAATACATAGTTTAGAAGTTGTATCTGGATGCTACTGAATTCAGTTATTTGTTTAAAACACAAGTAGCTAATGCTAAGGTCTGATCATAAAGGACCTTGCCTAGTCATGTCTGAAAACTGTTAGAGATGGAGAAATACCTGTTTTCTAGTTAACATGTTCTTAATTGCTGTGAGGATATTTTGATATATTTCTAACTAAGTAGTTACTTGCTGCAATTTGAGACTGCTGCTTTTATTTCTTTATCATGTCCTCTTCATCTCGTAATTTCACTGTGCTTTTCAGCTGTCTACCAGCAGTCCAGATTCTCTTGCAGTCAGAAAGAAGCTCTTGATCCAGAGAGACTTATAATCTGCATTTTCTGTATCATTTTTGAAAGGTTAAAATTTCTTTTTGCTAATTTTGTGGGAGCTTAATTTAAACCATTCTCAGATTGGCAAACATGGATCTTTTCCACAGCTTTCAGGCTTTTTCTACCTGTTGCATAGCAAGAAACTTTAATGGAGTATTCATGGAAGGTACAATGTCTACTCCATACCAATTACATCCACCACTTATATTGTGAGCCAGCATAATAAGGAGGCATTACTTTCAGCATGGTGTTCCCTCTGAAGACAAAAAGACATATTTTTACTATGTAAGTAGCACAATACTGGAACAGGGTTCTGAATGAGATCCTATATAACCTGTTCTAGTTGGCTTTGTATGGATAGAGGGATTGAACTACACTGTGTGAATCATAGAATCATAGTATTACCCAGGTTGGAAAAGACCTTGAAGATCATCAAGTCCAACCGCAGCCTAACCATAGTACCCTAACTCTACCAACCCTCTGCTAAATCATATCTTTGAGCACCGCATCCAAAAAGCTTTTAAACACAACCAGGGATGGCGACTCAACCACCTCCCTGGGGAGCCCATTCCAGTACTTATCTACCCACTCTGTAAAGAAGTGTTTCCTAACATCCAACCTAAACCTACCTTGGAACAACTTGAGGCCATTTCCCTTGTCCTGTCAGTGTCACCAGTGAGAAGAGACTTGCCCTGCTCTCACTGTAAGCACCTTTCAGATGCTGGAAGAGAGCAATAAGGTCTCCCCTGAGCCTCCTTTTCCTCAGACTAAACAGCCATAGCTTCCTCAGCCTCTCCTCATAGGGTTGATTTTCCAAGCACTTCACAAGCCTCGTTGCCCTTCTCTGGACCTGCTCCAGTACCTCCATGTCATTCCTGTGCTGAGGTGCCCAAAACTGAACACAGTACTCGAGGTGAGACCTCACCAATGCCAAGTACAGGGGCAGGATGACTTCCCTAGCCCTGCTCACCATGCCATTCCTGATATAAGCCAGAATGCCATTGGCCTGCTTGGCTACCTCAGCACACTGCTGGCTCATATTCAGCCAACTGTCCATCAGCACACCAAGGTCCCTTTCCACCAGAAAGCTTTCTAACCACTCGTCTCCAAGCCTGTAGGGTTGCCTGGGGTTGTTGTAACCAAAATGCAGGACCCAGCACTCATGTTCAACTGTATCTAACTGCTATCCAAAGCTATTCAAGAAGGCAAGAAAAATGACAGCAGAATGACCAGAAGTTTTATTATTATTTGTTATATGTAGAGATTTACAAGCAATTTATTTCCAAGGAAGTCTTCATTGTGTAACTTGCATTACAATAAGATGCATACTTCAATTACAAGGCAAATTGTTAGATTTTTGAAGTACCTTGCAAGACATATACTCTAACAATCAAAATACATTTATACTATATCCACAGCTTAGCTACAGTGAAGAAAAACAACAGCATAACCAATCATAACAATTCACTAAAATAGCTGAGCTGAATTTCAATGCGCAGAAAAGCAAATCTCTGACTTTACGTCTTTCCAAGGATCAACACAGTTGGAAACTGAAGCCAGTTTATGCCACACAGCTCTATATAAGATAATTCTACCTGACCTTTTGTTCAAATTTCATTCAACAGTTATGCTGTTCATGATATTCATTTGCAACAAAACATATGTTAATAATAATTATTAAAGCTCATTCAAAATGTCATGGAATTTGATTCTTAGAATTTAGTATTTATGAATGTCATTGAGACACAGTCAATCAGATTAGAGTCTTTCAGAACATTACTCTGATTCGGCAGATTAATTTAACTTGGAGCCATATTCACAACTCAAAATCCAAAATGAAATTACTTTTTGTCTACAGAATGAGTCTTTTAGTCCAAATATCACAAACATATTTATCATTATTTTTTCTTAAAAGAGTACCTAAACTTTGTACTAAATAATATTTCTGCTTATTTCATTGGAATTTAGAGAAATTCATTAGAAAATTGTATGATACGTTCAGCTTATAATATAAAGGTATATCTGATTTATTTATTTTTTTATTTATACGATTCTTTTAATATTCATAATGTACTTGTGTACTCAAAGAGTAGGCTGCACAGATATATTTTGAATATCAGGTAGCAAAATAAAGTGGAGAAAAAAGTGTAATACAGTTGTGTTAACATTTGGTATTTTTGGCAATATTGAGGTGCAAAGAAGAATGATTTCTTACAAAAGAAAGAAAAATAACAAGAAAGGAAAAGAAAGAAAAAGAAAGGAAAATAAAAGAAAGGAAAAGAAAGGAAAAAATTGTACCCCACCTAGAGAGTAGTACAGGACTTTTACTTACAGTGGGCAAGGAGAATGCTGAGGTACTCTTCCTGCCTGAGTAAAAATCAGATTCACAAACACATGAGAAACATGAACATTCATAAAACTTATGAGATGGATCCCAGACTCCCAAATGAACTGGCTGAAGCAGTCACTAAACCACACTTGATATTTAAAAGGTCCATAAGGTGAAAGGGCAAAGTCACTTTCATTTAAGAGAGTGCCTTAGAAAGGATGACTTAGAGAACAATTATCCAGTCGGTCACATCTCTATGCTGGAGAATATCATGAAACAGGTCTTACTGGAAGCTATGCTAAGGTACATGAAGAGATGGAGGTGATACAAGACAAGGCATGGGTTCAGAAAGGGCAAGTCCTGACCAGGTTAGCCTTATATGATAAAAAAAAATTCAAAATATGTCTGATATTGTCATGTACTCTCTTCACTTCTTTTTCTCCAGGAAAAAAAAAAAAAAAAAAAAAAAAGCTACTTAAAATCTCATTAAAGAATTAGAGCAGTTGTCACATCATTTTGGCAAAAGATCAGAAATTTATCATTCCCCCTTTAAATACTAAATATTGTGCAATAGATTTATTAGCAACTGTAACTAGTAATAAAAAATAAATTTTTTAGAACACTGTTAAATTATGTGCTACCCTAACAAATAATATTTATTTGCCAGTAGGATATATCCAGGAACAAAAATACAGTTTATATCATCTGCTATAACAAATTTACAGCTTAAATACTAAGCAATGGAACTGAGATTTCTCTCTGATCAAGAAGAAGTTAAACGTATGGACAGAAGAACTCCATTTTCCAACCCTCCAGGTAATAAAAGTTAAATCATATTCTACTGAGTTAATCACCTTCTACTAGGACACAGACTCTGTACCAAAAAAGCCAAAGCTTTTGCCCAATGCCAGCTATATCCAAAAATTAATTAGAATTTTAATTTATCAAAATATCACTCCAAACTGGGAGAAGTTCTACAGTTTAATTATGTTCCTCCTATTTTACAGACTCATTAATTTATGATTTAATGCTAAGTTCATTGCAATGGATATAATTATTTAATTCTGTAAAATGACATTGAAAAACTTATGCTCAGTATGCAGCTTGTTTAAAAAAAGAAAGTTAATAAAAATCTTCCTAGATTGAAATTCCTGAACTTTAACGTGATGTTAATTAAGGAGAAAAAATAGTCACTTTGGGGGCATTATTCATTATGATATACAAATATGAAAATATGTGATATTTAGGTTGTGTTTCTTAAAGGTGAGTTTCAAATTTGTTTGCATGGATAGCATGTAAATGTTTAACATGTTATAATGGAAACGACTCATTCATGCTGAAGGCTTTAGACTGTATAGTAGTTCTGACATAATTCAAACAGTTGTGGCTATAGCTCACGGTGTATTCATGTGGCATATATTTCTTTGACAACTGCAGAGAAGAGTGAGCATCACCTTTTGATCTAGCATCTGCATAAAAATGAATACAATTGTTATCTAAAATACACTGGAAGTAGAATGGGTAAGTCCTTGTAAAAATTAAATTACTGGACACTGCACATTTACCAGTTAGATAACCAGCCTGGGTCAATATGTATAATGCAGTATACAAAAGAGCACATCTTTGGTCTGAATAAGACTTTTATTGTGTCCTACAACAAATTGGACTATAGTTGTTCATGAAGGTGGATAGTGATAGGACGAAGGGGAATGGTCTTAAATTATGACAGGGGAGGTTTAGGTTAGATATTAGAAGGATGTTCTTCACACAGTGGGTCGTGATGCACTGGATCAGGTTGCCCAAGGAGGTTGTGGATGCCCCATCCCTGAAGGCATTCAAGGCCAGGCTGGATGTGGCTCTGGGAATCCTGTTCTAGTGACTGGTGACCCTGCACATAGCATGCGGGGTTGAAACAAGATGATCGTTGTGGCCCTTTTCAACCCAGGACAATCTATGATTCTATGATTTAACAAAAGGTGCTTCCTATGTTTTCGTGTTCAGTGAGTGAAAATAAATGATAACAAAGAACTGTAGGCTCATGAATATTACACTCACTTGAAAAAATAGAGTCTTGTGGGCTAAGTGAACGTGCAAATAATTCAGTGTTCTTTATGGACAAACTAAGTGGTCTGTCTTGGGAGGATTATTTCTCAAAATAATCCTATTCAAGATTTTAGGCATTCTGTAGAAAATCACCTGCTGAAGTGATTACACCTTAGTTCATAATGTTCATAGGGTTTTTTCACTTCCTTGTACTATGTTGTATTTTTAATTAGTCAGGAACATAATTAAATAAAATCAAAACTTCTCCAGGAAAGGTAGTTCACAAATTGTTCAAAGTCTTCTTTAAATAATTTGACAGGATCTGCTGAAGCCTGAAGTCACTAGTTAACATTTCCCACAGAACAGGATTTTCATCTAGAAGAAGTTTAGGCTCAATCAAGAAGATTTGAGATTATTTTCTTCTAGTAACTTAACTTCCTGGCTAAGTACCTTCACTTTCAGTAAAAAATTATTTATTTTAATCTGAATTCATTCCTTCTGTAGAGTCTGTAGAGTTTGTTACCAAAAAACATCCCGCTGCCTCTCAGATGTTGCAAGTAAATGACACACCTGAGATAATGCTCCCTCCTTCCCAACACTAAACACCATGTCTCCAGAAGAAGTACAAAGTTCACTTTTTTCTAATGAGGTAAATCTATGCATGCTTTTGAAAGCTCTATTGGGTGGTTAATTGACTGAGATGGTATCTTTAAATAACAGTTTGAAAATGTCAGATCCAGTGAGCTGCCTAAGAGGCTTTGGTCTACACTAGGTTTAGTAATAGCCAGTATTTCTAAAAGAGGTCTGAAGAGTTACAGTTGATAAAATTTGAGAATTATATATATATACCAGAATAATAAAAGAATGGTGGTGGCAATCTGTAACATTTTTTCCTGGTGATAGAGTAATAAGTTTTAATAAGTAATAAGTAATAACCTTTCTGTGTTTGACTGGCATTTTCTCTGTCATAGTTGGTCATAACAATTATTTCATTTAGAAACAAGTGAAGTTTTTTGTTTGTTCAGCTCCTGGTTTAGGTTGTTTGTTTGCTTGTTTTCCGTTCTCAAATTATTTTCCAAATGAAAGATGCTATATTTACTCATAATCGTAAGATTTTTGAAATATGAAAACCTTTCACAGAATAGGCATAATACATTTCAGTGACCTTTATTTTTAATATGATCAACTAGAGAATTAAAATTAGAAAAAATATTAATATATAATTTTCATGAATGGACTGTAAGGTAATGTTTTAAAAATTACACTTCAAAAAGAAGTAGTGCAGGGTTCAAAATGGGTGAGAACTCAATATGAATTGACTGTAAAGCAGGTGCACAAACTTTGATCGAGTAAAATTGAGGCACTTTTTTTTTCTTTTTTTTTTTTTTTGTGACACATTTTTATGGGTAGTTCTTTGTTAAACGGCAATTTCACTACTAGCTGCACTTCCAGGTTTTATTGACCATAAAATGCAGAGCCCTAGATCTCATTTGGACTTGGTTTTGTCTGTGTTTATTATTTATTTATTTATTTATTTGCCCATTTAAGCACTTGTAAAACAATCTGAATTTGTTTTAGTTTAGTTTTGTAAATACTATATATGAAAAGGACTAAGAAATGTATGGAATTTTCAAGTAATAATATTAACTCTGATTGTTACCTGTGGTTGAGGTTACTTTATTAAGCAGCTTAAGCTAGAAATTAAGGAATAAGTATACTTAAATTTTAATCAGGAATAGTAAAAGCAAACAAACAAGCAAACAAACAGACAGTGTATAATCAGACTGAATGAGAAAACACTTAAAAATTGCCCCAGACATATTGCAAGAAAGACAAAAAGAAATTCCAACAAGAACCATCATAGCACCAGAGAACTCAGGACACTGACTAGGCACCGAAAAATGCCTGTCCTCATTCTGCTAGAAGAAAACCTTTATCAGTGTTGAGTTTCAGAATTCACTGGGTTGATGAACTCAACAGCAGGAAAAAAGTTGCAGGTATTAGAATATTTGTGTATAATATGTGTTTCTAATAAAGTTTATCTGCCAAAATTACAACATCTTGACTACAAAGTTATCATCATAGATTGTATCTGAACTAGAAAACATCTGTTTTGATTGTATTAGGTTGTCAAAAAGCACAGAATTTCTTAAAAAGCAACTCAATTTGAAAAGTAAATTATAAGAACCATATATCTTCATATATTGAAGAATATGGTTCATGAAGAACCATATTCTTCATAGAAGAAATGAGTACTAGGATCCAACTCTGAGTTTTAAGGAGCAATGTATTATATGCAAATAAAAGAGACATCAATTCAGACTTAAGCATGCATGATCCCATGAACAACCCCCCCACACACACCCCCCACCCCCCTTTTTTTTTTCCCCCCCCACTTCTATTAAAACATTCTGCAGATTATGAGGCAGGGAGCAAGGAAGGGAGGCAGGAGGCAGGTCTTTGGGGAAATCTAAATAAATGGGCCCATTACTCATCAGCCCATGTTTATACATGGCATTGCCATGTATAGTGAGTATAATCTATTACTTGGGTCTCATCTTAACCCCAAAAGCTGTTATTTTCTTAGTCTAGAATTGTATAATTCAGTAGTCTGAATCTGGATCTGGCACAGTTTAACATGACATAACAATGTTTGCTCTGGGAGGCAAAAATAATTACATCATCCTTGTAAATGCAGATCTTCTTGCCTTAACATATCATAAGACTCTGGCCGTTTCTCTCAGAATTTTCCTCCTGCACAAATATTTATTCTGCAAATCAGAAAGTCAGTCTCATACGGAATGAATCTAGAGATAGTCTGAAAAGCCACAAATGCTTCTCAGATATTACTACAGTGACTCATTCTCAATGGCACTGTACATTATGCCAGTATCCTGGAGATATCATACAGATTTTAACTGGGGAAGCAAATGATTCTTCAGACTGTGGTGTAATTTGTAAAGTAGCTTCAGGAGAACATTGAGAAAAATATCTCGATATAACTGTTCTGTCAAGATATTGCTCAGAAGATGAAAAGACAGACTGCAGTAATAAAATTAATTAAGATTATAATCTTTTGGTCAAATATTGTTCCTATGGCATGTTTATCTCCCTGTTGCAAAATAGCAACAAAATATATATCTATCTACTAAGCAAACACGAAATTAATATATTAATAAACCTTGTACAAATGGCACTGTGGTATAACAAAAATCATGTATCCGAGAGATGTTAAACAAACAAACAAACAAATGATAATAATAATAGTAAACAAAACAAATATAAAGATTTGAAAGAAAAACTTAAATTAATTATGTATTCTTTAAAAGTCTAATAAACATTGTGGGATGTGTTCTGCATTGTAAGCCGCTTATATATGCCAAATTGATAGATTGCCCCAATTGATTTGTTGGCTATGTTTTTGGCTATTATCCTTAGTACAAGTTCCATCTAACCTGCTGGAAAGGAGCTCTGTGGAGAAAGACCGAGGTGTCCTGGTGGGCAACAAGTTGGCCATGAGCCAGCAGTGTGTTCTTGTGGCCAGCTAGGAGACTGGTATTTTTAAAAAGAATGTTCTCGAATGTGGTTTGAGTAACTGAGTTTGAAATCTCTTGCTATTTACAGCTATTTTGCTATTTGACACAGCTGTGTTTTCCAGGTTTATTTCCAAAAGAAAATAAAGACAATAAATAAACATGTAAATAAATAAATAAATAAGGGTGAATGACTCCCTAAAGAATTAATTATTAATTGATTTTGAGAAGTTTTCCAACAATCTGTTCTAGGTCAGCATCTTTCTACAGGACAAGACCCTATGATTCCTGTTGGGATTTTTCCTCTAGTTTTTTGTTATGTTTTCTTTTGTTTTGTTTTTCTGAACTAATTTCATTTTAGGGTTCTACCTGATGCCTTGCTAACATGCCAAAGCTGAGAAATGATCCAAGGGGAAGAGCAAACAAACAAACAAACAAAACACATGGAGAATCCAATTAAGCAGTCTAGGAGGAACTGATACACTAGGAACTGCCAGTTTTGTTGTGCAGTCATAACTGCTGTTCTAAAAGGAGAAAGAATTCCATTGCTTTCTTTACAGTTGAGAATCAAAATTAACCTGTTTATGAGCTTTTTTTTTTTTTTTTTTTTTTTTTTTTTTTTTTCCCCAGAGAGCATACTCTCAAGAAAGTGGAACTAAACTGCATGAAGATCACTACAGAAAACATAATGAAGATATTGAGATAATATATTAAAAAAGGAAAAAAATTGTTGTTATTTATTTAAGGAAACCATAGAGGAGTATTCAATGAATCAATCCTACATACTTATTCAGTAAGCACTGTCCCTCCTGAGCAACTATGGAACTGGTTTTCAGGGGAAATAAAAAATTTTAAAAAATGTACAGGTATGAAAATTAAGATTGTAATGCACACATTTCACAGGACAGCTGCTTACAAACTCTGCATTTTTATCTTTTTTTTACTGTTTAATTTGTAACCTTAGTATTTCTTCAATAGTTGTTTTTTTTTTAATCTTGTTTTAATATATTTTTTAGTGCATTTACCAATGCACTTCTTCTTAAATATCATTAAAGCTGTTGTAATGCTAATAGATTAAAATGCTGTTTATGAGAGGCCTTAGATTTTTTGTAACTTTTTTTACTTTATTGAGAAACGTAAATGGTAAATCCAGACCGCATTTGTGATGCTTTGAATGGAATGGAAATCTAGATGGAGAAAGTGTATCAATATTATCAGTCTTCCAGTTGTCCAGAAGTAGATTTAACCTGTGGGAAGAGAAAAAGTACTTATAAAAGGCTGGATTTAAAGACAGAAAAATCTACTCAAATGTAGATGACATTTTCATTCTTTTCTGACTCCCTGTGAGTATATTCAGAGCTTATCTTGTTGTTTTTGAAACAAACAAACAAAGCAATGAGGCATCCTGCCTTAAACAGTTTATATGGCTTTGAAAAACTCTTATTGGAGTAAGTTCTTTCTCTCTTGTGATATGCTGTACTCTGGCTTGTGTCCAAATCAGAATCTTTAACTACTCACTGTAGGCAGATATTCTTCACTTTTTGCTGTCTATTCATTATCAATATTCCTTTTCTTCCTGTTCAACTGTTCTGAAGTTTTTACAGTTATTTTAATGAGTAATAGTATTTGCACCAAATAGTATTTTATGAAGCCACCGAGATGTCATCCTGTGTAGGTGGAAACTGCACTTTCTTTACAGAATCTCCATTACTGGTATATAATGAATACAGAAACAGAAGGTGTGATGAAGGGAAGCTGAGCATGTAACATAAATAGTTCTTTAACAGAAGCCACCACATTTATTTTGCAGCATCTGAATAGTCAGGATTGTTCTTAGTTCTTCCTACAAGTATTTAAGAACTGGAAATTTAACAAGTACTGAATGCACTCTACCCTCCACACAGCTCAAAGACTGCTTTGACTGTCTGAAACCAAGCTCCTCTGTTTATATGACATACTAAATACATTAAAAAATTATTGCTTTAGAGGTTTCTGGAGAGAGCTGATTAATTTAGTTATCCTTCTGTCAAATAAATAATACAGCTGAATCAGGAATTTCATACAGGAGAGAAACTTTTTTAAGATCTGAAATTACTGGTAACTGGTATATTCCCATGGCAGAAGATAAGTGAATTAGTCCCTGGATCTCTTAAGACATATTTAAGTAATTATTCAGTACTGAAACTATGTTCCTCAGTAACTGATTTTGTCCTAGCAAGTTCACAAGGGTCTCACTCCAGAATAACTACTGTTGTTATCACTGATAACTAGGAAGGAATGGCTTACATGTACTCTTTCTAGTGGCCTGACTATTGAGTGTTTGTTTGTGACACTGCCATCAATAACCCAACCCAAGCTGGGACCTCGAATGTCCGGGGGAGAGAGACAGAGTCATGGATTCCATGGAGTCTTCTCTCAATTTATTGCTGTGTCACACTCCTTATATGTCATCCTAATTCCCGTGCAGACATGTACACCTTCTACATAAACTGGATGCACGCAAGAAGACCTATACACACACCTACCTGAACCCTCTGCCCACTAGCTACCTAACCTACAGGCCATAAATCAACTATTCCACTCTATGCACTCATTAATCCTTTCATAGACAGCTCAGACCCCCAACAGTTTGCATCCCTTTGCGATGATTACATTGGTACATTCTGCTATGAACATCAAAGTTTTAAGCTTACTTGCCATAGTACTTACTGAACTTGTGTGTGATTTGAGTTGAACCCATGATGCATAGACTTAGAATGTTTGATTTTATGCTTAGTGTCTTTATGGGAAATCTCCAACTTCCATTTAAGAAGAAAACATGGTGGGGTTTAACCTCTGTTTAAGCATGTTATTGAAGATCAAATTCCAGGCATCACACTACATATGAACTAGTAACACAAAAATGAACCCTAAATTATAATTCAAAGAAATACCTCAAATACTACTGTTCATGGATAGTCACCTAAATTCCCTTGAATTATGAATTTCTATTCCACTCCCTGAATGGAAAGGTACTTTTAAAACTCAAAACTATTCAGACAAGATATGTTCAAACACTCCCGAAAACTTTGATTTTCAAAATATGAAAACAGATAAATTAGCAATAGCACATTTTCAATAGCACATTTTACCTTTCTAGAGCTATTGTTCTGCTCAGAAAGGGCAGACTCTAAGCTTTTTATTATATTTATTAATTTGATATATACTTGAAATGAAAGGATTTAAAATTTGAATCTTGATTCAGCTCATAGGTGACACTTTGACCTGAATTCCTTCTTTCTTCTTCTGAAATTGAGAATATCATTAATATTAAAGTCAAACATCTAAAATGAAAGTTAAAGTTTTCCATTCATCCAGATGTACTATTTGTGTAGTTGCCACACATATCTAACTAAATATTTCTCTAAAAACATGGGAAAATTAAATCATTCCTGACAATACTCCCTCTAACAGCTGTTTTCTCTGTAGACTGCTGTTAAACCTTGGCCTAAGGTCCTTCTCTACTCTTTTTTCCCCTACAGAAATAGATAAGAAATGCAAAATATTTCAAAATGATATCACTGCCCACATTTCTCAGATTTTTATGGGGTTTTTTTTCCATTTTTATGCACTCATCAAAAGATATAAATATTCTACTGCAATAAAGATCCTGTATGGACAGCATACGTATCTTATTAAGATAAATGTGTTAAGATAAAAGTGCTGCTATCTGCTGTGTTTTGTTCTGTTTTGTTTGTTTGTTTCCCAATTCTTGCTGCTGCTGCACTTTTAAACTGTGAAATTCTGAATAATACTTTAGTATTTTAGAAACATCACAAATATTTTATGAGTGCTCTAATGTCTCAGTAGATAGCTTTATAACCCAATAAAAGGCGTTTACATTTTATTGTTTGTATTTTTACACTACTTAAGTGCCCAGAGTAAATATAGGAAGCTCTGCAATTATTTAAGTTAGGAGGAGAGAAAGGTAATGTCTTTGCAAAGCTGCTGCACCTTTGTATATTATGGTTTCATAGGTGCCCTTAGTCTAACCTTGAGATAGACAGCTATTCCCTGCACAAACTAAATCATCTGGGATGTTCCTCAGCAAACTGTCAATTATGTTAAACTGTGTCAACCTGTATGCATTGTGCAGCTTTCCACACTGAATTATTGTCTACTAAATAGAGTCAGCTGCAAATATTGAACTCTTGCAAAGTACTCTAGGGGAAGAAATATGGAAAACTTATGTGTTCTTTTAACATCAGCCAACTGTCCTGATGTCAAACATGTCAAGCGTTATAAAAGTTACCTGGAAGTATAGTACGCAGCATAAAGCTTTATGAAAGCAGCAGTTTTCCATTTACTATATTAACAACTCATTTAGTACACAGTTACTGTTAACAAAAACTAATTTAAGTAGTTAACAAAAATATATACAATTCTGTGATTCTGCGATTCTGTGATATCTTATATATTTCATTATATTGTGAGCCAAATACCATCTTCCTGTCTCAGATAAATTAACAAAAATGGGTCTAATGCTCAGTTAGAGTAAATTGCTATCAGGCAAATAAACAGCTAAATTCAGTTTTGTCATGGGTTACTTAGATTTACCTATGCCCGTGACAGGGGAAGCCACCCCGTGCCCCCCCCCGGGGGCCCGGAAAGGAGGGGGAACAGGGGAATGGGATAAAAACAGCGGCAATCTAAGGAGGAAAAACTTATTTTAATAAATATGATATCGAAATTCAAGATAACACATTATAATATAATTGAGGCTAACAAATCGAACAAAACAGGGAGAGAGAGAGTTCCCAAAAACCGAGAGGCCTACTGTGAACTCTAGGCGACACGGCTGGAACGCTTCCCACTCTCCGAGAAGTTCGAAAGAAGAAGGAGGGCACTCCAGCCTGGGAACGAGATTATATAGCGTCCTGGTCCCGTGACTTATCATTACCCCTGTTGTTCTCTGGGATATGTAGTCTTCTTCTGTGGACTGCACATTCAATAGAAGTATCCATACTTTACATGATGTTATGATGTGGAATACTGATAGCAAAATTATAAAACCATGACAAGTTTAGAGCTGCTGAGGATAATTATTACAATATTCTGCCTGCCTTAGAATCAGAATTATAGAAGCAAATAATCAGTAGATTTAGAAGGGGTCTCTGAAAGCCATCTAGTCCAACTCCCCTGCAATGAACAGGAACACTACAGCTAGGTCAGATGGCCCAGGGCCTTATCCAGCCTCACCTTGAAAGTCTCCAGGGATGGGACATCAACCATAGCACTGGGTAACCTTTTCCAGTGCCTCACAGTCCTCACTGTAAAAGAGTTTTTTTCTGTATTTCTAACCTAAATCTACCCTCCCTGAGCTTGAAGACTTGTTCTGTCACCATAGACCCTGCTAAAGAGTCTGTCCCCTTCTTTCCTGTAGCTCCCCTTTAGATATAGAAAGGCCGCTATCAGGTCACTTTTGAGCCTTCTCTTCCTGGGTTTGAAGAGCCCCAGCTCCCTCAGCCTGTGCTCATAGGAAAGGTGTTTCATTCTGTGGATCATTTCTGTGACCGTTCTCTGGATACACTCCAACAGGACTACGTCTCTCCTGTTCTGAGGACTCCAGATCTGGAAGCAATACTTCAGGTGAGGTGAGGCCAGTGCAGAGTAGAGGGGCAGGAGCCCCTCCTTTGACCTGCCAGCCACAAAACTTTTGACGCAGCCCAGAATACAGTTGGCTTTCTGGCCTGTCAGGGCATATTGGTGGCTGATGTCCAGCCTCCCATCCACCTGTACCCCAGGTCCTTTTTGGCATTGCTGCTCTCAATCCTTTTACTCTCCAATTTACATTAATATATTTAAAGCAGTTCTCTTGACCCAGGTACAAGGCTTGTACTTGGATTTGTTGAACCTTATGAGGTTCACTTAGGCCTGCTCAAGCCTGTCTAGGTTCCTCTGAATGGCATACTGTCTTTCTGGAATGTGGACCACACCCCACTGCTTTGCATCCTTAGCAAACTTGCTGAGGGTGCATTCAGCCCCACTGTTGCTGTTACTGATGAAGATATTAAAAGAGTATCAGTCCGAGCATTGATCCCTACAGGATACCAATCATTACTGATCTCCTCCCGGACACTGAGCCAATGACCATCACACTCTGGACCCAAACCTGCAGACAGTTTTTTGTTCGCTGAACAGCCCATTCATCAAATCCATATCTTTCCAATTTGGAGAGAAGGATATTGTGAAGTACTGTGTCAAATGCCTTGCTGAAGTTGAGATAGATGACGTCAATGATTCTCCCCACCATAAAAGGCCACCAGTTTGGTCAAACAGGATTTGTCTTTGGTGACGCCATGCCGGTTTTCCTGTATCACTTCCTTGCCTTCATGTGATTAGTATAGCTTCCAGGAGGATCTGTTCCACAATCTTCCCCAGCACAGAGGTGAGACTGATAGGTCAGTAGTTCCCGGGGTAATCTTTATTAAGCTTTTTTAAAATAGTTATGGTGTTGTTTTGTTTTTGTTTGTTTGTTTGTTCAAGGCACTACATCTGATTGACTCAACTTTTCAAAAAATCATAGAGAGTGGCTTGGCAAGCATCTCAGCCAACTCTTTTAGGAGTGTGGGATGCATTTCATCAGGAGCCATAGACTTGTGGATGTTGAGTCTCCCCAGGCGGCCATGAACTTGAACTTCTCTTTACAATGGAAGGGATGTTGCTTCCTCAGTTCCCTTCTACAAAAACAAATGTATGAGGGCTGTGAGGTAGGTGAGCATTTGCCAGTGAAGATGGAGGTAAAAAATGTTGCTGAGTTCCTCAGCCTTCTCCTTGTCTGTTATTGCCAGTTTGCACATGTCACTCACTAGGGGGGACATGCCCTCTTGGATTTTTCTTTTCTGCTTGAGAAGCATAGGTTAGAATCATGAAGTTTATAAAGCCATTGAATTTAAGTGCAAAAAAAAAGACTTCCCTATCCGCCCCCCGCCTCCTCCTCCCCCACTCAAAAAATGGGCATGACAGTTATACAGTTCTGGCTTTATAGGTTTCAGCATCTGTAACAAGGAAAGTCATACAAATATTTCACCAAGAAAACAGTAAAAATGCGACAAATTTAAATGTGGGCTTAAAAATGCTATCAAATATAGTTCTATAATATTGTAGCATATTTATCAATGATCTTCTTTAATTTCTTTTTTTTTCTAAATGCTTCTTCCAAATTTACTTTTTTAATTGTTTATCAGTCTACTTGCAAAATATGAAATATTAAAATGTATGCAGTAATATCTCTAGTACATATCTTCTTACAGACTGGTGAGGGAAAATGTGGCTTGAAATTACCACATCGTTTACTTATTCACTTAAACAAATAATTAAAATAATCTTATCAATTATTTTACTAGCATTTAAGAATTAATTTATTAACTTTATTCTTAGTACTCAGTGCACAATTTCTCAACTACTTTATAAAGAAGAAAATAAATAGAAAGTACTTGAAAGGAAACTATTGAAACCACAAAGGAAAACGGTATTCTTCTGTGGTGTAAACAAATGCAATTCAGTAAGTGCAACTTGTTAACAACTACTTTAATCTGAACAGAACTTAAACTGTGTTCTAAGCAATATGTGGTTTATAAACAGATTCACCCATGCGGAACAGGAAATGTCAAAGAAAAAAGCTAATGATTTCATAGGAAACCTTAACAGGAGCACTATATAATAAGCATCATGCAGGTTGGCAGCTCTAATCTATTGTAAATAACCTTGAAACTTGCAAGGAAAGGATAGAATATTAGAACGTTTTATTTAAGTAGTCATAAAGTAATCTTCAGACTTTATGTATGAATTTGCATAAAAGAGAATTATCTATTCAGGTCTCAAAAAAGTGACTTAAAGTACTTCGTGTTTTCTTAGAGTAAAATCTGCTTTTTAGTCTTATTTTGAAACTTTTCTATTTCCTTTCCTTTTGTGCAATGTAGATTTTAGTAGATGTCACTCTAAGATCTGTCAATGACTTTTTTTTTTTCTTTGAGCCTTGAGGTGTGACCCTTCGATATAGATGTTTTTTGCAATGAAAGTTATAAATTAAACATAGTCAAAATCCCTCCCACCTTTTTTTTCTCAACTACACTTTGGACTTTTTAAAAAAAATTAAATTAATTATCCTGCTTCCCCTTATATCTCATTAAATCATAAGATATTTCTCCTCATAGACATCTCTTGTCAAAGCAGTTTCAAATGGCTTAGGTTAATTCCACAAAGGATTTTAGACATTGCAGTATTTAGTTCTTTGGGATACTGTCACTTCATGAAAACTGCTGCTGAAGTAGTAAGCTGTCAATTATCAACAAGAAGAAATCAAGCTTGTAACATATCACTGAATGCACTGCACATACTTCATATACTGCTCATCATGGAAACACATCAAACAAGTTAATAGAATCATAGAATGGCCTGGGTTGAAAAGGACCATAATGATCATCTCGTTTCAACCCCCCTGCTACTTGCATCTTCTGTCTTTTCTAGCTGTTGTGAAGTAGTCTATTGGAATAAATCTTAATACTTCTGCACAGTACTAGATGATACCCTAGAAAACTTTGCTGTCTATTTAACAGGAATGAAAATATCAGCAATGAGATGTTAGGATAAATTTATTTTCCTTAGAAAATACTACTGAATTGATCATCTATCAGAAGGGATAACTCTTCTCTCAGTTGTCCCAAATAAAGTAGAGTAATAATGTCTAGCCCTTGTTACACACTTAGTTTCTAAATGCAACCGAGTCCTAAACCTTACTTTAGAGAATCTAGTGGGGAAAAGAAAAAAAGAAAAGAGAAGAGAAGAGAAGAGAAGAGAAGAGAAGAGAAGAGAAGAGAAGAGAAGAGAAGAGAAGAGAAGAGAAGAGAAGAGAAGAGAAGAGAAGAGAAGAGAAGAGAAGAGAAGAGAAGAGAAGAGAAGAGAAGAGAAGAGAAGAGAAGAGAAGAGAAGAGAAGAGAAGAGAAGAACCTAATTCTAAGGAAGAAATCTGCATTAATTTAAGAGTGAACATATAAGATGAATCAGATTATTTCTAAAATTTGAAAGAACTCCACTGGTTATAAAGGTGGTTATCTCTTCATGTCTAGGTCCTGATAAGAGCTAGGTATATACAGTCAGGACAGGGGAATCCTGGTTTGGTCTTTCTGTACTCATCTGTATCTCACTGTCTATTTTTTAATATAAGGAGAGAACTCTCTTTGTCCTCTGTATGAGTTAGACATTGAAATCATACACAAAGCAAGCATCACAGATAAATGCAGAACAGGTTACTGAATTTCCAAGTTTTTCTGCATTTGGAAACTGATCATCTATACATTATCCTGGAGAGGATACATTTAGTACTGAACATTTAGTTCAGTACTGAATAAAATTAGTAGTAAATTAGTAAATTAGTAAATTAGTTCAAAATTTGCTAAATTTTACATTTAGCAGGGAATCACCTCTGGGAGTCAAGGGACAGGTCCTGTCGGGGAGAAGCTATCAGGTGTCATTGCACAGCATGGCACTCTGACATGGCAGAGGCAAAGCCAGGAGAGGCAAGGTCATCCCCTACACATACAAAGATGCCCAGCAAGGAGCAGAGAGAACAGAATGGGTAAAGAGCATGTCTTGTCAGAAGGGCATGGTACTACAGTTTGTGAAAGAAGTTCATACAAGGCAGGCAAGCCAGACAATAGAGGAAACCTCTGTATTAGTATCAACATGGAGACCACTTGGTGTAGCAGACAAGCAGAAGCAGAAACACAGACAGGGGACCCTCAACCTCTCTGGACTGAAGTGTGCACTCAGACAGATTTCCTAGGAAGAAAGAAGGATGCCCAGACTTTTGGCTTGGTGGATCTTCAAAATCTAGAGGTCAACCATGGGACCAAGGTATTTGATGGGTGTCATGGGTGAAGAGGTGCCCAAGTGGATGATGCTCTTGAGCAGATGACCAGACTGATACAAGAGGTCCCCAGCTTGAGATGAATTCATCAGTCTAAGAGGAAAAATGATTCTTGGTATCACGTGATTATGTAGGCAGACAGAGAGCCAGACCCTGGGGTCCAACTAGGAGAGAAATATAAGCAGGCTTCTGACTTGACAGAGGATAAACATGAGCAAGATGGAGGGGAGAGGGAGGAGGGAGGTCTGGACCGTTGTCTCTACCTGGGGCAAAAGGAGAATCCTACCTTTAGCCTCTGAAGTCCCACTAGCTAACAAATTCCAGTCTCTAGTATGAGTGAAAGAAAAGCGAATGGATAGCAGTTTGGAACTGGAAAGGAGTGATGACAATGAGAAAATCCAGCTGAGGATCCAAAACATTATTTGTGACACTAAAAAAGGTGAAGGACTTTAGGAATAGGAAACGCTTTGCTGAATATCAGTGAAGCACGCACCACCTAGAGCCCTGCCTGTGGAAGAGGAATGGTAACATTGTAACTTCATCCTTGGGGTCCTTTGCAACCCAAGCTATTCTATTAATATTAGCCACACCCAGAAGCAGAAATACAGAAGAGCAAGGGATAAAACAACCACCACAAAATAAAACAACAAAGGAATTACAATGAATTTAATTACTTAAGGCTTAGGCAGCAAATGAAGTGTTTTTGTTGTTGTTGTTGTTGTTGTTGTTTTGTTTTGTTTTTCCTGAATGAAATAAAGTAGACCTGACATCTTGGCAGGACTCAGTTAATAAGATATATACCCATTCAATTGCTTCTGGGTACTCATGTCATTACTGGCACTGTCCTGATGTTCTCATTCAAAGCAAAGCTGTATTTGAGTGAAATTGGAAATTTCAAAGATTATGAGAGTAAAGGAAGAGAAGAGAAAAGCCACATGCATATTATATTTACCTGATAAGTGGAAAATACAAACAAACAAACAAACAAACAAAAGAGGTTGAAGTAGTTGTTCTTTCTTAGCATAGCCTCTACAACGACAGTTTTATAGTAGAACTAGTAATAGCAATAAAAACAGATTTAATATTTAGGTTATTAGAACAATTGAAGTTTTGGATGGAAGCTTCCTAAGTTTTTCTGAATCTAAAGTCTTATCTTCGGCACTATAAAATGACCAGTTTCAGGAGTATTTCATAGCCAGACACAAATTTCAACATTTATTTATTTATTTATTTATTTATTTATTTATTTATTTTTAATTCAACACGTGACGTCTTTACAGTGAATTCTAGAAAAATAAAGAAATAAAAAAGGAAACATTTAAGTATAGCTAGTATAGTATAGTTTCCCATAAAGAAAAAAATATATATATATTATCTTCCCTACTGTCTTGTTTAGCATTAAATGCTGTTTGATTTTTACTGCAGGATATCATATCATAGCGTGAAAATATACTTTTATGTTATAAACATAAGCATTTTTTTTTTATTTTAAAATTTAAACTATGTTATCTTTATTAGCCTTGGGATAGTATCTAATTCCAAATGCTTAGAAATTCAGAATGGACCAAACTATAAGTGTACTGAAATTCATTGCAACAATGTTGTTGAAACAAGAGCAATCGTATATAATCTCAGTAGAACATAAGATTGAAAAGAATGCATTTAGTGTAATATTTACCTCTTATCTTGATTTTAGGTTATGTTTTTAGAAATCAACACTTGAAGTGCTGTAAAATCATATCTTAAGCCAAAGCAAAAAAGTGGTATAAACTCTGAAGAGTTCTACTGAAACATTTACAATCACATCAGGATGTCACTGAGAACTGCCAGGCATTTTGACAGAAGATGAATGGAGGAAAAATAATCCACTTGCAGTAGGAGTAAAGTAAAGCAGAAACCCCTGTGACAAAAGCTGAGCAGTTTTCATAGGAACTGATGTATCCTGTTTTCATTATACATAAGATATTGAACAAGAACAATAGAAAACAGAAATTTTTCCTTCCTCTCGGTGATGTTAATCCTTCACAGAACATTTTGCACCAGCCCTACAGCTTTTTATAAACAACTTCTATGTGAAAGTGAGAAAGAAATGGAGATATGAGTCCAAGTCTCCTGTATCAGTCTACAAAGAGGGTAGACATATAATTACCATTTCCGTGTAGGCCTTCCTTAATCTATAAACACAATTATTTATATACATATGATAGATATATTGAAGAATAAAAAGCAATCTAAATTTGTCTATATTCCACAGCTAAAAGGAATAGTATCACACTGTAAAATTTACTAAATTAATCACATGAAATAAAACTGGTTTAAGGAATTTTAATTCCTAAAACTCTAGAAATTCCCACATAAGGTGAGAATAAAGTGAAAGTGAAGAAAGCTAGATATAATTGTAAAAATTAATTTGACTACATTAGTTTAGGGGGAAAATGAACCACCAATAACAAAAAAAAAAAATAATAAAATAATTTAAAAAGACACCTCTGAATCCCTTGGGTTAACAGAGTAAAAAGAGAAAATAAGGAAAAGCATCTTGCAAAGATATCAACAGATTGATTTATGTCAGCTTCTAATATCAAGAAGTTAAGAAGATACGTACTTTGGATCTGCTCTTTTCAGATAATGAAAAGTCAGATGGAGTCCAAAGTGATGTATTAAAGTGCAAACAGTCACAGAATCAAATGTTTTGTTTGTTGTTTTTTGTTTTTTTTTTTCAGAGTTCTTCTGGAAAACAGCTATAGCAGGGTGAAAAGAGATTATCGCGTCAAACAACATAGACATTTTAATATTACATAACTTGTCACGATTCAGAGAATTACAAAGCAATGCACACAAACTTGATATTTAGGAAGCCAAGTGAAGTAATAATTAAAAAAATATATATATATATAAACAGAATAAGCGTATGAAGCAACATAAAAAGGCAAAAAAAAAAAAAAAGTATCTGTGCAGATCAATATAATTCTAGATTAGGAGAATTGCACTGTGTTTACACTTTCAATAGGACCTCAACAATGTTTGTTGTTTGGTTTTTTTTTTCCCTGAAGACTAGACTTAACAAGAAGTAGAATGAATTGGTGGTTTATTTAAAAATAGTAATAATAATAATATGAAGAAGAAGTTGAAATAAGTGGCCTGGCAGGTTAATGTTCTCTTCAACAGTAATTGATGGTAATAGAGTAATAGGTTTTGTTTAATGTTACTGTAATATAATGGATTTGAAAGGAAACTTAAAGTGGGAAAGGAACTTCAAGAATATCTAGCTCCAAATCCTCTATCATAGCCTGGGATATCTTACAGTGTACCAAGATGTTCAAAGCCCCATCCAGCATGGTCTTGAACACTTGCAGGGAGATATCCATAAACTTTCTAGAAAACATGTTCTACTGCTTCAGGATACATATATTCAGTAATTTCTCATCACAGAATCACAGAATGAACCGGGTTGGAAGGGACCTCAAGGATCATGTAGTTCCAACCCCCATGCCTAGCAGGACCACCAAACATACACATTTACTAGATCAGGTTGCCCAGGGCCCCATCCAACCTGGTCTTGAACACTTCCAAGGATGGGGAATCCACAACTTCCCTGGGCAGCCTGTTCCAGTGCCTAACCACTCTCCTAGTGAAGAACTTCCCCCTAACATCCAATCTAAATCTTCCCTCTTTCAACTTAAGACCATTTCCCCGTGTCCTGCTATTGTCAGCCCTTTTGAAGAGTTTACTCCCCTCCTGGGTGTAGGTTCCCTTCAGGTATTGAAAGGCTGCAATGAGGTCACCCCGCAACCTTCTCTTCTCTAGGCTGAACAAGACCAACTCCCTCAGTCTGTCCTCATAGGGGAGGTGCTCCAGCTGCCTGATCATCTTTGTGGCCCTCCTCTGGACCCTTTCCAAAATCTCTTGTACTTCTTGTAATTCTTGTACTGAGGGCTCTACACCTGGACATATATAATGTCATATATAATGACATATATAATCTAAATCCACACTTTCTGTTTAAAACCATTATTTCTTGTCTTATCTCTACCTTATACCTTTATAAAAAGTCTTGCATAATTGGTTTCTTCTTGTTTAGACAAAATAAGATGTGAGAGTTTTTTGTTTGTTTGTTTGTTTTTTAAGATTAAAAAATATTTTTGCATTGTAAAGTAAACTTGATGCTTTACACCAAGAAGAAAAAAAAAAAACAACAAAAAAAAAACAAAACAACAACAACAATAAAAAAAATGTACAGGTTACTATAAGTCTACTGAAGTAGAAAGATATGGACAGATAAATAAAAGCAGCTAAAAATCATACAGGGATGTCACAATGAGTGAGGGAGCAGTTCTGCTCAGTGTATTAATTGAAACAGAGATCTGAATGGGAACAAATATCTGCAGATACAATACCGACTAACAGAATGCTAGTTATGAACATAAGTGTAGCATTTGTAGTATTCCTAACTTGCAGTCAAATATAAAATAGTTTACTCATGATTCCCACCTGCCAAAGATGGAAAGTGATTATAAGTAAAGTTGCTAGGATTACACGAGAAGAAAGCACATAGCCTGTTTTTTTCTTTATTTAATAGACTTTATGCTTTGCAGTGTTAGCAAAATATGAAAGTAATTTTTAATTCTGGATGAGAAATTTCAGTTTGGAGGTAAATTCTCCTTTTTATACATGTACCTGTTCATTATTTCTGTAATTATTTTTTCTTCTTCTTCTTTTCTTTTCATTTTTCTTTTCCTTGCAAAGTAAGAAACAGAACACATCTTTAACTTGTCTCATTCCAGCATGGAGAAGAGAAATAGCCAAAGCTTGTTATTCTACAAAAGAATGATGTAGTTAGTTGTTATGTAGAAATAATAATGGCACTCATCCAGCCACTGGTATGCACAATCTTCTGTAGCTGAAATAGATAGCATGCATAAAATTATAATTTCAGGAATGTAAATTGAATTCCTATAAAATTATAAAAAAATCCCCAGACAGTAGGAATCAATATTTGTACTGTAACATATAAGTAAATTCATAAGTAAAAATATAGGTAAATAAACTCAAAATTTTGCCAATTTTTAAGGTTGTTATTTCTATTTCATATTTCTATTCTAAAGCCTGAAATTACTGTAGCAGAGAAAGAAGTTAAAATAATATTCAGAAGCGGGAAAAAAGAAAAAAAAAAAAAAGCGCAAATAAAACAGTCATTATAAAAATAAGAGCTACAGTATGAATGTGAACAATTTTAGATCTCTCCTGAAAAAATCTTTAGCTAAACAATCTGATGCAAAGTGGTACATCTCAGAACAAAAAGAATCAAGGAAATCTGATGCACCTGAAGACACAGAAAAACATCAGTAAGACAATAAATTGGACTGACTCCTTATTTTAATGATACAGTGCTTTCACTGAAATTTGGATTTTTCAATAAATTCAATAAATGTATAAATTCAATAAATATAATACTCAAACGATATTGCTAACACTTATAATTGAACTTATGATTTGCAGGTAGTTCAAGACAGAATAGATTCACAGACTCAGAGGGAACAGAAGATTTGTTATAATAAGCATATAAATTGTTGTTTCTCTGACAGTGAAATGACAGTGTATAGAATTGAACTGTCTCTACTTTTATTATTGTTGTATCTAAGTTTGAAAACTTGAGCCAGTGTAGAGAAAACTGGTAGCAAACAATTGCATGTTTTAAGATCTGCAGAATTCAGAATTCAAATAATAAAACTTATAGAATAAATTAGAAGGCTTACCTACCTGCAAGTACTTTACTAGTGATTGTGGGCTGATTCTTACTTTTTAATTTTTTACAGCTCTGACTTTTCCTAAGTTGATAATTTAAATGCACTATGCAAAGTCTGCAACAAGAAAAATGAGGCAACCTCCAATGCTTACTTTTCCTAAAATATGTAGCTTTAAATATGTAACTTTAAAAAGAAGTAACATTCCTTTTTTAATTGCAGTTACATTCAACTGATAGATGAAAATTTCCTAAATGTTTTTTTTCATTTGTAATTTTTTTTTCTTTTTTTTTTTTTTTTTTTTTTTTTAATTAATGGTAGTGATCTATAAAAATAATATTTTTCCTTATAATGGAATTTCCTTGTAGAAAATTATTAATTTTTTTTTCTGTGAAAATACACTGATTTCCTCATTATTAGACAAAAGTAGATAAAATTTCAAACTGAAAGCAAACACCCATAATCAGTATAAATGGTCACATTTGGATAAAATAAAATAAACAGAAAAACTCATAAATGATGATTAAATCATACCTGCTTTCCAATTCATGTATAAAACACAGGGAAAAAATCTGACATACATTTTATAATTTTAGAAAAACTATATAGTTACTGATGCAAAAATTATGGCTGTTAAGACTTCTTTATATAATTCTGCAGTTGTATTACATTACAGGAAACACAAACATTCAGCTATGTTGGAATACCTGACTGTAACTTTGTGGAATGATCCCTGTATGACTGATACTCTTTTAGTATAACCATTAAAATGTGCTTCAAAGACTACAGAGAATGCAATAGATTTTTTAATCCAGTGGTTTGGACATATTGTAAGGTTTAAAATCCATTTTCACCAGACTTCTTCAGTTTATAAATTCTTTCGCAGCAATAAATGACAAAAATTTCCAGAAGATATAGTGCTAAATTAGTAGTCAACTGATGTAGGCTATACTCACACTTTTATTTATATTTGTACCATTTTCTTTACAATAGGGTAAAGAGAATGGCTTTTCATTTATGAGAGACTGTTTAGTCATTAAAATTTTTAGTAAAAATATAAGAGCAGTACTAATAAATGCAAATTGTTTTCTGATTCCACTAACCAAGTTATGTAACCAGATTTTTCTCCCAGTAAGCAGTAGAATTGGTGTATTTCAATACCACTGGTATTTACAGACAGAAAGCCTTGTGTGAGGAGTGAATGTCCAAACGATTATCAATGTTATAATACTGATAGTGAAAACTGAAGTATCTGGGACCAAATTCAGATGTCCAGAATTTAGGATGGGAAGTCCTTGTTTACAAAATTCCACATTATGGATGTGCAAATATAAACATATTTAATCACAAAATTTCCACTAAGATGTCCAACTATTTAATCCAAATATTTATATGTACAAACTTCTACCTTATTTTTTATGTTTTATTTATTTATTCATTTACTTATTTTACTACAATCAAACTTTTTAAACTCTAACAATTAATATAGTTAAGACTCTTGGTTAACAACAAGCTGTCTATGTGATCAGCTCTTCAAAAAGCCAAGGCAAAACGTCCTGATTTTCAGAAATCACAAGTAATTCATGCATCCACCCATTTATTCAGCCAGGATGAGAGTTAGGCTGTGAATACAACAGCTGCTTCATGTTCAAAGCAGCACAGCCATGAATTTCATCTACTGAAACACTTGCATATTTGGCTGTCAGAGAACTTTGCTGTGATGGAAAACAAACAAACAAATAAAAAGGAGACAGAAAAGGACACATGAAAAGGATCTCATGGTGTCTCCAGGAGAGATAAGCATGTTTATTCATTTGTATTCTTCTGCTGCCTCACTGATTCCTCTTGCTCACATTGGGAAAAGAGGATTGAAAGAAAGAATGAGGGAAGGCAGCAGAATGCTGTCCATCAAGTTAATCGAGCTATACAACATGCCAAACATCTTTGCAAAACACAAAATAGAAGAAGAGCAAAGCCAGTTTGTTCACATTTCTAAGTCAGCACACAACTCTGATGTCACAATGAATTCTTTCATTGTCTTCTCCTTTCCAGCGCTTTTTCCCACACACTCCAAGGTTCCTACAAACATCTGTCAGGACACACCTTTCCCCATTTGGTTGATTAGTTAAAAGTGAAAGTTCCAGATGAGCTACAAAGTCAAAAGAGAAAAATTTCTCTTAAACTTCTTAGACTGAAGATGTCATAGTTACTAAACAAGACTGAACAAAGACTGCCTTCCAGAAAATGCTATTCCTTAACCATAAAAAAGGGAAGTCTTAAGGAATAAAGCAAAGGTGTGGGAAAGAAGTGGAAGAACAGTACATACACACAGAGACTGTCAGGACTGCAGGTTCTTTTGAGCCTGGGTGAATCTTGCAGCCATCATTCTGCCCCCTGAACTGTACTCAAGCCTTCCTCAAGTCCCCAGTGGGATGCAGTCACTGTACAGCTATTCACAGTGGTAATTAAAAAATTTCCATCCTGTGATAATGGCAGAGTACTCAGTATTGCACAGGCTCATATCCTCTCAGGATATGAGAGAAAACTATTAAAAAGGAAAAGTATTGTGATTGATTAATTGATTGATTGATTCTTATTTCTGTGCAGCAGATTACAGACACAATGCTTACATCTCTTTTAGTGACATTTAAGAGGATCGGTAACTGATCTTAACAATTTGTTTTGTGATCATTAATCCTACATAACTGCATCTCTTGTAGGCTCCATTTGGATCTCTGAAATTATGCATTCCCCAAAATATATTTTCTTTATAAACTTTCATTACACAAACATAGTCAATGTAATAATGCATGTAAGAAGAGATATAAGAAGACTTTCATGTCCCTCAGACAGTATTTCAGAGACATAATAATGAAAAAATCAAAACCTGAAACAGGAAAACAAGAAAACATCACTGGGGTATGTCCAAAATGTCAAAGTGTCTTGTACAGATAGTTTGGATGAACTGAGTTCCTTGACCACAGTACGTTTGATGGTTCTTCCAATTCCCTAGGAGTTTCAAATCTCTTTTCTGGTGAAAAGATAATTGTAGGAAATAAAAAGCAGAGAGTATAAATAATTTTCTAGTAATTTTAAATATGTTGTATCTATACCAATTAGAACAAGCTAAATAAATTATGTGTTTATATGTTGCCATCATGTTTAATGACACCAAAACAAACTGATGGCAGGCACTGCAGGTGAATCAGAAAACCAATCCATGCCAGTATCAGTTGCCCCTACACACAAGATGAAACAATGGCTGTCAGACAGCTCTTTTAATAAATAAATGCACTCCTATTATGAAGGGGAAGGAAGAAGTGAAAAAGGAAGGCTGCTACAAAGCAGGACCATCAGAAGAACAGAAGGAGAAAGAGGCAAAACTTGTAAAGAAGGCAGTAAGAACCCACTCCATAAAAAATGGGCCAGATATGAAATATGTGAAAAAATTCTGTCTCAGCCCTTTACTCTGACTTAATATAGTCCCTGCTCCCTAGCAACTAAAACATTGGTGCATTATCAAATCCAAAATACAACGTCATACCTTAGGAAGAAAGTTAACTCAATTCCAGCCAAAATTAGAACAATACAGCACTGATGTTAAAGGTTATTCTTAGGGGGCAAAACGATTTTAAAATATTTTAAAAAACAAAAACAAAAACAAAAAAACACCACATACACACACAAAAGGTGTTGCAAATTTCTCATAGATAAAAATATCTGAAAAGTATCTTTTCACCTAAAGGGCATCGGTTATTAATTTCCATGTATTTTCTGTACTTCCAGAAGAAAACACCAGAGAAGCTGTGTTAGATCACTCTGACAGGAAGTAAAACTTTCTCCAGTGAAATTATTCTTTTCCAAAGAAACACTCTCATAAAGTTCTCATGGTCTCCAGTAGATTGATGGGTCAGCTGGAGTCTTTCCTTGTAGGACTATGAACCAAGCTATTGGTTATAGTATAATATAATATAGATAATATAATATAGATAATAATAATAATATCATTATTATTGTAATAATAATGATTTTTATTATTATTATATTATATATAATATTAATAATAATAATAATAATATGTATAATAATATATACTATTACTACTACTACTACTACTAATAATAATAATAATAATAATAGTAATAATAATAACAATATTATTATTAATAATAATAATATGTATATATTTTTTTTCCCCAAGTCTGGTGTGCAAGTTAAAATGCCTGGGGCTGTCAGCTCACAGGACTAAGACTCCAAGTTTATACACTGCTCAGCTGGGCTTGTGAAAGGATTCCATCTTCCATTTATACTGTCAGTTTCATGTCATAACATCCCTCAGGACATAAGCCTGCAGCAAAAGCTGTTATATGAATGAAATCCCAGTTGAACAGGCATGGCACATGAAATCTTTCTACTTAGAGCTTTTCCAGGTTTACTAAATGTACAACTCTCGCAACTGCTATGAAAAAATGGTTATCACAAGTAAGATTGCTGCTATTTCTGCTGCCGCTGCAGTTGGGAAGAGACCACTGGAGTAAATTAGAGGACAACTGCATCTAAGCAAAAAACACAAGATGTTTTAACAAGTCACAGTATATGACAGGCATGACGACCACGGCATTAGCTAATTAAAGAGTTACTTACAACTAACTATTGTCAGTAAGAAGTAAAGAAGGGACACTAATATCTACAATTTAGTAATCGAAACACACAATGTACTTCAACATCTGTTTTTATAAATATGCATTTCATTTCAACTTAAAATGTAAAAATTAAAAATCTGACATTTAGTTCTGTATCATGAAAGATTTAGCACCATTTGTGGAAATAATACTGATGTCTTTTAAGAATATGAAAGTCTTCCTTTATTCAGAGTTATCTCAGTACTAAAATAGTCAGTGATCAGTTTGGAAGTCTGGGAGGCCAAAAAGACTAGTAATATTCATATGTTCAGTGAACAAAAGAAACATATCCATGTTCTCTTTGGCAGAGCTACAATTCCATTTGACATATCCTTCAGACCTATCTGCTGCTGGGCTGAAATGAGATAGGAGTGAGATTGTTTAGATACACTGGGGGATTAGCCCAGAAAAGAAAACAGACTACAGGTATCTGCTGATGGAAGACGACTGGTGATGAGTCTTTGCTGCTGTCTGACAGCTTGATCACTACTGCCACGTTTGAGAGAGGTTTCTCTACAGAAATGGACAGAGATGGCAGCTACTTCACAGATAGAAAGTAGAAAAATAGCAGATGTACTACTAGTAATGAGTTTTTAACAATATTCATTGATAACTAATATTAGTGAGGAAAATATAATGTCAGGATGTATTTTAAAAAATCATATTAAAGAATCACATATCCTATAGTGTGATCACAAGAAAAAACTAGATTTTAAATTTTTCTTCTTTTTTCTTTTTCTTTTTTTTTTTTTTAATTATATATATTACCACTTTGTGACTTTTCAGTTTAAGCATCTCTGTTATAATTTTAAAGTTATGCATTGCATGCTCAAGTGCATAACTCACATTTTATGTTATAGAGCATTAGGTATGTTTCTGAGAAATTAGTAAATTAAAATTTATTTATTATTAGGTCATTAAAAATAGCATACAGCTGACCATGATAGAATAAGTCTGCTTAGAATGAAAAACAGATCTATTTTATTTCTTTTATTCTTCCTTTTCCAGGGGCAATTTGCTATTTTTCCCCTCCTGCTATTAAAAAAATAAATAAATTTGCATGTGTGTGAATCCATGCACATGCATATCGGTCTGGAAGAAAGCACTTCAAAACTCTGAAGACATACTGTGAAGAAATCAGATTGGTATAACATAAAACTCATCATATCATCATAGTATCATAGTCTCGTGTGGGTTGGAAGGGACCTTAGAGATCATAGAGTCCAACCACCCAGGATTCGAGCCTCCCATGTAACAGAGCGGCACTTCTACCACTTGCACCACATGGGGGATTCGAACCCAGGGCCTCTGGTGTTGCAACGAGGCATTCCTACCACTTGCGCCACCAGGGCACACTAATGTGAGACGCTTATGCTGTCTCACAGTATGGCTTAAATTTTCATGTTTCTACCTTATAAATACTTTAATGATAATTTTATTCCTCCCATACCTGGTGTATTTTGAGTACAGGTTTTAGTATCCTTCCTGAGTTGAAATTCTGTGAAGCTGAAGTTGGAATTAAATTGAAGTTGAAACTGTTTTCATTCATTATTTCTTTTCACTGTTGCAGACAATAAAAGTTTGTGGTAACTGAACTGCATGAGTCATTGAAATGACTGTGCCAACAAAATATTTTTTGTGTTTTTATGTTAGTTAATTTTTTTTTTCTGTTAGTTAAATCTTACAGTTGAGCCCAATAAAAAAGCAACTGTTATTACCCCTAACTGAATTTGTATAGCGTGACTAACTTCTCAAATGAGAAGCATCTTACCTTCTAATCTATGCAATTTTCTCACATTACTTATACTAGATGACTTACCAGACTTCATCATTTATTTATGATTGCTGTGGTTTTAAGCAATTCTATTGCATCTTTTGAGATTGTTTCTGTCTGGATATTGAGAGCAATCATAATCCTTTTGCTATATCAGCTCCATATGAATATGAATCCAAAGGATAATAAATGTTTCACCCTTGCCTTCCACTTGTTTTCCTTTGTGACTAATGATCTGACATAAAATTATAATTTTCTAAAATGACCCTAACTATCCCAAGTGAAATTTGATAAAATAGTGGAAAAAACTTTTTTTTTTTTTTTAATTTATTTTTGGACTTGAATTTGAGATATTTTGAGGTAGAACTCTTTGAAATACATGAAAAGTCAAAGAGCAATTATAAATATTCTCTATGCATACGTTTATTTATCATTTTTCAATTTTTTGATATTACTTTCAAAGAAGCCCTTAGGCTCTCTAAAATGTATATTTTAGCTACCTAGACTCATGCCCTTCATTCCACTTGCATATTTTTTGGTCTGTTTCATCTTATCAACAGAACATTTTTGTCATTTTCATATCATATTACACTGACCAGAGCAAGATTATATTGCATACATAGCAGTGGATATAAAACTTATCTGAATGTGTGTTAAAGATACTTTTTTTTTTTTTCCCCAGTAATAGTAATTCCCATTAACCTACATATTAACCTACTGATATAAAACTAGTAAAGAAGAGTTTTGTGAAAATAAATAAATAAATAAATAAAAGAAAAAAAAAAATCAGCCTTTTCTAATTATATCATTTATTTTAATAAATATATATTTAATAAAATATTTTCGAAGTAATCGTAAGAATATAGGCAGACAAGAGAAAAAGGAATGTTTCCTTGTAACTGGTCATCTTTACCCAATAAAGTGAGTTTATGTCCAAAATGTTTAACAGACTGCTTCAGACTCTTAAGTCCCCAAAAATTTCCTAAGGAACTACTTAGAATTTAAAAGTTTATTATTTTAAGGTATTCACATTAATTTTATTTTATTTTATTTTATTTTATTTTATTTTATTTTATTTTATTTTATTTTATTTTATTTTTGTCACATAACAGAATCATCAACACTTTGTTCAAACTACTATCATTCCTACAAACTCTTTGACCAGACTGTTGAAGTGATGCTTAATTTCTTGAAGCAAAATGCAATTGAATCAGTGGCAAAGTTTTTTTTCCAATTTCATCAGAACTAAACAAGCCTTAAGACTGAGCATCTGATCCTAAATTTCTGTGAAAAGAATCCTGCATTTTCTGGCAATCATATGTTTATGGTGAAGAGATGCTAATGTGCCTTGGCAAATAAGGAGTATGGTGAACAGTAACATTCTTGAAAATTGTATTTATTTGTTTATTTTTAATACAGCTGAGAACAGCTTATTTTTATTTTTTTTTTATTTTTTTCCTGTTCTTAGCACTCAAAATAATTTCTCCAATGGCTGCTGACATTTAATGAACTAAAATTTTCATGAACTTCTCTGAAAAGTCATTCCAGTCTTGGCTATTAATTTTGTGGGTATAGACATGCTGCCATTTCAGTGTTTGAAGTAAAATTATTAGTTTTTATATGCATAAAAGCCAAAATCTGAGTATGTACTTCTTAACTCACAATAAAAGGAAATGGCACAGCAGAACTAAAATAGAAGTAGGGAGTGAAGTAACAGCAGCTGTGGAGAAAGACCCTGAAGATGTTATCTCCCAGTATGCTAGTTAAGGATGGAAGGGAAAAACAAAACAAAACAGTACAACAAAAAAAAAACCCTCAACAACAACAAAACTACAACAATCAACAAAACCTACAGTTTTTGAAAGGCTGAAAGAATTTATGTTGGAATGAAGATACTACTGAAGTATAGGGGCCCTCTGGGAGGAGAAAGAGGGAATCAGTTGTCTTATCTGTTTGGACATAAAATCACACAGATAATAAGGAAAAAAGAAGCATCAATTTTCCCGGAGTAATTCAATGTCTCACAGTATTTAATGGGCTCAGTTCCACTGCCACAGAAAGTATAAATGCTTTTGAATGAATTTTCACCTTGAAGTCATTTAAAAGTGACTCCAATGATGAGGATTCCTCCACTGAGACAATTCCCTTTCCTACTTTTTAGTTCTGTTCTACTTTCTGCTTCTGACACTAACTTTCTTGACTTTTTTATTTGCATGTATCTCATAAGCTATCCCTACTAGACTAGTCCTCAGAAACAGTGAGTTATGAACTGTTGTTTAATATCTTCAGATGTTTTACAGTTGTTTTTTGTTTTTTTTGTTGTTGTTGTTGTTGTTGTTTTTTCAGTTTTTCAGTCACTAACATATTGTTAAATGTTTTTAAAATGTTAATTTTCTACCATCTGTTAGCAATTTCTTAGAATTTCTGAAGATGAAATGACACTGAAATCATTTAGCTTCAGTTTCATAAGATAGATGGATCTTTCTCTGGTTACACAAATGGACTCCTTCAAGTTAAGTCATACATGAATCTCCTGAAATGTTTAATGATTCCTTATGATACTCAGTGCTTAGAACATCTGCAGCTGGAAGGCTTGCAGATAGCTTCTACCAGTACCTTATGCCAACTGTGTGAGTCATGATTCTGTTAATTATAGTTTTTCAACTTTGCATGAAATAATTATCTTTGATTTCAAGAAGAGTTGATCCAAAATGTAGTGGTTAAATTAGTTTTCTGAGAGTGGTTTCCCAGTAACAAATAACGAGACATTCATTGAACATGGAAACTAAAATGCTTGAAATTCAATGGCACTTGACAGCCCTCATATCTTCTAATTTCTAGATCCAGAGACTAATTAGAATCTCTTAAAACAAACTGAGATTTTTTTGGTGTTGCCTAGCCAGTGCTGAAGATCTAACAGATCTTCTGTGGAGAGAATGAAGAGTCATTAATTCTACAATACAGAATGCTCTGTTAGTTATGGACTGAGTGTTCATATATTTCATTTACTGAATTTAAGGTGTCGCTGCTCTTTTGAATAGACCTCCATGTACAAAACACCTCTTTAGGTCAAGAGAATCTGCTTGATACTGTCAACACTTTGATAGCCAGGGCCTTTTGGAACATCAGGTTTCCATCATTATTACAGTCATAAACAGATACTAAACACTTTCCAGATCTCGTGGCAGCAAATCTTTGATTAATTATGGAAAAAGTAAGAAAAGCATAAACAAGGAAGAAAAGCATAAACAAGGCAAGAGCTCAAACTTTCTTTTACCCTTTTTTTTTTTTAACAGAAAAAATTAAAAAAGGTTTCACTTAAAGACATAAAAACCATAAATAATAACTCAGCCGTTGTGAAGTCAACTGGCCCTTGACAAGAACAGCTGTTCCTGTATAGAGTTCATTTTATAGTTTGTAGTGCAACAAATACATATTCTAATCTAAAATAAATCCCATTAAGCACATGCGATGCCAAAAAACAGAAAGAGAATAGACATTTAGAACTACAGGTTACTTCAAAATACTGAGTATAAAATTGATTTAAATGGCAAAAAAAGTACAGGCCATTGGGAAGCACACAGAATTTACTACATGATAGAGGGATGTTATTCTCCAAAGAAACACTTCAGGGATCTTGTAGTAGCATCTGTTTTCCTTTTGTTTATCTGAATTTGTTTAAAGAGTCCAGCACACATCATTTGCATGTTCATGCATATGTATATCTCAACCTTAACTATTCATATTCAGTTTCATTTACTGTTGTGTATAATTGGACACATTTCTCATTTTCCCATCTACTCCCTATTCTATAATCCTGGAAACTCACTACAAAAGATGTCCTCATTGGGACTGCTGAAGTATTGCTTCATTGCTTTAGACAGATATGAAAACCCTATCTCTGTAGGCATTTCCTATTAATATATTTGTTACTTTATTTTCAAAGATGGCTGAAACTTTACCTTTTTGCTTGGAAAGGTAGTGTCGACTAAAGCCTAGTCAAGTGCAGTGTAAAACAGAGTTACATAATTTCACTGAAAGAATATTCATTTTACAATCTAAGTGTATATGCTTCTAGTTTTCCTTTTGGTGAACATTCTGAATATACTTGGAAAAAAAAAAAAAATCACAGTCAAGGGGAACATTTCAGAACATTAATTATAGTATTAGTTTTAATTTTTAAAAGATATTTATATGAAAACAGAAACCTAAACAGAGAGGACAGACTAAACATGTGTATAAATTCACTTTACCATTATTTTACTGATCTTTGAGAGTGATTTGATTTGTTTCATTGTGGTATGAGTCATTCCACAGTATCTACAAGATGGAGGTTTCTGGAAAATGTTTTATTCCTTCTTGATCAGACACTAAGGAAAAGAATGAGGTGGCATTGACTTTGGCTGCCTCTACAGCTCCTTGAGATCTTCCCAGCTGAAGCTTAATACACAGAAAAGACCTTTGGACATCACACTTTGAACAATATAAATTACGCTGAAATATGTAAAGCAGTCATTCGAAGAATTTCTCTACTTCTTCTAAAGATACTGAAATTCCTACATCAAGGCTAACCTTCAGAATAAATCACAGTGGGAAAAACTGGGTGAAGAATAGGCAAAGAACAACATAATATTTTATGGAAACATGTATTTATATCTAAAAATTAAATAGTCCTGAACATTGTAAATTTAATTTTCATTCAATTTTCCAAGTCCATCTGAAGGAGCAACTATCATCTAAATCTAAATAACTTGGGTAAGCAAGAATTCAAACACCTGTGTGGCACTGACTGAATTAATTTTGTTCGGACACGGAATGATATATCAGTAGTGGAGGAAAAAATCACCTAGAGTTAGAAAGCTTACTTATTTTCCAAAGCTATTAAACTTGTTGATAGTATAGCATTTCAGAACAGACTTTTGAAGTTTTCAACCCAGTTCAGTCACAGGAAAGTGTAGCCTAGAAGCCGTTCAGCATACCTGTCTGTGTGCTCATGCTACTTTGTAGAAGATACATCCTAGGCAGCTACTGAGCTATACTGAGCTGCCTGCTCAGTAATTATTCCCAGTGAAATAAATAAAACTTTAGTCATAAATAAAAAGTTAAGTAAATGTTAGAATCTCTCCATACATATGGGAAATACATTTTCTGTATAACTTTATGTAGGTGCTTGTTTAAATTTGATTATTAGTAGATGACTATCAGTTTAACCAGATTTTCTGCTCTCCTGAGAAATTCTCCACAGACTTTGTTTATTTTATTTTTATTTTTTATCTGAAAAAAAATGCAAGCAAGAGACAAAAAATAACCAGTCCTCTGCATTTTTCAGTGTTCTATTACTTTCCCTTGATTGATATAGTGAAAATCCATAAGACTTAGTAACGCAGAAACTGGGCATTATGTTGTATTGTCAACAGGACTTGATTAAATGTTTATCGGTTATAAAAGACTGAAAAATAAGAAATTGTGGTATTTCATTTATGCTAGCCAAAATGCATACAGTACACAATGCCTGGGACAGATTTTACAATGCATACAGAAACAAAAAAGACTGAGTGGTCATCACTGTCTCATTATATTATTCAATATGAATACAGAGCATAAGTGATACTAAAAAATCATCCAAGAAGAAAACTTTGTTTAAATGTCATATCAGGCTATTATCATTAAGTGACAGAGGGCTTAGCAGTTTGTAAATAAGATAAGTAAAACAATAACTTCATTATTGCTCAATGAAAACAATATAATAATACTTATGTATACACCTTCTCTTTTCATTTTTTTTCATCTCTCATTTCAATATACCTTTGTAATTACACTTACATGCATTCTGCAAGGTTTTTTCTTTGAAACATTTGAATCCTTTTCCTTTTGTTCTCTCAAACTGGACTTTCATCAGTACTAAGACAAAAATATTATTCATAAACAAAATTATATGAATATTTCTACTTTTACAAACCTCTGCTTAATTTTTTTCTCCTGAATATACTCTTTTGAGGTGTTATTTTGTTTTTCCAACTGCCAAAATGTATTATTTTTTTTTTAACATGTTATCTTTTGTTTTATGTCCCATGACAGTAATTCAATATTCGGTGAGCTACACTGTCTAATACCTGTCAGCTTAATTTATTTTAAATACACCTGAGTCATTTGTGTCTTCACAATTGCTTCAAGACTGTGATCTCTTACAGATGTCCTCATCCTTTACGTGCTTTTTAAGTTCTTATGCTTTATTATCAAGAAGAAGCACTACATACCCCAGAGGACTGTGTTCAGAGAGGGAATATAAGCTCTTGCAGACCACCTGACATGCCCGTTTTTGATTCTCCTCCCTGCTGCTCATCTCACCTCAGCATTAGTATAAGGCCTTCAGCTTTCAGATACTTTCCCATATTTGATTTGTTAGCTTCAATTCTAACTATATTGTATAATTATGTAATAATTATAATTATTATAATAATCATACAATAATAATTATTGTATAATTGTGTGTTATCTTGCATTCTGAGATCTTATTTAGTAAATTAGTTTGTTTATCCTCAGATCGTTGCTGATGTTTGTAATTATTCACATTTCCCTGTTTTCCCCTTCCGGGGGTGTGGGTTAGCAAATTCCTCTACCCTGCTAGTCTCAGAACCAGGCCAAACAAGCCCATAAACCACTGACACACATCAAACAGAAGAATGGAGGATGAAGAATAACTAGTATCTATCTCAATAATAATAATAATAAGAAGAAGAAGTACCACTTTCTGAAGGAAAAAATAAGAAAGAATGAGATATAAGAGTTTAAGAGTTAGAACACAGAAATACAGAGTATGGAACAAATACATTAAAGGAGTGTATGGAAAAAAAATACATTAAAGCAGACTTTGCAGTTCTCTCAGAAATGTCTGTGAGAGAAGTTTCATTCAGATATATTAAGACTTAGTTTTGCTGTCGTAACTTCTGAGTCTAGGAAATGCTACCACACTTCATCTTAGAGTAAGATAAGTAACTAAATAAAATCTTTTTCTTTTTCTTTTTCTTTTTTTTTTTTCTTGTTAGTTTCCATTGGACAGTTTTTGCAAAATGTTGCTTTCTGAGTTATGTTAAATGTCCAAATAGAAGTAATAGTGTCAAAGAAATTTAGACAGATTTATCAGTGCATATCATTTTCTGGAAGATGCAGATGGTTTAAAATTATAAATCTATACAATCAAGAATGAATACTGTATATACTCTTTAAACAGAGTATATAACTTAGGCTATGTACAGAGGAAGTAACTCTTTCCTTTTCTTTTTCATTTTCATCTTTCTCTTTTTCCTCCCCTTTCTTTTTCCATATTTCACTGATACTCCAAAATTTTGGAAGAAAGAAACCCTTCTGTGAGTTATTAAAATATGCAAAAATATGTTTGCAAGCCTGAGTCTACTTTGAAAAGTTATTTTTAAAGCAAACAGAATAAAATAAGTTATCTTGGATTTTAGTGATGTATGTACAGATAAGACTTTCTTTTCCTAACTAGTCTGACAGAATTTAATAGGTTAGCTTAACTTAGGTTATGTTTTTAATATTAGAAATTATATGCGTATTTCTAAAATGCAGAATATAGCAAATGTTTTGTAAAAAAAAGCCATTCTTTTGGGCCTGGATAGGCAGGAGAAAGGGGCCCATGTGAACCTAATGAGGTTCACAAGACCAGGTGCAAGGTGTTGCACTTGAGCCAGGGCAATCCCAAGGGAACCCCTTGAAAGCAGCCTTGTGGAGAAGGACTTGGGGGATGACAAGCTGGACATGAGCTAGCAGTGTGTGCTTGGCGCCCAGAAGGCCAACTATATCCTGGGCTGCTTTAAAAAAAAAGTGGCCTGCAGGAAGAGGGAGGTGATTGTTCCCCTCCACTCAGCTCTTGTGAAGCCCCATATGGAGTAGAGTCCAGCCCCCCAAGAGGGGCAACAACTGTTTATGAGGGTGGATAATATTAGGTGAACAGTTTTAAATGAAGACAGTGTTTTAGGTTAATTTTTGGAGGAATTTTTTCACCCAGAGTGTGGTGACACACTGAAACAGGTTGCCCAGAGGACTTTTGGATGCCTTGTCCCTGGAGGCATTTGAGGTGAGGCTGAATGTGGCTCTGGGGAGCCTGGATTTATGGTTGGTATCTCTGCCCATGGCAGGGGGTTTGAAACTAGATGGTCATTGTGGTCCTTTTCAACCCAGGCCATTCTATGATTCTATGATCTCTTGGAAGAATATGCTAAGAAACAGATGACAGCATCTTTCTCTGTCACAGCAGAGATTTAATTATTTTGGGCTAGCTAATATATCACATCTGGAAACTGAAGGACAAACATAGAATGTGTTTTTATGGTAACATTCTGCATGCTCTGCTGTATTAAGTTTTGCAACATAGAACACTTTGGTGTCCTACATTCAATACAGATGGTTAATCATTGTCAGTAGAATTATGTTTGTTTATTTATTTATTTATAAATTTATTTATGAAACGATAAAAGTAAACATAGAAGTTAACAGTCCAAACTTTCATCTTGCTGTTTAAGGAAATTTAAGAATTTGCTGTTTAATATGCACTGTGTAAATCCAAGGAAGAGAAGTTATATAAGAAAGTTTTGTCAGTTACTTCTCCTCTTACTTTTTTAGATAGAATCATAGAATCATAGAATTACCCAGGCTGGAAAAGACGTTGTACAAGTTGATCAAGTTGATCAAGTACAACCACAGCCTAACCTAACCATAGTACCCTAACTAATTCTAACAACTTTCTGCTAAATCATATCCTTGAGCACCTCATCCAAACAGCTCTTAAACACATCCAGGGACGGCGAATCAACCACCTCCCTGGGGAGCCTATTCCAGTGCTTAACTACCCTTTCTGTAAGGAAGTGTTTCCTAAGATGGATAAGAGGTAACAGCAACAGCAATAAAATTACAGTCTATTTTTTTCATGGTGTGTTCAAAATAACTGCTAAGTGGAACTGAAGAATGATGTAAGTGAGCTGCTGCCTCCTCTATCTGTTTTCAGGGCTCAGCCTGGTGACCTGCAGCCCAAGGACTCTTCCTGGGCTGGGGAACACAGCTACTGCTTTACCTTTCACAGGTTTACCCAGTCGTAAAGCTGAACATTTATCCAGTCACAGACACCCAAATCCCACCCCATCTCTCTGGCTGGTAGAGAAAGAAGTCCACAGTGAAGGCAAGTACATCAACCTCCAGGTTCAAAAATACAGACACCTTCATATTTCACTTGACAACTTGCCACGGCTCCTTCACCTGTCCAGCACTCCTGCCTGGATTCCAGGTCCTCATACCCACTTCACAGCTGGGCTAGACAGGAAGTTTCCAGCAAACACAGAGCACTCGGATACACTTGTCCCTCATACATAACGACACATTTGCAAGTACCTTGGGAGTACTCACCACCTGTTTCATACCCCAAGGTATGGGAAGTCCAGACCCAAGACCCATTGTATGAATCCTTGTTTTTTGACTCAAAGCTTGCTTTCTGGGGCATTTCTTATTTAGGAGATGAGAGGTGGTTGTTGCTGGGTGGCAATCGGCACCGCTGTGTGGACAATTTTACATTTGAAAGCATTTCTTTGGAGCTGTTTGCCTCCAGAAGAGAGTGTTCAGGACTGTTTACTGGCAAAAGATCAGGCCTGTGACCAAATAATTCCAGCTTGCTGTGGAAGACTGGGGGATGATACCATTGTATTTTGTGAAGACAAGATACATTTTAGCACCTCCATGTTCCCCCTTATCTGCTGGTAAGGCCTGGAAGATGAGAACAAAAGGAGTTCCTGCTGAAATCCAAAAGCTAGAAGCTGCCATTCCAAAGAGAGATATCTAAACACTTTGGACTTATAAATTAGTTTGGACTGCCATTGGAAATGGTCACCGTGGTCACTGTTGTTGTCAATGGAACAACAGTGCTCAGTGACGAAGATAACTGACTGTACTACAAACTACGCTGGATCCATGGTGGTGACTATCAACCTCTTGCTTCCTACAAAGACTCCTTTCTTCTGTTTCCTATCTTTTCTATTGCCCTTCTTTCCTTCCTCATCTCCCTAAATGACTAGGATTTGTAATAAACTGATCAGACTAACATTTGAACTGTTGTTTCTTAATCTTACACTGGATATACATATATCAAAGAACCTTCTCTCCCTCCTATAAATTGGAGCAAGACACCCATGCTACCCACCAGCTAATCCAGCTTAAAGTTTGTTAGTGAATATACATGAATATACTCACACCATGCACAACTGATAGTGGAAGATACAGACAGCCCCCAGCAGCCAGCACTAGGCACAAGGGTTGTGCTCCAGTCCAGCTCCAGCTCACTCACACCGATCCCAGTACCCGACTGGGGAACACAACTTTTGCACCAGAAGCTGTGAGTAGAAGACCTCATTCACTCCCATAGCTGATGCTAGGACTCCACTTGAATAAAAGTCTAATCTGTAATGTTGTTATATTTCTGAAAATCATTAGATAATAACAGAATAATTTAGCAAAAGAATTTATAGGGACATAGAAGAGGGGGGAATTGAATGAAAGGCAAATCTGTTATGTTGTTAAGATTAGTTCAGCACAAACAGTGGGAATGATATGGAACCTTTAGTTAGGGGTGGGGTTTGGGGCATAGAATAGGCATAGAATATTGCAACAAATTTCTAGAATTAATTGTAATAACCACTCCTTGTACCATAAATATGCATGTATTCCCTCCATAAGTGGAGATGTTTACCTGTTTTCAGTATTCTGGCTAGGAAGGAGTTATCCCCCTTGCACCCGGCCAGCTGACTGAATAAAATGTACCTCCTCTACATCTACTTGGTGGTTAAAGAGTTCTGCAAGTCACACTCACTCCAGTCTGACACTACAGGCTGGGAGTACTCACATCCGTCATCTGAGTCCAGTATCTGGCACCCAGTCCACTCGCACTAGTACCCCTGGGAGCCGCATTTTAGCCTTAGAGTCCTTAGAGCACTCTCTAGGTCTAGAGTAGACCCAACAATTGAACTTCACCCATGCCAGTTTTTAACACCAGTCTAAGATTCCTGAGTTTAATGACTGAAGGATACAAGAAGATAGGACAGACTGCAGTGATCAAATGTAGGGCATAACATCACCCCTATTTTACATGTTAACGGTCCTTTTATACACTTTACTACATATCCCCTCTCTTTGTTCCTCCTGCTCAACCTTCTCCTTGCATGTTCTCCTTGTATTTGCAGAGTTTTGGCACCCTGCCAGCCTGTGGCTCCTTAGTTCACAGTTTTGTCATTTTCAAGGTTCATCCTTCCTGAAAGTAGTGCCTGCAGCTTGTTGGTCTACCAATTAGTGTGACTAGAAAGATTGTTTCTTGTGACTGTTTCCCACCGTAGAAGTCCTCCACCAGATAACTCTTTTGGAATAAATATTCCTCCATTCTTTCATGAGTTTATAAATTAGTGTGACTGAACAGGCTTGGTTACCATCACTACCTCCCTTTCTTATTACCGCTTGTGTTATTGGAAAGAAGACCTTGAGCAAATACACTTCTGATAAAAAATAATTATTTTAATATCCATTATTGCTTACACAAAAAAGAAAAAAAAGAAAAAAAAAATCTAACTTAGCAATCCAGCACCTTTGTATGCAGTTACTGTTGTTCTCTATGCCTCTTCCCAGTACTTCACTGATAAAATAGTCTGTACTTGTTCATTAGTCAAACTAAAAGTCATAAAAGTTTGATGTAACTTTTATGTTATATACTGTCTGATGCCTACTCAAAATGTCATACACCAATTAACTTGAACAATTTGAAGAAAACTGTTATGAAAAAATGGCATCAGAACACAAGGGTCTTTCAAGAAGAAAAGAAACACTGCAAAATCGAATAATCCATTTCTAGAACAGGACCTTGCAGAAATTATTCAAAATCAATTCAGTCTCAAGTAAAGAAGACTGTTTCTTATATCACCAAGGTCAGGGTTATGTTAATTATTTGATGTGTGCTTTCTAGTCACATACATAATTCCAATAGCTGGTATGGCTTGTAAAGTATCTTAGGAGACAAGTTTTAAAGTAAAGCAAGTAGAAATGATAAATTCATTCAGTGCCATAATAGGTGAGGAGGCTGTACAAATACACTACCTCGGCATGAGGGATCACAGGTAATGTAGTATAATGTAGAAGAGCTATGCTCTGATACTAAATCTACGGTTACAGTAGAAACTCATATCTAACCAACATACTGTGCATAGAAATCTCCCACAGGAATTGTTTAGCCATTTGTTTTTATAGACTGTGTTAACCTTTGACTTAGTCTGAAGGATCCTCAGTAGATTTACAGCTTTGTCCTCTATAGGAAGTGACCTACAAGATGACAGAAGAACTGTTAATAATACCTGTTCAGCAGTGTGAATATCATTTCAGTCTTCTTGCTAGTATACCTTCCAGGCACATGCAGCAATGATTAATAAATAAATAAATAAATAAATAAATAAGGAGGAAGATGGAGAGAGAGAGAGAACGTGAAGAAAAAAAAAAGCAAGAAAAACTCTCAGTACTTTTGTTTGCAGACTTGAAAGATAAATCTATATGGTGCAGTATTATAATTCAGATTTCTATAATGAGGATGGGGGAGGTCTGGATCCTAATGGACTAGAATCTTTAAAAGACCCATATTAGGGATCATTCATAGTGTTCTGATTGACAACCTTAATAAGAAAAGAAATTACCTGGAATTATAATAATTGATTTTTCTAGATATAATGTTGATAATCATACAAGGAAAGCCATCAGAAAAAAATGTACAGAATTAGTCTCCAGTTCTTAAACTATGGGATGATGAGTAAATGTGATGTCATAATGTTATTAAAATTTAAGGATATTTAGATGCTACAAATTAAGCACATGAATAAGAATTTATGAGACTTGTGTCTCAGCATGTATTTTCGTGGCAATGTATTATAATTTTGCTTTTCTTTATCAATTAGAAATATAATAAAATATAGTATAAAGTTAATAATCAATATTATTATTATTACATTATTATTATTGCCAATTATAATAATGTTTATTAGCTTTATACTATATACACTATAATAATAATAATAAGAAGAAGAAACAACTAATCTAAGGGACATTCCAAGCATTTTGTAAAATCAGCAAAATGAAAATCCATGTACCATGTTTTTGGTGTGGTGCACCACTTTCCATGTTGTGTACTATGGTTATATTTTATGATCTCATAAATATTGCAGCAGTGAAAATCAGACTCTCTTGTCATCTTAATGTCACTTATTGCAGGATATGTAGATTTTCATGTTTAAACTATCAGTTTGATAATGTAGGATTGAAAAAATGCACAAAGATTAAAATGTCTTTGGGATCAATCCCTCCTGGCTTTACTGAAAGAGTTACCAAAGTGACATAGTATCTTATTAGGGTTGAAATGTCTATTCTATTTTATTTAATTAGCTTAGTCTGCAGAGAGAATCCAGTGGCAGAAAAGCCTCCCTCTCTGTGCCACAGAACCCCAAATAACCATATTCTATAACAGTGAGATAAAATGCACATATATATTAAAAAGAAGTTTTCTTCCACTTTGACTGGAAAAAAAGTAGAAAACCAACCAACAAACAAAAAATAATTAAACAGAGGGATCAGTATATTTCACATATTCTTTATACATATTGCTTATACATTTAAAATAATAATAAAAAAAAATATTAAAAGCATTGTGGCTTTGTGATCTTTTTTATTGGTATTCCACATCATAACAACATGTAAAGCACTGGGAGTTGGGGAGTTGATACTCCAGTTCTGTGGACTGCCAGTTTCCAGATGTCTGGTTCTTGGAGGCAGGGAGTGATCTACATAACCCAGAGGCCTTTGTGCTCAGACAGAAAAGGTGGAGCTTCTCACAGGTCATGAGACTCTCTTTTTGCTGAAAATCTGAACATACAAAACAATCGTTGGAAATTTTAGCCTAACTTTCTTACCAGTTGTCTAACTGAAGATGTGTTCAAAAATGAAGTCTCTGCAGAGCAACTGCTGCCCTGGCTAGATCTCAATTTTGTTTATTTATTTATTTATTTATTTATTTATTTATTTATTCCTTCGTCCAGTTTAGATCAACTTCCCTGGTTCTGTTCCCTCCCAGCTCCTTCTGCCTCTACAGCTTCCCTGTCTGGATCATATGAAATGCTGAAAAATTGAAATATCCTTGGATTTGTACTGTGCTACTCAATAACAGTTAAAACATCAATATGTTGTCAATATTGTTTTTCACTCAAAGCCAAAACATAGCAGCATACTAGACTCTGAGAATAAATAAATAAATAAACCCTACCCCAGCAGAAATTGGGAGATATGTTCTAATAAGAAAATAACTTGACTGCTTTATAACCATATTTTTTGGTCTTAATACAATAAAAGAAACATTAGTAGGTAAAGACATCTACTGGCATTATGTTCCTGTACTAGCATTTATTTTCTGATTTCTCTTAGAAGGTCTTGTAACTGCTCTAGATACATTTTAATTCTAATGCATATAGTATGGAACCAAATATGATACAGGTAAATGTACTTATACCTCTTCCAGTGAAGAAGCTTCATGAACTCTGGATCCAATCTGCAACATTCAGGTTGCAGTTTAAACTGATGTAAATAACATATATTTCTTAATATAATGTAATTAATTCCTTTTTTGGCTCTGTAAGTTAGATTCCATATTATATACTTAACTATTAAATTATTAAAATCTATCTATGCCACTCTTATGCACATTTATTTATATAAAGATCTATTTAAGGTTTTCTGTCGGTTTTCTTTAGTTTTTTGTTTGATTCTCTTTTTAAAGTCTTTGGAAGATCATTATTATTGTATTCCTCTTTAACTTTTGAAATTTTAATTCATACTTCCTGAACACCTAATATGCTTTTACTGATACAGAATATTGTAACTTTTCACTGAGATTCACTGACTTCAGCATTTTCAGCTGGTTGTGCCAGATGGGTTTTGTCTGAGCTATTACCCAAGTATTATATGTCACTGAAAATCAATACAGATGTATGAATTTGAAATAAAATGATAATGCATAGTAACAGCATTTGATTTCCTTGAGGAATATCACATACACACATGCATACATGCCTGTGGACACAAAGATTTTCCTTACATGGCCTTTCCATTGTTTGGTCTAGTCAATATTTTGATCTTGAGGGTGCCACATTGTGCAGTATATCTTTTTGCCCTGTGACATCTTCTGAATGTCACTGTATTATAATTATTTTTTAATGGGAAAAAAAAAAAAATGGTAAGCAGAAAGAACCTTGAAGAGATAGGACAACGGGAAATGGTTTTAAACTAAGATGGAGGGGGTTTAAGTTAGATATTAGGAGGAATTTTTTTCACACACAGGGTGGTGATGCACTGGAACAGGTTGCCCAGGGTGGTTGTAGATGCCCCATCCCTGGAGGCATTCAAGTGAGGCCAGGCTGAATATGGCTCTGGGCATTCTGGACTAGTGGTCTTTATGTAGCAGGGGGGTTGAAACTGGATGATCATTGTCCTTTTCAACCCAGGCCATTCTATGATTCTGTGATTCTACAATTCCATGGTTCTGTGATTCTATGGCAAATGCAACATACCTTCCTGAATATGTTGACATAAATGATTGTTGGTTTTTTTTGTTTGTTTGTTTGTTTTTAACTGTGATTAAGAAGAGAGTCAGGACTTTTTTTTTTTTCTTTCTTTCTTTTTTTTTTTTTTTTCTTCCCATTAATATCACATGAAACTTATTTTTCAGTCAGTTATAACTTTGTTTATGGACTGTTTGCATCCTCGCACTTCCACATGAGTTTAGACTTATATACTATTTTATGTTTATTTTTTGATAGCACTGAAGAATTCAAGAAAATTCAGGAATCCATAACATCTAGAAAAATACATTATATATGTAAGATGAGATATGGGGCTGGAACGAAATAGTTGTTTTTCAATGGAAAACAACAAGAACAAAATAATATGTTAGTGACATAGTGTCTTGCCTTATTTGTGTATAGCCACCACAATGCACTGTTTAACACAATACAGAATTTTAGTCTAGTATTAGTCTGGTATCTTCTACTTTTTTTTTTTTTCTTTTTTTTTTTTTTTTATTACACAGATCAAAGGGATTTCTCATCCTGTGACACTCTTCTGTTAAAAATGGAGATGCATAACATAGACTAGATATTAAAATTCTACATGTATAAGGTACAACTTGTGACTCCCACATTTGTACTTGAGTTTGCTATGATTACTAACAGTCTGCAGTCATTCTCGTTTCTAGTTCATTATGGTTTTATTGGGAAAACAAAGACAAACAAACAAACAACCCTCCCTAAATAGAAAAGGTGATGTTTTGCTTGTAAAATCATTATTTAGAAATCAAAGCAAGTCCAATTTGAAGTCTATCTTATTTCTTCTATAAACTTCTTTTCAAACAATTTGTGTGTATACAGATTTAATTTCTGTGTACCAGGTCATATTTTGGTGTCCCGAAGTTATAATATTTCTTTTAAGCTCTCATTTTGCATTCTTAGCTTTTATAGACTTTCACTTTAGATTTCTCTTCATTGTGAGTGACATTGATTCTACTGTCCTTTAAATTACTTGACTTGAATTCTGCTTGATCCTAGAGATTTGCTGCTTTTGAATCTCCCTAATTAACTTAATCCTATTACCAAACAGATCCTGCAGTCATCCAGGATAAAGTATTCTTACTGTCAATGCCAAATAGAAAGCTGTCAGTGTCCTCAACTGTATATATACTTGGGAGCATTGATTAAATATGCTGATTATTACTTTATGTTCATTTTGACATCATTCTGTTTGACGCTGGTTTGTGACAGTGGTGATACTAGCACACGTTAACAGGTTTAGAGCTCCCATGCCATGTCTTTTAGTGAATATCTGCTTACATATATATATTTCTTATATTTTCTGCTTTTTTTCCATCTCTGATCTTTCTCCATTGGGATTTCTCAATTCATAGCTATTTTTCTTCATTTCTACTTTCCTGCATGATACAACTTCATCAGTAAACAGCACAATTCATTCCTGTATACTTTCATACAGTCAAGTTATAGCAGAAAACTGTGGAAGAGAGACCTTGATGGTCATTTTGTAGGGGGTGAAAAGTCAAACTGAAATTTAGGTTTTGCTTGTTCAAAATAGTCTGTGAAGCAAATTAAAATGAAAATGAAAAAATACATGGTAATAGAAGCAAGAGAGAAAGTCATATGAAGTCCAGTAAGATCAATTGTGTTGTAACCTAAATCCACTGAAGTTCTGAGATAATGGTATGTTTTGTTGTTGATGTTAAGGGACCCTGTAATTGTTCGTTAAATAAAATGCAGCTGGTAAATAGATTTTTTGCCGACAATGCAGGGGAGATGAATTGCATTAGTGAGGGAACAGTAAAACAAATGAACAAATTAAGACTAGATATATATGAAGAGATTATAAATATAAATATTATTCTAAAAAACAGAAAAAGCAGTTTCCCTGGGAAGTTACTAAAATAAAATGCCCAACAAAACAACTTAGAATAATTGACTGATATATATTTAAATGCACACATGCAATAATGCATGAAAAGAAAATCTCTTCCATAGAAGAAATAGCTTATTAAATAAAAATAGGACTTGCTTTTGGATGTATATGGCTTGAGGATCTTTTACAATTAACAAACTAGTATAAACCATCCAACTAACCAAACAAACAAACAAATACACAAACAACAACAACAACAACAATAAACAAACCAAAACAACAGTCTTGGTCAAATGCCTAGAGGTACCAACAATAACATTCAATGGCAATAGTGTTTTACTATCTTTTCTGCTGTTCTGTACTGAAGTATGGGTTTTACCACTGTATTTCATTATTTTGTCAGCCAGGCAAAACTAACTGCTGCTAGTTTTATCAGCTTGGAAAAGTTCACCTTTGATGCACATTATTAAACAGAGTTGTTTTCAATAGGAAATGACTATAAATTAGGAAAATGAAAATGCATAAGTAATGAAAGGCAGATAAAATTATACTGCAGTTTCAGTCCTTATGTTGGAGGGCATTATATATAGGTTATTAACTATGAAGCACTGAACAATAAATATGGTTATTATAGTAACAAAAGACTAAAAGCTTTCTGACACAGTATGGATTGTTACGCAGAAGAATGACAAATTACTGGGATTTATAGCTTTTAGGTATTAATAAAAACATAGTTGGAAGAATGTGTCATTCTGCATCAGGAAATAATTGAATTGCACTGATTGCCAGGAATTTGACACTGGTGGTAATTTTGATTTAAAATATAGTGAAAGGTACTTTCCACTCTGAGAAGCTAAATTGTGAATGGCACACAGGCAAAATGTAATGTTTGGTGGGGGTATAGTCTCAAAATCTCATAAAATATGAATTGAAATGCCAGTAAACTAGACTGGGAATGTTTGTCATGTTTATACAGACTTCAATATGTAACTTCATAAATAGGTACACGAAAAGAAAGCATAAGTGGTTGGACAAAAACAGCATAATTAGAATGGTTAGCTGCACTTTTAAGTACTGTAGGTGATTTTATTTTGATGCTAATATAGTGGTGACAAAAATAATAAAATATAATAAAATGTCTCTAACAGGCCAATAGTTTATGTAAAGATCAAAGAGAACACAATTTAACCTATCATGGGAACTACAGAATGACTTGCTTTTATGCAAAAACTGTAATTTTTAAGTTTTGAAACATACTCTTTAATATTTTACTGTAGGTAAACAAATGATGTTTTATTCATTTAAATTACATCTTAACCAGGAATAATAATAATAATTAAAAAGATAGACAAATCTGTTAAATATAAACAGAATGCTAGGTACAATTTAGACAGGTAAATTCTAAAAAATAACTAGATTTCTCTTGTTTTTATGTCAGTTTTGATTCTACAGTAATGAGTAAAAAAATTCTACTGCTATGCATTTTTAAGAAATGATAAATGCTCCATTCTAATGTACTCCTTTTTAACTAGTCGACTCTACCAAGAGGTGTTGATGAGTTTCTATTTTTACTTTTCTCCAAGGACATTAGGACAGGGAGAGAACAAAGACTATGATTTACTTCTTTCACAGAAATATATGGTAAGTGCTTTATTCATTCAAAATGGAATGATTCTTACGTTCTCCAGTCCACTAATGTGGCCCCTTGCTGGACTCTGTTTTCACTGGTTTCTTCTACACTCAGAAGCCCAGAACTGGACACAGAACTCCAGATATGGGCTCACCTGTACTAAATACAATGAAAGGATAACCTTCCTTAGCCTGCTGGCAACACACTTTAATGTAATTCAGGACACCATTAATTTTCTTTATGGAAAAGTGATATTGCTTGCTTAAATTGAACTTGAAATCTTCCCTGTACATTTTTTTCTGCAAACCTGTTTCATAGCTGGTTTCATGCCTCAGTCTAACTGGATACATGGTTTATTAGCAGTGAGAGCAAATTAATCTGCAAAGACCAAATGTATTTCTCAGAAATCTGCTCTTTTTCTGTCATCAGTGATATCATGAATAAGGTGATAGCTAAAATTCAGAAATCATACACTCATTTTAAAAAGTAAAAGCTTGTTGGGAAGCTGGACAGGAGGCTGGGTACTGAATTGAATGGAGCTAAGCATAAGTTTCAAAATCTTTTTCTGGTATTTTTACACCAGAAAAAAATGAAGAGCCTGAATCTCCCTTAATTTCTGTTCACAGATGTAGTTCACTCCAAAAGTAATGCCTCCTATTTCAATAGAAAGTGCAATAGATACATGAGTAGAATAAAACTATTTGATAGAGTGTCATGGTTTTGTAATTTTGCTATCAGTATCAGTATTCCACATCATAACATCATGTAAAGTATGGATACTTCTATTGAATGTGCAGTCCACAGAAGAAGACTACATATCCCAGAGAACAACAGGGTTAATGATAAGTCACGGGACCAGGACGCTGTATAATCTCGTTCCCAGGCTGGAGTGCCCTCCTTCTTCTCTCGAACTTCTCGGAGAGGGGGAAGTGTTCCAGCCGTGTCGCCTAGAGTTCACAGTAGGCCTCTCGGTTTTCGGGGACTCACTCTCTCTGTTTCGTTCAATTTGTTAGCCTCAATTATATTATATTGTGTTATCTTGTATTTCGGTATCATATTTAGTAAAATAAGTTTTTCCTCCTTAGATTGTCGCTGTTTTATCCCACTCCCTTTTTTCCCCTCCTTTCCGGGCCCCGGGAGGGGGCCCACGGGGTGGCTTCCCCTGTCACGGGCATAGGTAAATCTAAGTAACCCGTGACATAGAGCAACTACAAAACACTGTGAATGTAATGATTATGACTATCTATGCATTTCCAACAGTAATGAACAAGAACCTACATGTTGTGCTCAAAAAATCTTCAAGGCCATTCAGAACATAGCTTGTCCTTCCTGACATTTTCACGACTGCTGAAATGCACCACTCAGCAGATAAAAGCAGGCATAATCAGGCAGTTTGTAGAGCAATTAGTCAGTCTTTTTAGAAAGGAGACACTTTTCAGTGGCATTGAATATCTCTCTTTCTTTCTTTCTTTCTTTCTTTCTTTCTTTCTTTCTTTCTTTCTTTCTTTCTTTCTTTCTTTCTTTCTTTCTTTCTTTTTTTTCTTTCTCTCTTTTTTTTCTTTTCTTTTCTTTTCTTTTCTTTTCTTTTCTTTTCTTTTCTTTTCTTTTCTTTTCTTTTCTTTTCTTTTCTTTTCTTTTCTTTTCTTTTCTTTTCTTTTCTTTTCTTTTCTTTTCTTTTCTTTTCTTTTCTTTTCTTTTCTCTTCTCTTCTCTTCTCTTCTCTTCTCTTCTCTTCTCTTCTCTTCTTTTCTCTTCTGTTTTTTCCTTTCTTTCTCCCACTAGGATTTTGAACAATATAGAGCTAAAATTACAACAGAGATCCATAGAAAATCCAGAGCAAATGAGTCATCAGATTAGTAATTGTGTAACTAAGAACACTTTTAAATTGTTGCAAATTATAATTAGACCTGGATAGAGAATTTGTTCACTTAGGAATAGAAAGCAAGTATATTATAGTGTTGGCGAAATTTCAGACATCATATCCAGTGTACAGTGTATGTGGGCAATGGACAGTCACTCAATTACGCTGAATAAAGCCTTATGAAAGTTCAATTTTTGCTTGTAGACTGCAAAAATTCAGAACCATAATATCACTGTACTCCCAGAACAGAGAACATAATACAACATTTCTCCACTGTCTCCTAGACTATCTTAATTTCAGATGTGTTTTTTACCGACTCTGGGAATCTGAAATGATTTATTAAATATCAGGACAATTAAATTAATAGGTTTCTAAAGAAAAGAAAACAGGCATCATCACTTGTATTAAATAAATAAATAAATACATTTCTTAATTAGCATTTGTATGAGACTTGTTTTCTCTGAATATTTAAAAAGCTATCTTAAACAGAACATCAGGCACACACGAGTCCCATAATTAGGTTTCACAGGGAGATATCTTTTCTGTCTGTGAGGTAGCAGAACTTCTACGTACACAGATCAGCTGAATGGAAAACTTAATTTCACTAGCTAAAAATTATGAAATTGTGAGGGTTATTTTATACTTTTTTTTTTTTTTTTTTTTTTTTTTTTTTTTTTTTTTGTAATACCCTCAATATCCTATGTTCTAAGAAGTCCTTTACTTTTTTTTTGTTTGGTTGTTTGTTTGCTTGTTTTTGTTTTTGTTTTAAGGTGATCACAAAGATCGTCAGAGGTCTGGAGCACCTCCCCTGTGAAGACAGGCTAAGGGAGCTGGGCTTGTTCAGCCTGGAAAAGAGAAGACTGTGGGGTGACCTCATGGAAGCCTTCCAGTATTTAAAAGAGAATTACAAAAAGGAGGGGAGTGGACTTTTTACAAGGGTCGACAGTGAGAGGACAAGAGAGAATGGTTTAAATCTCAAGGAGGGAAGGCTTGGATTAGATATCAAGAGGAAGTTCTTCACAGAGTATGGTGAGGGGCTGAAATAGGCTGCCCAAAGAAGTTGTGTATTCTCTGTCTGTGGAGATGTTCAAGGCCAGGTTGGATGAGATTCTGGGCAACCCGGTCTAGTACCAGATCTGGAGACTGGTGGCCCTGCCTGGGGCAGGTGAGTTGGAATTTGATGATCCTTGGGGTCCCTTCCAACACAAGCCATTCTAAGATTTTGTTTTCACCTACTTCAAATAAAAAAGGCATAGACTTCCCCTTCTTCTCCAGTTTAAAATATGCAAATTTCTCTTATTGAAAATAGCACAAACATTTGGGGCTATATTATGCTTAGGAAATTCAATATCAGAAGAGCAAAATAAATAGTGCTGACCGAATAGTGAAAATCTTTCCTAACAAAAGGCACTGAAAAAATCAGCATGTTACTATCAAAATTCTGTATTTAAGATTTCTCAGAACAGTGAGAATGCCAGCACAAAAAGGACAAGTTGAGATCCTTTCCTACTTGAAAGAGATCCATTTTCCATGATCCAGTGAGCTACAGATTTGTGTATACAAGTCCTGAAACATTCCAGGGACTAAGATTCCTCAACTTGTCTGGACAGCAATTTCTATTTTGTCACTGTCCTGATGGCAATTATTTATTTATTTATTTTTCCCTAAAGTCCACTCTGAATCTTGAAAATAATAATTTATGGCCACTGTCCTGCTGACATTGCTGAAAAAGTTTTACTCTATCATCACTGTAACAAACCTTCAGATAACTGTGTCAGCTATTACATCACTCTGTGGCCTCATCCTCTCTATCAGAATAAACAAGACCTTATTTCCATCAGACTTATATTCTATATTCTTGAACATCTTGGTATCACTCCACAGAATCCTTTTAAGTATCCATTTCTCTTGAACTGGGATCCTACAATTGGGCACTTTCTTTCTGGTGCAGACTACCACAATAAAAGGAGGATTATAACTTCTTCAGATCTGATGGACAAAACCTTGCTAATGGACTCCAGTCTGCAGTCTGTTATTAGCAAAGAAAGCACGCTGTTGTCACTTATTCAAGTTTACATACTCTAAAATCATTTTAAGCAGGGCTGCTAATCATCTACTTGCATCAGAGCTTATACTGAAGCATGGTGCAAAAAGACTTTTCTTTGCCTCCGAAATCACACCCATAATTTTATTATTCAAAATCTTATATTTGTCAAGGTCACATTGCATTTTTTCCTGAGGAAATACTGCATGGTCCAGATTTTCTTCTTCTGTTAACCATAAACTCTGTTCTTCTGCATGTGTCCATTTGAATGTGCCTGGACCTGTAGCATTTGAATAAATGGTTATTAACCTTTTAACACAACAAATAGAAATAATATTATTATTTTCAGCCTCCATAATGACTGAGGAATATAGAAGGGTACTTTTTAGTTTTGTTTTGCTTTGTATTGTTTTGTTTGTTTTTTCCTGTACATATTTGGATAGATACTTTTGAAGTTAAGGTAAGGATGGACTGAAATGCGGGGCTCTTCTAGCTCCAGGAGAACCTCATTGTGGCCTTCCAGTACCTGAAGGGGACCTACAGGAAAGCTGGGGAGGGACTTTTTATAAGGACATGAAGTGACAGTACAACAGGAAATGACTTTAAACTGGAAGAGGATAAATTTAGACTAGATATTAGGAAGAAATTCTTTACTGTGAAGGTGCTGAGACTCCAGAACAGGTTGACCAGTGAGGTTGTGGATGCACCCTAACTATAAGCACTCAAGGGCAGGCTGGATGGGGCTTTGAGCAACTTGGTAGTATCCCTGTCTATAGAAGGGGTGTTAAAACTACATGATCTTAAAGGTTTCTTCCAAACTAAACCATTCCATGATTCTGTGATTCTACAATGTAGCATAAACAGAGTCCATAAACATTTAATTTTTCAATGAGAAATACATATAGTTTATGGGATCCTCCTAAAGACAATAACAAAATTTGCAGAAGATTGATCAACATTCAGATCTTATATTTTACAGTGTTACTTATTCTGCTATTAGAATTACATTCAAATTATATCCAGTTTAAGGACAACAAACTAACCAGGGGAAGATAAAGGATTTTTGCTGTTTAACACTGCATGCCTGAAATATCTTTAGAGATTGTACCAAAGACTCATTTTCAAAAGGCAAATATTACTTATATTCTGCCGTTGAAATTTCCCCAGGTTGCCAGCTTTCTTTACTAACTACTTAAAGCCTTTGAACAGTTCTCAGCATGAGACCTTTGGAAAGTTATATTAATACTCTCTGGAATATTGAACTCCATTTTTCCTTTTAAGACTGACTGCAAAAGTGCTTACTCTCAAAATCCAATTGGGAGGTGTGGATTTGAGTAACTCAGACAGTTGCAGAAAGCATATGAGATAAAGTAGTTGTAAAATCAGTGAAAATAAGGGACAGTACATTTGTAAAGAATATAAATGGAATAAATGACAATATAAAAATGTATGTGAGAGTGTACTGTGACTAAATAAGAAATGAAAGTCATTGGGTGTAGGCTTTGCAATTCAGACTATTAAATGTTCAAAGGAAACAGGGTGTTTAAATGGAAATGAGGTGACTCAGAGTCTTTGACTTGATTTAAACTTGGACTACTAAAGCCAGTAACAAAATAAGACCACATTTCAGTGAAAAGGAATATGCCAATTTGAAGCCAAGGACATTTAATATAGCTTCCTGAGAGAAAAATCTATCAGACTGCAGGGAAAAAAAAAAAAAAAAAAAAAAAAAAAAAAAGCACACACACACACAAAACACAAAAAGCCACACACAAAAAGAAACCTCCCAAGGTAATAAATGACAGAAAGTCTGGTGCACGGAAAATTTTAACCAGTTCTAAGCAGATAAAAACATTTGTGAATGAACAATAAGGATCAATCCCAAATTGTCAGAGAGGCAGACTAGATAACCTAATTGGTCTTCTCTTTCTTTAATGCCTGTGCATTTATAGCAAATTAAATCAGTGTTGGGATATGGTGCCAGCAGTCAGAAAATAGCAGGCAAGGGAATCAAACTACTAACCTTGAGAATAAAGAAAAATAGAGAAAAAAAAATGTCTTAGGAAGTTTGTAAAATTTCAAAAAATGATAAGTCTTGGGTTCATCACAAGAAAAAAATAATGCTGAATATTCATATCAGTCATGAACAGAGATGATTTAAATCTTTTCACAAACATTAATGCCCTTTCACAGTAAAACAGGGAGAATCACTAGGGAATCTGCATGACGTGAAGGTGTGATTTAGTCTAGAAAACAAACTACTTAATGGAAAAATGGGAAGTAGATCCTAAAATAAGTCTTGCAAATAACATATTTTTCATGTGAAAATGTAACTAGTAGTGTACTGCTATTTTAATTCATAAATAATTCCTTTGAAGTATTCTGACATAACCATAGATTAAATCATTGTCAGAAGTTAAACTGAATTCTTAATACTGTCCTATTAAAAACAGATTTAGATCCAAATATCTGAAAAATACTTAAGGAATGGTAGAATACCAAGTTATACAAACAAAATCAAATGTAGAAAGACTGAGCTTCACAAAATCATTTATCTCTTTGAGGCAGACGAACTGAAATTTCAGGATAATGAAGTTCAGAATATTTTTTTTACTTCAGAAAATTTTTCAGATCTGCAATATTATGTGTGTAGCTTATATGCGATGCTTGAAATAACATATGAAGTTTTAGAATATGCAGAATATTCACAATGGTGATCAGAGGATGTACCCACTTCTTTATTTTATTTTAGTTAATTATTGATTTTATTAATAAAATTAGATAAAGTCTTTCTCAAATGTGTGGTTGTTTGTTTGTTGTTTGGTTTTTTTGTTTGTTCCTTTGTTTCTTTGTTTTAATTATTCTAATTATTTGTATTTATTCATGTATTTATTTTACCAGAGTAATTAGCATTTCATAATTGTTATTGACATACAGCTATCACTGTCTTCCATATGCACTGGTCAACAGATTATCTTAGCTGTTTCAACACTTCCTTATAATCTAGGATATTAAAAACAAACAAACAAAAAACCTAAGTAAGCTTTGCCTGCTACTTTAAGAAACAAAAGATGCCAATTCCACAGAATGCATTTAGTTTTTAAAATAATTTAAAAAAACTAATTCCTAACCATACTACAGTGACTACAAATGAGTATCGCTGTCAGCTCTGTCCAGGATTCAACAGTTGTGCCAAGCATACAACCAAAAAAGAACATATTTAAAGTTTCAGCTACATGTATTGATGCTATGCCATGGTTTGTTGCACATTTGATAGGATGAGCCACAGTCAGGTTATTAAATGTCACATGTCATGTATTTGAAGGCTTCAGAAAAACAAGTTCTGTACCTGCTTTTTTTCCAAATATATAATCCATTCAAGAAAGTATTTCAAATCAGTCATAAACAGTTTATAACCCTGAGAAACTGTAGGTTTCTACAGTGTATGTGGGCAGATGCTACAGAAAGCCTAAGACACTTGGAAAGGTTTATGCAGAGATGTTTATCATTGAAAATAATACTGAGGAAGATTACTTACATGTAGTTTTGAAACTGGATTTCTAATTTCTCACTGCCAGCCCTGTTTTGTTCTCTTTCTTATTTGCAAGACAATCTATTACTCACAAACTTCAAGGACAAAGCAAGGACCTATTAAAACAAAAGAGACAACTTCATTAAGGAGAACAGTGGAAATTTCCTTTTTTGGATTTGTCTCTTAAATGAATTATAGTGGATGTTCGTGCATCTTGGCAGTATAGAGTGACACCAAGCTATGCAATTATTAAACTAGATGGTTATTTGAAAAGCAGTGTATATATTCATATTATTGAATACTAAAAGTGCAGATGAAAAACTTAAATCTACACTGAAGAAACATTAAGAAAATCTTCTCTTTTATGGACTTTAAATTTAGAGCAGCACTATAAGAATATGCATTCTATTAGAACAGCAGCCTCTCTTCTATGTAGTTTCCTTCTTGCTTCCCTTGGTAGTGGCATTATGTATTCTAAAATAACAGAATCTTCTCACAGTTGTACAATACAGCACTTAGTTTCCATCATGTCCAAAGTCAAAGCAGATGTGCTGTTGTTTTAAATGATAACAAAATAAAACAATCCGAACTGCTTTAATTTCTTCACTCTCTCCTTTTTGTCTCTTCATCACTTTGTCAGAATTTACCAAGTACCACACTGTATTTTTATTGTGCAAATTCCATAATGTTGTTCAGCTAAAGCCCTTCTTCCAGATTCTTTTAAGAGTGTCTGTGTTGCCATGAGGTTTATGAGAAAGTCTAACCATTTCTTCCAGTAATATTCTAGAAACTGTACAATGAGAATTACTAGAGCAATACTCTTCAGTTTATATCCTGCAATTAAAATATGTACTTGAAATTTTCTCCTGTGAGAAGACAAGTGTGTTGATTTAAATGACCAGGGCCTCTCAGAATGGAACTGAAACACTATTCACTTAATTAACTAGTTTTATTTTTGTACTCTGCAATTGTTCTGCTATAACTGCACATGAAACAGAGAATAAAGATCAGCTAAAAGACAAATTATGTAAGCACCCTTCCACTAGTGGCAACCTACATAGATCAACAGGTCGATATTGTTCTATGGCAGCTAGCTGAGTCTGGAAAATGCGTCAAATTTTTCTACTATATTGTGACAGGAATTTCTACCAACAAGGCTTCATGAGACCTCTCAACAACAAAGGTCTACAAATGTATGACATTTGCAGTAAAGTAGAACTACCTCTCTTCTCGGTGAATTCTTTGTGAGGAGGGAGAATCTTTGCTGACACAAGAGGAACATGCAAGTACTTACCTTTCAGGTTTCTGAATATTGGTGGGACTTGCATGTAGTACATTTGTATGTTCAGGAATGGAGGTACAGTAGAGAGTTTCAGTACTATTAATCTATGTCTTCAGCTTCTGCATATATACTGAAATTAAGAAATCATCAGCTAAATTATCTGTAACAGATAAGTTAATTGAGGCAAATTTTCTTCTTTGTAAACTTGTCATTTTCTGCTTTTTTAAGTAATGCCAAGCTACTTCTGCAGAATATACCAACAGATATAAGAGTAATGGTATTTTCAGAGAATTTTAGTGACTGACACCATTTAAAATACACTACTTCAAAATTATCACTTCAATTTCAATTATTATAATGTCAAAATTTTCTATATCTAAATGTTAATGGAGGAGACATTCTATTTCTTATTATTTTCACTCATATTGGGTTAGTAGTATTGAATAAAGATCTTCATTGTATATGATGAACCTTCTATTCAATCCCACAACTGACTATGATAAAAAGTTTTGAAATGTGACAAAAATGTTTCTGAGTCATGGAAATACATGCAGGAGGCTGACATTTTACACTGTCTGATAGTGATAGAACAGTGGGGAGTGGCTTTAAACTAAAAGAAGGAAAGTTAGTGTGCCCCGGTGGCACAAGTGGTAGGAATGCCGCATTGCAACACTGGAGGCCCTGGGTTCGAATCCTCCCTTTGGCGCAAGTGGTAGAAGTGCCGCTCTGCTACACAGGAGGCTCGAATCCAGGGGGGTTGAACTCGATGATCTCTAAGGTCCCTTCCAACCCACACGAGACTATGATACTATGATACTCAGAGGATGGTGAGGCGGATAATATAGGTATGACAGTAGAGGTTGAACCTTCACACCAATATGCCATTACATTCTGTTGTAATGTGACAAATGATTGCAGAGTCTAAGTCTGACAAAACAGCATCTGACATGGAAGTGCGTATGAAGAAAAACTGTGTCACTGATTTCTTCCATGCAGAAAAAATTGCACTCACTGACATTCATCTACATTTATGGAGACCATAATGACCATAATGTCATAATGACCATAGATGTCAGCACAGTGAGGTAGTAGGTGGTGCATTTCAGCAGTGGCAACAGCAGTGTGAAAGACAAGCTATGTTCCTGATGTTTGTGTAGATTTATATAAGTATGGCATATAGGCACTTGTACATTGTTGATGAAAATAACTAACTAGTGATGATAACTGTGTTCACAAATAGTGTTTTGTAGCTGAGAATTTAACTTATCAAACCACATTATTGTGCTCTTCATACCTGTTGTAGCTTCAACTGAAATAAAAAAAAATAAATAAAAAAAAATGAGGCGTTGCTTTTGGAGAAACCTACATACTAAGCTGCAAACTAATGACCAGCTGAATTCAGTTAGGATTTTTAATATTACATAAAATAGTTTATTCTTAAAAAAGAAATGCAACAGTTTTAAAACACTGTCATGGGATCCAGTATCTCCCTCAGCATAAACACAGAAGAGTTCAGTGATCAAGTTTAGAGGGACTAAGTACTTGCTGCTGTACCTAGGAGACAATCACACAGTGCCATAAAAGCCCTGTATGCCTTTAAATCTGTTCATGCACCTAATTTATCCACTCTTCAGTTCATAGTGTCACCCTGTCCTTCATTACCTTGTGTCATCAACAGATTAAATACGATTATTTGGATATGAATAAATGGGGTGTTAAACTCCTCCCACAGTGAAATACTCTGAAAAAGTTGTTGCAGAAAGTAATCCCTAATGTGACCTTAAGCTCTTCCTCCCTGTTAATTTTAATTAACTAACATGTCAATCAGATTTTCAGTGTATGTTCTTTTTCCAGCCATTATCGCTTTTTTGTAGATCTTTATTTTAATCTATGCATTAATACCTTTGCCCATCTGCCTCTCTGTGTAAGTGTGTGGATGTGTGTGTTCATATCAGGTTACCCAGGCAAAACTGTGAAAGATCAACAATGCCATCTGCAGGTAGAAGATAACTCCTAGTCTGGAGAAACAATTGCTCTTAGGTGCATGTATTACTAATATGCACAAAAGACTGAACATTTGAGATTTATTTGAGATACTCAGAATATCCAAACTGAAGTAGTAATCAGAGTAATTTGTAAAATAATGTTTTTGCATATTTCTTGTATTTTTGCTTTTGAACAATTTTGTGAACAGAGCCAGGACAGCATTTGTCATGATCTGTATGCTCCTCTTGTTTTAAAGTGGAGCAAATAGGAAACTAAAGAATGATGCACATAGTACGGTTTCTTCTTGGCATTTTTATTTACTCTTCTCCCTTGTATGTTATGTGCAAATTTTCAGGCATTTGGGGCAAGATATAATCTCACAGACAGAGGATATTTAGTGTAGCAGAACTTAGTGGATTACTGGTAATGTACAGTTCATAGTACCTTCACAGAATTGTAGGGTTTGGAAGGGACCTCTAGAGATCATCAAGTCCAACCCCCTCTCCTTATACCTTATCTTTGTTTCAGTTAGTATAAGCTAATCTTTTCTTCTCAGTAGAAGAATTTATGCAACCAGGGAGTAATTTTTGTTTAAAACTTGGTTTATTTTCTATATAAGCTATTATGAAGCCTTATTGAGAATCTTGATCAACAATAAATTTAACGAGTCAAAAGTATGCCAATGCAGACAGGAAATCCAAAAATATTCCAGAGTGCATCAAGTACAGTATTGCCGGCCAGTTAAGGCAAGTGGCTGATCCACCCTATACTGCATTGGTGCAATCTCACCTTATGCATGCACAATACAAAATGGCAGAAAACTCTCAGAAAGTGTCCTAAGGAGGGCTGCCAAGATGGTGAAAGTTCTAGAATAGAGGAGCAGCTGAAATCTCTTTAAAGGAGATCTTATGGTGGCCTTCAGGTTCCTCATTAGGGAAATAGAGATGTGCTGATCTTCTCTTTCTGGTGACAGTGAAAGGACCTGAGATAATAGCATGAATCTGTGACAGGGAAGTTGAATCTGGCTACTATGAGGAGATTGTTCACTAGAGGGTGATTGATCTCTGAAACAGACTCCCCAGGACAGTGGTCATGACACTGAGGTTGCTAGAGTTCAAAAAGTGTCTGGACAATTTTAAGAACTATGCAAACAACATGGCAAAACATTATTTTTTGACAATATCACCTTTCTCATCTCTTCATGATCCACCTCCCTAGTGTTCTTTTACTTAGTAAAATTAAATTATATTCTGAAGTAGGTTTTAGAATTATCTGTATGCAAGTAGTTGCATCATAGTAATTCCATTGATGTTATAGGTAAAATAGTGAGTTTCATACTGCACTTCTTATAGTCATAATAGCTTATCTTTCCTCTTTCTAGTTCTGACTAAAAATAAATGAAAAACAAAAACCTGTGGGATATTTTTTTTCCTATGCCCCTTTGATTTAATATAATGAAGAATTAAATGGAGAGATGTTTCTGCACTTTAATAACACTTCTACTTAATAATTATTTTGAGGGTTTTTTTCCCTTGCAAAAATCACATTGTTTCAGAAAGAAAAAAAGGTGTTAATATTTCCAACTGATTTGTTAAATTTCTTTAGATAAACACAGGTGAGACAGGAGGAATATTTAGGTGTTTATGAAAATTTCTTTGAGTTTATTTTTAGTTTGAAAGTGCTAACACCAGGCATCTTGTCTCTCTGTTTAAAGCAATTCACTGAAGAGAATTTAAAAGACTGTTTCCTTTTATGTCTTTTATATTAACTCCCACCTCCCCAACCAATGCAGTTTCTTGTCTTTAGCATGGCTTATTGTCTTCTGAGACAGTGGTATTACTAAGTGCCTCAAGTAACTTCACAAGTTACCAGTACAATAGTATGATGCTTTCTACACTGAAAATAAAACTTTAAGTCCAATATTCAGAAAAAGATTTGAGACTATAACATCGGATGTGGCACACTGTGAAGTTTAACTTTGAAGAAGTATCTCATGTAAGGAAAATATAACAATATTTGTCCATCCTATTTATTTTCATTTTCTTTCAATGCAGCAGATTTCAGTTTGACAATAGCTTTGTCCCATTTTTTGAAAAAATATTAACGCACTTTCCTATTGTTCAGTAATATTTTTCATATTAACAAGGAATTCTCATAACAACTATTGTAATAGAAAAGACTATTCCACAGAAAAAAAAATCAGAAATAAAGACATTATTCATTCATAATCTGATTTCAAAATTATCCTTAAATCTTAAGCTCAATTCTTACATAGTTCTCCTGGATATATAATTCTCTGTTTGGATGGAAATTATGGAAGATCAAGTAAGGCTTGGCCTCTTAACCTACTTAGCTGACAAAGAAAAGCTTCATGCCACACACAGCTGCTTTGCTTTTTTTTTTTTTTTTTTTTTTTTTCCATTTTAAGAAAAGTATCAGTTATTATTAGCGTCATTATTATTAACTGTAGCAGTTAGACACTATCATTATTTTACAGTCTTGTCATCTTTTTGGATTTATACCTATTAAACTTCATTGACTCTTCCTCTTCCCTCTCTCAACTGCAGCACTCTGAAGGCAGGAACAAGCCCACCTACAATTCTGGGTTAATAAGCCAGGGCTTTTTCACTCAAAAAATTGCATTGCAGAAAGCCTCATTATCTTCTACACAGTAATCCATCACACTGCCAATCTTCCTGAGTAAATCTGAAGAAGCATAATTTGTAGTTGAGTTTTTTGAAAGCAGAATTCTGATTATTAAAATAAATGATATCATTTTCTCTTTTTTTCTTTCTTTTTTTTCTTTTTTTTTTTTTTTATTCTATTTTTTTTTCTCATCTACAGTGGATGCAGACATGATAAACCAAGTTGGAGTGAACTGATACTAATGAGAGTATCACCTGCTACAGAAAACATTTTACCTGCATGCATACAGAAGAACATAGAAAGTCAGAACTCTTCTAATCTTGTTTCCTATTTGCAAATGCCATCACAATTAAGAAATGACCTTCAACTTTCCTTATTCTTAATATTTTGTTCAGATCTGGTGAATTTGTATCATTTGCAAACTGCTTTTATGCTGAAAAACACTCTGCATAAACAGATATACCTAATTTCATTTGATATCACTTTTATCTTTGAACAGCTGACATGTGGAAAGAAAAAAAAAAATTAAAAAAAAATCGCTCATTTGATTTTCTGAGTCTTCTGTTCTGGCTTTAACTCTGATATGAAACAGAAGGCTTTGTTTCCTGCTAAATCAGTTGAACAAATTTTTAGTTAGCACATAAGAGCTGGGTAGGATACAATTTTTATGATCTAAAGGAAAGGAAAGTTTATATATGTTCCTTTTTTATTTCATTTATCTGGTGCCATGAAACAGTTGGGGAAAAAGAGGTATGCTTTTCAACAATACTTCCTCACATGTAGTTTAGTTTTTAGTTACCCTAAAAAGCAGTCATTTTCTTTTTCAGGGTAACTACTTTACAGTTTGCAGTAACAAAATGTGTGAATCACAGCAGATGAAGAAGATGCTGATAGAAGCATAAATTCTGCTTGCTGCAACAGTTTTGTTTGTTTGTTTGTTTGCTTGCTTGTAGACTGGTATAAATACCCTTGTCATCATCAAATTCTGACTCATACTGGTAAAAGCATAGAAGGAAAATATATACATGTGTTGATGTCAACATCTGGAGTAAAGCACAGAATAAAATGAAATTTTAAAAGGAGAAGAAAAGACAGAGACCTTTGTCCATGAAGTACCAAACGATTCTTTCATGAGGCCCATACTAAACATACTACATTGACATTGGTCAATAATAAAGATAAAAAAATCTAGCATGTCATATATGCATTCATTTTATAGTGAATACGCTGAATGATTGTCAGATCAGTATGGTCTGGCCATTCATCAGAGTTTACTCACACACTACATTTAATTGTCCAGGATTTCCACACATTCATCTTTTAGATATCTGCAAATTAACTACATACTGATTTCTCAGCCTTCAAAGCCTTAGTGCTTTGCAAAACACTGTCTGTCGACTAAAACTATAAATATTAGAATTTACATTCCTTATAATTAGCAGAGATGCTGAGTTTCCGAAGTCAAAATCCTTTATGGATTTAAATATCAAATTAAGGTAACAAACATGAAAAATACTAGGTGTATATTTTTTAGTTATACATATTTTACATCTTTTTATTTTTTTTTTAACATAGACTTAAGTGCTTCACTATTCTAGATTATATCATGCCATGTTTTTTGTCTTCTTTTTTTTTTTTCAACTATCTTCATTGCATTCATCATAGAGTGATAAATTTTCATTTCTAGTGATATTTTATAGATTAATAGAAATCATTTTTAACATACATCTCTTGGAGGTGTATCTATGAATTAAATTTACTCTCTTCTTACAAATTATCTGTTATTTTCCTACTCGAGTACATAGATAAAGAGCTATTTTTGATTCATCTGAAGTAGTCAATTTACCTGTTGTTAAAACTAACAAGATAATCAATCTGGCAGTCTCATAGGAGTATTTTTGAACTGAGCATGAGTTTTATCATTTTAAAATTGGAGGTCAAACTCTATCCTGAACTACAGTCAGCCACAATTGCATTAGTGAGATCATACACCCAGTAGCAGGGCTTGTAAGAATATTTGATTTTCTAAAGATCATAGCCAAAGTCCAGCAATGCATTTCGGAATTTTTGACATTTGGTGTTATAAGTTCATCACCCTGACTTTGTAATTCCTTCTGTGGAGAGTGGAAATAGAGGTTCATACTAGGTGTGATGCAGATAATTTATCTAAATTTAATTTCATGTAAGTGGTCCTTACTTCTGACACATCTACTCACCTTTATTCTGACTCAAAGAGCACAGCTAGTGAAAGAGAAACAGCATAAGCAAAGATCATATTGCTTTGTGAAAACAGCTCTGCTGAGCAGGCACCTTATTTAGTAGAACTGATATGCCAGAGATAATACACATGAGAGGTCTGTCATTCCCTGTATGTATGAGCAGCTTCATCAGCAACAAAAGATACATTTTTATCCAATTAACTTAATCATAACATACAGAATTTAATAGTATATATTAGCAATAACTGTGAAAAAGATAAATTGGGAAGTAATTAAGCTCTCTATTTTGCACCATCCTGCAATCCAGATCAAATGGAAAAACAAACCAAAACAAAACAAAAACTACAAAAAAAAATCTTAAAAAATATGTATTTTAAAAGAGGCATCAGCTTTACAGATAAATTTAGTGAAACTGGTGCATTATACTGTTAATTTTATTGATTTTTTTTTTCTCAGTTTGACTATAACATTACATGTTGAAAGGTGATTGAAAGGTGATGGAGAGGATTTTAAAAAGCCTAAATGACTTTGTGAAAGTTAATCATTACTATCAATCCCCTTTGATTTCATAGAGATAAGTTTAATTTCACAGGAATGATTTCAAGAAAAGCTGAAAACTTGAGTATGTGACCCGAAAATGTTATCACAAACAGTATTTGAAAAATGGTCGAATCACTACAGTGTATATTAACACATTTTTCTTTGCTTTAATGAAGTGTCTTTTCTTAGAAAGCGTATGGATTCAGACCTTTATGAATTTCTATAAAATGGCAGACACATGCTTCTTTAAGTTTAAAAGAGTCTGAAATGATTCACAAGACAGTTGCCTGTACATTTTAATAACATATCTGTAGAGACAGGAGAGACATTGCTTTATTGCACTTACATTCTAAACTGCATTTCCTTTCTTTACTTTTTGTTATTCTCTTACACACAAACTCTAGCTTACATTATATAGATTCAGGATAAATTTGAGTTTAAATAAATATTACAAGAGCTTCAATTAACGGCTAATAGATATGCAATATTTTACCACCTATCTTCCAAATCTTGAAACCTAAGAAAGGTTCAGCAAACAGCATGTTTCTCAGGCATTTGTTTTCAAATATGAATTTTGGTAGAAATTAAATATATATAATACACATAAAATATTGGAAAAACAACAATAGCAAGAAAAAAATGAAATCTTATTTTTCTGCAGATTTTAAGTAACATCATGCACATTTTGCAAAATAGATTCAGATTTTTTTTCTATTAAAAATGGATATTAAAAAATAAATAGTAATAAAAAAAAGCTTATTATAGAAGACTATTTTAGATCAATAGCATTCCAGATTTTCTTCAAATGTCTTGGTACTGAGTAGAAAAATCATTAATCTAATAATTGCATTGTGAGCTTTATGGCATATTAAAAGATGTGGAGATTCATAATCATACTCATTCAAAAATTAGAAGCTTTCTCTATTTTTTTTTTCTACCTGAATTCATATATTTTGAGTTCGAATCTTTTCACGACATTTAGAAGTTAAATATCTCAACAAACAAATAAACAAACAAAAATTACAACAAACTGGCAGCTGGACAAACCATTTTGTTTCTACTCCTCTGCAATCACATCAGATTCTTGACAAGGCTGGTGTAGATTTTAATTTGAAATACTATTTAGCAATTATTATATGAAAAAAATAAACAGAAAGCAAAAAGTGAACAGCATCTACTTGCTTAATGTTTGAGATTCCTTACTATATTTATTAAACTTTCAGTGGTTTTGCCATAAAATATCAAAGGAGAAGTTCAAAGTATTTGGCTTTGAGAATTAATTTTCTGTCCTGAGATGCAGAAATGGTCTAATATCATTTATTTTACACTTTTTCTTCATATATATATGTATGTAAATATTATTATTAGTTTCTACCTATTTTTTTTTTCTTCTGAATAATTGTCATATGCTAAATGTAAATTTGCTCCAAGTGATTTACTACAAAGTGAAAAAATAGCATTTCTGACAGTGGCTCCAAATCTTATCTTATAAATCCACTACCAGTGATTTCTAGAAATGCCATGCTGAGCAGTGACTTTATGATTAATTTTTAAGCAAAATTCTTCATACTGGCAATGAGGTTGTGCTATCAAAGTAATTTTTATTTGTGTCAACAGCAGTCAGTGAACCAGAGTTGCAGCTCCAGCACACTGTAGTGTGACCTTTTGCAAACTATGTCAGTTCTTTCTGTCACATCTCCTCTGTAAAGAGAATCATAAAATCAGAGAATCATAGAATGGCTTGGATTGAAAAGGACCACAAAGATCATTTAGTTTCAAGCCCCCAGCAATGATCAGGGTCACCAACTACTACATCAGGCTGCCCAGAGCCACCTTCAGCTTTGGAAGTAGAATGTAATAATTCCCTTCCTTAATGAAAAACTATGTAGAGATTACATTGGGTTCCATTTTGTGTGTTTTCTTCACTGCAGAAAAAATCAGATATAAGGGTTTATGAATGAAATTCTGGTGACTAAAAAAATATTATTTTAACTATTTACTTTCAAATATTGATTTAATTATCTTACATAGCAATTTGAAACTAAATATTGTTTACATATCAAATATGTTTGTATAATTTTTCCCACATAAATTACAGAAATAAATCAGTTTCCATCAAGAGATCATTTGTTTTTGCTTTTCTCCTGTTTTTCTTTAATCAAATATGTAATATGATTAAAAGGTATTTTTAGGAGTATGACAATTGCTAGGAAGAACAGAAAAAGAAAGAAAAGGAAAAACAAACAAAACAAACAAACAAAACAAAACAGAATAAATATATTTATTTACATGAGTGTATTATAAAACTATTCTCACCCCTGATTGAGTCTATATACTCATTCATTTTATTGCATTTATTTATTTATTTAAAAATTTATATCTTAATTGTGAAGTAAATGTAAGAGATGTTGGCAACTGTGGACAGGTATCAGGTGTAATGTGACAGTGTAGAGTTTTAAAGTTTGTAATTCTGGCAACTATAACTGCAGGATATGAAAGTTCCTACTGACTGAAGACAGTTACAGCAGGACATAAGAGAGACGAGAAGCTTATAAGTCCTGGAAAAACAGAAGAATGAACTTCTGAGCTGACCGATGAAATGTCTAGTCAGAGCAATTACATAACTTCTTTAAAATTCTGCTGCCTACTCTTGCTGACTTTGTCAAGGACTGTGACTGACCAGTCAGTATCACATATGCCACAGCATGTAGGCCTTCGCCTAGGCTCACCTAGTAATGTCATCCACTAACCATGTATGTCTCTATACCTTCTGACCAATATTCCATTAAATGTTGTGGTGTGACAGATAGCAGCAGAAGGGCGGTTGACAAAATGAAGTCTGACATAAAAATTTGTAAAAAAACAAAGGTGTGTATTTGGAATTTCTTCATATAGAAGCAATTGCACTCATTGACATTCAGTGATGCTTGTTGAATGTTTATTGAGATCAAACAGTGGGTGTGAGCTCAGTGAGATGGTGGGTATTGCATGTCAGCAGTGGTGACAACAATGTGAAAGAAAAGCCAGGTTTCCAACAGCCATGCAAAACTGTCACACCATGAAATAAAGAGCATCTTAATCAACTCATCCATGCATATTAACAGATCATAAGCAGGGAACTGTGCACAGAGCTGAATATCAGCTTATTTGCAGTCAATACAATGATAGAAACAGTTGGAATACTGCAAAATTTACACCAAGTTGGTCCCATGAATGCTCACACAGAAATATAAAGAACATTCTTTCTGTTCCAAATTTGTCAGTACCTACTGAATGGCAGCCTATGACAGAGAGGCAAAACCTAAATTCTCTACTTGAGACAGCCCTCAGCAGGTACAGTGATGTACATGATCTTTTGGGATCAGAAAGGGGTGAACCTTCTGGATATCCTGGAACCTAGAAATACTATCAACTATGATTGCTATGTAACAGTACTATCTCACTTGCAACATGATAGCAGCAGGTACCGCACCAGTTTGAGGATTTGAATGGACTCTTTTTCCACAGCCACTGTACAGCCTGAATTTGATTTGTCATTTTCTGACTTCTGTGTGATTAGGAAGACAAAGGATGAGCTGTGGGCATTTTCTTCTCAAAGGCACTGTCACATTAATGGTCAAACAGTGCTGCTGGTGGTGCAGAATTTTATGAACACAGCATGCAAGGTCTTGTTTATCGTTGGCAGAAACATATAGCTAATGGTGATGACTATGCTGAAAAGCTGTGTTTTACAGTCAAGAATTTGCTCTATTAAGTAGTGTTACTGTGCTCTTTGTATCTGTTGTAGTTTCCCTGGAAATAAATAGGATGCATTAGTTTTGGACTAAACTATGTCACTTTTAAGGTCTTCAATATATAATTTCAAAAAGAATTTAAAAAAAAATAAAATTCCACTGTTTATAGAAGAAGGTTATCTGATTTTGAACAAAAAATTAACCCTAATCAGTTCAAGAATTCTTAGCCCCCACAGATTCAAAGGAGAATGTAGGATTTATGGCTTCTCTGTATCCTTAGTAAGCATGCATCTTTCTTTTCCAAACTTTTTTACCTCCAGTAATTCATAAAACAATGTACAGAGATTTATACAAAGCTAAAAAGACTGTCTTGCAGTTTTCTGTTTTTAACTCTGCATGGAAATTCTTCTTGAGTGACAAGATCAATGTGTTAATGAGGAGGAAATGAAAACGAACAAACTGAGGAAGTGAAATGCTTATGTTTTCTTTTCCTAATGGGATTGGCTACTAATAAGAGACAATTAGTAAATGAATGCTTGCTATCTCCTTCCACAATCAGCACCAAATATAACAAGAGGAGAGACAGTGAAGCTAATAATAGCAATAGAATGCATAAATAATTGTATCATTCCAGATTAATTCACCGAAGCATGCATTTGTCTTCTACTGAAGAAAGACAAAATTTGTTCCAAGACAGATCTAAATAATGAGATTATTTAACAAAGACAAAGAGAGACCAGAAATTTCCTTTGCTTGTTTCCTATAGTGGATTTTAAACAAATTTTAGCCTCAGACTTTCCTAGAAACCATACTATCACACTACAGACAGAACAAAAGAATAAGAATTAATAATTGCCGATAACAAGTGAAGGATTTCATGTCTGTGCAACTTTGTCTTGGATGTTTTGTGTATGAAGGAGTTATTATTTATTTTTTATTTCTGTATAGACTTTCTGTTGCATACAGTGTACAAAACATTGCTCAGAGTATGATAGTTTACTGAAGAGGAAAATACAAAAAATTATCCTCAAACCCAATGCTATTTATCTTTTTGCCAAATGTCTTACCAGAAAAGATTAAAAAAAAAAAAATAAAAAAAAAACAGTGATTTTTAGAAATGCTTAAGAACTGGTTGTGAAAGCAAACAAAGCAATATATTTTCCCTTACCTTAAAAATAAATAAATAACTAAAAATCAGATTGATGAGTGAAATCACTTGCAAAATTTTCTACTAAATGTGTTTAGATTTCATAAAATTATAATTTATTTATAGTTGACTTCAGAATTGGAGTAAAAGACTGTTTAGCTGAGCCACTTTCTTCCTCTAGCAAGACAAATTGAATGGCATTCAAAAAGCAGAGAATAGAACACTATGAGAAAAGCAGTAGCAGCCAATTACTATCCAAAACCTGCAATTCTTAATACAGCTCCAAAATCCCTCCAAATAATTCTCTTAATAAAAAAAAAAACCTCTTCCTTGGAACAGCATGCAGCATAACTAAAAGAAACTCCTGTTTTTTATGATATGTACGTCAGATCTTATGAAGCATTACTTTACTATCAAATATTAGGGTTTCTCACAGAGAGCTGTCCAGAGATAAACAGCCAGATACAATCTCTATAGGAATCTCTAGGCTCACTTCTCAGATCTGTGTAATTAGCTCCTATGGTTGAAAAAACTGAAGCTAGGTGTTTTGCCAGCTTCTGTTTCATATCTTAATGATGCTCATTTGACCAGAAATAAGTGACCTATGATGATGGCATATTTTTCCTGGAGTCTTCAAGGAATGATTTGAAACAGATGGAGCAGTAAAATTCCAAACACTATCATGACTATGAACAGACACTGAAATCTATGCACATCCAAATAGCAGAGGTGTTCTGCGAATCAATACACTGTGTAAAAAACTTCAGAAAGGGAAATTGCCAAGAAAACCCAAAAAGAAGAAAATTACCTCTAAATACGTAGTTTCAGAAAGTTTATTAAAACTAACTATCAGTCTTTCTGGACTCTTGTCTTTCTTGACAGTAAATGATGGGATGCTTGTCAGGAACAGGGAAACAAACAAACAATCCCTGTCTACAAACTGTAATTTAAGTGTTAAAATCCATCAGACATTTCCACTAAAATAATTGTGTTCTGTGAGAAATAGATTATCATATTTTGCTATAAATAAATAAATAAAGGTATTGAGAAGGAAAACAGTTCTTAAAATAAATTATGCAGCCAGAGGGCCATGGCCCCAGGTATGATTTCTGTGTTTTGTACCCACAGAGTTATAAGTTAATATTAATTCTTTATGGATTACTACAATCTTCTTATTCTTTAAAACAGTATTGATTGACTTGTTTGTACTTCAGACTGCATTTTTCTGTGCACTGTTTTGCACAGCTTTATAAATGTGCCTCCATGACAGCCTTAGGCTGGGATAACACATGAAGATCAAACTAGAGACTTCCAATGTTAAAACCTTGAAAGAAAAATCCATGACTTTGCAGCTGAGATTTCTAACAACCCATTTTCTGTGGATCAGTTGAGAAAGAAACCAGTAATACATATCATATTCTCTTGTTGGTGCTTTTTATTTTTTAATTTAGTTCTTTTCTTTAAAGCTTCTAGAATACATGTTTTATTTTAACAGTTTAGAAATGACTGTAGACCTTGACAATGTCATGTCAATCTAAAGAATGGGATATTTTTTTACTCTTTCCCTGTTTGTAACTAAACCTAAGTTTTTTAGTTTAAAACACATTATCAAAATGTTAAATGTTTTGCATAACAGAAAACTGTGGTGTACATTCCAGTTTAAAGATACTTGTCTAGCTTGAGAAATACATTTTTCAGTAATAGATTTTAATGTCAACTGACATATATTTCAGAATCTTTGCTTCATTGCTTCCCCCCCCCCCCCCCACCTTAAGACAGGAACCATTATTTGGTGGAGAAGGCAAGCAGCAGAAATTGACCATGGTGACACAAATTTATTTGGATCTAGATTTTCTGTAGCCTTGTATTAAAGTTCCCACATTTCATGTCTTGCACGCCCATTTGAAGCATTCAGTATAATCTTAGGTCTGTGTTTGTATAATGAAAAATTGTAGCTGCATGTGCTGGCTTGTCATGATCTTGTCTACATTACCTGTAGTGGCATGAATGAACAGGTTTGGTCGTGGAACTCAGTAGGTCAGGTTGATGGTGGGACTTAGTGGTCTTGAATGTCTTTTCCAACCGAAATAATTTTATGATGTATGAAAAAGTCTCTCTTGAAGCAAGCATGGACCACCTCAGGAAGGCAATAGCCATGTGCCATGATACCAAGACTGACATCAGTTAAGCAGTGTGAATAATGATGATTCTCACAGTATTCTCAAATGGTGTGTTGCCACAATCTCAATTTTTTGCTCTGGAAAATGACCAGCCTTACACATACTGAAGCATACTTGCCTGGAATGGTTTTAATTCCTATGTTCTCTATGCTTTGTTTTCACATTTGATAAAAAGTGTTTTCACAGAGGTTATTCCTTTCTGTACTGAGATGAAACAGAACAATTCCTGTCATTTCACTTTTTACAGAAGCATGACCTGATGTATGATTACCTTGTAACACTGTTTGCATACATTATATTGTTCATATGAGGTACATGAAAAGAATGAGACGTATTTTCAAAATGTCGTACAAATTATCACTGTTTATGTGATTGTTCATTTATGCCTCTTATGTCCTGTAGTGCCATTTTAGCAATATTTTCCAGTAAAACTCCCCGGTGCTGATATGTCATACTTCAGTACACAGTGATACACAATTTGAATTCCATTGAAACAGAAAATTTTCTGTGCTGCTTCTATAGCTGGAGAATTCCAGGGAGAAACTTCACAATATGAACAATCAAAGAAAGATAACTAATCCCACAGAATCATAGAACATCCCATGCCAGTAGGGATCCAAAAGAATCATTGAGTCAAACATCTGGCTTCACGTAGAAACTCTAAAAACTCAAACTCTGTTTGAGAGCATTGCATATATGCTCCCTGGACTCTGGCAAGCTTGGTGTCATCACCATGGCCCTTGGAAGCCTGTTCCAGTGCCTGGCCACATGCTCAGAGAGGAATCTTTTCCTAAATAAATATCTAATCTATAATTCTCCTGACAAGGTTTCACAATATTCCATCAGGTAAGGGTTAAAAACAAGCAAACAAAAACCTTATACACCTTACAACACTTAACTATTCTGCAGTAACAACACCAGAAAAGTGCATGCATGTCAAAAGGTATTGTACACTATCTTGTCAGATAGATGGTCAGATAGATGGATGGATAAACAGACAGTGTGCTAACATGAAGTATTGGAATTAAGCCTGTCTTTCCAAGCCACTGGCAGTTTCTACCTGATAGATTTTAACAATACATACACATAGATATTTATGCATACATTCAGAATCCTTTCATCACATCTGACAAGAAACAATAAAATTCAAACTAAATACCAGTTACTGTTGCTCTGATAATATAATTATGATAGTTAGTTGACCATTTGAGAGAAAAGAAAAGCTAACATCTGAGGAATAGAGAACTTATAGCAGAAGGAGGGTATAAGCAGTTAACCAGTGTGCAACAAAGACACTAGAGTGCCCTGCACACTACCATAATGGGAAAGGTCAAAAAAGCCTTGCCAGGAACGCACAGTACAAAATCCTTTTTCTTCCCTGCTTCATCAGTACTTTCACAAAGAATGTTATTGCAATCCTTGCTACTCTCATATCCTTAGGCTATCATACCTGTTATACATGTTTATACCAGTGCATCAAATAATTAAAGTTCTTGGTAGTGTTTTTAAACATTAGCAATGTTTAGGAACTGCATTCTCAGCATCATAAGAAAAGTAGTAGAAAAAGGCATTCACCTTGGAAGCCTAACTAAAGTAAAAAACGCAAAAGAAGGCCCTCATCCCTGCGAATTTTACTTTCTACTATTACTGGCAAAGGGCAAGCTGAATAGGTACGGAGTGTAGTCATACATGTAGTCTGAAGCTGGTATACTTGCAGATTCACCACTATGCCTTTTCCTCTCCCTCAGTTATCTCTCAGGCACACTATTTCAACAACCTACTTGAGGATCCAAACAGGGGTAGAAGCGAGCCTGTCTATTTGTAATGCCTTCAGCACTTGAAGTACATTCAGATCCACATCTTTTCTGACTGATGGAGAAGAGGCAAACAAAGCAAAAGCAGAGCTGCTTTGTGTGACTGTTTATTTTGAATAAATAACTAATGTTGTTTTGCAGACAGATATAAGGTTAAATAAAAAGAGGGAAATAAAAAAACTAGGTGCATTTTTGGAAGGACAGTATATACAGAAAGCACATTGATAAAAACTCTTTATTTAAAATGTTTAAAATATGTGTTTAGCGCAGGTCCAACAGAAATAGTTCATTCTGTCCTCCTAAGGAGAGATGGGAAAAATGTGGATATCAAAATTTTCCTGTAATGTGATTCAGTTCTTTCTTTCTTTCTTTCTTTCTTTCTTTCTTTCTTTCTTTCTTTCTTTCTTTCTTTCTTTCTTTCTTTCTTTCTTTCTTTCTTTCTTTCTTTCTTTCTTTCTTTCTTTCTTTCTTTCTTTCTTTCTTTCTTCTTCCTTCCTTCCTTCCTTCCTTCCTTCCTTCCTTCCTTCCTTCCTTCCTTCCTTCCTTCCTTCCTTCCTTCCTTCCTTCCTTCCTTCCTTCCTTCCTTCCTTCCTTCCTTCCTTCCTTCCTTCCTTCCTTCCTTCCTTCCTTCCTTCCTTCCTTCCTTCCTTCCTTCCTTCCTTCCTTCCTTCCTTCCTTCCTTCCTTCCTTCCTTCCTTCCTTCCTTCCTTCCTTCCTTTGTAACAATTTTCTGACAGATTTTTAAATATTAGCTTTTGATTAGTTTTCTTAAAAATAAAAAACAAAACAAAAACAAACAAACAAACAAACAAACAAAAAAACCCATGGAATTCCAGTTTCTCAGGGTTTCGTCCATTCACTTAGTTTAGAGGAAGAGCAGGTACTTTTTGAGAATGTTTTCTGTCAGAGCAACTGAAATCACTGACTATTTCTTGATCATATATACAGAACAAGCAACTGTTTTGTTGCATGTTCCTCAGAAACTGAACCATCTGCAGCCAACTCCAGCAGGTTTTCCTTCAGGACTACAAGGTTACAGAAAGAATACAATTTGTTTCCAATTTCTATGGAGATTACTTTAAAAAATAATGCCTTTTATCTATTTCCATTGAAACTACAATGGATACAAAGAGCAGAATAACACCATTTGAGAGAGCAAATTCTCAGATACAAAACAGTGTTTCTCAGCTTAGTCACCACCATTAGCTAGGCATTTTCACCAGCAGTGATCAAGAGATTGCATGATTCACTTACAAAGATATGCTATATGGAACATGGCTTGACTTTCATATCATTATCAACACTCCCAAACACACCACCCATCAGCTCACTGTGCTAATTTCCACTATTTAATCTCCATATATGTTCAACAAGTGTCAGTGAATGTCAATGAGTACATTTTTTTCCTGTGAAGGAACTAAATTACACAACTTTTCTCATGTTCACCTCTATATCTGACACTATTCTGTCAGATTTACCCTCTGCTGCCATCCATCACACAGCACCAAAATGTAATGCAATGTTTGTTGGAAGGTCCTTAAATGCTGTACCACTAACGTCCACTTCTGATTTCACGGGCCAACATAATAAAATAAGAGGCACTACATTGAGAGCAGACCTCATCCATAATAATAGCAAAGATTAAGAAAAAATCATTGTGAAAACCTAAATAAACTCTTGCAGATGTCTGATTTTCCTAGAAAGTTGTCTGTGGGTTGTGAATACAACTTTCTGATATCCAAGGCATTATTTAACACAAAACAAAAGTAAACAAGATAAAACAAAAATTAAACTGAATGAATTTATAAAATACTGCACATCAGAGTAAACCAATCATAGGGGGAAAGATCCACATCTGTGAACAGTTGATTGTAATTATTTATTTGATAGGTATTTCTGGACAAACATTCAGTCACTACCAGATGTACCACGTCTGTGTTAATAATCTGAGATAATTGACTCTCCCTTTTGCCTTTTCCCAATTACCACACATCCAAACTAAATTGCTTTCATTCTCTCTCTTTTTAAATTCACTAGAAGGTTAGAGAAGCATAAACCAAAAGATTAGGAAGGATAAGGAATGTCATTAAAATGTGATTGCAATCAGGATTAGGTGCCAGTGATTACCTTCTGAGGGAAAAAAAAAAAAAAAAAATAAAAGAAGAAGCAAACAATCTAAACTTTCATATCCTTGCTCAGTATTGTTGAATGTTCTTTTATTTTTTATCCTTTTATTATTTTGAAAACATTCCAAAATTTGAAACAAACAAGAAACAAATAAATAAAAAGCTGATCAAACTAAGAAAGCCCACTACTTCACTGAATATATTTATATCAGTTTAATTGTTTAACATATATTTATATGCGTTTTCTCAAAAACTGATATGAGACATAGAACAGAGCAAATTATTCATACAGATGATTAACATTCAGATTTTCAGGACAGTATTTTAGGTATTATTTTCTGATATTGGTAATTAGCATGTAATTTTGATATGTATCAAAAGTGATACCATACAGTGATACCATTTTAGCTAAAGAAATTGAATTTACAAAGGCTAAAACCATGTTCACTTGGAATATTGTACAACTGTTCAACTTTATTTATACCAATGAGTAGTACTCTCAACACTAGAAACTACTAATATATTCTTTACTTGCCTGCCAAAAAGATTGTCCCACCTTGGAGAAATGTTAATACCATAAAATCCATTCCTTCGTTATTGAAAGAATGTCAAATCTTTATAGCTAAATAAAATTTTAAGTAACCAGCTGCTCATTAGTTCTGAGCTTCAGCAGCAGTTTTCATTTTCAGTTGTAGGAATTGCTAGTTTGCCAATACCTCTCTATTAGTAAATTTTTTGTTTTAAAATTAAAATGTTATTTCCTTTTTATTTAAAAGAAAAATACTGTTATTTTATAGGTTGTAAATGTAGTGGTATTTATTTTGGCACATATTTCAAGAAGGTACTTGTAAGCAGATCCGTAAAAAGAAAAAAAAAAAAAAAAAGCTTTGGAGGAATTAAAATACTTCAGAGGTATTTTGGTCCATCACAGGGGTTTAGATATGTCTAATATTAAGCTAGATTGTTCTAAGCTACAAAGCAAACAGGTAAATGCATTTTATTCTAAATGTATTTCAACATGAGACCTCACGGTGCAGGGAGAATATCACCTCAAAACTGAAATATTTATTTCATGATAACATGATGTCCTCTCAGAATGATATAATTTCCACAGTAAGCACATCATCTAAGAGTAGCATTTAACTCCTAGTAATATAGAAGTGTAAAGTTGCCAATTATTTTATTATTATTATTAGATAATTAACACTTTGACATCCATTAATTTTATTATTGAACAGGAGAGCATTTAGATTTCATTGTAAATCTTGGACTGTGCTGCATTTGTGAGAAAGGTCATTTTCCTCCATGCAAATTAAGAAGATCATTTTTGGTCTTTAAAGCAGAAATATACAAGTAATGGCTGCTACAAGTCAATATGAAGAGCAGTAAGTTACTCCTGCTAAAATTCCCTTATACTGTGACATAACTTTTGGACAGAAATGGACTTTAAAGAAGAAATAGTTCTTGATGTTGACTTCTGAAATGACATCACGACTAAAATTATCTATTTATTTATTTCCAGTACAAATATTAGGGTTTTTTTGTTTGCTTATTTGTTTGTTTGTTTGTTTGCATTTATTGTTTTGCAGTAGTGAGTGTTTCTTTTTATTGATGTTGTACATTTGCTTTTTTCCCTCAGAATGTTGTAACTCAGAATTTCATGAACCCAACTTTTTTGATTAAAAATATCCAGGATTCTCTAGTGTAAACTAGTATACAAAGGAGAAAAAGATCTGAAAAAGAAAGACTAATTCTGTAAGATTAGACAGAAACTAAAGTATAAATAAGCAACATTTCAAATTTTCTTGAAGATTTCTTCTTTTCAAATGATATATAACACAATTTAAAAAATAAAGGGCATGACAAATCTTAATTTTGGTTAAGAAAAAAAGTAATATTTATTTCATCATAATGATAGCAATGATATGTGATAAATTCATTTTTCAGGATGAATCACAGTCTATTCAGTTTAAAATACCTCAAGATCAAGTACTAAAAGAAAGACTATTAATTTGATATGACCTCACGTGGTCTATTCTGTTAATTTTCACTGTTTCATATAAACAGTATGCTGGTCTTATACTGTCTATACATATATTAAATGAATGGACTACTATATACAATTTATCAGATATAACAATAGATCTTACTTTACATCTAAGTCAGAATAAATAGAATCCACCAAAAAATCAACTGACCTCTACATAGAGGAGTCTGCAGAGGCACAACTTGTGTATATTGTGGAAAATTGTGTTGTGTATTAAAATCCAATAAACCTTCAACAGGATTGCAGATATCAACAATATTCTTGAACAATCTTGCTCTATTCCTCTGATACAGCATGAACTATGTTAATGATGAGGGAATTTTTAGAAGATGTTTAATATCATAATATTTTTTTCTAAAAATCAGAAATAAGTTGTAGTGGTACATTTTTTAAGTATAACTCTCATCTACCAGACGTTTCTCTGATTACTCATTTTCTTTATACAACTACTTAATTTGACCATTCCTCATACAGCAGAAAAGCATTCCTCCTTTAATTTGCATGCTTGTTGTTGCTGTTGTTGTTTTAACAGAACAATACTGTAAAATTCTTTCAGGCTTAACCCAAATATTTCTTAATTTCCTTGTTAAGAAATTGTTTCTGGCTGCTATATGTGCCAATAAACCTTTATTCACTCCCCTACGATAACAATTGAATGCCCCATTGAGATCACTGGTATTACACTGACAGTAAAATTTATTTTCTGTGAAACAGAGCAGATATTTTAATATCAAACACAGAATAATTAACTTCTATCATAGCTCAAAACACGTTATACCTTTTGCTTAATCTGAATTTGTCTCTACCAGTAATACAGACTCTGATGAACAAAATCCTCTGTCTTGATGAAGGAAATGGACAGCCCCAAAGTATTCTAATTAGAAATCAGCAGACTTAGCAGACCTTAATTTCTAGCTACTGAGATTTGTTTTACTTTTCTTCTTCTACTTCTTCTTCTTCTTCTCATTTTTCTCTCTGTGTTTATGTGTGTGTATGTATGTCTGTTGTATAGTTTAGCCCAGGACCTTCCAATTTATAAAACAGTTTTTATTTACAAGTTGATAAAGATTGTATCTGGTTTAGTACTTATCTTTCATTTTCAATGAAGAGTGAATAAATCTATGACATCTATGAAAAGGATATCTTTGAAAAGGAAACTCAGGTGTAAAACTGCTGAATGTAGTAGTTACATCCAGGATCCAAATTGCCCCCTTAGTTCAGGTAGGCTAATAAGTAACAAACTGCCCACTGAAGATCTTGCAGGGTCATAGAACCTACTGTAGTTATGAGCACAAGTTAAATGGAGTTTATATCCGTAATAGATGAGAAACTTGTTCTTTCTGGTAGAAAATCCAAGAAACTGCAGAAAGGCTTAAATGTGGCCCAGCACTTTACTGCCAAAACTAATAATATACATGTAAAATATTACAATAGCAAGAAAAAATATTTGGATCACACTGTAGCAGTGTAGAAGATAAGACCTGCAGATAATAATGTAAAAGAAGAAACACTATCATCTGAGATGTGAAATACAGTGTTACAAAATGTACATTTTAATTTGAGCATCAGATAAAGTGTTGGATTTCCTCCATATTCAAATAGACTAAAACTACACTGTTGCTATTTATCTTTACACTGAGCAAGCAAAGAATTGTCTTTTGTTTCTTTAGCAAAAATTTGCATTTGTTTTGTACCACATACATTGTTTACCTTAAATACTGTGGAGGAAATGTGGGCGGATCAGAGGTTTAGAATATGTAATTGTTTTGGTTTAACCTGGCACACAGCTAAGTACTGCACATTTGTTCCTTCACTTCCCCCTTCCCTGTGGGATGGGGGAGAGAATGGGTGAAAAAAAACAACAAAGCATAATATCATAACAGACACTATGAAGAAAGAATTCAGTTCTATCCCAGATGAAACCAGGACACGAATACATGCAATGGCTAGTGAACTGAGAGTAATAAATATATATTGAGCTAGATAGAAAGGTGTAAGCAAACATCACAATTCAGTGGTTAGAATAAACTTATCTCTCTTCTCTCTTGACTAGTTAAAGTAATTCTTCTTGTTTTCTGTTCTCAGTTTTGCCTTAATATATTAGGTTGTTTCATTGTTGTTTTTTATGCTGCAAGAATACTGTTCTTTAAGATTCATAAATACTGTTAAATTCATAATACAAGAGTCTTTAATTCAAATGTTTTACTATTTCTTCATGTTGCAAATTAAATGCATAATGAAACCAACTTGTGCTAAAATAATGGAAGTGCATAATGTTTCAAATATCAAGGTGCAGTGAAATTTCTTATTACATTCTATCGTACATAAGTTGGAAAGGATGAAGTTTTTGTGTCTGGGGTCCACAGTAAATTCCAACTAAACACTGCTATGAAAAACTTGACATAATGTAGCACCAGATATCCGTTGAATCTAGATATCTTGATTTGGAAGTTCCTTTTAAGCACTTTGTGTTGCAGGCGTAGACTAAACAAATGACAATGAGAAACAAATAAGAATCAAAACAAATGTGTGTATAATTTGATTAAGGAAAGGAATAAAAACTGTAGAGAATTTTGTAATGGAACCCAGAATCCTTAGTCCACAGACGGTGATTTTCTAATTAAGATACACTTTCTGGTGAGGATAAGGGACTGGAACAAAAGGTGAAGTTGGGCTAGCAATATAAGACATTTATTTAATAAATATTTTATCAAGTTACATACATTTGCCAATATAAATTTCCATGGCAACTTCATGAACAAGTAGAAATAAGATTTGCAGTTTTCAAGTGCAAGGCTGCATAACAGAGACTGAATATCAAGAGTGCTTTTGTTTTGCTCAGACAAATTAGTTTTTATTCTCCTGTTACCACCCTCTTTATATCTTGGCAGTGAAATGTAGTGCTTCAGATGTGATGTATCAGCAAAGAACAGAATGTGGACATGCTGGTTCAATGCAGAATAGTTCATCTGAACACCAATCAGAAACAATTTAATGTAAATTTTTATTCAGAAAGATTTTCAAAGGCAAAAGGAAAAATCCATTAATAAAAATGAAACAGAACATGACACATACTCAGTAATCAAAGGAAAGATTAGATGATGAGTTGTTTTTTTTTGCATTTTACACAGAGTGATTATTCTATAATGCTCTTAAGATGCATGCAACACATCAACTATTGTATAACTATTTATGGAAAGATATGTGAAGGTGTTTCGTGGTTGTGAGTAAGCTGAGAACATCTTTTCCTCTAATTAAGCTTTCTTGCTACTGCTGTCGGAAGCCTTCAGAAGAAGTAAATTCACTTTGTTGGTGGTGGTTGGTTGATTTGTTGCTGTGTGGAGATTGCTTTGTTTTGGTTTTCCCCTTTATTTTTGGTGGAAATCCAATTTCTTTATTTCTTTATTTATTTTCTTTCTGTTTCACTGATTAAAACCAAATGTTTCACAGTAATTCAGATTAAATTTACTTGATGCTTAGGGCTTTTGTGTTTCTCAGTGCATGATTTCTTGCAGATAAAGTTTCAGAATTACTCATAAAGGAAAAGTTTCCCGTTACTCATAAGTATGATATTTATCTCATACACACTCATATAACCTAGTGAAGCATAGCGATACTCTCTCAGTTGCAGAGGCACTTATTAGCTCCTAGGTATTCCAGCAGTATTTTAGGAATAATTATTTTCGTTATTGTCATTGTGGCAGTGAAATTAGTTCCCATAAACACACAGAATACAGAAGAATGGAAAGATTTAAATCAAATTTACAGAAACTCTATATTTTTTTTTTACACTTACCATCCCATGGTATGAAAAATAAAATGAAAATCTCCACATACTTCATCTGCTTCTCACCCTCCTAATGCTTTATATTTTTCTGTGAGCATGTGTATTTATATATGTAAATATGCTTATAACAAATTTATGAATGGTACACGAGCGCCATCTTCAGGTTAAAAATAAAATAAAATAAAAGCCTAGAAATGGGTTGTTTTGCAATTATAAATAATAATAATATTAAATCAAAGAAAAACTTCTGACTTTTTGTTTGTTGTTTTGTTTGTTTTTCTTTTAATCTGTCCTGAGATCTCCAATGAAATTATTTTTCAATTGACACTTTTACTGGAATTTCTGTGTTTGAAGTTTTGTGAGTCCTAAACACTTCAGTAAGCCATACATATCCTTCTAACAAGTTCATTTTATACATTCCTTTCCAGAAAAATGTATTTGTACAAGATGCATTGAAAAATTATTTCGATGTAATGGGAGAAATTCACTGCCTATTGCATTACCTTACAGGAAACTATTTAATTTAGCTATGATACGTATAGTTCAAAAATAATACATAATAAAAACTCATTATTATATAAATATATGTATATGTATGTTGCATATATATTGCATATAGGTTGTACATATATTGTCTGCATATATATTGTCAAACTATGCATGTTTCCAGACTATACATGCTTATATTTTGTAAAACTTCTTACTTGCAAAGTATGGATTTATGTACATCATTTGTACTTGCTAAATTTATTTCATAAAATACATTCCATTTATTTTTGACCAGCACAAATCCAAGAAATCATTGCTATTTACATTTTAAAGCAAAATAACAGAACACAAGAAACACTATAACATAAACATATGCATGCGTACACACAAATGATGACAAATGACACGCAAATGACACACAAATGCTCAGCTTGGATCAAGTACTTGTTACAACAGGTGATGCAGTTATAAAATGGAATTAATGTATTAGTTAGATAGAGTGAAAATAAAAAAGAGAGAGAGAAAAGAAAAGAGGGAAGGAGGGAGGGAGGGAGGGAGGGAGGGAGGGAGGGAGGAAGGAAGGAAGGAAGGAAGGAAGGAAGGAAGGAAGGAAGGAAGGAAGGAAGGAAGGAAGGAAGGAAGGAAGGAAGGAAGGAAGGAAGGAAGGAAGGAAGGAAGGAAGGAAGGAAGGAAGGAAGGAAGGAAGGAAGGAAGGAAGGAAGGAAGGAAGGAAGGAAGGAAGGAAGGAAGGAAGGAAGGAAGGAAGGAAGGAAGGAAGGAAGGAAGGAAGGAAGGAAGGAAGGAAGGAAGGAAGGAAGGAAGGAAGGAAGGAAGGAAGGAAGGAAGGAAGGAAGGAAGGAAGGAAGGAAGGAAGGAAGGAAGGAAGGAAGGAAGGAAGGAAGGAAGGAAGGAAGGAAGGGAGGGAGGGAGGGAGGGAGGGAGGGAGGGAGGAAGGAAGGAAGGAAGGAAGGAAGGAAGGAAGGAAGGAAGGAAGGAAGGAAGGAAGGAAGGAAGGAAGGAAGGAAGGAAGGAAGGAAGGAAGGAAGGAAGGAAGGAAGGAAGGAAGGAAGGAAGGAAGGAAGGAAGGAAGGAAGGAAGGAAGGAAGGAAGGAAGGAAGGAAGGAAGGAAGGAAGGAAGGAAGGAAGGAAGGAAGGAAGGAAGGAAGGAAGGAAGGAAGGAAGGAAGGAAGGAAGGAAGGAAGGAAGGAAGGAAGGAAGGAAGGAAGGAAGGAAGGAAGGAAGGAAGGAAGGAAGGAAGGAAGGAAGGAAGGAAGGAAGGAAGGAAGGAAGGAAGGAAGGAAGGAAGGAAGGAAGGAAGGAAGGAAATCAGAGGTGGACGTTAGTGGTACAGCATTTAAGGACCTTCCAACAAACATTGCATTACATTTTGGTGCTGTGTGATGGATGGCAGCAGAGGGTAAATCTGACAGAATAGTGTCAGATATAGAGGTGAACATGAGAAAAGTTGTGTAATTTAGTTCCTTCACAGGAAAAAAATGTACTCATTGACATTCACTGACACTTGTTGAACATATATGGAGATTAAATAGTGGAAATTAGCACAGTGAGCTGATGGGTGGTGTGTTTGGGAGTGTTGATAATGATATGAAAGTCAAGCCATGTTCCATATAGCATATCTTTGTAAGTGAATCATGCAATCACTTGATCACTGCTGGTGAAAATGCCTAGCTAATGGTGGTGACTAAGCTGAGAAACACTGTTTTGTATCTGAGAATTTGCTCTCTGAAATGGTGTTATTCTGCTCTTTGTATCCATTGTAGTTTCAATGGAAATAGATAAAAGGCATTATTTTTTAAAGTAATCTGCATAGAAATTGGAAACAAATTGTATTCTTTCTGTAACCTTGTAGTCCTGAAGGAAAACCTGCTGGAGTTGGCTGCAGATGGTTCAGTTTCTGAGGAACATGCAACAAAACAGTTGCTTGTTCTGTATATATGATCAAGAAATAGTCAGTGATTTCAGTTGCTCTGACAGTAAACATTCTGGAGAAACTGGAATTCCATGGGGTTTTTTGTTTGTTTGTTTTTGTTTTGTTTTTTATTTTTAAGAAAACTAATCAAAAGCTAATATTTAAAAATCTGTCAGAAAATTGTTACAAAGGAAGGAAGGAAGGAAGGAAGGAAGGAAGGAAGGAAGGAAGGAAGGAAGGAAGGAAGGAAGGAAGGAAGGAAGGAAGGAAGGAAGGAAGGAAGGAAGGAAGGAAGGAAGGAAGGAAGGAAGGAAGGAAGGAAGGAAGGAAGGAAGGAAGGAAGGAAGGAAGGAAGGAAGGAAGGAAGGAAGGAAGGAAGGAAGGAAGGAAGGAAGGAAGGAAGGAAGGAAGGAAGGAAGGAAGGAAGGAAGGAAGGAAGGAAGGAAGGAAGGAAGGAAGGAAGGAAGGAAGGAAGGAAGGAAGGAAGGAAGGAAGGAAGGAAGGAAGGAAGGAAGGAAGGAAGGAAGGAAGGAAGGAAGGAAGGAAGGAAGGGAGGAAGGAAGGAAGGGAGGGAGGAAGGGAGGAAGGGAGGAAGGAGGGGAGGAAGGGAGGAAGGGAGGAAGGAGGGAAGGAGGGAAGGAGGGAAGGAAGGAAGAGTAAGTGAAGCATTATCTGAAAAAAACTTATTACACTGATCTTTGAGCAGATTTGCTGGCAGAACTTCTGCTGAAATTAATGAAAGCTTTGCATAAGAAATGGTAACAAGTTAACACAGGGTTATCAGCTGCAACTTTCTGACAGTAATCATTATGTTGCTCTAAAAACACTTGATTTTCTCTATCATTTTTGCCTAATAGAATGAGAAAAAAGCTGGAAGATGTATATATATATATACAAAATTAAATATGTATATTATTGTCTATGGCTGTGCTATTATATGTTTTGCAGTATACATAAGTCTGAAGTTAATGTCTCCTATTTATTTTTCTGAATATTGCAATAGCATCCAGACTATACAGCATTTGAGATACCAAATTCTAAGCTAAAATGCACCAATTTTCAAGATAGCTACTACCATTATCTATGTATTTTCACCAGCAATGAATGAGAGTCTGTATGCAATATTTGTAATAATCTGCATCACTGTAGCTATTTCTACCACTGAAAAGCATCACCTGCCACCTTACTGCACTCATATCCACTGTTTGGTCTCCATAGACATTCAGCAAGAGTTAGTGAATGTCAGCGGTGCAGGTTTGTTTTTTTTCCAAATGGAGGAATTAAATGACACTCCTTTGCTTTGTATGAATTTCCATGTCAGATGCCATTTGTTTAGACTGCCTCACATGCTGCCTTCTGTCACCAAGCAACAAAATTTAATCATATATTAGCAGAAAGGTTCTTTCTCTACTGCTGTACCACCAACAACCACCTTTCGCATCATGGGCTAACATAGTAAGATAGTAGACATTACTTCTGGAGCAGATCTTGTATGTGTTTTAATACTGCATAATGGAATCAAACATGATATGTTGGAAATAACTTACAGCAAGGGATGCTACAATCAAATAAAAAGAAAAAAAGTCAATGAGAGTAGCAAAACACTGGTAGAAATCCAACAAAGAGACTGTAAGTGTGTTCAGATGAGAGTGGACCCAAGGCAACCTGATCTAATATCAGAGGTAGCCCTAGTTTGATGGTGGAGAACTATCAGATTTCCAGAAAGCCTTACTATCTTAAGTGTCTCTGAGGTTTGAGAGCTGTTGTGAAGACTTTCCACAATTTCCTGATAAATGTATGTTGATTTCAATGGGGTTGAGATCGAGTTGGTACAGAGCAGATGCTAATGGTGTAATTTGAACCTCACACCTGTGAGTGTCAAAAATAAAGGAAAAGTGCAAACTCAGTGCTAAACTGAAATCTATTTCTGCCTTGTGGAATTAATTAGCAATTGATTTAAACTAACTGTAAACACATATTTGCTGCTAATGATTCTGAGCAGTGTTCTTTAGGGATCAAGAGTAAAAACACAAATTAAATAAAATCAACAGGCTCAAAATAGCAAAAAGAGCCAACTCCATTGTTTTAAACTCTTCTCAACTCATATTTCAAAACTTATAATGATAATACATTAGCCATACTAGAAAACAAGAAAACAAAAATAGGATCTAATGTTATCTAAGATCACTAAATGGCTTGTGACATCGATTTACAGTGCAATTTATCATGAGAAACAGATAAGGAACAGGAGTGGGTAAACTGACAAGTTTAACTGATTACACCAAGTAAAAATACAAGAAATGTATTTGCTGCTGAAGCATGCTGGAGTAGAAATGTGTATGACTTCAAAATGAATTTACAAGAAGCAAGAAGTTATGCCAGTGCCAGTGCTACCAAAATTCTGCGCTACATTATATATAAAATATTGGGTGAAATAAAAAGACATAGGGAGAACATAAAATAAAATAAAATAAAATAAAATAAAATAAAATAAAATAAAATAAAATAAAATAAAATAAAACTTAAATAAAATTAAATAAAATTTAAAAAGAAAAAAGAAAAAAAAAAGAGAATGTAGTAAAAATATTTGAAGAATCTTTTATGTTTTGCTTAAATAACGCTTCACAAAAGAACTTGTAAATCTCTTTTACTGCACAATAATTGTATTTTTAAAATTTGTGCTTTATCACATTTTGATCAATACATTCTGTGATGTTTTATGAATATGGAGGTAGAAGGCATAGTGAAAGGTAAGTATGTATTCATAGCTACTACATAGGCCACAAAAAGTCTTATAACTCCAGGTTAAAGGAGAGGCTGCCTTCCTCTGAAGCATTTATTATCTTCCATAAATCCACAGTGTTTTTAAGTACCTGTAGCATGTCTTTTTCTTAGGTTTCTAGCCAACCTTTTTCAACAAGGACATGTCAAAACATACAATACACAGATTGAATGTTAGGAAGAATTTCTTCTCGGAAAATATGTTTAGGAATTGGAAGAGGTTGCCCAGGGAATTGGTAGTGGTTTAGTGGACAGTATTGGTGGTAGGTGGGTGGTTGGACTAGATCATCTTTCCCAATCTTAATGATTCTATGATTCTGTGATTCTATGACCAATTTAACAGTAGAATTAGAAATTAGTGCTGCTTTTTGTTTAGAATAATTATTACATGAGAGTTCTGCAGAATAGACTGGTCACTGAGACTTTATTTACCACAAAAAAATAAAATTACATAAATGTTGAACAAATTCACTAAAACTATAGCAATAACTTAATAATTTAAATTATCTGAAGCAGTACTGAGAATGCTCTTAGTTCCTTAATTATTTAAAATACATATATACATGTATAAAGAAAGAACTTGGCACTCAATACAATCTCTCAATATCTATCTTTCTATCTCTGCACATACAATACTGTTAGAACAAATGCATTCAAACTATTATTTTATTCTTATCTTTATATATAGTTAAAATGTTAGGAAAATATTGGTAAACAATTACTTACTCTCATGCTCATTCTTAATTGCTGTATGGCAACTGACTGTCAGAAGAGTAAGTTACCTAATTTCTATTTCTATGTAAGATTATTTCTTTGATAGACTGTAAGTTCAACAAGCTAGTAGAAAAGCTGTCAACTTGAAATGCTCTAGGATCAAGCAGTAATATCATAAAGAGATGCCGAAGGCTGTATCTCATGCCATTTAGGTTTCGGCCCCCTCATGTACTGGTAAAGCCAATATATTTGTTTCAGAATCACACAAGATCTTCGTTTCGAAAGTATCCTTGGAGATAAACTACTCAATGCAGAGTTGGCTATAGTAGGTCCCTGAAGGTTATGTCTAGTCAGATTTACAATAGGAATGAGACTCCTATTTGATCACACTCAGAATAAGAATGTTCCTTGTCATGATTCAATGGAATTTTCTGTTTTTCGGATTGGACCCATTGCTTGCTTTTCCTTACTGTCATCACAGTAAAATATATCATCTCCATCTTCTTTATTACGTCTTATTAGGTAGCTACAATACAAACTGATAATATTTCCCTTCAGTGTTTTCTTCTCCAGGGTGAACAGCCACAGGTATCATTTCTATTTGGAGGAAAGAAAATCTTTTTTGTCTACATTTGCTATCTGCTTTTTGCAGGTCTTGCAGATCTTGCAGGTCTTGGTCTAGGACACTTTTTTAATATTTTATTTTATTTTATATTTTATTTTCTTTTATTTTATTTTATTTATTTTATTTCTTAGCAGCTTCCTCTATGAAGAAAATTAACTTTTATCTCAGTTCTTCATGTCCTTCACATGCTCACAAATGTATGTAAGATCACAGTTTGGCATATGGTGTGTATCCACTTTTTCCACTTTTTGTACATGATGCTGAAATTGTTCAGGTCATTGCAACATTCTCTTTGAACAGATACTTTTCCCTTATGTCTGTATAACACAGAACTAGACTCAGCACTCCAGACACTCCAGATGTCTCACTCACTAGAGCATAGTAGAGGTGAAAAGTAACTTCCCTTCACCTCCTAGTGCAGTCCAAAATACTTCTGATATCTTTGCTGGAAGTTTGTAATTACACAAAGTCCAGGATTATTAATTTAAATCTTAAATCACCAAATGAACTGAATTTAGGACTACTGTGTTCTATTGGCAGCCTCTGTGAAGCCCGAGGTTCTACAGACAGTTATATATGTTGAATGTGGCACCCAGAAATCTTTGCATACAAGAATATGTTGGTGAGTAACTGAGTTTTAAATGTATAAGTCAATTATTAATTTAGTATAATTATTATAGTTCATCTACTCTGAAAAATAACACAGAGGTTTATAGACGTCTAAAATATTTTGTTTTCTATTCAGTGGGATCTGTTTGCTTTGAGTGCAGCTCACTGTATTGGAAAACATTTTAAAAGTATTTCCGCAGTATTTTTGTCTCATCTAATCCATTAATCTGAACATTTTTGAGCACAAAATGAACAAATAAGCATCATATACACTGAGATAATTACTTGTTTGTTATATTTAGTAAAAATTTAATTTTCAAGAGAAGTGTTACATTTAAATAACGGGTATATTTGAGTAAGTATCTGCTTAAATGAATTGCACAGTACATATGGATGTGAAGTTATAAATGAAATAACTCTAGTTCAGACTAAATAAACTCCAAGCTAGACCACCATGGGCTGAATGTATGCATGGATTAGTTCAACATAGTGGATGAAAGCCAAACAAGTAACCTAATGATTTTTGAAGAGACAGGCTGGAGTTGGCTTCATCTCCTATATTCATTTCTGATGACTGGAGACAGCTAGTGTTGTGACAGTAAACACAGAGGTCAGTAACGGGAATTTTTTTTTTTTTTTTTTTTTTTTTGGGGGGTGAGGGGGAGCTGAAATATGCATATATATATATATTATACCTAATATAAGATTATAGGAATTCAAATCTGTTGATATACATTTAGAAATATAATTTGTTCCAAGATAAAGAATACTCCAGTACTGTCATATTGTAATTCAGTTACTTTGTTTCTGATAGAAGTGAGTTTTCAGTGCCAAGTCATAACATTTATATTTTAGCATTATTACCTTTACTGCACTCTGGGGTGAGAAAAGAAAAGAGAAAACAAATAACTCAATAAGATAAGTTTCCTCCAGTCTGGTCCTGAGGGCTTCTTTGCTATAAATCTGTACTTGAAGAGAAAAGTGTATTGTATTCTATGCAAAGAAAAGAACCTTTACTTATATTCTCCACTGAGCTCTTAAGAATGTATTAAAAGATGCCTCAGGTAATACTAAATTTTTAGTGTTTCTTTCTATTTCTTTTTAACTATGATATCAAAAAATTTTGGTTAAAATGTGCTTATTTTGCTGCTAACTAAATCCTAGTCTCATCACTACTCTCTTGTAGACATCCAGTTTTTCTAGAGGACTGAGAAAGAAGAAAAGCAAAAACATAAAAAGAATTTTCTTTTAAAGTGTACTGAGTAACTAACAATTGTTGAAGTTTTTATTTATTTATTAGAGACACTGGAAATATTTTAAAGAAAAAAAAAATCCATAAAATGTCTTCATAGCTAATTGATAGCTTCAGTTCAAACATTAATGACTATAGTTTTTCAGATCCTACCCTGGACATAAACAATGGAGGATATTTTCTACTGCAATACTTTCTTTTCTTTTTACAGCATGAAATTCACATTTCACATATTTTCACAGTGATAATTGTTGCTGCATCAAATTTTGGAAATACAGTTCAAGGGCATCTGAAGAATACTGAAGAGGAAAATCAAAGTGAACTATGAAATTGAAATGGCTGTTAGAAATATGATGATACACTTCTTTTCTTTCATTGAATGTGCTAAAAAGGGAGAAAAAATATCTGGAGGAAAAAAAAATGAAGTGTCTGAAACCCAATTCTGATTTGATGTTTGTTCTAAACTTCTATTGCATGAAATAGTAAGAAACAACAGTCATTGCCTCTTAGTATACATAACTAGACATAAATTTGCTTGTATTTTCTTAGTCATTCTATTAAATCTAATCAACAAGGCTTTTACTAGACCTAAGTGTATTTCTGTTTCTAAAATGCATAATGTTGAAAATCAGGGAAATTCTCATGCTTGAGGTATTAAATCTGTCTCTACAGCTTTCTGACTGAGATATTCATTTTTCCATCACAGTATCACAGTCTCGTGAGGGTTGGAAGGGACCTTAGAGATCATCGAGTCCAACCCCCGGGATTCGAGCCTCCTGTGTAGCAAAGCGGCACTTCTACCACTTGCGCCACAGGGGGGATTTGAACCCGAGCCTCCGGTGTTGCAAAGTGGCATTCCTAACACTGCATCATTCTTAGTTTATTCCATTAAACTAAGAATCTCTTTTAGAATCTTCTTAAAGGCATTCTTGACCACTCTTGAGTAAAAATCACAGATGTCCACTCCTTTTCAAGAGTATTTCAAACCAGTTTTCCTCCAGTAGATATCACTGAATATAAAACTTACACTCTGTTACAGGTCAATTGCCACACTTCATACTGGAAAAAAATACTGTGCTAATTCAGAGATGTTTTCTAGAGAACTGTCACACAAAATACAAGAAATCTTGTGGCATGTAATATGAAGAATATATTTTTTTCATTTTCTAATTTTTGTATTAAAGAGGACTGAATGAATCTGGAGCTTCTTGGCTGCAATGAGAAATTATTTCGAAAATATAAGTGAAGTCTTTATGTCTTTTTGTTAGTAGTGTATTTAAGTTGATAAGTAGAAGTTGGGACAATATGGTTCTGCTTCCCTTACATATAATTTCATTCATTAAAATAACACTGAGAAGGTTCTTGAGGAGGCTGTTTCCTCCTTATACTTGCCACAGCCATTCAAACCCAGCAATTGTATATAAAATTGCAGTCACATGCTATTATCCTGTAAGATTTCCTCTTTTGTCTATAAGCACAAGAAAATTTATCAACAACCACCTCAGCTGGATTCAGAGAGTGATGAAAAATGAGAAAAAGAGAGCTATTACAGAAATTGTTCTTCTTATCTTACACGCTTTCGTATAGAAGTGACTTCATCTCAAAAATATTCAGTATGTATACAAAAGCAAACAAACAAAATAGCCTGCCAATATAATCTAAGGCATCTAAAGAAAGAAACATTAAAAGCATTGGACCAAGGTTTCTTTTTTAATGGCCTTTCAAAACAGGAAACAAAAATGCATAAGAGGAACCCATCACAATTTGTCCTTATAAGACTACATTTGTTTCTTTCTTCCAACAGTTCAACAATAGGTTGACAGGGAAAAAAAAAAAAAAAAAAAAAAGGCTAATAATGAAAAGCATACAAACACATTTTAAAGAACTTGATGGGGGAAAATAGAAACAGAAAGTATAGTAGATAATGGATATCTGATGGAAAATACAATAAGATTTTAAAATGGAACAGAATAACTCTGGAAAATAAATTTTGAGGTTTTATTTTAGCAGATAATTAAACAGTTAACTGAATGTCAAATAGCAGGCTAGTATTAGAATTATAATTCATCCTGGCTTCAGATGGTGTGAAAAAGTCATAGTCTCAAATTAGAATCTCAACATAAACTCAAGTTTACTTTCAAAAGAATACCAACGTGCACTTTTTTTTTTTTTTTTTTTTTTTTAATCTCTAAAATAAAGCGGCATTACTGAGTAGTTTCATTTGTTATCTACTTCCAAGCAGATCCAAGCAGAGCTATAGTCTATCATAACATTGACTAAATCAGTTTGATCTCATTCTGTAGCCAGTTCTGGATTTGGAATTGAGAAGTTCATTACTGCTTCTCTGACACTGTACATGAACACTTCCTAAGCACTCTGTAAAACTTTAGTTTTGTCTGGACTTATAAATATGTATATATCTGCTAAAATATTGTCCTCTGGTGAATACCACTATCTTACATATGTGATGTGTTTGGCAAAATAAAATCACTGAAATAATTTCACAAGTGGTTGTTTCATTTAGCAGAACTCCCTTTTAGTTTTATTGTTGAAGGAATTCAGTCTAGAGCTAAGATAAGGAAAAAATAATGTACATGAATTTTAAATGACCTATGGATTAAAGTATACAAGACTAATATAGATACTCACAGAGGAAAATAAAAATTAAAAAAATAAAAATTAAAATAGTTAGAATAGTTGATAATATACTAACCTTGGTAGTTTGCATCTTCAGCACAAGTCCAACCAAGTCTTGGTCAAGGGCTGAGAAATCCTTTGTCTGGAGAACACAAATGGACAAGTCCCAGGAAAGGGCTGTGAAATCCTTTGTCTGAGGGACACAGATGGACAAGGCCAGGGGAAACGAGAGAGAGATAAGCCACAGATTAATGGCCAGGAAGAAGTATTTGTGTGGGCTTATCTCAAGGGGGACAGCCATCTCAGGGGGTACTGCACAGGACTCTCACCCAAGTGCTCAGGAGTACCACATTGGTGGAAGAAGGAGGATTAAAAAAAAAAAAAAACAAAAAAAACCAAAAAACATCCAACAACCATGATTTGAGGTTTTCTGACAACTGATTCCTCACCACCTGCCTCTCCCTCCTAGACTTACCCCATCAGTTCTTCCTGGTACCTGCTTGCTGCCTAAGGCCGGCCACACTGCGGCTTTTCTCCCCCTGCTCTTTCTCCTTGGACCATTGGAACAGCGTGTGACGGGACGCTACTGGTGGTGACTATCCTTGCTTACACAATTCTTGCTTCTTTCCTGCCTTTTCTATCACCTGTCTTCCCTTCCCCATCACCCTAATTTGTAACAGTTGTCAGCCTCCCCTTCTCCATCTCCCTGATTAATATTTCTAATAAACTTGTTGAACCAACATTTGAACCGTTTTTTTTTTTTAATCTCATGCAGGGTACACATATATCAAAGAACCTCCTCTCCCACCTATAAATTGGAATGAGACATGCCCAGCATACAATTCGTATTGACGAACTGTTGATACATGGGCTGGAAGGGCACACTGAGGCAAATAGAGAGTAGTAATCAATGACACTAAGTCTACTGGGAGACCAGTAGCTAGCAGTGTACTTCAGGAGTCAATAATGAATTCTGTCTTCATTAATGATCACGATTATGCTGAAGCTAAGTGTACTCTCAAGACTTCAGATGACATGAAACTGGGAAGAGAGGTTGTTTTGACAGGAACTAATGCTGCCATACACAGGATCCTCAACAGACAGGAAAAAGGGGCTGACAGGAACCTCATGAAGTTCACTGAGAAGTGCAAGGTCTTATCTTTAGCTTGGGAGAAATAACATCAAAGCCCCAGTACATACTATGGGCTGATGACTTGGAAAGATACCAGGCAGATCAGATTTTTTTTTAAGATGGTTTCCTAATGGAAACCAAGCTGAACATGTACCATTGCTGAAAAGATAGCTAATAATATTTGGACTCCATAATGAGGAATGATACAAGTATGGATTAGCCCCTTTACTTGCCACTAGAGAGACCACACAAAGAATACTGTGTAGTTTTTGAGCTCCTAAGCACAAGAGAAAGATGGAGCTTCTGGAGAGTGTTCAGGAGCCACAGAGAAAATTAAAGGGACAGGAGCAACCCTCTTGGTGGTGAAGGATGAGAAATATGAAACTTCAACATGGAGAAGAGAAGGCTCATGGAGAATCTCATCAGTATGTATAAATATCATAAGGGAATTTATAAAGTGGGTGGAGACAAGGTATTCTCAGTGGCAGGTCACACGGAAATGGCCACCAAGTGTAACAGAGGAAGTTCCCTCTGAACATCAGTTAACAGCTCACTACTGTGTGCTTGAAAGAGGTCTGAAACAGGTTGAAGTCTTCCTCCCTGAAAATATTAAAAAGCTTAATTTTCATAATCCTGGGCAACTTGCTCTAGATGACACTTCTAGAACAAGAGAGCTGGGAAGGCTGACCTGCAGAAGCCCCTTGCGTACTCACGTATTCTGTGATTCTGTGATTATTAGCTTGAAATGTTTCAACCATGGGCTTTCTTGTTCATTCAAATAACAAATGGGAGTTCAGTTTCTTTCCTACTACATGCCACACATGTTGAAGCTTGTCTACTATATGAAAAGAAGTGAAATCACTCCCTAATTGGGTCAGATGTTGATTAATATACATTTTCCTTGCCAAGTGTGAACTGTGGAGGTGGAAACTCAGGCCACACTCAGTAACTCCTTGAATACTATTTCTTATAAAACCTGTTCTTGTTAATAGACTGAAGTTGTCATTAGCAATAGAAAATAATTATCTGCATACTCTCTTTACTTGTTTTTTACAACATTCACTTTCATATTCACTCATAGTTATAGATTAGGAGCATCAGGATACCTGTAAAAAAAATAAAAAATAAATAAAAAAAATAAAAAATCAGATTGCAATAAAAAGGGAAATTGCTTCAACATGGAAGGAAGAGAAATGGTAAAGCTATTAATTCAGTGACATTTCAGCATATGCAGGCAAAGCACTCCTTAGCTTAACATCTTTCATTTGTTCTCAATTGTCATGATGTCTGCTTTAAATATATTGAATTTGGGTAGATCATGGAATTTTATACCAGTTCTTTGTTTTCCTAGATAGACTTAGTGTCAAACTATTACAGGTTTTACATTTTGTGTCATTTTCAGGTATCTTTTTCATTATTTACCTGTAATGAAATTATGTGAGTATATACATACATATACATATATATATATATATATGTAAGCTGTATATCAGTATATATATATGTAGTGACATTTATTCTTACCTTATAATCTTAAACTCAGACATTACTCACTTAGAGTAACACTGTTTTTTCCCCTTCATACAGCAGTGAAATTTTACTATTTTATGTCCAATATTCATTGAATGGGAGACTACTATTCTTCAGGGAATGTCGTTTATCTTCTATTTTTGGAAGGTGAATTTTAAATTATCTTATGCAAAGGATAATTCAGTGAAAAAAAACAAAAAACAAAACAACAACAACAACAAAACAACCAACCAACCAAACAGAAAACAACCAAAAACAACAACAAAACCCACCAAAACAACAACAAAAACAAAAACACACAAATCCAAGGCAGCCTATATTTAAACCCAGCATTATGCATCATGTTGAGGAAAGAACTGCAAGGCTGGAGGCAAGAATGCAGAGGAAAAGAGTGGATGGAGACAAGCCTGTGCCTGAAGGTTCAAGTGGAAACAGACCACTTGGCCTTGACATGCTAACAAAACCAAACCAGGAGAAGCCCTCCCCCAACATCAAGGGTACTTAATTGAAGAGTATTGCTTGCAGGTGATTCCTCCCCACAGGGAACTGAACATCCAATATACCAAGCAGAACCTCTTTTTAGATAAGACTTCTGTGTTACTGGTGCGTGTGTGAGGGGTGTCACCAGGAAACTACATAGCCTGGTACATCCATCAAACCACAACCTCTTTTCCATGTAGGGAGAGATGAAGCAGATATATGTGGGTCAGGGGCTATCAAAAGGGATTTTCAGGCCTTGGGATGATGGTTAAAGGAATTGAATTCGCAGATAATCCATTCTTCTCTTCCTCCTGTACTGTGTAAGGCTACGGTAACCAATCGGAGGATCCTATCATTAAATGACTGGCTTTGTGGCTGGTGCCATTGCCAGAGTTTTGTTTCATTCATTCATTCATTCATTCATTCATTCATTCATTCATTCATTCATTCATTCATTCATTCATCTATTTATTTACAAACAATTAGCCTACATGGTATTAGGTTTTTGGGCAACTGATGGGGTTCGCCTTTCTCAAAGTGGGAGAAGTGTCCTTGGGAAAAAGCTAGTTGGGGCTCACTGGAAAGTCTTCAAACTAGGTGTGAGGAGGACAGGGGGGAATAGTAAGCTTTCCCATGATGAGGTGTGGGAAGGCATAAATATATTAGAGGAACAGGGTACTGACAGGGGTCTTGAAGGACCCACTGCTATTTGAGGTGCTGGCAACACTGCAGCACATAAAAATCTCTATGACAATGAGACAGTGACAGTTGGGGCAACAGAAAGCAATGGAGAAATTCAAGGGAAAAATTTAGAAGGAACTAAGGAGCTATCCTTTAAGGAAGTGACAAGACCAGCTATCCATCTGAAGTGCCTCTATGCCAGTGCATGCAGGTTTGGAAACAAACAGGAGGAGCTGGATGCTACTGTGCTGCTCAAAAACCACAGTATAGTTGTTATCACTAAAACCTGGTGGGATGAGTCCCATGACTGGAGTGTGGCTATCGGCAGCTACAAGCTGTTGGGGGTGTTGCTATCTGCATCAGGGAAGGAATAAAATGTGAAAAGTTGTCTCTAAAGAACAGTCATGAGCAAGTCAAAAGCCGGTGGGTGACTGTCACGGGTTACTTAGATTTACCTATGCCCGTGACAGGGGAAGCCACCCCGGGGGCCCCCCCGGGGGCCCGGAAAGGAGGAGGAAAAGGGGAATGGGATAAAAACAGCGACAATCTAAGGAGGAAAAACTTATTTTACTAAATATGATATCGAAAAACAAGATAACACAATATAATATAATTGAGGCTAACAAATCGAACAAACAGAGAGAGAGAGTCCCCGAAAACCGAGAGGCCTACTGTGAACTCTAGGCGACACGGCTGGAACGCTTCCCACTCTCCGAGAAGTTCGAGAGAAGAAGGAAGGCACTCCAGCCTGGGAACGAGATTATATAGCGTCCTGGTCCCGTGACTTATCATTAACCCTGTTGTTCTCTGGGATATGTAGTCTTCTTCTGTGGACTGCACATTCAATAGAAGTATCCATACTTTACATGATGTTATGATGTGGAATACTGATAGCAAAATTACAAAATTACAAAACCATGACAGTGACAATTAGAGATAAGGCAACAAACGGAGCCTTGTGACTGGTGCTTACTACAGGCCACCAGATCAGTCAGAGCCTGTCAATGAGACCCTACCACCAGCTACGTGAGGTGGCACAGTTGCAAGTGTTTATCCTGCTGGGGAACTTCAGTCATCTGGACATCAGCTGGAAAAGTAGTGTGGCAAGCTGTAGACAATCCAGGAGTATCCTGGAATGCACAGAGAATTACTTATGCTTGATGCCTGGAGACATTCAAGGTGAGGCTGGATATGGCCCTGGGCAATCTGATCTTACTATGGTATCTCTGTTCATTGTGGGAGAGTTGGACTAGATGGCCCTCAGAGGTTACTTCCAACTCTAAGGATTCTATAATTATGTGAAAATACCAAACTTCAAATTGCTCTCCTATAACTTGCAGAACTCCTGAGATGCTGAATTTAGTTTGCCAATTACATTTTTGTTTGGAGATTAATATAATAAACTGATATCATTACCCTGCCTGTACAGTGAGGTCTTGCAAGCAAGACAGGTACATATCTGAAAGATACGTGTGATGAGATGATAAATATTATAAAAAAATGTGCTTCTTACCAGGCACTGAAACATAGCATTTGCTTTTAGTGAAATGCCATAGGGGAAAAACTACTACACATGTTTAAATAGAAGCTGTGTAAGGACTTTTCTCATTTCTGCATGACAGTTGTTTAAATCCCTTCTTGCATACTTCTAAATCTATTCAAAGGTTATCAGGCCAAATGGAAGATAATTCTATATTCATGCAGAGGTAGATACGTGTGGCATCTGTTAATGATTTAGAGGGAGAGGAAAATGTAGTGAATTAGCTTCCCTTAGAACCTGTAAAAGTCTCAGGGTAGATGGCTGTCAGGGAAACAAAATTTGGAAAGCAACATAAGGTCTTTCGCTAATTTTTCCTGTTTATCACATGATTCAGCAATGAAAGCTATCTAATGATTTTTTTGATTGGATCATAGCTGTTAGGAGCTATGTCCATTTCCAGGACAAGGGAAAAAGGGGAAAAAAAGAGTAAAAAGGGAAGAGAAATGGGCCTAAAAACAAAACAGAGGCAACCATCTGAGGAAAAACAAACTATTTTACTAAATAAGATATCAGAATGCAAGGTAACACACTATAATGCAATATACTACAATATAATTAGAATTGAACCTAATAAATCAAATATAATGAGTGTCCAAAAGCCAAAGGCCTTACTCTAATGCTGAGGCAAGACTATCTGGGGAGCTCACACACTGCCAAGATCAAAAGGGAAAATGGCAGGTCTCATGACCTTGCCTGGACTTTTATCTTCTCTCAATGCAAAGTCGTCTGGGGTATGTCTTCCAGGACAGGTATCCAGATCTGAAGCATTAACTCTTTAACACCGAGCACACTACATGGTATTATGATGTGGAATACTGATAACCAAAAATCATAAAACCATGACAGGAGGGCAGAACACTTGTGAACTGGCATAATCCATGCAAAGGCTTTTCCTCTCCCTTTGGACACAGTTCTTGCAATATTCAAGGCTCTGCCAATTTAAAACAACCCACAGTGTTCATTTTCTGTACTTGTTAAAGACAGTAGAGTTTTGGAAACTTTCCATGCATCAATATCTTCCTTACTGCCAGGACATACATGAAAGTCATCTAAAAATTTGACAGGAAAAATGCAGAGAAAGAGAAGGGAGTTTTCCATTGGTTCATTTGCAAGTTTATATCTTAAGAGGTAGTCAAGGAAGAAAAAAGTCCTTCTTTTAAAAAATTCCATTCTTTAAATTTATTCTGTTATTCTCAATAGCATCTGTAATTGTGGGGAAGTAAATACACAGGTAGAGGCACAAACCTAAGAAGCTCATTTGAGCATAAGACTTTGAGTGCAACACTGCATGAAAATATACATAAAATATCCTGAACAAGTCTGTTGGATTGTTAGCAGTTCAGAGAAAAACTATTATACTTATTCTGGAGGATTCTTCTCAGAGAGAAGAAATTTATTTTCACTATTCTAAATGTTTTCAAAATGTTAACTATGTTTCTCTCACCCATTTTTACTGCAGAATATCAAACTTCTGTTAATTAAGACAAAATATGATGTCATATGTTTTATAATATTACACAATTAATGGAATAATTTGTGATCATTTTGTTTTGTTCTGTTTTATTTCAGATACAAATTTAAACAAGAAAAGGAAAGAGAAAATAGAAGCATCATCATCTGAGTCTCCTTTGAAAGAAAAAGAAAAAAAAAATAATAATTGGGTTTGCTTTCTCTTGCCCTGAGATACCGGAGGTACCAAATGTTGTCAGCGGTTATTAATTTTCAAAATAAATTAACAATAAAAGAGTAGGTATAAGGCAAATTATTTATTTTTAATTTGAACCTTGTAAAAGAATTACTAATATGAGAAGCCTTAATTTTTGTTTTACCTAGAAGATACCAAGTTACATGAATGTATCAAATAATTTTACAAAGTGATAATATATCTTTCCAAGCATCTTTTGAAAATAAAGTCTCCTCTTATTTTTAGACTCTTACACCTGTCATCTTTACTGAACTGCTTTCTTTAGTGAAGTTAGAAGAAAGTGTGATACTAAAATAACATTTCCATTCTGTTCACTATCTTCAACAGACCATCTTTGCACTTGCATTTATGACTAAGTTTCCCACTTTTTTTGCAGTCATAACTATGGTCCCTGTACTGACAATCTGAGCTATGCTTGAAATATTGTCATTTCATTGTGGTAGTACTGTATATCAGTTCTGCAGTGGAATATACAAGCATATGCACCAAATGGTTCTCACATCTTGATGCATCACAGCTGGTGCCACAGATGATGTTAAGGACAAATAAATGGTCTCCGCTTTTGTGATCATATTTCCAACCACTGAAGATGCCTTTATTTTTAATTTAGAAATATTGTTACAGAGAAATGAAGGACAATGAACACTATTTCTTATTAATGATTTAATTAATAACAAAACAGTTTATTGAGCATAACTGTATCTAAAATCACTGGCCTGTTTCAGCTCATGAAACAGTTGTTCATATAGACAAAATTATGTTCTGCTTAGAATGAAGCTTAGCATTCAATTCAATGCTTTTCAGTTTTGCAAGTGAAAATATTTGCAATAGTATACCAATAGCCCCCTGAACTGACAGAAAATTAGCAAGGTTTATTCAACTTTATGCAAGACTCACTATTCCAATGCTACTTACACTGAACAATATTAATGTGACAAAAGTGACTGAAATGAAGACATTACATAAAATTTTGAAGTAAATGCATTTTTTTTATTATTAACAACAATCTAGTTACTACGAGCTTGTTTAACATGATTTAACTAATATATTTCATTTATTCTGCTTGTTCATAAGTACTGTTTCAGTTTGCATTACTGCTTCAGCTTGTATAATGTTAAAACTTTTATGAGACCCTAGATCTTTTTAATCTGCAGTACAAAATGCATTTTCTAAGCTATCAAAATAATAGAACCTTTCCTAGTTTTATTTAGAAATGTATATATTTTTTAAAACAAAGTCAAGAGATGGATTTCATTTTCTACTGCTCACTGGAGCCCGATGAAAACTACTTGTCTCTTTTTTATAAATTCTGAAAAACAGAAATTGTAGACTATGGAAGTGACTGCTGTCAAGTGAAGACATAAAGCTTCGTACATACATCTACATGTATGTTAATATTTGCATTAACTCTGAAAATGCCATATGCCTCTAACAGCTGTTAACACATGCATTCTCATTCTTCTTGTATACTGACATAGCATGCAAAGCACTGAAAACTCCATGATGGTATGTGAAGGGAGGCTAGCAGGTAATCAATAGCTGTTCTTTAAGGAAAATGTGTTGGAAAAGGATCCATTCCTTTCATGTTTTAAGAGTCAGAGCTGCATAGTTTTAAAATACCAGTTCTGCATCTGCTGATAGGCTGAAAATTGATTAAAATGCTCTGGATTATCTGCAAGGTTACTGGCTTAATTTTTTTACTTCAGATCACTCAGTCTTTATTGATGCCTCTGTATTGCCAAAGCCTCACAATTCCCCAGGGAAAAAAAAAAATAAATAAAAAAATTAAAAAAAAATAAAAATCCCCTCTGGGCTCCAACCAGAAGAGAACATCAATGCCTCAGTCCCTTTTCTCTTATGCTTGGATATTTGCCATAACTTCTCTGGCTGAATCAATGTTCTTTAAACAGCAGAATTGATTCTCTGATTTCAGTGGCATTGTTTTATCTTTCCAACACACAAAGGTACTCAGATCATTATTCCTTGTTTTGATTTTTTTTTTTTCCTTTTCTCTCAGGTTTTTGGTATTTTTTTAAGCACATAAAATATCTAGCGGTTCTCTCCATGTAGTTTGATCACATAAGCATGTAAAACCCCATAGAAGAATCTTCTTTTACTAAGAATTATGAATGCAAACTAATTATTTTCATTATTCATATGTAGAAGTTAACTAGTCTAGCAGCAGCTGCTGCCACCCATTTGCAGATACAGATTTGTGCTGGAGCAGTGTTCCCTATTAACCATGATATGTCACCTTTTCCCTAAATACATATGAAACCTCCTAGAGAGATTTCTCAATGAGTATTCCATAGGAGTGACACACTATCACTCCAGTCTGATACGTATATGTTAACAAGCTGTGTATATTCATTACTTTTATGCAAGAGTTCTGGTAAAAATAATTCTGGTGGTATTTTCTTAATGATAAACATCTTGTTTGTTTTGGTTTGTTTTAGTTCGATTTTATTAATTTTTTATTCTGTGATCCCAAATTGATCTTTTGAGGTACTGCCATTCACAATCAGAATAGCAAAATCCAAACATGTCAGGTTGCCAACAAGGGTAGAAAGAATCCTCTTTCACCTTTCTGCACTGGCAGACCCCCACACAGAATCACAAGAAAATTTTAGGTTTTCCAAACAGCTGAAATAGCTTATGAAACCTAACCAGAAATTTTTCTCCTTTGAAATTAAATGTGGTAGAAGAAAGAATAGCTACATTGTAGACATGCATTTCAAGACTTAAAGATGAGGAAAATAATGGGAAACATCCAAAATTTTAAATGTTTTGAATACTGGTATAAATCTGTTATTTGTGAAGCAGTCAGAGAAGATTAAGGTGAAGAGAGTTCTTTTTCTGTCTCCCTGTTTGAATTTAGAGGAAACACCTGTGGTTTTATTTTACACTCTACTACAGTAATGGCACAGTTTACCTCCATTTTTCAATATTAATGAACTGTATAATCTCCATAGCTATTTTCAACAGTCTTGGTGATGCAGATATCCTTTCCCTGGAGATTATCTCTGCACCACATTCTCCAGACACAGGAAAGGGGGAAAACTGCATGCTTCTGTATATTCTACATGGTAAACCTTAAAAGTTCTTGGGTTCAGTTTTCAAAGCAATCCCTTTTATTCTGAAGTGATATTGTTACTTGATATTGCTGCAAATCCTAATATTTACATGAATCTGAGAATCAGTGAATGCACAAGAAGCATAAGATGTAAAAGGATTGTTACTATCACTGCAAAGTCATCAACTGTGTACTTGTGAAGGGCATCTGTTTTCCCAAGAAAATATTCTGAAATGAAGTTCAAAGGACCTTGGAAAGCTGTGATACTGAATGGGATGCACAGATGATAGACAGAAAACAGTAAGTTAGATATTGGGCATGCTTCGCTGTAGAAAGACACAAAAAGACTAGCAAGGCTTAGGTTCCACATATGGAAAAAGTTTATCATAATCTGTATGAGCATTGTTGCATTCACTACAAGAATAGTGGATGCACTTCAGAGTTTAGGCTACTGAAATATCACAGGATATTAATTTAAACCTCATCAAAATTTATTTGAAAAATACCAGTAGAATATTTTATTTATAGTTTTGACAAATTTTAGTTTCATTTAAGTTTTATTTCATCCTGTTACTTTCCAGACATGTTTTGTCCTCTCCTATTGTAGTAATTCTGGAATTAGTGGAAGTAACTCATAATGTTTTTGTATTACAAAACTGAGGTTCACAATATAAGCCTCAGTTTGAGGTGTAATATTTCTTGGACTGGTTTCAGACATGCAGAAAAGATGTGGCTATACTTAAAAACAAACAAACAAACAAAAATTGAATGTTATGTGAAATCTTTTCTTTAAAATGATATATTTTTTTTGCTTTTTCTATGTTGAATAAGTCAGTTTTAGTTTCAGTCCCTAATGCAAAGTCACTTTGCAGTCCTTGGAGCCTCTGCCTATTGGTAAATACTTCATTTCCTGATAGTTACATATCTGTATACTTTATGCACACTGCAGTTAATATTGACCTGAAGAAAAAAAAAAAAAAGAAAAAAGAAAAAAAAAAAAGGCACATTTGAAAACAATAATCTCACTCCATTCACAAAATTCAGTAGTATTACCTGTGATTTAACACTTCATAAAAATAAATTAAATCCAAAATCTTCACTAAGATCCAACTGGATATATTACTGTCAGTATCTTTTATAAATTTTTATATATATATATATATATATATATATATATATATATATATATATATATATATGTAGTTCTAATGAAAGTTACTAATAAAGTACCATATTTTCACTTTTATAACAGAAAGCAGAAGAAAACAAAAATAAAACTCCCAGTTAGATGCCCTTGGAAAGACTGCAATCCTATTTATTTGTTGTAGGTTGAAAGTATTGACACAGGTTATTAAAGCAAAGTTGTAACTGTAAAGTCTTTATGATTTCATCATTCTCAGCACAAGCTAAAACATAGTTTTATCACTTTTAGAAATATATTTATTTCTCCATTGTATCTGACAGTGAGTACTGAGATACTGTGAATTGTAGCAACTGCTTTTTCTCATTAAGATACAAGAAATTCATTGATTAGAACTGTTGGTTAAATATCTGTTATATATATAGGAAACAAATAGTGGAAGGTCAATTACAAACAATTTATTTTAAATTTATTTAAATTTCAATTTATTTTAAATCTGCTATTTCTGTGTTGTAATATTCAAATTTTATGACTACCTTGTAGAAATGAAAAATTACACAGCATTAAGCACATTAGTTTCAATAAAGCCTAGTAAAGATACTTAATGTTATAAAATGGCCAGCCTGAAGGGATACTGCTGCCAAACAAAATTAATACTGTTCTATTTTGATATGTGCTTTTTTACATTTCTGAAATATATTCATCTGAATGATAGTGACATCCAAGCTCAGCACCCTGAGTGATGTGTATTGTCATCAGAGAGAAAAGTTTTCAGGGAAGAGTCCAATTAATATCCACAGGACAAATACAAGGGATGCTCCAAAGTAATGCCTTCTATTTTGTTATGTTGGCCTATGATATTAGAGGCAGTTGTTGATGGCAGTAGAGGAAGAGCCTTCCTGCTAATATTTCACTACATTGTGTTGCTGTGAAATAGATGGCAGCAGAAGTCTGAATGGTGTCTGACATAAAAGTGTGTATGAAGCAAAAGCTTTTAACTGAATATCTCCATATAGAAAAAAATGTACCCCTTGACATCCATCGACACTTACTAGACACTGACCAAAGTGGATTTGAGCACAGTGAGGTGATGGATGGTGTGTTTCAGCTGTGGCAACAGTGATGTGAAAGGCAAGCAATGTTCTGCCTAGCTATGCATGTCTGTCACACTACAAAATGAAGAACATCTTGACCAGTTCATCCATTCAAATCAAACTCATGAAACTGAGTACAAAGATGAATGTCAGATACAATGCATTGGAAACAGTGGTGGTCACACTGGAATATCACAGTTTGAACAAGATGGTTCCATGAATACTCAACACAGAAAGAACACTAGTTGCAAGCCTGTCAGCACATATTGAACAAATACAAGGATGAAAGTAACAGCGCCCTAGACAGTTTCATGTTGTTACCAGTGACAAACCATCAAATATGACTAAAATTAAGCTAACTAAAACCCAAACTTCCATACCTATACTTTAATGACTCCAAGTCTACATTGCCATGTCTTTTCTGCAGTTAAATCATCAAGTGAAGGAAGCTTTAGAAAAATCTAAGTAAACATGCAAATTTCAAAGTACTCAGCATGGCTGACCTTTAAAAAGAAAGGTGTTCTCAATCATGACAAAAGGAGAGTTAATGACTTATATAATTCTGGATGATCATTAATAGTTAGAAAGACACTTGCAAATATCTCAAGAGTAGAACAGCACAATAAAGAAAAACTGCTACTGAAAGTTTTTGGCTTATATGTCTCAGTAACCCTTGGAAACTGACTTCCTGCATTAAGATTTGATTCATAACATCTCTCTTTTTTTAAAGGAAAATGCAAGAGGACCACCTCAGAGAATGACTTTTACTTGATATTTTATGTAATATGATCTGCTCTTTTCTTTATGGACTATGGGGCACTGCAAATAGCATAAAGATTTACTTAGAACTGTCATCAACACCTTGCTTCACCCAGAAGCAGATGTTTTGCTGTGGAGATCTTATCAGAGAAATTTAACAAATGAAGCAGTGAAGAAAGGTTATCCATCAGAAATAATTTCAAAAAATCTTCACATTAAAGACATATCCTAGTAATATGAAAAAACTTCTGATTATTTGGTAAAGTGAACAACAACAAACAAACAAACAAAAGAGTAGACACTCATTGTGTTGTGACAACACAAGCACATGCTTAGAATTCTTGTATTTAGAAAAAAAGACTAAAAAAGTAATATGTTAAAGAAAAATTCCAATGAAGAATATAAACCTCGAGGATGCATCTAAACTTTTGTGTGTGTGTGTGTGTGTGTTATCACATATATTGTGTGTTTCTAATAATTCTCTTCTTTTTTTTTTTTTTTTTTTTTAATCTTCTCACATTTCCGACATGCAGAATCAAACTGTATAACCTGTATAAGTTTATAAAGTAGGTTTGTTTATTATGGTGTTGGGTGCAAGGGAGTTACCTCCTCCTAACTTACACACCAAGGAAAGCAGTGACTACACATTTATAGTTATAGCACATACGTATCTATCACATTTCCAAGAAATTGGTTATATATACACTGTATGTCCCCCCTTATTGAGAATGCGACCTAGAACATGGGAGTGTCTCTAAGCCCATCTGGCGGTCATTGGATGAAAGCTATTGCAAAACTTTTAAGGGGTTGCATTGTGTTACAACAGCAGTTCTGTTTATCTACACTGAACCCTCCATTGTGTTGTCAACTCTGCCTCCTCATCTTCCTTCTCTTCAAGGAATTCGTATTCCTACTGTTTCTGTGTTACTCCCTAAAGTTTGTGCAAGCTAAGAGGCCAAGATCTCAATGGTTTATGGGCTGGTCCAACCCAGTTCCATGACTTGTGGGGTGGAGGGATTTCACAAAATCCGTGTCTCTGGGAAAAGGAAACAGCGACCCCAAAATAATTAAAAATAGCAGCAACAACCTGAGGAGAAATAAGCTAATTTACTAAATATGATATCAGATTGCAAGATAACTCAATAAAATACAATATAATTAGATCTGAAGCTAATAAATCACATATAATGAGAGAGTATCTGAAAGCTGTAGGCCTTACAGTAATACTGAAGTGATGAATGCAGTCAGGACAGGCAGCAGCGAGGAGAGGTGAAGAAGAGCGACGAAAAGAAAAGCCCAACCTTGCCAGGAGTTATATCTCCTCTCTGACCGCAAAGCCCCATGGGGAATGTAGATCTTCTCTTCCAGACAGATACTCAGAACTGGAGCATTAACAATTTAAACTCGCAGTGCACTACATGATGTTATGATATGGAATACGAGTAACCAAAAATTATAAAACTATGACATTAGATTAGCAAATTTATAGTTGATTTGTTTATTTTTAAAAACGACTAGGAGAGTCTTAAAGGCATTTTCAATATAGTGTACAATGGGACCTGTTGCCGAAATATTCCCATAAAGATAGTATCTAATTAACATTATGAAAAATGAACAGAAAACAAGCAAGCATCCTTGGAGAACACAAGAGATAGAAACAGAAAGTGGGCTGTCTTGCACTGTTAAGAAAAACATAGAAATTAAGAGAAAATCACTCTTAGCCTATTGCTGTAGCCTTGAGAGTTCTCCTAATAAACCTACTACAGACACTACAGATTATGTTCAAAGGTACCAAATGTTATTGCTACATTTGTCCTACTGGTCTGAATATGACTAATATATTTTTGTTTTGTTTAATCTATGGTCACTTTATTATAACTAGGTGACATTTAATGAGTAATTGTGAATCTTAAAACTCAGCTCCTTCTTCCAATGCATTTTAAAATGCAGTTTATGAGATTATTTCCTAAGAGAGAAAAAAGTCCTTCAGATCCCATAGAGGATGTTAGCCCTTACTGCTTCAGATATCTTTCTATCTACCTACTGATAGCTAGTGATATCAGCAGTCTAATAGACATGTTTCATTCCTGTAACTTTCACTTGCATGGTGTTGTACAGCTGATCTTGTTACATTCCTTTTTCCCAATTAGACTGTTCTTTCTCCTCATTCAGATAGTAAGGCTCACTGCTCATTTCCTTTTATAGGCTTATTTGAAGTAAATTTTCACTATATCTGAAAAAAACTCCCAGAGTAAATTAAATGTAATATCTGCACTTTTAGGCCAGTCTCTCAATTACATACACCTGTGCTGGATCAATTATCTTACCTAATTTCTAGAACCAACAAATGACCCACAAGTGTTCTCCATTAATTAAAACACTATCAGGTTTTCCAAATGCACTTCTCATGTATTCTGTCTACAGCAAATTTAAGGTCAGCTACTGCTGATAGGCCTTTGCGTATTAATTTGCTTACTAAGTTCTCTGTCCCTTCCTACAAACTATTGCTAGACTTATTTATGATTTGAACGACAATTTTTATTTTTTTAGCTACCGAGAGGACCATGTAAACACAACCAATTCTTATAACTGTAATATTTCTTAATTTAATTGAAAGGTTGTTGCTTCTTCTGTTTAATTTTTCTTGTGAAGCCAAAATGGACTTTAATAACTTTTTTTGACATCACAATATCAATTAAATAATTTCCTTGCATAAATGTAGTGTACAGGAACTGCAGAATATAATTCTTGTGGAAGTTAGCAAAGCACATTTAAATCATCCTTATGTTCTCATGACCTTTCAAACACAGTGATGTAAGAGAGTTTTGCAGATTAGCTACTTCATTCTATGATCCCTGAAAACTTTCTGCTTGCTTATGATTTTGTTTTGTGATTCAATTCAACTTTTTTAAAAGGATTGATTTTATAAAAGTCATACAGATAGGTATGGCCTTTAAAATTACTTTCAGAGAATTCTCTCACCAAGAATATCTTCCTTGGTGAGCCACTGATGTAAGTACAAAGAATTATCCAAAGAAATTAAGTCATTGAGCTTGGTGGGTTTTGTTTTTGTTTTTGTTTTTGTTTTTGTTTTTGTTTTTACTCTTTCACTATAAATTCATGACAAAAATAGCTTTAGAATTTTATGCAGAAATATTTTTTATTGCCTCACTGTTTCAAAGAGGCAGGAAATTCTTTCATTACTACCCCACTTCTAATTAATAATTCAAATGCAGTCAATTGTACAATATGTAAAATAGTTTTTAGATGTTTCTATAATATGCCAGCACACACAAGTTTATGAAAAACTGCATAAAACTACAGAAATAGTTACATAATACTGAGAACATTAATAAAGTCAATCTAAGAGTACATGTTAAAAGAAACAATAAAGTGGAAACGTAATTCTTACTCATTCTTACTCAATTTTAAAACATTTTTTAGTTCTCATTTCTTTGTCCTGTTTCATGATATTCCTACAGACTTCAATCCAGTGATGATCAAGTATATATTTAGTGGGAGTATCTCTCACAGAGTTCTTCTGAAATCCCTGTCGTCATGCCAACATAAATTTTCTTTCTAGACAGGATGTCTACTTTTTTATTCATAGAAAAATAAATTCACAGCTTAATTGTTACAAATATTGGAAGGGAAAAATAAAAGTCCTACAGCAAAAAACAATGAAATCTTAATGGGCATCCAGGGTCATTAATGAAGGAAGGAAGTAAGATGCAAGATTTGAAGCTCACAGTCACTTTCTATAACAAAATTTTTGTTTTCACATATCTTTATATTCATATGGGATTTTGGATCTGCATGTATGAAAAAATGTAAAGGGTTGCACTCTCATTTCTTGTGAATTTTGAAGAAAGTAATTTTCATGCAGTTTTGTTTTTTGTTTGTATTTTTGCTTGTTTGTTTTTATGAACCATAACTCTTGGAATGTACTTGTATGTAAAAGACACAATCTGAGAAAGCTATGTGAGTCAAGCATTTTAGTCATATATAGAGCCTCCCTGAACTGAGTTGCTAGCCACCAAACTTCAGTTTAAATTCTCCTATGAAAAGAAATGATGTGGAATAACATACCTGGTCCAAGAGACATAGATGGCTCTAACCAAAACAATTATTTTTATCTTTAGGTGCAACTGGGTTAGGGTTAGAGTCAGGGTTTTTTTTGTTTTTTTTTTTTTTCCCCCATGATTCAATCTATAAAATCAGAAGTTTCCTGATAAGTGGATAAATGTTATGAGAACACTAATAATGGAAAGTTTTGGGAAGAGTGAAGTATGGTGATAACTTTTTACATGGTAAACCAGATAATCATCATTTGTCTACAGTTAAATACAGAAAAAGTAATCAGTAACAAAGATTCAGACAGTAAAGATGAGCCTATTGAATTATGTGAACTAGTACTTGCACATATATGTACTGCAGCAAAATTGCATCAAAATCTGCTCCAGCTTTTATCCTGCCAGTGCGTATGAACCACATGCATCCTGTAAACATATTTTTTGTCTTTAATAATTAAGCTATGAACTCTTTGCCTATTGCATTTCATTAGAGTAAATCTTTAAAATATATTCCCAATTCACAGGAGTGAACTTTGCTTCAAATGGCCAAGAGAACATATTTGACGCTGCCAAAATTTACTCAGGAAATAATGCCAAAATACAAGTTCTTTAAAAACTCAGCAGACTGTAGAATTATTTGTACTCCAGCGAATATATAAAAAGCTTGAGGATTTCAGTTATTCTGAAACCTTAAATGGACTTACAATGAATGTAAAACTTGTACAGAGAATTTACCTGTACATAGTAGTATTTTTCAGTATAAATCACAGTCACAGAATCATAGATTGTCTTGAGTAGAAAAGGACCTCAAATATAATAGAACCATAGAATCATAAAACCACAAGGTTGGAAAGGACCTATAAGATCATCTAGTCCAACTCCTTTACCATGCCTACAGGAAACTCCTAAACCATGTCTCCTAGCTCCCTATCCAGGCGCTTCTTGAACACTGCCAGGGATGGCGACTCCACCACCTCCCTGGGCAGGCTATTCCAGTGTGTAACCACTCTCTGAGAAAAAAAGCTCCTTCGTATGTCCAGCCTAAACCTCTTCTGATACAACTTGCGGACATTTCCTCGGGTCCTGTTTGTTGCCTGGCAGAAGAGACCAAGCTCCTCCTCATGACAACCTCCCCTCAGGAGGTTGTAAAGTGCAATGAAGTCTCCCTGAGCCTCCTCTTTTCCAGGCTAAAAAAACCCAGCTCTGTGAGCCGCTCCTCATAAGACTTGTGCTCCAGACCCCTCACAAGTTTTGTTGCCCTTTTCTAGACACATTCCAGGGCCTCAATGTCTTTCTTGTAGTGAGGAGCCCAGAACTGAACAAAATGTGGCCTCACCAGAGCTGAGTACAGAGGGATGATCACCTCTCTGCTCCTGCTAGCCACACTGTTTCTAATACAGGCCAGGATGCTGTTGGCTTTTTTGGCCACCTGGGTACACTGTTAGCTCATGTTCAGCCAAGCATCGATCAATGACCCCAGGTCCCTTTCCTCTTCACAGTCATTTAGTTGTAGCTCCTCTGCTGTGTGAGCAGGGTTTCCAGCCACTAAACTTGTCACTAGATCAGGTTACTGACGACCCCATCCAACCTCAACTTGGACACCTCTGGCCATCCACATCTGCGGTCAACCTGTTCCAGCACCTTACCTTCCTCTCAGTGAAAAAAATTTCCCTTCATATCTAATCTATATCTCCCTTCTTTTAGTTTAAAAATATCCTCATTTGGATATTTGACTCTTTCTGAGCCACCCATAGGTGCCTCTGTTCAGCATAGGGATATCTTGTAGACCGTTCTCAGAATGGCCATTACTTCAGCCTCCCTGTTGTGAAAACCCTGCCATATAAACCAAATATAAGTGCTCACAGAAAACTGATTTAATAAATTTATCTGAAATGATTTTATGTTTTATCCTATTTTTATCTATTGAACTCTTAAAGAAAATTTAAAGAAAGTTTTACCAAGCCTAGGACAACATATATAGTAGAGTACTAGATAATAAGATAAAAGGTTATTCTATAAATAACAGATTTGCATGTTATAACTATTGTGTTTATCCCTAAAGTATTTTAGTTTGATTGGTTTTTTTTTTTGTTTTGTTTGTTGTTGTTTTGGTTGTTTGTTTGTTTGTTTGTTTTGGGGGGGTTGGTTTTTGGTTTTTTGTTTGTTTGTTTTCAGCTTGTCTGGTCTGCACCCTGGGCTGCCCCAGTAGAGCCATGAGCTTCACTGTCCAGATGTAAAACCCATTAGGAGTCATTGGGAATAACTCTTCCATTCCTTAAGACAGAGGGGTCTGAGCTGTTTGGGGATACAGGACACATAACAGGAAACAGAAAAAGACCAGTTCAGAACTGCTCAGGAGTTACTTTGGGATATTTAAGGGAAAACCAAAAGCAGGATAAAAAGATCTAATTCCTGATACTGATCTCAGTTTGCAAAGTTATTGTTCATAAGAAAAATTAACTAAGTTGGTCTGCTACAGAATATGGGCACACAGATCTTTCCTAACTTGAATTAACTGTTGCTTCTTCTACCATTTGCATTAGGACATGAAAAATCCCAAACACACAGCAACAGGAGGCTACTCTAATCTATGCTACAGATATGTCATTAGCTTTTTCTTATACAGATGTAGACTAGACAGAGATAAATTCATATTGCTGGCAGACATAATGGGAAGGAAAATAGAATAGATAATTTCTAATATTCCACATCTGTCTTAATGAGGTGCTGGTTTGCCAAGGAAGAAGACTCTTCCGCTTTGTCTAAAGAAATGGAACATCTCCCACTGACCTGTTTTTCTTTATGATATCATCCTAGTACAAGTTTAATAACATAATCACAGTTATATGACAATGATAACATATAGAACAGTTACACATTCAGTTTTCTCGATGATAAATATACTCTGAATCTTTATCCTTTTGCATTTTTTATTTTTTTAAATTTATTTATATATAAATACTGGATTCCAGTAGAAGATTGTGAAATCATTTAGTAACTTTGCAACTATTTGCAAAATTCAAGAAAATTTGACAAAGTTCTGACGTTTAAAAAAAAAAAAAAAAAAAGAGTGAGTGGGTAGACCGAATAAGGATTTGAGTGTTGAAAAAGCGAGTCCTCCAAGATATTACAGATGATTCCTGCTTGATTTTGAGCCATCTTACATTAGAAAAGATTTTGGGCACAAGTACATTTTGCTCTTCATTGGATAGAACAATGTTTAGAAATTAGATGATGTTCCTAAGGAGCACTTTGGTCACAACAACCCTGTGCATTGCTACAAACTTGGAGCAGAGTGGCTGGAAAGCTGCTCAGAGGAAAAGGTTCTTTACTGATTACATGGACAAGTGGATTGAATGCACCCTCAGTAAGTTTGCTACAAATTTCAGTTTACTACATATTTTAGAAAGGCAATTACATCAGTGAGCAAAAGAACTCAAAATTACAGTTGTAGACAGTTTAGATCCATGTTTACAATCCACAACATACAAGGACTCTATGTCCTTGGATACCTCTGGCTACAGATACTGAGACAAATGGAACTCTTTGGCACTATATAGATGAAGTCTTCTACTAATATGGTCTGTGAAGCTGAAGAACAGAAAAGGGACCCCACAGTATAGTGGATAAGGGCTGTGCAGGAGAAGAGAATTCACAGAAATTGGGATAAGGGATAGAAATAGTGTATATAGTTTATGAAAGATGCAGACAGTAAGTCTGGGATAGTGAGCAGGAGAAAGTCATAAAAAAAAAGCAGTTTGAGAACAGACCAAGGACATCTGGTGGAAAGTTGATTAGATGTCCAAAGGGCAAGCAAACCCTGGATTGGGGGGAACCCCTCCCATGGATTCAGAAGATTACAGAGAGCCTTTGCAGAGAGCCTTCATCTCCCAGCCATGGGGGGAGGCCCCTGCTGCTTGTGGCACATGGGATGGGGAGGGGAAAACTGTGTATGGATGGAATCTTGGAATGCAATGAATACATATTACATATATGTACTTCGGGAGGTGGGATGGGAAGACTATTAATCTTTATTAGTTCAGCCTATATCTATAACACACTTCTGCCTAACAGTGTGCAGGCTTGGTGGAACTATATCCTTGCACTGGGGCTATGTGCATATCTCCTTAATAAATCATAACTGCTCTATATCCTGACAAGCTATAGAGTTTCTTTCCACATATCAGAGCCATGAAAACTGCTGAGAAGCTTATGTCTTCACATTTAAACAACTTAAAGAGCTCACTGGTCTCCATCTAAGATAATTAACATATTTCCATTGATTTCTGAGGGAATTTGGACACTGTTCAATGCCCAGACAGCACCATCTGAATACACAGCATGATCTACTTAGAAGGATCAATCTCTTCCTTCAAGATAGGTTTCTGGTGCAGCCTGAGATGCCCTAGAAGAGGTCTGAGACAATTGTTTGGAGATATGTTAAAGGAGGCTGGTGCTCTTATGCAGTATTGACACAGTTAAAGAATAACAGAATCACAGAATTGTAGGAGAAACAGGGTCTAGTTGACTAGTCACTAACTAGAAAAGTGTGTAGAGAAAATACAGGAGAAGGTAACCAAAGAGGAAAATTGTTCAAAGACAAAATACAAAAGAGAATGAGCCAGTATTTTTTGTAGATCCTAGACACACTGAACAAAAGCAAGAAATATGAAGAACCTCTGTATAGAATGGCTATGTTGGGCAAGGTAAAATGAACAATGTTACAATAACAGGATGAACAGGATGTAAGAGGTGACAGGAACAAATAGAAAATTGACACAGAAGCAGGGAAGGTAAAAAAAAAAAAAAAAAAACCAACAAAATAGTCTAATCTTGGCAACATTAGTTGTTATTTTTGTCCCTTTTCATTTTGTGTCTACAGTGTTACTGCAGATAACAAGCAATAAAAGGATGTAAAGTACTTCTTCCTAGTCATAATGTAATTAAAACTGTAATCAAGGCAGCAGTTATATGCATATAGTGTATTTAATTCTTTTTTCAAATAGTGTCATTATTATAAAGATATATACCCCTTTACTATGCAAAAGAAATGTTAAAGATCACATTTCTGTTCTGATTACTTCGTAAGAAGGAAAGCTCATGAGATTTAGTAATTCAAGAATAATAAGAAAGTGTGAATAAAAATAAAAATAAATACAGGATGGGCTAATGGGATAATAAGTATTTCTGTAGAATACAAAGGACATTATATTAGCTTGTATAGTGTACCAAAAATATCTAACAAGCTACTAGTCAATTCCCCATAACTGTCGATATGAAAAGTGATAGGATTTTTTCTCTACTATCACCAAATCCCAACACAATTTGATTTGGAGAACTGTATGAGCAACATCTAAAGGAAGATAAAGGCACCTTGCTATCTTGTTCTTTATTTCTTTTTCTTCTTTTTCATCACTGTTTTGAAAATAACTACAGATTAGAACAATCTAGAATCATTATGAATCTTATATACACATATACATATATATATATACATTCTAGATTATGTGTGCTGTTAATCTATAAACTCTGATTAGTTAACAGAATAAAATGACATTTTTCACATCACTTACTAGAATATCATTAAATAGTTGACATCTTAATAGAAAAAAAGACCAAACACACTATTTTGAATAACAAAAAATAGAGTTGCCTGTTTTATGTATGCTTGTGTGTGCTTATGTGTGTACATCTCTGAAAGCAAGAGGGTGAGGAAGATGAGAAGAACTGGATAGGCTATATAAGTTGTGTTCCTGCTGGGACTGAGGACATTTTTCTTGTCATATTTCAACACTAACAAACTGTTTGTACACTATAAATCTTTACCAATACTTTAAAGAATATGTAAGATGATTCTTATTTGAATGATAAGAGAGCTGACCTGCTAAATAACTAAACATCTTAAGAGAATTCATTCTTTTCTTGACATTCTTTTTATATTGTTATACAGCTTAGTACTATAGGCTTATACCAAAGAGATACTTTGAAACAAGACTAAAACTCTGGTCTTTCCAACATCATATGCACACGCTCATCATTAAAACGTTTTTTATAACTGTATAAGTAAGATTTGTGTTCAGAAGATGAGTTGTTCTGGTTTGTTTGGGTTTTTTTTTGTTCGTTTGTTTGTTTCTTTTTTGTTGTTGTTTTTTTCTTTCTTTTCTTTAAAGATACATTATTGACAAGATAGCTAAATATGTGATTGCTTTGGATTAGTACTAATTGTGTCTTCTTCAACATTAGTCATTCATGTTAACAGATTTTGGAAAATGGTTTTCAAAGAGAAATTTAAAATGGCCCAAAACATTAGGAGATCTGAGAATTATATATCACTAACCTTTACTTATAACTGATGAAAGGCCATTCCAATTGCAATTAGCAGAACTAAAGCCAGAAATAAGGCAGTGAAAATGAGAAAAATAAAACATACTAAAAAACTGACAGAAAACAGACATGAGAAATGAAACAACCCTTGAATGAGGAAAACATGTACTTTTCAGAGAATATATGGGAAAAAAAGAAGAAAAAAAAAAGAGAGAGAGAGAAAAAAGTAAGGAGAGTGTTGAAATAAACATCTAGGAGAGTGCCACACTGTAGAGTATTCAAAGGTAGTACACTGTCCATTGATTCTTTTGAAATTAGAGGGATTTGATTGATGTACATCCTTAGATCTCTTCACTCTCAGAACATGACTAACATGCTTAGCAAGTAAAAGGTGTCCATATATCTTCTTGCTTCAAGAATGCAATTGAATTAATTCAATAAAAATTAATTCTGAAAAAAATTGATTTGTCTCCAAATTTTCAGAAACTGAAAATAGCTATAAGTCTTTATGTAAAAAGCAAATTAAGACCAACAATGCTAATGTAAAAATGACACTTTTAAGTAAGAAATGCCAGATAAATTAAGAAAGCTTTTCTTTTTCCTTCTTTCTTTCTGTTCCATTTTTTCTTCTTCAGAAATGCCAGTGTTACATTTGTAAAGTGTTATGTATTTTACCTTTCAATATATTGCTTAAATATTCATATTGAACAAGATTCTGTCTTTATTTAATTTAATCATGAAGCACCCATGGATATCAAACTAAGCAGAATTAAGCCTGCTATATGTTATTTACATTTAAAATCAGAATAGATTGTTTGGAGAAGCATTTTTCAGGGCACTCTTTGCATATTTTCAAGTAAGTACATTAGTTATCTTGATTATTTCCACAGGGAATAATTATACACATCTCTGAACCTCTTAACAGTGTAAATATTAGAAAGAAGGAATATAAAAACAGATAATAGTAGCAAAATATGTTTGGCAACCGGGGCAATTAGTGTACATACATTATCCCCTGTAAGATTTACAGCATTTTCCCAATCATAAACTTTAAGGTGTATTACATAAACATTAATTATTAGTGTGTACCTGTATATTAACAGTTTAAAATCCACAGTGAATAAATTTTCCAAGACAACAAGATGATAACCTGTCCAATAGTCCTGAACGAAACTGGTATATAATACACAAAATGCACAGGAGACATTCAGACACTTCAGAAAGGAATCTTCATAGGAATATCAATGACCAGACTCAGAAGGCACAAGACATTTAAGCTGCTGAATATCATATATTATCTTAAAGGTTCAATATATGAATTGAATATCATGAATTGATTTTTCAGAGTAAACTGAATTTTCCCATGACTTTATTTTAACTCCTATAGATGTTGAAATGTAATTTAACTTTGGATGTCACATTAGTTATCTGCTACCGAGCTACTCATTTGAGAAGTGTAGGAAAAGAAATAGTCACTTCAAGAGGATGATTTATGTTATTTTGAGACAGACATTTAAAACAGGTCAGAAGTATCATCTTGAGGAACTTTTTTCTTAGTGACTGTTGTAAGTGGCGTATAAGGAGATCAGTTGAGATGTAAATCAAATAACTTTCAGATTTCTTTCAGATCTAATAGTTATTGCAGAGCTATCATGTGAATCTAGTACGGTTCACACAGAAAATCTAATTTGGCTGCAAACTTTGCACCTCTGTATTCATCAAATACCTCATCATAAAGTGTTAATCCATCTATGTGAAAGTAAATATTAAAAAAAAACAAAAACTATGTTTTATTTTTTTCAAATGCCTATCTATATACAAGAATGTATGTTTATATATGTATGTGTATATATATATTTATTTATATATTGTATGTATATCATAGAATCATTCAAAACATCTCTAAAGTCATAAAGTTCAACCATTGCTGCAAATGTAGTGTATGTATTAAGTTGTATGCATATACAGACATACATACATGCATACTTACATATTAGGAAAACTGACAAATGGGATTTTTATTTATTTATTTATTTATTTATTTCTAAAAAATATTTTATTTATTTGGTCAATAAAGGATGTTAGTGCTGGATGAGAGGTTACATTGTTCACGTGGCACTGTTCAAGTTAATAGCCTCAAGCTATTGGATTAAGGATCCATTAGGTTCCACTCCAATTAGGTTCCACTCCAAAGATATTATAAGAATGACAGTTACTTTGAAAGCTCCTTGTGTCATCAGTGAAATGAGGACTTTCTGTTACATTGGAAAGAATGCAGATAGTAGACATGCATCATGATTTACAGAATTCAGTGATTAAAAGCAGCAAAGCAATTAGGTGACTTTAAAGATACGCTTTGGGAGAACAGGGAAAACTCAGATGTGCGTGTGTGTGTCTGCCATTTTTTACTCATTATCCAGCTATTTAAGTTGGGAAAACGAAAATGAAAAATACTGAATATTTGACAAACAAATTATTAGATTTCTGCTGCACAAAAATCAGTAGTTGTAAATTTCACTTTGATACTTTCTAGGGTTTCTGAGGGCTTAACCCTGACAGAGGATTCAAACAAAACTTTTTGCAGCTTATCAAGACATTATGTGTCATTAAATTCACATGATAGGCAAACATTCATGGCATTTATCTCCTAAAATATGAGGTAAAATTTGTTTAAACAGTCACTGAGATATAGGTTAATTTGCTTCATTTTATGTTTGCTGCTGCCTAAGTTCTGTTTCATAAGCAGTTTCTGTATCTCAGCTGAAATAAAGCAGCTTGTTAAACTATTGATTTTTTCAAGTTCCTGAACTAAATGTTCAGACTACTTAAATGGTACTTAGGTCTTATATGCTAAGAAATATTATTTATCATCTTTATCTTATTTATTTATAATCATAACATTCAGCACTGTATATGGCTACACTGACCAAAATCTCATAAACCTCAGAGTTTGGCTTTTGATATTAGTTATAGAGTAAAAGATTAGAAAAATAATCTTCTTGCAGCGTATTACAGTTAATTAGAGAACATTTAAATCCAAATTAATGCTTAAATGCTTTATTGAATTAACAAATTTATAATTTTTTAGAAAGTTTTACTATGAAATACATACATTTAAATAATTTTCTTGTTGGCTACATACTGATATAATAGCAAATGACTTCAGCAGACCACTCTGCAGTTGTAAATGGTTTCTCTAGAGAAAGCTTCTTGCAAGATTAGTGCATTATTTTTGGAAATGTTTGATTTAGGGCATGAAAAGGAAAAGAAAACGAAAAAGATTTAAGGAGTGAAAATAAATAAATAAATTAAGAACACTGGATAAAAGCAAGGGCATGAAAGTATTGCTCCATTGCATGGAATGTGTTTTGAGGAAAGCTTGTCAAAGAATGTTTTGGTTGTTTTGTTAGCTGAGATATTTTTGTATTACTGAGAAAAGTTGCACAGGCATTCCTTGATGGTACTTCTTCTATTACATTTTTTGGACTAGAGGCTTGTCTTTAGGAGTAGACAAAAAGTCAATGAACCTGAGAAAAGAAAAAGAGAGAGAGTAAAGAAATGGTGTGTATTCAACATCAAGTTGCATGGGGCCCTGGGCAGACTGAACTAGTGGTTGGGAACTCTTTCATGGGTAGGTTTTGGAAACAGGTGTTAGCTAATACGTCTTCCAACCTCAGATGTTATATGATTCTCTGATACTGTATTGCATCATTTCTATTAGCCTAAATTGTTTTTATTCATCAGTATGGAAATATTGTATCATATAATGAAGCAGTCTGTTCTAGAAAGGAAAGAAAATTTACAAAAAAGAATTATATACAGGTCAGACTAAATTACACATTTTTGGAAACTTCAGAGCATAAATATAAATCTCTTGCATTTGCCTAGTTGTCACTACGTAACTGTAGGAAAATAGGAACAGTGCATGATGTAAATTATTTCTGTAACAAGAACATTAATTCTAAGAACAAACAATCCCTGAATATAATATAAAACCCAAAATTAATGATAGGACTATGCTGATTGACTGTTCCCCCATTCTCCACATCTAAGAATTCTTCTTGCATGGATAGTGCAATAATGAGGAGTTGCATATTCAGAAATGAAGTTTTTAGATAGTCAAAGTGAAGATGCTTATCTTGGTAGCCTCCACCTGTCCTTCAGTTGTTGAGGGATTTCAGTTTTGTCCCTCATTATAAATTCTGGCAAATGCAAGTTCTTGTGATACCCAGGATCATAAATATTGTTATACTAATTTAACAGTAAAGGCAAAAATCAGATACAATTCTGAATTACACTTTCTGGAAGTTCAAAAGTGAGACAATCATGTAATATGATCTGTCCAGAAATCACAGAAATTGTAGATATTAATGATATAACTCAGAATTAAAATGTTAGTTTCTTCATGATTTTGTGTTCTTTCCTATGCAACTGAAATAGGAAAACAATACTTATTGCTTTTGTTTAAAAGTTATTTTAACATCCAGCATTTCATAATGTCTTGGTTTGGCACACATGAAGACGCAGTAACACCTGCATTTTCCTATCTTGTTTACTTCATGATAAAGAAAATATCTTTATTTTCTTGCGTCTTAGCTTAACTTTTATACATCTCCTTGATTTACATCAGCATTGTTCTCTGAGGTTAGAGATGATCACATTAATTCAGGTTTCGTAGTGCTCTTATTGTCTGTTCAGATTCACAGACTTTCTCACCACCAAGTTTATGCATAATTTGTCTCTTTGCTTTCAGTCTTTCAAAGTACTTATTTTCTTTTGATGGAATGGGATGTTGTACTTGCAGACACCCAAATAAAAGCACCTAGCAAAAAACCGAATCAAGTGGCTTTATTAATGGCAAGCTATGGAGTAGCACAAAGCAAACAGGCTCTCTATGGTTTCTACTAAACACGGTGGAAATTCTTTCAACACCAATGAAGAACAAAATCCTGAACGTAGCATCTTACAATAGCAATCATATGAACAAAACCTTAGCACACCCTTGTTCAAAATAGGTCCATACCTAGATATGTTATTACATGTGTAATTGTAGGTCTCTTTCCTAATTATAAATCCTAATAAATTTGGGTTTGTTAAAAATATCTCTAATTCATTTCTTCAATTTATATAAATATTTAAGTATATAAGTATATAAATATTTAACTATATAATACATTGTTTAATGTCTCAGGACAACATGAAAATATATGGTGACTAAAGTTGTACCCTTCTATTTATTTACATTAATGACACAAAGCACATTTTTAATATCACATCAGAAGGCAGTCTAATTAACCCTGTTCTAGAGCTATAATTATATATTTAATAAAGTTGGAAAATGAATATGTGAAATTAAGTGAATTTCATATGTTAAAAAACAGGCTAAACTTAATATGTGCTAGGTAAGAATGTGAAGACAGATGGACATTTGACTTGACAAAGTCATTTATTAAACTCCTGTCATACCTTGTAAGGGTGTCCATGGGGATCAGTTATTCTCCACTTACATTTTTGTGTCACCATAAATTAAGTATGCTAATTGCTGCTGAATTATTAAAGATTAGATTAAAAGCTTCAGTCCTGACCTAATATAACATTCTTATTTGCATGAATTTAATATTTAGTTCCCTACTCTGCAAAAAACTCATGAACATGTTTAACTTTCTGCATTAGAATAGTCTTTCATACTACACAAAGAAATATCAATTAGTTATTTTCATTTAGGAATGGGAACTTGAGAAAATATTAAATACAGATCTCCTGTATACAGTCATGCATTCTGAAAATCAAGTACTTTGGTTTTCAGATAGACCAAGCATAAGAGGATTTACAAAGCAGCAAACATAAGGAAAGGTTCATGTTAGACTACTTACACATTCATAACTGTTTTATACTTTTTATTCTCTTATTATACTACTTTCCAATACCATATTGTATAGCGTGAAGTATAAGATACTAGAGGAAGATATGAGCTTTTAGTGACCAATTTGTGGGCTGATTAGTAGCTTCTAGAACATGAGAATATTATAAATAATTTTCCGATAGAAATGCTCTCTCAACCCTCAAATTTCAAAGTGTGGTAAGAGATGCTTACAAATTGCAGTTTTCCTTTAATTATATATTGATTTTCCATGGAAACATGCAGTTTGATTCCATGCTTGTCTTCAGATTTTTTATTAGCTTAATTGGTTACCAAATTAGCTTCAACACAAAATACTGACAATCTTCCTTTCTGTTAAAAATTTTTTGAACAGAAAGAGTTTCACTTAAAAGTTAAACCTGTGTGATTTTTTTAATTTTTAATTTTATTTTATTTTTCCATTAATCTCATTAGGAGTAGGAATTGCTCCTTAGATTTCAAGTCTTCCAAAGTCAGATAAGTAAGTCCCTAAATTAAGAATGGGCAAGAATGGGCAGACACTCATGCGGCTCATGTGCTATTTATGCCTTCAGCATAAATGTAAATGATACATCAGAAAAAGTACACCTTTTTAAAATTTATAAATTGACAGCATTTTAAATAATCACTTTTTTCTGACTCTCTCCAGTGGGCAGTAGTCTGTGCTTTGTCCAGAGAGACTGGATAATGTCAAATCATGCCAGATTTACTTCAGAACTGTTAACCTCTTTCCCCAAGCTGAAGCTAACATTTGTTCCAGAGGTTTAGTATTACAGACTTATCTTTCTGGAGAATCTCTTAGACTATGATTTACCTCCGTGTTAATTTTCCATTGTTTACTTTAGCTCAAATTGCTATGTTAGGTTTCAGTAGGAATTCCATTACAGAACTGCTACATTCTGTACTGTATTTTCTAAATTTTATGTTTCTAAATTACTTGGGATAGGGATTTGACCAAGATTTTAAAATCTTTTTGCATTTTATTTAAACCGTGAACCTTATTTATCAAATTGACAACCAAAATTGCAGAGAGTCTTTAGTTGAAAACTAGACCTTTGTTTTACTTCTGTGTTAAATCTGCTGTAACACATGGCTTACTTGATTTTCTTTGTATGTTTGGATCTGCACAGAGCTCCTGCTGAGATTCTGATACGGGTGCAAAGCAAAGACGACTCCTAAAAGAAATTAACAGCCCTCTTATTGCTAATTAAAAGCTCTTTGCTTTCTCTCCACATGGCCAGTGCAGCTGCTTCACATCCTCTTGGTGCTACAAAAACACATAAATTCAAAGACAATATTGCAAACAGCACCTGGCACTTGCTGCACCTGCCGTGATGAGACTATATTTCATTCTGTCAGTAAATTAAAATTCTCCAGGGCTGAAAAGGATGCTTTTTTTCTCATTCAACCTCTTCCGTTGTCCCCAGTGGTAAAGAGACAGTAGTTTTGCTTCCATTTTCGATACTAAATATATCATATTGTTGTTTGCTTCAGTGGTGCAGACACCTGCCTCCTGCTGTAAATGTTGTGTTCCACTTTTGAAAGATTTCCCCAGGGCTCCACATTCAAGTATTGGCTTGTAACTATGGCTTAATATCATGTCAAAATCTCTTAAGGAAGATACAGCTTGTCAAGTCATCTCAGGATTGAACCTTCATCTAGTGAAATTCTGAAAATGTCCTTTGAGTGTTTGAAGCATGAGAAGACAAATAAAAGGCTAGCAAGTCATTTGTAAAGATAATAGCTAACAGCATGCATTTCCCCATTCTCTCTCTCTTTTCCATTAAATGCTGATAAAGAAAGAAGAGCAGACTTCGGGTCAGTGATCTTTGTTATTTATATCCAGGTCAGAGAAAGTCCCAAACTTCTGAGTTTTGTTCACGGCAGAAAAAAAGAAGTGAAGAGAATGAAATCCTCAAATAAACTGTGATAGATTCAAGGACCAGCAGACTGAAATCAAGTATTTATTTTCAAAAAAGAACAAATCACAGGAAGTTTCAGTATAGAGATTTAGAAAAAAAAAGAAGAATTTGGATGGACCCTTGTGATATTTGTCGTTACTGTATTTGTTGCAATACAGGAATATTTTTTTAGGAACATATCCATATGCATTGATTTAAAATTGGAAAATCAATATAAATTATCATACTGGCTTTTAGTATGTGATAAGTGAGAGTTTCACAGCATCTTTTCCTAGAGTAATAGATGTGAATGATGAAAGTATTCACAGAATATATGTTCTTCTTCTTCTTTTTTTTTTTTTTTCCTTTTTTTCTTTTTTTCCTATTTTCAGGAAATTGATCTGTAATGAAATATTAAGACTGTTCATAAATCAGTAAATATTTCACAAATTGTTATTAATATTTTCCACTAAAGTGCAAAAAAGTAAACAAGCAAATCAACAAACCAAATAAATCTCACAGTTCCTTGCACTGAAACCTAATGGGGACAAATGTAACAAGGCGAAGTTCTATATTTTAATCATTTTTCTCCCTAGTAAGATCTATTGGACAAATAAAACTACTAATCAATAGCAACAGAAGTACTTTAAATTGTTAGTACTCCTTTCATTTTACTAGCTGTTCATTTTCACTGAAGGGAGGTCACAGAATCCTTAGCTATGATCACAGTTTTCGGCTTCCCAAGATAAGGATCTACAAGTATTAGAATGTGTTCAGAGAATGGCCACAAATATGGTGAAAGTATCAGAGTGTATAATGTAAAAGAAGCACCTGAGGATATTTGTTTTTTCCACATTAGAGAAGACTGAGAGACAATCTTCTTATTGTCTTCCTCATGAGACCTAATAGAGATGGAGGTACTACTGCTCCTTCTCTGGCTGCCAGTGATAGGACATGAAAGAACAGTTAAAAGCCGAGTCAAGAGAAGTTCAAATCAGATATTTGTAATAGATATTCACTGAATGCGTGGTGAAATGCTAGAACAGGGTTCCCAGGGAACTAGTCATGGTCCTAAATATTTTAGATTTCATGATCCAACACCTTTAAGCAACTCTTCAGTCCTTCTTTAATCTGACAAACTTTTGTCCACATTTCCTTTTTCACTAAGGAGTCCAGAACTGGGCATAGTACTCCAAATGAAGCTTTACAAGTGCCAAACAGAGCAGAGAGCTCACCTCTCCCAGCCTTTTTGGAATACTTTTCCTAATGCAGCCCAAGGCATTGGTGGCTAAGATGTGTTGCTGACTCATACTCATCTTGGTTATCATCATAATTACTCCATTCATTTTCAGTCACACTGCTTTCCAACTGAGTGGCTCACAGCATGTACTGGTGCATGGAGTAGTTCCTCCCCAAGTTAAGGACTTTGCACTTTTTCTCTTCAAACCTCTTGAGGTTAATTCCTATCTATTTCTTCAGTTTCTCCTGATTCCTCTGGATAACAACACTCTGGCATAATAGCCATTCCTTGAAGTTTTGTATCAACTGTAAACTTACTGAGAATATCTTCTGCTCATTTATCCAGAACATTAATGACGATGTTAAATGGGTCTCAATGGAATTTTGACCTCTGAAGCACTCCATATGTTACCTAGACATTTTACCATGGATCACCACACTCTCAGCCTGGTTGTTCAGCCAGTTTTTAGTCCACCTCAATGTCTATCCATCCAGCCACATAAGTAATGGAACTGCATAACTAATTCCAAGCCGACTGTAGTTAGGAAATCTCAATAGTATTTTTCAGCTGGATGGAAGTTGATCAGTTCTGTGTGAATCATTATTCAGAAGAAATTTAAATCACATCAAACTCTTAGATAATTAAATGCCTTTGCAAGGAGATGTGTTCAGTCAATTCTAATGATATTAGCTCATTAGAATCATAGAATCATACAGTCATTAAGGTTGGAAAAGATTTCTAAGATCATCTAGTCAAACTGTCCACTAACCACCAATCTTGTCCACTTGTTCAGTACAAAAAAAAAAAAAAAGGAATGCTTCTTTTTTTTTTTTTTGTTGGTGTTTGTGTGTGTGTGTGTGTGTGTGTATTTATGTCCTCAGGTAAGGTCCTGCCCTAATAATTTGATTATATTCCATGATAAAGTTACCTGCATGGTGAATGAAGAGAAGGCAGTGGATATAATCATTCTGCAATTTAATTAGGTCTGTGATACAATTCCTCTCAATACACCTCTGCACAGCTTGTCCAATTAAGGGATAGAAAGTCTACTTAAAAAGAAATAAATAATTATTAACATTTAGCTTTTCTTCTTTAAGCTGTTATAAAATGATGAACACAAAGTTTGAGTGCTATATCTGCATCAAGTTAGTACTTAGCACTATAGATCAAGTAATGAATTTCTGCTTGAAGAATTTAGGATGCAACCCAAAGGAATCAGACAACTGTGGTAGAATTAAAAAGATAGTGTTTGTTTGTTTGTTTGTTTTTGTTTTGTTTTGTTTTTCCGCCAGGGTGGATCATCATGTGTATGGAATCCAAACTATTAATTTTAGAGGAAGGGTCACTGACATTTGAAATGAGATATGCCAAAAAGAATTACTAAGATGGTCTAGAAGAATTATCCGTATCTGACTGTCATTACTGTTTTCTGTGGTTAATTGTTGCACTGAAAGAGAAAAAAGAATAAACAATGTTATGATCTATATTTGTTTGATCTATTTGACAAACAGGTAACATTTTTTCATCCTTAAAAAACATACTGAATTGCACCACAAGGTTTGCTTCCCAAAATACAACTGACAGAAAGAATGGTGATATTAAATGCATGCATTTTGAGACAAGTTCTTAAGGAACAGATGATCTGAAGAAATATGACCTACATCAAACTCTGCAGCTATCTTCTTTCTGAGGCACGCAGGGAGATCAAGTATAATTGTTATTGTATTCACTAACTTAAAAACAAACAAAACAAAACAAAACAAACAAACAAAAAAACAAATGTCATGATCATTATGCAGTCTGTTACTGTAAAAATCCTTCAACATCTTCAAAAGAACATAAAGACACATTATTCAAACAGAACAAAGACCATAATACCATCTCAGCTTTCATTGGTAGTACAATATCTTAGACACAGTTTCCAGTTGTTTCCAGTCCTCTGGGGATATCATTGAAGAAGCAAGGAAGATTTCTTTTTTCCTGTTCTACAGCTATTCAGGCATAATGATCCCTGTGGTTCTTGTCTTCAAAGAAGAACAGGCAAGATTTTCCAGCCTAATTGTATATTCAAATGCATTTCACAGGTTTGTTTGGTGTTTTGTTTGTTTGTTTGTTTTTAGGAGAAGTAACCAATGTAGTTGTTATGTCTAGTTAATGTTAACATGTCTCCATTTATATTAATATAAAGTGACCCACTGGATTTCTCTGACAATCATCTTGTACAACCTGTTAATTCTACCTGCAATAATACCACACTGCAATTTTACCTACTGGGAGTTTTCACAATTTTAAACCATATGATTCAGTAGATCTTATGAAAGGACACGAAGGACAAGACATAAAAGGGAATAGAAAGCAAGGTCTTAACAAGGAGAAATCGTGCTTGACAGTCATGACTTCTATGACTAAACAGTGAGTTAAGAGAGTTAGTGGAGGGTTTTTTAACCTTGACATTAGCAAGGTTATTGACGTAACTAAGTGGCATGAAAACCGAGAAAAAATGATTTGGATGAATGTACTGCATCAAGTATTTGAAGTTCTATACAGTGAGGTTTGAATACCATGCTTGGGTCAGTACCGAAATTGACAATATTTAATGTCCACAACAACAACTTAAAATATGTGGCAAAATGCATAATTTTCATCTCTGTAAACAGACACAAAACAATGTGCTAGAGAGCAGAGTTGCCATTCAGAGGTACCTGAAGAAGTAAAAGAAATGCATCAGGAGAACCTTTTGAAGTTCAGAAAAGAAAATGCCAAACTGTGCCCCTCAGAGCATCTGCTGGCATCAGGGCAAATGTGTAAAAGATTGGCTAAAGCCAGCTTTGCAGAAAAAGAACTGAAGGCACTTTTGGAATTTAGAAAGCAGAATGATCAGAATGAACAATAAAGTCTAACTACACTGAATTAGCAAATGTGCCAACAGGTTGTGAGAACTGATGACACTTCCGCCCAGATCTGATGTAGTCACATATGTAACACTGAATCTAGATTTGAGTTTCTCGATGTAATGAAAAGATCAATACACATGACAATATCTAATACAGAATCATTAAAAGCATCAAGTCTCCAGAGGAAATGATATACAAGGAAAGGCAGAAGAGATGTAGTTTGTTTAACTTGGAGAGGGGAAAGTACAGGAATAAATAAATAAATAAATAAATAAATAAATAAATAAAATAATTGCTGTCTTCTACTGCCAAACAGAGCAATCATAGAGAACACAGTGGCAGGCTTTTGACAGGCTTTTGTTTGAATTGTCAAATCTTCCTATCTTCCTCAGTTGCTATACATCTTTTATTGCTTTTAAAATATTTGTAAAATTCATGAAAACTGTAGCTTTTTCATTATTGCATTTCAGATTTTTCCTACTGTATCATGCATTTTACTGTGTTTGGCTAGGATGTAGTTAACTTTCCCAACAAGAAACTACATAGCTCTTTTAGCTATAACAGAGCTGGCACATCATATCATTGTTTTGTCTAGGTGAACAGTGCTAGCACAGCATACACTTTCCAAAGCTCACAAAATCCTGTACACTGGGAGGAGTCAAGAGAAGACATTACCAGGGCAGCTGACCTAGACAGACCAAAAGGACATTCCATGCCAGCATATTCAACAATAAATTTGAGTAAGGGGTAAGAGAAGGGGGGGGGAGGGTACTCTCATTATAAAGGCACCTGTCTTCTTGAGTAACTGCTACGTAAATTGAGTCTCCAGTTTCTGAAATGTGGCTGGACACTGCTTGCTTATGGGATTTAAAGAATAATGGAAATTGTCTAAAAATCATTCTCAAAATATTACATGAGTTTTTGTATGTCTTTGTTGGTTTGCTAGTTTGTATGCTTTCATTTTTACTTCGGTTTTAATTAGAGGGATAGATGTTTTCAATAGGAATAACAAGAGAAAGAATATTTTATTTTCTCAGTATCTTCAGAACTGGCACAAGGCACTTGGTCATAAACCCCTTCAGCAAATAGAAACATTTTGAAACCACTCAAATAGAAAACAACTTCCTTGTTACAGAAATTTCTTTAGAGAAAAAGTAATGTAAATTATTCACAAAGCATCTAATGTTTGGCTCAAGTTGTTTATGAGCCATTCATGACCATGAGATGACAAGTGCAAATCTAACAGTACTCAAACAGTATTTATGCTACAGTAAGTTAAAGGTCTGACTTGAATGACGGCTGACTTAATGAAAAAACGGGTAAGACCAACTGTCCAGGCAAAAAAAATGTAAAAAGCCATAGCTTTTTCATTGGTAAGGTGTCATCAATTTAGTTGAAAGAGAAAATATGTTGGTATACATTAATTAATACTAAATACATTATCCATTATAAAACTTCAGTGTCATTTGCAAAATCATTTTCTATAGTACTTAATTGGAAAGTCTATCTGAAAATGTATTTTAAAAATGGTATAAGTCACTACATTGAACATACAGAACTTTGCTTATCAGCGTTAACCTTGTACTTAATCAAAGTAGCAAATATGTAAACTTGGACATAAGTCCCCTGAATTTCATACACTGTCAAAGATGTTACATCTTTGACATATTTATGGCTAGTAATTCTGATTTTCTTCACTTTATATCCTAAATGCTCAATGTATCACACTGTACCAAGATCTCTTCTGGATACAGATTCACAGAAGGAAGATTATGAGCTCACCTGGGCCTATGGACTGTTTTGATAGTATTAATCACTTTGCTTTTTATATGCATTTTAAGAATTCTATAATTTTAATTCTTTAATACTAAAGAACATATTTTTCTGAGGAAGGAAAATATGTAAAGAAAAATGAACACCTTTGTATTTTTCTTGGGTAGAGACTATGCATTTAGTAATTTATACTGTATGTTGCCTGTTATTTCTATATACTAAAGTAGAATGAATGGGCAAGAGATAACAATTTAGTGAAAAACTAGTGGAGTAGTTATGATAAATGTTTATTGAAAAATAGCAATTAATGTTATAAAACAACTATTTATTGGAAAAAAAAAAAGTTAATGCTTGTATTGAGCAGTATTAGGTTTCAGAAACAAAACAAAACAAAACAAAACAAAAACAACAGTAAGTTGTCATTTCCAGGGAAGGTTGTAAAATGATAAATTAACAGGAAAAGAAAGTACCTTGATCATCACCATTTTCTACCAGGAACATAGTTTATCAATGCCACTACTATAATCACAGAGTGACTTAAGGAAATTATATTCACACTTGTTTCTAGAAAACTCATATGAAGGTAGATAATTGAGGGGCTGCTTTTGAGAGTCCTCTAACAGAGTAACTAGAAAATATTATACAATATTTTAAATTAGAACCATCCTTCCAATTTGTCCTTGTTTACCATTCTGCCTCTGATAGCAGTCTTTAAAAAAAATAATAATAACAAAAATTGAACAAAAGAAAAAAACAAAACAAAAACAACCAACCAAACAAACAAACAAACAAAAAAAACCCTCAACAGTTTGAAAATAAAATACATATGTGTATCATTTCTTTTGGCTCCCTCAAGCTCTTGTTTTTCATATGTGCCCTAAAGGAAAGTTTAGGTAATTAAGAAGAAATAAATACAGCTTAAGTTAAACTTAAGGATGTATCCAAAACTCCCAGGGAAAAAAAAAAAAAAAAAAAAAAAAAAAGAAAAAAAAATCATTTTTTCTACCTGTAACCATATATAAAATGAAAACTAAGACAATTTTGTGATTTGTTCAGAAATAGTTTCAATGTTAGGTGTATTTTTGGTTGTGGAAGCATGTGGAATTTTTTGTTTAACAAACGTTTCATGTATACAGATCCTGAATGAACTTCTCCCTAACTTTGAGTAAGAATTGAAAAATGGAAAAATGATACAATCCTTTGTCTGAGGTAATTTCACTTACTTTCAGCTATTTTTTCTTAACTGCAGATTTAGTCACTTGCTATTCTCACCTCAAACTATTGGAGGCATATCCTTTAGGTCTTTTGGCAATTCAATAAAATATTGAAGACACCTGCAAAGAGCTGGATGTTATGATATAAGGGAAAGGTGATGAAACAAATTATTCTGGATGTCATCTCCATACAAGTAGAAGAGAAGATTATAAGGAGTAGTCAGTGTGGATTCACTAAGGGGAAATTATGCTCAACCAATATGGTAGCTTTCTATGTTGTCATATCTGGCTGAGTAGATGAGAGGAGAGCAGTGAATATTGTGTACTTTGTCTTCAGAAAGGCTTTTGACACTGCCTCCCACAACACCGTTGTAATGAAGTTTACAGAGTGTGGGATAGATGAGTGGATATTGAGGTGGGCTGAGAACTGGCTGACTGGCAGTGGCGCAGAGAATGGTTGGTGGCCTGTAACAAGCTGTGCTCCACAGGGCTCAGTGCTGGGTCTAGACTTGTTCAACATCATCATCAGTGACCTGGATGAGTGGATAGAGTGCAACCTCAGCAAGTTGACAGAAAGCTGGGCGGAGCATCTGACACACAAGAAATCTATTCTACCATTCAACCAGATCTGGTCATAATGGACAGCTGGGGCTAGAGGAACCTGATGCAGTTCAATAAGAACAAGCATAGGATCCTGCACCTGGGGAGGAAGAACTGCATGCATAAGTACAGGCTAGGGGATGACCTGCTGTCTCTCTTCAATTTATCGAAGGAAGAGGAGGTTCTTTGGTATATGCGTACGTGATGTGAGATTAAGAAACAATGGTTCAAATACTGGTCTGACCAATTTGTTACAAATCTTAATCAGGGAGATGGGGAAGGGGAGAAGGGCAACTATGATGGATTAGGGTGATGGGGAAGGGAAAGCAAGTGATAGAAATGATAGGAAAGAAGAAAGAATTGCAAAAAGCGGGGATAGTCACCACCAAGATCCAGCAGCATCCCTTTGTACACTGTTCCGATGGTCTGAGGCAAAAGCACAGCGGGAGATCAGCAACAGCATGGCCAGCCTTGGGCAGCAAGCAGGACAGGGTAAGTCTAGGAGGAAGAGGCAGATCTCAGGTAACAGGCCCAGGAGAGCATGCCAGCGTAGGCATCCGTTTGTGAGGCTTCTGATGTCAGAGACACTTTCTTCTTCTTCAGCATGCAGGCATCACATCCTGAGGAGTCTGCTGTCAGAAAACCTAAATCTTGTGGTTGTTGGTTCCTTTTTTTATCCTTCTTCTGCCAACATGGCATTCTCAGGCACATGGTAAGAGTCATGTGCAGTATCCCTGAGGTGGCTATCTCCCTCGAGATAAACTCGCAAAAAGACTGCTCTCTCTCTCCTTTCCCCTGGCCTGCAAATCTTCCAACAAATGATTTTGCCAATTTTGACCAGGACTTGTCTGGACTTGTCCATCTGTGTCCTCAGCAAGCTTTGAGGCAATGGTGCAAAAGAATAATCTCTTCCACCTGCTGGAGAGGAACTCTGCAGAGAAGCACTCAGTGGTTCTAATGAACGTGTTAATCATGAGCCAGTAATGTGCCATTGTGATCAAGAAGGCAAATGGTATTCCTGGGGTGCATTAAAAAGAGCGCGGCCAGCAGGTTGAAGGAGGTGATCCTCCCCCTCTACTCTGCTGTGGTGAGGACACCTATGGAGTACAGTGTTCAGTTTGGGCTCCTCCATTTAAGAAAGGCAGGTAATTTCTAGAAAGAGTCCAGAGGAGCGCTTCAAAGATGATAAAGGCCCTAGAGCATCTCCCACACGGGAAAAGTCTGAAAGCCCCAATACTGGATAAAAGCCCCAAGCCTGGATAAAACTGAGAGGGGATCTCAACCCTATTTACAAACATCTGAAGTGCAGGAGTCAAGTGGATGAGCCTGGGCTCTTTCCACAGGTGTGGGGGCAATGGACAAAAAGTGTGATACAGCAAGCTCCATACAAATATGAGGAAGAACTTTATGGTGAGAATGATAGAGCACTTGAAACAAGCTAGCCAGAGAGGTTGTGGAGTCTCTTTCTCTGGAGATATTAAAGACCTTTCTGGACACTTCCTTGTAAATTTTACTCTTAGTACTCTTAGGAACCTGTTTTAGCAGGAATGTTGGACTCTGACATTCCTCGGAGGTCCCTTTCAACTCCTACAATTCCATGATTCTGTGATAGGGTAATTTCCAATGGCATGGCAGTTGTCAGATCATCCTGAAAAGTATCTGTACCTAAATATGCATAATGGAAAACATGGATATGAAAAATACAATATAATATGTAACCTATTAACATTTTTTAATAGCTGCTTATTGCTACAAGCAATAATTATGAAAGAACCCGAGCAAAATCATCTAGAAACATTCCTTAGAAGTAAAAAATGAGCGGAAACAACACAATACTGATTTTCAGCAAGTGACCTAATAATCACAATGTCAATCTAGCTAAATTACTAACATGGTTACAGCATATTTAAGTAGATGATTGATTAGGTCTTTCAAAGAAGTTTCAGAATTTGCAGTGAAACCAGGGTCACAAGCATTATACAGGAGATAAAGAGAACAAAATAAAACCCCTGTAGATTACACCTGAGACCTTTTGTAAAAACCTCAGCAGATTACACCTGAGACCTTTTGTATTAGTAAGCTAATCAATAACAGCTTACAAAACCAGCAAAGGAACAAAAGCACAGAAAAACTTAACTAGCTCTAGTAAGAGCAGGATCATGACAAAGTCAGAGTTCAGGGAATAAAAAGGTAGTAATGTAACTGGAAAATAAATATCAAAGAATTCTTTTCTAAAATCTGATTTCAATTAATTCTGTCCATTATTCTTCATGTTGTTTTCCAATTCTACCTTGCCCCAGCACTAAAGAGGAAATTTCCCCTCTGAACAGGTTTTATCTGCTATGAGCAGCACCAGAATTCTTTTTGGTATTTTTCCTCTGAGGGTAAGAAGTATATAAAATAAAGATTGGGTTTTTTGTTTCTTTTTCTGCTCTGACTGTATTACTGCTCTTGAGGGGAAATTTGTCTTTATAAAAGGTTTTATGACATTTCAGTGCAACGCAACATGGTAACACTCGATACCTTTCATTTGGTTTTATTACTCTTCCTTTTGTATTGGACTTACGTGTTCCTTGTGGTTTGAAATGGGAACACATGCAGGTATAGGAAGAGAGAAAAAACAGATGCCATTCTACTTCTTTTTCTTTTTTTTTTTTATTTTTTTTTTTTAACTGGAGTACTATATGTATTTGTAATCAAGAGATCTAGTGCAGGACTTACAAAAATCCCCAAAATGCAGATGCGTATTCTTATCATGATGCACTGAATCATAGGAACTATTCAGATATGAAACATTGTTAGTTCAGTTCAAAATGCAATCATTATATATTTGAATGGCTCAGCCAAACTGCAGTGAATTTAGCCTTTCTCTCTTCATCTTTTAATTGTATTATTCTATGACACTGCCATCCATTCCTCCCTGACAAAACTGACAGTCATTCTATTTGTTTATTTATTTATTTATTTTTCCTCAGGAAATTACATGAGGATTGCAGGACAATCGGCAGTCTATATGACTAGGAAATCCTGCACTATGTAATACAAAATCTCTCAGGGTGCAATCCACCAACCTGGAAACACTACTGTTTGAATTCTGCTCATACCTGAGGATGAAGACCAACAGGTAATTTTGGCTACTGTCTCTTGATAGAAATTGAGGCATGACAGTGATCATCCTGTTAGTAGAACTGCAAGTGAAAGCTTTTGTTCATCTGCTTTCCAATTGTAACTATTGTAACTTGTTATGATTTTGTGATTTTTGTTGTTGGCATTCCACATCAAAATATCATGTAAAGCAGTGGGAGTTAAAGAGTTAATGTTCTGGTTCTCTGGACTGCCTTTTTTGGGGGGAATTTTGGTTCTTAAAGGGGAGGAGCAGCATTCCCCAGAGGACTTGGCACTCAGAGGAGGAAAGGTGAAGGACAACAAACTGTCTCTTGCTGGCTCTCCCTTGGTCTGCAGTGGAGAACCACATGGTCCCTGTCTGCTTTTGCCTGCAGTCTACAGAGTAAGGCCTCAGTTTTGGACACTCTCTCTCACATTTTGGTTGATTTGTTGGTCTCAGTTCCTATTGTATTATGTTGTATTGTGGTATCTTGCATTCTGTGATCATAGTTAGTAAATTAATATTCCTTCTCATATCGTTGCCACTGCTTCTGTATTTTTTTTCTTTTTTTTTCTTTTTCTTTTTTGTTTTGTTTTGTTTTGTTTGTTTGTTTGTTTGTTTTAATTATTTTTTTTTAGACCCATCCCTGTCCTGAATCAAGAATGGAGAGACTTTTCAAGTCCTCAGTTCCGAAATTAAGAGACACTAATATGCATAGTCAAATTGTTTCCATGAAAAGATCTGTTGAGGATTCCCAAGTTTTTTCTTTCTAAGAAAAGTTACAATTTTTTTTCCACTCACACATCTTCTTGGCAGCCTATCACTTGATCAGAGAATAACAGTGTATTTCTGGGAAGTATAAATGGAGTAATTGCAAAACACAAGATTCCTGTAGCTTAAAAAAGTATTAGGAGGTTTTCAGTGTTTAGATTATGTTCTGTTATCTGTTATTTAGTGACAGCACAATTAACACTCATATTCTTTTTCTAAATATATATTTTTCATAGAGTTTCCTGTTTCTTATCTTTAGATTTGTGGAAAAAATGTTAAATGAAGTTCTATAGGCTCTGAATTTCATACTCATTCTGATTTCCTTGAAACTTTATCTCACAAGGAGAGGCTGAGATACCTGGGACTGTCCAGCTTGGAAAGAAACTGAGATGCAATCTTAGCAATGCTTATAAATATTTAATGGACAGCTATCAAGTAGGTAGGGACAGACTCATTTTGGTGGTGTCCAGTGACAGGAGAAGAGTCAACAGGCACAAACAGCAATACAGGAACTTCAATATGAACATGAAAAATAATTATCTCCTTTGAGGATTACAGAGCACTGGAATAGGCTTTCCTGAGAAGATGTGATCTTCTCTGGAGATATCCAGAATGCACCTTGATGCATTCTTGTGTCACCTAGTGTAGAGGAACCTCCTTTAGCAGGGGAGTGAAACAGATAATCTCAAGAGGTCCCTTCTAACCCTTATTATTCTGTGATTCCCTGATTCTAAATTTCAGATAAAAACACAATAATATAAAGGGATACAGAAGTATGATTTTTAAGTAAAATTTTTATGATACATGCCTATCAGAAGAAGTCAAGAGCAAAAAGTTTCATGGCACTTCAACTAAATTGGAAGATAGTTGTGGAACTGAACATATTTCCTGCACAATTCAGTCTGTAATAACTGAAGGAATTAGTGAATAAGATCTTTCTGATATGGTAATGATAGTAATTTAAAGGAATAAAAATAAGTAGGATATTGAGTGTTATTGCCAGCAGAACTATTATTAGGTTCAGGTTCTTCTTTATCATTAACTTCATCAAAATACAAGGTTTGCCCCTGAACTGATTTTAATGTATATTCAAAACTGCCAGAATATGCCTAGATATTTCCCATTAATTTTCTTTCTGAAGTTTCCAGTTAATTAAAAATAAAGAAAGAAATGTACATGGTGGAGACCATCTGCTACTCAGAAAACTACAAACTCATCAATATTATCAGTAGTTTATTGCAGCTTAAAAGACTTGTAGAAGCATTACTAAAATAATATACATGAGTTTCTTTAGTGATAGAGATCCCATTCCAGGAAACACTGCTCTTCATATTATTTGGTATACAATAAAAATTTATTTAATAACTTAACTGATATCGCAGGAAAAATTCCCTCTATTCAAGTTTACAGCAAATAATTCCAGATCTGCATACCTCAGTGGGCTGTATGGAGGCTGACTCAACTGGCTCAAGTGGGTTCACTTTTGCCCTGGCCTCTGTCAGTAGATGGCTTCAGGGGTTTGGTAGTACCTGAGAAGTGTCTCAAACCAGGGCAGATGTTGATCACAACCTCCTGCAATCCAGGAGAACTCGAAGGGTCTATCTTAGTTCTGCTGCATGCAGGGCCTGACTTTGGCCATGTACTTTTCTGTACTTGCCCCAGTGAAATTTGCTGGTCTCAAATATTACTGCATGTAGTTTGTCAGTCCCATAAATTCCAAGCAACCCTCCATGGGGCTGGCAGCTCCAGGCAGATGGACAACGGTTGTTATGAGATTATTTATCCCACAATTGTTCCCACACAACAGCGTGAGAAGAAGGAGATGTGTTAATGTGGTGCCTCAAAGTTCTGATCCATCACCCTTATGAGAGAAGATAGGGAAGTTGCACCACCAAGTAACTTCACAGATAATTAAGTATATTATGTTTTCTTATTAACAGATCTATTAGCAAAATGAGTATGAGACTCCTTATAAATACATTCCATTCATTTCTTTAATAGTGACGGAAATATAGGCATCAAAAACACTTTCAATTACGAAAACATATTTCGCTTTGTCTGAGATTAACTGTGAGCCTCTTCTTTTGCTCTTTGAAATTTGGATATGATACTTTCTGGACAATTATCATTATATTATTTCAATTTTTCTTAATTTATCTGAGCAGTCTCCAATTTAAACATTTTCAGCATCATCGTGATCATCAACATCATAGTTCTACATAATTTTTAGTAATCTATTTCACTGAAAAGTTGCAAAAGACATCAAGCATCATTCAACTCAAATAGAAACATAATCTAGAAATGCTGAGTAAATTGTCATCATATTTTTATTCAGGTTAGAGCAAAAACAAAGGGTAGAGATTTATATTCACTACATGGACAAATGTAAACTTGTAGTACATTTTGCATAGCAAAAAGAATAACTTTGAGGAAAAGTGACATACAGAATGAAACATTATATCTTTAACCTTGTTAATGAATTTGTTAATTTAACAACCTAATATTAAATAAATAAATAAATAGATAAATCTAAAATAGAAGCAATATAATGTGTTACATTTTCTCTTTGGGAGGAAAATAACATATGCCGAACTGTGGAAAAAGTTTTCCTAGCAGCAGTGTCTAGCTATTTAACATCTTCCTGGGGTAGGAGTGCTAGCACACTCCAAATCATCCCTAGGGCTGTCATATTTTAAACAAACTTACAAACTGGATAATGTTTTTAGATATTATAGGCAAGATTCTGATTCTATTATTATTTATTATTATTTTTATATATTTAATATACAGCTCTACTATTGGTAATAGAATTTTCACTCATTTTCTATTGTGCCCAGTAAAAGAGGTTCAAGCCTCGTTTGTTTTTTTTTTGTTTTTTTTTTTTTGTTTTTGTTTTTGTTCTGTTTTCTTTGGTTTAGTTGCCTTTTTTATTTGACCTAGATAAGTATGCATATTTCAGTGTGTTTGAAATCTACCTTTACAATTTATTTGAATGTTTTACATTTCTTACATTAGCTTTTTAATATTTTCCCCATTCATACCAGTTAATAAAGAATCTAAAATATGTTATTTTTATATTCACATGAATATTTCAACCATTTATTTTTGAAAAGGTACTGGGAACAATGAAAAGCTTCTTGTTTTAAGAGGAGCTTAATTTTTTATTTTTATTTTATTCACAGCAGATGACTGCACAGTATCTGATTTTTCTTAGCTGGAAACTTAGAAGTTTCAGTGTACACAGTTCTGAATCTTAGAGTAATTTGTATTAGTATTATAATTCACTTAGATTCAGGGTTCCTTTATATTAAGATGCAAGTTACATTTTTATAGACAGCCTCCTGAAGAACACTGAATTATTACTATATTATGAATCTGCATTTTTCATTATCATCAGATGAAGATTGTGTTTAAAAACAAATACATACACTCACACTTATATTCATGTAAAGCCACTTACTTATCTAGTTCAGAACCAGTGAATTATTAAGTAAATCCACTTCAGTCAAAGCCTGCCAAGCACCACACTTAGCAAGTGGGCACTTTAATGTAACTCAGTTCTAGTGGCACACAAAGGCATGGTCTTTGTGATTAACTGCCAACATATCTGACTCGGCATTGTGCTTATCCTCTGATAGTTAGATCAGTGATATACAGCTAAGCAGATATTTCCCACCAAAGGTCCTAAATAGTAGATAATATTTTTCTCTATTTCTCTATTTGTAACTACTTTATTATTATTATTATTATTATTATTATTATTATTATTATTATTATTATTATTATTATTATTATTACTATTTTCTTTTTATCTCATCTGTAGTATGATTATTACTCTCCATACAAGGACTATGTAAAAAAAAAAAACAACAACCAAACAAACCAAGCCAAAACACAAACTTTCCTGTTCCTTTCAGATCTCCTGCTCCAAACTCAATATGCATTTGAAAAGCTGAGAAATACTAGTGTATCCCACCTCCTTGTTTTCTTTTTAACCCTATATACTGTGTCAGTGAATTATATTTTTAGAGCTTTCACCTGTTAAAAATTACATAATAAACTATTATTTTGTATCTGAAAATTGTGTTATGGTCTACTTCTTTGATTAAGTCAAAGATACTTTTTTCATGTTCTGTGACAAGTGAAGAGATGACCAGTCAGATGCAACATCTTTATTTGCTCCAGTGCAGGAGTATTGTGCGCTCAAATTTCAATTTTCAGGTCCTCCTAACCCTCATGAGACACATATGGCCCACAAACTTCCACACACATTTTTAAATGAGAATAACAATGTGATCATTGTTACTGGACTAGGCAAACTCTGCTAGTAACCAGGTTGTTCTTCCAGCGGTGAGTACCTGAAGTTCCACAGACCTGTAATTACACCTTGTTGTTGTTCTTGTTGTTATTGTTTTACACTGCCTCATGTTCTCCCATCTGTTTCTTTCTAAAAGCAGGTTTACCACACAGTGTTTGTGTGTACACAAATACACAAACACCAATACTAATTCCTCTGGTTTTTTTTCCCTGTTTTGTTTGCCAAATACCACATAAATTTTGTATAAATCTGAACCCCCTGAACCATAAAGAGACATCAGTGAAGTTTTTGAAGTTTTAAAATAGATTTGTACCTGTAAAATGGTTTATACCTATAAATTAATAAGTTACTTTGGTATTTACTCATGTGGAATTAATCAGCTGTGCATATACTTTATACCTTTCTTTCTCCTCCTCCCTCCACCTTATTCCCCCCAAGTAACAAGTACTGATGATTAACAAGTTAACTAATCATGACTTCAGTTTTAACCAAAGGAATCTGTTCTGCTGCTCATCCTCCCCATGCAAGAGAATTCAATTAGTCTCAGGTAGTACAGCTGGTTTCTAAAGCCCAAACTCCAACTTAAGATCTGCTGCCAAATAACCATAATAATCAAAGGCACTTAAAACAGCAATCTGCAAGCCAGCGTGGTGGCTCTGAAGATTATTACTCCAGTCTGTTAGACAATCTGTTCATGAAGACTTTGGTTTAAGCCCTGGCATCACTCATTTGTCTACACTTTGCTCTTGATTCTGAGCCATGAGTTTCTGCTCCAGAGAGGAATGGGAAAGAGATGAAAAGGGAATTTTATAAATGTTTTAATTAAACGAAAGAAAAAACATCAGAGAATTTCATCAATATTACATACTTCAAAAAGAACCGCATGACCACCAAAAAACATCAGAATTTTAAAACTTTGTTGAAAAACATCTCTTTGTTTGATTTGTTTGATATGTTTCATTTTGTTTTTCCCAATTGAGAAATACAGGTTGTTTAACTTACACTTTGTATACTCACATCAGACTCAGAAGGGTTAGTGTGCCTTTTTTTGCTGTTGTTTTAGTTTGTTTTTGCTTTATTGCTGTTACTGATGTTTTCCAAATATGTTCAGTCAAAGCCTGTAGCTGGAAAAATTTCACAGGACAGAAAACATACATTTTCTGTTTGAAAGGGTAGGTAGCAGTGCCCCTTTCAAACTGTTACTACTCAGAGACATTTCTCTAAGGTGATGTTATACTAAGTTTTGCAGTCTCCTGCTGAACAGGGGCTAGAAGGCAGGAAGGATTTGCTGAGAAAGTTACTTACTCTATATGTGTCTTGTATATATATACATACATACACATTAGTATGTGCACAGCATACACACCAAATGTAGGCACACATACATACATTTGCATATATATATATATATATATATATACATGTTTATATATGTATATTTACACATAGAATCATAGACTCACAAGGATGGGAAGGACCTACAAGATCATCTAGTCCAACCATCTTTCCTTTACCATACCTACAGAAAAACACTAAACCATATCTCCTAGCTCCCTATCCAGACACTGATATATAGTGAGATGCTCATATATAGTGAGACAAACACATACTATTTCTCCCTATATATGTATACCATATACAGAATCATAGAACCACTAAAGTTGGAATAGTCCTCCAAAGTCATCCAGTCCAACCGCCCAACATCTACCAATATTTCCCCACAAAAACATGTCCCTCGATATCATATCTGAATGTTTCTCAGACACCTCTAGGCTTGGTGACTGTCACCTCACCAGTCAGTCTGTTCCAGTGCCTGACCACTCCCTCAGAGAAGTGTTTCCTAACATCCAATCTGAATCTCCTCTGGAGCAATTTGAAGCCAATCCCTCTAGTCCTATTGCTTGTTACACTGGAAAAGAAGCCAAGACCCACCTCAAGACAACCTTCTTTCAGTTAGTTTTAGAGAGCAGTAAGGTCACCCTTGAGCCTCCTCCAGACTAGACAGTCCCAGCTTACTCACAGCCACTCCTCACAAAACTTGTGCTCCAGACCCCTCACCAGCATCATTGCTCTTCTCTGTTCAGTGCCACTACATCTTTTTTGTAGTGAGGGGCCCAAAACTGAACTCAGGACGCAAGGTACCACTTCACCAGGGCTGAATAGAGGATGGATCACTTTTCTGCTGCTGCTAGCAACATTGTTTCTGATACAAGCCAGGATGTTATTGGCCTTCTTGGCTGCCTGGGCACACTGCTGGCTCACATTCAGGTGACTATCAACCACCACTCCCAGCTCAGTTTCTTCTACACGGTCTTCTGGTCACTCTGCCCCAAGCCTGTTGTATTGCCTGGGGTTGTTGTGTCCAAAGTGCAAGTTCTAGCACTTGGTCTTCTTGAACTTGATCCCATAGGCCTCAGCCCAGAGATCCAGCCTTCCAGATCCCTCTGTAGCGCATCCTACGTGCAGGCAGATTGACATTTCCTCCCAACTTGTTGTCATCTGCAAACTTAATGAGAGTACATTCAGTGTCTTCCTCCAGGTCTTCAGTAAAAATATTGAACAGGACATGCCCCTAGTGCTTACCCCTGGAGAACATTACTCATGACTAGTTGGCAGTTGGATTTAATTCCATTCACCATCACTATCTGGGCCCAGCCATCCAACCACTTCTTTACCAAGCAAAGACCTTACCTGTACAAGCCAACAGCTGTCAGCTTCTCCAGAAGATAGTGTTGAAGGCTTTGCTGGAGACTAGGTAGACTACAACAAAAACCTTTCCTCATCCACCAGGCAGGTCAGTTGTACATGGGAGTAGATCAAGTTGATCAAGCAGGACTTGCCCTTCATGAACCCATGCTGGCTGGGTCTGATCCCTCAGTTGTCTCTCAAATAGTGAGTAATCTCTCTCAAGATGATCTGTTCCATAGCTTCTGCCATCAAGCTCAGGGTAACAGGCCTGTAGTTCCTTGGATTCTCCTTATATTCTACATGAGAGTGAAGCTGGCAATCCTCCAGTTCTCTGGAACCTCTGACCAGGAATGCTGATATATCATAGAAAGCAGTTGAGTAATAACCTTTGCCAGCTTCCTCAGCACCATCTTGTGAGTCACATCTGGCCCAATGGACCTGTTTACATTTCAGGTCGCAAGTATGCTGCAAATTAGTAAAATGAACAAGTAAATATATGCCCCACAAATATATATATATATTTGGCTTTACCACAGAATTAACCCTGTACACTATATGACCATGAACTCTGAGTTCTAGAACAAGTCCTGAACTCTTGGACTTACAATTTGGGCTGTAAATTCAAGTTTTCGTTTTGTTTTGCTTTTCCAGTATTTAGCAATCTCCATCATAACTAGAAGAAATGTTATCTTTGTTCATATCTGCCATTACCCATCATCACCTGCTTCCTTTTTTTTTTTTTTTTTTTTTTTTTTTATGACAAAGGGAGCATAGGTAAAAAGAAAACTTATATCTTGCAGAAAAAAGGAACTGATCAAGAAAACCAAGTCAAGCCCTGTAAAGAGTAAAAGAGTGTTCTGATCTTCATGTGTTACCAAAAAAATTATTCTAGAAACCCTTCAATGAGGAAGGATAACGCCCTCTTGAAGTTAAACTTGCAAAGGAGTTAAAGGATTACAAGAAAGGTGTTTTGGTTTGGTTTGGTTTTGGTTTTAAGTATGTCAACAATAAAAGGAAGTCTAGTGAAAATATGGGTTATCCACTAAACAAGGTGGGTACACTGGTGAAAGGGAACACTCAGAAGGTTGAGATTTGAGTGCCTTCTTTGCTTCAGTGTTTAATGCTAGGACTAGCCCTCAGGAATCCAAGACCCTGGAGGTAAGAGGGAGAATCTGGGGAATGGAAGGCTTCCTCCTGATCCAGAAGGATCTGGTCAGAGGGCATCAAGCCAAAATTAATGTAAACAAATCCATGGGCCTCAAGTAGATGAACTCATCTCTGCTGAGGGAGCTGGGGGAGGTGATTACTGAACCTTTGAAAGGTCTTAGTTGACGGGAAAACTGTCTGAAGACTGGAGGATAGCCAATATTACTCTATTCTTTGAAAAAAGCAATAAGGAGGAGCCATGATGCTACAGACTAGTCAGCTTCACCTCCAGTCCTGGGAAGGTGATGCAACAAATTCTTCTGGATGTCATCTCCATACAAGTAGAAGAAAAGAAGGTTATAAGGAGTAGTCAGTGTGGATTCACTAAGGGGAAATCATGCTCAACCAAAGTGGTAGCTTTCTATGTTGTCATATCTGGCTGAGTGGATGAGAGGAGAGCAGTTAATGTTGTGTACTTTGTCTTTAGCAAGGCTTTTGACACTGTCTCCCACAACACCGTTGTAATGAAGCTTACAGAGTGTGGGACAGATGAGTGGGCTGAGAGTGGATGACAGATGAGGTGGGCTGAGAACTGGCTGACTGGCAGAGTTCAGAGTATAGTGTTCAGTGGCACAGAGAATGGTTGGTGACCTGTAACAAGCTGTGTTCCGCAGGGCTCAGTGCTGGGGCCAGACTTGTTCAACATTTTCAGCAGTGACCTGGATGAGTGGATAGAGTGCAACCTCAGCAAGTTTGCTGATGACAGAAAGCTGGGCAGAGCATCTGACACACAAGAAAGCTATTCTACCATTCAACCAGATCTAGATATAATGGACAGCTGGGGTTAGAGGAACCTGATGCAGTTCAACAAGAGCAAGCATAGGATCCTGATGTTTCACCATCAGATAGATCGCATGAATGAAGGATTCTGAGAATTCTTGGACCTATCCTTATAGTAGATAAACATATCATCTTTTTATATCTTAGAGCTCAGAGTAGCTAATATATTTCCCTATCATCTTCAACTTCTAATATTCATTCTCACAGTTTTCTGGAAAGCATGCAGTGCACAGAGGCATTGAATTTAATTTAAGGAGTTTGCTGCATCTACGTCGCCTTGAAAATGTTGTAGATGTGTCATCAAAACTTGATTGCATATTCCTGATCGAAGTGGGTCTGTGATATCCTATCATACAGATTTTTCTTCTAAGTTAAAGAGACTGCTAATTTCACCTCTCATTTCTTCCATACTATCACTACAGTACTACAAAATTAACAATTTGTTCTAATTGTTCTAAATGTCTTAATTTTCTGACATCTTATCTTTCTCCTTATCCGTGATTATTTTGTAACCTAACAGGGACCAGAATTATTCACAAAATCAATGACTATGTCTACTCCAGTGAATTTCATTGTCTGCCTCTGGAAGTGCGACCAACTGGTAAAGAACATCACTTGTAAGTATATTTAAATTACGTTATTTCCCAAACCAGAAAGACCAAAGCCAAACTGTGCTTTGTGAGCATTCCTTGGTCTATGTTAAATCAAACATTGCCCAATAATTGCCTGGCAAACTGACTATTGTCCTGGACCACAAACATTACAAAGGGCAATTCCAACAGTTGAGTAGTATATTAAATTGATTTTGTATGCCTGAGATCATCCTATGGCAGTATGCAATTGATCAGTACTGCTTAGCAATATACTTCACAAGAGAGCCTTAAATAATCCTTATTAGAATAAGTATATTTATGTAGTAGATTTATGATGTTAGATAGCTAAGCCTTTCTGGACTCCATTGGAAGAAATTTTGATAACTGACAAGAAAGAACTTTGTGGCTAAATTTGGTAAAGTGCCATTGCCATGTTAACTCAAAACTTCTTCTCTTGTAATCCCTCTAAAAAGCTACTAAAAAGGTCCAATGTTTCAAAATTAGAGATTTTTTTTTCCAGATCCTTGAGTATCATATATGCTAATAACCTGTTTCACATCAGTAATATTCTGTAGCAGGTGAAAATTGCATGATGAATTTAAGATTTTCCAAAAATATGTCAAGAAAACCACTATGATAATGTGTCTATGCAGATCCTTAGATCCAGACCAGGCCAGTACTTTTTCTACTTGGGATGTATGGTACACATCACAGTTCTCAACACAGAATTTCCTACTATCAATCAGCTATACACTTTTGGCACAAAAATTACTCTGGTTAGTTCTAATTCATTAGGAGAAGGTTTCTAAGACTGTGGTCTTTCTGTCATTCTACACTGCTAAGAAATTTGCAAAACCAAGCTTTCATATTGTATTTCTCATACTATCTAAAAGCACTTTGATGTTGATAAACTACCTGCAATTCCTTGATGTAGAATTTTTTATCTTCAGTTATTTTCCCACCCTGTTTGATTGGCTCAGTGAAAAGAAAGTGACTATTGTTTACTTCACTGATGCAGATCAGGTGCACCAAAACAATCTACTAAATGTAATTTTTTTATTAAATGTATTCTGAGTGAGCTGTTGCACATATGATCTGTAATCACATGTATGCTAAGCGAACAATGTGTTAGCCTATGACTAATCAGTGTTCTAGGGGTGGAGTGGAAAAGTAAATTAGGGTAGGTAAGGGTAAATTAGTTTGCATAAGGTTATACAAATTCTGGGGAAGGTGAATTATAGTACGAAATGTTAAATGACCTGTCTCACTGATACATCTGTTGTGGGCTGGAGTCCTAGGGGAAGGGCAACTGAAGGTCTTGGAAGCTTAGGGCTCTCAGGCCAGTTGAGGGGAGGTCCAAAAGCTCTCCTCCAGTGTCCTGTCTTTTCCTTGACAATTTCTGGACATAGCTCAGGCCCTAGACATGAGAAATAGGCCACAATCTGCTAGCATGGACAATGCTAGAGATACAGAGCAAAGAAAAGTCATTTTCCTTTCCAGTCAGCTGCAACCAGACATCTGTCCTTTTTAATTTATTTTTCTTTGCAGCTAACTTTGAGAAATAAGTTTCAAAAATGCTAGTTTGCTCTTAAAAAATAAAATATCAGTTATAAACTGCAGATATGATAACATATACTGGTACTACAGATATTTAATAGCTGAACATTGTTAAGAAAATGGAATAAAGCAGAACACCGAGAATCAAAATACAGTGACTAAAATCAAATTTAAACAAAGCAATAACAAAAACATATATCCACTATCCACAGTGACTATCCATGTCACTGTGAAAGACAGATTATTGTAAGAGATTACATGCTCTTTATAATGGAACTCATTTGGAATTTGGATTGAATGATAGAAAGCTGGAAAAGCCTAAGTTCTGTAACAGCTCTGAAAAGTCCCAAGATGTTAGGAAGCAGATGTAAGCTAAAAATAAAACTAGTTTGAATTAAGACAGATCCATGGTTTGTGGCACTGAAGAAAACAGGCAGTTGTTCTGTTTGCCCTACAGCAACCTTCTCTTAATGACAATGGATACCTGCCAGTCTCTAATTATCCTTACACCAATAACCTCAAATTGCTGCTTCCTTCAACCTAATGTCTTATTTTTAGCTCAAAGGCTACTTCTAGTGGACTATCTTATCGGAATGACATAAATCTGGTAATATAATATGCACCAACATTGCAATGGCCTAGGGGGCTCCTGATGCAGTAGGGAGAGCCTTTTCTTTGTAAAGTGTAAGTAATCCATTTCATTATGACTTTACACGCTTCATTACACAGAGATAGTTGTTCTGACATAGTTTACTGTTTATGTTTCTGTTATTGTCTAAAGCCAAAGGAAATAAGACTGATAAGAAATAAATTACACATACAAACACAAAACAAAACAAAACAAAAAAAACAATCAGAAGAGATTATTTGTATATGTGCATGTTTATGTGAGCTAAAGAAAGGAATTATGCCAGCATACAGTCATTACAAGTTACTTATGTATCAGTTGTACACATCTGTTCCAGATGCTAAAGCAAGATAACTGTGTTTGTCATCTGTTCAGATAATAATATATCAATAAATCATATACACATATAGAAAATAATATTATTAGGGTTGGATAACTTAAACAGTCATAGGAAGTGAAACACAAGTTGTTGTGTAGCTGTAATCTTCAATAATCATTCATGAATTCAAAGTTGAGGAAACAGTCATCTTGCTCAGTGCAGTCAGCTTAGTAGTATTGGGAAAAAAATGGAAGTTGCAGAGAGTCTCTCAGATAAAAATATTTTACTTTCTTCATTTATTGTAGTGATATTTGTAACCTTAACTTCTGCTTAAATCCATATAACATCTGAGTTGTGACCCAGTAATCTTATTTCATGGTTTGGATGATTCTCCCCAGATTTCTGGTTCACCGAAGATATATCAGGAAACTTAAATCTTGATTTAACAGTGTATTTTTAGTTTAGGAACTGAAGTGATTTTCCATGGATTGTATATTAATTATGAAGAATATGTACTGAGGATTAGCTTTTGTGAGAGTAGTACTTTACTGTGGTTGATAAAAATACAACAGGTTCTGTTTCTAGAATGCCTGTTTTAAAGGTAAAATATTATTAATGTTTCGATGATGTATATTAGCTACTGGAGCAAATACATGTATTTCAAATAATATTTCGTACAACGTTTTACTTGGCGGATATATTGCTTTATGTGGTAAAGATATAAAAGAGTAAAATAACCTAGCAGCTAACACTTAGCTAACTGAGAGCAAATAGATGTATTACAAATAATATTCTGTACAACATTTTGTTTGGCAGATGTATAGCTTGAAGTGGTACAGATATAACAGGGTAAAATAAGCTAGTAGCTAATACTTAGCTAACTGATACAGGTAGGTATACAGACATGGTGAAGAATTTAGTTCAGATTTGTTTTTAATTGAACATATTAAATAAAATATATTATAGAATTTTGGCATTGGTGGCACAGGATGGTTTTGAAAATGCAATACTCCTAAAAATATAAAATCATCACACTTGAAATTATTTTTGTGAGATGGTATCTGCTGTGATAAGTGAAATGAGAGATTTTCAGCATACTAAACATAATAACAGCATTTATTAAAAATGTCTATAATTCAACTCCATCTGGACAAAATTTAGAGCTGAAAACTCTTCCTTTGATAGTAAATATAGTAAACATATTCTCTGATTCAATTCAAGTTAACTCTTACATGCCACTAAATTGTTAAGAAGAAAAAATTAAAAAGAGAAAAGAAACAATAGAATCACACACACCTGCATTTGTTTTTCTTATATATTTTATCACAAGAAGATATTTTCTCCCTGGTAATACTAATAAAACAGTCATGGAATACCACCAATGCTAGTACCATGCTAACACAATGCAGTCAATGCTAGTACATGATTTCCATGGTGAAAGGGTGTTACATATTGCAAGATATTGTATTGATGCATTTGACAACAAACAGCTATGATATTCCTGAAAGTTCACACAGTTAAACCAGTTTTCACCAATAAGAACATTCTTGGAATTGACAGAAATGGAAACAGGAATTTTTGTGTTGGTCCATCTGGAAATAAAAAAACCTCTTAATTACTTTAGTGATTTTCTTTAAATAGACTTGATATTAGCATTTCCAGTGTATCACAGAAGATCCTGCAGACTCTTGGTATTGTGTTGAAAAATGCATTTACAGGAATGTTCTGCAATACACAGCAGCTTACCAAAAATAAAAAAATAAAAACGAACTAAACTAAAACAAAACAAAACAAAACAAAAAGCAGCTGTAAAAGTAATGATGGTAACGCTGAAATAATTTATGTTTCTCCTTTGGATCATTTGATAGTGAAACAACAGTTTTATGCAGATATAGATAGCTAGGATTTACTTCCTGATCTACAAACAGGTAGCATGGTAAGGCTAAATCTCTTCATTCATGACTTCCTACGCATGAAGGAAGCCTGGGTTTCTTGTTACTTCCTTGTGAAAGACTGTGAAAGACAGAACTGGTTTTCTTTTATTGTCTCAAAGTTTGCTTTCATGAGGCCTTTCTGATGCTAAGACTGACTGGCGACTACTATCTAGGAGGGTGAATGGTGGGTGTTGTTGTGTCACAGTACCTCTGCTTATGATTGCAAAGATAAGCAGAAGCAGGACTAGCAGTCTTCTTCAGGGGTGCTGCTCGAAGGAGCTGACCACTGCAGAAGGCGATAATGCTTGTGTCTGGCAACAGAGACCCCCCCCCTTGCTGGCTTATCTGTGGGCCAGGAATGTCACAAAAGCTGGTTTAAATCCCTACTACAAAGTGTGTTTACCTGCTTGTTTGGGAGTTCAGTGTTTGCTCGAGATACGTTCCCAAAAATGCTGTGTCAAACTTCAAAGGAGAAAAACAACCTCACCGAAATGGGGGATAAAAGGCCCTCGCTAAACTGGGGACTTTGGAGACAAACTCCCAAAGACACCTTTGACGGAGAATTCCCTGAGGGGAAAACTTTGTCGGAAGAACCCCCGGGACCGGCTTGCTGCGGAGCTCCCTGGCTGTCTCCCATCCCCCGCGGTGATCAGACGAGTTCCTGAGATCAACGGATTGTGTACCTCGCTGGACCCACGGTGGTGACTATATCTCTTTTGCTATCTGCAAAGACTCCTTGCTTATATTTCCTACTTTCCCTATCGCCTACCTTCCCTTCCCCGTCTCCCTAAAAAAAACACCTAGGTCTTTAATAAACTGGTTGGACCAACATTTGAACCGTTGCTTCTTAATCTCACGCCGGGTATATACACAAAAGAACCTTGCCTCCCTCCTGTAAATTGGAGCGAGACATTTTTTATTGGCGTAGTCGGCAGGATGCCCGCCGTGAGAGTGTTGTCCTTCCAAAAACTCCAAAATTTTTCTGTATGTACCTCCTGGAGTTGCAAGGACCGATAATTTTGGTAACTTAGATGTGAGCACCTCTCCAGGAAGACCGCTCCATATTCTGAAACTTTACTGCTTATGTGTTTACCTCTCGGGGATGCATGAATTAATTTTGACTATTTGCTTTTGTTTTATACGTGTGAGCCTCCTCGGGAAGACTATTTCGCATTTTTGTGGTTTAAGTATCTAGTAACGTATTTTTGAATTTGAAAATTTTGTGTGTGCACCTCTTGGGGAAGTGAGGAAGTAATTTTTTGACGTTTGTGCTTCTCCAAGAAGTTTATTCCTTTCTGAGAAACCTAGAAGTGTTTTGAAACTTGTGTGGCTTTAAGCTTGAAGTTTTTCTGGCCTGACAGGGTAGCCAGGAGCGATTTAGGCGTTTACACTTTCTTTGTAAGTGTTGATTGGGCTTCTTTGTCTTTTGTGAAAGGGAGGAATGATTGTAGCATTTGCATTTGTTTGATAGGTGCGTGTCTCCCTTGGGAGGGGTAAGGAGTTAAGTGTGCCTTCTCTTCCCTTAGTGTGTATCTTTTAGGATACTGAGAAATGAGTGAACGTATTGCCACTATGAATAGTGAAAATGTGCTATTTGACCTTTTAGAAAAGCATGGTGCTCGGCCCTCTTTATCAGGGGTGGATTGGGCACGACAAAACTGGTATAACTTGCAGAGTGTTTCCGACCGCATTCGTGTTTTACAATATGAGGCTCATACTCGAGCCGGCAAAGGAAAATCGTTTATTTGTGCGGTACTCGGTGCTGCTTTAAAAGCTGCCGTGGAGTTCCGAGATGAAAAGCATTCGGCAGAAACCCAAACCATACAAGCATTACAGGAATCAGTTAAAGGAATGCAAGAATTGGTAAAAACTCTGCAGAATCAAATAGTGAACCTTGAGGAACAATTACAAAGAGAGCAACATAATACAGTTTTGTTGCAAATGGCTTTTAAGGAACTATTAACATATAAGAATACTAGCAATACTGCTGTCCATAATTTGCCTCAAGAAAAAACTTTTCCTCAGAAGGAACTACAAGGAATGAAGGAAAGGCTTGACAAATTAGAGGACTTGCCAACCCAATTGCGTCCTTTGATAAAAACCGAATATATGTTTGATAACAGTGAGGATCTGAACCCTCAAATGAATGTTAAAGAAATTCCCTTTTCTGCCACTGAATTGGCAAAACTGAAAAAAGATTTTAGCCGCTCTCCAAAGGAATCAGAGACGGAATATGTGTGGAGGGTTAGTCTCACTGGTGGAGACCAAATACTGTTAACTGAAAAGGAAGCTGAAGGTTATTGGGGACCGGGAGTGTTTTTAACTACTGGTAACAACCGTGCTCCCTGGTCCCTAACACAGAGGGCTGCCTATTGGGCAGGTGGTGTTAACCCTTTAGAAAGGGGAGACCCTCTTGCCATTAATGGGACAGCTGATCAATTGGTTGAAAGTGTTCAAAAAGCTGCTTGTCTGCAAATGATGTATGATAGAAAGCTGCAGCCGCATCATGAATCACCTATGATGATGCCTGTTGATCCTGAACGAATGACTCCTTTAATCAGGGGGCTTCCAGAATCACTGAAACCTGTAGGTATACAGCTACAAGGAAAAATACAAGCTATGCCTCAGGGAGAAAGAACTCTGGCAGCATTAGAAGGAACTGGCACCTCAGGCCATTTGCAGTCGGGGTATAAAGTATGGACATGGGGGGAGGTTGCCCAAGAGTTGATTAATTATGAAAGGAAATATGGGCCTGTAGCTTCTTCCAGTATATCTGAACCAGAGGAAGTAAGGTTCGCAGCAACCACCCTTGCTCCTAGGCCACCTAGTCCAAAGCTCAGTGGAACTGGAAGGGTCTCACTGCCAGTAAGAACGGGTAGGCGAAATATTGATCATAAACGTAATTGTCTCTGGACACTGGGCTGGCAAAAGGGTGTTCCACGAGATTTGATGAATGGATTACCCACAGTCAGGTTAGAGAAATTAGTTAACTTGTGGCCAGAACAAAAGCTCAAGGAAAGCTGATGCTTTCGCCCCCTCCCCCAGATGAGAGGGAGGTGGGGGGGGGGGGAAGGCAGTGAAGGGTGGATGTCTGTTAACATCTTCTGTCCCAAGGCCTCCCCACTCCTGCCAATTGCCCCTGTGAGTCATGATCCAGTCGCTGATAAGCTAGGGAAACACTTATCTCTCTGACCAGCCTGCGTCCACTGACTCAGCTAACATGAGGCCAGTTTCCCTAACCTTAATGAAATCCCTTAACAAATATCCTTAGAAGCCTAAGGACACCCCGAAAAAGGAATGTAAAATATACTCCTCGATGGATTGTTCTCTCATTTTTTAATTGTATTAACAAAGCCCCAAAAGGGCAAGTTGTTGTCTTGTTTTATTTTACAGAAGATCCCCGTGGGACCTTCGCTGAACAGAATGGCTCATAGCTGACTTTAACCATTTGTGTTTTGTGACAGAAAAGTTGAAGATGTGATCGTGCTAGAGTTCTGAATATACCTCTTGATTACATATTTTGGTTGCAATAGTATTACGTTTTTGTTTGTTGTGGTTGTGGGTTGTGATTGATATCAGTCCTTGGATCTCTTAAAACTTCACAATTTGGTTCAGAGTTTTTTCAGGTTATCCTGACTTTCTGGTACTTTCTGCACAGTGATAACCATTCCTTCTGATCCCTTCTTTTACCCCTTTTTGTCAAACTGATTATGATTTGCATGTAACTCCTCCATGCTGTTTCCAAATTCCTAACAAATTGGGAAATGAGCCAAGGGACCCATCTAATATCTGTTAGATGTGGTCAAAAAAGAAATCTATCATAAAACCCTTTGCAGTGATGTTTTTCAGTGTCACATAAGTTCAGGAGTTCCATACAAAACATGGTTCTTGAAAAATGTCTAAGTTTTGATAAGAGATGTGTATATTTCTGGGATTATCCCTCTTATGGTTTATACCGTGGGGTATCCCACACACTGTCCTGTGAAAAGTTCAGTAGACTATTACAGTACTTTAACTTGCCAAACTAGTATTTATATCTCTCAGCAATTGAACTACTTTGGAAATGCTCAAGTGGACAGCAGCTGACACAAATACCCCTATTTATTTGTTTTACTTGTTTATTTGATACTATTGGTTATTGTCACTGTCTTTGTGATCTTTAAATGTTTATGGTATATATATAAGTATGGATTGCTAAAGGAAAGTTATATGGTACTAAGGGTGTTGTGGAAACTGAAGAGCTGTGTTGTTTGATCTGTGGGTTCTGAAGGGAATGGGACAAACTGCTTTGATGGTATAAGAAAGTGTAACTGTTAATGATACAGAAGTATAATTGAGGGTATGTGGAAGTGTAACTGAGGGTACAATGAGAGTTTGGAAAGTTAGAAAGTTTGGGAACAGAAGTAAGGGACTTGGACAAATTTGTTGATGGAGCTTGGAAATTGTGTGGAGGGGGAATTGTGGTGGTGGAATTGGGAGGAACGGTGGCAGCTGTACTAGAGTGTGATCTGAAGATCCCAGGATGAGTTTTGCCCCAGTGGACTGAATGCAACATGCACATAGCAGTGTAAAGATGTTTGTTTTCTGGTAGATACGGGTGCATCTCACTCTGTACTGCATCAAGAATTACTACCCTTAGATGATTTTTGTAACAAACAATAGGAATAAGTAACTGTAGCTCTAAATAACTTTTCTGAGTAGTTTGTATTGTAGAGAGATCTAATATAGTGGTTTGTTATGAGTGAATATATATTGATGGAAAATAATTATGGTTATCAATTAAGGTCTTGATTGAATGATGATGATTGTTAACATTTAATTCCCCCATATCACCCATCCCTCTTTTCCCTTATGCTTACTTTTTTTTTTTCTTTCCTCACCACCGTGAATGGTCATTTGGGCATCAATTTCAAGCAACCTTTGAGCCACGGGGTGGTGTGAAAGACAGAACTGGTTTTCTTTTATTGTCTCAAAGTTTGCTTTCATGAGGCCTTTCTGATGCTAAGACTGACTGGCGACTACTATCTAGGAGGGTGAATGGTGGGTGTTGTTGTGTCACAGTACCTCTGCTTATGATTGCAAAGATAAGCAGAAGCAGGACTAGCAGTCTTCTTCAGGGGTGCTGCTCGAAGGAGCTGACCACTGCAGAAGGCGATAATGCTTGTGTCTGGCAACAGAGACCCCCCCCCTTGCTGGCTTATCTGTGGGCCAGGAATGTCACAAAAGCTGGTTTAAATCCCTACTACAAAGTGTGTTTACCTGCTTGTTTGGGAGTTCAGTGTTTGCTCGAGATACGTTCCCAAAAATGCTGTGTCAAACTTCAAAGGAGAAAAACAACCTCACCGAAATGGGGGATAAAAGGCCCTCGCTAAACTGGGGACTTTGGAGACAAACTCCCAAAGACACCTTTGACGGAGAATTCCCTGAGGGGAAAACCTCGTCGGAAGAACCCCCGGGACCGGCTTGCTGCAGAGCTCCCTGGCTGTCTCCCATCCCCCGCGGTGATCAGACGAGTTCCTGAGATCAACGGATTGTGTACCTCGCTGGACCCACGGTGGTGACTATATCTCTTTTGCTATCTGCAAAGACTCCTTGCTTATATTTCCTACTTTCCCTATCGCCTACCTTCCCTTCCCCGTCTCCCTAAAAAAAACACCTAGGTCTTTAATAAACTGGTTGGACCAACATTTGAACCGTTGCTTCTTAATCTCACGCCGGGTATATACACAAAAGAACCTTGCCTCCCTCCTGTAAATTGGAGCGAGACAAAGACCAGTAAATGAAATGGGAAAAAAAAAAAAAAAAAAGCCTAAGGTGTGAGGCACAGTTGTTGTGTTTTTTTTTTGTTTGTTTGTTTTTTCAGTGTGTCAATCTTAATGTTACTTAACATTCGCTTACTAAGCCAATGAGCCACATAAAGAACAACAGAAAACATACTTTTCTTGTAAGGATAATTTGCAACAGATCTATATGCTGTTTTGAACCATATGAATCACTGAGCTTAGATGTCAAAGAGTTAATGCTATGTGTGTAATTGGCTGCTGTGGTGGGACAATGCTGATTACATAATAAAGTGTGATGTGAATGTAGAGCTAAAATATCCCAAAGATTTTCACTAAAACTTTTCACTAGAACTAGAACCATTTCTAACATGACTTTCTTGACCTTAAAAGCTTTTATAAATAAAACAACTTATAGTATTATTCTAAAAATAAAAGGGAAAAAAAAAAAATATCTATATAGTTGCAAGTTAAAAGTGAATGAACAGTGACATCCAGTGGCCAGGTAAAAATGCTATAAACTGCACTAATACCACTTAAGGAGTGTGCTGTGACTTGCTAGGTAAAGAACGAGGTTCTCAGTGAAGTAAATCATCATTATCTCAAGGCCAGCCCACTCCTAATTATGGAAACATGGTGTTAATTAGCCCTGTGTGTGGTATGTTCAGCACTTGTTCATCGCTATTATTTACTTTTGCTGACATCCCAAAAGATTGCAGTATCAACAGACTCTAACGGTCTATATTAGAAATTACAAAACAGAGTCCAAAATGAAAAAGTATTCATATACATAAGTTCTTAGAACATAAAGCCAATTTAGTAGAAGGAAAATAGGGTCAACAAAAGAGTTTCTACCATCTTTTCTTCAACAGTGATTTCAATATGTCTGCCCAAAGCAATGAGATTCAAGTGCCGTAGAATCATAGAATTGCTCAGGTTGAAAAAGGCCTTAAAGATCAATAAGTCCAACCACAACATAACCATACTACCCTAACTCTAACAACCCTTTGCTAAATCACGTCCTTGAGGACCACATCCAAATGGTCTTTAAACACATTCAGGGTTGGTGACTCAACCATCTCCCTAGGGAGCCTATTTCAGTGCTGAACAACCTTTTCTGTAAAGATTTTCCTGATATCCAGACTAAATCTCCCCTGACACAACTTGAGGCCTTTTCCTCTTGTCCTGTCATCTGTCACCAATGAGAAGTGACCAGTCCTGGTCTCACAGTAAGCACCTTACAGATATTCAAAGAGAGAAATAAGGTCTCCCTCTGCCTCCCCTTCCCCAGATGAATGAACCCCAATTCCTTCAGTCACTCCTCACAGGGTATATTCTCCAAGCCATTCACAAGCCTTGTTGCCCCTCTTTGGACCTGCTCCAGCACCTCAGTATCTGTTCGGTACTGAACACACAGTACTTGAGGTGAGGCCTCACCAGTGCCAAATACAGGGGCAGTATTACTTCTCATGGTCCTGCTCACCACACCGTTCCTGATACAAGCTAGGATGTCGTCAGCCTTCTTGGCCACCTGGGCACACTGCTGGCTCATATTCAGCCAACTGCCTGTCAGGACATTAAAGTCTCTTTCTATCCGGCAGCTTTCCAGACTCTCCTCTCAAGTCTGTAGGATTGCCTAGGGTTGTTGTGACCAAAATGCAGGACCTGACACTTGGCTCTGTTGAAACTCATAGCTTATCTTTGCCCATTGATCCAGTCTATCTATGTCCCTCTGTAGTGCCTTTCTCCCCTCTGGCAGATCAACACTCCCTTCCAACTTGGTGTTGTCTGCAAACTTACTGAGGGTGCAGTCAATCCTCTCATCAGTATAATTAATAAAGGTGTTAAATTGAAGCAGCACAAGTACCGAGCCTGGGGGGACAATGCTCATGACTGGCCGCCATCTGGATTTAACTGCACTGACCACAACTCTTTGGGCCCTGCCATCCAGTTAGTGTTTCACCCAGCTGAGCATACACCCATCCAAACTGTGTGAGGCCAGCTTCTACACAAAGATGTTGTAGGGGATAGTGTCAAAGGCCTTTCTGAAGTCCAGGCAAACTTCATCGACAGCCTTACCTTCATCGTCTAGGTGGGTACCTTGTAGAAAAAAATCAGGATTGTCAAGCAGGATCTACCATTCATGAACCCATGTTGACTGAGCCTGATCCCCTTTTTGATTCTTAATTGTACCATGATGGCTCCATAGATTATCCATTCCATAACCTTCTCTGACTCTGAGGTGAAATTGATAGGTCTGTAACTACCAGGATCATCTTTCCAGCTCTTTTTGAAGACTGGTGTCATGATTGCCAGTCACCAGTCTACAGGTCATTCCCTGTTAGCCAGGACTGCTGAAGAATGATGTGGTTTGGCTACCACATCCACCATCTCCGTCAGCTCTCCAGGATGTAATCCATCTGACTCCAAAACCTGATTATGCAGGGCCTATTCTGTTCCCCATCCCTATCTAGCAGTGCAAGGGGTTGTTTGGCCATGGAGTAACTAGTCTTACTATTAAACCATGAGGTAAAGAAAACATTAAGCACCTCAGCCTTATACTGACCGTTAGTCACCATGTTGCCCTCTGCATCTAACAAGGATGGAGATTCTCTCCAGCCCTCTTATTGTTGATGTATTTATAGAAATATTTATTGTTGTCTTTTACCTGTGCCATGGTTTTATGATTTTTGGTTACTGGTATTCCACACAATAACATCATGTAGTGCACTGGGAGTTAACGTGTTAATGCTCCAGTGTCAGGTACCTGCCTGGAGGAGAAGAAGAACTACATTCTCCAGGGGGCTTTGCAGTCAGAGAGAAGATATAACTCCTGGCAAGGTCACCTAATGGGGCTTTTCGTCTTGGCACTCTTCACTTCTCCTCGCTGCTGCTCGTCCCAACTGCACGCATCACTTCAGTATCAGTGTAAGGCCTTCAGCTTTTTGGACAGTCTCACTCTCATTATATGTGATTTATTAGCTTCAATTCTAATTATATTGTATTATAGTGAGTTATCTTGCATTCCGATACCATATTCAGTAAATTAGTTTGTTTCTCCTCAGATTGTTGCTGCTGTTTTTAATTATTTTGGGGTCCTCTGTTTCCCTTTTCCGGAGGCATGGATTTTGCGAAATCACTCTGTCCCAGTTGTCATGGAACCAGGCTGGAGCAGCCTGTAAGCTGCTGACAACCAAGTTCAGTTTTAGCTGGTCTTTGACTTTTCTAATTTTCTCATTGCACAGCTTCACTACATACCTGTAATCATCAGAAGTAGTTTGTTCACTCTTCCAGATACCATAAACTTTTGTTTTTGAGATCCAGTCAAGGGTCTCTTTGCCTGTCCGGCCTCTTTGCCTGTCAGCTCATCTTCCATAACTTGGGGATGGTCAGCTCCTGCACCTTTAAAATAACTTCCTTAAATTATTCCCAACCATCCTGATCTCCCATGCTCTCCAAAACTACCTCCCAAGGGACCCAGTCAACCATGATCCAAAAGAGACCAGCGTCTGCCCCCTGGAAGTACAAGGTGGCAATTCTTCTGACTCCCCTCTGTGGTTCAGCAAGAATTTATCATTTCATGATCAGTCACCCCCAAATGGCCTCTAGCCTTTACATCCCCCACAAGACCTTCTCTGCTATCCAACAGCAGGTCCAGGATTTTACTTGCTCTTGTTGGCTCCTTCACCAGCTGTGTCAGGAAGTTATCTCCTGCACTAGAAACTTCTGGGACTGTTCCCTTTCTGCCACATAATAATTCCAGCAGATGTCTGTGAAATTGAAGTGCCCCATGAGAACAAGGGGTAGAGACCTTGAGATCTCACCCAACTGTCTATAAAACGTCTTATCCACATCTTCATCATGGTTGGATGTGGAAAACTGATGTTTGATCTTGAACAGAATAAAAAGGAAAACTTGATGAAAACTTCAATGTACTAAAATTCTTAACAAGTCTCCACAAACATATTTTTTTCTGAACTGATTTGTGTTCTGATGTATGCCTGGGACATGCACTTATTTCACTCTACAGCTACTAAAGATGCTAGTCTTTTCGAGCAGTTAGAAAAAAATCTTCCAGATATTGCAGGCATGGTGTCTGCCCAGCCCTGGCATATTGTATGAGCTGGTACCCTGGATGATTCAATGTTATCTTTGGCAAAGGCTGCAATATGAATCTATTTTAATGTGCAGCTGTAAAACATACTGAATCTTTAGGCAGTGCAACAAGAATCCAAAGAAGATTTTATGGCAGATATTCCCTACAGGCAGAAAAAAATCATCAAATCTAACTTGTTTTGGACAAAAATATTTGATATTAAGTTATTTATCACATTTATGTGCGAATATATATGAAGTAAAACATACATTTTCATAAAACATGTGTGATAGAAATGTAATGGCTGCACATACCAATGAAGAGACCCTTTTGCCTTATCATGGTTTAAAATATTCAAACAATTCTATATTCTTATCACATCTACGTACAGCAAAACAAGGCTTATTAATACAGAACTCATCCTTCAGCAGGTCTGCAGAGCATTTAGCTTTCTCAAAGGCAGATCAAGAACAGAGCACTGTAGTATTAGGAGAGTTGGAAGTGTTCCTTGAAAGGCTGCCATTGCAATTTTTAGTCATTTTGCAGCAGAAGTGAATCTCACTCTCAGAAATTAGTGGGACTTAAGAGACAGAGCCGTTATCCTAACTGTGTGTTTGGGAAAGAAATGAATGATTAAATGAGATTTTGTATCCCCTTTTTAATATTAGAAGTAGGTGTTATTACACCATACAAAAAAGAATTTTTCACCTTCCTGTGCAATTTCACTGAACTGAAACTGCCATTTTTCTGAAGATCTGCTTTTTATTATGCAGTACTACTAGCTGACACTCTAGTAGATCAGAGTTTGCCATGAGGTCATTGATTTTTAAAGTGGGATAACAGAATGAATATTCAATAGGCAGCTGAAATGAAAAGGGTGAAAGACATACAAATTAAAGAAAACAATCAAATTAATTAAATAAAAACTCTTTGTCTAGGAGCCAGAGAACATGACACAAGACAGAAAATCTTTGGGAAAAAAATGTCTGTGAGAATGCAGTAGCTATTCCTCAGCAAATTAATTTTCTTTCAGTTTTTCCTCACTTTCATATCCTTCCAACTTGATTGAAAAGCTTACAGTTAAAAAAGGGCTCTGCTGGTAGTTTGAAATATGTCTATTACGTACAGTTCATGCATTCTTCTTTATGAGATCATTTTATCGTAGAATCATAGAATCAGACAGATTGTAAAAGACCATAAGATCATTGAGTCCAACCCTGGCCTAACCATACTACACTAACAAACAGCTGTCAGCTAAATCATGTCCTTCCGCACCACATCCAAATAGTTTTTAAACACATTCAGGGATGGTGACTCAGCCATCTCCCTGGGGAGCCTATTCCAGTGCTTAATAACCTTTTCTGTAAAGACATTTTTCCTGATATCCAAACTAAACTTACCCTGATGTAACTTTAGGCCATTTCCGCTCATCCTGTCACCTGTCAGCAGTGAGAAGAGAACAATCCCACTCTCGCTGTAAGCACCTTTCAGATACTGGAAGAGAGCAATAAGGTCTCCCCTCAGCTTCCTTTTCCCCAAACTAAACAGTCCCAGTTCCTTCAGTCGCTCCTCGTAGGGTATATTCTCCAAGCCATTCACAAGCCCTGTTGCCCTTCTTAGGATCTGCTCCAGCACTTCAATGTCCCTTCTGTACTGAGGTGCCCAAAACTGAACACTGTACTCAAGGTGAGGCCTCACCAATGCCAAGTGCTTGCTCACCACACCATTCCTGATACTAGCCAAGATGCCGTTGGCCTTCTTGGCCACTTGGGCACACTGCTGGCTCATATTCAGCCAACTGTCTATCAGTACGCCAAGGTCTCTTACCATCAGGCAGCTTTCCAGCCACTCCTCCCCAAGCCTGTAGGGTTGCCTGGGGTTGTTGTGACCAAAATGCAGGACCTGACACTTGGCCCTACTGAAATTCATACAGTTTGCCTTGGCCCGTATATCCAGTCTATCCAAGTCTCTCTGTAGTGCCCTTCCCCTCTGGCAGATCAACACTCCCACTCAACTTGGTGTTGTCTCCCAAACTTACTGAGGCTGCAGTCTATCCCCTTGTTAATATAATTAATGAAGATGTTAAATAGAAGTCGCCCCAGTACTGAGCCGTGGGGGACAATGCTCATGACCGGCCGCCATTCAGATTTAACTGCACTGACCACAACTCTTCAGACCCTGCCATCCAGACAGAAGAATATTTTTGAAGAGCTGAAGAACAATTTGCATCTGCAGGACTATTTATTCACTTAGTAACACAGGAGTATAGTCTATAGATAAAAAAGGGTTTAGTGTATTTATCCTTTCTTAGAAATCTTGTATTCTACAAATAGGAATTAAATAGAATAGCCCATAGTTTAACACATGCATACATAGATAGATAAACAGATAGACTGATAGATAGACACTTTTTTTTCAAGTAGTATTCATTTTGTATTATGTACCAGGCTTTTCAGTGAAGGTAGAGCAATGCAATATTTAGTAGATTCTCAGCTAACAGGTATCTATCTGGATATTAATGAGAGGATTTTCCTCTACTATTCCTACTGTCAGTAAAATTTCAGCTTTGTAGTTCATAGTCACTCCTCACTACTACTTCATGAAAATGTGTCCTGGAAAGCAAATCTGAAATGGAAAAAAATATGCTAAACAAGAATTCAACATATATATTAATATAGAATTATTATGTTATTAGGCCTGAATTCTAGTACACACTATTAAAAGAAGTAGATTCTTTGAAAGCAAATAGTAGGTATGAACAACTTTTATGGATAAGAGTTAATTATTTGGACTCTATCAGACATAACCGTAACATGCATGCTAAATGATCAAAGTCTATTCTTGTCTAAAAGCACACTACTAATTTAATCTCCAGAAAAAGAATATGTCAAACCCACTTCTGTTTATTTAAGTGGTTTATTTGCAAGATCAACACAAGCACAGCCATTTAATTTTGTACTTACTATCACTAAACCAAATAGAAAGTATTGTGGCTTAAATTTGAATAACATATGCAAAGCATGCACTGTAAAATATTTATTCATTGAAAACCATCTTTAACTTTCAGACAGCCTGGCACAGATGTAGTGGATGTAAACACACCCTTAAATTTGCTGTGTGATCTGTAAAGTATGCACTCATTATTGATTTACTTTCTTACTCATTGTTCTGTGTTGTTTTTTTACTTTGTTTTGTTTTTTTGTTTTTGTTTTTGTAATTTGAACTGCTTATCAACTGTATTTCTTGCTTATGGTCCAAAAGATGAATGAATGAATAAATAAATAAATAATCAACAACAACCATCAAACAAGAAAAAAAAACTACCAACCAAACAGAAACAAACAGAAGCTTATGATTCAAAAGCAAAGCTTGATGCAATTAGTCTATTCTGTAAGAAAAATATTTTAAAACTAAATACTTCTCAAATAGTGAAAAAATTGTAGAAAAGAATATGAAGTAGTTACATTGAGAACTTAGACCAAGAGCATCTGTTTAGTTTAATTACCTCCTTACTAGTGTCCTCATTGAACATCATGACAGTTGAATGGAAGGAGCTGACTGGAAACTTCATCCCAATGACTAAACAGTGTCCTTAAGCTTCAGTTCAAGTCATCTAACAAACACTAGACAGCTGCTAGCTTAGTGTGAAGCTTTTTGCTTAAGTGCTTTCCTGGATGTTTTCCAATGACAGAAATACTGTAGTTTCTAAAGACATAAGACAATGTGTATTCGAAATAGCAGAGAAAGGCAGCCTCTTGAAGAGAGAAGGAGTAATAAGGATGTAATAGTAAGATGTCATTATATCAGCTGATGGAACACACAAATCAGAGGTTGCAGACCTTTGTAAAATGGAAATAATGAGAGAAGATATTTATTTATTAGTATTATATGCTGAAGGATCATCTGATTGGCTGAAAGGGAGCTATTGATGAAAGTTTTGGAGTCTCACATAATGGTCTAAAACTTTCTTAAATAAAGACATTGTATTGGAGCCTACAGTAAGGAATAATGGGTATCGCTCAGAAGTCTTTACTTTGTCTAGCAGCAAAAGGCGATGGTGCCCCTTTTTGCCCTCCCTTTTTGCCATAACTGGAACAAATCAGTCAAAGAATCCAACACAATAACAGAGTTGAAGGCATAAGAATATTGGACATCCTGGATAGAATTTCATTATGAGATATCGATGTCATTCTTTTCTTACCCAATCCGCACGAATCCCTTGGGGGCAGCAGCCAATGAATTAAAAAGTTTTAGGAAGTCACTGCAGAATCATAATCAAAGGAAGTTCAAGATCCAGTGCATCAAACTTCAACAACAGTATGTGAAGCCATACTAAATATGGGTTCATTTGGGCTAAACATTCAATTGGATACTTTTGAGTGCACTTACCGCATAGTACTGATAGTCATACTATCTCATTTTGCTCAGTTATATAGGTCTACTGACCTTGAATAGTGTAACTATATAATGGATATAATAATAAACTACTAAGCCTTTAGGGAGAACTTTTCACCCAAGGATCGCAAATCATTTTTAAAAAGAGGTCAGGATCATTAACTGCATTGGCTGGGAGAACATATGCCAAGGAAAACCGTCTTGGCCAAAGATGTCTAGCAGTCCTGTGGAACAGCCAAAAAGGAATAGATTCTTGTGCGTTAGAGTGCCAGCATAAAGAGACAAATTAAAGCAAAGCAAGATTAACATCGCTTCATTTAATTCATTGTTCCATTTATCATGATATTTGAAGGTGTATATGCATATTTGGCAAGGCAATGAAATCATCTTAATTTCTTAGCTTTCAAAGCTTTCCACATCAACAGCTTCATTTCAATAAGGTTATATTACAAGTTTTGGAATGCTGTTTATCAGCAGAAAAGGTTCCCCATAGTTGCAACTATCAACCAAAGGAAGAATTTGAGAGTATACTCTCCAGATGAATGAGTTATGAGAAGGAATATGTGTTGTATCCATTCTAAACTGTAAGTATGGGTTAACCTAAGCAGACCTGTGACAAGATCTTGGCTCTGTGATTGCATGTTTCAGCAATGTTCTTGGGCAGAGCACCAGAAATGAAGTGAAAACTGAGATAGTTTGACTCCAAAATAGTTTTATTGAAACATCTGGTAGGAGCACATCTATCCAATTTGAAACTTAATTGTATAACTGTGAAAATGTGCTCCCTCTTGTCCCCAGCCTCATTCTTTGGCCTGTCTGTAACACCTAAAGCCTTGCTCAGGACTGATAGCATTGTCTTGCTAAATACTAACTATGAATCAATCAGTCATCTTAGTCTGTAAATGGTGAGCTGGCCAAGAGCCCTTTGAGCTATAAACCTCATAATAGGACTACATGTGACCTCTCCAATTCTTTCATGGAAGCTTGAATTATCCTTCTTCATAAGCTTGAGTCATTATAGTCTCAAGGTGGATTGTGAAGAATCTTCTTGAGATATCTACCTCCCAAGAGAATTTTCATTGCAGAGGAAACCTCCAGGATGGAATGTGGTTAATGTGCAAGGAATCTATTTCATGATCATTCCCTAAGCAACATAAGACCTGCAAAGCTTACGTGCTGGTATAAATACTGGAGTTTGGTATGCTGACTCTAAGAGATAAAAAATGGAGAGAGGTACAGAGTGTGAACACCATGCCAGTCTCTGTGAAAACAATGCCTGGATGGAAACTTGGTGGTATGATGAAACTGATAAAGAATATAATTGTCACCCCGAGTTAGCAGCTTTTCTGAGACACCACAAATTTCACAACAAATATGAATATGGCTAGAGCCACTAAAATTACACCTGAAACTAAGAAAATAGTATAGAAATGCTTTAACAGAGAAAGAATTCTGGGGAAAAAAAACACAAGTTGAGTGGACATCATTGATTTTCTAGGATCAGTCAAAAGGAGAGCCCTGCACATATGGATACCAATTGGATAGAATCTACACACAGGGTTATACCAAGTACTTCCCTGGGAAACACAGACATCTCTCTGGAGTTATTCCATAATTTAATGCATTTGTGGTCAGCTGAATCATTCATATTCTTGGTACTTCCTTGTGCTCTGCAGGCAGGGTATTTATCACCAGCATATGTTCACCCCTTAACATAATAATAACTCCATAAATATACATATCAGCATATATATGTATATACTTAACAATTTATTAATGATATAGAGGTGCATCTGTCTTATAGCATTTTCCTTAGTGAAGATCAAGCAAGCTAAAAGTCAAGATGAAGAATTTTATAAACTAGGATATTTAACTTCTTAGATTAAAAAAACTTGGATAACTTAGGGAAGATAATACAAGGACCTTCTGGTCGTTGTTACTTACTCAAGTTGTTTAGTCTCTGCATAGTCAGACGGCCTCCAAGCTCTGTACTATGATTCACTTTCTGCTTTTGTCTGTGTCTCAGGAAGTTTTTCTCCTTGAAGAGGTGCAACTGCTACAAAAAATAAAATACATCCCTCTCCTTTCATTATTTCAATGAAAAGCAATCAAATCAGAGATATGGTTCCATCCAATTTACTTTCCGGGCACTCATCTGAATTTTCCCAAACAAGGCTGAACAATATTTCAACATTTATAATAACTAATACAGTAGTTAAATCTATTGCTGTCAGTAATGGAAACATTGTCAGATTTTGTTGTACTACATATTTATGAACAAACAGTGTCCCTGAATGTTAATATAGTTATATGTTATATTTTAAAGAAATGCCATATCATTTATCTCATCAGTTTCACTAAATAAATAAATAAATAAATAAATAAAAACCAACACAAAACTGTCCTTTTGTAATATTATCATTGTGAAAGAGTTGTATTGTCTGACAGTCATTGACCCATGAGAATAAATAACATAATGAGGAATAAATGTTGACTAAGAATTTGTTCAACTGTTCCAATAGAAAAAAATAAATGTAAAGATACTAAAGTATTTTTCATTGAAAAATATGTATGTGCATGTTATTCCTGTCTCCTTGTCAGGAGTATACAGTATTGTGTGATATTTTCAAAGCAATTTAGATAGCTCAATACATTAAACTCAACTTCTGAAAATGTGTTATAGGCACAATTCTCAAGGGAAATGCAGGAAAGTTAGATGTTTCATCTGCAGCTCCTTTAATAACAAAATGAAAAACTGCAATACACTTTTATTAAAAAGTCTTAAAATTCCTCAAGGGAAAGCAAGATCATAGTTTTAAATTTCTTTAATTTAAATGCTGGTATCTTTCCCCAGGACTGCATCCTGCTTGGTCCTTTAAATGAAGGCACAGCTGTGGTGACTTGAAAAAAAATGATAGCATGCAAGAAGGGAGATACAATTGGATTTTTTCACTCATAATATTTCAGAGTTGAGATGATCAGAAATTTTGGGATTAAATCTTCAAAAGAATAGCTGTAAATCATTTAAAAAAACACCTCCACCACCAAAAACTTTTTTTCAGATTATTAGTGAATATTGGGACAAACAGTTATGCTGTATGATTTAACATTTTTATATTATTTTACTCCAGATCACGTACTGTAAGTATGTACTTGACCATGTGTGTTTCTATATGTGTCTACTTCTCAGTGTGAAATAGAAATTGTTGGCCTAAGTTGAGGCTAAATTCAGAAACAAACTTTGCATCACACAAGAAAGTGAAATGAAAATGTCTGATTTTATTGGATACCTAAACATTAAAAGTAGTTGCTTTAAACTGTAGACATACATGAGCTATATAAATAAATGTACTCTTTCTAAATGAATGTTTAAGAAGACTTTGCTATCAGACTTGACTTTATGGAAAATAGAAAGGCTAGTACTGAATGCATTTTAACTACTGACTTACGTAAGCAAGAATAATGATCATAGCAACAGAATCCACAGTTCTTATATCATAAGAATAATGATCATAGCAACTGTGGTTTCTGTTGCTTACACACTACTTACCTGTTGTCCATCTAATGCCTTAACAATATTTAGATGATTTTGTCATTGCAGAGCTTGACAGTAGGGGTATCTCCACAACAGTAATAATAAAAAATTAAAGTGTATTTAACAAGTGTTACATTAGTAGAAAGAGTTCATTTTTATACTTGGTAAGACACATACTTAGCTGTTACCTTCTACTGACAAGAAATCCAAAGTGTATTAGCTTCCCTTCTTGGGAAATGGGAAAATCACCATTTTATCATGCAGTTTTATACTTAATCTTTCAAGTGTTTAATTGTCCAAAATATTGAATTCAGACTAGGAACTCCTTTGGATTGTTATTGCTCATTCATTTATTTATTTCCTGGATTTACGATATTTGACCTATGACATGTGAAAATTTAATGATAACTGTTTATAATATGCTAATATATGCAATTAACACATTTTTGGTATCTAATGGGTCTCAAAGGAAATAATAAATCTGATTATAAACATGTGCTTCTATTCATATAAAATGTTATTAATATTTTATTAATATTTTATAAATTTAAAATAACTGCTAATCTTCTGCATTATTTTTATGTCATTTTTGAGAAATTATTTTTACTGGAGTTGTTCTTTTTGTTAAACGTTTAATAGCCCTTTGAAATTATAAGTTATGACTGTTGAAAAAATGGGAGATTGTAAAGACAGGAATCAAACAATCATTGAAACTGTCTCCTCAAAGGACAAGACCTTTTAATAATACACTTTTATGATATGGACATTATATGTAGCTCAGTATCTTTTTTTTTTTTTTTTTTCTCAGCAAATTACTTTCAGAAATGAAGATCTGGAAAGTCATTATAAGTACATTGTCTATAAGCAATAGGAAATATTGGAATGAACTGTCATACCTGTAAACTATGACACAGTGCAAGTATGTATTTGGTGTTCTATGTTCATTTGTTTTGGTTTCATCTGTTGTTTTGTTGTTGCTATTGTTGTTACTTTGCTTATTTTTACTGTTCTTTTTCTTAAAAAAAAAAAGAAGGAAAAAATTAAAAAGATTATTATTTAAAGATCTTTTAGATAAAAATACCGATTGTGGGGATTTTTCTGTGAAATGCGTACCAAATTCATTGATGTTACTGATGTTATTTTTTCATATTTCTTTCCAGAAAGATAGAATATGGTCGTGTTTTAAGTGTTTCTGTATCTCATCAAAATTGAATACTTGTGTCTTTGTAGCAGTAAACTTATATTATGAATGAATTTGTGTATGCAAAGTACAGCATTTCACAACTTACATATACATTTGGCATATTCTTTTTGAGATGTGAGTGTGCAATGATGCTATAAATTGAAAATACATTCTTAGACAAATACCAATACTAAGTTTCTCAATCAAAAGCAGAATGTATCCAAGAATGTTTTCATTATTATAAATTCTTTCACGATTTATTCTATTACTCCAGATTAAGATTTAATTATTGTTATGGTTTTATGATTTTTGGTCATCGGTATTCCACTTCATAACATCATGCAGTATGCTGGGAGTTAATGTTAATGCTCAAGTTCCAGGTACCTGTCCCAGAAGAGAGGAAGAACTACAGCCCCCAGAGGACTGTTTGCTGTTAGAGGGAAAAGACAAAAAGTCATTTTAACTTCCTTTCCCTTTTTGATCTTAGCAGCATAGGTGTTTACTAGATTGTCTCAGCTCAGCATTAGAGTAAGGCCTTTGTCTTTCAGGCAATCTTTCTCATATTATTTGATTTACTAGCTTCAATTCTAATTATATTGTATTATGATAGAATCATAAGAGTCATAAAATGGCCTGGGTTGAAAAGAACCACAATGATCATCTAGTTTCAATCCCCTGGCTATGTGCAGGGTCATCAACCACTAAACCAGGCTGCTCAGAGCTACATCCAGCCTTATAGTGTGTTATCTTGCATTCCGATATCTTATTTAGTAAATTAGTTTGTTTCTTCTCAGATCATTGCCTCTGCTTTGTTTTTAGGCCCATCTCTCTACCCTCTTTCCCTTTTCACCTTTTTTCCTTTCCTGGGGTGTGGGTCCATGGGTCCTGCCACACTGCTAGTCATGGAACCAGGACAAACCAGCCCATAAAACGCTGACAATTATTATTAAAGATTATTAGGAAGGTTGGAAGAGTTATTAGAAATGTTAATCTTTTTGCATTTACTGATAAAATTTTGTCATTGTACCTCAATTGCATACAGTACATTTCTGGAAATAGAAAGATATCAAAAAGTTACATTCAGATTTGCAGAACAAAGACTTCTTTCTGAATAGAAAAGGATTTTAACACATATTAAAAATAAAAAATGAAGTAAAAATGTCTATGATTAGAAGTTAAGCATGTTACTTAAATTACATTAAAGTCTACCAAATCATTAAATAATGGTGAAAGCTAATTTTAAACTGCTAAATAATGAAAGATGAAAACATTATGTAAAAAACTGATTCTAAAGTTCACATTAAACATGCAACTGAATATAAAAACAAACATAATTTTAAAAACAAAGGAATACAAAACCAAGAACAACAATAAAATAAAATCCAGCAACAATCAGACTGCATTAGTACACACAGTAGAAAATATTCAGGTCCTTAGACATCTGTATCCAGTGCTTTCTTTTTTTTTTTTTTTTCTTTTTCTTTTTTTTTCTTTTTTTCCCCCCACCTTTTCTGAGATATTCTCACAGTGCTTAAGAAAATGACTAAATATTGTGCTAAACTTCCCCTTTTCTAGAGTGAAAGTTGGAGCTCAGGTTGTCTGTCCAAAGTTGCCTAAAATGAGGTTAAACATGTGTTTTAGAGACTGAGTATTTCCTTATGTAATAGGACTGTAAGTACTTGAACATCTGACCAGCAATATCTGCAGTTAACTCCAAATTATTTAAAATTTCCAGTAAGAACATAAAATCATATTTGAAAAATAGATAAAAGTAAAATAATAAAATAAAATAAAATAAAATAAAATAAAATAAAATAAAATAAAATAAAATAAAATAAAATAAAATAAAATAGTCATGATTTACATTACTTTTCTCATCTTAGTAAGTTAGAAGTAGCTTGATTACAGTATACTTCCTTTGGTTTAGTGGGAATTAACTGGTATTAGTAACATCTTCACATTTATCAATAGCATTTTATCCCTGATTAAACAAACTTAATACACTTAACTTTCAGGCTGTCCTAGGAGTCCAACAGAGGGTCACAAAGATGATTAAGGGCCCGGAGCATGAGTTCAGCCTGAGGAAAAGAAGACTGAGGGGGGATCTGATTAATGTTTATAAATATCTGAAGGGAGGTGGGAGGCAAATGGATGAGACCAGTATCTTCTTGGTGGGGCATAGCAATAGGACAAGGAGTAATGGCCTTAAACTTGAATGTAGGAAGTTCCATACTAACATGAAGAATGACTTATTTTCAGTAAGAGTGACAGAGCACTGGAACAGGTTGCCCAGAGAGACTATGTTGTTTTCTTCTATGGAGGTATTCAAGATCCATCTGGATGCAAACCTGTGTGACCTATTGTAGAGTATCTACTTTAGCAAGGGGTTTGGACTTGATGATCTCTTGAGGTTCATACCAAATCCTGCCATTCCACGATTCTGCAATTCTATGTAATTTTGTTCTTCATTAATAAGTAAAATGTCACCAAAAAGTGTAGTTTTGCTGTTGTTGTTGTTTGTTTGTATGTTTTTAAACAATTGCTGATCAAAGTCTTAGTAGAAGTCAAAAATAATTCAGAAGTGTATATTAGCAGCCTTTATGATACATAAGGGTACAATCCACCAAAACAAATATAGTCACCTAGCTTCTAGATCAATATTTATTAGCCTCTAACTTTTAGAGAAAAATACACAAATATTTTATTATTGTTTTTACTATTATTGAAAAAAAAAAAAGTATATATATATATACGCACGCATTTTATGTTCTGACTTATTCCCTTTCTTTCCCACTGGCTATTAAGGGTACACAAAAATATTAATGAATCTTTAAAGATTTCTAAAGCAGGGAGATTCCTATCCAGACTGATTAGAATTTTGGTGTGAAATAGAAAATACAATCAGCTATCATACAAAGAGCTCAATGTAATATATAGGGATTTAGAGACGAAAAATTCCTTTTTTTTTTTTTTTTTTAAATAATGCATGGGAGGTGATGTCATAAATAGAAGGAAAAAAAGAAAAAAAACAGAAAATGAGATTTTTTTATTTTTTTATATTTGGTGAAATATATATTGGAGTAGATGTATTAAAGTAAAGATAGGTGATAGAAGAGATATAATCCTAGAATGAAGGATATGTAGCCAGGTCTCAGAGAATTTTAGTTATAAGGATGTATCATACTAGTCCAAGATAAGTTTCTACTCGTTACTCTATATGTTTTATCACAACAAATCTGGCAGCCTTATTTAGAAGTTGCTGTACTAAAAGTACAGTCTACAAGTCAGAAGAAAAATGATCACAGACAAAGTTACAGAAAATACAAATGTAAAAACACTGTGGGGTTTTTTTGTTTTTATTTTTTCTTAGATATACATTTCATAGTCAAGAGAGAAGGTTAAGGGGTATTTCTGTCCAGAATTTTCCTGAAAATTAAAATAAAATAAATAAACATATTTGGTTATAAATTAAGTTGTAGAAGACATAGGGCATGAGATAATTAAAGCAAGAGCAATAACAAAATGATTAATTCCAATGAAAAGGATCTCACGATGGAATGATAAAAAGACTTCTAAATAGGACCCACATAGGACTAACTCCTTCAAAATAACAAGATGGAAAAATGTCAGAGTTACTGAAAATTCCATCCAGACTGGATCTGCAGTAGTGACTGTGTCCTTTATACCTCCTTCTCTGTTTTCTAAAAGTGCTTAGACACTTTGAAAATCTGTAATAATATTAATTCTAGTACTAGTAGAAGCAGTGATAGAATCATAGTTGTTACTGTAAGAAAAAAAAGGGACAGGTCTTTAGTATATGTTGAATAATGTCTTGCATAATTATATTATTTATTATTTATTTATTATTATTTTTTTTTTATTTAGTATAACAACATACTAGCAGTAAATATAAAAGAGAGCAGCATCGAACTGGAAAGTAGTTGGTTTTTTTTTTTCAAATTCTATGATCAGTTATGGAAATATTTTTGAAGGTGTTTATGTAATCGATCAATTTATTAACCTTCTGCAACAAATGTCTATCCCAAACTTTGCTTATATTATAGTTTTTCTTGTAATGAATGCCTTGTAGATTTTGAATATGTGAAATGCCAAACTTTAAGCTAAAATAAAAGCAGGAGCTGTCAATTGGTTACAGGTATTCTCATCATTTATTTTGCTTACTGGTCTTTTTGTAAGAAAACCTGACATGTAAAAATAACACCAGCAGTAAAACCTTGGTGCTTAAATGCCTTCAATTCCCCTTGAGTGCCTGCCTTCATAACTACAGTTTTCTTAGTAGTGAAGTTGTAATGACAGCTGTCATCAATGGGCTTTCATGAGATGTACCCTGACCTTTAGATGCTGTATGTTACAATTACTGTTGTAAAGCCTTTGGGGGCTTGAATTGGGATTTCACACTTCAACATAGCTGCAAATTGTTAACCCTTCTTGAAGGTGTCTAAGAGGACATAAGGGATATATATTTTTCCTTTCCTTACCTTCTTCCCCTTCCCCTTCCTCTTGCCTTGCCTTGCCTTTTGTCCTTCCTTTTGCTTTGCCTTGCCTCTTTCTTTTCTTTCCCTCTCAAAAATTAAATGTGACAATAGTAGTGGTTTTTTTTTTGGTTTCTTTTTTTCGTGTGTGTGTGTTTTTGTTTGGTTGGTTTTGGTTTTTGTTTTTAACAGTGACAAGCATAGCTATTTTGGATTTATTTATTTATTTATTTGGTTGAATTCATTGGAACCATTTAGATATGCTAAGATAAAATTCACTTGAAGAAAGAAAGGTACATGAATACATGTAAAAGAAAACAAGCAAAAAAATAAAGAAACACAAATTAATAAACAAGCAACAAATACAGACACTGTTTTACTTTGTGCCTAAATTATCATCAAAGTGAAAACAAAACAAAACAACAAAAAAAAAACAAACAGATCTCTACATTTTGAGTCTTCTCTGTGGACTGTAAGTACAGAAGTACACAGATAGGAAATGACAAGGTACACTCTAAAGGTTTCCCTTAACTTTCTGATGACTAGAACCCAGTTTCTTGAACCTGACTATAAGTTTCATGTACATTTTCATAAGAAAAAAAAAAAAAAAAAAAAAAAAGGAGCTCTAGGTTTCATCAAGTAAACTTCAAAGCCTTCCAAAGCATATGAAAAAATGAAGTCAACTCAAGCACTATTTTTTTAAAAATGAAAATGTATCTAATATACAGAGTCAAATAGCATATCTTTTCTATGATGGCACATTACTTCTTGTTAATTAAATATACTTTTTCTGTCTCATAAACAGTCTACAAAAAAAGAAAGCTGTCAGATTTCTGTTCAAGATCATTAATGGTCATCTGAATTTCTTTGTTCAAATGCATGAGCACAGAGATATTCATTTCAAACACGATGCAGCTAGTAAGCTTACATTTCTATAAATTCGAGTCACTTGGATGTGTCTGAACTGAAACATCTATGTAATATTCAAAATAGTCCCACTGAATTTTGCAAAGCAAAATTACACTGTTGTAATTTTGCATTCACTTCTCACTACTGCATTTCATCTGTGGTAATTAATTATCTGCCTGTGAAAAACTGCATCTGAATATTTTATTCAAAGTTTGGAAACTATATAGCCATTAATTTATTTGCAAAGGGTATTGAAAAAAGTTTTTGTTTGTTTGTTTGTTTGTTTTTTGTTTTCTTTTTCTCTCTTATACTTCAGTTTGTTACACATAACATTCTAATAAAAAAAAAAATTAAAACAAATACATATTAGAAGATTGTCTAATGAGAAGTATTTGACAACTCCACCATAACAGAGTGATTAACATAATTGTGCAGCAATGATATACCACAGGGAAATCTTAGAGATTCGAGGACGTGCAATTTATAATCAACATTTTATAAGCCTTGCGTGACTGTGTGTACTGTCTCAGAGTTTTCCAGAATATATTAGCGACTGTCAGATTCCAACAGATGTTTAAAATTCACATAAAACATTAAAGAAAAAAAAAATGTATTTACAATATCTATTTATTTCCTCAAAATATTATGAATGTAATAACAAAGCACTGTTCAAATAAATTCTCTTATATTTACCTTATTAATATTGGAGTTTTTGTGTATTGATCTTTCTTGTGTTGGAGAGGGAGGCTGGAGAATCTTAATCTGGTTGAGTATTTCAATAGTCTTAACAAAAACGTACTCACTACTCGAGAACAGCAGTTAGCTGATGGCCTTGAACTGGCTAAATATAACTGATGCAGATCTTCCTGATGAAAATCAACTATTGCATGACTGTGTTGAAGAACTGGAAAGACAGGTCACAATTTTGAGAGAGAAAATCCTAATCCTATCATTCCCATACAAAAAATCTGGAATATCTCTCTAGAAATTACCAGAGAACCTATACAAAAGAATCCACATAAACTGGACTTTGTAAATGAAAGCAATGGAAAATCAGATTTTGGGGCTCCACTAGAGCTTTTGAGGTCTGACCAGTTGTAACTCAAAAAAGAAAACCAAGACAACAACAACAAAAAAATGCAGGACAGCCAGCATGGCTGCCCCCTGACCAATGGTCCCCTGCCCAGAGCACATTAAATGTAACAGCTCGCCCATACGTGGCAGCTGAATTAATGGATCTAGTACAGTGGCTTAGACAAAAACCGAGAGAGTGTGCCAGTGTGGCTGCTCCAATTGTATGACATGGGGGCAGAGAGTGTTATGGTGAAGGGACCAGAAATTTCAAAACTGGCATCCACTGCCACTCATGCTGCGCTCAGGCAAAGACTATATTCAGCTGTCCAACATAATGAAGAAAACCACTCATTGATTACAAGGTTAATGGCCGTATGCCATGTAACATGGACAAACAAGAGAGATATATCATTAAATACTGGCTTATTGTCTTCTATGGAAGACTTACAAACCTACATTTGAGAAATAATAAGCATGAAGAAGGCAATCTATGAAGAGGATTTTGAGAGCCCAGACTTGATGAAATTTTCAGAGGAAGGAGTGAACTATCCATGTCCAATCTATCTGGGACAAAGATATGTGGGTTGAACGTGGTTAGGCAGAAAACCATACTAGCATACCACATCTCTGGGCATAAGCTGGCATCATGAATAATCTTCTGCTCCCTGCCCCTGAGGACCTAGAGCCTAGGATACACTAGGTCAAATGGCCTTGGAAGGTGCAAGCAGGACTAAAATGGTGTGGTCTCCTTGCATCTTGGGGGAGATTGTTGGAAGCTGGCAGATCAGTAAACCCTTCAGTAATCAGTGCGTGCCCAGCAGAGGTAGTAACTGACACCCCTGTTTTCATTGCAAAGGAGATATTAATCAGGTCCATGTGGCAAATTAGAATCCCCCTCCCCTTTGGTACCTGATATAATGATTTGGCCACAGATATCAGTCCAAAGCATGTAGTACTGAAGACCAGGACATGCCCTGATACAGGTGGAGGTGTTGACTCAAGACCAAAATAAAGCCTATATCTTACTGTTGAGGGGAGACCTAGCCCTCCTCGTACCTATTAAAAATCTGTTTTACTCCCCTTGATGTTATAAGCTCACAGGATAGCCATCAGGAGCAAGATCACTTCAGTATGCTCCAGTGTCCATGAAGAAACATTGTGACACCCTGTGGTAAACTGCTGAACTTTGCGAGCTTTGTTTTCATAACCCGATTAGATAGAATTGGTCATTTCACAAACCACTGAAGTACTCAAATCATGCCTCCAAGTGTCTTGAACTCTACCTAGTATGTATAGGTCTTCTTACTCCAGTTCATAAGAATTGTAACATTTTATTCTAATTTATGACGTCTTTCAAATTTCAGCATATCAGATCTTGTCCTTCTACTTTGGACTCATAGCTTTATAATACCTCTGATTCAAGTATGCAGGAATGGTCAGAAAAAAAACTACGCTACTCCTCCATTAAGTCTACATTCATATGCACTTTCTCTACACATCGTAGATGCTACTTAAACATTCAATAGACATACCAATACCAACAAGTTTGCAAATGAGCAATATTTCTTGCATGCCAGGTTCATTCTTGTTTAAATAACAGAAACACGTTATTGTTTCCTCTCTGAGACTGGAAAATAAAGAAAAAGTAAAAATTAAATAACCTTTTTTTTTTTTTTTTTTTTTTAAATCCTTTTCTACATCCTTCCTAAAATGAATGTGATTTTTTTTTTTTAAGTAAGATGTATTTTATTTGTGTAAAGACTTAATCAATTGATCAAGAGCATATTTTAAGTAATGTCCTGCTTCTTTATGACAGTAGAAATATTTTCCCAGTATCTCAAGCCAACATTTTCCTCTTTGAAATTCTCATATCCATCCCTGTGTAACTGAAATTTCTCAGTAGACTATAAGATTTTCTTTTTGACAATGAAGGACCTTCTGAAAATAGTTTTGTATTTTCCCAAGCAGGAAATGATGTTGTACACTGCTAAGTGGGAAATACTATAGAAAGGCAAAAAATGCTTCATTTCAGTAATTTCCTTCTTTTGTATAATGTTCTGGATAGTAATAATTTAATAGCTTTTTTTTCTGTGGATGCACAGTAGAGAAAACTGACTTCATATACTATAAGGGATTTCTGAAATTGCTGTGATTACAAGCAATATGCAAATAAATGAATGAATAAATAAATAAAATAATAGTGTTTACACAATTGTATTCCACAAAGTATTTTCAGTGAATTCAATGTAATTAATTTTGAATCAGGTTGTTTAAAATTAATATTTCCCTAAAGATATTCACCATCCGATTTCACTGAAAAATAAAATATGCCAGTGAAAGAAGGAGTGAATTATAGGTTTCAAATACTGCTGTCTCTTTCATTCAAGACCAGCATTTCAGCTCAGACTGCCACTCCAGAAAACTGAATTTTTTTTGTTCTAAAATAGTTAAATATTTGACATCTTTTGTGTAAACAATAGTATATTTTTATCTCACTTCATTGTTTAACATCACGCAGCAAAATACAACCCTCCATCTCCTCATCTACAAATCAGTTCCCTAAACTGTAATTTGATAGTATCACTGTAAGAATAAAAGCTACACAAATACTACATAAAACTGAATACATTTAGAAAAGTAAACACCATTCCTTCTATAGAATGTTATGAATTTGTTATACAATACAATACAAAAATTGAAACTAAAGTGATTGATTGCATCATAGGTTTTTCTCACAGGCTACATAATGACCCAAAATAGCATGTTAAGTTTAGGCTAATCCTAGAAGGTCCCTTCATTTGTCAATGAGTAAATACATCCAGAAAATGACTTCACACAAAATGCTGAAATGTACCATTCCAGACAATTTAGGATAGTGTAACTTCCCATTTAAAACCATTTTTTCTTACTGCAGAAACACTCCCACTGATAGGCATTAACTTTCTGCCATTCAGATTTACAGCACATTCCATGGTGGACTGTATTCATTACACTTTGCAGTCAGTTCATGTATAGGACTTATGCTACACCTTTACAAGTTACTTTGAAAGAGTGACATCTGTCACTTACTCCTAGTGCAGACACTCAAAGGTATTTCAAATGATAATTAGTAAATCTCTCCTCCGTAGACTATCTCACATCTCTAGGCTTTGAATCACAGAATCACAGAATTGTAGGGGTTGGAAGGGACCTCCAGAGATCATCAATTCCAACCCCCTGCAAAAACAGGTTTCCTATACCAGGTGGCACAGGTAGGCATCCATGTGGGTCTTGAATATCTTCAGAGAAGGAGACTCCACAACCCCACTTGGTAGTTTGTTTCAGTTCTCCATCACCCTCGCTGTAAAGAAGTTAATATGCACATTAATGCGGAACTTCTTATGCTCCAGTTTCTGGCCATTTACTCTTGTCCTTCCTCCACACTGCTGAAAAGAGCCTGGCCTTGCCACTTTGCCCCCACACACCTCAGATATTTATAGACATGGATCAGGTCCCCTCTCAGTCTTCTTCTTTCAAGACTAAACAGACCCAGTTCACTTAGCCTTTCTTCATAGGGGAGATGCTCCAGGACCTTCAACATCTTTGTGGCCGTCTGCTGGACTCTTTCCAAAAGATCCCTGTCTTTTTTATACTGGGGATCCCTGAACTGGACACAGTATTCCAGATGAGGCCTTACCAAGGAAGTTAGAGGGGAAAGATCACCTCCCTCGACCTGCTGGCCATGCTCTTTTTAATGCACCCCGGAACACCATTGGCCTTTTTGGCCACGAGGGCACACTGTTGGCTCATGGCCAACCTGTCACCCATCAGGACACCCAGGTCCCTCTCTAAAGAGCTCCTCTCCAGCAGGTCATCCCCCAACCTGTACTGGTACATGCAATTATTCCTCCCTAGGTGCAAGACTCTACACTTGCTTTTGTTAAACCTCATCCAGTTTCTTACCACCCAGCTCTCAAGCCTGTCCAGGTCTTGCTGAGTGGCAGCACAGCCTTCAGGCATGCCAGCCAATCCTCCCAACTTCGTAACATCAGCAAACTTGCTGAGGGTGGACACTATCCCCTCATCAAGGTCGTTGATGAAGACATTGAACAAGGCTGGACCCAGCTCCGACCCCTGGGGAACACCACTAGTTACAGGTCTCAAACCAGACACTGCACCACCAATGACAACCCTATGTGCTCTGCCAGTCAGCCAGTTCTCAACCCACCTCACTGTCCACTCATCTATCCCAGAGTTTACCTTGGAATCTGTTGAAAGATCCCAAGCTGCTTTATCATATAATCAGAGATTGATTTGATTCAGAAGGAACACCTAGTTCCAACCCCTTCTATAGGCAGGGACAGCGCCCTCTAGACCAGGTTGCTCAAAGCCCTACCCAGTCTGGCCTTGAATGAATGCTTCCAGGGAGGGGGTATCCCCCTAACTGGGCTACCTGTTCCAGTGTTTCACCACCCTCACAGTGAACCATTTCCTTCATCCCGTTGCTACATGCCCTTCTAGAAAGTCTATCCCCAGCTTTCCTGCAGGCCCCCTGAAGGTACTGGAAGACTGCTATAAGCAGTCTCTTTTTAGCAATTTTTGAGGCAACACAGATTTCCAGTCTTGTTGCAACTTCTACGTATGCATATTTCAACTTCTATTATTTTGTTAGTCTATTTTTTATTTTTTTTCCCCTATTTTTTATTCTGTATCTGTAAAACTAAAAGAAAAACATTCTTACTGCTTAAGCAGTTAGGATCAAATTTGTAGCAGAGTTTGAAATAAGGTACACCTCACATCTGCCATTTTTCAGTCATCTCACAGAAAGACAGTTTCCAAATAAAAAATTTGTTGACTTTTATATAAGATTGGGATGCATATTTGTTAAACATTTCTGTCTGTTCAAAACTGTAGAAAATATCTATTGACTTTATGAGTATGTTTTCCAGAAATAAATGTTTGAAAACTGTAAGTCTGCAAAGCAACAATAAAAAAAACTTGCCAATGCCCAGAGAAATAGAAAGCCTATGAAAAAATGACCAAAAGAAGTACAAAAACAAACATACAAACTTAAATGATTATACAGATATTTCTATGTGATTGATTAAATAGCTAATTTTTATTATACTGTTTGAAACTATACAAATTTGTTTCTACCTTGTCACTGTAAAAGGTACAGCTAAAATCACAAAAAAGCATTCTCAGAGCAATGATGTCTGATAGGAAACTGGAGCAATAAACTCATTTATTTATCTATCTATTTATTTATTTATTTATTCATTGTGGTACTTGTGAGTGCCTGGCTTTAATCTGATCTGAAGGATGATATCCTTGCAATGTATTTGTTGTTGGCCACTTTGAAGGAGGAAAGAAAGAATGTTCAAGTATGACCGACAACTATCAAACAGAGGAACATAATTATTTGCTACAAGTAAAGCTAAGGCAACCCAGGTGTACATCAGTTTAGCTGGCAGAGGAATTGGAGACTAGATTAGGGATAAGAGAAGATGAAAATAACCCTTTTCTTTTCTTTTCTTTTCTTTTCTTTTCTTTTCTTTTCTTTTCTTTTCTTTTCTTTTCTTTTCTTTTCTTCTCTTTTCTTCTCTTTTCTTCTCTTTTCTTTTCTTTTCTTTTCTTTTCTTTTCTTTTCTTTTCTTTTCTTTTCTTTTCTTTTCTTTTCTTTTCTTTTCTTTTCTTTTCTTTTCTTTTCTTTTCTTTTCTTTTCTTTTCTTCTCTTTTCTTCTCTTTTCTTCTCTTTTCTTCTCTTTTCTTCTCTTTTCTTCTCTTTACTTTTCTTTATTTTCTTTACTTTTCTTTTTTATCTTTTCCCTTCCCTTCCCTTCCCTTCCCTTCCCTTCCCTTCCCTTCCCTTCCCTTCCCTTCCCTTCCCTTCCCTTCCCTTCCCTTCCCTTCCCTTCCCTTCCCTTCCCTTCCCTTCCCTTCCCTTCCCTTCCCTTCCCTTCCCTTCCCTTCCCTTCCTTCTCCTCTCTTCTCTCTTCTCTCTTCTCTCTTCTCTCTTCTCTCTTCTCTCTTCTCTCTTCTCTCTTCTCTCTTCACTCTTCTCTTTTCTTTCTTTTCTCTTTTCTCTTTCCTTTCCTTTCTTTTCTTTTTTTTCCCTCTTTTTATTTATTTATTTATTTATTTATTTATTTATTTATTGGCTTGTTTGCTATAAATACAGTTTGATCTTTAGTGGCTTACCAAGTTGGCCAACAGAACTGTTTTCAATAATTGCCACTGAGTTGCTAGAAATCAGTGTCAGAAAACATGGTGTAATTTCTGAAGAGTACTTGTTCCTATAGTAAAATAACTTAAGCAAATGGATTAGAGTAATTTTATACTACTCAATTGGTTATATTGGTGACTTGTTTTTATAGTCATGTTTTTTACAGAATATTTCCACGGAGAAGCCAGAAAGTTATATTTGCATATTGTATCAAGGAACTACAAGGGTCACAAAATGGGCAGATATTTTTTACACTGTTTGCAAAAGCAAAAAACTGTTATTCTGTTAATATATGTATGTTTCTGACAGATGGGAATCATCACCATCCTTTACAGAGGTATAGTCAGGGTAGTGTGAATGTAGAATTCATCTTGAGCAAGCCCCCTCTTCATAGTTTTTAAGAGAGGGAGAAATACTTCAAGTGTTCCAGAGTTCTAGTGTGATTGTAGCCATGTAAGTTAGATTCAGATAAAAGTGGCTGAAAGAAAGAAGAAGGGAATTTAGAGTAATGTACAGCAAACGAGTGTTTCTATATGACTACAAATAGGCAGCCTAGATATGCTTATTATTAAAAAAAATCTTACCTTACCTGAGCATGCTAACTCCATTTCAATTAATTACCTTCACTGACATCACTGAATGTGATCTTTTCTCTTGTTTGAATTAAAATAGCTTTTCTCTGCTTCTGAGACAAACAAAACAAAACAAAACAAAACAAAATTAACAACAACAATGAAACAAAGGAATATGACATGCAGATTAAGAAACAGTGGCTCATTTTATTTATTTAATTTTATTTATATTTTTATTTATTTATTTTTGTATCAATTCATTTCTGGGCCTTGGATTTTCCAATATGAATAAGCATGAAAAGCAAAAACAAACCCCCAAAATATTTTAACAACATCTGGGGAATTTTTTTTCAAGGAGTAACTCAAAGTAGAGTAAAAAAGAGCCCTTACATTCTGTCCATTCATTTAGAATCTTCCAAAGCCACAGTAGTGGGTTTTGCAGTCTTAAAGCTCCCACATCTCCTCTGTGATATACTCCAGGATTCCTAACATTTGACAACAGATTTCTTTTATGAGAAAAAAATAGTTTTGTGAGATTCATATTTGTGCTCTCTTTTATTGTTAAAGCATTCATATTTGGTACTGTCCTTAGGTTTGCTGTGCATGTCATTTTCAGGGTTGTTCATTATGTTATTGTACAATAACAAAACAAGATTTGATTTGAAGCTATTCTTCTTGTTACCAGCTACCAAATGGAGTCCAGACAATTTTCAGCCCATTTGACAGTACATCGATCCAGCTCATAATTTGTCAGTTTTCAAGAGAGAGTGATAACAATAAAAACTGCAAAAGTATTGCTGAGTCACATGGCCTGCCAGTAAAAAGCAATCAGGCTGGTAAAGCGTGATCTTAACACAGTAATACATGCTGGCTGTTGCCGGCTGTTTGCTCATCTTTAACATGCCTGAAGAGAAATCCAATATGCTTAATTCCCTTAGTTTTTCTGTCTGGACTCTCAGCAGTTTTGTCACCTAGAAGCAGCAACTGCAGGATTGCAAGCCTCTAATACAGAACTTGCAGTGCTAAACTGTGGCTTCGGAGTCAACTTATACCCATTTTTATTGCAAATCCACACACTGAGATTTTGGAAAACCTTATAATTTGATAAATATGAGGTTTGGGTTTGTTGTTGGTTTGTTTGTTTGTTTTGCAGTTTTTTTGAATGTGGCATTTTCCATAGCAGTAATACAGAATCGGTTTAATTGTTAAAATCTATGTATCACTGCATTAAGACAAACAGTGACCCTGTTCCAGGAAAAAAAACCTGATCAGTTCCTTTAGTTTAGATCAAAGTGTTATGTTGATTAATTAACAGTATCATATTAAACAATATTCATTAATGCACTTGTTATTGAGCAATTGTTCCTAACGGCACACTCATGCACCCGAGATGGGTGTTTTTCCTCTTTGTTGCTTCCCACTAACCACAGAACAGGAACTTACAGTGCTGGAGTAGGGTTATAGTGCTTCAGGGAAACTTCTGGCAGTTTCAGAACTGTGCTGGCCCTTCTTTTCTTATAATCCATTCCCAGTCATAGATCAGTCTTTTGGGTTTTTTTTGTTTTGGTTTGGTTTGGTTTTTTTTGTTGTTGTTGTTGTTTTTTGTTGTTGGGGTTTTTTAGTTTGTTTTGTTTGTTTTTTAATTATTATTATTTTAATAAGATAATCCAAAGGCAAGTGTATTTACTAATCACAGCTTTCTGTAGGCTCAGAAACTACATAGTGCAGATAGTTCCTGCACTGAATCTTTACTGATGTTACAATGGATGCATCATAGTCAGACTGGCAGCTGACATTCTGACAGCATTAGACAACAGCATCAAGTAACGTATAGGATAATTTGTGGTTATTACAGTCTATAGCTCTGAGCACTGGTAGATGTTATTAGTTTGGTATTTTCTTTACATAAATTTTGGGAAATATATTGGAGTTCAGAATGAAATCAGAAGATATTAGTAGGAGGTAATTAAGTACTATCGATATTTTGAAATTTTACCAATGTAACCTAATTAATTAATAATTTGTGTAGTGTCAAAACATTCAAGTTGTTGTTGCTAGGAGCTGCATGTTCCATTACACAACTTAGTTTTCTTCACTTCTGCCATCTGTTGTGATGTACACTTATAGCCTGCTTTAAAATAGTTGATTGTTTAAACAACCTAATATGTAGCCTGTTCTACATCTTCAAGAGAAGAAAGTAATAATAAATAATAATTGCGGTTGACTGGGGGGGGAAGAGGGGGACACTGATGGAAAGAAGCAAAATGTTTGCTTTTGCTCATAAAATTATGCAGTCTAACAGGAGAATTAAAAACAAACAAAAACAAACAAATAAACCAAAAAAAACTTAAAAAAACAAGGCTCAAAGTAGTCATGGATACAAATCATTAGCTTCTTCTTAAGGTTCTTAAAACTCTAATATTTGTGTGTCTGTATAAAACATGTAAAGCATTATTTAATGCATTTTTGTCATATGCATCTGTAAGAACATGAGATATCTACTTCTCCAAGAAAAACATAGAGAGAAAAAGAAAAAAAAAAAACCCAAAACATGTATACTCACAAGGTTTTTTTTTTCCTTTTACTTTCTCTGAGTCAATAACATGCTTAAATTTATTTAAACAGAATTAGATTTTTTCCCTATGAATACAAAACAGCAGCAACAAAAACTAATACAGAACAAAAAAATTACTTTATTCAAGATAAGATAGCATGTACTGACCAAATTATTTCATGAAGAATATTACCAGTAATTTCCATACATACATGCTAGTCATACTGTAAATTTAAACATAAAAAATGTTAATACCACTTAACCAGATTTAACTGGTAAATAATCAAATGATACCCAGATACTCAGAATAATCAAATAACTGCAGGTAAAATTTAATCCACCTACTTGTCATCCATATAGAAATAAAAGCACCCAAAATAGATATAGCAATATTAGAAGACTCCCTATCTTGGTAGCTTATCTAAGTCATTCATTTATTTTCCAGTCAGAAGTCCTACAGACTGCTTAGACACAGACAAATACTACACATTTAGATTTCCTTTCAAAACTTGTCATTGCCTGACTTTTGAGGGAACATGGCTATCTCTAGGTATTATATAACTTCTATCAGAGACATGCACGTGTCCCATGCATTCTAAAGCAATTACAGAACTTTAGTGATCTGTACATGGACTATTTTACCTGATTCATTAATTTTAATTTACTCCAAAGTTCTATAATGTCTCTATCGACTCTCTGTGAATGGAAGTTTTGTCACATTAATAACTTCTTCCTTGAAGTCCAGCATCTAGGTAAAACATTGCTTAAGACAATAGTCCAGAAGGTAGGATACATGCCAGGTTTTCTTCCCTGCTTTCTTTTCCCCTTTAAGGTTCTTACTTGTAGAAACGAATAAAATATGAATACAGAGTACAGAATACCGTATCTGAAAAAAGATATATTTTATAGCACAGAGCACTGTAAGTTTCTGAGTACATACTTGGTTTCCATTGAGATAATAAAAATATATATTTTTTTTCTTTGTCCTTTTTTTTTTTTTTTTTTTTTTCCATATCAGTATTGGTGGAATTTATATGAGGATTAATATTGAAAATGAAAAAAAAAAAGAACACTTTGCTTAATTAGCATGGAATTAGTTTAATCTAGGATGAAATAAAATGGATATATTTGTATGAGATTCTCAAATCAATTAAAATAGTTACACTGAGCTTTGTGAATCCTGGTAATATTTTGTTTTAATAGGAACTTGAGATTTAAAAGAGGAAAGGCAAGTTAAATATCTAAAAGTAATCTCAATTGGTTTCCTATGAAAAAGTAGAGAAATAGAAAAAAAAAAAAAAAAAAAAAAAAAAAAAGGATTATTAGATCCTGATATAGTTGTTCATAGGAATTTGAGATAGAAGGATTGAGTTTCATATCTCAGTCTGAAGGACAAAGTATCAGCATCTGTTCTCACCGTCCGTAAAGGGGAGGAATGACAATCTGCACCAGATTGCTGAATTGCCCTATGAGTCCAGCTGGGGCACAGGCAGAAAATGCGCTGTAAAAGCAGAGTGCTGCCACAGCACTGCAATGCAGAATACTTTAGAGAAAATCAATCATAAACCCACTTGATAGATGGCTCGGAGAGAGCCAGAGCTACCACACATGCCCCACTTTTGCTGACTTACTCACAATATATATACACCTAACATTCTTGTGATTTTATTAATTTTTAAAAGCCAGGCAGTACTGTTAAAGTAGCTATAAGAAAAGACACGCTTTGTAAGTTCCATCAGCCTGTGAGTGGGTACAAGAATCACTATGACTCAGAGACCTAGGTTTTAAAATTGAAAATGGATTTCACATACAAATAAGCACTGTATCCATGTAGATTCAGTTTATGTTTGAGATAAAGAAATTTAATTATAGAAAGCAGATCACATAACTGGAAAAAATAAGTAGGTTTAACACTTATTATCATACTAATTGCAAAACTTTGACTTAAAATAAAAATAATAATTTCAGGTTCATGTATCAATGATATCGACCTTTTACATAGGCTTATTCTATGTATAGGTTTTTTTCATTAAATAAAAAAATAAAATGAAATGAAATCGAGTGTTTCTGTTCACTTGACAAATCTAAACAATGAAAGAAGTATACCAATAGTCTGAAATTGTATTTATTTATTTGTTTTAAAAAGGGAAGTAATGAAGGTGGTCAGAAGGTATGGAGAGAAGGAAAAACAGAAAGACAGGAGAGAGGGAGAGAGGATTCCAAAGTAGTTATCAATATAAATGACACATTTAAACAGAAAATGTTTGTTTTCAAGTAACAGTACTAAGAGATGTTTTATATATATATATATTTAATGAATAGTTGATCATCTACAAGAGTATTTCAGTATGTCAAAAAGTAATTACATGATTGTTTAATGGTTATATGCATCAATTATGTGTATAATAAATAAACACAACTTAAATAGGATTAATCTTGCTTGACTTCAGACTCTACACTGTGGATATTTACATCTGATTTTACAAGGCATCATTTTATAAGCTGCAGAGAAAGCAAAACACAACTGATCTGTCAGATGAGTACACCACAAAATGACTGTCCTTAGCAGTGTCTATTCTGTCCTTTGGCTGAGAAAGGAGACTGGGGTGACAAGCTGTATAAATAGGGATAAATCAATCCTCCTTGTCATAGCTGTGTGTCTTATTTATTTATTTGGTTTTGTATTGTAAAAGAATGAAATCAATTACTTATTCAACTTTTCTGTTCTGCAAAACTTTCATTAGTCATGAATTAGCTTTTCACTTTTAAGTGGACCTTATAAACAGAGAAAAATAAGCACATATGTAGGTAGTGTAACAGTGATGCCAAAAGTGCTAAATAATTAACCTCAAGTTAGAGTGAAGCTTTTCTAAAAGTTAATGAGGTGGCTGCTAGATTAATTAGGGCTCACGCAGGAACTTGTAGCTTAGATTATATAAACACACTACATGACAAATGGCACACCACATGGTCTTATAATGCACTATTAAATTGCAACTGTCCCTGGTAAAAGAAATATATACAAAGGCTCTCAGGACAACTTCACGTAATACATCATCTTCTTCCTTATAAGAGTTACCTGTCAGCACAGAAATATGTTCTGAGAAATAATTCACATTATGTGGTAGTTTTTCAGTTGTCACTGATAATACACTTCCCTGATGCATTTTCTAGGATTCATTTAATTAGACTGCATGAAATAAGCATACACAGTCATTAAACTCTCAGAGTTCTTACATGCTTTGTGAATATTTTACACAAAAGATGAATTTATTTTAAATGCCATGCATAATGAATATTCTTTTTGCAACAGTAAGATTATAGAAATCAGGAACACAAAATTGTCATGTAGAAAACCAAAAGATGACTTCCTAGATTCCATGGACATCTTCACTCTATTTCACAGAAAAACAGAATCATTTGAGTTGGAAAGGATCTTCAAAGGTCATGCAGTCCAACTCCCCTGCAATAAACAGAGAGTAACACCTGCAGCTAAATCAGGTTGCTCAGAGATTGGTCCATCCTGACCTTGAATATCCCCAGGGATGGGACGTCCACCACTTCTGTGGGCAACCTGTTCAAGTACATCACTACCCTTATCATAAAAACTTTTCCCTTCTATCCAGTCTATGCCTCCCCTCTTTTAGTTTGAAACACTTTCCCCTTATCCTAACACAACAAACTCTGCCAAAGAGTCTGTCCTTTCTTACTTATAGCACCCACTTTAGAGATTGAGAAGTCTGCAATCAGGTCTCCCTAGAGCCTTCTCTTCTCCAGGCTGAACAGCCCCAATTATTTCAGCCTGTCCTTGCTTTTTTCAAAACAAACAATCAAACAAACAAACAAAAAAACTCCAAATAAATAAATAAATAAATATGTAATAAAATGAGAGAAAAAGTAAAAATAGAGACAAAAAGAAAGAAAGCAAAAGTGAAAGAAAAAATAAGAAAAACAAAAAGCCAAAAATAAAAGTGAAATTGAAAAATAAGAAGAAAAAGAAAAAGAGAAAGTGAGAAACAAAATGAGGAATAAAGAGAAGAAAAGGGAGAAAAAGAAAAAAAATTAAAAAAGAAAAAAAACAAAAACAAAGAAAAAGAAAAAAAGGAAGAAACAAAGGAAACAAAAATTTTAAAAAAAATCAACACCTACTTGAGACAGAAAAAAAATAGCTTAACTCTTTTAATATTACATTACATTATCTCATTTGATTTCTGGAACAAAATTGAGCAAAGTAGAATGGAACTGAGAAGCAACTAGACAATATTTAATATTGTACAAGTACATTAATTATTTCATCCACAATAAAAGAGCAGCTGAATAGGCATTTTAAAAATGCTGGATAACAGAAAAGAGAGAATATAATAGCAATGCTGCAGATATCCAGAATTTGGACCAACAGTATTCAGATCTGTCCACTAGGCTACATACATCTGGATTCTTCTGGAGTGAGACAATTTTGTCCTATAAACTCACCACCACATTAGGGAGGCATTACATTGGAACTTGGATAGATTTCCACTTTGCAGTTTATTAGCTCACACAAAGAACATAATCAGATTCATGCACAACAAAGACTAAATAAGATTTGCCTCATTTTGCTTTATTTGAAAATAAAGAATAAATTAAAAAAACTAGGTTATAGTGGTATGTAATATATAAGTATTTATACACAATTTTTATTTTTCTTCAAGTAATGCTTTATTTTTTACTATAAGGTTTGATGTTATAATTTATGATTGCTTGATAAATACGTGCTCATACACAATACACTGTAAATTAAGTCCCACTGGTAATGACTTCACTTGCTACTTGCAATTTCTTTGATATCTTTACATCCTTGTTTGCACCAATATCAGCTGTGCAGGTGAGCTATCATATATACTTTGTCTTTTATTTCCAATCTCACTCTTTTTTTTTTTTTTTTCTCAGTCATCATTTTATCTTAATTTTGACTGGTAATAATTTTGAGTTATATGACCTGCTGCGGATATTTAGTCATCTAGTCATCACATCATTTAGTCATCACTTCAGTCCTAGCTCAATGGTTCAGCCAGCATACACTCAAAGTGAATATGTGGTACAGGCATCAATCCATCTCATAGCAGGTGTTCACAGTCCTACCACTCTAAGTACTTAGTGACATCTTCCTTAACAATCTCAAGGGGCAGACCAGGGAATGAACAGGAACAGCTTAATTCTCTCTGTGATGAAGGTGGGCCTTCTGAATCAGAACTGAGTCCCTGCTGGTAAAGCAGCAGAAAACAGATTACATAGGTTGACAGTGTTCATGGCAATAGAGGACCTTGTTCTAACAGTGTCTAACCTGATTCTACACTTGTGAGCTTGTGTTCTAACACAATACTTCCTAATGCATTTTCTTCTACATGCAAGGTCTTAATTCCTTTCAATTGTATTTTCTCTTTGAAGGTAGGAACAAACAGTATTTTAGCAACTGAATTTATTAACAGAGGTAAGATCCTTCTTTAAAAGCCTCTCATGTATTGTTCTCAGACTGAAAAAACTGTTTCAATAAGTGTCAGTTAAATTAAATTAAAATTCTGATAAGCAAGTGTTTAAAGTTATTACATAAAAGAGAGAGCTTTAGGCTGAGGAGATGTACCAGCAAAATAGGAAAATGCAATGAAGGTTCATGAGATTCGCTCTTCTTAATTCATGTGTATTTCTTTTTCAGAGAGATTATGAGAAGTGTCATTTGCTTACTCAGTGGAATGTTGTTGCTCATAAACAAAATGTCACCTTTTATTAATTTTTTGATTGATCATTCAATAAAGCATTTTTCTTTAGAGAGGCATTATTCTATCTAGGTCTGATTGAAGATGACAGTCTTTAAAAAAATAATTCTATAACTTACATAGGAAGAAAACACTGTGTTTTGAAAAGCATAATTTGCTCGTAATTCTGATCCTATAAGAAAATAATAAAAAAAGTGAAATAGACAGCTTCATAAGCAAAACTATGTAGAAGTAAACAATCTCACTACTTACACTTTGTATTTGAGCTGTAATTTTTCTACATATGTAAAATTCAACAAATAGCTGAAGTATCACTCTGCAATTTGGATGATTCATTACAGATTTAGACTTATTCTGGACAAAGAACATTCTAACAAGATAAAATATTTTTCCAAGTTAGATTTCAATTCTGTAATTTCATTTGTCATGCTGATGTGGTTACATAAAATCCTGACCCAGCAAAAGTTACTGTTTTTCACTGAACATGAGTAAAACGCTTAATTGAATAAAGAGTTACCAATCAGGAAAAAATAATTTTATCTTAAAAAAAACATATTTATACTTGTGAACATTATGTTAAAAAATATTTCACATGAAAGACAATGCTTTAATAGGACATAATATGTTCCAGTGCATTGTAGGAAGTCAAGAAGCGCACAGTCAAAACTTTTGCCTATCCAAATCATGAAGACAGGGCAGAAGGTTTTCTTTCTACGGTAAATAAATAAAATAAATAAATACTGCAAATTATGGTGAATCACTCCACAAGCCCAGAAATACAAATTGCTATTTTGCTATTTATTTCTCTTCCTTTATTTTTTTCAAATTTTCCAATTCTGGAAGATTTATAGGATATTACCATACTACAATGTATTTATTCATCCAGGATTCTGTAATATGTACCTTATTACATTTTGATTTCTTTCTTTCATATGGCTTGAAAGGTTTTAGAATTTTTTTACTAATGTACAGTGCATTATATTGTCTAGATGCCCAAATGCAAAACAGACTTTCTCTATGTACTAGTCAGTGACTTACTGCTGTTAAATCTCCCGATAGTTCTGTGATATCTTCAGTCTCTATTTTAGAGTCATACAATTTCTGCTAGTTTTCCTTCTGGTTTCTTGACTTTCTCATTCCTGGATATAGAATGGCCCATTTTGAACAGAAAGTCAAGAGAATTTTCCTGCTTATTCCATAGTTAATAGCCACAGCCAATGTCCACGATATAATATTCCTGAGACAAGCACAGAACCCAAGACCTCAATTTCTCAAGTAAATATCACAACTGACAAGCTAATATTTCTTCATCTTCTACAATTTACAGATACTTAAACCATTCTCATGGAAGTGCAGACTCCTGCACTATGAATTTTAGCTACTGACAATAATCTTGCTTTTCTCAGTCATTCCTTCTTGGACTATGTAGGAGAAATTACACTCCTTCAGCAGTTTCCGGGCCATAACTTATAATCACTAGACTAAATTATTGTGCACTGTCAGTCAAGAACTTCTTTACAAGAGTGATTTTCCTATATCAGTCTTCAGGGAGAAACTGCAAGCACTAGATTCAATGAGAATGAAAACACCTTAAATCCAGGAGTTTCAATAAATATTCCCCATATGTCAAGTTTCCTACAGCCAATTGCTAAACACCACATTGTCTTCTGTAGTGCAGGAAATTATTTATGTTTTCAAGCTTTCTCGAGTCTTTCTCAGAGGCATCAAACTGTTTCTTGGAAACCAAATGGGAGAGCTAGGATCTTTTTCAGCCTTGTTTCCACACTGTTTAAGACATATAACAGGCCCTATTGTTAAAAGCATAAGACAGACTCACAGCAGAAGATTTTTATTATATATTGACAGAAGAGATGTAAAACAATATCATAGCTGCCAAACATGAATTATGCAATATTCGGCTTCTGTCTCTGTTTTTTGCTTGTCTGTAGTTGTTTTGTTTTTGTGATTCCCTCCAAATTACTCCTCATAGGTATAGAAACAAGCTTAGAACAGCTGCTCTGGACTGAAGACAATTTCACCCACTGCAAAAGATTTATTCCTGTATTGGTACTGGAGCTCTGAGGTCAGAATTTTGCATTGACCAGAGTTGTCCTCCAGGCATCTTCTGCTATGCATTGGCCAATGATTTGAGAATTTATTGAATGAGAATGAGAATCTGTCCATTCTTTCTACTCCACCTGTTTCCTGCTGCAAAGTTGATCAAATTTTTCATAAATATGATGCTTATAAATAGACAATTGAAACTTTTCCTGTATGTGGTTTCACACTTATGTAAAAATGATCATGATATACAGTGTATAGTTAGGACAGATTTTTCTAGAAAATTTAAGATAATCAACAGCAAAGGATCCTGTAGTGCCTAGCATAGTCATTGTACTGGTTCTTCTGAGATGGAATTAATTTTTCCCACAGCAGCCAATATAGTGCTATTCCTTGCAGCTGGAGCTATTAACAGCAATTATATTGCACCTGTGTTTTTCTGTCACTGAGTGATGCTGCCACCAAGCATCAAGACTCTCTCCTATGCTACCTCTCCTGAAAGGCCAGCAGGCTGGAAGTAGGCAACGTGGGGAAAAGACATCACCAGGAAAACTGATTTCACCTAACTAAAGGTATATTTCTTAATGTATGACATCATGTTTAGCAATATAAGAAAAACGGAGGTACTCTTGTGATGAAAGTGTTGGTCTTTTCAAGCGACTCAATATGCTATGCATATTGAGGCCATGCTTCCCAAGGAATGATAGAAAATCGCTTTCTAATTGTAAGCAGAGAATTTTGCTTCCTCACTGCCTTTGTTTGTTGTTGTTGCTGTTGTATGTTTGTTTTGTTGTTTTTTGCGGGTTTTTTTGCTTGTTTTTGTTTGGTTGTTTGGTTGTTTCCTTCCCCTCTCTCTCTCTCTCTCTCTCCTACCCCCTACCCCCCCTTTATTTGTCCTTATAGTGTCCTTATATCAATTTGTGATTGTTTATTCATCATATTTTCTTCCTCTGTTACTTTATGGAAGGGGAGTGAGGCAGTTTATCTTTACATAAGTGTGAAACCACCACAGTCATGTGGAGACACATGACAGCAAAACAGAAAGATGCAAGAATTCAGAAAAAGTATAGTTCTGAGAATCTGAGACAAACCAATTACAGATGCCATTGCAAAGGTCATCACAACAGAAACTCAACATACCCATCTGAGCACTAGCCAGCCTTCCACTTAGAAAGTTCTCTTTCTTCATTACGGCATTGACCTGTGTCAAGAATTCAATTAAAAAATTGTGTTTATTTATGTCAACCATTTACAGGCTGCTTCAGCCCTGTTCCATGACTAGCAGGGCATGAGGACCCGCAGACCCACTCCCCAGTAAAGGGAAAAAGGAAAAGGAGGAAAGGGTAGAAAGATGAACCTAAAAACAAAACAGTGGCTAAGATCTAAGAAGAAACAAACTAATTTGCTAAATAAGATATTGTAATGTAAGGTAACATACTATAATACAATATAATACAATATAATTAGAATAAAAATTAGTAAATCAAATAAAGTGATAGACAGTGTCCAAAAGCTGAAGGCCTTACTCTAATGCTGTGATGGCAGTTGCAACACAGATGAGCCAGATGACAAAAACGAGAAAAAAGGAAGGTCAAGTGACCTACAAATGGCTTTTATCTTTTGATCTGAGCAAAAATAATAACAGAACAGAGAGCAGTCCTCTGGGGGATGCAGTTCTTTTTTTCTGGGATATGTATGCAGAACTGGAGCATTAACTCTTTAAGTTCCAGTGCACTACATGATGTTACTGATAACCAAAAATCATAAAACCATGACAATTTATAACTCTGCACCAAATCTCTGCACAGCAGTATCTGTCTGTTGGCGAAGAAAAGCTTTATTGTTATTCTTCTTTCTTTGTTTCATGACTTGAATAGAACTTACTTTCAAGAGATATTAAGTTTCTAGAGCAGCATGGCTTAAATTGTTAAAATCTCATGCCTATTCAGACAACCTGATCTACTGCCCTGGAATCTGCAAAGAGCTTCTTGATGTTTAGACAGAATGGCCTGTGTTCCAATTTGTTCCCATTAACTCTTGTCTTGGCACTGGACACAACAGAAAAGTGCATGACTCCATCCGTGAACCCTTTCTCCAGGTATTTATAAATCTCCCTCAGTACCCCCAGCAGAATACACCCAACTCTCTCAACCTTTCTTGGTAAAGAGTACTGCAGTTCTTGATAGCCCCACATAGATTTTTTTTTTTTTTTAGCTTACCCATGTCCCTCTAGCACCAAGGAGCCATCAGTTGGAAACAGTAATCCAGGTGGCACCTCACGGTGCTGATGGCAGAATAAGTATCAACTCTCTTGATCTGTAAACGTCATAGTTTTGGCTAAGATACAGTGTTTTCTTTGTAGAGGTTTGCACAATGCTGTGTGTTGCATTTTTGATGAAAACAGGGCAGAGCAGTACTTATGGAGAACAAAGAAATTCTCTATTTCCCAAGTTGCCCTACCAGTAAAGAGGCTAAGAATGAACAAGGAGCTGGGAATGGACACAGTCAGTTCACTTGATCCAAACTGGCTGAAGACATATTAGATATGTCATAAGCCATCATGAATAAATCTGAGTGATAGAAGGAGAAATGAGAGAATGTTTGGGATGACATTTTTGTTCCCAATAAGCTGTTACATTTGTTTGACATTCTACCCAGTGTCCAGATCATTAATTAAGAGTTTAAACAGGAGCGGATTAGCTACTGATCTCTGAGGTACTCCACTCATCACTGACCTAAAGCTAGACTTTGCAGCACTGACCACTACGCTCCTGCCTGGCCAGTTCAGCCCATAAGCTTTGGGAATCTCAAGGACAGTGGTCTGCAGATTTACAGTTTTTAGTCCAGGTGTTTGTAATTGCTTGGTTAAAATACTGGGTGATATAGAACAACATGCTTGAGAAATCATGCATTATAATGCATATATCTTAGTAGCCAAAAGTAGAATGTGAGTGAAATACAAAACTAGAAATTTTCCTTTAAAAAGTTAATATTCCTACCTAATTTGTATTATATTAACAGCTATGGTTGTTTGTTTGTTTTTTTTTTTAAATCATGTTTATCATGATTAAAAACAAAAGGAAACCTTGGCTGACTTTGCTTTCAGCATACCCTTCTGATAGAAACATTGCTGATAAAGCCACAGGCAGTAAAGGAATCTTGATTTAAACTGGCACTAATTTATTAATGAACCAGGATTTCAGGACCATAGATGATGATGTTAAAAAAAAAATAAAAAAAAAAGTCAATGAAAACTGTAATCATAAAACAATATAGGAAAACTATTCAAGTTTTTGAAAAGGTGAGATGTCACCCTGCTATGATCATAAGTAGACAAAACGTATATATGCTGGAGTTCTGGTGCACTATTAAGAAAAGACAAGATTATGACTGCTGTTCTGACTCTCATCCTGACATTTTTTAGTGTTTTCTGGCTGTAGAGCATGATAAAAATATTCAGGACATAAACTATAATTGGGAAATATGTAATTTTTGAGCTTTAGGGTACTGTAATTCTCTTTTAAAAATACATCTCACTTTCTCAATATCTCTACATTTCAAATTTTAGGTCCATTCACTGCCAATGAATTTCTGGTAAGTATTACTATTATACCAAATACAAGATAACTAGCAAACAGACAGTTCAGTTGTTTTCACACTGATGGCTAGCTAAGTTCAATCATTCCACTTTCTCACTTCCCTTCCTCAGAAAAAGAAGAGGATAAAATATGAAGGAAAAAGTGTTTGTGAGTTAAGATAAGAATAGGAAGAGCACTCACTACTTCCCATCACATGCAAAACAGACTCAGTTACAGGGAGATTAATTCACTGCATACTATAAACTACAGTAACGAGAAACTAAAAGCAAGGCAAAATTACCTTCCCATCCCTATCCACTTTATTCCCCATGAGCATAACAGGGAGACAACAGAGAACAGAGTTAGAGTTAGTCTGTAAAGTTTCACCTCTGTCACTCCTTCCTCATTCTCTGCCCTTTATCCAGCACGGGATCTCTCCCACTGGATGCCAAACTGTTTTTGCATGGATTTCTCACAGGCTGCATCTCTCCAAACTCCAACATGGTTCCGGAGTGGATTTCTCCCTCACTGGTCCCCAGAGGCTGCAGCTCTAGAGCAGGGCCTGCTCCTTTTGGGGCTCTCCATGGGCTGTGGTTCCTTCAGGCCACATCCACTGCTGTATCATGGGCTTCTCAGTGGCTGCACATGGAGATCTGCTCCCTGTGGTGCCATGGGCTGCAAGAGCCAGGCTGCTCCACTATGTGCCTTCTCCACAAGAAAAGCTGCTCCATGCTCAGAGTGCTTCTTGCCGTCCATCATATACACTGACTTTGGAGGCTACAGTATTGTTTTTCTTAACATTTTCCTCACTCCTCTCTCACAAGTGCTGTTGTTCAGAATTTCATTACCCTTTCTTATATTTACTCTCACAAAGACTGAATAGTCATCACTCATTGGCTTAGACCTGGCCCATGGAGAGTCATTTTGGAGACAGCTGGAACAGGATTTTATCTAACATGGGGCAGCTCCTGGTCTCTGCTCACATATGCCACCCCTGCAATCCAACACTACCACATGAGCCCAATATACCACTAATAATTTTCTTTCCACTATGCAATTGTATCACTTCCTCATCTCTGTAATCAATTCATTTTTCCTTCATCCTTCATCACAGCTAGGGAAGAGATGAGAGAAATAAGAATGGTTGAGAGATCTGATAATGCATTCAAGTATAAAACGCCAGAAATAGGAAAGGATGTGTTTCTCTGGGGCATATCTGTGCCTTCACTTTTCTGTCCTCTAAAATTGTTTCTGAAGAAATTACATTTTTGAATAGTTCAGAATTTACTCAGCTCTGAGTCTACAAGCATCTGTTACAAAAATTCTTCAGACTGAAATCAAAATTTAATTCACTTTCTCTCAGCACTAGGCTTTAGGGTAAGGTCTCAGTCTGTTGAGGTCTCAGCCTCATTTTAACACAACTGTCTGACAGTAAGCAGATAAAGATCAGTGCCTTCCAGCAATTACTGTAATGTCACTTCTTACAAGGTTAGCTTGGGATTTGTTGGCAGCATAGTAAGTACAGTAGTGAAAAGTATGAAATTAATCTGAATAAAAATACAACACCGCAGTATGAATATGCAGGCCTATAAAGTTCACAATTGATCTAGAAAATACAATCAATGCATTTAATGTGAGAACTGCATAGGCATCAGGAGAAGGTTGATGGGAGTTTATGAAATTTAGAAAGCACAAATGCAAACACCTCTACCTAGGAAGAAGGATTCCTTTACAGCAATAGTCTGGAGATTGACTGGCTGAAAGGAAGCTTTGCAGAAGAAGCCAGGCCCCCTGGGAATCAGCAAGCTGACTGGAAATCAGCAGTGCATCTTGACAGTGAGAAAGGTCAGAAACATCCAAAGCTGTATGAATTTGCATTTATACAGCATAACCAACTGATAGAAAGAGATGATTTTTTAGAGTCTAGCATTGCCTTCCCAAAACAAGAAAAATGCTTGGAAGATGAGTGAGCTCAATGGAAGGACACTAGGCTAGGCTGGAGCACATTCTGTGTAAGGAAACACTAAGGGAATGTATTGAAGATATGGGTGAGGAAGATCTAATGGCAGTCTGCAGGTTCCTGCAGGTTACTGAGAATGCAGAGCAAAACTCATCAAAGCAGTGTATGACATGAGGACAAAAGATAACATGACGACAACAACTGTCCAGCAAAAGAGGTGGCTACTCAAAAAGTTTAAATCCAATCACCTTGGTTTTCAAGACTCAAATGCATAAAGCAGTGAACAAACCAGTATGGCTGACCCTGCTCTGAAAAGAATTTTGGACTAGGGTCAATCCAAGGTTTTTCCTATCCAGAATTCTTTTAAGATTTTCTATTTCTGTTAAACAATTCTTGTATCTTTTGAGGCTTCTGTTCATCCTGATTACTGGTGAGTTCTTACTTAGCATCAGCCCTGTTGTTCATTATGTGGTTTATCTCTGTGAGACAGTTTTGCTGATGTAATTTAATTTCCATTTTTTCTTTATATAATATTGGTCTTCTTGATAATGAATTTTAATTAAAAGCAAAGTGTTGAATTTTAGAACACTTTAAATCATTGTTTCATACATTAGAAATGTTGGTCTCTAAACAAAGCTTACAAGAGGATCCTCTTCTGAAAAAAGAACATCACAAAGGCATTTAAAACTGTTTCCAACAGCTGCCAAATATATAGCTGAAGCTGTGTTTTTAATGATAACAATTGTTATTTTAGGTCAATAGAAAAAGAAACCTGTCCTGAACCACAGTGGTAATTTATCATTGACGTGCCTTGAAATCTTGAACTTGTAACAGAAGTTTATTTATTAATCAGGGTTCATGTAAATCATTTCAGTTCTTTCACAGTGTAGCAATTAAGTTCATCTTATCCTACAACCTCTTTTTAAATAATGTAAGATTTTCTCAGCTTCTGAGATACTCAAAAATATTTCATAGAATCATGATATATCCTGAGTTGGAAAGGATTCATAAGGATCATGAAGTCCAACTCTTAGACCCATAATGGACCACCTGAAATTCAAACCACAAATCTGAGAGTTTTACTCAAACTTTTCTCGAACTCCAGCAGGCTTGGTGCAGCGATCACTACAATGGGAGCCTGTTTTAGTGCATAATGACCTTTTCAGTGAAGAGCCTTTTCTTAATATCCAACTGGAGTCCTCCTTAATGCAACCTTATGCCATTCCCTCAAGTCCTATTTCTGGTCACAAGAGAGAAGAGACTTAGCCTCTGCTCCTGCTCATGAATGACTTGTAGAACATGCATTACTAATTCTTCGGCTTACCTGGGCCACACTGAGTCAAGAATAATCTAGGGTTTTTCACAAGTAATATCTTCTTTGTTAAATACATCCACAAAAGTAATATTACTCTCCTCTTCCAGAGGAACTAACAGTACTACTTCTAAACATTCTAACATCAATTTCTTTCACACCACAGGGTAATTCATCCAAATATTTATCACAAAGGATTCTGAAAACTGAATATATACACATTTCATTTTTATTTTTTAACTTTGGAAGTGGATTAAATGAAGTAAGAGATAAAACAGTATTTTTGCAGCATAAGAATAAGAACAAGCCCACAGATGTACATGATAGTGCAGAACCTTCAAGAATTATGTTGGAAGAATGTTCAAAATGGCTGTGGTTCCTGTACTTAACCAGATACAGCTCCACCAGGTTCTGTTTTGAGGAATTTTATTGGGTCACTTGATTTTGGAGACTAGGACTGAATAAAAATTGATTCACCAGAAGAAGAGTGTTTTGAGTCTTCTGAAGAGCTGAGAGATTATTTTATAGTGCATATATAGCCATAATGCTGAGAAAAGGGCAGAACAGAAACAGTTATGTGCCTACTGGTTAACATTTCTGCAATTTTGTAAAAGATATTACAAATTTAGGTTTAAATTGATATCTAAAGGAAGAAATAAGAGTTTTATTGTTCACTTCAGTCATGTTATGTTTTAAAAATCACAATGAGAAGTAGGAAATGTATATTAAAAAATGTGTAATATTTTTAAATCTTCCTTTTGGAGAGGCTTTAAATAAATATAAAGGCTGAGGTTATGTCTTATAGTGATAGACTGCGTAGGATTTATGTTATCTTCTTGAGACATCTGCAGTGCAATCATTTGCTTGCAAACTAATCAACCATGTCCATTTGCATCGAACAGCAAGAAACTGACAATTTTATACCTCCATTACTTTGACTCCTCTCATTAGCATAAGAAAAATCCTATCTGAAGTGTCTGGTTCTCTTCATTGATGATAAAAGCAGTCTGAATATTGTCCTAGATGAACTGCATACAAAAATACAAACAAGTAGAAAAATATATATTTATTTTAACATGATTTGAATATAGATGCTCTGATTCAGATAATAAGACCTGTTCATGCAGAGAAACAGAGAAAATCATTACTATGCTTTGTCCTAATAATAAGGAATATGTGAATCTTCCTCCTGTTTTAACAGTGAAAAAAAATTTGAAGTTGGTTCAAATGGACCATCAAATAAGCTCACTCCATTTCTCATACTTTTATGTATCAGAAATTTTACACACGTAAATTATTTTATCTTCAAAGCAGATTTCAAAAATCATGTTAGTATTGTTTTTAATAAAAGATTAAATAAACAAATAGTTACTTATACTCACTAATTATATGATATATTGCCATTTAATTTCAAATACTTAATAACAACAGTAAAATGGGAAAAATCCATGCAGATAGACAAAATATTTTGAATAGTGTTCTAAGATCAATTATATGTGGAAAAGGTTCCTGAAGTTAAAAAGACAGCCAGTGTTTTATTAGTTCTGGACTGCCTTTACATTTGGAATACATTTTAGCCAAATATCAATCATATTCTAACATCAGTCGTTTTTTATTTTTCCTCAAATTATTACTTTCTTCTCAGTTTAAATGGAATGGAAAATTGAAATACTCTTATATTTTTCTATTTTCCATGACAAAATTTAAACTAATCTTAAAAAAAGGGCAACCAGCAATCTATCAGCTTTGCCAGTCAGTACTGACATACTATTCAATTCCATCTGTATGCTAATATCAAGATTCAGTTCTGCAAATGTATTCCTCAAATTAAACACAAGCCAAAAATGTAGTTCTGATGCAATTCCAGTAGACAAATATGTATCATTCACAGTTTCATGAGCAAAGTGTTCATATTTCAGTAAGATGAAGGATGAAGGAGAAAAAAAAAAAAAAAAAAAAAAAAAAACAGAAAAAATAACACACAAAATCCCATGATAAATCTCTGTAGAAGCTGAAGACTGCATTTATACAGATTTTTATTCCAAATTCAGATTTTATAATAAAGATGTAACTTCTGCACTCAATAGCTAACTGAGGTTTAGCAGGATATTCAGCAACCAAATCCTTATTAAATAATAATAATAATAATAATTCATAATAAATATTTTTGTCTAGAACACAAATCTCCAGGGACTTCCTTTAAAGAAAAAAAAAAAAAAAAAAGAAAAGAAAAGAAAAGAAAAATAAGAAAAGATTAGAAAAAATAGACAAAAAAAATCTATTGTGGAAGAAGTAGTTACAATTACTTTTTTTGTCTTAACTAGGCTAGTTCTCATACAGAGGAAATTTGTCAAGTTTTTATATTTTACCTGCACTACCTTCATCACAGGAAGGTGAATCTCCTGTGACGTGTGTACAGAGATAATAGAAAACAAACAAGTAAGCACTATTAGTTTGCTTAGATATAGATCTTAGAGTTTTGTACCATCAAGTGTTCTGGTATACTCCACACAAAATAAATTGATCACAGTGAAGTTCTTAATCAACTTTATGGAATGCTGGCTCTTTTGTAGGATCCTCGAGTGGAAAATAACTATATACTGGGGATGCCAGGGAACAGCTGATGGCATGCATTCTGTTCTTGTGAGGATGCTCTCCAGGAAAAAAAAAATTGTTTATGTTTCTCTTGTCTATTTATGACATCTATCAATGCAATATGCCCTTTTATTGTTCATAACTGAAGAAAAAAAAAAAATAGAAAAACCCATATGGCATTATATTAAATTGGCATAAAAAAAAAAAAATCTTTTTTTTTTTCCTTGATGTTGGGTTTTTGAAGGAAATATTTCCTTTTTCAGGTCTAAAAGAATCTATCAGCACAATGAAAAATTGAAAAACAAAAGAAAAATTGTATTATCCTTATACATAAAAGCAGTGTTTAAAATTTCTGTTGTGTTAAAAGATGTTTTCATTTTCAATCAAAAATGACATTTAAGAGCTCTAGTTAAAGAGTATATTGGGGTCAGGGAGGTTGTTTTACTTTCTGTGCCAGTGCATGTGCACCTTTGAATGTGTCTTTGTCTTTTCATGTAGAGATAATAAAGCTGATGCTAAAAGTGGGAGGGAGGAGGGTTTGCTAGAGTATAATACTGTTAAGAACATAGTCAGAATACACAGAGTGGCACCTTGAACACCAAAGGGAAGATATTTTACACCTCAGTGGTTCTGAAAAGGTTTACACAGGCTTGAGGTAATTATAGAGGCATTAAATGAGCAAGAAACTGATGAACATGAACCAGATCATCAATAAGCAATCCAGATGTGCAGCACAAGTGAATACAGAGATTGATGAATCCTTTAAATCGGGTAAGGGAAGCAGTAGGAGTTTGACAGGTTATTTACTGACTGCCATAACCTTTAATGTTGCTCCATGAATCAGCTAGCACAAAGTTACTGGAGTAAGAGGTTCCATCTTGCAGCAGAGGCCCTATTGTTCCTACAATGCCCTCATCAGCTCATCTCTAGATCTGCACTCTACTCAGTTTTAAATTTACCTCTTTCCTGTTCTTTCTTCTTATAACAGAGCTTCTAGCATAATAGCAGAAGGGCAAGAAAATGCATTCAAGACAATACAGAAAAGATCAGGGAAAAGAGACTTACTGCTTAACTAAGAGATAACCTGCAGTCAAAGACCATCTATTTATTAAGTCCTTTATTGTTAACAATCCTGAGGAAGTCTCAAAGCCCTTTGTACATGGTATTAAGCACTACCATTGTCAAAGATAGCTTATAATTTATGACTACCCTTGGATATTCTCTTCTGAATCTAATTCATGAAGTTAACAAAATTGCCTTCTTCAGTTACTGTTCTCTCTCCCAGAGTGCAGACTATGTGGACACACTTTATGTGCTCCAGTATACTCAGCGAGGAGCAGCAATCATATATTCTGCTGACTGTGTTGCAGGATTACAAAAGTACCTCTTAGTGATTACAACAGCTTCACCGATAAGCTGTATGTCAACAATAAATAATGTTATCATAGCAAACCATGAAAGCTTTTCAAGGAGGGAGAAATTAAACCTGCTCGGCCTGTATGGAAGTAAGAAAATTGCATAATTCACAATGAGATGGCAATATGTACCAAAGGAGTGAGAGGTCTAAAGGCAGAGTGATGCAGCAATGAAGAGAAGACCATAGTGATACCAGCAGAAGACACACAGATCTATGCCTCAAAGATGATCAGAGGAGTTTCTTTTCCTCTAATCACAAATGGACTTGGTGGAAATATTTGTTTATGTACCTCTTTCCATCTATTCTGAACTCCTTCCCCTGCCCTGCCCATAGTTACTGTTTAACAGTGCTTGTACAACAGCAAGGCTTTTATTTTTCCTACTCTGCTGCCTGGACAGCTGACTCCCAACTGGGCAAAGGGGTATTTCATATTGACTTCTGGCTGGAGATCAACTTATACTGTAAAGATGCACATCAATAGTTTTACCTTTTTTAAAATGACTGTGAAATCATGTGTGAGGTTCTGAATAACATAAAGATCCATTTTACAACTCAGAATTGCCAGAATGAATTATGCAAACATAATCAAACTGACATGGCTTAGAATCACTGAATATTCTGAGCGGTAATGGACCCACAGGGATCACTGAATCCAATTCTTGCCTCTACATAGGACCATGCAATGATCATATTTCCAAAAGCACTGTCCAAACATTCCCTGAACTCTGGCAGCCTGGGGCCATAACCACTGCCCTGTGGAGACTTTTCCAGGGCCTAGTCATCTTTTGCTTGTTTGAATTTTTGCAGACAAAATCTTTCAAAAATTGATAATAGGAGGCAGTGACAAATAAGAGATTTAATGGAAAATTAACAATAGCTGAAAGTTCACACTGAAGAGGTGAATGATGAGATTTCTATTCAATTGCATAGTAAGATACTCTGAAGTGTTCTTTTTCCAGCAAATGAAAGATATCATAACAAAGAAGACAGAAATGTTGTGTTAAAATAAAAAGGTATCTGTATGTATCTGTAAGAGGAAAAGCCTCTCATTTGATCTTCTAACACAAAACTGAAAAGAAAGTAAGATGAGAAGATGCAAGAGGTGTTTTATGATTGCTGCTAAAATGATTAAGTCAAGTACATTAAAAAACAAAATAAACTGAGTTCCAGGGCAAAAACAAAACAAAACAAAACAAAACAAAACATATTAGAGATGAGAAACAGAAAATTCAAATGACAGCATTTTCTTTTGTGTAGAAAAGATTTCTTGCTCATTTAATACAGAGTCTTGCAAGGTACTGAGCATCTATAAGATAGTCCAATGGAAATTCAGAGTGCTCCACGCTTTGTTTGATACAGTCCTTCTGAACAATTAGAAATAAGTAAGGGAGCACATGAGATGGGATTTTTGTTTTCAAATAAAACAAAATTCAGTATAATAATTAATGAGGAAAAAAAAGATCAGAATGAGGAGAAAAAGTCCAGAATAAAGCTGAAGGGCTTTGCAAATCAGATCTCCATGTAATCCAGGTAAACATGAGTTGCTATACCTGTTATTAAAATACTCTGTGAAGGGGAGAAATTAGATTAAGAAAAAATAAACTATCACTGATTAAAATATGTTGGAGGATTTTTTTTTTCTTTTTCCTTTTCTCTTTTCCTTTTTCCCTTTCTTTTCTTTTTTTTTTTTTCCCTCCTCCTTCCCCTTCTTTCTCCTTCTCCTTCTCCTTCTTTCTCCTTCTTCTTCTCCTTCTTTCTCCTTCTTTTTCTCCTTCAACCTCCCCCCCCCCCCCCCCACCCTTGCCACTCCCCCTCTTGCAGAGGTAAAATAGACAATTCCTGAAAGACAATACAGTAGCATGGACTAGTGTTTAATTTATGTTCAACATTTGGAAAAAGTATAAACATGTTGTGGATATGTTCACCTTCTTTGGTCACATATTTGTTATCTGCATGTGCTGAGGAAAACTGAACCTAGTATGTTTCAAAAAACAGGGAATTTATCTTCCTCAGTATTTGTTGCTGTTCCCCTTTGTAGGTCTAGATCTAGCTAGCAAGGCCAACTACACACACAAACACAATAACAGATAAAAAATAGTTGGAAGAGGAAGAGAACACTATCTTTACTGGGTCTGAGAGCATAAATAACATTCACAGAGACGTAAATCATATTTATTAGATTCTGTCCTTCTTCCTAGAAAGTATGGACTCAATTTCACTAGCAGACACATGTATATCCTCCCTTTCTTTGTCCACAGGCACACGCATATCACCTAGTCTTCTTGAACTCTAGATCACACTTCTATTCCAGCTGCAATCTGTGCTCAAACCTTGGTCTTCAATTATCTTGTCACCAGGTCTTACATATGGTATTTTAGAGACTGTTGGTCCTAGTTATTGTCTCATTACCATCTGTTTACTGATAGTGTGTATAAATCTTTAAGTAATTTATTTTCCTCACCATCTTTTTTGTTTCTAACACAAAATACAAACTACATGTCTTTGCACTCTATTTTTCTATGTGGACTTTATCTCCCACATATTTTTACAGTTAATTCCACAACATCTAGCCATTCATGGCACTTATATATTTAACAACTAAGCCACCTATTTTGAAAACTTAAAGCCAACTGTAGAGATTCATTTACAAAATGAAATTGACAGTACTGAGAATCATAGAAGCATCAAGATGGGATAAGACCTCCAAAAATATCCAGTCCAACCATCCATCACTAATATTTCCCACTAAACCATGCCCCTCAGCTCAACATCTAAATGTTTATCGAACACCTTGAGAGTCGGTGACTCCACCAGCTCCCTGGGCAGCCTGTTCTAGCATCTGACAACTCTCTCAGAGAGTATTTCCTGACATCCAACCTGAATATCCCCTGGAGCAACTTGAGACCATTCCCTCTAGTCCTGTAGCAAGTTAGGAGAAGAGACCAACCCCCACCTATTCACAACCTCCCTTCAAGTAGTTTGAAGAGCAATAAAATCTCCCCTAAGCCTCCTCCAAACTAGATAATAGCAGTTCCCTCAGCCTCTCCTCATAAGATTTGTACTCCAGATCCCTCATCAGCTTAAGACTGGATGTGAATTTAGTGACACGTTTGGACAGCAGTGTTTTTCTTTTATGACTACTATAGCTTCAAAAACTTCAAGCAATTTTAGTCTTCAAGATAAAGACTTCAAAGACTACAATAATTCAAGTCAGGAATGTGGTAAACTTGAAAGACTTTTATTTGAAAGATTGGTAATAATTACCGTATAATTGCAATTCTGAAAATTAGCTAATTGCTTCTGCAATTGATATTTAACTCCTTGCATTTTTTACATACACAGATGAATTAATACTGTTTATGTATTCAGCTAAAGACATCTGTATTATTCTTCCCATTTGGTAATTTCAGAATTTGGAAGTGTTGCTATGGTAGATTTTGATAAGTTCTCTTACAGTCAGCCTTTCATGATCAGTCTTCTAAAAATAATAAAAATGTTTGATTTAGGGAACTCCAGTTAAGGATCCTCTGTTTTCTTTTGCATTTTGTGTTATTTTTTGTGGTGATAAAGTAACGTCTGGAACAGTATGAACTTCAGGAAGGTTTTACTATCTGCATAGTTATATATGTTGTGTACCATGCACTTCATGAAACACAGACATAGGAGCTGAAAAGAAAACTATGAAGGCCTGATTGTTCTTTATGCATCTACATGACTGATGTGTATATATACAAGTGAATTTATACTTACACCTTGATTCCTAGTCACAGGAACTCCCTCAACTGCTTTTTGCTGACCTGCTGAACTTAGCTACAAAATTTCTTGTGACTCCTGTAACTGTGTCTGGGCTCCTAAAGTGGCAACTGTAACTTGACTGTCTGGACTCATTAAAGGTAATGTATTCAGTATTAAGGATACTAATATCTAAACCTATGTTTATTTTGAAAAGTTAGATGGAATTTATGTACATAATATTGTTAGTTTGTTAAGGTAGAACTTAGTTCTACAAAAGGTTTTAAAATCCTCCACTGTTTATTAATTATATTATCAAAAATAAGCAATGAGCATACCTGTGTGGGTGTGCAAATGTTACTTCAGAAGCATTATTCAAAGCTATGAGAGGAAATAAATGAACCAGCCGAAGTTGTCTATGAAATCTTTTGCAGATTACTCAATGATGCCATCAGAAACAAGTTTTATTTTTGCTTTAAAGTGACATGGTGAGTCTCTTGTCCATAGCTACTGTTCCTTCTCTAACTGTATGACAGTTTTGTTATGTAACTACTATAAATTACGACTTCATTTTAGATAATCAATCCAGCACAAAATTTTCAGACATTTTACTTTCTGTAAAGAGAATCTGACCATTCAGTGTCTAAGAAATCAGTGTTTCTGAGCAATTGCTTCAGCTGGGCTCTCAGAAGTTATATGTGCAAGCAGAGAAAAATACTCTCCTTCCCCTTTCAGTGTTTTGTAAAATAAATAAATAAAATCTTTGGGACTTTGATAAATCATGCATATACTATTCTATTTTGTCCGTAGGGCAAAACGCTATGCTTGTTCAGACAAACTTCAGCAGAGTATGGTAGCCTGAGGAGAGTAAAAACAAATGTGGTCACTGAGTATCAGCTGCTTTTGAGAGAACATTCTTGCCTCAGAATAATGGTGATTTTCTAAATTTAATTTTGCCTAGCATTTAACCACAACATAGCAACCTTACCTTAGCTTGTTTTTTGAGAGATGGAGGCTATTCTTGGTGCAATCTGTTCACAGTTATGTTTGAAGCAGAGCTGTCAAAAACAAATGTACCAGGTCATGCAGTGGGTAGATTATCTCTGGAATACATTACAGTAGAGATGACTGTGGTCTCAGAGATAGACCAGTAATTAGATATTGATTGCTTTCACTAACACATTGTGTGCAATTCTAAACAAATGCAAGACCATTCCTGGCTCCTTTGTCTTAAACCTAGATATTTGTCAGTGCACTCATTTGAAAGATTACAAATATGAATCAGTTTTTACGGCTGATTCACTTGGGCTTCAGTTGACTGTAATACTAAAAGAAAAACCTCCAGTTGAAGGGAATGTCAGAGGAATGAGCAGTTTCTCTGCTCCTGTCCGCATGAAGGGCTTTTACTTCACATTACAGAAAAACAACAATTTTCTTTAAGGCAGAATAGAAATTGTTCCTCCTTGAAGCTGAGATAAAGTTTGGAGGTCCAAGACAGTCCCCTTCTGACTTTGGTTTCTGGCAGTGAATAGATCTAATCAGCCTTTCCCTCTCTGACCCTCTTTTATGCCTTTGTACAAGCACTTAATGGAAATACTAAAAGGAGGTTCTGTGATGTTAATGCCTAGTATATACTCTGTACTCACAAAATGCCTTTTGAATGCCATCTATGAATAAAATTGCTGCCTTTAGAGTGAAGAGATAATATTCTATGTTTTCTGAGTTGATCTAAGTCATGGACAACATATGCAGCCCCTTAGATGGGAGAGTGTAATGCTTTTCAACTCAGGTAAGGAGACTGATCCCACAAATTGCTTTAGTGTGAGCAGTGGACTTCAATCTAAAATGAAGAGACTGCTTCAAAATCGCATACTCCTTACTGTCTAATTTCCAACTTTGGCCTTTTATTTTGGAGAACGACACTTCGAATAGTATTGAATAGTATATCATAACTATGCACCATAGTAAACAATTCCTATGAATCTAGTACTCCATCTGCTTTCTTAACAGATGGACCATTCTTGGAAATCAGAATATACCTGCCATTTAGCAATGAAGGGTAAGGCCATAAAGAGTTTTAAAAACTATAATATTTGCCAACTCTTATCCCAGCTATGTATAGATCGCCTGTAGGCAATGTTTCCTGGTGCAACTTTTTCCCATTCTCCTTTGTTTTCTCCATAAGGCTCCAAGTGGAACTCCAAGTTCTTTGTATTTTAAGTACTGGGATACTGTGATAAAGTCCCTCTGAGCCTTTTCTTCTCTAGGGTGAAAAGACCTAATTTATTCAGTCTAAATAATGTAACATATATAGTTTTATCAATAAAAGTTTGTCAAGAATAATTGTCTTTTTTTTTTTTCCTTCTTTTCTTTAACAAGAGATTACAAATTATAACTTGCAGTACAAAGACCAAGTACTGCTTCCGATTAACTCAACATAAAAATTATCACTAACTTAAAGTTCAGTAAAGTCAGGCCCTAATTTACCAACAATTGTAATTATTTGATTAAATTTTCAAAGGCCAAATGCTAAACTGATTTGCAAGCCTTTGATATCCTGCTGAAGTCAGAGTGCAATTTGGCAAACTATTTTTTTGACTCTTCATTAGGATCATGGCAATTTTCTTTAGATGATCATGTCAGGTTTTGCCATATTATACTGCACAGAATTTCAGTCTATCCCTCCCATCTTGTCATGTAGTGTTTTTTTCTCCTGTTTCTATTTGCCCTGTGGATAACATTAGGAAGTTCCAATTAAATATTAACATTTCTTACATACAATCTTAGGTGTAAAATTGCTGAATGACAATGAATGAATGCAGAAAAACAAAACAAAACAAAACAACAACAACAACAACAAACCTGTATGATGTAGCCATTAAGTAGAAAATACAATATCCACAACTATTTTCATGCCATATAGGAAAACTCAGACAAAATATTTACATTATATACATTAATTAAAGTATGGTAATACTATTGCTGCCTATTTATGCCTTTTTGCTTATCTACTTTTAAGTACGCTTTCCAATAACAATGCTTAAGAGACAAATTACCAGCATCAGACTCTTTTTTTTTTTTTTTTAATTTCTTACTAAATAAAGAGGATTTTTTTTTTACATTACTGTTCACACTAACAAAGCTTTTATGCACCTAAAGCTATTTTACTTTTATATAGAGTGATCATAAACATATACATCATATACATGTCTGTAGGTCACTCTGAAACTAATACCTCCTCTTTATCTCCATGGAGACTGCAACAGATCATAAGAGTACAGTAACTCTGCTTGATAGAACAAATTCTCAGTTGCAAAACACTCTTTTTTAATATAGTAACCATTGTTAGCTATGCATTTTTGTCAGCAATGAACAAGAGCCTGCATTCCCTGCTTATAAAAATATCCACCAGAGGAGGTGTCTCACTGTTGATTTTGCTACTGATGAAATGCAACACCCACTACCTCACTCTGCTCACATCCACTGTTTGGTCTCCCTAAACACTCAGTAAGTGTTGATGAGTGTCAGTGGGTGTCATTTTTTCTGCATGGAGGAATTTGGTTCCATACCTTTGTTTCCTATGCACTTCCATGTCAGATGCCATTTTGTCAGATTACCCCTCTGCTCCCATCTGTCCCACAGCAACAAAATGTAATGGAATATTGGAGGGAAGGTTCAATCTCTACCACCATATCACCAAAATCTGTCTCTGATATAATGGGACAACATAGGGAACAGGAGGCATTATTTTTGAAGTGACATAAATATACATACACACATACAAATAGGTATATGCATGCATATACATATAATTCATCTGAACTGTGACTGGACTTGAAAGTAGCGCCATGGCACATAGACAGCATGTGTAGTGTGTACTGTATGTCTCTCACTCATACAACCTATCCCAGTCTGAATCTTAGAAATCTTATTCATTAAAAATACATAGCTCTTTGCAAAGGATGACATCTATGTGAAGAATAAATTCTCTTACTAGTTGTGCATATGGCAGGAGTCTTGAATTTAAGGGTTTTTGCAGCAGTATTTTTCACCAAAATTACCAAGACTCTATAATAGTGTTGTGCTAAATTTGGATGTTGTCTCACACTAATTTATGGGAGGGAGAGAAGGTTCTTTGATATATGTATAGCCAATGTGGGATAAAGAAATGATTCAAATGTCGGACCGATCAGTTTATTACAAATCAGGAAGATGGGGAAGAGGAGACAGGCAACTATTACAAATTAGGGTTGTTGGGAAGGGAAAGAGGGTGATAGGAAAGATATGAAAGAAGCAAAACTTGCATAAAGTGGGGATAGTCACCACCATTACCCAGCAGCATCCTGTTGCATTCTGTTCTGATGGTCTGAGTCAAAAGCACAGAGGGAGCGCACCAATAGTGTGGCCAGCCTTAGGCAGCAAGCAAGTACAGAGCAACAGAGCAAGTGCAGGAGGAAGAGGCAGGTCTTAGGCAACAGGCCTAGGAGAGTCCATCAGCAGACAGGTACTCTGTTGTATTGCATCTGATGTCAGACACCCACTCTCAAGGTTGCTGGTCCCTTCTTCTACAAATGCAGCATTCCTGGGCGTTTGGGTTGGTGCTTCCTGAGATGGCTGTCTTCCTCAAGATAGCCCATTTAGCTGTGGCTTATCTCTCTCGTTGCCCCTGGCCATCAAATCTTCAGAGAAAAGATTTTGCCAACTCTGTCCAGAACTGGCCTGGACTTGTTCATCTGTGTCCTTTAGACCAAGGTTTTCCCAGCCCTTGACCAGGACTTGCTTGTACTTGTCCTGAGGAAGTTTAGAGACATGGCTGTGAAAGAATAATCTTCATATGGTCCTCTGTGATTACACCAAAGCAAATGTTCTTTATCTCTTTATCTTCTTTATCTTATACTATCAACAAAATGTTTCCTAACTTCCTGTGTTCTGAGCATTGTCTTGTATGAACACTTCTTCATCTCCAGGAAAGATTCTACATTGCACTTAAAAGTATTTCAACTATGTCTATATCATCATGCAACAGGAACAGACTGAGTGAAACTCTGAGATGATCCAGTTCTCCATCCAATTCATTAAGGAAAAAAAACAATGCCACTTAATTCCTTTAGGCACAGGAAGAGCTACATAAATATATCTCCAGGAGAGACCAAAATTCCTTTAATCTAAAGCAATTAATAACAATTAGTCAAATACTTTGTTATGATGGCAATTCATATTCATATATGTGATAAAATGTTTGCTCATTAAGACCGGGATGTGGTAGCATTGTGGTGGAGTGCTTGTTCATTAGGACCGGGATGTGATGGTGGAATATGGAGGCCACAAGGGTTGCAGAGCACTCTAATTTTATGGGTAGATTGTGTACTCTGCATAGTTACAGGCAAAGCGCGCCCCGATGGATACAAAGTTTCACAGAAGGACCAACCAAGGAATGACACACCAAGTGGCACGATCACGACCGACCAATTAAAGGACAATACACTCGGGATGGACCTTATAAAAGAAGTTGCAAGGGACGGGAAGGTGCGGCAGTTGGAGGAACGAGGATTCCCCTGTCGCCCAGCGCTGAATTGCCTTTTTGTTTTACCCGCTACAATTAATAAAAGTTTCTAATTGGAACATTATCGGCTCATTGCTTGTAAATTGATGACAATTTGGCGCCGTGACTCGGACGGGAATACTGGCGTGGGTACGAGCCTGAGGGGGCGCCCCGCCTAAATAGGCGGCCTCGGCTCCTATCCTCCCGCCCTACTCCTGCCGACGATCCGAAATTTAAAACACAAAGGCAAGGAAAAACCGGTTAACCCTTTAAATTTCGTGCACGAAAGTCCGGACGAAGACGCAGGACAGGTGAGTATAGTCCGGTCTGGGTTGGGAATCCGGCGTGTGGCGAGTGTTGTGTGCTTGTGAAGGGGGGCCGGCAGCCGGCACTAACCCGAGCGAGTGTGGACCCCACAGTAGTGCGGTTCCCATTGCCCGCGAGGGCGTGGGCCACGACCTGGGGGAAGCGAGTGAATGCAACACTGAGTGAGGGCACGCCGAAGGGTGGGTACAGGGTATAAGCGGGACCCTTTCACCACCACAACCCCTAGGGCTATGGGCTCTATGGAGGGTTATTCAGGTGTTCCCCTAGAGCTACGAGCACTAGGGATGATTATTATTCAGGTGTTCCCCTAGAGCTACGAGCACTAGGGATGATTATTATTCAGGTGTTCCCCTAGAGCTACGAGCACTAGGGATGATTATTATTATTCAGGTGTTCCCCTAGAGCTACGAGCACTAGGGATGATTATTATTTAGGTGTTCCCCTAGAGCTACGAGCACTAGGGATGATTATTATTCAGGTGTTCCCCTAGAGCTACGAGCACTAGGGATGATTATTATTATTTAGGTGTTCCCCTAGAGCTACGAGCACTAGGGATGATTATTATTTAGGTGTTCCCCTAGAGCTACGAGCACTAGGGATGATTATTATTCAGGTGTTCCCCTAGAGCTACGGACACTAGGGATGATTATTATTTAGGTGTTCCCCTAGAGCTACGGGCACTAGGGGGAGCTACAGACGTTGAATAAAACAAGAGAGCAAGAAGTAAAGAACGAGATGGGGCAGTGTAAAACTAAACCACCCACCCCTTCTAAACGACCATCCATTCCTAAGGACTCACCTTTAGGGTTCATGCTAATTGCCTGGACGCACTATCCAGGAACAAGAAATAAAGATAAAGCAAAGATGATTTATTATTGTATAGAAATTTGGAGCGGACAACAAATTGGCCCGGCAGTATGGTGGCCTAAGTATGGTTCTAATGAAGATTGGGTACAACAGCAATTAAATTTTTGGGTAAACTCCAAAACCCCTTTCAATCAAGAAGAAAGTGACTATGCAGCAGTATGGGTCACTCGCCCAGAGGGTTTAGGAGTCCCCATTTTTAATTTGACACGAAAAGAAAAAGATGTCGAAAAACGTAAACCTCGAAGGGAAGAGGAGGCCTTAGTGGGACCCCCACCATATGCTGTACCACCAGCAATTCCCCTACCTTCTCCTCCTCAGTTGGATCATGGGCAGATGGATTCGAGAGAGGGAGAAGTACAAAAGCTAGAAGGGGGAGGGCCTGTGACACGGGCAAAGGCACGACAAAATAACCTCTACCCTTTAAGAGAAATGCCCATGGGAGGTCCACAACCTCAGATGGGGTTTATATCAGTGCCCTTAAATTCAGGGGATGTTAGAGATTTTAAGAAGGAAATGGGTAATATACTAGAAGATCCCCTGGGGGTGGCAGACAGAGTAGATCAGTTCTTAGGGCCAAATGTTTATACCTGGGAGGAACTACAATCTATTCTAAGTATACTGTTCACAGCAGAAGAGAGAGGTATGATTAGGCGTGCAGGGATGCGCATTTGGGATGCTCAACATGCCCACGGGCCTGCTGCGGATATTAAATGGCCCTTACAGAATCCGCAATGGGACCATCAAAATCAACATCATAGGACTCACATGCAGGACCTGCGAACTATCATTATCCAGGGCATTAGGGAGGCAGTCCCAAGAGGTCAGAATATAAATAAAGCTTTTAATGAAAGACAAAAGAAGGAGGAAACACCCACTGAATGGCTAGAAAGGTTACGCAAGAATTTACAACTATATTCAGGATTGGATCCCGATACACCGATAGGCCAGGCTCTGCTCAAAACACAGTTCGTAGCTAAGGCTTGGGAAGATATCCGCAAGAAACTAGAAAAGATAGAAAATTGGCAGGATCGGGGGCTTGATGAACTTTTGAGGGAAGCTCAGAAGGTATATGTAAGAAGGGAGGAAGAAAGACATAATAGGCAGGTTAGGATGATGGTAGCAGCGGTCAGAGAAAGTAGGGAATTGGAAAGGAAAATGGGGGGATGGACGCAAAATCGAATTCCAGGACAGCAAAAATTTAGGAAGCCTGAAAACAGGGAGGAGGAGAGAATATGCTATTATTGCAGGAAAAAGGGACACATGAAGAGGGACTGCAGGGTTAGAATGAGAGACGAAAAGTCCTTCCAAGAAGACTAGGGGTGTCAGGGGCTCTATATATTGGGGACCCAGAAACAACAGGAGCCCTTGATAAAATTGAAAATTGGTCCCCAAGCTGAGGAGGTAGAGTTTCTAGTAGATTCAGGAGCAGAAAGGTCTACTATACAACAGATCCCCCTCGGATGCAAACCTTCCCGGGAAACTACCAAAGTAATAGGAGCAAAGGGAGAACCTTTTACAGTAGGAATAGTTAAAAATGTAATGATAGAAGCAGAGTCCAAAGTGGGGTTGGGTGATTTCTTGATACTGCCTGAAGCGGAGTTCAATTTGTTAGGACGGGATCTGATTATTGCATTAGGCATAGGACTAGAAGTAGAGAATAAAGAATTGAGAATCAAACTCTGCCCTCTTAGGGTAGAGGATGAACAAGAGATCAATTCTGATGTCTGGTATACCCCCGAGAGTGTGGGACAACTAAAAATACCCCCTTTCACGGTAAAAATCAAGAATCCTGAAATCCCAGTAAAAATAAAACAATATCCTATTTCCCTGGAAGGAAGGAGGGGTCTCAAACCAGAAATAGATAGATTAGTGAGCAAAGGATTACTGGAACCCTGTATGTCCCCATTTAATACCCCTATATTACCGGTAAAGAAACCTGATGGAACATATCGGTTGGTTCATGATCTGAGGGAAATTAACAAGCGCACTGTATCTAGGTTCCCAGTTGTAGCTAATCCCTATACATTGCTAAGTAAATTAGGGCCCGACAACTTGTGGTATAGTGTCATAGACTTAAAAGATGCTTTTTGGGCTTGCCCTTTAGATGAGACATGCCGCGATTTTTTTGCATTTGAGTGGGAAGACCCAGATACTAACAGAAAACAGCAATTAAGGTGGACTGTACTCCCCCAAGGCTTCACAGAATCCCCTAATTTGTTTGGGCAAGCCCTAGAACAGATCCTGCAAGAGTATCAGCTAGATCCTGATACCAAATTAATACAGTATGTAGATGATCTATTAATTGCTGGAGAGGATGAGGGAAAGGTTCGGAAAGAAAGTATTAAATTGCTGAACTTTTTGGGACTGAAAGGACTTAAAGTATCAAAAAGGAAATTGCAATTTGTGGAAGAGGAGGTTAGATATCTAGGGCATTACCTGAGTAAAGGAGAAAAGAAGATAGATCCTGAAAGGATACAAGGAATATTGTCCCTGACGTCGCCAAGCAATAAGAGACAAATAAGACAATTGCTGGGATTAGTGGGATATTGTAGACAATGGATCGAAAATTATAGCAGTAAAGTAAAGTTCCTATATCAAAAGCTCAGTACCGATGGATTAATAAAGTGGGATAGACAAGATGAAGAGAATCTACAAAAGCTGAAGGAGGATCTCATCAATGCCCCTGTCTTGAGCCTGCCTGACTTAAAAAGACCCTTTTATTTATTCGTTAACATAGACAGTGGTACAGCGTATGGGGTTTTAACACAGGATTGGGCAGGGAAGAAGAATTAAGAGAAGGGGAAAAATTATTTGTGGATGGATCCTCTAGAGTAGTGGAGGGAAAGAGAAGATCAGGTTATGCAATAGTAGATGGAAAGACCCTCCGGGTATTGGAATCAGGACCCTTGAGTAACACTCGGTCAGCTCAAGCTTGCGAGCTGTATGCTGTTTTACAGGCACTAAAAAGATTACAGGGAAAAGAGGGCACTATCTATACCGAATTTCCTAAAGTAGGAAGATATAAATATGTATTAGTCATAATAGACCACCTCACACATTATGTAGAGGCATTCCCCACAACTAAAGCAACAGCTCAGGTAGTAACAAAAATATTACTCGAACAAATCATCCCTAGGTATGGGGTAACAGAAGTAATAGATTCAGATCAAGGACCACACTTTACATCAAGAATCACTAGAAATATAGCTGAAGCCTTGGGAATAAAATGGGAAGAACATACTCCCTGGCACCCACAGAGTTCAGGGTGAGTAGAGAGAATGAATGGGGAACTAAAAAAGCAATTGGCCAAATTAACACTAGAAACTAAGCTCTCATGGATAAAATGCATTCCCCTTGCCCTCTTAAACCTTAGGGCCCAGCCCCGGGCTGACATAGGAATATGCCATATGATGCGGGAACCCCTAAAGATCACCCGGGGGTGTTAGATAAGAACATTCAAGCTTATATCACGGAATTAATGAAGTATAAACAGGAATTGTGGAAAAAGGGACAATTGACTCAAAGACCCCCTCTGGACATTACCCTCCATCGAATAAAGCCTGGAGATTGGGTTCTGATAAAGACCTGGAGAGAAACCACACTGCAGCCTCGCTGGGAAGGTCCCTATCTGGTGTTATTGACTACCAATACTGCCATCAGAACTGCTGAAAAAGGATGGACACATGCTAGTCGTGTTAAGGGTCCAGTACAAAATCACGAATGGAGAGTCACTAGTCCAGCGGGTGATTTGAAAGTAAAACTGTCACGAAACCCTCCGTCAAGGAAAATGAGAACATGAATTAACAATGATTGTATAAACGTATCAGTATAGAATTTAATGTAGAAGGGAATATTTTGACTATTGTGAATGCAACTGTTGGGATATGTTTTAGAAAGGTAGTGGACCCACTGCGGAAACAGGGATACACAAATTGGTTATTAGCCTTCAGAGTGGCCGTGGAAATTTTAATAGAAGGGGGTAAACCTGGGGGTGAATTTAGATCCTTACCAGCATCACTTAAGTGTATAACCAGTGGGAAAAAGAATAGGGTGCAGTACCCCAAAGACCCACTTAAAAGGGAAGCAAAACCAGCCCCTCCTGAAGAATACTCTTGCTGCCGAGAAGATTATACACCCCATGGCTCGAGGCAACCGAGTCGATGGGCGAGGCAGAGGAGATAAAACATGTGGAGGGGTCTGCTCCATTATGAATGAATCCAAAGATTTAGAATCCAGAAGATACCCCAAGACTGGAAATAACTCCCCCGAACAATTAAAGACTCACTACTGCAGTGGGAAAACTGCCTATCTAAAACTAGCTCAATTGATAATAATATTAAGTCTCATTAATGAGGGTTGGGGTACAGAGGTACAGACACATGAGCCATTTAAGTGGTCCCATCAGAAGTAGTGTTACAAAATAGAAGGGGGTTGGATCTTCTCCTATTGCAGCAAGGGGGACAATGTGTGGCTCTTAAAGAACAATGTTGCACCTACGCTGATCAAACGGGGGTAGCAATAGATACAATGGCTGAACTAAGGAAACAGAACAAAGAAAAAGAGCCCAGGAGTCGACAAGAACTAAAACGGTTTAATGAGCAAAACAAAATAGTACAATAAAAGAAAAGGGGGGACTGTGATAAAATGTTTGCTCATTAAGACCGGGATGTGGTAGCATTGTGGTGGAGTGCTTGTTCATTAGGACCGGGATGTGATGGTGGAATATGGAGGCCACAAGGGTTGCAGAGCACTCTAATTTTATGGGTAGATTGTGTACTCTGCATAGTTACAGGCAAAGCGCGCCCCGATGGATACAAAGTTTCACAGAAGGACCAACCAAGGAATGACACACCAAGTGGCACGATCACGACCGACCAATTAAAGGACAATACACTCGGGATGGACCTTATAAAAGAAGTTGCAAGGGACGGGAAGGTGCGGCAGTTGGAGGAACGAGGATTCCCCTGTCGCCCAGCGCTGAATTGCCTTTTTGTTTTACCCGCTACAATTAATAAAAGTTTCTAATTGGAACATTATCGGCTCATTGCTTGTAAATTGATGACAATATATATAGATAGATTCATATGGATAGATAGATAAATATTATAAGATAATTAGTCTTCAGTATCTAGATTACATGTGGGTAAATGTGGACATCAATCCACCCTTCTGAATTTACCAAAAATCTCTTTTCCACATCTTCCACTCAAATAATCTGCCAAACCAACTAATTATTTTGTTATTTCCAAATATTCAGAGAGTTCAGTTCCAAGTCTTTCTCTGAAGCTGCTGTATTTTTGTTGCTTTGCATGGTAGTATACACAGCTCCCATGAATCTAAGTCCTCTATATATTGCATTGTGTGATGTACTAATTAGCTTTTGGTTGCTTTGACAAGACAGCTCTGTCTATCTGGTATCTATCAGATTCATGTGAACTGTAGCAGAGTTGAAGACAGGGGTAAAGAGGTATATGGCAACAAGGACCAATGCTTGAGAAAGTAAGGAATAGTATTTATTGTAGATCTACTAGATAGATAGTAACCTATTAGTGAATTTAGAAGTTAGAAAACTGTCCACATGATATTTTTTTTTTCCTAAACTATTCCTTTCCGTTTTTGTATTAAAAAAAAAAAAGTGATTTTTTTTTTATTTTTTATTTTTTTAATATGCATAGTAACTGTATACCATAAAATAAATAGGGACTCTATATTGGGTGATAATTTCCCAAGAAATTAAAGTTGTTTTTTTTCTTTTTTTTTTTTTTCCTGGAACATATCAATTTTATTATAATTGCCAAGAGGATATTATCCAAGTTTCATTTCAAGTTTATTGCTGCAACTTTAGTGCTTCAACCTGTATCTGTTATAATACAATTGAGTGATGATGAAAAACAAAACAAAACAAAACAAAACAAAAATGTAAGATTTAATCCAAGAAAAATCCATCAGTAAAATAAATGCTTCCTCATTGGAAAATAAAGAAATAATTTAAATAAACAATTAAATCGTTTTAGAATTTCCATGACAGTTTAAAGTGAAGTTCATCTTAATACTGCATAGTACTGTGTTGAATGTAAATTTCATACCTAGTCAACTCAACTATTGCATTGCTTTTAGAAGCCTATAGAATATCTAATTAGCACTGCTCTATCAAGAATGTATGCTTTTACATTTGAAAAAAGGAGAATAAATCAAACTGAGATAGTACCTGACAGCGGTTTTATCTCTTTGCAAAGTACACCTGATAGCAATTCTTCTCATTTATAGACAGAAGATACATAATAAACTAGCTTCAGTTTTCAGTGTCATGAGAATATACATTCCATATAGCTCTCTTTCAGTGAGTTTTACACTAGTTAAGGGTAATCTGAAAGACTAAAAGCTGTATAATTTTGGGTGCACAAAATAGTCCTTTATTTTACCAAGTTATGTCCCTGAAATCAATGCAATTTCATCAGTTCCTAAATGAAACAAAACAAAACAAACAAAAAAGCAATTTTTTTGAGAGGTTGTTGTAGTTTCCCATTTTCTAAAGGAAGTGGAAACTAATTTCAGCCTTATAATTTTGGATTTGAAGGTGAGAGTTCATGTCATTCAACCAAGGGAACTCTCAACTATGAGAGTACTAGTTTTTACCAGGATATTCCAGCAGTCATCATCACTATTTTAGAGTTTTTTCAAACACGTTGGACTGTGTAACAGCTTTCTATTCCATGTGAGATAAAATAATAAAATAAAAAATAATAAAATAACATAAATCATTAATTTATAGCATCTCAGGAATATTCTATTTACCTACTTAAGGTCAAAGAGGTAATGGTTTATAAGTCAGATGGAAAGAGAAGGTTGTTGCTTTTTTTCCTCTAGATTTTCTGTAATCTTTGTATTTCAAGAGCTCTTTTTGATTCAATAATGACATTTGGTTGCAATCCCAGGGGAGCAATAATTTTGCCTGAAGACTAAACCAAGTGAGTGGTGATCTTCCATACTGTCAATGACCTATAGCTGACATTTTTTACCTAATTAATTAGATGTCTTTCCTTTCAAAGAAATGGTGAATCATGCATAATTAGAAAAGCTGGAGTGGGTGGCTCATTAATCTAATGGAACTAGCCTATGGCACTCAGAGATCATTTGCGTTTTTCATGAAGTTTGTGTTATTTTATGAACAATTAACACTCACAAATATAAATATAAAACCAATTATCTTTATAGTTTTCATTTTTTTTCCTCAGATACAAAGAAAAAATGAATATTAGTTTAGAATATAGTTAAAACTATAACCTCTAACAATCATAATTATTGAGATACTAAGGTCCACAATATGGGTGAATTAGCTGAAATACAACACTATTTACTTCTTTTGTTAGTCTACAAAGAATGGGGGAAACCTCACATAACAGTAGCATTCTCAGTCAACAAAATTGAAAATTGATAAAATGAAGGAAGTGGAAAATTGTGTGAAGTATTTTTGGTGTCATTTTGGTGACAAGACCTAAGAGATTACCTCAGTGAGGGGTGCATAGTGTTTTTCCCTAAAGAGTAAAAAGGATATTTTGTATCTCTCTCTCTCTCTCTCTCTCTCTCTCTCTCTCTCTCCCTTTTCTTTTTTCTTTTTTCTTTTTTCTTTTTTCCTCCTAAATTCCCTATCATCACTTAAATTTTATGTTAACAATAATTTTGAAATATAAAGAACAATAGAAGACATAGAGGATTTTTCTAAACCAGATTTATTAGCAAACTTTCTGCAGCCTGTCCAAGACTTCCAGAAATTTAAATTTCACTTTCTACCCACAGCTTGCCAGATTGGTCTATAATCCCTTATAATTACCTCTCCAGAGAGTCTGACTACTTCAGATTTGCTGGGATTTGTTTCTATAGAATGCTTGGTTGTCTCTCACTATAACCACATGTCACAGAAAACAATCCACATAGTACTGAACAGTACATTATCATACCCTGCAACATCTTAAAAACAACTTGTGCTTTGGAAAATTGGGAATCACTAGACACATAACAGGACTCTTAAACATACGTATATATGGATATTTATTTGAATACACTTGTGTGTAGACATCTTAATGTGTGCTATAGTTGAACAAAAAGCATTTGTTTTCCTCAGAAAGGAAATCTATATGTATTTATATATATATACACATCTTAATTAAAACTGCAAATTCCAATTTTATTACTGCATTCATCCTTTCAAACAATTCTACTTCATTACAAATATAAAGAGTAAAAAAAAAAGAATCTTTACATACAAATTTTTGCACAATCCATTAACACAGTTTGGCTATGTTGTGTTCTATGCATTTCATGCTTCAGTTTTAATGATGACTCCTCAAATTCCAATAGACTAATATTATACAAAAAATGATATCAAGCTTTATAGCTTTACAGTTTTTATCAAGTAAACATGTTCTCCTGACTTGGTCTAATATTTTCTACTGTTTTAATACTGTCAAGATAATCACATGACAGAATTTTGAACTGTCTCAAATGTCTCTCTCGCAAACAGTTGTAAGCCAATACACTGTATCCAAAACTGTTTTAGAGGCTTAGAGATTTTAATAGCATGAATACAAACAAAATTTCACTATTACATTCAGAATCAGTGAAAGGATTCCTGAGGCTCTTTTAGTTAGTGCTATATGACAATCTATCCTCTGCCAACTTTTGCTAACAGAAAATCTGAGATCAGTACAGTTGTCTTTCTTCTTTGTGATCTTAGTCTCCCCCACAATGGCTCATTTGTTCTCATTTACTGGCTTTCAATTCATCTGTTTTGGCCTTCTGAGAACAGCAGGCCCCTCTTACCTCTTTATATGGTCAGGTAAAACCTCCATTGTGTTCTTCTTGGCCCATGTTCTCCTGGAGAACATCCACAGTCAAATTTAATTCAATATTTAGCTTTTCTCTGTTGCTTTAATTCCCCAATTTCTGTCTTTGTTTATTTCCCAGTAATACTCTACCTTCGTTCTTTCATCAGTTAAATCATACAGATTCTAATGTTTTCTGTATATTAAATGTTGCATTTCCCTTCTAAAGCTTCCTCAAATTAAAGGTTCCCTGAGGCACTGGAAGTGCTACACAGGAGGAAAAAAATCCATAGTAATCTCTCTCTTCTTGCAGTTCACTATTTCTTTCCATCTAACCCCTCTTTAATTCCTTTTTTCTCCCTTTTTTCACTTTTACCTTTTTTCTTTTTTTTTTTTTCTCTTCCCTGTTTCTTTGCTTTTCCTTACTTTGTCAAGTAGAAGTCTTCATTCTGTCAAAAAGTGGTTGAACAGTCCAATCTGAATCTTTTTAATCTACTTTTTTAATCTACTTTTTTAATGCGATAGAATCATGAATCAGTATGTAAACTGAATATGTAGTAAACTGCCAGCAGTATCTGCTTCTTTCAAGCTGCAATAGATCCTACACAAATTGCCTTTTCCACAAATACCTCTCTTCAGCTGATTTTGGATTCCTTTAGAGCATCATTCTCTACTGGACATAAATAAATGATGACTCATTAATGGACTGGTGCAAACAAATGTTTTTTACAAAGGAACAGTACAGAAAACTGAACTCTTTGTACCTGGCATTTACAAATGGCAATAATGATATTGAAATAGGCCAAGGTATTTTCAGAGTGAACAGATTCATTCCATAGTTCATTCTGACTGTCTTTTTTCTGCAGACTTCTGAAATGTGCATTATCAGTGTCTTGACTGACATAGCTAGTGAACTGCAACAAGATACTTGCAGATTTTATTCCTGCCTTTTTTGTTTGTTTTGGTTTGGATTTTTTCTCAGCACTTGCTGAGTTGACTCAAAGCCCTTGCTTGGTAATGCAGTAACTGCCATAAAATAATAACTCCATATAACAAAAGAAATATTTCTAGTAGTTTTAATAATTCTATTGAATGAGTTCTAAATTATAGTTTATTCTGCAATTGTCACCAAAGTATTATGTATACTGAAATATACAGACATTATGGAACATTACATGCAGAGGAAAAATGGCCTCTTTCTTACAACTAATGCAAGGAAAATGCTATATTCCTTTTCATGTTCTGTCTGTTCTATTTATATTACTACACAGCAACAGGATCAAGTGTGAGCACAGATTCTGAGGAAATAAATCTTCTCTCACTTAATTTTTGCTCCTCTGTTGTACATTCTTTTCTCTCCAGACTTGTATATAGAAATTGACTAGTTAGATTTACTATTTAAAATGAATCTATTAGTCAAATTTAAAATTACAAAATATCTGAATCACCTCTGCTTTCAGTGGTTTTCATTTTATTTGTTGTTTTATTTATGTTGTAACACCAACCAGGAAGCGCAATGTAGACCATGTTAAAGTGTTTTATTAGCAAGTAACAGCAGCCTCTGAAAAACAGTTGGAGAAAAAAAGTGTATTATGAAATAGTAACACAGAATATATAGTTTTGCTCTTCTTTTTTCTTTTCTTTCTTTCTTTCTTTTTTTTTTTTTTTGTTTGTTTGTTTTTTTTCATGACGGTCTATAAAAAGAAAAAATCAGAAGGTCCAAACTCTAACTAATGTGGAAAGGAAAACTAAATTCATAGTAATCTAGGAGGTATTTACAGTTATAATTTGTAATTAAAACTCTTAAGAAAACTGTGTAACTTTAAGCTTTTAAAGGAAATTTTGTGTTCGGCATCCCTACCTGGATTACCTACTCTCTTCGTTTTCTAAAGAGAGTACTAGGAGAAAACTGTGTCTCCCAGATTATATGAATCAGTCCAAGGTAATTCACTTCTGGTTAAAATAGAAAAATAGTAGGTTATTGCTAGTAGTAGTAGTAGTATTTATTTTCTATTAGTAGTACTTAGTTATATTAATAGTACTTATAGCAGTTTTCTCATCCATTTCTGTTTCCATTTTTCTTTTCTTTTCCTTAAAAAACTTAAGAGTACTCAAGATTTTCGTTAAAGTACGGAGTGTCTAAGATATAACAGGTTGGCTTACTATGTCTAAATAAGCCTAAATAAGTCAGGTACATGGATTTAATTAGAAAGCAAAAGAACCAGTGTTTAACTCCTGTGTCTTACTTAGATATTCTTAGTCACTCCACCAGCAAATGCATTTATCAAAACCCATAAAGAACTATGTAGCATATTTCTGGCTTAGAAATTGGAGATTTAAAAAAAGGTATATATTTTCCTATCTCTTTTCTTTTCTTTTCTTTTCTTTTCTTTTCTTTTCTTTTCTTTTCTTTTCTTTTCTTTTCTTTTCTTTTCTTTTCTTTTCTTTTCTTTTCTTTTCTTTTTTTTCCTTTCCTTTCCTTTTTCTTTTCTTTCTTTTTTTTCTTTTCTTTCTTTTTTTTCTTTTTTCTTTTTTTTTTTCTGGAATTGATCGTTATTTGTATTGGGTTTGCTTTGTTTTGATTTGATGCCTTTTTAACGGCTACAATCAGATTTATAACGGTGATTCAATAATAGATTTTCAATTCATGAAAACAAAGGGCATCAGATACTCATGTTAACCTTAATAAAATACAACACATATCAAGAGGTACGTAATAAGACTTCAAGATCTGAGAATGTTGCAGCCATAGGGCCTGTCAGAATAGTCAGTGAGAACATCAATTCCCTTTTTATCTGAACAAAGAGCTGATCGGGTATTTGGAGAAAAATATATCTCCAAATTTATACTGCCAAATGCACCTTCCTGCTGTGTTGTAGAATCCTTTTGAAAGGCTTGTGCCACAGCAAGTGCTACTGAAGTACAGTGCATCTGATTTCTTTAGACTAAATCCAAACTAATGGAAAGTATTCAAGCCATTTATTGCAGGTACTCAGCAAATGATCATCTTTTCCAGGTTGGGTCTACTCTTTATTAGTAGCAGTCAAAACATTAATGTATGTTGTAAAATAAGGACACAAGTAGAAGGCTGAGAAATAGATGTTACACTAATGCTACTCCATTCAGCCTTTAATCCTCCAAGCCTCTTGAGTTCAGAACATATTGAATTTCTTCATAAATGCTTGATAGAAAAATGAATCATTTCTTAGACAATAATCTCTCTGAGGATGAAATATAGAATCACAGGATAAAATCATCACAGGAAGAAAACGAGCTAGGATTCTGCATAATGATTAAGTCCTTCTTTTCTTTCCTTCCCCTTTTCCCCTTTTCCCCTTTTCCCCTTTTCCCCTTTCCCCTTTTCCCCTTTTCCCCTTTTCCCCTTTTCCCCTCCCCTCCTCTCCTCTCCTCTCCTCTCCTCTCCTCTCCTCTCCTCTCCTCTCCTCTCCTCTCCTCTCCTCTCCTCTCCTCTCCTCTCCTCTCCTCTCCTCTCCTCTCCTCTCCTCTCCTCTCCTCTCCTCTCCTCTCCTCTCCTCTCCTCTCCTCTCCTCTCCTCTCCTCTCCTCTCCTCTCCTCTCCTCTCCTCTCCTCTCCTCTCCTCTCCTCTCCTCTCCTCTCCTCTCCCCTCCCCTCCCCTCCCCTCCCCTCCCCTCCCCTCCCCTCCCCTCCCCTCCCCTCCCCTCCCCTCCCCTCCCCTCCCCTCCCCTCCCCTCCCCTCCCCTCCCCTCCCCTCCCCTCCCCTCCCCTCCCCTCCCCTCCCCTCCCCTCCCCTCCCCTCCCCTCCCCTCCCCTCCCCTCCCCTCCCCTCCCCTCCCCTCCCCTCCCCTCCCCTCCCCTCTCCTTTCTCCCTTTCATTCCCATTCTGTTCCATTCCCTTCTCTCTTTTCCCCCACTCTCCCCACCTCCACCCCAATTTATTTCCCTTTATTTTCTCTGTATAATCTGGACATTTCTTTGGAACCTTAGACAGGATTTGGACTTGTGCTTCCACATTAACTGTATGAGTTTATATTTGATATTGGAATATTTATCAGATTTTCTTTCTTGTGTATGTCAAACATTTCAAAAACAATGTTTACAATAAATTACATGCTCTTGAGAGAAAAACTTTGACTATTCATATTGTAATATTTTATTTGGAGACAACGCAGTTGTCTACTGACTCTTCAATTCATCTCTATCATTACTGAAACTAAAATATTTTTATATTGTTTACTGAATAGTTGTAAGATATCCAGCTTTGTTGCTGGCATTAGACATCTGTGTTCATATATCCTTCAGTGGTACAGAGTTTTAGTTAGACTATGTTGATGCTAGTAACAACAGAAACAACGAAAAGATTAGAAATAAAATCAGATGTCTGTACTCCACAAGAATTAAATACATATAAAGAAACCTTGCTGCAGTCTAGTGATACAGAGCTAAAAAAGTTTTTTAGAAAGGATATAAAATAAAAGCTACTTCTCTAGTACTTATCAAAGATTGATATGTCCTCATGTTTTTCAACAGGAATAGTTCCTTAGACCTCAATTTGTTGGATCAATTGCTTTCTGGATGACTGGAATGGAGGGGTTATCAGTCAATTTTTATTTATGGACTTCTGTATGGATTGTCTCATATCTAACTCATAAGACCCTGCTTAGCTTGGAGGTTCCAGAAAATCCAATCTTTAGGCACTTGGCTCTTCTTTAAATCATGTGCTGAATCAAGTGCAGAATTTCCAGGAAGTAGCCTGGCAAATAAAAAGCTATTCTTAATGCATTAAATGAAGGGGGGGGTGGGCGGGGGGGGTGGGGGGGGGGAACAACAACAAAACACCTAAGTTTACGAGCTATAGGAAAAGTAACTATAAGATTGAGAAGTCCTAAGATGTTGCATGAATTAATTCAAAATATACTTAATATGGAAGAAGTATGGAAAAGTTAAAAATCAGAAACAACTTTTTAATTGCCTGCTTAGCAGGTTACTAAATACAGGTAATTTGAGAAGTTCCATTCAGTCACTCAATTGATTAACTGGAAAACTGTTGAGTCAACCTGAATGCTGAATAAATGAATTAATGTGAAGAAATAATGATTTGTGTATAAACTTTTTTTTTCTTTATTCTTTTCTTCCACCATCCACCTCCCCTCCCCCTCCCCCCCACTCTCACCCCCACCCACCCCAATAGAAGGAATTAATTAAGTAAGGCATTAATTTCAAATTATTGACTCGGGTTTTGTTACTCTTCAGCAGTTTTTGCACCCACAATTCAGATACTTCAGCGGTGATAAACAGAATACATATTAAAAGTTCTTGGGTTTTTTTTTGTTTGTTCGTTTGTTTTTTTTGTTTTTGTTGTTGTTGTTGTTGTTGTTTTTCCAGAAAGTAGGTGTAAATTAAAAGAAATTTTAAAAAAATAGCGTGTAGTATGTAAAATGGTTAACCAACGCACCATTGTATATAAAAGATAAATCTACCATATCTCCTAGGAGCCTAAGATGCATCTCTTTGAGTCTCATGGACTTTGTGCACCATCAGATGGTCTAAAAAACAATTTTTTCATATGGCGGGTGGGACTTTATTCCCCCAGTCCCTGTCTTAAGATTCTGTGACTTGGGAAGTATGAACAGAGCAAGGCATCACCATGTGAAATAGCAAGCAAGGCAGTGCAAAATTGCCCTGTATAAGGTGGAGTCAATATAGTGATGGTGCTGATGCCACACAAGAAATGGTTCCTCAGAATAGCTGATTATGCCACTTCTAAGGATAGTGTTTTTCCCAACCTAAAAGGACTTCCTAGGACAAAATGCAGTTTTATGAACCCTGGGTGGTGCAGAGGGAGTTAGAAAACACCTTTTCTGTATGAATTTGTGTGAATGGCTTCTCTAAGGTTCTTCTGGGTATGGAGAGAAAACAGTTATCAAAAAGAGACAAACAATAAAATAAAGAGAGGGAAAATACACCATGGAGTTCAATGTAAAAATGTGACATTGTACAGTTCTGCTGAAGCCTTTTGAACATTTACAGGTGCCTGAACCTGTCCAAATCCACCAGCACAGATCTGCATCAGCAGTGGAGGACATACTTTGGAGAACCTCCATGAAGGCAATGGCTGTTCTATGAGGATGTGATTATAGATTATACATATTTGGAAAACAAAAGATGCCTTGAGTACCCTCCAAACACCTGACAAGAAACCACAAGTGCCTCAGTGTGACCTTATGTTTCCAAGTAAATAGATGTTGTTTGTGCGCAAGCTGTGCCCAGAGAGGCTGTGGAAGACTGCAGACATTCTGTTTTAAATTGGAAGCAAGCTTCGAGCAAGGATTGGACTAGATAAATCCAGCTGACTGGTCCCTTCCAACTGAAAATTTTCAATATATATATTTTTTAATATTCTGAATATTAATATTGAACTTTTACCAACAGATAATAACTTTCCCAGTTTATAGTAGAAATAAATGTCTTTGGTTTTAGCACTGAATTAATTTATGTGTTGCTTACAGACATCCAAGTATTGGGATCCTAGTGATCTCTGCTGTGAACATATACAAATCTATTATTAAATAAAGACTGATGATTCTTTGTTTTTACAGATGAAACATAGATGGAAAAAGTAAACACTGCTACTGCCACTTTGAAATAAACAAACAAACCTGCTTTACACATATAAATCATTTGGCTCATATTCCGGAATTCATGTACAGACTGTGCTGCCCAGTTCCTTTATGTCTAAAGTCAAAATTCACTTACTATATGTTATGAAGAGCTTTATATTTAGCTTTTGCACAGTATATATATTTAATTTCCACAATAAAGTATACATGAGAGCTATGAAATGTTTCTGACTGTATTCCCAGTTCAGAGGGAAACTGTACCAATACATTCACTGGTCAAGTCAAATAAAGACCTCTGGTAGCTACTGAAATGCCAGTGAACACTCTACAATAAAAAGTTTTGTTTTTATCCTGCTTGATGTTTTTTTTTGTTTTTTTTTTTTTTCCTGTGTATGTGTGTTTTGTTGTTTGTTTGTTTTTTCACCTAATAATGCCATTGGAAAAAAAAATGCCACGGGCCAATTATTATTATTATTATTATTATTATTATTATTATTATTATTATTATTATTATCATCATCATCATCATCATCATCATCATTATCATTATTAATTCAATAAAAATAATGCAATTGAGTAAAAAACCAGTTTGGTTAGTTAACAGAAGTGGTATGTTAAAATATGTATTCCATGTTTATCAATAATGTACTTTAATCAAATAATAAACTTTCTAATAATAGACAAAAGGAGCTAAAAATTAGCTCATTCATTAGTGAATATAAAATCTAATACAGGTTAGAGACAAAGAATATGAAGTAGGTCCCTAGTTTAGATCTGAAAAAATAAGGCTAAGTTCCATACCTACTGTATGAGTCTTAATCACATTTTCTTTAGTTTCTTGGAAATTCAGTTTTGACTTTATATTCACCCTTTTAATAAAAAATTGTGAATCTTCAAATGCTGAGATTTTGCTCACTTGGCATCAGTAGCAGGCTACATATTAAATACTTCAGTTCCTTTTCCCAAACATTATCTTCTTTCTTAACTTTTATATATTTGGAATTCACTTTCATGAAAATCAATTTTAAGATTATACATTTAGTAAAATACTGAGATTTGAAATCTTAAAGAATGTTCTGTTTTCTTCCATTAAAGAAACAAAGAAAACAAGAAAAGCAAACTAAACAATTAAAACAAACAAAGAAACAAACAAAAACATTTCTACGTATATATGATATATTTACTATGCATAATTTGATTAGCTATTCTTCAGCTTAGAATATCAGCTTGAAGGATGTAGGGTAAACCTAGTTTCCAGACGTTATTGTTCACTGTAACACCACAGGCATAATTCAGAGAAAGCACTATGTGTTAGTAGTACATGATATTTTAGGAAATGATAAGCTGCCTTTTTAGAGTGATATTTTGTGAAGTGTAGAATTTTATTCTTTGGAATTTGAATGTCTTATATAAGCTGATTAGAAGTAATGATATATTCTTAAATAGGCATCAAGTTGAACACACTTGATTTTTGGTTGTTTTTCCTATTTCATTTTAAGTTGTTGTACACATTTAAGCAACATTCAAAAGCAAGATATGTGATTGTATTTAAACTGAAGACCAATCTTTCTGAAAAACAGTAGAAAATAATAGCATACATTATATATTCTCTTGCATCACCACTTGAATTTTGTGAATCCAGAGAAACTGAGATGGCAAAATGGAGAGTGAAAGAAAAGGAGGAAAGTTGTTACAGCGAAGGTGAAATTCCTCTGGAAACATGTAAATGTCTAAACAGGTGGTTTAAAGAAACAAAAAAGGAGGATACTTTTAAAAACTAGTTATGAAAATAAACAGATTGCTGTTGTTGTTTGTTAAAACAAGTGTGAATTAAAGTATATAAAGTTTCAGTACCTGTTCAGGATTAAATAAACTGGTACTGTCATTAAAAGCATCCCCCTACTCTCTCAGCTGTTTGCCTGTAGCTTCTGTTACCATCTTTCTAACTGCCAACAGTGAGGTTCATGGAGCTGCATGATGAACTGATCTGGTTAAAAATATTTTGTCTGACTTCCCAAATAGTTCCCTTGGGATCACTTCTCTCAGCTGCAGCTTAAATTCAGAAGTCTGAAAATGAAAGGTGCATATCCATAATGATTTCAACAAATCTAAATTGAGGCTGCTGTGATCTCAGCTGCTTCTTCCATTCCCAGCTGTGCACTCTACTGCATTGCTCTTGCACTATGTCTTCTATAATCACATATTGAGACAATCTGGGGGAGCTGAATGGATGAAAAATCTCCTGGCAAAAGAAAGAGAGAAAGAAGAGCCTTATCTGGCTCAACTCCTTTAAACTTTCTGTTTCAGGCACTCAAACAATGCAAGAAATAAAGAAGGAATAGGAAGCAATGAATAGTGGGGAAATATATAGGACCACGATGGCCTGTATTTAGAGAAGATTACCGTAAACAATTGCTGAAAACATCACTCTGAGATATTACAGAATCACACAATTGTAGGGGTTGGAGGGAATTTCTAGAGATCAGTGAGTCCGACCTTCTTCCTAAAGCAGATTCTCTACATTAGGTTGGACAGGTAGGCATAAAAGTGGGTTTTGAATATTTCCAGAGAAGGAGATTCCACAGCCTTTCTGAGTAGACTGTTCCAGTGTTCCATCACTCTCATAGTGAAGAAATTTTTCCTTGCATTAGTATGGAACTTCCTGTGTTCCAGTTTCTGACCATTTCCCCTTGTTCTGTTGCTGTAGAACACTGAAAACAGTCCACCCCCACAGACGTGAATTCTATATGTTAGATGTTTATAAACAGTGATGAGATCCACTCTCAGCCTTCCTCAGGCTAAAGAGTCTCTGATCTCTCATAATTTCTTTGTATAAGAGATGCTAGAGGCCCCTAATCATCTTTGACTCCTAACCTGTACTGATGCACGGGGTTGTTCCTCTCTGTGTGCAAGACTCTATAATCGCACTTGCAGAACTCCATCAGATCCTTCTCTGCCCAACTCTCCAGTCTGTCCAGGTATTTTTGAATGGCAGCAGCCACTCCTCCCAGCAAACTTTCAGAGGGTGGACTTTATCCCTTCATCCAGGTTGCTAATAAAGATGTTGAACAAGACCAGGCCCAGAACCAGCCCCTGAGGGATATTTCTAGTTACATACCTGTAATTAGATTCTGTGCCACTGAGTTTAGTTCTGCTGGTTAAAAAGTAGAACTTCAGTAAAAACTTCAGAGTATAAATATAACATTATCTTCTGTGAGATTACTGACTAAAACTGGAAAACATAGGTCAGAATCTAAGCTTTAGCAGATACATGGCTACTACTTGATATATCAACCAGTTTGAAAGGCTGACATAAGTCTCTGTGTTGAATCAGAGGACCATGATACCCTTCTTGCTTAAATCAGCAGCAAAATTCCCCACCACCAAGAAGGTAGTTAGAAGATTAATGACCCTATTTTTTAACTGAGATCTCTCTAAAACCAAAACATCTTAAGTCTTCTTGTCATCAAACTATAAAAAGGAAGAATATTTTAACCTTCTTCTTTCCTCTGGCAAGGTAGAAAACTCCTGGCTTCAACACTGGTCACTTCTGTTTTCTTAAACCAGTGCCAGTATTACCCAGCTTCAGGCATCAGAAGAGAGAAAAATCCTGGCTCATTTTTTGGATCACCTCTGTACTGTAATGAACTTGCCAGACTGCTTACAGCAGCTTTGGGGCTAGTTTGTACTGGATTAGGGAACAGCATCACTAAAACTTGATCCTCCATCTCCTAATAAAAGCAGACTCCATGATTATTTTTCTATTGCAGTTGCTGCATCAAGTCACAGAGCAAAAAGAAAACATACTGCAGAAAACAGAGAAGGCATGGAAATATTGCCGGTGTTCTTCTGTACATTTCTTCAACCCATTATCTTCTTAATTATCAATTACTTTCAGCTCACTCCAGTGATAATATCAGCTGCCTAGAGTGGTAAGAGAAGAAAAGATCCCAAAATGATTTTAAGAAAGCAAGCTAAATCGCAATATTGTATTAAATATTTCTTATACAGTTTAGAACATGGCTGCATTTGTTCTTACTGAACTCTTAAAACTCTCACTTCACAGAGGCTTACTCAGACTCTAAATCTGAGAAGCTGAGGATGTTACCCTCTAACAATTTGTTCTTTCAAGTTAAAAGCAGCTGAACATGATCTTGCTGGCTCTCAGTGTGGTGCTGTGGCTGAAAGGGCTAATGTGATTCTTGGTTGCATAATCAGGGGAATACTCAGCTGGAGTAGGGAAGTTATATTACAGGCATAGCAGCATAAATGTTTATGTTTACTGCGTGGCTTGAGATACAAACTGTAGTATACACATCCCCTAGAGAGGCAGCTATCCTCCACGACTGCAATGTTTAAAAACATTAAAACAAAACAAAACACACAAAAACAAAACAAAAACCACTACCAAAAAAGAAACAAAGAAAGAAAAAGAAAGAAAAAGAAACTGTTTACCACCGTAGAAAAACAGCTCACATGAATTTGGGTGTCAAACAATAGATGTTAGGATCTGAAAATACTGACATCTGCAGTGCTTTTGTTAGTCTCATGTCACACATGCAATCTTTTCCTACAGCAGCTTGAATAATGGATGAGGGACAATACAGTAAGAAATATATATAGCCATGCTGTATCTGGACTTGATGCTTTTAGTCTGCTTTAAAAAAAAAAAAAAAAAAAGGTGTTACAAATAACCACTTAGAAATTCTTTAATAATTATCTAAATACAGAGAAAATAGAAAGAAATTGAATATTAACATGTTTAAGTATGAGTGTGTATACATAAAAAACAACACAGAACAGACAGAGTTCACGTATCTATTACAAGTTTCTCTCCAGGTCCACTTCCCTTTACTCATTTGCTGGTAAAGCACTATCTTCAACTGATACTGGATCATGGTAACAATATCTAATTTTACATAAGCTTTCTATTATGAGGGTGAATTTACAGACAGGGGGGGAAAAAAAAAAAAAAAAAAAAAACCAGAAAAAAAACACTAAGAGCCACAGTGTTGGAACCACTTGCTGCAGGCCATTAAGCAGGGCAATGAATGACAATGGAAATCCCTGGAAATCCCAGTTTTGTTTCCCCACGTTAATACTTACCCACCAGACCATGCTGCATCTGTGAGATCACAAGTGCATTTTGTCTTTGAAGCATGTTATCCATTACCTTTGAAGAGACTCCTTTTAATAAAACACAAATCAAATACATCTAAAATAAATCAAACATAGCAAGGCTTTGAACCAGATCCCAAGAGGTCTGATAACATACTCTGCATTTAAATATGTACTGACAACATTCCTTACATTTACAAATATTTCTGATCTCAGTGGGAGTTAAGGTTGTTCAGGATTTCAGGATTTGAATCCAAATAACAAAACTCAAACAATAATAAAATAAAATTATACATAGGGCACCAAGGTGAAAGGTTGAAATACACTGCAAGCTTATTATACCCCTTATATTGAAAACAGCAGTTAGCCACAGGCACAGTCTGAGTGCCTCATCTTTTAACTACAGAGAGGCAAATTTGGGGCCCTCAGGCTTCCTATTCTCATAAGTCAAAGATGCTAATGATGTGTCTGCCTACCAATGTGACAAAAAAGTGCCACTGCTGAGGCCCTTTATTTGAAGCAAAGTACAATTCCAAAACTGTCATTTTGTCATTGAAAATCCCTGCTAAAGCTCTGACATCTTTTCTGACCTCACATGAAAAACTATAATGTAATCCTCCTAGTGGGAGCATCAGAAGTTCAAAATCTGCTAAAACTGATTAAAGAGTTAATACAATAATGATTTTTAGAAGTAAAAAGTAAAATAAAATAAAAATAAAATAAAATAAAATAAAATATAAAATAAAATAAAATAAAATAAAATAAAATAAAATAAAATAAAATAAAATAAAATGTTCAGTACAAGCCAATTTTTTTATTATTTTTTATTTTATTTATTTTATTTTATTTTATTTTTATTTTTTCTCCTTTATAAGCCAAGCACTGCATAATTATTCTACGCTGTATTTTTCAGAAATGGACATATGAAGTCTCTTCACTATATACCAACAGATCCCAAGGTGCTTTGCTAAAATCTTATTTGCCTCTAGCCTGTACTGTAATAATCAGAGATGACTGCCAAACTGAAGACTTTGTTTACAGCTATGATGCTGAATGACTCTTAGAAAAAGAACATTCCTGGAGAAGGATTATAAACTAAATGATGACAAGGTTCTGAACGAGAAGTTCAATGTCAAGATGTTACCTAAGCCAAAGCAATTTAAATAGGTATTCTTTCTGTCTCTTTTTTTTTTTTTTTTTTTTTTTTTTCAAACATGTACCATTTATATCTGGGAAACAAGGTTATTGGCTTAATGAAATTCTCATTGCAATAGAAAATATGGTATTGAATCATCTGATGATTTCAGTGTTCACCTTATATTGTAAAGGGTTTTGAAAGATGAAGAATAGAATTTGCACTGAAAGATGACAGTAAGTGATGTGAAACCACCAATTTTCTATTTCACATTTGAGCAATTTAAAAGTGAAAATAATAGCCTCATTAACTGTCAGTCTTCAGAGGCATGAAATTCATGTTAAAGATCCGTATCCTCTCTGCTAGTTATCAAGAATACAAGACACCAGGAACTATGATTCTGCCTAATTTAAAATCTTTGTGTCAAAAGAAGAAATGAAAGATTGGATATGACAGAGGTGAATGAAGCTGTCGTTCTTTTAATTTTATTTGACTTGCCATAACAATCTTTCTCACTGTTATGCCTCTATGTTTTTTTCTTATCCAACAGCACCACCAAGTGTCACTGCAGATTTTTTTTTTTCTTTTTAAGTAACCCAAGAGAACTATATATGTATATATATTAAACTATATATGTATATATATTAATTAAGAGTACAGTTCTGAAAATGTTAAATCTTAATAAGGACAAACCTAATTCAAGTGGATTTGTGGTTCTGAGAGCTTCAATCAACAGTCTTTGGAAAAACTTGTCATAAAGAGATATCTTTCATATACGAATATGCAATAAATAGTCTACATTCAATTCAATGTATTCATATATTATATTTACACATTTAAACTTATATCATCCTGAAAGGTTGATCTTTATTGTCACAACAACCAGGACATGCTTCACATGAGCCTGCGGCCTGAGCAGTTATCTATTCTATGGCTAGTCAGTACCACAAGCCAAATCTGGGAGGATGGCTAAAGGCATACTAAGCCTTTCAGTTCACAGTTCATAGGTTTCAAGCATGCTCCAGAAAACCCTTTCTAGTCCCCTTCATGCTAATGATTGCCAGCTCATTTCAGGCTGTGAATCACTTCACAGCTTTTGGGTGACCCACAACAGACACTGAAGGCAGTGAGAAAGGAATGAGGTCTTTTAAACTTCCACTCAAAGTGTAATCTTTCACTGCAATCACCTACACAAGTTCTGCTTTAAAATAAACGTTTAAATTCTACTTGATGTTTTGAAAGAGTCTTTGTAGTTGCTTTGGAGATGGCTTCTAGGATTGAAGATTGAAGGTACACATGCCCTGTGGAAAGTAAAAACTGCATCATTTTTCATTGGCAAGACATTAATAGCATTCTAGCTGAATGTAGCCTTTTGGATTTCTATTCAGAGGTGCCTCACCCTATTCATATCCTGTGCAGGGAGCCTAATTTTCAAGTGTTCTATCTGTTATCCAGGAGCCAAGACATTTTACTGGTTTTGCATGCTGTCTCTCCAGCCTAATGAATATTTAGTGAGACTACGCACAGTGGAAAAGATTGAGCAGGAAGACTGAAATTCCTCCATTGCAGTACCTATCCTAATTTAATGCATTCATATGGGAAGCACAGGTTACAATCACCAGAGGCAAAGAAAGAAAATGAGTCTTGGTTTATGATGTCCTGGATGGATTATTTATTCACTGAGCAATCAGAAAGGAGCAGGACAGAGGTTTGTGCTGACTTAAATCTGGTAGGTATTTTGTGAAAGTGTCTACCAAATGAGACTCTGAGACAGAGAAGATCTGCAGCTATGTCAAATACAAAAAAAAAAAGAACTAAGAGGAACTGAAAACTGCTGAGACAAAGGCATTTCTGTGCCTTCTTGACAGAACTTTATTAAGAAAGCACAGAACAAAAAGTGATAAAAGCAAAGCAGCAGTTTGGACTGAATTTTGGACTTGGACATCTGAAGTGCCAAATAAGAAAGGATAAGGCAACAAAAATAATCACTTTATGAGTCTTATTTTTTTTTAAGATATGCAAGGGGCATTAGATCTGAATTACTGTTTGAGGATTCTTTCAAGAATTGTAATAGTAAACTGTGTTCTCTAGTTCTAGGGCATTTAGAAAGCTCTAATTTTCCTCCTTTTATTCTATTCATTCAAAGATAGTTCAGTTCAAATTACTGATACTATACCTTTTCAAACCTCTAAGTGGTGATATGTCATGGAGTTTTATTTAGAGATAAGTTAAATTCTCTATAAAAATACCAAACAGAATTTTTCTTCTTTTTATAAGTTATTCTTAATAAATTGTCCTCCTAAACCACATGGCCTGAGTTAATATGCTTTGAGTCAGAAACTCTGGGTGCCTTACCAAATATATCCCAAATGTTCTTAGTTAACTTCATTAGAACACTCAAAAGGAAATAAATATTCTGATATACTGTTTGCAGATGATAGTACATATTCAGGATACCTTCCAAACCCTAACAAGGACACAAAGATAATGAAAGGCTTGAAAAGTTGGACAAATTGACCTACAAAGCAAAATGTGGCTGAAGAAGAGATAATTATGTAAGTAAGTTACCATATCTACGGAAAAATAATTCTGAAGTTCCTACTTTACACTCAACAGGAGAGATGAAACATGAAGGTTACATAGATCAGGGCATGATGCTAGACAAAAGCTGTATATTAATTTATGCAACATGACAAAAAACAAGTGCAGAATTATTTATGATAGCGTATAAAAGAAACATTGAGTCACAGAAATAGCTGTTATTCCATTTAGGAGACAATCACTGAGTCTGGAATAAAACAGAACAACAACACTAGAACACAAATTTGAATAACCAATATATGCGTGACCTATTTTTCATGACACTCTCTGGTGTAAGCAGTCTGTACCACTTTAAGAACAGCTGTTATTGTACATAGTTGAAATGGCTTTCCACAGTGCTGCTCACATCTGAGCTGCCTGGAGTTAGCTGCATTCTCCCAAACAGCACCTAATGTAATGCACAGTACCTAAAACATCAATAGCTACAAACGGCTCTTAGCAGTCACTGTAGATGTGATTTCCTGCTTAGTGGTATGGACACGTTGCAGGTTGTGCCACAGGCCAAGGTATCTTTTAAAATAGACACAGCACCAGAAGGCCAAGGTCTTTTGTCCTATTTACCATTACAGACATACACTAAGCCAAATATACATCTAAGTGCATTGGACCCTGTGAGTGATACCCAGCCGCAGGACATGAGTACAGAAGTAGTTTGCAACAGCACTGCTCAAGGCTTTCTGGAGAAAGGAAAGGGATTTGATACACATATTTACTGTGCATAACATGAATAGTAATGTATATGCATACATATCCATATTTACTATATATATAGCACTGTCTCTTTCTCTGCCTCACACATCACTTCTTGAACCCTAAAATAAAATATTTTCTTTTTTTTATTTAAAAAAAAAATAAAAATAAAAATAAAAAAAAAAAATTCTCAGACATATATCAAAAAACAAAGTGAAAAATTGGTGGTGAGTTACCTGGAACTTTAAAAAAAGATGTGGCTCAGATTGACAGTCTGATATTTTTATAAGAAAATGTGGCTCAAATGAATCTGTTGTATGATGAAATGAATAAACAGAAGAAAAACTCGCTTGACAATTTCAACATTGAATTGGATAAGCAATTAGAAAAGAAAGTTGAAATATTTAAAATAAAAAATGGTTCTTAGAGCACCTTAAAATTATCATTGCAAGTGATGACTTTCCAACTTCGCTTAAAAAACTGTTACAATTAATTCTTTTAAATGAGTATTCTGTTTAGGAATATTTTTATTTTTCTGTAAAATGGCTTCCGCGCATACATATTTACATGTACATGCATATATATGTACACATATATATATACATAACTGGACCCACAGTTTTAAATAAAATTCACTCTGAAGGACAAAATAGGTCTTCTGTTTGTTGATTATATTGTCATTGTCGCTATTCCTTTCTAAATACACAAAGAATGACACAAATATGTACATGTACATTCTCTTTCAGAAAATAAGACTGTATTGATAAATTTAACCAATATTGTCAGAGGATATTACTAAAATTTATGTTTCAAAAATTTTGTACAAAATTAACTACTTGTAAAAGATTTCAATCATCTCAACTGAATAAAAAGATATACTTGGGAGTGGGGGGGGGGGGGGGGGGGGGGGAGAGTAAGAAAGTACAAATAGGTGTTTTTTTATTTAGTTTCTTTAAAGTAGTTCCATGAGGAAGAGAAAAAGGTTATCAGGAGTAGTTAACATGGATTCATTAAGGGAAAATCATGCCAATCTGTTAACCTTCTTTGATGTTAATGGCTTATTACATGGGCAAAGTGATAGCAGTATATGTTTTGTACATTAACTTCATCAAAGCTTTTGATACTGACACCTATAGCATCTTTGTAGATAAGCTCAATAATAGCATGATAGCTGAGTGGACAGTGAGGTGGACTGAGAACTGGCTGACTAGCACAAGTCAGTGTTGTGATCAGTAGTGCAGTGTCCAGTTGGAGGCCTGTACCTAGTGCTGTTTCCCAGGGGCTGGTACTGGGTTCAATCTTGTTAAACACCTTCATCAGTGACTTGGATGAATAAATATATTGATGATGATACAAAGCTGGGAGGTGTGATTGACACACCAGCAAGAACTGGGGAAACTGAAGAACTGATCAGAGAGGAACCTGATGAGGTTCAATAAGGGTGAGTTCTGTATTTGGGGAGAAATAACCTTATGCGTAGGTACAGGTTAGAGAACGACTTACTGGAAAGGAACTCTGCAGAGAAGGACCCGGGTGTCCTGTTGGAAAACAGGTTGGCCATGAGCCAACTGTGTGCCCTTGTAACCAAGAAGACCAACTATATCCTGGGATGCATTAAAAAGAGTATGGCCAGCAGGATAAGGGAGGTTATCCTCGCTTTCTATTCTGCCCTGGTGAGGCCACTTTTAGAGTATTGTTTACAATTCTAAGCTCCTCAGTTCAAGAGAGACAGGGAACTTCTAGAAAGAGTGCAGCAGAGGTCTGGTTTTTAAATCAAAGATAATTATAGGCATGGAGAATCTCCATTGTGAGGAAAAGCTGACAGCTGGGACTGTTCAGCATGAAGAAGAGAAGACTGATAAGGAATCTTATCAATGATTATAAATACATAGAGGGCAGGAATTATGTGAATGAGGACAGGCTCTTTTCTTACAACATGAGGAAAAACTTTTTCAAGGGCAGCTGAGCACTGGAACAAGCTGCCCAGAGAGGTTGTGGAGTTTCTTTCTCCAGGGATATTTAAAAGTTGCCTGGATGCTATCCTGTGTAACCTAACCAGTAGAACTGATTTTGGCAGGTGCTCTGGGCTAGATGGTCTAGAGAGGCATCATCCAACTTCTATGGTTCTGTGATTCCGTTTAAGAAAGAAGATATAAACATATATTAATATGCTTTTATGTGCAGATTGATGCCAGCTATTTAAAAATAACATTAAGTAAATGAATCAAATCCAAACTTCATTTATGCAGCCTGTCATTATTAAAAGCAGAACAACTAGATATATTCATTCATTATTCTTCCTTGAATAAATATGTTGTAAAAAAGTACTAGGAATCTTAAATTTGTTAGAAATAAAATTTCTCTTATATACAACATTTTCTGTGCTGTAATTTTCTTAAACCATTTTCCAAAACTCCCATTTCTAGACAGACAACTAATTTCTTTTACATTAGAACTTAAATCCAAATAATTTACATGATCTGCTCTGGTATCATCAAGCACTGTGTTAATTCAATTGCTTTATGGTTGTATTTAATAGACTTATACTCCTGAATATAACATTTTCTTCCATAATATGAACAATATATAAGCACAACATTTTCTTTCAAGATATACACTCATTTAAAATATTTTAATTGTAGAAGGTAAGGGAAAAAAAAAGTTATAAAACTTAGAATGAAAGACACATAAGTAATTTGTTTTGAAAGATCTTCAAAAGAATCATAAATGCAGTGTCAAGCAGCTTAAAACAAACAAACAAACAGAAACAAAAAAAAACTGCCTGCTGCATTCCTTTTGGCAGAGTTGCTTTTAAATTACTTTACATTGTTCCTAACAGCTGGAAAATACTTCCTGTATCCTTCTTTCTTTTTCATTTGTCAATTTCTCTTTTCAGTTCCCCTTTCTCTCCCACTACCCTAGTGAACAGAATTGAAAATGAAAAGGCTTTTTAAAAAATAAAATAAAATATAAAAATTACAATAAAAAATTTCAGGTATATAACACTTTGTCGTGTCAAGACACATTGAATAAAATAATCTTAAGAACTGTTCCACACATAAAAGCTACAAAGCTAATCTTATATATACATATGGGAAAAAAAAAAAAAAAAAAAAAGTACTAAATGACGGCAGATTTTGTCTCAAGAAATGTCATGTCATCATTTAGGTAAATTTAATACAGTGTGCTTCAAGATACAGCAAGCACACAATTCAAACCTAAAAACATTTATAGCCACAGCCCTCCAAAAGGATCTTTCACATTTATGCACAACAGAGGAATTAAAAACAGCTTTACAGAGAAACAACCCAGAAGAGAAGCAAATCCAGAAGCTTTAATTCAAGTAACCAAATCCAGATAATAGCACTTATTCATCTAATGATGTACAAACATTCAGGTTATTCAGCTATCTCTGACCATAGTTAGTTAATTAATGATTAATATTTAACATGTGCCATATTCAATAGCTAGAATATCTCCTGGGTTTAACCTAATAGTTATGTACCTGAATCAGAGCTACCTGTCTTTGTTGCTGGTGAAATTGTTCATGTTTGTATGTTCAGCAATGAGAGAGAATAATCAATTTTGGGGACATTGTTTGCTCTGTTGAGCATACAAACAGAACAACTAGGTAGGAAGGATCCAGAACGCTATCACACATCTTTTTTTTTTTTTCTTTCTTGGCAAAATTCATTGTGAGCCATTGCCTTTCATACTAAGACTTTATCCCTTTAGGAGCTCTAGTATTTGGGTAAATGAACTCTAAAAATCATCTTAACTCACTGCAAATTTTCTATTTACAAACATGAAAACGGAGGCTGCCTATTTTAAAGGCTAAAAAGCATTCAACTTTATTCTGAGCTACTGCATTCTAGGATGTTCTCCATGGTAACAGGAAATTGTGGTCAATTTGAAGGATGTCTTCATAGTGTAGTAGGAAGAGTGCAACTCCTTAACAGTGTAGCATTTTGGGAGTTATCAATAAGAAAGTGAATAGAGTGCTGCTTGTTTTCGTCTGAACCATCTTTGGACAACCACTGAATATTAAGTGGTGTGAAAAGACAAACAAGAAACATTCCACTTAAGAATGAGTACGGCTCATCAAGGTTTTATTGAGTCTTCAGTCAGGCTTCAGAAATTTCTGTGATTTCAGTATCACATTTGTCATGAAATACAAACTATAATGCTTGTTAAGCAACTGAAATGCCAGCTAACTAGCAAGAATGAGCAAAACTTTTTATGAATTGCATGAACTGGCTCAGTGTGAAAAGGTTCTGATTACAGAAAATATTGAGCTAATAGATGGTAGATTTAGAAGTTTAACACGTTACTGACAAAATCACTCAATTAACATTGTCTTTATCAATTAACAAAACCACTGACAGACTAGTAATGTGACATCCACCCTTACAACATGCAGGCAAGAGTTTTTAGAAAAAAAGTATGGGTTGCTGCCAGGATGAAGAGGAGCCATGGGAATGCAGCTGCAAATCCTCACAGAGCAACTATGAAGGCAATGAAAAATCACTACTGAGGCGAGGGATAAAAGAAAGAGAGAGGTTTGTTGCCTTGCTTTAAAAAAGAAAGAAAAAGGTGCAAAGATAAGAGAGAAAGACAAAAGGGAATATTAACAGAACAGAAATGGAAAAAAGTTGGTAAATCAACACAACCTTAAAACAACTATATTACTTTTAATTGATTCAAATGATTTCATTTGTTATGCTTCATTTGGTAGAAAATGGAAGAGCTAGGGAAGACTTACCGGGCTGAAAGTAGGAGGGAGAAACAACAAAGAATTTACCTGACGAGAAGTAACATGGTCAGAAGTAACATGGCTTCAGCCTGTAATACCTGCATTGTTTATTGCCATGAAAATGAACAAGACACTAGCATTTCAAAATAATCAATTTGCAAGAAATGCAAGAAAGAATATTGGTTAGAAAGAATCTCCTTCTTAAATGCAAATAATTTTGTCTTGGATTTTTGTTTGACAAATAACACAAAAGGTTTTAAAATGATCCCAATATACAGAGAGACAATATATAGGACACCGAGTGAAACAGTGAAAAAAATATATTTATATATAATTTTCCTATCTTATTTTTGAAAATTTCCCTGTAATCAATGAAATCTAATAATTATTGTTCTCTATTAAGCAATAACTCTCAAAGCACATCCAAGTGATTGCAGGGTTTTTTTTTTGGTCTTTTTTTTTGGTCTTTTTTTTTGTTTTGTTTGTTTTGTTTTGTTTTGTTTTCTTATTTTACCAAAGTAGTGTAAAATTTTTTTTTATTATTTTTTTTTTTTTCCTCTGCAAAAGCAGAAATTACTTGGGAAACAAGACCTAGAATTATATAAAAAAATGTGTTTCTGTCAACTGATTCTTATAACCCGAACAAAACCCTGAATTACTTACCCAACATGTCTATGCAAACCACAGGGAAATCAGCATATCTCTTAGTTCTGCATCTTCAAAACTGCTACGCTGTGTGCTGGGTTGTCCAGGCTGCCCATTAAAAACACTCCATACGTTGCTTTCAAAGCTTCTTCTTTCTTCAGCCCTCAGTGTCCCTTTCCATCTTTCAGTTTACACTTCCAGAGCATTATGTATATATTGAGGAGCCTGTTGACACGGTCTTGTTTCTTCAGGTGCAAGAACCATTCTGTTTGCAGGCTCTCATCCTAGTAGGGGATTTCAACCAGACATATGTTTACTGGAAAAGTAACATGGTGGGTTGCAAGCAACCCAGGAGGCTCCTCCCAGGGTGCATTTAGGATAACTTCCTGGTCCAGGTGTTAGAAAGACTGACCAGAAGAAAAGTGTGACTGTAGGTGGTGCTCACCAGTGAAGAGATCAGTAAAGAGGTTAAGAGTGGTGACAGACTTAGTTGTAGCTATCATGCCCTGGTTGTGTTTGTGATCTCAAGGAATGTGGACATTGCAAAGAGTAAAGCAAGAAGATTGTTCTTATATGTAAAAATAAGAAAAAATGTCATTCTCTTTTCTTTCTCTAAAAAACTTTGCATAAGTAATTTTTATGAATTAGCCCAAAATGGTAACAGGCAAGAAACTCACGGCATCCTAATTTTAAGTATTGATTTATAAGCTAGGGGTAGCTAGATAATGCACTAAGACAGTGCATTCCTAGATAGTGCACTAAAATGACATACTAGATCAAATGTCAACTGAGATAACTCAGCTGCAGCTTCAAAAAGAAATGGGGCTCATGTCATATCTGTCTTCCAACTGTGTACAGATGCTTCAAACATTTCAAGCAGCATCTGACAACAGCTATTCAAAATATTGCTGCGTACTACAGGTAGTCATTTCTAGCTTCATACCAAATACAAGCATATCAACATTTTTTAAACTACATGAGATCCACAGCATATAATTATCTCCTGAGAATAAAGATAGAATTCATCATACATAATGTAGGTCTCTAAAAATTAAGTCTAATCTAAATCTTCTCTGGGTTTCCTCTCCAGACATTAGAGAGGTCTGCATCTCTAAAGAGGAGATTTATAGACTGTTACAGGGAAAGCGGGAGCTACTACCTTCTGGAGCTGCTTATCTCCACAAACTACACAGGGAGTAAAACAGTTATGAGATTACATCAGAAAAGTTAAAATTAATACAAGTGAATCTCACCTGGAATGTCAAACATCTCTGTAAAGTACTAGAAGATTTTTCTTTTGAGTTGAAAAAGAATTGTGCACCTTACATCAGGAAAGCTAATTTTTCATGTCCAATATAAATCGTTGGATCTAGGAAAGTGAAAGACAGACTCTGAAGCCACTGCAGTTGAAATGCAGCACGTAATACAAAATTCTCAAGATTAAAAAGGAAACCAGCTACAAAACTGCATAGAAAGAGCTGGCAATTTTTCTAATAAAGTTTCTATGAAGAACAAAATGAATTTAATATGAAGCACTGAGCTGTTTTGCAGGGCCTGAGCCTTCTGAATTTAATTTCTTAAATTATAGTTCTTTTCTACTAATCCCTTAAGCTGAAGTGACTTTAAACAGTATTGAAGCTCAATCTCATTTTAAATAAATAACATGCTAAACAAGTATTGCTCACTGAAAATAATTAGTCCATTTCAGAGTAAGTCAGATTCTATGCAGTTGTCTGTAGTACACTGGTATCGGGGCTTGCTTAAAAGTAAAATAAAAAAAAACTATCATCATATATGTTCTTATGTTCCTGGGATTATGTTTCCTTATAAGTGGTAGTCTCCAATAGCAACAAAAAGAATTTGACATAGGCAGCTAGAAAACTCATTTTCAGAATCTCAGTAGATGGGTTTTGATATATATTTCTGCTACTTCAACCTTGGGCAAAACAAGTTTACATTTTCCGTGCACATCATGGCTGTCCTTGGAGTACACAGAGAGTTCTGCAAAGTGTATGTAGTTGACATGGAAACTACATCAACAAAAAAGAAAAATGTTGTGGGTTAAATGCCTGTGTCTAATGTTTTGCTTTACTTAGACATAAAGAGCATTGTTAACAAAAAGAAGATGAAATTTTGCTGTACTTTATTAGACCAATTTAACCACAGGGTTAAGAAAAAAGCTGGTGTCGTACAGTACTGAACAGGATAAACTGATCTGGCATTCATTACTGAATAAACAGTCTTTGGTGTATGAAAGAAAACAATTATCCCTCATACATTCAGTTTTTTTCACTATATACTGAGAATATGATGTTCAAAAGTCTGGAGGTCTGTTTTCTAATCTGAGGTCAGGATTGCAATTTTGAATTTAAAAGATTTACTGAGACATCAAAATATGCTTTGATTTTCCTCAGAAATAAAGAGTTATAAAAAATAACTTGTGTATATTCAGGCCAATAATTTAGAGTACTGAGGTCATATATTAGGATGCTAAATTCATCAGAATATAAGCCTTATGCAAAATGGTGAGTATAGGAGCTTAATCTTAAATATGCCGTCTAGAAAATATTGCTCCTACATTCTGATTTCAGTGCTTGAAAAATTAACATCAGAAAAATGATCATCTGAGATAGTGCATGCAGTTAACTAATATTTAGCAATATGGTTTTCTAAGTTTATGCGCTTAGACTTATCATCTACATCAGAACTTGACAAGGTCAGAGTAATTATTATTATTATTATTATTATTATTATTATTATTATTATTATTATTATTAGTTTAGGTAATTTTTATAAGTTTCTTTCCTTAGCAGTGGTCATGTTGGATGTAGCAGACGGTATTTAAATTATACCTGTGTCATGGCTTTGTAATTTTGGCTACTGGTATTCTACATCATGACATCCTGTAGAGCACAGAGAAGAACTACACGTCCCAGAGGACTGCACGGTTAGAGAGGAAAATACGTCACGGAAGTGACACTCGCTCTCTCTCTCACTGCCTGGCAGCAGGTATGGATGTGCTTCCAAGCCATGCGCCTTCCATTTCATAGTAGGCTTCTCAGTCTTTGGAAAACTCTCTCCCTTATTTTACTTGATTTATTAGCCTCAATTTAAATTAGATAGTATTCTATTGTGTTATCTTGCATTCCGATATCATAATTAGTAAAATAAGTTTTCCTCCTTAGATTATTGCCACTGCTCTGTTTGTTTCCTTGAGCCCAGCTCCCATCTCCCTACCTCTTTTCCCTTTTCCCTTCCCATTCTGGGGACTTGGGGGTCCATGGGCCTACTGCCCCGTCATGGACAGAGATTGATTTAGATAACTCTGTGACAGTAGTTGATCTACAATCAGAATTATTCTTTAACTTTTAAAATGAAACAACAAACCATACAAACAAAAAACAACCAACCAAACAAAAAAAAACACGTGTGGTAGCCATATTTCATAATTACCATTATTTACCTTTTATAATACTTTTCTACTGCTAATAAATTTTTAGAAATACACCTATTTGGAGTCAACTGTTATAGAGTACAATGACGAACTGCTTGGTTTATGTCAGGATTGAACAATCCATACTGAAATGAAATAAATGATCTAAAAACTTAAATTGGGAATAAAAAAAATCTACTTACCCAAGCCAGTTAACAGTTTTTAAATATGTTCCTTGTCAGATATGTATCAGTGTAATCATCTGTAAGCTACAAAATCATCATGTTTTAGAAGAAGCAGAGTCCGCACATACTTACTAAGATTTTGCAATCTCCAAAGTTTCCTGAAGGTTCCAACTGCGCTAGTGCTTCTCTATAGAGGGCAGCAGTTCAGGGAAATTTTACCAGCATTTTTTTTCTCATCGTCAGTAACAGCCAGTATTCTGGACTTAAAAATTGCATCTATTGCTATTGCACATACACTTTCCCTTCTAGTACTTTCTCATTCTTCCCTTCTTCATTTCATCTGTGACTACTAGCTTCTTCTTCCAGGTAGCATTCCTGCCGCAAAGTTCTGGCAAACATTTTTTCCTATGAAAGCCACATGGAAGCTGTCATGCAATGCCTCTTATCCATATTATTGCTTTGGTGTTCTCTCACTATAAACCATATGTCAGACATGGGAGGTAAACATGAAACAAGCAGAGAAGACTAAATTCTGGATCTGAGTCTAAGACAATGAGAAGAAAAAACATAGCCAGGCAGAGCTGATAGATGCAAGAAACACAAAATGAAGCAGAGCCATGAAGGCTACTTTGAATGTTCAGAAGCCAGTAGAAAAGGAAACCACTATAGAGTGAAGCTGCAGTTTCTGGGACCGAAGAGGGTTAATTATGATAGCCAAAGAAAATTGGTGTACCATAACGTAGCACACAACACTTACATGTCATGAAGGAAGACTACTCAAACTATAACAAATGGGGAAGAAACTTAAATGTAACAAAATATTTTCAGTACATCACATAAACTAAAAATATTAAGAGAAAAAGAAAAGTAGGTTATACACATATCTGTCAAAGAAAACTTATGGATGTATACAATATAGTTTGGTGGGAATTTATTTCCATGCAGTCCTTTAGAGTGGAATGGGGGCGTGACATTTTTCCTATAAAAGCAGAAAATGCAAGAACAAGATGAAGTTTTATATACCATAAAATATTGAAGTGGTGATTCAAAATATATTCTTATCCTTGGAATTCTAGAGAGATTTAATACTACTAAATTCTATTTTAGCCTACAAACTAACAAAGAGCTCACTGTGTTATACTGAACTTAGTAGCAATAGAGCATTTAAATAAAGACAGTAAGACAATGAAAATGTAAAGGTCTAGCTTTAAAATCTCATTGTGCAGTTGTTATTTAAAGAGGAGAAAGAAATAATACAATGCAAACTTCTGGGTAGAAGCTTAAAACTTAAACTAGTTAGGGTTTGTTGTTGTTTTTTAATCCAGATAAACTGCAGTCTGTAAGTAACTGTTTGGATAGGCATTTTGCTGTGCAGCACTACAGAGTTAATTAGATTCTGATGATGGGATAAAACAGGCAGAAAATGTTACTTAGAAGGCTTATGTACAAAGGTAATCTTAGTATGCAGTACGTAATGCACATCTTAGAACAGTAATTGACTTGAATAAATAAAATGGTATGTAACAAATGAGAAAAAATAATGGAAAATAAAGCAATTGACTTTTTCTGAAGGTCAAATTAAAGCTGCAGAGAATTGCTGATTCATACTAACATCAGGCAAATTTCACAGGTCCCACAAATACAAAAAGAAATTGTATTATCTCATATCTCCTGGCTAGGAGTTGATAGTAAGTGAAACTCAAAGTTCAGTGATTGATCAAATTACTCTTTTGGGTAGGAGAATGTGGTCAACTACTTGAAGAATGGGCCCCAGAAAAGGAAGCAACATTGCCTATTTTTTAACAGTAGTCTTAACCGCTGTCTGTCTTCCTACAATAATTTACTACTCATTTCTCCATCCTCAACAACTGTCAGCATCTGGGAGAAGAAAACTGCTGTAAATCTTTTTAAAACCACAGGATTTCATTCATAGGTTTAACATACCATCATGAAATCGAATAAGGAGGCTCCAAAGATTCTTACCTTTGCATAATACTAAGTATTAACAAAGTCAAATCATTTTTTTCACACACAGGATGATTTTTGTCACGCTTCTTTGTGTCAGTTTTACTTTGAATCCATTACACAGGGCACCTATAATGTCTCATACTCATTAATCTTATTAATCTCTTTAATCTCATTTGGGGAGTTAATTTAAGTTTTTTGATGTAGTCCCATTTTAATCTTTTCAACATACTGTAAATGTAGGATTCAATCAAAGTGATCCAAATCCAGATATTACAATGAATTTTTATTATTATTATTATTATTATTTTTAGATCAGAATATATAGATATTTTTTTCCTCATGTAACAGATAAAGCGCTGGAATGTTTTTCCCTCTTTAAAGATCACTTCTGTTTAGACAATTAGATAAAGCCTTCATTTTTCTCATACAATCAACTCATTAGAGTTAAAAGGCTGTGAAAATAATTACTCTTATATAATAGCACATATATTTTGTATGATGTGCTGCTGATGGCATTCACAGTAAAGTGTTTTGTGATGTTCAGAAGATTCCTGTGTTTCAATTTTTGCCAGTTACTTCTTTCTCTGTCACTGGGAACTGCTTAAAAGAACACTACTCTGTCCTTTTTGGCATCCTGCCTTCAGGATATGTTGGTATAAATTGATGAGACCCCCAAGACTTGTCTTCTCCAGAATGAACAGTCCCAACTCTTTCAAAATTTTATCATAATTTTATCAAATTTTATCATTCTCCATTCTCTTAACCATCTTCATGCCCCATTCTTCTATTGTCTTCAGTACATCTATGTCTCTCGTATGTTTAACTTCATGTCCATGAGATCCTGTAAGAGGCCATGCTTTTTACACTATTGCCTCAAAGTTTGCTGAAATGGACAAGTTCAGGCAAGTCCTGACCAAGGTTCCAGAAATCCTTTTGTAAGGACAAGCCCTGGGCAGGGGATGAGAAATCCGCTGTCTGAGGGACAAGTCCAGGGGCAACAAGAGAGAGAGAGATAAGATGCTGATTAATGGCCCTAAAGTGGTCTTTTTGTGTGGGCCTATCTCAAGGAAGATGGTCATCTCCGAGGAATTCACATGACTCTGACCCGAGCCTTCCAGAAATGTCATGAAGGCTGGGAAGAAATAGGATAAAAAGGGCACAGACAAACCCCGAATTTAGGTTTTCTGACACCAGATGCCTCACTACGGAAACAAGGAGGTTTTCTGTCATCAGATGCCTCTCTAAGTGAAAGCCTGCATGCTGAAGAAGATGCCTGCATGCTGAAGAACCCTTTAGGTATCTGACCTCTGATTCCTCCACCGTCGTCCTACTGCTGCCTACTGTCTCTACTGGGATTGCTGCTTGAGACTCTGTTTCTTGAGACCTCGCTACTCTGACCGCCTGCTCTGCGCTGCACTGATCTGCTGCTTACGGCCCGCCACGCTGCTGCTGCTCTCCCCTACGCCTATTTTGCCCCGGATCAACGAAACAACATGGAACAGGATGCTGCTGTATCCAGGTGGTGACTATTCCCCACTTTTAAGCAATTCTTGCCTCTTTTCCTACTTTTTCTATCGCCCACTTTCCTGTCCCCATCACCCTAATTTTGGTATTCACTGCTCTCCCTTCCCTATCCCCTCAGCTGTCTATTATTTCTAATAAACTGGTCAGATCAACATTTGAATGCTCTTCTTCTTAATCTCACGCTGGGCATAACATATCAAAAGAACCTTGCCTCACTCCTAAATTGGAGCGAGACAGATCCCTAAGCCTCTTCCTGCAGAGTTGTTTTCTGTGTGGGAGACCCTCACATATACTAGTGCCTGGAGCTGTGTCTCACTCCAATTTACAGCAGGGAGGTGAGGTTCATTTGGTATATTATGCCCAGTGTGAAATTAAGAAGCAAACGTTCAAATATTGTTCTGACCAGTTTATTAGAAATTATAGTCAGCTGAGAAGATGAGGAAGGGAGAGCGGCGACTAACAAAAATTAGGGTGATGGGGACGGGAAAGTGGGTGATAGGAAAGGTACAAAAAGGGCAAGAATTGCATAAAGCAGGGATAGTCACCACTTGGATGCAGCAGCATCCCATCACATGTTGTTTCATTGGTCCAAGGCCAAAAAGGCACAAGGGAGAGCAGCAATAGAGTGACAGGCCACAAGCAGCAGACTGGTGCAGCGCAGAGCAGGCGGTGGAAGGAGCAGCGAGGTCTCAAGGAGCAGGGTCTCGAGCAGCAAGCCCAGGGAAGTCTGTAGGCAGCAGCAGGGCAGCAGTAGAGGAATCTGAAGGCAGATACCTATCTTGTTCCTCTTCTTCAGCGTGCAGGTGTTATGCTCTGAGGCATCTGATGTCAGAAAAACTCCTTGTTTACGCAGTGAGGCATCTGATGTCAAGAAAACCTAACTTCATGGTTTGTCCATGCCCTTTTTATCCTACTTCTTTCCTGCCTACTTGATATTTCTGGGGGCTAAGGGTAAGAGTCATGTGAGTACCCCTGAGATGGCCATCTTCCTGGAGATAAGCCCACACAAAAGACTACTTAATGGCCATTCATCTGCAGCTTATCTCCCTCTGGTTGCCCCTGGTCTTGTCCATCTGTGTCCCTCAGATACAGGATTTCTCAACCCTTGCCCAGGACTTTCTTGGACTTTACCATCCTCAGCAAACTTTGAAGCAATAGTAATAAGCATGACCTCTTACAAACTGTTATTCCCTACAAGTAGGACATGGCACTTCTCTTCCGTGATCTTCATGATCTTCCAGCAACACATTTCTAGAGGCTATCAAAATTCCTCTGGAAGGAAGCACAACCCTCTGTTGTATTGACAAGTCCTTTCAATTCTATATCATCAGATAATTAGTTAAGGGTACACTGTTTACCATTTCATCCAGATCACCAATGAATATGCTGAACAAGATCAGACCCCTGTTATACACCATTGTCTGCTACATAAGGCAGACTAATGCTTTTAGAAAATCAAATCAAATCAAATTAAATCAAATAACCCACAATAAATTTTCATCAAAGATGATTTATCTACTGTAGTTAGTTTCCATGTCTAACAGTACTTTTGACCTACAGTGAAAAGTAATCTTTGCTTATAACATTATAAACCGTGTGTGTTATTACCTCTACACCTTGGGTCAGATCACATGGCATATGCATACCATCCAGGGCATCAGGCACAGCCAGCACGGGTTCATGAAGGGTACGTTGTGCTTGACCAACCTCATTTCCTTCTACAACTGGGTGACCAGACTAGTAGATGAGGGAAAAGCTGTTGATGTAGTCTACCTAGACTTCAGCAAAACCTTTGACACTGTCTCTCACAGTATTCTCCTGGGGAAACTGGCTACCCGTGGCCTGGATAGGTATACCCTTCTTTGGGTAGGAACTGGTTAGAAGGCTATGTCCAAAGGGTAGTGGTTAATGGAGTTAAGTCCAGCTGACAACCCGTTATAAGTGGTGTCTCCCAGGGTCAGTACTAGGGCACCTCTTGTTTAATATTTTCACTGATGATCTAGATGAGGGGATTGAGTGTACCCTCAGTAAGTTTGCAGATGAGACCAAGTTGGGAGGTGGTGCCGATTTGCCTGAGGGTAGGGAGGCCCGATTAGGGATCTGGATAGGCTGGATCACTGGGTTGACATGAATGGGATGAGGTTCAACAGGCCAAGTGCCAGGTCCTGCACTTTGGCCATAATAACCCTATGCAGCACTAGAGGCTTGGGGTTGACTGGCTAGATGACTGTGAGGAAGAAAGGGACCTGGGGGAGTTGGCTCATGCTTGGCTGAACATGAGCCAACAGTGCACCCAGGTGGCCAAGAGAACCAATAGCAACCTGGCCCGTATAAGAAAGCCTGGCCTGTGTGACCAGCAGGAGCAGAGAGGTGATCACCCCCTTTACTCAGCAGTGGTGAGGCCGCATCTCGATTATTGTGTTCAGTTTTGGGCTCCTCACTATAAGAAAGATATTGAGGCCCTGAAACATGTCCAGAGAAGGTCAACAAAACTTGTGAGGGGTCTGGAGCACAAGTCTTATGAGGAGCGGCTCAGGGAACTGGGATTGTTTAGCCTGGAGAAGAGGAGGCTCAGGGGAGACCTCATTGCACTCTACAACTTCCTGAAGGGAGGCTGTGATGAGGAGGAGCTTGGCCTCTTCTTCCAGGCAAGAAACAGGACCCAAGGAAATGTCCGCAAGTAGTACCAGAAGAGGTTTAGACTAGACATAAGAAAGAACTTTTTCTCTTGGAGAGTGGTCGGGCACTGGAATGGCCTGCCCAGGGAGGTGGTGGAGTCATAGTCCCTGGCAGTATTCAAGAGGTGTCTGGATGAGCTGCTACAAGATATGGTTTAGTAGTTTGTTGTAGCTGCCAAAATGGGAGGACGGTTGGACTAAATGATCTTGTAGGTCTTTTCCAGCCTTGTGATTCTACGATTCTATGACCTTTCTACTGGATTTTTTTTCTTACACTAATGTGCTATTGTAAGTAATTACTAAATTAATATAATTTCCTATGGTGATTTTTCAGCAAGTGTACAGTAAGATGTTTGCATATTAATAGTCATGAAACAGCAATGTGTCTTTACAACATTGTTTCATTTGCACAACCATAATTAGTTTTGCATGCACAGCCATGTCAGCTAACAACAGACACCACAGGCACCCCTAATAAACAAGTTATTAAAAATGTGAAGTTAGTCTAAATCTCATTAACTGATTATTTCAAACTACAACTTTGATGTAGTTTATGGCAAGAGTACTCGGTTTACACTGGAACAGGCACATAAAAAAATACCACATTTGAAAAAGTTGTTATTATAGTTTATCCATTTCCCTCTTCTATCACTTCTCTTAAATATCTCATTATCTTTGTCTCCTTAAAGCAAGACAGAAAAAATAACATACCATCTAGTCCTGGGGGAATAAACAAGCAAACAAACAAACAAATAAAACACCTTAGAAAACTACAATTCTAGAAGTCAGATATGAGAAATAAGTTAAATAATCATATATTAAAATTGTATCCACACTTCATAAATAATATTTCCATTTCCATCACCATAATTCTTTAATGTACATAATTATGTAAAGCTGGAGAGCTCAAAATCTGAAAGAGTGTATAAAAGGAATACCTGCTCAAGGAAATTTTTAGTGCCATAGGTGATAAGAAAAAAAGAAGGAAGTCATAAATAAGAACACACTGACATTCAGACCTGATCAGAAAATGATAAGGGTAGCAGTAAGAAGAACGAAATGCCGTCAGCCTCACTAATTAATAAGAGTATATTGAACGGAGGAATGTTTAAGTATCTCATCAATAATTAAACTAGGGAAAAGGAGGATTTGGTGCCAGCCAACAGAATGAGACAGGAGGTGTGGGCACCCTGTCCAGTGCTGTCAGCTCCTGGAACAAGTGGTGTCTCACTGTCAGTTTCTGGAGTGAGTAGAGTTCTTCTATGTACAGACTGGTCGAGAAGGGGTGTGTGTCCCAAATCCAGATGCCAGTGGATAGGGTGAGTAAGGTGAGTGAAGGCTCTGTGGTGGATGCTGGAGCAGGGCCAAAGATCAATCCGTGTGCCTCATGCCAGCTACTGGAGCAATGTCTGTACCTGTCCCCAATCTGGTATGGGTAGGTTGTGCATGCATTTGCTGGCAAACCTCATACAGCAGGATGTCTTAGCAGGGGTATCAGGCAGATATGCCTTAGCATAAAGGAAATGTCTGTATTAAAGCTTAAAAATTACCATGCTGTGCTTCAAGGATAGTCTTGGAAAGATCCAGAACACAGCTTACTAGATTCTTTTTGTTCTAGAAGGAAAAAAAGAATTTTTACATGATGGGTTTCATTCCAAAACTGCTTCTAGATGGCCCAATAATTTGGGTGAAGAAGCCTTTTTATAATGTACATCTAATTAGACGCACTGGTTCACACTAGCACTATGGATCTCCTAAATTCAGGTTAACTTCTTCATTTCTTAATTTTCCTCTTCTAGTTCATACGCATCTTTGTAGAGTAAGCATATATATGCATATCATAACGTTATATAAAAAGCTCAAACTTTGTTATCAAAGTTCTACCTTATGCAGTACTTCATCTGATTGTTATTTAAAAATAACTGTTCCTTCTGAATCATCCAAAGTTTAGAGCAGATGGCAAAATTGCCCATCTTGCTATTAAGATATAATCTATTACAAGATGAGGAGGCAAAGAATGCAGATTTAGAAAAATAAGTCAGTTTCATCACTCAGGAATGTAAATCATGGAGCTGTAATATTCTATCTGAAACTTCTTAATGATCAGTTACTGAAATAGCTAAACCAAGAACGTCAGTCTTACAGCTGCAACTTCTGAAAACTGATTAGAGCTAAACTCCACGCTTGCCAATTTTTTTACTTAAGCTGTGCATCTTACCTATCACCTATTTCTCCTTATTCAGCAACAGTTGGTCACTGATCAAGATTCTGCATGGATACCAGTAATTAACCCTTCTCCATGTACCACAAGAGCCAGATTAAATTTCTAAGAATTATTATTTAAAACAAATCAACAAAAAATAAAATAAAATAAAATAAAATAAAATAAAATAAAATAAAATAAAATAAAATAAAAATACATAGACAAAGAGGTTTTGAATGCAGGAGCTCATTTCCACCTGAAAATATAGCAAGCCCACTCATAGCATTTGTTCATCCACAAATTAGTTAAATCTGTTTCTTCACTGACAAATAGCTATTTCCCACAAACATACTGAACTTAAAATGGAAACTAACCTTGAGTTACTGAAAAAGAAACCATTGTCTTCACAAATCACTGCCAGAATTTTCTTCCTGAAAAGTCTTGTCTTCAAAGTAAGGAATATACAGTGTTGTAGAGCTTAACTATCAATCCTAGTCAACATCACAGCAGGAAGGCTAAGTAAGCTGTTAAGAAAGTTTTCACCAGCCTTCCAGTATTTCTCATTTGCTTCATTTAGTGGGTGTCTTCAGAAATCCTTCCCTGATAGGCCACTCTTGTATCTCCTAACACATTGTTTCTCCTCTGGGAAACAAACTGCATTTGTAAAGGTTCCCTGCACCTCAGCCACTGAAGAGAATAAAATTCCTTATAGAAATGTCTCTGCTTATGGGTCATTTCTGCTAGCCTGAGGAAAGTCTACATGAAGCTGGATCATTGATCACAGTACATAACAGTTCTCTCACTATAGTTCCAAGCATGAGTAAATGTAGTCTTCTCTGAAGTGTTAAAATTTACTGTAGTTTATCTAAAAAAAGATAGTTTAGAACTGCCATGCAAGAAGCATTTAATCCAGTTGACTACCCATGAATATAATCTGTCAGGTAACCTCCTTTTTAGGCAGTCCTTGGGGAAAAGATCTGGTTCTTCATAAGCAGGGCTGGCAAAGAGCTTCCTAGTGAAGGGCAAAAGGAGCAATGGGCATCCAAATAAATTCTCTCGTTTCACCTAGAGAATATTACCAGTAAATGATAATGGGATAAGAAATATTTATTTACTCAGAGTTTAGCTGTATCTGGTGATTACAGATACTCTTGTTTCAAGAATTATTATTTTCTTATATTTTCATGCATGCTTTAGTTAGTTTTGAGCATTTGTTTTCAATTACATATCTTCAAACTACTTGTTTCCAAGGTGAATCTTTGTAGTACTTTTTTGTTCATAAAAGACATTCAAAGAGGGAACATGAAAACATCATTAGTTGCAACTCATCCTTAATCCTTTCATCTCTAGGAGCTTATTTAAACTTCAAAGTCTTGACCCATTCAAATGATTTAAATGAGTGCTCTGAACTTGAACAAGATACATGACAACCAATAAAACTGCTCATAATGCAAGCTCTCTTCATTGTGAAATTTCCTAGTTAAGAATGGCGGAGAAATTCTATAATATCTAAGGAAAAAAATTTTGAATGAACAAGATGGACCTTAAAAATGTAGTCAGAGAATTTCATTCCTATTTTAGCCTAATAAACAGCTGTCTAATAGGTTGATTGTATTTGACACTGTGATTTTTTCAGCATGTATGAACTCACATTCTCTTTACAATGGCCATAGGCATACAAACACACTAAAAGATAAAACAGTGATGTGACTCATCATATCTGAAAATGGATGCAATTTAATTTATTGAAAAAAATAAAAAAAATAAAAACTAATCAGCACTTATCCTCACTCTGCAGCATATCTTGCTTCTCCTACATTTCAAAATTAATGTTTTTCTTTTCACTTACATGTTCATCTTTTCTCTAGTTTCTTCTCCTTATAACCAGTGAAACAAATATATGATATGATAGTATTAAATATACCCATATATATATGGCTTTAAGATTAATCGACAACTTCTGGTATTAATGAGGGATGATAATTTCCTTTTCATTGTCTTTTTTAATCTTTTGTAACCCTTATTTGCCACCAAGTAAACCTCAAAAAGTTGACTGAAAGATATCTCAATAACTAGATACAGATTAAACATAGTAATAATAATAATAAAATAACAATAAAACAAAAGAAAGCTGCCAACAGAAGGCTCTAGTCTGGGATTTGTTCTGCCATAGCCCTGAGCTAATTTATAATGACCGTCATTATCAACCAGCTTCTCAGTGATGCTGGAAGGACTTTCAAGAGGTATTTTAAACTCTGCTTTCCCCACTGTTGCCCTTGAAATTAATAGTTCTATAATAAAAAACAAGGATATATAAAAATGTAATTTTACTTTATCCCTAAAATCTCAAATGCAACCACGCCCCTTTGTTTAAAGAAAAGTGCAAGTGGCTTTCATTAATGCTGTTGGTCATTACAGATCAACAAGGAGTCTTTTGCTTGACAAAGGAGTAAGAAAGAATGACAAAAGGTAGAACTGGACAGCTTTTCCAGAGTGCAGTTCCTGATTCTATCACATAGCTACATCCCATCTTCAGTATGCTTTCATTTATTTCATGATGGCTTCATTTAGAAGTGCCTCTAAAAATCCACAAGCTTCTTAGGTCACTCTAACAGGTCACTCTTTTTCTAGCTCCTTTTATTTGTTTGTTTGTTTGTTTAATACAGTTGCTGTAGTGGCTAGTAATATTTTCTAAACCCACTACTAACTTGTTATGGTTATTAAGCATTATTGTCTACGCTGTCTTTTCATTTATTAAAATGAATGTGTAAATGCAGTTTAGTGTCATGTGAGGTGTTTAATATGAATTAGTTGATACAAGTTCCTTCACTAAGATGAGAAGAAGCAGGCTTAGGCTGCTAACAAGAGACAGAGGAATATAAATCTATTCTCATATTCCTTTTCATGTTGTACTATGGCTCTAAAATCAATAAAACCCCTCACAATTGGCATATGATTGTGCAAGCAGTTTCATCCATTATAGCCCTGAAATTGTCAGGTTTATTCCTTCATTTCAGTGGAAGTGCTGTCACTGCCTTTGCTAAGAATTTACTTCATTCTTCATTTTGTACTAATACTTAAGTATGAGGCCTTTTTTCTATGCAAAATATGTTTCAGCATCATCTAACAAACTTACTAGTTGAAAGGACAGGAATATAGGCTTTATTTACAGAGACAGTAAAAGAGTAACAAGTAATAGTTAAATACACAGTGTTCTTTATACAAATTACCTTTTAAACCGTTTGAAACACTTAAACAGCCATTTCTACCACTTCAGTTTCTTAATACAATAGAGCTTAGACATCACCCTCATTTTTGTTTTGTAATACTCTGCTGACACCTTCTGGAACTCCACTTTGTAACTTCATAGCAACAATAAAGTCAATAAAGTACTATGGAGTTAGTGAAGAAAAATCATTCTGATGTTATAATGTGCTATGAAACAAACATCACTACATGTTTTGCAATGCTAATTTCAGTTTTTGCTGATTTTAAGGTATTAGAATGATAGAACAATTGAAAAACTTGAAAAGCTTATTAAAAAAAAATAAAAAATATGTGTATTTTTAAAATTTAAAACAGTTTTTTGATGGAGAGGATTGAGTTCCAGGAAAATGTATGTACTTCTAATGTCTCTGATATTTGATGCTATTCATAAATACCTAGATACTGGGCTGAAAGGATTAAGGAAAAATCTCTGAACATCACTGCAACACCTGTTTTGTCTTCTGCATGTAATCCCCTGTATGTTTCACACCCCACCAGCATACAAACTTATAAAGATTCAAGTTTTGAAGCACGTTAGATTTCACCGCTTGAATGTGAATATGACCTAGTTACCCATGACTTCTGCAGGAGGCTGGTAAGTATCACACAAGATTTATGGGAAACTTTCATCCTTCTGGAGCTGCAGCTGGAGGCCGTGTATCCAGTTCCTCAACTGTCAACAAATATTTATATTTAGACTCCAAATCCCCTTGTTGTTGTATTCAAAGACACTTCACAGAAACCTAGTTTACTTTTTTAGTTGTTTGCCCTTAATGATTAAAACAATAATGTTCCTTTTTTTGAAAAATATGCTAAATATTCTAATAGTAAGGAAAACATGATTCATTAAGTTCAGTGTCTTACATTCCTATCTTTAGGCAACTACAATGTATACAATAATAATTATGAATTATTATTTTTTAAAATTTACTTAATGATGGAAATGTTTTATTTTGTTCTTTTTGTTAAATGTGTCTCCTCATTAGCACTGTTTAAAAACTGTGACAAAACAGATTTCTGATGAAAATTAAATAAATAAATAAATAAATAAATAGAAAATAGTCATTGTGTGTAATTCAAATAAAATATGTGTTAAATTGCCAAATTCTTTACTATGATCTTTTGTAGAAGATGCACATTTAATAATTACACAGTATTCAGTTAGCTATACAAGAAATGTACCTACATATCAGAAAGGACTACAGAGGCATAGGGATTGAATTAAAAGCTATTCATTATGTTTTCTTCTCGATACTGCCAATCATAAGAAAGAGCTGGCAGAAGCGGGCATATCATACAGATCAGCATCTGGCTGCATAGCTGGTGTTGCCAGCAGGATTTTGGCTTCCATAATCATGAGTTTCTCTTCAAAGACTGTGGGCAACTGTGGAGAGATGGGGACCATTTATCAAAGAGTGGCAATGATATTTTTGCTACTAGGCTAACGAACTTTTTGAAGTGGCTTTCACATAGATTTTTTGTAAGCAATCTACAAAAGCTTGGAGACAAGCTGTGACCCACGCGACAAGGTGAAAGTGAAATAGAAACAGATCCCATACTTTTTTCAAAGACAAGGGATAGATGACAGAACATCACAAGTGCACATATGCTAACATACATATTCTGGGAAACAAACAAGAAATTGAACTCCATGTGTAGCTGTAGAATTGTACTGTCATTGAAAATATAGAAGATTGGTGGGATGGTTGATCAAATTGGATTAATGCAATAAAGCGATGCAGATTATTTAAGAAAAAGTGTGTGGGGATGGTACCTCCATGGTTATGATCAGCTTGAGCATCTGGAGATTGATATAAGAGGATAGATGTATGTTGATCAGAGAGAATCAAAGATGGAAACTACACTCATGAGAGAGAAGTATTTATTAAAGAAAAATATAGTGATTAAAAAAAAAAAAAGGTTAATCGTAAATAAGACAACAACTTAACAACATTAAAGATGTCAAAATACACTTGATTATTTACTGCACAGAGAAAAGGGTTCAACACTAATTCAGGTGACATTTCTGTAGATTCACATGGTTCAGAGTGGACCCATTTTCTTGGCTGCCAATCAGCCAAGAAGGCATATGGCATATGTGTAGTTCTGCATATAAAATGGTGACAAAAAGCATTAGCATCCACAGTGAGCAAGGCAGTTTCATGGAGCTGTTTTATTTCATGGTGACCACTGTCTGGTTTGCTACTGCTGATATTCTTATTTCAAACATTAGGCTAATCTTTCCAGATTAGATTGTTCCAGCATATCCTACTGAGAGCAACTGCAGATATTGCTGCTCTCTCTGGATGCTGGACAAGAAAACAAAGTCCTTTCCCACACTTGTGGGAAATTTGGAGGTTCTGGATAAAGGGCAGAAGAAACAGAAAGAAACAAAACAGCCAGTGCCTGCCTAAGTAAGTAAATTTCATATGTCCTCAGTCCTAGTATTAGTTCATTGTTAAAACATTCTCAAGCACAATTTTGGCTCTTGGTCTAAAAAAGCAGATGAACAGCTAAAGATAAAACTCACTCTCAATACTAATCTGAGCAGGGTGAACTAGGCAACAAAACTGACAACAAAATTTAAAACTGCCAGTAACTATACATTAAAATAATGAAAAATCAGTATTTTGGTTAACTAGATATTCCTTTTGTTTGTCTGGGTGTTTTGTTTTTTCTCTGTTCCCCCCGCTCCCCTCTTTCTCAAAGATGATGTAATGTATCCTAACTTCACAGAATCACAGGATTACAGATGGCCTGGATAGGAAGTTTATTTTCCTTATAAACATATTAATGCCTTGAAACTTTCTGTTCTCAGTTCTGCAAATTTTACCATAAGTGATGTTTGATTATACATCTCCATTTGATGCAGAACATTATTTTGTTGCCATGACAGACATTCCGTTAGTAATGTATTATAAAAGCACTATGAAAGCTGACCAAAAAGATACATACTTCTTTTAAAGCTGCAGAGACTTTAGTGCAGTATAAAAGTGTTTTGGCTCCTCTTCTGCAATAGCTCAAATGTCATTGTTTTGTTTTGTTTTGTTTTTTCCACTTTTCAACAGAAAGAGACTTTTTGAATTTAATCGACTTCATGAGGCAATGGATCATCTAATGTACAATGCTAGCTATAACAACAATAATAATAGTAAAAACAAAACCAAACAAAAAACAGGTCTTAGAAAAAGGCTTTTTATTTTCTGAATCTGTTAGCAGAGCTCATTGTTTGCAGTATGGCTCAAATGCACTTCCACGCCAAAATTAAGAAGTCCGGGTCTTCTAAATGTATGGTGCCAAAAATATGCAATTAAGTAGTTGTACCACTTGATGGAGCCATAACCAAGTTGCCAGCTAAACTGTTCCCCCTGAAAATTAATGAGCTCAACTGTAGCTGTTCAGAGAAGACTAAATCTACTCAATTTTCTAGAAATTCAACAACTAGTGAACCTGCCCTACTTAACAAAGGGTTATGTCAACCTTTCAACCTTGGAATAAATCATTTTGCTATCATGATAAACTACGATTGAGTTTGTGATGTGAGAATTCTCTGAGAGAAGCCACTCACTGTTGAATTTTATTTTTTTCTCCTCTACTCAATAACCACATTTTGTTTATAATTAGTAATGTGTTGGTTTTAGATATTGAAGAGAACTGGAAAGGTATCAACTGTTTGCTTTCTTTAGTATTTAGCTTGTTTTATCTGTTCTTTCTAGAGAGGGAACAACAACGAGAAAAATTTTTCAACAGTCTGGGAAAATGCTATTATCTCTAAATGCTCCTGTTAAAATGAACATCTTGTTTTTACAAGCCTTCCTCCTCACCTCCTTCCTCCCCACTTCAAACTCATGGGTATCTCACTTTCATATTTGGAATGCAAGCATATTTGCATGGGGCTCTACACGTTTCTGAAAGGAGGCGTGCTCAAAACACCAGAACCAATAATAGACATTTGATTAATGTTGCCTCCATACCAATAAATTACTGACAGTAATTTTCCAGCTTCTTGGAAGGTGACCTAATGAATATGAAGAGAATGAGTACTTCAAAAACAGTAGGATTTTTTTTCTTTCAGTTGCAGCTTCTTCGCATACTAAATTTACATGGAAAACACAGAAGGAGTCATTTCTACTTGTATGCTTGTAAAACCAATTTTCCACCTTCTCTGCTGTGAAGGAATTGCTGATTAAAAGTGCTTCCTATTTTCACTTGAAAGTTAGTGCAGAACTCCATCTAAGGGTAATGTTAACTGACATATTTGACCATGCATGGTGTTTCTGAACAAAACCACAATGTATTTATACTTATTTTCTCATTCAGGGATAAGAAATGGGGTGGTGGTATGCTTTCCACTTCCAAAAGTAAGTGCTTTGGAGGTTGGTGATAGAAAGAAAGAATTCAATAGAGCAGAAAAAATTACCTTCCACATACACATCATTATTTCTCTGCTCAGAGGAAAACACAAACATGAGTAAAGAGGTATTATATTTAAAAGACCACATAGATTAAATAAAAACACTGATTTCAAGACTGGATAGCTTTCTCAGTTGCATAAAAGTATAAACTTAATTGCTCAGTGATTTACTCAAAAATAATATGATAACCCTATATATGTCAGATTGATGGATAAACTGTATACAGAATATTTTGTAAAGGTTTGTCATGCTTTTAATATATTTTTTTTTCCATTTATTCGAGCTTTTGTAACATCTTCTGAGGAATGTTTCATATGATTTTAAAATACTATGGACAGGTACTTTAACACCCTGTTATATTAATGTGAGTGATGTATATTCAGATTTTTGATAATCAAGTATTTCTAGATCAGGTTATAAACTTAAATCTCCTTTGAAAATCCTGGCCAGGTGCTTCATTGCATGAGGAAGTATTTTGGCTGCAGAATTTTGGTCCCTTATGCTGTTAAATATCTCTTAATATATGTAGACTACAGTAGTGTTTTCTTCCATATGGTACATTTCTTGAGCAAAGATATGTAATATGAAACATACAGCATCTTTACATCAAAAGTAAATCATTCAGACCTTCAAACTCCATATATCTGCACTGATACACCAGCATCCCCAGTGCTATTCAAGGCCGGGTTAGATGGGACCCTGGGCAGCCTGATCTAGCTGTTGCAACCCAGCCCAAGGCAGTGAGGTTGGAGCTCAATGATTTTTTAAGATCCTTTCCAACCTAAGCCATTCTATGATTTTGTGATTCTACAATTCTATTATTTTGTGTGTTCATTCATGCTATCAAATATCTAAATCAGTGTGCATTATGATTTACTCTACAGGCCCAGAGGTAGCACATAGATTTTTAAAGACAGTTTATAGAGTTTGCAAGAGAAACTATGTACTTAATAAATACATATATTAAATCATAATAGTCAGACATCTTTTATCTTTCTTTCTTTTTTTTTCCTTTTCTTTTTTTTTTTTTTTTTTTTTTTTTTTTCCTCCGGTCTTGAATATTCTCCCTTCCCGGAACATGAAATTTCTCCTTCTTCTCATTGACATTTTTTATAAGATCTTTCATCCTACCCAGTTTTTAGACCACTTTTTTAGCTATTAGTCCTGATGTCAGCCTCAGGACCACAGTCCATGAAGATGTAACTCACTGATAGACAGTCTAGATGGGCCACCTGACCTAAGACATTTCTTTTCTAACAAAAGATATCAACATCCAGCCAGGCAGCCTTATGACTCATGTGGTTGCCCAATTGAATCAAGGCTCTGGTATTTAATAAAATGGATTGTCTCACACTTATAAATACAAAATGCCCCGAACTAAACAGAATAGCTCATCCACAGATTCGGTGTGTCATCACAGAATATAACTGCAAAATGTTAGAGGAAAACTTCCTCTAAAGCAAGAAGGATCAGACAGGGAGATAAAGGCTTTGACTCAGAGCTTTTTTTCTCTCATTAAGATGACTGAGAGCCAACAGCATATGATCCATCACAGGAGTAGATATGATGACAAGATAGTCCAAGAGGTATCAGTACAGAGTTGAAATTGTTATCTTTCCATTTGCTCCTTCCAAATTGTAGACAGGCTTCCGGTACATGATTAGTTTAGATACATGACGAAAAGAAACAAAGTATTATTTGTAGCAATCAATGACAAGTAAGAAAAAGGAGAAAATGAAGTTGTTCTTTCTTCATAACAGGAATGATTTGGATAATGACCTTTCCAGAACTAGCAGGACAGGATGTTAATTACACAGAACATCTATACATCAGAAAAGTGCTATCTTCCATCTCGGAACTGTGTTCTTCATTAATCATAAAAGATCTAGGGAAAAACTCATTTCCTTGCAAGCATATAATTCAATAGGATGTTTAATAGTCCCATGACATGGTTCTGATATCATTAAGCAGACTACTGTCAGACGTGGCTAGCAGAGAATGTAGAATCTACATCCACTTTCTGTCTTATTTTAAATCTGTATTTATGATAGAAAGGCAGAAATCACTGATGGACAAAAAAATAATAAAATGTTACATGTCTGACATAAGCTCTGACATTTCTCTTGTGACCTTTTTAATGCCAAACCCAAGCTGCTTCATCCTTTTTGTGTTATCATACTGATCACAATCACCTTGGGAGGAAAACTGGTTACCTTTGGCAACCACTGTTTTGTCTGTGTTCCAAGTTCACTTGACATCGTAAATGGGTTTACGGTCAGCTCTGCTCTACCCACAGCTTGACAGCTTTGATTTGTCTATGGGGATAGACTGAGTCTGGAAGAGATGAAGCACGCAGTTCCTGAGTTGTTTACCATAATAATAATAATAATAATTATTATTATTACTATTATTTTATTTTAATTCAGACAGATTAATAAAATTTATCTGGGATGCAAATGATACAGGAGGGGCTACTCTTTGCTGCAACAAAAAACACTAAGAGAGGGACAGGGAAATCCGGGCTGTGGAACACATTTTTGTGTGCCTGCAACAGCATCATCAGTCAGCAAAATCTCTCAGGTTTCTATCTGAACTATTTCTTTACGCATTCTGCATGGCCCCACTTTTCTAGCTTTGTCACACTTGAAGAGTACTCTACATTTCAACATATAAATTCCTTTTTTGAGTATTTTCAAGCTACAGTAAAGCTTTCATCAAATTAGATGAAGAAATAACTATCATAAAAGGACTTCAAAGGTGCATTTAATTTCAAAGCTCTTCATAGTGCTACTATGTTCAGTGTTTGAAATAAGACTACTCCTTTCTGAAAACAAGTCAGTAGCAATTGGTTACCAAAATTTCTTCAGTGTTTTTGGTAAAAATTCTGATATACAACTTAGCCTGAGTTCCCAGTCTGAGTGTATGTTGATTTTTATTCTTTGTCAGGCATACCCTTTCAACCCTCTCCAAAAAAAATACAGAATCAGGCTAAATAAAGGCTAGAAGGTAAATGGTGCATTATCACTCCTTGCTTAACTTGATTAATTCACTGCTACTTCTTATTTTGCAGATTTTGGATTGAAATCTTAGGCTAAAAAAAAGAAAAAAGTTAAATGCGCTTGAACAAAAGACAGCTAAGCTTTTCTTGTCATTGACTAGTAAGCAATTTACCCGATATTAACCTTCTGAAATTATTCACTTAAAACAGAAAATGAGGTGAGGTATAGTTATAAGCAGACTTGTAGATTTGTGACACTACCGAACAAAAGGAGTTTTTAGAATGATAAACCTGAATGTTTCTACATATATATTTGAGCGTTTAGCTCCTTAAATTAAACTTACAGTACTCCTAGCTGACTCTGTTCCATACGTAATAGGAAAATAGAAAGAAAAATATGAGTTTCACAGCTATCACCACAGTGAACAGCAGGACATGTGAATCAAACTCCAGAAAACAATGAACACATATATGTATGTATCTGAAGTCTCTGTTTTTGTTGTTTCATTTGTTTTTTGTTTTGTTTTGTCTTTTTCCTTTCTCCTACCCTCCTACTTTTTAGCTGTAGTCAAGTATATAGTTTTATACAGTTAAAAATGTGATCACACTTAGAATCTGGAAAAAAAAAAAAAGAAAAAAAAAAAGAAAGAAAAAAAAAAAAAAAGGCTTTTTCCACATGAATTCAACAAGGTAGCTGCTTTCAAAAAGGGTTGGGACAGCTCTCAGTTTCTCTCTAAGGTCTCATGCCCTGGCTAGTTGAGTGTGCATCCATTTAGTACTGCTATTAACAACCTTTCTGGGCAGGGAGAGTAACTCCATTACTTCCAGAAGAATACATCTTGGATGTATACATTCCAAGCCTTAATTTCTTCCAAGTGTCTGTTACAATAATGGTGATTTTCATTTCCCTTTAGAAGTAGGAAGAAAAGGAAGTTGAAGAAAACAAATTTCAGTTTTGGTTAGAGTGAAATTTGAAAATGGAGGTTGCTTATGAAGTTCTTATGTATGTATTGCTCTTACAAAAGATAGGAAAATCCCAGCTATGGTCTTCCTTCTTCTCCTTCTGCTTTCCAATTTTCTAACAATATGGATCCATCAAGCAATATATTCCAAAGAGAAATGAATAATTTTCTACAGTTCTTTTCTTCTTGATGTTTTTCTTTTGGTATTTAGGAAATCCTCTGTAAATATTTAAATGCTTTATTATAGATTTATCTGAAACTTCTTTACATCTCTGGTAAAATTCCGGTTTTCTTACCTATTACAGATGAAACATCTACTTATCAGCCATAAGCCTTCTAATAAAGTGTGAAATCCTAGGTATGCCTTTACGAGAAACTATCACACTTCATAACTTTCATAATGATTTCACTGTGTTGTTTCCAACAGTAATGGTGAAATTTATGATACTGTAAGTATTTGTATGGGAATGTAAAGAACTTGAACATTTTAAAGTGTATTTTATTCTTAAATTGGTCATGTAACAATATGCTTTAAAGATCAGTGAAACTACTCATCCTCTTGTATGCTTAGAGAAGATAAGGTTGACAAAAGACTCCATAATCCACAAGACCTCAAAATTAATAGTCTATAAATTATGGGAACTTAAAAATCATAGTGCTTTTGAGTTCCTCTTTTTATTGTTTTTTGAAGTTATCATTCTAATGTTATCTATTATTCTAAAAATATCTCTTAATAAAGTATTCCAAAAATATCTCTGTATTCAACTTTTGCTATATTTATCTCCTATAATGAAAAGTCTACAATCTTCTTCGTTAAAAATGAAAACTAAGATTCTCATCTAATTAAAAATTCAATACAAAGACTTTGTGGAATTCATGAGTTCTTGCAGTACTTTTGTACAACAGTACAAACAGTTGACAACCCTGTCGTGTCATTCATTAACTTAGTCAGCTCAGTATTTTGCAATATTATATGTACTTCTCTGGACTTACCATTTTAGTTGTGATAAGGCAGCACTTTGGTTGCAACAGATGAATGTAGTATCAGCCATATAGGACTGGACAACTGAGACAATCTATCTGTCTAATGTCTCTACAGTGCCAGGCAGATGACTAAAGACAAATATAAACTGAAGTAAGGAAATTATATAAGTAATGAAGTCAAAGTAATACCAAAAGAGAATATTTTTTTTAACCAGTGGAGGTAAGAGGCTTAGAACCTTCATGAAAGACATGAGCTAGCAGTGTGCACTTGCAGCCTGGAAGGATAACAGTATCCTGGGTTCCATCTGGAGAGGGGTGGTCAGTAAGGAAAGGAAGGTGATTGTCTGCATCTACTTTGCCCTCATGAGGCTCCACTTGGTGTGCTGCATACAAGTCTGAGGCTCCCGGCACAGGAAAGATCCAGAGCTTTTGAAGAGGGCCCAAAGGAAGGCCATGAAGATGATCAGAAGGCTGGAGCACCTCTCCTAAGAAGACAGGCTGAAGGAACTGGGCTTGTTCAGCCTGGAAAAGAAAAAAATGGAGGGAGATCTTGTTGTTGCCTTCCAGTATTTAAAGGGAGTTTACAAACATGAGATAAATCAACTTTTTACTAGGGTAGAGAGTGGTAGAAAAAAAAATTAGAATGGTTTTAAACTAAAATAAGTGAGATTTAGATTAAATGTCAGGGGCAAGTTTTTCACTGAGGTGTTGAAGCAGGTTGCCCAGAGAGGTTGTGTATGGCCCTTCACTGGAGGAGTTAAAGCCAGGTTAGATGTGCCCTGGGCAACCTGACTTAGTACTTAGCCCCTCTGAATTAGTACTTAGTATCTCTGCCTGTGGCAGAGGGGTTGGAACTTGATGATCCTTCCAACTCTAGTCATTTCATGATTTCTATGATTTTCTTGAAGAATGTACAATGTTCTTTTTGCAATTTTTCAGATACCACTTGTTTACCCTAAATAAATTAGTAGTCAGGGAACTTGATTATCATCCTCAATTTTCTTACAGTGTCAGCTGCAGGAAAGGACACAAAATAACTCCTGGCCACAATCCTCTTTAGCTATAATCTCCATTTCCTGTGAAAACTAAGTATTTATTTCTATCCCCTATTTCTTATCTGGTGGAAGGTTTCCCTGTAGTTTGACCTTTGTATATTGTGACATCTTAATGTTCCTAACAGCATATGTTGTTGAACCTTCAAATATTTTTGAAGCACAGACTGAAACACAGAGCGTTAGGAAGAAAATAGGGAAATATAAAGTAATGTTATAGTCTGGAATACATCTGCTGGGGAGATGAGGGCACAGTTCTAGCATAATACTCTTTTTCTGCTTATAACTTCACACAGACCTTAACATGTAAATCAGATACAGACAGATTTTCTCAGGAAAAGGATATTGTTAGGGAATATACCTGTGCAATAGTTTTCAGTTCAATGAGTTGGAAAGTGCCTAAGAAGGCAGAGATTTGACCTCCCTACCAGACTGAGCTGATTAGAAACCAAGGGTTGAGATCACTGTGCTGAAGTTGTTTTAACCACAGAAACCTCTGAAATTGCTTGGGCTTGAAAGGACGATTTGAGAGGAGAGAAGAAAATTGTGATCAAAGATTAGATTTACCTTCAGTACTTACTTTTCAGCCATTTTATGCAGGAGTTTTTGATTCCTTGGTTTAGAATTCCCGTGTGTGTGGATGTGTATGTGCATATAATATACTAATAGGCCTTTAGTTGAGAAACTGCAATTACTTATATCTTTTAGAGAATTACAATGAACAGAATAAAGTACAGGTTCTGCTTCAAGATCCAGGGAGATTCAAGTCTCTGTCAGAACTATCAATACCATTAACAATTTCTACAAGTTCCCCCAAGTTCTGATGATTTTCTGTGACATCAATATCTGCAGTTAAAGTAGTCATGCACTTGACAATCATCTCCTGAAACTCTGCTTTTATTTCTCTGACAGAAGAATGTAAGTATTACATTGTTAATTTATGCCTTCTTATTTTGCCTCGTATTAGAAGAGGCAGAGAATCAAGTGCTAATTACTTACTTGAATTTTACCATAAAAATATACATAAAGTAACTGATGTTCTTTGATCATAACTCTCAGCTTGATCCTTAGCTGTCTACAATCTAGACTGTTTTGTTTTCCTAATTGAACAACTTTTACTCCTTGTAAAACTGTTTCAGTGAATTATATCCAACACTTCAAATGTTGCCTTTGAATGCTGCAAATGACCTAATTCAAATTAGACAGACCTCAAGTCTGAATTGATTTACTTTACATATCACGCAGATTAAATATTCTTCTGCATACTCAAGTTTCCAAGTTGAAAGTTTTCCTTTTTCTTTTTTTTTTTCTTTTTTTTTTTCTTTTTTTATTTTTAATTTATTTGCTTGTTTGCTTCCTAGTGTCTTCTTTTCACTTTTTCTTTTTTAGGTCCCTTGCCTTCAGTATGACGGAATCATTTAGATATGCGCTGATTTGAATGGAACTACTCATAGTTTAAGATTCAACATGATACAAGGCTGGGACCTGCTGAGGGAAATGATCAATTTTCAGTCAGTATCCCATTATAACAACATAGTTTGGAAGCAGCTAACTAACATTAACTGGAAAGAAATGGGCACTCTTTAGTATGGTTTTCTAGAACTGCCTGTTCTATCCACAACTGCCTTCTATCCACAAGAAATATAGGGTGCCTAGGAAGATCAAAATATTAAATAAAATGGAAGAATGTATGTCATTCAACAATTTGAAAACTCCTGAGTTTACTTAAGATGAATTCCCTGAGTTATGTCAGCCTTTTCTGGGAAGCCACGCAATGTACTCCACAATGGGAAGTTGGTAGTTTTTCTTCTTTTATCTGTTATTTTCTGGCAAAGTCAGAAACAGGCAGCCCACCTGATGCAGAATTTGGGAGGATATCAGCAAATGTGGATCAGTAAATAAAGATGACTTTACAGGATAGGATAAATAAAGGAAATTAAATATGAAATGTGTTTTACTAATGTTATAAAAAATAATAACAATAAAAATAACAATACAGCATGTTAAAACAAATCTTTTTAAGGAACAATAACTGAAGAAGAATTATAAGCTTAGACATTTTAGCCCATGAAATGAATATGAAATGGCATGAATAGTTCCTTCACTTGCTCTGGGAATAATGGAAATAATTTCTGATACAAATCCTAAACCAGAAATAGAAGAAAAGGTTTCATTAAAGCAGAATCAGAAACAACAAGAGAACAGAATCAAGCAATGGGAATGTCTATTTGTAGCTTTAAAAAATATATAAGTTCATGTTTTTTAAGTCTCATAAATTCATTACAGTCAAGACAAAGCCTATTACAATCATGCTGGAAACACTCCTGTTTCAGCACTATAACTTAGTGCTGAAACACTCTTCAGTGTAGCTCAGTTTCATTCAGCAATGAGAAAAATTAATCATAACTTATTTCTTTAGAGGGCATACCATACATTACTGAATAAAGCTTTGTTTTCTTAAAGACATGATATCTGAGATTTATCGGGACTCATGGATTAAAAGAATGTAAATACCAGCAAGAATAAAGTAAATGCCTAGGTATATTGATGGGAAACACACCAAACAAAGCTGTATTTAGCACCTAAAAACATTCTCAGAATCCTCCTTACACAATTATTAAAGACTGAAGAGTTGCAAAAAGATTTGCAGATGGAGCTGAATTTGGCAAGGGACGTGAAAGATAACAAGAAGGGGTTCTACAGGTACATAGGCAGGAGGAGACAGGCCAAGGAGAATGTTTCCCCTCTGATGAGAGGTAATGGGGAGTTGTCTTCCTCAGACATGGAAAATGCTGAGGTATTCAGTGAGTGCTTTGCCTCAGTCTTCACAGATGGTCAGGCTTCCCATGTCTGCCACACCCCTGAGCCTCTATAAGAGGGTGTGGAGTGTGGTTTCTGTCCCGCTGTAATAGTGGAACAAGTCCAAGCCCTCCTCATAAAACTGATGGCGTGTAAGTCCATGGGGCTGGATGATGTCCATCCTAGGGTTATGATGGAGATGGTTGATATGGTTACTGAGCCGCTCTCCATCATATTTGAAAAATCATGGCTCTATGGTGAAGTCCCCGCTGACTGGAAAAAGGGAAACATTACTCCCATTTTTAAGAATGGAAGAAAGAAAGACCCAGGGAACTGCAGGCCGGTGAGCCTCACCTCTGTGCCTGGGAAGATCATGGAGAAGATCCTTTGGAAGCTATGCTAAGGCACAAGTGAGACAAAGAGGTGATTCGATTCACCAAGGACAGATCTTGCCTGAAGAATTTGGTGGCCTTCTGTGATGGAGTGAGGGCTTCAATAGACAGGGGGAAGGTGATTGATGTCATCTACCTGGACTTCTGCGAAGCCTTTGACATGGTCCCTCACTACATTCTTTTCTCTAAATTGTAGAGGTGTTGATTTGAAGGATGGACTATTTAACAGACTGGGAATTGGTTGGCTGGATGCAGCCAAAGGGTTGTGATTAATAGTTCTGTGTCAGGGTGGAGGCTGGTCACAAGTGGTGACCTCTTGAGCACTCTTGGGAGCAGTGCTCTTCAGCATGTTCGTCAGTGACACAGATGAGGGCATAGAGTGCACCCTCAGCAAGCATGCAGATGACACTAAGCTGAGTGGTGTCGTTGATACATTGGAAGGAAGGGAAGCCATCCAGAGGGACCTGGACAGGATGGAGAAGTGGGCCTATGAAAATCTAATGAGGTTCAATAAGGCCAAGTGCAGGGTGCTGCACTTGGGTTGGGGCAATCCCAGGTATTAATACAAACTGGGGGAAGATCTCCTTAAGAGCAGCCCTGCAGAGAAGGACTTGGGGGTCCTGGTGGACAAGAAACTGCACATGAGCCAGCAGTGTGCGCTTGGAGCCTCAAAGGCCAAATGTGTTCTGGACTTCATTAAAAAAGGGGTGGCCAGCAAGGAGAGCGAGGTGATTGTCCCCCTCTACTTGGTTCTAGTGAGGACTCATCTGGAGTACTGTGTCCAGGCCTAGGGCCCTCAGTACAGGAAGGAGATGGAGCACTTATAGCAGATCTAGAGGAAGACCACTAACCTGATCAGAGGGCTGAAGCACCTCTCCTACAAGGAAAGGTTGAGGAACTGGGAAGAGAAGGCTCCGGGGGGACCTCACTGTAGCCTTCCAGTACTTGAAGGATCCTTATAAACAGGAAGGGTAAAAGCTGTTTACAAGGATGGATAGTGTTAGGACAAGGAGGAATAGTCTTAAACTGAGACAGGGGAGATTTAACTTAGATATTAGGAGGAAGTTTTTCACACAGAGGGTAGTGACACACTGGAACAGATTGCCTAAGGATTCTGTGGATGCCTCATCCCTTGAGGCATTCAAGGCTGGACTGGATATGGCTCTGGGTAGCCTGGTCTAGTGGTTGGCAACCCTGCCTTCTCCCAGCTTCTTGTGCACTTCCAGCCTCCTCACTGTCAGGAAAGCATGAGAAGCCCAAATGTCTCTGACTTAGTGTAAACAACACTCAATTTAAAAATTGGTGTGTAATCAATATAATTCACATGTTAAATCCAAAACACATCACCAAGCCAGCTACTATGAAGAAAATTGTGGGGGTAGATTTAACTTTGAGCAAGTCACCAAAGAGCTTATCAGAGTCTTTGGTTGACCTTATCACTGTGAAACACTGGAAGACCAGAGTGTGAGACAAGAGGAAGCAGTGTCTGTTTGCTTCTAAGGATGGACAGGAGGTTCCACTGACATGCATTGTTAATCCTGTTATTCTTAAGAAACCTTTCATCCTTTATCACTGTTGTTTGGGAGAAGCTGGAACCAATTAACTGATTAGAGGAACTGTTTGAGGAACAGGAATGTCTTGCTTGTAAGTGAATGCTATATAAGATGTATGCTGAACACAATAAAGAGACTACCCTGATGCTACAAGAAACTAAGAGAGCTCTCTAACTCAACTGAGCATCGACAGAAAATTAACTCCATCACAGTATAAACCATAATATAAGTATACAGATAAAAAAATTCTGGATAGTTCATCATTGGCCTTTCCATTTGAATTGTTGTTGAACTTCACATTATTTATTTTTAAAAAATGAAAAATGCTCAAGTTTCTGAGCTTCATCACTCTCCAATAGAAGGAGAAATCAAGTCCAACATCACAGATATCAATGGTAAAACGTCCTCTCTAAATTTGTTAAATTTCATTTCACTTTTTATATATATATATATATTATTTAGGGAAATAAAGTGGACACAAGGGGGAGACAAAGACCCTTTAAATAAAACCTGTACTTAGTTACTTGCTAACATTGCTATTGACCAAAACAAGTAAGAATAAATTGAAAATACAGTACTTGAAGCAAGTGAGTAAAGTAACTCAAATTCAAACCCAGCTATTGAAGTCCAAACATTTTAATCGAGGAAAAGTTAATTACATTTTTAGTTCAGTTTGTTTTCAGCTTAAACTTTGGCACATCCAAAGTTTATAATTCCTTTTCTTTAAAATTTATAGACTATTCAAAAAACAAATTTCCAAAGAATTTTTCTTTAATAAATAAACAAATAAATAAATAAATAAACATGTCCTAATAGAATTTCATATTTTATGAAATAGCTTCTCCTTTATTCTTACTTCACTATATATTTTTTTATTATTATTATTTTTCCTGATTGAAATTCTGGTTTATTTTAGTGCAACATTAATTATGGTATGTGGAAGAAAAGTGAAAGATAATCTGCATAAGACTGCATATATATATAATTAGCTTCATTGCTAATTGTATTGTATTATAGTGTGTCATCTTGCATTCCGATACCATATTTAGTAAATTAGTTTGTTTCTCCTCAGATCATTGCTGCTGTCTTTAATTACTTTGGGGTCCCCTGTTTCCCTTTTCTGGATCTGTAGACTTTGCAAAATCCCTCTGCCCCACTAGTCACGGAACCAGGCCGAACCAGCCAGCAAACCGTTTACACTCAGCTTCATGAAGAAACACACAAATAAATAAATATTACAAATAAGTCTAGGTTTCATTCTTTGTTTTTTGTTGTTTTGTTTTTTGTTTTTTTGTTCTGTTTTGTTTTGAAAATCACTATACTCAATGATGAGTCCATACATGATAGAGAAAACTGGAAATTTAGTTTTTTCACATACTTTTTCTGGTCTGTATCTTTTTAATATTTATCTCCTAAAAATGGAACTCACTGACTGATGCAACTTATGTTTATGTCTTGTATTTCTAAGCAGAAAAGAGAATATTCTGAAATATAACCAGCTTTAACATCCTGAACTGGAACACTGAATTTCAGGACAGCAAACAGACAGTTGTTTTCAAAGGTACCCTGATTACGGGGAGAAAAACAAGAAAGCTGAATAGATGGAGAAAGAAAAGCATACACAAAATAGTGTGGCAGATTGCTGTAGTGAAAATACATAAGACTTTGCAGCCACATTCAAAGTCAATCTGCCACAGAATTCTGAAAGAAATCACACAAGCCAAGAGCTGTATTATACTCAGGAGCATAAAGTAGTTCAAGTACTACAGTCAAGTGGTATCATTACTTCTAGTCTCTACTTCAGAACTGTAAGTGAAGGGAAGGACAATATATTCATACAAATTAACTTGATTATGCAGTGCTTTATAAAGTAAAAAGATATCAATACAAATAATAAATCATTTACTTCATGGAGAGAACTACTTAACACAGCATAAGCATTTGAAATCCAGATTTCATGGTTTGCATCAAAGTAGGAAAAGTAGAAATTTATAGATCAAGTCTAGATTTGCTTTTCCATACCAGGCCGACTGTTTTTGTACAAATGGGAATTAATTGTCTTTATGACCACCTTAGACCATGCATAATATTGAGTGTGTCCCTAATTGAACCTTTTGTCAAAAATAGCTTTATAATTATTAATAAGCTTTCTCTCCCTCCTTCCCCCCCGCCCCACCATTTGTTTAGGTTTTCTTTGTTTTATTTTGCTGGCTTTCCTAATACATGAAAAAGGAATACATCTTATAAATATTGTTTACAAAATTGTTAAAAATTAATTTATATATCCACAAGCAAAATCACAGACAAAAATGGGTATAAAATTTTATTCCACAGAAATCTGAAATGTTTGAAACACTTTGTGCAGTAAAAGTGTTTGAGCTTAAGGAAGTTGCTTGATGTGGCAGACATGACCTTGATAGATATGGAAGTGAGAAATAGACAGTGAAAATATTTGAGGATTTGTGACTCTCAAAGATGCTCTTGAAAAGTCCTCATCAGTCCTGCTTCTCCTTTTGAATCCTGGAGGTCTTCAGCTGTGTTATGCCTTGCTGAATTGTCCAGTTATTTCTTCTGACACTGAACAAGAGATAAGGAGAAGGAAAAACAACAACAACAACAACAAAGAAAAAAAAAAAGAAAAAAAAACAAAAACTCTTCGTACAGAAGAGTTTTGAGAGTTAAGCAGACCAGTGACTAGTTGACAACTTTTTTATTGTTTAAATATGTTCAGAAGTATTTTTTCTGTGAAAGAGAAACAAACTAACTATTGAAGAGTAATAAACAGCTTCACACATAGAAGCATCACAATGTAATAGTAATAGTAATAGTAATAGTAATAGCAATAGCAATAGCAATAGCAATAGCAATAGCAATAGCAATAGTAATAGTAATAGTAATAGTAATAGTAATAGTAATAGTAATAGTAATAGTAATAGTAATAGTAATAGTAATAGTAATAGTAATAGTAATAGTAATAGTCTCGTGCGGGTTGGAAGGGACCTTAGAGATCATCGAGTCCAACCCTCGGGATTTGAGCCTCTGTGTAGCAGAGCGGCACTTCTACCACTTTTTTTCTGCTTTCCCTTATGACTGATAAAAGGATGAATACTACTCCTGTTGTACTCATTATTGCCGTGGCACATTTTTCAGTTAGTATACATTTATTTTAATATCTTCTACTTGTGTTAAATTTTGCCACATATGGTTATTTATTTTCTTAATCTGTGACATCTTCTTCCAGCGTTGTAGAGGACGTCATGGTGTTTGGTTGACATATAAGACAAAAGAAGTCTATTAAGATAAAAGTGGTTTTAAACACATACATGAGCTAATCAAATGATTATTTTACTTGTGCTGGACATATCATTGGAGTTCTGGAAGTCATCAAGGAACCAAAGAATTAAACAGTCTGTAATAATCACATATCCTATAGTTCTTATAATCTGTTCTATGTTTTTGTTTTTGTTTTGTTTTGTTTTTCTTTTAACATTTTTTGAATAATTTTGTTCTGCTGTCACTGTGTAGTTTATCTTAGAATTTGAGTGTAAATATGTGTAATTGTACAGTGGAACAGTCTCTCAGGAAGAAACACTGCATCTTGCTTGGGAACATGAGGATAGTACAATAAGAAATCAAGCCACAAAAGTAAGTTTTCATAAGGGTACATATAGAGAGACCCAATGACTCACCACTTCTTTTTCCTGGAATGTTTCTTACATCTTGATGCACCATTATTTTTTATACTTGGCTGTGAAAGCTGGCAGACTACAGTCCATTATGCAGAGGTAGGAAAAATCAACCATAAATGTTTTTGATTCAGTGTTTAACCATGGCTGAATATGTTGAAGTTGGCACTGTTGTTATCATTTGGCAGGATAAAAAAAAAAATCTTGAAGATCACAGTGAACTTTTATAAATTAAAATGTGATGGAAATTTCAGAAGATAAGACTAGCTAGATTCTGGTAGCCTCTACATTAGGATGGTTTCATAATGGGGTATTCTACCTAAAGGAAGGCTTGCAGATGTGGCCACTTAAAGGTCAGAATGAACAAGAACTGTTTGAGAATGCACAAAAAGAAATTCCGCATCCTGAAACTGCCTTGATATGCCAAAGATTACATCGGTGTTTATGCATCTTTCTTAGTTGCTCATGATTTCCTCAGTTTACTCTTTTCACAATGTTCTGCAGAGCAAAACAATAACAGAATAAAAGTTCGCCTCATGTAAGTGGAACTCATGAGTCGCCTCATGTAACATGGAGGCAGAAGGCTCTTCATATCAACTCCTGTATCATATAACCAAGAAAGCAGTAGACAGAATCAAACACTATCAGTACCAGTGGCATTCTGCCCTCTTTTGCTCAAGTAACTTTACTTACAACTTCAGTTTTTGTGCTTTGTAAGTTCTCCCTAAGTTTTTGTTTTGTTTTGTTTTGTTTTTCTCCAGGCTGAACAATCCCACTTCTTTCTGCTCTTTCCTGTGTGAGATATAGTCTTAGTTCTTTAATAATCTTTGTGGCCCTTTCCTAGTCTTGCCCCAAGTGACTCTGAATCTTTCTTAGAGTGGGGAGACCAGAACCAGACAAAGAATTCCCGATGTGACTTCAGCAAGTAGAGAGGAAGAATCACGTCCGTTGACCTGCTGACAGTTCTCTTAGGAAGAAGCAGTTGGTATCCTTTATTACAAAGGGGTATTGAATTGATATTTCATGGTCAGTTTGTGTTCTCCAAGGAACTCAAAGACCTTCTTTGTAAAGTTAAATTCTGACTAACTGCTCCTAAGGCTATAGTTTGTATCATCAGATAACTTGAAGAGATTAAACAATAAGCAACATACCACTATCTCTTGAGTTAATTTACTAGCTTGCTTCTGGACTTTATGCCAATAAATATCTGAGCACAACTGTTCAGCCAGTTTGTAGTTCAGATCACTCTTCATCTGTTTGACTATTACTTTAACATCCTGTCTATGAGGATATTATAAAAGACAATTTAAGAATCCTTACTACAGCCAAAATAGATAACATTCACTGTTCTTGCATCTTCCACAAAGCTAGTCAGAAAAATCAGGTTATCCTTTCCCAGGATTAAAGCAAAGCTGATCAGTATGTAGTTCTGCAGATCCTTTTCCTTGACCCTCTTGAAAACAAGTGATATTTGTATTCTTCTGGACCTCAGGAACCTCTCAGTCACTATGACCTTTGAAGGACAGCCCTGTCCACAGTATCTTCATATGAATTTTGATTATTCTTTATGTGGCTCCTTCATCTAACATGACTGGCCAGTTTGCAAGCAAAAGTACTATTGCCCCACTTAGCTGAAACCTTTCACTTCCAAGTAGTCATCAGTCTTCAAAGAGGGCTCTACAGTCATGGAAACAAAACCATTTGTTATTGACATCAGTCACACAAGCAATTGATAACCCACAAGATTTGTCCACCCCTCTTCAAGCTCTTTCTCTGCCATCATCAGGTTTGAGAAGAAGACTGTTTATGGCTTCTGTCATCATGTCCAGAGCCATGTAGTGATGGCTGACAATATCTAGGCCTCCCCTAGTAGTTCTATTACAGTCTATATGAAAGGGTAGTAGGAGGCTGTGCAGCTGCAGAAGAGCCAGACAAACCTTGACAACACCTGTAGAATTTTATAAAATGATCACTGGATAAGTAGCAAACGTTATTTATTTGTGTGAGGAAAATCATACTCTATGATTACTTGTTTCCCTTAGTGAAAGACAGCATTTTCTTATCAGCCCTTTTCTGCAAGAAGTTACAAGTATTTGGGAGCAGGGATTCTAATGTAGGCTAATATAAGATGATGAAAAACTTTTAGAAGTGGGCAGGAAGATGTCAGAGAATGTGGTGCTTGATTTTCCATCAACATTTTGATGAGCTGTGAAGCATGGTTTCTTCTGCAAACAATACAATTTAATGTAAAGAAAAGGGAAGAAAAGACTGTTTAGACTTTCTGTGAATGTGATTTGACTTAAATTATATCAAATAATAACGTTTACAAAGGCAGTAGGAATCCACCCCTGATGTTCTCCCATCTGCTGCATTAAAGCAGGCTTTCATCCTTTCCAAAGCTGACTATTAAAGGAAGTAGAAATATCTTTACCATAACAAAGAAATGAAAAGATGTACGTATGATTAATTCATCTATTTTTAACAACTTTTCTTTAGAACCACCAATGTCCAGAACAAAGTTACATCTTGCTGCCGATGATCTTTTTGAGGTCTTTGTTTTGTATATTCCCAAGAGGGAGAATTAGAACTGGTTTTCAATGTTGTGGGAAGCACAATGGTCTGAGGAACATTTCATATGGGGGAAAATATATATATATATATATAAACTATACTACACAGGGCTCTGTAAGAAAATTTTTTAAGTCTGTGGTATAAAATATAGCTGCAGAGACTGCTTTTAAATTTACTCTCATCACAGAGTTGTACTTCCGGTAGCTTACACTAACATGATGGATCAGGGAACAAAAAGGTAAATTTGAAATCTTAACACAAACAAGGAAGATAGTAGGTGGAGTGTATAGATATCTGCCAGAGCACATTGTTACTCTGAAAAGAAAGTCATCATATAAAAAAAAAAAAAAAAGAGCAGTATATCGTAGGCCTGAGTACAACTGTGTCGAAACCAACTCAGAAAAAAAGCTAAGGCAAGACCACAAAACTGAACTAGTTTGATATAAAAAAAATAGGGGTACAGTTCTGACTTGTAATTCCAACAATAGTTTTGGAGATACGTCACACTTCAAGAAGTTTGTTGTTTTTTAATGTAAGAACACTGATATCGAATTTCACTATACTGCATCTTCAAAGCTGCACAAGCAGTTAGATTTTTCCTCCAAAGGACATGATGTGCATATGTGGATCATGTCACTCTTGCTTATTTGCACAGACAACTCCCAGTCAACTCCCAGTCACTCATGTATTTGTTACTCCTGCTAGCTCTCCTGTTATGCCTTCACCAAAGTGGCTTAGCATGAGCCAGGAGAGCTGGCAAACCCCAGCTGTTTCAATATGGTGACACATAAAGGCAGAAAATTCATTTATAGACAGCAGCTGGTCCATCCACATAGCCCATAACTTCTCTGCATGGATTTTGCCGCTCAGTGAAGATTAGTTAAGGGATCTGTGTGCTCCTTAGGCATATTAGTGCTAATGACTTCTCCATTTTACCTTTTCTGCACTTCATTAGAGAGAGAAAAAAAAAAAAAAGTTCAACTGCTCTGTATTTTTTTACTCATATTTGCTGTTGCCTTACTTAATTGACGTTGTATTTAATGCAGTCACATTGCACATCAGTGTAACCTACTACTGTTTCAAACCTGTCAAGACACCCTTAAGAATACATACTGGATTTATGTGGCAAAGTTTTTGGTTCTGGAGAGGGCTGCAGGACTCCTCCGTGAGGAGAGGCAGTGCTGTCTCATGCCACAGAAAGCCATTTCCAGTTGGCTACAATGGCCCCACTGCAAGGCAAGGCACCTAGATGGTGGTTTTGGAAACATATTTGCAAAAAAGTAAAAAAAGAAAAAAAAAAAAAACAATTGAGGGCAGCCTATAGAGAAGACTGTAGTGAGACAGGATGTCTCAGTGCAGCTTACTAAGGACAGTTCTGGAGCAGATATCCTTGCTGCAGTTCATGAAGGACCCCACAATTCAGGAGGTAGACATGACATCCAGGAGGCTGCAGCCCCTGGAGAGCTCATGCAGGAGCAAGCTGCTGGCAGGAACCATGGCCTTTAGAGATGACACCACAAGTGGTGTGCAGTGGCAGAGCAAGGGGCAGTGAGCACAAACAAAATGGAAATTTTTTTACATACATGAGGAAGAACTTCTTTAGTCATACAGGAGATTTTTATTTTTTTTTCTCTGGAAATATTCAAAACCCACCTGGATGCTTTCCTGTGTGATATGCTACAGGAAACCTGCTTTGGCAGGGCACTGGACTCAGTGATCGCTAGAGGTCCCTCCCAACCCCTACAATTCTGTGCTTTTGTTATCAGTCAGCTACTGAATGACTGTAATGCCATGGGAAAGGTCTGTGGTTCGTAAGTTTGTGAAGGATTGTATTCCATGGATGGGATCCTACATCGAAATAAGGGAAAAGTGTGAGGAGAAAGGAGTGTCAAAGTGTTTCAGACAGATTGCACTACCCATTTCCCTGGCTCCCCTGAATCTCTTGGGGTGGGAGGCAGAGATAGTAAAGAGGTTTGGAATGAGGGAGTGAATTTGAGCATGGGAAGAGAGGAAATGGCAGGAGACAGAGTGGGGGAGCTGTGTATTTTATCTATTAGTTCCCCACTGTCCTTCTCTATTTTTATTTGACAATAAATTAAATTATTTTTTCCCAAATCAAGTCTGATTTACACATAGTGGTAGCTAGTGTATGATCTCTCTGTTCTTATCTCAAGCCACAAAGTCTTTCATCTTTCATATTCTTCCTATCTTACAGGGGAGAGTGTGTGAGAGTGGCTTGCTGCTTAATATGACAGCCACCCAAGGTTAATCCACCAAATGACCACACGAATGCAATTCACGTTATGTCTAATTTATATTAAATGCACCAATTTCTGCAATATTACTAAATAAGCTATAATCCTCCATATATTTACTAGATAATTCTGAATTATTGAAAAGTTTGAAGTTACGATGAGCAATTCTAAGTCACACAAGTAAGTTCACAAATATTCAGAGAAAATAAATAGTAACAAGCTGCCATGTGTGTAAAATTACTTGCATGTTTTGCTAACTGATCATGCTTAGGAAAACAAGCTGCCAAAAAATAACAAGAGCAACAACACTGTTCCTAGCTCACAGTATTAGTAGCATGCTAACATTTTATTTTTTTTTTCAGCTGAGTAACTAAAATTCTTATTGTATAAATTTGTTTAAACTTATTGTTTTTATTTATATTAATACCATTAGACACTAGTACAAATAATTGCAGTCATAAAACAGAATTGCCAAAGTAATGATATAAGATATGTTGACTGCTGTGAAAAAAAGTAGGCTCTGGCCAGTATGAACAATCACTGCAGTGTGATTAGTGTGTGGTGTTCCAGCACCAGTATTGCTTGCTGTGAGATAATATTTTACTATAATGATGAATCATATTTGCAAGTACAGTGATAATATGCACAGGACTGCGTCTACTGATACTCATTTACAAACATTCATTTGCTGATATTTGTATTTTTTGCCAGTTTATCCATTGCAGAGCATTATAAAAATCTTGGAAGCTTTTCCAATACTATCAAAATATATCGTACATAAACAATAAATGTGACCTGAAAAATGCCTCATTTGCAAAGTAACAATAGTGTTTTAGTTAGCTTAGCACAGTGCAGTACTACACTGACAATTTAGGAGTGGTTTTGTGCTGAATTTTAATTGGTTGCTTCAGCTTACAAAATTGCATCATATATTAATCCAGTATTGTGGGAGAATGCAGTCACCTAAACTAAACTGACAATTCTTGTAATTATAGGCAATTCTGAATTTGTTCAGAGACTACTATAAATTGTCTCTGCCTCACTGCTTTGGTGATTTCCAGTGTCCATGCAAATTTCCCATGGAAATAAATAGTTATGTCATCTATAGATCAGTAGGTACATAATTAGAATAATAAAGGTTGTATTTCGTTCAACTCTGAACACTGCAATTTGGAGTCATCTGTTCTGGTCATACTATAATTTCCTGAAGATTAGTAAATACTTTAAATTTTTCACTTTGTTTCTGCTACTACATATCTCTCTTAAGTCTCAAAAAGTTAGGGAAAGAAGATGAGAATTAAAGAAAAGAAATTAAAGATGGAAACTATAACAATTCTGAAGTAAACAAAAATTCACTTTACAAGCTAAGTTCATAAGAGCAACTGAAAATAATTCTTTGGTCTACAAGAGTTGTGAATGAAGATTTCTTCTAGTTTTGCTAGACCAGAAAAGATCAAGTCTGCCTGTGCTTGATCATTAAATGTAGATATTTTAAAAATTTTATATTTACAGCAACAAGAATACCAATTCACGGGCACACAGTGTAAGAGCTGCAAAGAAAGAAAAGAGATATGATTTGCAGACAAACAGGAGAAGTCTCCACTAAACATACAAAAGAAACTTTAACAGTAAAGGTGATCAAATGTTGAGACACATTGCCCAGGATGTCTGAGAATCTCTCCTTGGAGCTACTTAAATTTGAGAGTGCAATGCATTGAGAAACCTACTGGAATCTGACATTCCTCAATGGTGCATGCTGGTACTGATATTAACAATTGTCTTCACCAATGCCCACACAGATAGTGGGATTAAATGCTTTGTCAACAACTTTGCAGATGACACCAAGCTAACTGGTGTAGTTGATGAGTTGCCGAGAAGAGATACAATCCAAGAGGACTTTGGTAGTCTTGAGAGGTGGACCTCATGAAGATCAGAAAGGCCAAGTGCAAGGTCCTAAATTTGTTTCAGGGAAAAAGTGATGAACTACTAAATATTATCTATAGAAGAAGGACTAGGTATGAAAAGCACACTTTTTCAAGGCCTTCAGATTCTGTCTTCTCAATTTAAACAAGTGTTGCACAGTGTGCTCTTTTGCATGTACTTGCTGTTCACTGGGCTTTGATTTACCCAGAGAATTTAAGATCATTAATGGATCCTCTTCAGACTGTGCAAATTACGTGTTTAATGTACTGTGGTTGTGATTCCCTGTATTAGCAAGTACTGATTTCATAATGCCATGTACTTAATTTCAACGGATAAGGAAATACCTGGCAGTGATAGATTTGGATTCAATTACTTCAGTGCAGTTATCAATAAGATACATATATTAATTAAAAAAACAAAACAAAACAAAACAAAAAAAAACCACTCTTGTTACAATTTGTAAAAAAAAAAAAAATTGATAACATCTGGCAGAATCATATTAAGTTTTTGCTTTTTTTTTTGCTTTTTTTTTTTTTTACCCAAGCTAGATTTTTGGAGTTTAAACTGGTGGCCTTTGCGTCCTGTTTTGGAAGACAGTAAATTAATAAGGTTAATTAATAACATAAAATAAAGTATTCTGTATATATGTCTAGCGCATAATTCTATAGTTGAAAGGATCATAATCTCAAAAAATCGTATTCTTTTCTAGTATCTTACTAGCAACGTTTACAGTCCTTACCAAAATTGACAAGTTTGACAAGTAAGATGACAGAGTACTCACAAGGGGCAACTGAATATACCAGGCCACAAAAATTCTTTTTTAATGCTGCACCCACCACCATTCTCTCTGGCCTTGAGATCTGCAGCATTGGCTTCATAGCAGTAAAAAATAGAGCATAAATCCATACTGCTTAGTTTTGAAGACTTTTTGAAAACCTCACAGTCCTAGAAAATGAGCTTTCATCACCTGAGAGTCATGAAGGGCAATGGACTAAGGTTATCCTCCTGCTGACTGATTATTTTGCTAATTTTTATGTTATTTCCAAGTAAGTGGACGTAATTAACACCTCCAACATAACCATTTTCAAATACAGCTTTTCATCCTCATCACTGCAGATGACCTCATTACTTAAACTAGAAGGGATCATAGATTTAAATTTCGAATAAATGTCAGGGCTACAAAGGAACCATTAAGTTTTGGAAGTTGGATTCTTGAATACATTTGTTTGTTTGCTATATCTTCTTCAGTGATTTGAACATCTTTATAACAAAAACGCTTATTTATTATTATTATTATTACTAAGCATATTTCTCTAGGACTGAGTTATCTTTTTATAGAAAATGTCTAAAGTTTATGAAGTTTCTTCCCAAATACAGGGATTTATAAGTTGAGCAATATGGTGTTGATCGCTATATATTGTGTTTCATGAGTCTAATTCCTAATGCCCTACAATATAGTCTTATTCATGGAACTGGTTATCTTTATTTCACCTTCTCCTCCACTTTCAAGTTCACCTTTCCTCTTCTCAGCTGAGGTTTATATGTATTTCTTCATTATTATTTATTTGTCTTTCTAAAAAGTGATACCTTACCACGTAATCTTTCACCTAGAACAATGTTTTTTTCATTCATTTGTTTTTATGGCACTGGAACAAGGAAGATGAGCACTCTCTATTTATAGAAAGAAAAATGAAATTAAATTCTTGCAACCACAAAGGAGGTGTGTAGTACTTTATAGACCATCTCCTAGTTCTGTGATACAGTCCTCAATCCCTTGGTAATAATATCTTCATCTGAATTATTACTGATGAGAAACTGAGAATGGGAAATTGTGATCTGTCAACTGTGACCAACAGACAAAGCCAATAAACATCAGACTGACAGTAAAATAACAGTCACACTGAGACAAATGGAAGCCATCAAGAAAACAATGCTCGTTCATTCCAAATCATATAGTTGTATAGGTTGGGAGATCCAAATTTTGAAATGTTTGTGGACTTGCACTGGTAATTTTATTTGGTAGTTTCCATCTAGTATTAATCAAATTCATGATTGAAGAGTTTTGAGAATCCAGTAAATCAATGATTTGTCTTAATTTTAGAATTTTGTTTGTATGGTTTTTGGCTTACTCAGAGTTGGAGAAAAAAAAAAAAAGATTGTTTAGGAAGACATGTCTTAGCCAATTCTGAAGACAAATTGCAATATTTATCTAACAAGTGATCTCAAACAGTTAATTTTTTGATTTATTTATTTTGGAACATGAATTGTAATTTTCTAAGCTAAAGATATTTTATATACAACTATAACATTGAAAAAACCCAACAAAAAAGAACCAAACTTATAAGCAAATCATCTATATATATACATAATATCCAGATCTTATGCAATTTATTTCCTCTTCATGCTTCAAACACCACAAATTTTGAGATGGAGTCAAAGCTGTGAAACTTTGTCTACTATAAAATACTATAATTTTTTTTATAAAGTAAATATTTTCCCTGTAACAAAATCAAGGACTGGCAGCTTTAAATGTTATCATATATAAAATTTCTTGTTTGAAGCCTAATTTGGAATATTTGTAGTAGTTTTGTTACTTCAAAAAATATCAATTTTATTTGTGTATATATATATTTTTTTCCTTGAAGTGTCTGATTTTTTGCAGCTAATATTTTCTTAACATGTCAGCTCATAGTTTGGCATACACACATGAAACTGCAGATGGATTTGGTGATGACAACTGATAAAAGTGGACTTTGAAGATGGATTGGAACAAACAGTTGTGTATGTTGCCAAAAGGAGAGAACAAAGTATGCCAAGTGTAGTGTGACACTTGAGTAAACAGATTAAGTAGCAACTATGAGAACATATTCTGGATTGGAAAACAATTCTTTCTGAGGTGTATTTAGCAGGATGAATAGCATTTACCACTTTATGTAACAGTAGACATAGTATTTAACAAATCTTTAAATTCAAAACAGACTACAGATGAGATGTCTAATGTGTCTGTGTAAAGATAAATCATCCCTATGTTCAGTGTTTTATGCACAATCAGGGATGGAGAGTGTCTCTTCATCATAAATAACTATTCCTACTATTTATGCAAGAAAACATACAGATTTTGCGTAGAGGGACATTTTAATACTATGTTAGTGTATTTCCACATATGTTTCCATTCTTAAATGTACCTTTAGTACAAGAATCCTGAGATATGCATATACTGATGCATGTTTCAGTAAACTGGGCAAGGGTCTATACAGAAATATCATATTGTTAGGATTATGGTAAACTGAACAGATCTCACAATGCTTTGTTATTTCCTTGTGCAATAGAGGGTTTCAAATTTCAAAAGCAAATAGTGCCATAGTACTTTCCTTTTAATAATGCTGACCTCATTTGGAATTCTCCACTTGTGCCACAGTGAAGGTCTACCAATTTGAACAGTTAGTGTAGCATTTACAGACTTGTAGAGGTATTCAATGATAAAAGGAGTTAGTCCAAGATATTATTTGCTCCTCACCTCAAAAAAGAGTATCTGCATTGAGACATTGACTTATTTATCCATATTTTTAATTTGTATGCTAAGGAACAAGTGCAGTCTCAGTGGGTAAGTGGGACTTTCTTAGATTTAGAAATCTAAAACTTAGATACACTGATTTACTTTAATAATGGGAAGAAAAAAAACTAAAAAGCAAGCAAGCAAGAAAAAATATTTCTATTGGGATATTCACCTGACTTTCCTTGGGCACATATTTTATGATAAAAGGGTCCTTTAGAAATTTTCTTACTACTGGGTAAAGATGACTGGAGACTCAAGATCTTAAATGTTAAAGACAAATTTAAAGACAAATGTTAAAGACAAATTTTTTGTTAAAGACAAAGCTATGCTAGGATAAAAATGAATCTACTCCAATAACTTCTATACTAACATACACTGAGTTTCAGATACATAGCTGGTAGAAACTTCAGTTCATTTGCTAATGGAGCAGTTATCTTTGGAGTTATCCTTTCAGCAGAATTGAAGATATGAGAGAGAGAGGAATTGGTAAGCTGTACAGAGTTTGCTGCTCAAAAGTACAGTAGATCAGGAGTAGAGAACTCAGGATAACTAGGAAGTCACTTCAGAAGGAAAACTAGACATCTCTATTAGCAATAGACTACATATGTCTTCGGTGGATTTGAAGCTTATAAAAATGTGATGTTAGATAAATTATAATTCGTAATACACTTTTTAGAAGATGTGAAAGTTTTCCTACTTTGAGACATGATGTCTATGGTAACAGCAGTCAAGGAGATAAAGACTGTTCCAGTGCCTCACCACTCTTTCTGAGAAGATTTTTTTTCTAAACCTCCAATCTGAACTTCTCCCCACTGCAATTTAAGGCCATTGCCTCTCATCCTATTAGTAGTTACCTGGGACAAGAGGCCTACCTCCATATCCTATAACATTATTTCAGACACTTACAGAGAGGAATAGTATGAGAAGTTTCTTGCAGTGAATATATTTGGACAAGCCATGGAGAGAGAGCCTGATGATTTCTCAAAATTTCCATTGGAAGGTAAAATCAAGTTAAACTGAAAGCTGCATAAGAGATTAAAAGAGTCAGGAAAGGCAGAACTCCAGACTGCCCGTCAGAAAAGGAAGAAAGATACTATAAAATGGAGATTGAAACTAGAAGGAAAACAAAACAAAACAAAAACAAACTAACAAACAAACAACAACAACAAAAAACAAACCTTGAAGAAAGAAAAATGAAAGAAGAGTAAATTTTGTAAAGTTCAAATGTGGAACAAGCAATTGGACAATAAACATAAGCCTACCAAATAAATAGGGGAAACGGTTGGAGGGATAGTTGATAGGCTTTAAATAATTCTGTACGCATTGAAAATTGGAATGTGTTCACAAGACAAAGAAGATAAAAAAGTGATTGTTTGAAATAGGGACTATTTCCATTATGGGAGACAAAGTGATATCTTGCAGGATGTAGACTAATAGTGACTGCCTGTCAGACTTACCAAAATTACTTGGAAGCAGTTTGAACCTAAGGGATTTCTAAAAAGATGGAATTAATAAAATAAGTAATTTTGCTGAATTTGGTAAGGAGAGAAAATCAGTGACAGACATTTCAGTTGGTATTTTACGGGGTTCATTCTCTCCCCTTGAACTGTGGCATGTAACAGCTTCTTAAACTTTTCTGTGCTAGTGCATCAAACTGTCAGCGGTTTATGGACAGGTTGGGCCTGCTTCTGTGACTAGCAAGGCTGAGAGATCTGCAGTTCCACACCTCAGTAAAGGGGAAATAGGAATTCATTTCTTATGTTTTGACAGAGACTACTTTCTGGAGTATTTCTATTCTTTTAGGTAGCATTCATTGGATTCTTGATTACTTCACAGAATTAGATAATTTTTGAAATGTCACAAACCTGAAATAATTTATGTGAAACTACATAAGTATCTGACGATTTGATCTGTTTGCATAGAAGTCAATAACAAAAATTTTACTGACATCAGATTTTACAAGAATTACAGGATATTCTTAGATATTTAAAATTATAATTAATATATAAAAAGGGGATTCATATGGCTGTTACTTTATATATTGAGGACCAAAAACCTAGCATGCCTTAGACTTTAAGTAAGTCTTTCACAAGCTCCATAATGCTGCTAGTATTATTCATTTTGTTTTCCTCCACTCTTCTTCATCTGCCCAGGAAAGTTTGTTCTAAACTAAACTAAAAATATTTTTTTTAAAAAAACAAATGTTTTCACTAATTGCAAAATTGTTTGGCATTGAGAGAAAAGCCTGTTCTCATAAGTTTCTCAGATGCAACTTTTGGAGAACATGGAGCTCAGATAACTCAGTGAATTTCTGTCTGTGTAGTTGAGTTTAAAGCAAGCTCTTGACCCTTTTGTATTTGTCTATCTTTTTATAGCACACAAAAATGCAAGTACCGCATTGTCTTTTGTCTGTTTTGCTAACAGTTACAAATGTTGACAAATTCTGCAGGAAAATCAATGTATATACCAATTAAAAGCTCAGATAGCATTAGTATTAGAAAATGAAAAACTTTTAATAAAGTTCTATTGGACTGAATGTCGAATTTATGGACAGAGAAAGAGAAAACTGCCTGTACACAAAAGTTAAGTGCAAACTAATTAAAGTACACCAAAAAAAGCAGAGAGTGATCTTCAGAAGGAAGAAAGTTTATAAACAAATCCCAGTCACATCCGTTACCATACTTGGTTGGTTTTTTTTGTTTGTTTGTTTGTTTGTTTTTTTTAATATAACACACACAGTTCATAAACCATGGACTGATCTTTTAAAAAGCATTTAAGAAACTGTGTAAACTCCTGTAGAAGTTAGTGTCAGGAACTATTAATTTCTTTCCACATTGTCCTTTCAAACTTTTATACTACTGACCACATGATGAAAAAATCCAAAAAACCAAAAACCATGGATCATGCATACTGTTCTTTTTGAAGGTAGAAAAGCGATTATAATATTTGAAAATTATAGTAAGAAATCCAGCAATTGCAGTCTGACTTACGTCAGTTCTCAGTCCAAGGATATTATACAGATAAAAATATATAGCATTCTGCAGTGCCCTGGATAAATCTCCTATAGTCATGTCTGACTGAACTACTTTCGGTGTGGAAATAATTAGAGTTGCCAAGAACACAGACATTAGTAGCTGACTAAGTTAAGTTAGATTGACAAAGAACATATATGCATATATATATTTGTTCTCCAAGATGAGAAAAGAGATCCCCTTTTTAGACTTTAAGTCTCAAGATCTTTATGTTTTTAATCAAATAATGACTTCTATTTTGATACACAATCACAAATATCTCTCATGTTTTAAAAGCAGTTCAGAAGTTCAGAATATGACTGATATAATCTTTTTTTCTTTTTCCTGAATCCTATATCAATATGTTTTGATGCACAAGTTCTTTCAATTATGTTATATTTCTTTCTCCCTTTTGTTCAAAGACACCTTGTGATAAACTGTGATCAATGCTTGATGAATGTGTGCCTCCAGTGGCGCAGTGGTAGGAACGCCGCTTTACAACACCGGAGTCCTGGGTTCGAATCCCCTCTGTGGCGCAAGTGGTAGAAGTGCCGCTCTGCTACACAGGAGGCTTGAATCCCGGGGGTTGGACTCGATGACCTCTAAGGTTCCTTCCAACCTGCACAAGACTGTGATACTGTGTGATACTGTGAATGTTTATGTGAACCCAATAGTGGATGTCATCATAGTGAGATGGTGTGTAGTGCATTTCAGCAGTGGTGGGTCACTTCTGTTGGGGGAGATTTTTATGAGCATGGCATAAAGGCTCTTTTTCATTGCTAGCAAAAATGAATACCTAATGGTGGTGGCTATGTTGAAAAGGAGTGTTTTGTGACTGAGAATTTTCTCTACCAAGTACTGTTATTATTTCCTTTGCATTTGCTGTAGTTTTCATGGAACTCAATAGGAGATATTACTTTCAGATCAATCTGTGTAGCTAGAATGCATATTTACACTTATAGTTACCGTCTATTTGAAATTTCCATATATATGCGTGGCTGTATATCAATTACAAGGGACAATCCAACACATTTTACTGGAGGACATTAAAACTAGTAACAGTCTGTTCTAAAGATTTTCTGAAAGCTTATGAAATCTCTGAGAACAGGCACAGATCACTTTTTTCACTTCCCCATGTTTTCAAGGTAATTTTCTAAAAGGTAGTACTGCAAACATGATGAATAGATAGTAATGCAAAGAAAAGTGTGGAGATATAGAGGGAAAGTTTAACTGTTCTGATTTTAGCCTTGTCTAAAAGCACTGCTTCCTTATAGTGATGTGTAGATATCTAAATGAGTAACCCATACTATTACTATACTAAGCTGAATATAATGCTTAAATTTATGTAAGAAAATAGGAAAATAAGGAACTTAGTCCTTTAGACCTGTAGTGATAAGGTAATAGCATGTTTTCAGAAGTGTTACAATGCTAGTGCTGTATTCTAATGCTGCAGAAGAGTTCACAACTTACTCATTCCTGTACTATGTAAGACTTGTGGGGATGATAGCTTGGACAATTAAAGGCATCTCAAATGATATGAGACAATGTGTGTGGCTGATCCAAACTCAAAATATCTGTCCTGGTACAACAACTGACTGTGGAAGAAATGACCATCATCAGTCTAGATAAATATTTCTGGACAGTCTGTAATTACTTCAGAAATATTTACCAAAAGCTAGTGAAAATCCTCCTACACATCCTTCCAAGGGTCTAAGTAAAGGTATAAAAGTTAAATTCATCTGTGCTTATCCAGTTATCACTTATTCCACAGTTCAGGCACCTAAGTTGTTCATAAAATTCTGTTTGAGTAAGATTTCAGTTTTCATACAGAGCATAAGCCATTATGAAGCTGAAAAGAATATAAGAAGAAACAACAGCTTCAAATTCAAACAAGGAAAAGGGGGAAGCAGGCACATCCTCTTTGAACTCAATAGATAAGAATACAGTAAGCTGAATCCACAGCAAGGATAACCATCTTGTATTGACACCTGCCATCAGATTACATTCTTCCATTTCCTTGCAGCTCTGACTGTCTCATCGTTTGCTCTCCTGCTGGCTGAAAATTCTCACTACATCTGCAGCATGAGACAGCTTTTCTTCTAAAATTGGCTATTTCATCCTGAGCCACTTTCATGATTCATCAGTTCTATCTGTTTCTTCTCCATGCTGACTATAACTGGTGGCAATTTTGTTGTATCAGAGATCAAAAATAAATAAATAAATACTGCAGCTGAATACACAGTCCAGTGCACTCTGCAGCACTTTTTCTGTCCAAGAAAATGAATATACATATATTTATATAAATGATCACATAAACTGTCTCAGTGGGTACCCTGAATTGTTTAATTTATGCTACTGATTTCCTGCCAAAGGATTGCCCACAACTCAATGAGGAATAGAAAAGGATAGAGCCCTGGCTAAAGAGACAGAGAAATGGAGAATGTGAATGATGGCATAGTTATTCTGAGGGTAACCTGCAGTAGAGTAAGTTTTCCTGATCTAAAAATCTACAAATAATTTTCTATATGTTATTGCCTCACTCAACACTGATGTGGCATTAAGAAGCCATTACTGAATTTAACCTTTCATTTCTTGTTTCTCTGGACTATGAATTATGATTAATATTATGCATAGAATTATTGTTCCTCAACATTTAATAGATTTTATTCTTTTCCACAGCAATAAATGTTTAAAGAATCTAAAAAATATCCCCTTTTCTCAAATGAGGATACATTTATTAACATAAATAAGGCACCCAGCGTCTATAGAGGTGGGAGTCATAAAAATAACTTGAAGAGAAACATTGTTTGCTATATACTTTTCTCCTTTGATAGTATGATTGTAAAGATTATGGCTGTTACTCCATCATACTTATTTGCTTGTAAATCAGGCCTATTTCACAGCCATGCTGTTACTAGTAAAAATGAAAATGAAAAATTATGTGTTACCAAATTACCAACTACTGTAAATTCTTGTGGATCAGTTCCATACTTTAGGCATAAATGAGACACAGCAGTTAATGTCAAATTAAAATCTGACTGTATTCATATTTAATCTAAATGTTAGACACTAAAAACTTCTCTTAATGCCCTCCTTTATCCCATACTTACCATGAGCTTTACTGCTGTGCAATTGCTAGTACTTTCGAAATAAAAATTAAATCAGTGAACTAATATCAAACAGACAATGTGATGGAATGTTTATGCACTCAAAATGCTAGCAATTACACCAAGGATCTCATGTTTCCATCTCTAACTGTGGTAAGTATATTATAATTTTTGGTTTGTTCTCTTTTGCTTCAGTTCTCTGACAGTACTCACTGAGAGTGCACAACATATTTCATTATACTACATTGTGCAAACAATATTAATATTAAGTACATTAAGATAGAATGCCTTTGATTTACAAAGTGTTTGAGTTCAGGATGCCAAAGAAGCTTAAGTTCACTATATTCATGACATATTCTTAACAGTCATTTTCCTTTAAATTTCTGCATGGTCAAAGCATGCAATATACAAAATGAACTTGAAGACTGGCCTGCCAATGAAAGTATTCTTGAAGTTTCTTTCTGTCCAATGCATGGAATAAAAATTAGATTACACCTCTCCCTTCTGTATCTCATTCCTTAGATTTTTCTCCATAACAAGCACACACACATAGATATTTTTATATATATATATATATATCCCTCAAGAAGTTGTATACCACTAGAAATTCAGGTAATGAGATTGAGTTCTTTCAAGCAAAGGAGGAAATTGAATCCACATCTATGTGTAAAATAGAAGAAAGAAAACTGTGCTCTGTTCACTAGAACATTTTATTAAAATAAAGCTTGTCTTTCATCTGTGTTTTGAAAGTGAGGCTTTTTCAGATCTGTGAAAAGTAATAGTAGTACTGTTTTTAACCTGGGATGCATTTGTCTCCATCAATTAACATAGAAAACGAGTAGGTAAAAATGAAATTACTATTATACCCTCATCTTTCATAGTGAATGTTAAGATTATAAAAAGGCAAAAAGAGATGAAAAAGAAGGTTTCAGCAGAATAGAGAAAATATATTACAGATGACTTGTGAAAGCAGGAAAGTTAAAAAAATACAGTCCTAAAATTATATACATCTGAAAGGGGGAAATTCTGTGCTGGGAACATTTGTGTACAGACTGTTAGTTCCTACAGAGATTATTCATTTATATTTTTGGCATATAAGTCATGAAAGCAGATATATTCAGCTAAATTAACAGTACTGCACAGTCAACACTTTGGTGCTTCCAAATCTTTACTTGTCCGTTCTATCAGAAGAAAAACAGGAAGGTGAAAATCACAGTAGAAAATGATCTGGCACTCTTGGAAAGTGTCCCAGAAAATTTACACTGAATTATAAAATATAGAGCTGAAATTAGTATGCTGCTCAAACAAGAAAAGCAGTGATTGTTTAGTGATCTTTTGAATTCATAAAGGGTAAAAAGACTTTCCAAGTGTTTTTTAAGAACAAGTTGGAATGAAACCATTTGGGAAAAATAGAGGCTTATAAGCAATGTGTGGCTGTTCCCTGTCTGTTTTTCACTGTTTGTTCCATTCACAAAAGAAGTGAGCCCTGAGGCGTCTAAGTGCTTTGCAGTAATTATCCCCAAATGTTCAGTCTTTATGAAAAATGGAATTTACTGTAGGGGATACTTCACTATCATCACTACAAAGGCATGTCACAACAGTACATTCTAACATTGCTATAATTATCAGATTATCACTGACTGCTTTTTCATGGTCAAATCTTTTCTTATGAAACTTGCTCAAGGCTGATATGTATCATCAGGACAAAAATTTTCTCCACATCTAAGAAAGCCAATGCAATTTGGAAGTCCTAGCATCAGATCAGAATTGCCTTTCTGAATAGAAACTGTAAATCCTATCTATGCTGTCTTAGAACGACATCACTGTAATATGCCAACTCTGAAACAATGCCCAACAGTAAGAATTAAATTGCTAGTGTAGCTACTTTATAAAATGACACTGAAAATGGGTTTCATCATTAATAACACAAGTCCAGACAGTGGGCAGCCTTCTCATGGAAAGAGGCCTGAAGCCTGCTCAAGAATTACATAAGCTGCAGCTGCTGCTACAAACATGCAAAAATGAACAGAGCCACAGATGAGCGCCCACAGATTTACCAGCTTTGGCATGAGCCCATGTGTGCATTTGGGTATTCTCCTCTGAGGTGCTTCATGGAAATAAAAAGATATCACACACCTCTGTGGGGAGTATAAAGCTACAGATAAATCATCAATATTGTGCCTGAGAGGGTTTTGGTTGTTTGTTTAATTTTTGGTAGTAATCGAGATAAATTTAAATAACTGCAGATGAAATGCCCATAGGGCACAGAACGACCTAACTTGGACCACAAAATCTAATACTGTAGGTAAGAAACTTGGTCTGGAAAAAATCAAATCAAATTTTTGAATCATTTTCTGTAAGCACAGGACTTAAGTAAGAAAAATCATTATGGGTTTGTTTGTGTTGTAGGGTTTTTTTTTTCCCTCCCTTATCATCACTACTGACTCACTAGATGATAGTGATAGAGACTTAGATGTAATATGAAAAAAATCAATTGACTACACTGGATAATGTTTGGATATGCATATCTGCATATCTCAGCATGCACACCAGAACAGTAGTAATAAAAATGCCATAAATTGAGTTTCAAGAGTTACTAAACACTTCAATTTAAGTTGAACAGGTTATATAGTAATAAATCTCATCAAAAGTTAGACATGTAATTTTAGTAATAGTGAAAATTCTTTGGGGTTTTCAGTCCATTTCTAACACAATGATAAATACTTCATTTATAGACATACACAGGCTGCTTTAAAAGTAATGCTTCCTATTTTGATATGCTGGCTTCTGACTTCAGAGGCAGATGTTGGTGGCATGAGATTAGAATCCGAACCTTCCAGACAATATTCTCTTAAATTTTGTTGCCATGTGATGGAAGGCAGCAGAGGGGTAGTCTGACAAAATGATGTCTGACATGATCAAAGGGTGTGTAACTACATTCCTCCTTGAGGAAAAAATTGTACCTATTGATATTAATTGATGCTTGCTGAATGTTTATGGATACCAAACAGTGGGTGTAAGTCCACTGAGGCAGTAAGTGGTTTGATCATCAGCAGTGGCAGCAACAGTGGATCAGCTCTGCTCAAGCAGATTTTTAGGAGTGAGGCACACCAAAAATGCATTGTGCTCTTTGTATCTGTTGTAGTTTCCATAGAAACAAATAGAAGGCATTACTTTCAGAGAGATCTACATATTTTGAAGCTCAACATTTTCACAGTTAAAAGATCTTCTGTCCTTGAATATAAGCTATTTCAGAAGCATGAATTTTTATAGACTTCCAAAACAGAGATGTGAAAGAAGTCCATGTTAACTTTGCTTTTAAGCTACCTACAAGAACTGAACTCCTTCCTTCTAGATGCTGTTATATTTCTGCAGTGTCAATTGGGTGAATTAAGGACAGACCATGAACTTAGACTTTCAGATGTAATTCTGGTTGTTTACTTTCTTTCGACTTCATTCAAGCCCCTTGGGGGCTATTTGCTAGGCAGCCATGCACAGAATTTTAGACAGCCAGTACACACTGGTTTTATTAGACATGGTCTACATTTGCACAAAGCTTTTAAATCTCCTGTTTGCAGTCACCTGTTATAAGATCAAAAGTGAATGATTTTTTATGATTTGTGTCAAACACTGCCAATAGTACTAGTAGTAATCACAAGCATGTAAATCTGATGCAACTATTTTGTCTTGTAATTTTGTAAATATTATTATTTAAATAGAATTATAAACATATAGAAGTTTCTAAAGTAGAATTAGTATTAAATTATTACTATTACTACTAATACTAGCTTATTTTTTAACATGTTATCATTATTTGATAGAATTTCATTCATTTACTGTAATGGATCTGACAGGGATGTTAATATTTTTCACAGTCGCCCACATAGAGCTGAGTTTTAGAATTGTGACTAAAACATTGTTCATTACACATCAGTGTTTTGATGACTGCTGTACAGTGCACTCTGTTCCTGAAGCAAGCAGTCTGTGGATGTGGACACAGTTTGAACAGCTTACTCCGAGTGGTCAAAAGGATATTCCAAATCATGCAACACTGTTTTAATTAGAGTAATCCAATCTTTCACATGTTTTATAGGTGTCTGAAAATTCTCAAATCATTCAGTGTTGTTCTCGGACAGTCTTTGTGATTTAACATGATATAATAACATGATATTTACAGCAGTCTCAGATGTGGGCAGGAAATTTACTCTACACTTAAAATAATGTTCTCTCACTAATTTAGAAGTTTGAAGCCTGATTTTCTTCTTGTTGTTCCAAATAGGGCATGAATTTAAATTAGCTCTTTTTTTTTCTTCCTGTTGTTTTCTTATTCCTTCCCTCACAATAAATAAATAAATAAATAAATATTTCCAGAAGAACAAATGTGAGTGAAAAAGTGTCTGAAACTCTGTGCAACATGCCTTTTATTTTGTCTGGGGCTCAGTACTGGTGAATAGTTTCAGTTCTGGTGATTATTTTACATGCACTTATTTAAAAACTTATTTATTTATATTTTAGAAGTTATTTACAAACACCTTACATATAGACCCTTAGCTAAGATAAGTTAATGATAAACTGGCCTGTGGGAAATGTAGTAAGTTTTTAACCAATTACCAATTTGTGTATTCCTCCTTGCATACATAATCATATCCAAATCATCCAAATGGCAAAGTGACCTGACATTTTTGACTTTGGTGTCACAAGTGCCTAAAGAGTTTACAAATTAGTTGCTTTTCCTTTGACATTATAAACTTAATCCTGAAGCTGCTGTTGCATTTAATAACATAGCATTGCATAATTGTAAAGTTTAAGTGGACCTCTAGTGATCACTAAGTCCAAGTTCCCTGCCAAACCAGGTTCCTAACAGTAGACTGCACGGCTAGGCATTCAGATGGGTCTTGAATACCTCCAGAGAATATCATCTTCGGGCAGCCTGTTTCAGTGTTCCATCAATCTGATGGAAAGTAATTTCTTTTTTTGTGTTAGTAAGGTACTTCCTGTGATGTAGTTTCTGCCCCTTACCTCTTTCTCTGTTGCTGCGCAACACTAAAGCGTACACCTACCCTCACTAACCTGACTTTTGCACTTTAGATATTTATAAACATTTATGAAACCTCTTCTTAGCCTTTTCTTCTCAAGACTAAGGAGTTTCAGTTCTCTAAGACTTTCCTCACATGGGAGATGCTCTAGGACCTCAATCATCTTTTTTCTCTCTCTGTTTCTTTTTCTAGAAGATCCTTGTCTTTGGAATTGAGGAGCCCAGAACTGGGCCCAGACACATATAAATGGCATTCATCTTTTGCCCAGAAGTTTTGTTATTGCTTCCATGCTGTACTGAGGCATTGCCAGTAACCTCAAGCTGTCTCAGTTGTCTTAGAACCATGCACTACCACATACTTAGAAAGTTTGTGGATTGGGATGCTGTATAATGGGAAGACAACTTCAGACCCAGTCTGGATCCTTCCATCGGACAACATAGGATATTTCATGAGCCAAGTGAGCTGTATGGGGCTGATCCTGAGCAAGTTAACTCAGTGTGGAAAGCATAGCTTACCTTATGTTTTCTAATCTCTGTCAGGCTCCAATAAGCATTAGTAAAAGAGAGTTGACTATTGTGATAATATTCCTAGAATGAATAAACTCATGCTGAACTCTGTGCTGTTATGATTTCACTGCTTCTGGCAGGTATGCTGGTTCAGCTGTCTTTTCACTTCACTGTGGGCCATGCTGTTAAGAGACTCAGTGGGAGTATAGGCATTAGTGAGTCAAAAAACAAGGTGTGAAATTGCTCTCCAAAATCCAGGTGAAGAGAATATGAAATGCAATATTTAGTCCTCACTTTAATCTCATGCTGCTATAAGACAGTTTTCTTCTTTGCAGATAACATGAAATCATCTCAGACGGAAAAAACTGGTAAGTTTATAAGAAGAGGAGATGATATATCTATTCATCAGCAGCTTTTTAACAACCTGATGCATTTTAAACAAGTCTCTTTAATAAGCTTTTCTCATTTTTTTTTATCCATCTTTCACCCCCCCCCTTTTTTTTTTCAGCCAGACAATACATGTTATCACAAAAGTAAGTAATATTCTCAAAAATGTTAGAGTGATTATGAAAACAACCATTTTAGTGAGTTATAGATTCAGAAATGTGCATGAAAGTCAATTCACAAAGAAGAAAAACAAAAATTGATGCAGGTATTCTCCTCTCATTGGATAGTTTTTGGATAGTTTAAATTTTAATTTTTCTTATCTATTTTGTTCTTTTCATTTTTTCTGCTTTTTGTTGTGATTTTTTTATTATTATTAACTTACATATTTATCTTCTAATAAAATATTTAATACATTAAAAATCTCTTGTATTAGTACTAAAAAAAAAAAAACAAAAACAAAACAAACAAAAACAAAAACAAAAACAAAAACAAAAAAACAAAAAAAAACCCCAAAAACAAAAAAACACCAAACACGGAGACCAGAGGAGAGCCAGAGGGATGATCATAGTGCTGGAGCATGTTTCGTCTGAAGACAGGCTGAGTTGGAGTTGTTCAACTTTCAGATAAGAAGATGAAGTTCTAGGTAGTACTTATAGTGACCTTCCATTATAAGGGGGCCTACAGGAAAGTTAAACAGGGAGTTTATCAAGGAGTGTAGTGATAGGACAAGGGGAAATGGTCTTAAAGTGAAGATTAGATTAGATATAAGGGAGACATCCTTGACAATAAGAATTATGAGGTACTCAAACAGATTGTCTAGAGAAGTTGTGGATGCCCCGTACCTGGAACTGTTCAAGGCCAGGCTGAATAGAACTCTGTGCAGCCCAGTCTAGTGGAAAGTCTGTCTTCTCTGGAGGGATTTGGAGTGAGATGATCTCTTCCAGCTCTAACAGTTCTGTGTTCCTATGGCAATATTCCTTGGTTGCTGTGAAGAAAAAATGTCTCTTCTTCTGTGAAGGGAATTTTTCTCAGTTTTAAAATACCTCTTTATCTGGTGTAACCAAAATGACCAGGAGAAAAAAAAACCACAACTGGCATGTACATCTAATCCTAAATTGAAGAATATTGTCAAAACTTCTTTGAAGTCTGAAAGGTTATGCAGAAATGTATGAATGTTTGAATAAGTTAACTCATGTACAGGATTGGTTATGATTCCATATGTACTACTCTGAATCATCATGATGAGACAAATTTGCTTGTTTTCTGCTGTAGATATTCTACTGACAGTATCCTTGTTGTTCCAGTTAACAGGAATATATTAAGCAGTAGTTTAAACTAGAGAAATCTAGAATTTTCAGCTTTAGTTCCAGCATCATCCTTGAAAATGGTAAATACAATCATTTACTTTAATAAAAAGAAATCGACCCTCATTTGAAGCTAAACCTAAATCAAAGAGTGTTCTGATGTTTCAAAAAATATTTACAAAAGTTATTTTCCAACACCTTTTCCTTTCTTTATATGCACTTCTGCAGCTTTTGACTCTGTTGGGAAAAGAACTGGAAGTTCTGAAATATCAAAGCAAAGTCTGTCCACACAAGATTTCCATCAGAGAGAGGATTAACAGTCAACAAATGAACATCAGTGCAGTATCTTTTGAAGTTTCTCCGTCTCTATACATGATGCTATAGTGACTCTGTTGTTCCTGGTCTTCACTTTCTAAATTCCTTTTTTTTTTTTTTTCTTTTTTTTTGAACACTTAATGTGAGTTACTGTATTTGAATTTCTGACTCATCCTCTGTTGCCTGGTCCTGAGTACTGAAAAGTATCATTATACTCAAAGAGAATTGGTAACTGAAATTATATAGGCTGTCAGTGTTCTCATTCAGACTTCTCTTCAGCATTAGAATTCTGTGTAGTCTTTCATGATGTTAGCTGAAGATTTATTATCGAACATTTTTATTTTCAGAATTCTTTGATATCTAATAACTATACAGAAATGTTAATAGTCTTATGACTAAACAGATCAATATTCATAAGAATATGAATTTTTACTTGTTTAACCTCACTGAAATAACCTAGTGGAAATTTAACACACTGTAAAAAATCATATGAAAGCTTTTTTACCCAATTACAACAACAACAAGTCTAATTCTTTTTTGCATTGAAAAAATCACCATCATTAGAGTAACTTACATTGATAAATCTCAGAAGACATATTCTTCAACTCAACTTTAGACCGTTTACTTATTATACAAGTTTACTAACCCAAATCTTCATTCTACAATAGAGAACTTGTTCTGAGACTTTTTTCCCCCTTCTCCCAGATATCACATAAAGTTATTTTTGCACTATCCATTGCTGTAAATATTTAATTAGCTACACAGAGTGAAACTATTCCAAGGATGACAAATTCACACTTACAGTAGTCTGCAACTGAACGCTTTTGTATGTACTGTAAAAGAAAGATTTTGAACATGTTTTTTTCCTTTATTTGAAGAAAGATCTTTGATATTTGACTGCTTAACTGTTAAGAGGAAATCCATGCTTCATCTAGCTTCCACATTGTTCCCAGAAAATCAGAAAAGTCCTATTTGTCTCTAGTGTTTAATGAATATTACCTGCCCATTTCTTGTTCCTGTCTTAGTTCCATACAGCCACTAGAAATCTGATTTAGCTTGTAATATAAGCATGCTGGATCACACCAGGCAATTCAAAATCACATGATGAACCTGCTTGCTTACTTCATTCAGATTTAAGTGGAAACTGGTGAGAGAAGCCCAAGATGCTGTCATCAGGCAATTAAACTAGCCTTGAATTGAGTCTTTAAAGTATATCTTATAATGTGACACTAGGGTAAACCACTCCCAAAACCGGCATTATAACTTGAAATATTTGCTTCCATGGCTTACTTTAATATATGCAGTCCCTCTTCTTGGTTCACCTGTCTAACTGCAGTGGACTTCATTAAATGAAGATAGCTACCATAGACTTGAGTATATCCACAGTAAGTGTTTCTAAGCTAATCAACATCATATGCATAGAGAATTTGTTTATTGCAAACATTTACCTTAAAGTGATCATGATAGATTTTCTAATACTCTAATATATGTAAGAAGATTAATGAAGGGTTTTTAAGCAGTAGCTGAATGTTTACTAGAATGATGACATGTAATGAAAAGACATGATTATACTCATAGTTTATATTTTTTCTCTAATAATGAAAGCAGATATTCCCTATAGGATTTAAGGTTGGCTTATTATTTTATCATATGAAATAGTCATTATATCAATAACAGTCATTACTATTTAGGCACCCTGAGAGGTGTAAGAAATATTTTATACCGGTGATTCACTGATTCCAAGAAGTAAATATACCTGTTCTACCTTACTCCACAAAATGATTCTATGATCCTATGATGCTATGATGATTCTATAATTCTATGATTCAATCTATGATTCTGCGGAGAGGGTTTATTTCCCAATCACTGAGGGTGTAGCGTTCCACCGTATATTCATTACTCAGATTTACACTTCTTCAGATAACTTTTAGAAAGTATCTGCATTAAAGTATCTATAAATATCTGCTATTGTAATTGAGATTCAAAAGCAGAACTATGACTACATTAGCACAAAAATACTACCATGTAATAATATACACTATTAGGTATCCAACCTAGGACAGTAAGTGTCATTTATATTCCATAAAGTAAACACCATTTAGAAACAAAATAACTATGAGAAAATGATATTTGAACTTGATTAAAAGAAAGAAAAGAAAGGAAGGAAAGAAAGGAAGGAAAGAAAAGAAAGGAAAGAAAAGAAGGAAGGAAGGAAGGAAGGAAGGAAGGAAGGAAGGAAGGAAGGAAGGAAGGAAGGAAGGAAGGAAGGAAGGAAGGAAGGAAAGAAGGAAGGAAGGAAGGAAGGAAGGAAGGAAGGAAGGAAGGAAGGAAGGAAGGAAGGAAGGAAGGAAGGAAGGAAGGAAGGAAGGAAGGAAGGAAGGAAGGAAGGAAGGAAGGAAGGAAGGAAGGAAGGAAGGAAGGAAGGAAGGAAGGAAGGAAGGAAGGAAGGAAGGAAGGAAGGAAGGAAGGAAGGAAGGAAGGAAGGAAGGAAGGAAGGAAGGAAGGAAGGAAGGAAGGAAGGAAGGAAGGAAGGAAGGAAGGAAGGAAGGAAGGAAGGAAGGAAGGAAGGAAGGAAGGAAGGGAGAGAGAAAGGGAGAGAGAAAGGGAGGGTCTGAGGCAGAAAGGGAGATAGAGAGGGAAGGAGGAAAGCTAATAAATGTGTATAGAATCATAGAATATCCTGAGTTGGAAGAAGCCCACAGTGTTCACTGAGTACAACTCCTGGCTCCATAAAGGACTACCCAAAAATCAAAGCATATGTCTGAGATCATTGTACAAATACTTCTTGAATTTCAGACGGCATGGCTTTTTTGGTTTTGTTTTGTTTTGTTTTGTTTTGTTTTGGGGGGTAGGGGGGTGGGGGGGCGAGGGGGTTGTTTTGTGGTTTTTTTTTCATGTTTTTCTAAGATTACATTTTTTTTTTTTTTTAATTATAAATATATATATATATATATATATATATATATTCCTTTATAACAGTCTGTATAGCTTATGCCTACAGTGGTTACTTTTAGCATTATTTATTTAAATTACCCAATATGTATTCAAGTCCACACACACTGCTTTAAAAATTTGTTCCATAAAAATCTATCCAACTTTTTATAGCTCTGATTTTTTGTTGTTGTTGTTGTTGTTGTTATTAATAGATTTTCAATAATATTTAAATACTTTCTTGCACAACAAAAACATAGGCTGTCTCCAAGGCTGCAGAAATCCAAAAGGATTGGAAAATTGGATAGGTGAAAATTCATTGTATCTCTCCTTCTCAGCGTTCTCTGTAAAGTTTTATCTTCTTAGTTTTGAACGGAGGATAATCTGAACTATTGAGGCAAAGTATTAGAAACTACCATACCAGGAAAAAAAAATAATATATATATATACTGTCAAGTTTTTGTACATAATAACTGAAGTGTTGAGTATCACATTTTCCAGAACTGGCATCTGTTCTTTTTAAGGGATGATGTCTGAAGTGCCAAAGTAGACAAAGTAATAAACGGCCTTTCAGAAGCTGAAGCATTAATCAACTGCAGAAGCTGTTTGCTGCAAGTATATGCCTGTATCACACATACTATTGCTATCAACAGGACACTTTCAGACGTATTACAGAAAATGCAATTGTTCTTCCCTTTTTGAAAGTTCGGAAGAAATGTGAAGTGTTTCTGTCACTGTCTTCCTGAAATTCTGAAATGATGCTGACATCAGGAATGGGTCTCACTTTGGGTAAATGAGAAGCTTCATAGTCTGTAAACAGCAGTGATGGTAACTGTCTAAAATCAGGATAATAATTTTTGCATTGGTACATCTACTGAACTGACACTGAGATAGATAAGGGTAAATATGCAATGATTCCTGAGTGTTTACTACTCTTTTTAATTGAGTTATTATATAACCCAAAGCTTAGCTAGAAATATTTTTTTCTTACTTCTACTCTCCTACTATTTGTTCTTATCTCTTTGAGCTATAAACCCTTACATGCCTTATCATTCTACCGTGTATCTGTGAAAATTATATTCATTGGATTGAAACTCTCTAGCAAGGTCAAAGTAGAACCCCTTTGTACAGAAGATCTTTTGAAGGTTGAAATTGGTGTCTGTAAGAAGTGACATCGATGAACAAAAGTCTGTCTGTTCATTGTAACCAAAACTTGGTATTATCCTTTTATTCTGTATTAAATTGCAGAATTACAACTTTCTGAAGTGTTTGCTTTCATTTTTTAAAATATCTTGCAGTAGGAGTCCCAGTTATTATATTTGTAGTTATTCCTGAAATAAATGTTGATTAAAGCAGAGAAAAGACCCTTGGCCTGTGTTATTCCATGCTGTACAATGTGTTCAAGAATCAAGAATCTGAATAAATGAGTCTATCTTTCTGTTTCATCTAGGTGTCTGTTTAAACCAGTCAGGTTTTAAATGCATCTAGCCTTTGGCAGAAAACAGGAAAGGAAGCCCTGGGACAAAGAACCTACAGGGCAAACAACTCCCTTACATCTAAACTAAGCTTAAAAATCTCTTCTGCAACATAATACTTTTGAAATAAAAATATTTTCTCAGTCTTAAGTAAAGAATGTGATGCATCCTCCTCAAAGCAAAGAATAAACATTTTCTCGCGTGTTTAACCAGTGTCAGTCAAAATCTGACTTGAATAATTCACAGATAGTACATGCAGAAAAAGGTCATCAGAGCAAAAGTAAAAAGACAGTAGACATGATAGGCTCAAGTACTTATTGAATTACCTAATTAAGCAGACAAGTGACTCACAAGTGACTTGGAAAGAGTCTGTGTCCTGACATGATGCACAAGGAAACTCTCATGTCTCCAGCAGGGAGCTAAGTGAAATTATTAGAAATACCTAGATGCTTAAAGGGCTAGAAAATACTGAATGTATAAGTAAATATATTACTAATGAGAAAGGAAAAGATAGTATTTCAGATTTTATTCAAGTTATCTCTGATTTTACCTCCTTATCATGTAGGCTGATGATTGAATTTATTCCCTAAAACTCAAGTAAGAAAAGTTTCCTACATCTTTCAAATATTTTTCCACACTGTGAGATTATGACTATGTTACTGAACAACAGAGTATCTGAATTAGAGTTCAAGTGGCATTCAAGTGGCCAATGCTGCTTATATTTAACCCATTTTACATGACTTGTAGGACAGTTTAGGATATTTCAAAACTGAGACAAAAAGAAATGAAAATTTATTAATGTACAAGACCTTAGTCCAGATCTTATGTTCAGTCCTGCTCCTTTTATTTAACAGTAGATATATATTCCAAGAACCACCTGAAATTTTCAGAGATATTAATGCTCTAAAACAACCTAATTTTAACTGCCTATCTAGATTTATTCAAGAAAACAGAATTTGGGGGAAATATTTCACTTAAGATCTTCCTTCGAAAGCAGGAACAATGTTGTACAAGATTTGGCCGTCTCCATTCTACTGAGCCTTATGAGACAACCTAGAATTGTGTGGATCTTTATATCGTTCAAGAAAGTTCTAGAATAAGATTGCTTGTAAGCAAAGTATATTTTGTGGATTTATCTCAATAAATGTCTTCACAGCAAGTGTCTTATTCTGAGTTATTCATCCTCTATAACTTATTGTCAAAATACATAAATAAGCAGTTCAGTTTATCTGAAAAGGTTTACATGAGGATGTCATGAGGAACTTCCTAGAAGGGCTTTTTTTTAAAACTCCATCTATTATAAGGAGTTCTCACACAGACATGGCTTGACTTTTACTGTCATGGAGTTATCTAGATCCATCTATGTTCATAACAGGGGGCAGTAGGCCCGTGGGCCCCCGGCCCCAAAAAATGGGAAGGGAAAAACAGAAAGGGGTAGGGAGATGGGAGCTGGGCTCAAGGAAACAGAGCAGTGGCAACAATCTAAGTAGGAAAACTTATTTTAATAACTATGATATCGGATTGCAAGATAACACAATATAATACAATCTAATTTAAATTGAGGCTAATAAATCAAGTCAAATGAGAGTTTTCCAAAGACCGAGAAGCCTACTTTGAAATTGAAGGCACACAGCTTTGAATTGAAGCACACCTGCCCCCGCAGCCAGACAGTGAGAGAGAGAGAGCATCACTTCCATGGCCTATTTTCCTCTGTGATCGTAAGGTGCTCTGAAACATGTAGTTCTTCTCTGTGCTGCACATGATGCCATGATGTGGAATACCAATAGCAAAAATTACAAAGCCATGAAATTTACCTAATAAGATACCAATTTATGTTGTGAAAATACAATAGAGCTAGGCACTGCTGTCAAGCATTTGAGGGCAGCATGGATTTTTCACCTGCATTATAGGTTGTTGGTTTTTCTCAAATGTAATTCTGCTTAATTTATTTTTATTTAATCATTTTCTTAATGTTAGGAAATTCGCTTCCCATAATATTGTCTATAAACTGAATGCAGTAAACTTTGTATACAGTATGAATGCAAAATGTTTGTTCAATTTACACTTTGGGTATGCCCTTCTATTATTTTCAATATTGTTAAATTCAGCTTTTTATTAATGCAATATGTGTTTGTATTTTTCTGTTTTACATTTCAAGTTATCTTCAAAAATTAAGTTTTGATCTTCATAGTGAATGTTCTACTTCAGGAGATATTTGTTAATCTGAAGAGTCTTTTGAATGGGAAATTTGTTTATATGTTTGCCTGTTTACTGGGTAACTATTTTAAATATCAATATGTGGAAATGGTGGCACTTATTATTATTAAAGTAAATCAACACATATGTTTTCAGTTATTTTTAACTTTGCTGACGTTTATTCTTTGTACTGAAATTTTCCATGCCAAGTATTTGCCTTAGGCTGGGTTATTTTGGAACATTTGTACAAGAGAGATCAGAGAAAGAGATTTATTTATTTATTTGTTTGTTTATTTATTTAATTATTTATTCATTCTTACCTCCATTTCACTGAGAAGCTTTTACTCAAAATCTAATGTACGGAGGACCAGGCTGTAAAACACACCACTCAGAGGGAGGACTTCGAACTGAATAATCAAAAACTTTAACACTAAGATTGTAATTCTGGGACCAAAGAATGTGAGATTCATAGCTTGATTATTTAAGTATGTTTTCAGATGTGTTTTTTTTTTTGTTTTGTTTTTTTTTTTCCACTTTTAGCATTTTAGATTTTGTTTGTTTGTTTCATTTTTATGTGTTTTCTAAAAATAGATGGAAAATTGTAATTACAGTGGTATGAAATTGTTTGATAGAAGACTAGTTATATAAGAATGCTCTTCTGAGAAAATTCTTTGTTTTGTTGAAAAAATACGGAAGTAAAAACTAATTTAACATTTCATATATCTGCATGAATTCACAGTCTTAAAGCAAAACAACCGAACCTGGAGTGTCAATGATTACTGTAGTCTGAGCAAATTACATTTTGTTTATATGGATGATAGTTTTAGCTAACACATTATATGTGACTATTCTGATGTCATTACAGTAATTGTTAGTATTTTGTATTTATTGTTACTTAATACAACTCTGAAGGAGCCCTGAAAATGTATTTACATTCAGTAAAGTTGAAAGTAATTGCAAATTATACATTTAATTTACCAAGATATGTTTCTAGGATAATGTTTTATGGATCATGAACATATGTTACGTTCCAGAGGCAGTGAAATCTGTTTAAATTAATTACTAGACCACAAAAAGTGCAAGGAACACAAATAATCCTTATCTAATATAATAAAGTGGTTAATGTGGTTTCGTAAAACCACAATACCAAGAGCACTATCAAAGTTGGATAGTGCAGCTGGATTTCAGTAAATGAAGCTATAATATATTCTCAGGTTAACACCATGATTCAAACATATTTTTAGAAATTTTCACTGTTAGTGATAATGCCTCACTATAGGAAACTGATTACTCTGCAGTATGAAGATTTGTCATATACCGGATGCCAACTAAATACAGAAGTAACATATAATTCCTATCAGATACAGTATTTAATTTAAAATCTTTCTTTCATACTTTCATAGAGGTTCATTACTAAAGATGAAATCATTCACTACCATTCAGTAGTAGAATTACTTGTGCTTTGAAATTAATGAGCTGGAATGGAGCTCAGATCTTGCAAGGTTAAATTACTCTTTTCTTATCCTGTGTTTTCCTGGAGTTATACATTACGAAAATTACAGGTGATGATGTGAAGCTGAAGGAAAACCCACAAGTCATGAATCCAGGTCACAGCTCTGGAACAGAAACCAGAATAGCTGATGATCAGAAGAAATGACCCTACCTCGTCTTTCTCACTAACTCATGCAACTTTTCTTCCCTCTAATGTAGGCTTTCACAGAGCTATTTTATCTCTTCAATGAGATTATTTGAGACATAAGCTCCTTAGAGTTGAAAAGAAAGAAATACATATCTCAAGGGTTAAGATTTTTCTCTAGAAAGAGGGAGAAAGAAAAGGAGAAAGAAAAAGAGAAAAGAAGAAACTTTATGCTGCTTTAAACTCTCAATTGGATTCCTACCATCTGAAGTGAATGGCTTTAATATATTTTATTCTTTCTATAGATGATTCACTGCATAATCACATTCCATTTTTTTAAAAAATGCATTTTAACAGTAATTATTCTGTCATTTTGCGATATTCCAAACTTCAGAGACTGAAGACCTCTGGGAAAAATACAGCATGGTTTCATGGATTAACAGTTCAGGTGGAAGTCCTCTAATTTCACTGGAACTGCGCCTGTTTAGACCAGTGAAGTATTGACCTTCTGTTCCCAGTGCACTTGCCAGTTATTTCAAAGTATCTTGAAAACATATTTACCTCATCATGTACGAGGTTTATAGATACAGCACAGTATATTTAGTTTGATTTTGAAATAATATGTATCACGTTTTAACCAGACTGTATAACTCAGTAACATTTTATATTTAAATGAGTAGAAACAGACGTAGCTATAAATTCAAAATATTTGGTGACATATTAAACATAAAGTATTATTCCATCTTGTGTTGTTTTTTTCTTATTTTTCCTCATTTTTGGACACTTTATTACTGAACATTCATAAATAAGAACAAGAAAAGTGAAGAAAAGCTGACACTGTGTAAGATAAGCCATTCAGAGCATAATAATGCTGTTTTTACTGTATCTATCTTCATTAAACAGTACTTTCAAATGAAATGCATTTGTGTGAAAAAAATGCTATAGAGATAAGGATGGTGTTGATTAACCTTTTTTGTACTTCATGCCAAAATTTCTCTATCCAAATCTGCTCCTCCTTCTACTTACAGCCTCTAAGCTATATCCTTATCTTATAGCTGTTGCTTTGAACTCTTCCTGTAGCCAAGCGCTGCTTGCTGAATAGTGTGAGTAGCAAAAGCTTTACAGCAGCCAAAAGAGAGCAGATATCTCAAGCACTACTACCACACCATTTGAAACAGCAGTACATGTCACAGGTTCATCATCCTGTGATAAGTTCTAGAAAATTTCTTCCACTGCAGGTCTGAAATCCCTAAGGCCCTGCCTTCTGTTTTGCAGGCACATAATCCCTTTCTTTCATCAGCATGGAACAAGTGGTTACCCCTGCTGTGCTATTTTAATTCCCCAGGCCAACCCAGGGAATGAATGATGGTTTCAAAGTCTTCACAGCATGATGCTGCTGGATGTACTGATGAGTAGAAATGATCAAGCTCTTTGTTTATCTATATGAAAGATGAAATTTAATTGTGTATGTTTCCACTCCTCCAAGCATATTTAAATAAGAGCATTGTAAGCTATTCTCATACAATGTATCAAATGAAAATAAATGAGAAGTGATGAACTGTATCATGTATACATGCGCCCAAAAGTGCATTTTGCTCTTGAGGCTGCCTATTTCCAACTCAGAGTCTGTACCTTCATTACTCATTTTTGTTTTTTTTCTTTTTTTAGTGTGGTGTTCAGTTCAGTACATGCCAATACTGTGTAACACATTCCACAGCCTATCTCTGTAGCAGGAATGGACAGCTCTCTGTTTTGCACTGATAAAACAATTTTCCAGCACAAGCCAGGATGTTCTTATAAGACTAGCTCTAAAATCTAAATCCCTTCTCCCTCCCTGGCTGCTCCATTCAGACAGGAAGTTCTGATCACCAGAACGATGCAAGGGAGTAGAATCCTATTATTAATTATTGGCTACTAAAGCATAAGACTAGAAGAAATTTTGTCTCACTTTCTCTGTCTTTCCTACTGGAATTGCTTGACTGAGCTGTGTAACATGTCATGAGCCCACAAGAGCTTCACTTGGTCTTTTGTCACAAGGAAAAGAAGAGAGACTCATGGGTCAGCAGACAGGGAAGAGCAGACCTGCCCATGGTCTCCTTGCACAGCCACTGTGGATTTGCTGTGAATGTAATTATGTCCCACATTCCATATGGGCTGTGTCTTTACAAACAAGGAAGTATATCATCTTTTATAGCTACATCCTGGAAGACACAGTGTCATGTAATCAGTCCATATTTATTGCTCAGAGTTTATTTTATTTTCTATGAACTATTAATTTTTTCCAATACTCGTCAAGGTAAGAGGAACTTGTGAAAATGGTCTCCTGAAGGACTGGTAGTTCTGCAACACTTGTCCATTAGGAAACATATTGTTGTGTGCTTTTTAGTTTTTAAAATCTGTTTGGTTTCATTACTCCCAGAATAACTGTAGAGACATCCCTTTATGTTGGTCATATCATTTCATAATAAGAACACAGGTTTCCATAAAGATTTCCTATAATCAAGACACAGCTTTTACTCAGTGTACCAATTTGTTGTTTTGACATGCTACTTGATTTTCCTTGTGCACATTAAAAAGAAAAAGAAAAAAAAATATGTATCTTACATTTCTCTTTATGCAAAAGATTTGAGTGCTCTCTTTTACATTTGTTCTGGTTTTAATATAGGGATTTTTATTTTTTTATTTATTTATTTTTCATTTAAAATTTGTCATGTGAAGATCAAATTGATAAATTTATGCCAAGAGACATTACATTTTGTTTGAACAGTAATGGAAGCAATAAGATTAAAGACAAATAGCTTTGAGAGTTCAGAAAAAGTCATGTGGCAGAGAGGTTACCTTTTTAAGCAGAAAAACGAACTGCTATTTATTCTACTAGTATATGATAGAGGAGCTTAATTAACATCAAATGGGAAAAAAAAATGCATAAATTAACATATTTTGAGTAGACAAAGTGCATGATGTGGACTGTAATGAGTGTATGAAGTGTACAAATGCCCTGGAATGCTCCTTCTGTTGCAGAAATTAATTGCTAAGCTAATACTTGTGCAAATTCTGGCCTTGGAGATATCTTCTACAACTTAAGGAAAAATACAGACCACAAATTAATTTACATCAATTTTTCACAGGTATACATGAAAAGAAATCAGCCTTATATTGCTCATTCATTTAATACTCACATATTACAGAAACCTACGTCCTAAATGGGGAGCTACATGCTTTCTTTTGTCATCAGGGACAAAGTCGGAAGGATCGTGAGGCCCTACTTTCACGGTCTGTATTTGTACTGAAAATCAAGATCAAGCAAGCTTTTGCCCTTCTGCTCCATGGGAGGTTTCTGGCCTCCCTGAGCTCGCCTTAGGACACCTGCGTTACACTTTGACAGGTGTATCGCCCCACAGCTTTTCCAATTTGTAAGATTTTGCTTGAAATTCAGTATTTTCACATACTCATTTGGACTCTATCTATCTCCATTTAATCTCTTTCTCAGTGACTTTCCTTATGGAGTCTACATGCAGATTACCTCAGAATCTCGGGCCTGCCTACCTGTCTTCATTATGTATTTCTATATGTCTTGATGTACTGTGAGAAACAGTGGATGAAACAGTGTAATATGTAAAATCCCTCCTAACATATTATGATATCAATACACTAATAAACATCTTTACCATCATTTTTATACTTTACCTTCATTTTTAAAATCCTTTGTTAAATGCTGTGAATTAACTTTCCTAAAGCTCTCCATTTCATTGAGGTAAGCATAGAGAAATTCAAATAAAATAAGAACTCCTAATTAAGATTTTTTTTAATTTTTTTTCTGCCCCTTTTTCTAGAAAGTAAAACAAACAAAACACCTTCTTTGCAAAACTTACCTCTAAGTTTGTCATAATCAATAACAATTATTGGCTGCTAATGTTTGGTTTTTGTTTTTGTTTTTTTCCCGTTTTTTTTTTTTTTTTTTTTTTTCCTCCCCCCAGCAATGAACTACAGTGGACAGTAATTTACCAGTAATTTACTGTAATCAATGAGCATTATGAGTGTGTACTCTTCTTCCACCAGCAGGTTCCACTAATCAGAAAAGCCATCACTTTATGTCATATTCTTTCTTCAAACTGACTTCCATTCACAACCTCATATCTGGTTAAATTGCATACATTATTACAATTTGACAAAAATGACATGGTTTAATAAATAAACACTTCAAATGTAGATTTAAATAGTTAAGCCATATGCTATGTATGTCATCAACAGTAAATACAAGAATTAAAACATCAGTACTTTCCCTAATTTCTAACAGTCAAGTATGTCAGCATCAGCCATATCAATTTTTGTTGAAAAAGATTTGATATGTCTTCTGTGCAAGAGCAATTGAGATAATATTTATCATCAGCTGACTGCAGCACCATGTCTACTCTCCCCTGGGAAAGAGAGAGATGTATAAAAGTTCACACTGCATTTTTTTATTATTCCAATTTGGGAAAATATCAGGTTCAAGAGTATGAGGCATGCTATCTTCCTAGAACAAAGGCACTACAAAAAATATTCACATTCTCTACACTGATTTAAATCTAACAGTCCTCTGCTAAATCATGTCCCTGAGCACAATGTCCAAAAGGTTTTTAAACACGTTCAGGGATGGTGACTCAACCACCTCACTGGGGAGCCTATTCCAGTACTAAACTACCCTTTCTGTAAGGAAGTTTTTCCTGGCATCCAGACTAATCTTATTCTCGTGCAACTTAAGGGAATTTCTCCTTTTTCTGTCACCTGTCACCAGTGAGAAGAGACCAACCCCGCTCTCACTGTAAGCACTTTTCAGATACTGGAAGAGAGCAATAAGGTCTCCCCTCAGCCTCCTTTTTCTCAGACTAAACAGCTCCAGTTCCATCAGTCAATCCTTGTAGGGCATATTCTCCAATCCCTTCACAAGCTCTGTTGCCTTTCTTTGGACCTGCTCCAGCACCTCAGTGTCCCTTCTGTATTGAGGTGCTCAAAGCAGAACACGATACTCGAAGTACTTTTTTTTTTTCAGAAGTTTACCCGGGTAACTATAGGCCAGCCAGCCTCACCTTTGTCCCAGGGAAGGAGATGGAACAGCTTGTGCTGGATGCCATCTCCAGACAACTGGGTGATACGGAGGTTATCAGGAGTACCCAGCATGGGTTCACCTAGGGGAGGTCGTGCTCGACCAACCTTGTGGCCTTTTATGAAGATGTCACTAGCTGGGTGGACAGGGGGAGGGTGGTAGATGTAGTCTACCTTGATTTCAGTAAGGCTTTTGATACTGTCCCCCATGACATCCTTATAACAAAGCTGAGGAAGTATGGGATAGATGAGTGGACGGTGAAGTAGGTTGGGAATGCAGAGTGCAGAGGGTTGTCATTGGTGGTGCGGTGTCTGGCTGGAGGCCTGTAACTAGCGGCGTCCCCCAGGGGTCTGTACTGGGTCCAGTCTTGTTCAACATATTCATCAGCGACCTTGATGAGGGGATAGTGACCACCCTCAGCAAGTTTGCTGATGACATGAAGTTGGGAGGATTGGCTGACACGCCTGAAGGCTGTGCTGCCATTCAGCGAGACCTGGACAGGCTGGAGAGCTGGGCAGTAAGAAACTGGATGAGGTTTAACAAAAGCAAGTGTAGAGTCTTGCACCTGGGTAGAAATAATTGCAAGCACCAGTACAGGCTGGGGGAAGACCTGCTGGAGAGGAGCTCTGCTGAGAGGGACCTGGGCGTCCTGGTGGACGACAGATTAACCATGAGCCAGCAGTGTGCCCTTGTAGCCAAAAAAGCCAATGGCATACTGGGGTGTATTAAGAAGAGCGTGTCCAGCAGGTCGAAGGAGATGATCCTCCCCCTCTACTCTGCCCTGGTGAGGCCTCATCTGGAATATTGTGTCCAGTTCTGGGCTCCCCAGTACAAAAAAGACAGGGATCTCTTGGAAAGAGTCCAGCGGAGGGCCACTAAGATGGTGAAGGGCCTGGAGCATCTCCCCTATGAGGAGAGACTTAGGGAACTGGGTCTGTTTAGCCTTGAGAAAAGAAGGCTGAGAGGGGATTTGTAAGAGGCCATGATTTTTACATTACTGTCTCAAAGTTTGCTGGACAAATGGACAAGTTCAGGCAAGTCCTGGCCAAGGTTCCAGGACTCCCTTTGTCTGAGACACACAGGAACCACAGTTGGAGAAATCCCTTTGTTCAAGTCCGGGAGCTACGAAAGGGAGAGAAGATGAAGATTAATGGCCCTTAAGTGGTCTTTTTGTGTGGGCCTATCTCAAGAATGATGGCCATCTCCGAGGAATTCACATGACTCTGACCCGAGCCTTCCAGAAATGTCAGGAAGGCTGGGAAGAAGAAGGATAAAAAGGGCACGTACAAACCTTGAATTTAGGTTTTCTGACACCAGATGCCTCACTACGGAAACAAGGAGGTTTTTCTGTCATCAGATGCCTCTCTACGTGAATGCCTGCATGCTGAAGAAGATGCCTGCATGCTGAAGAACCTTTTAGGTTTCTAGGTATCTGACCTCAGATTCCTCCACTGTTGTCCTACTGCTGCCTACTGTCTCTTCCGGGATCGCTGCTCGAGACTCAGCTCCGTGGGACCTCGCTGCCCGAGAATCCACTTCTTGAGACCACGGTACTCTGACCATCTTCTCTGCGCCGCACCGATCTGCTGCTTGCGGCCTGCTACTCCGCTGCTGCTCTCCCCTACGCTTATTTTGCCCCAGACCAACGTTAACAACATGCTACGGGATGCTTGCTGCATCCAGGAGGTGACTATTCCCCGCTTTAACGTAATTCTTGCTCTTTTCTACCTTTTTCTATCGCCTACTTTCCCTTCCCCATCACCCTAATTTTGACATTTCGTCGCTCTCCCTTCCCCATCCCCTCAGTTGTCTATCATTTCTAATAAACTGGTCTGATCAACATTTGAATGCTCTTCTTCTTAATCTCACGCCGGGCATAACATATCAAAAGAACCTTTGCCACACTCCTAAGTTGGAGCGAGACAGGATTTGATCCAGGTTTATAAATACCTGAGGTGTGGGAGCCATAGTGGTGAGTCTGGTCTCTTTTCAGTAGTGCGTGGGGATAGGACTAGGGGTAATGGGATGAAAGTACAGCATAGGAAGTTCCGCACTAATGTGCGGAAGAACTTCTTTACAGTGAGGGTGACGGAGCACTGGAACAGGCTGCCCAGGGAGGTGGTGGAGTCTCCTTCTCTGGAGATATTTAAGACCCGCCTGGATGCCTACCTGTGTGACATGGTGTAGGGAGCCTGCTTTGGCAGGGGGGTTGGACTCGATGATCTCTAGAGGTCCCTTCCAACCCCTACAATTCTGTGATTCTGTGATTCTGTGAAGTGAGCCCCCATCAGTGCCAAGTACAGGGGCAGGATTGCTTTCCTAGTCCTGCTCACTACATCATTCCTGATACAAGCCAGGATGTCATTGGCTTTCTTAGCCATGTCATTGGCACAATGTTGGCTCATTTTCAGCTGACTGTCCATCAGCACACCAAGGTCCCTTTCCATCAGTCTGCTCTCCAGCCACTCCTCTGTAAGCCTGTAGGGTTGCCTGGAGTTGTTGTGACTAGAATGCAGGACCCAACAGTTGTCCCTATTGAAACTCATACAGTTAACTTTGGCCCATCACTCCAGTCTATCCAGGTCCCTTTGTAGTGCCTTTCTTCCCTCTAGCAGATCAACACTCCCTCCCAACTTGGTGTTGTCTGCAAACTTACTGAGGGTGCATCAATAGCTTCTATGTAAGTGATGGAGAAAAGCAGTTACAAAAGAAATTCATTTCATAATCAAGGATAAAAGCATTAGTCTACTTTTTTTGTATGCTGATTGTCATGGTTTTATAATTTTGTAATTTTGCTATCAGTATTCCACATCATAACATCATGTAAAGCATGGATACTTCTATTGAATGTGCAGTCCACAGAAGAAGACTACATATCCCAGAGAACAACACGGGTAGTGATAAGTCATGGGATCAGGACGCTATATAATCTTGTTCCCAGGATGGAGTGCCATCCTTCTTCTCTCGAACTTCTCAGAGAGTGGGAAGCATTCCAGCTGTGTCGCCTAGAGTTCACAGTAGGCCTCTCGGTTTTCGGGGACTCTCTCTCTCTGTTTCGTTCTATTTGTTAGTCTCAATTATATTATATTTTGTTATCTTGTATTTCAATATCATATTTAGTAAAATAAGTTTTTCCTCCTTAGATTGCCACTGTTTTTATCCCATTCTCCTTTTCCCCCTCCTTTCCGGGCCCCAGGGGGGGGGCCCTACAGGGTGGCTTCCCCTGTCACGGGCATAGGTAAATCTAAGTAACCCGTGACACTGATGAACTCTGGCAAAAAGCAAAAATTCTCAGAACCTATAAGCTGGCTGCAGGTTGCCCCAAACATTCACTATACCTTAAAATTTGATTGTGCTCCCTACAGCTTTCACAAAAGATCAGCTAAAAAAAATAAAAAATAAAAAAATGGAAACAGTATACTGGGAAATGATGTAGAATTAAAACTTAGTATCGTAATTGGAGCTTCAATTTATTCTGAAATGAAAGGGAACATCAACTTCCGATCCTGATGTCTCTTACGCTTCTTGAGATCTCTTCTACAAGGTATGTCTTTAAGGTGTACCTCCAAGGATGACTGCATGAGGGTCTAAGGTATATGAAAGTCAGGGAAGACTAATTTATTGAACACAGAAATGAACACTACATACCATGGTCTGAGAAAATCTCTTTTGAAATAAGTTTGGTAGGGGAATATATATATGTATGTATATATTTTCTTCCAGAGATACAAACACTCTTCCTCCTGTTAACATACACTAATATTAGCAGTGGTATAGCCTTAAGAGCAAAAACCCAAAATAGAAAAACCCCATATTGTGACTGATCAGTGAGTAGTTTGGGGAAAAAAACCTTTGTTTCCATATAGGAAAAATGAAGTAAGTTTATCCCTTGATCTACTTCAGAGAACTTGCTCAAACTAAGAACATTCAGGCACGTTCATCAAGATGTCTTTTGGAAGAAAAGCAAGACTTCTGGCTTTCTGAAAGGAAGAACGCTTTCCAAATCTAAGAAAGATTTAAAGCATCTTGTCAGGAGAAACTTAAAGCAGAAAAAACAAATGCATTCTGCTGGAGGAAGCTCTTATTTCTACTTTTTATTGCTTGGAAGTAATATGGTAAAAAGAATCTACTCATACACCAAAATATTTGTGAAATTTCTTGTATTTATCACAAAATTAAGAACAAGAAGATCCTTACAGTCTAGGATTTATACCATCAAGACCTGAAGGTGAAACTCACAAAAATAATGCTAAAGAACTTATCCCTCAGTTGCTTATCTTGGAGACTAACGATATAGTCTGCACTTAGCTTTTTATGTACCCATGGCAGTCTGAAATTAGTTTAGAAAGTAACTGGAGGCCTGTGATAGATTATGCAAGAGACAGAGAACACCCACAGCATCTCTCTATTGGGTATTAATAGAAATACACAACAGCCTTTAAATATGCTTCTGTTGTTTTTGGATAAGCACTCTTGTGTTTCCACTAGGTACTCTATCACATTAAACACCTATCTGATAAGTTAATATCTACATGGTAGTTAGCTGAGGTTAGATATCTGAATCTGAACTTAAATCTCATGACATAAACAATGAAGCTTTTGTTAAGTCACAGGAGCAGGAAACCCTATCGCCATTCTAATTGTTCTAATTATTTTCAGTGGCATCAAAATTATTCTGCATTGGAACAAGACAATTTCTTTCTTTCTTTCTTTCTTTCTTTCTTTCTTTCTTTCTTTCTTTCTTTCTTTCTTTCTTTCTTTCTTTCTTTCTTTCTTTCTTTCTTTCTTTCTTTCTTTCTTTCTTTCTTTCTTTCTTCTTCCTTCCTTCCTTCCTTCCTTCCTTCCTTCCTTCCTTCCTTCCTTCCTTCCTTCCTTCCTTCCTTCCTTCCTTCCTTCCTTCCTTCCTTCCTTCCTTCCTTCCTTCCTTCCTTCCTTCCTTCCTTCCTTCCTTCCTTCCTTCCTTCCTTCCTTCCTTCCTTCCTTCCTTCCTTCCTTCCTTCCTTCCTTCCTTCCTTCCTTCCTTCCTTCCTTCCTTCCTTCCTTCCTTCCTTCCTTCCTTCCTTCCTTCCTTCCTTCCTTCCTTCCTTCCTTCCTTCCTTCCTTCCTTCCTTCCTTCCTTCCTTCCTTCCTTCCTTCCTTCTTCAGCATCAAATGCAGTTTTAAACATGTGCTCTGAAGTAAAAACCCTGTCTTTTCTCCAGAAGATAACAGGAGCTTAGACAGTATTTCAGGTGATAAATAATACTCAACAGAAGTACACTTATGTCTAAGCATAGAATTCTAGTACTATTTGAGATCTCCTTGAGTATGTAAGACTCTTACTTCTAAAATTACTGCTGGAAAATTTTAGAACAATTTATACAGGTGGCCTTCATTTTCAGAATCAGCCTCTGGATACCAGGCAAGATAAACAGTGATATTTCAAGTGTCCATGTTTAGGCAAATCAGCTCTATACATCCTTGCTCTCTGTTTAATTCCTAAGATCCAGTGCGCATACTGACTAACTCTTCATTAACTGTACTGAGAGTTTTTGTGTTTAGCTATCATAAGCAACCACATTCTGGAAACAAACGTTGATGTTCTAAAGTAATTTCATCAGCCTAAGAATAAGCACCTACTATTGTTTTAAGTACTGCTGTGCTCTTCCAGCCGAACTACAAATCCAAAAAAATGCAGATTTTCCATACATGCTAGAATCACAGAATCATAGAATTAATCAGGTTGGAAAAGACCTCAAAGATAATCAAATCCAACTGCAGCCTAACTATAGTACCTTAACTCTAACTGACCATCCAGCCAGTGTTTCACCCAGCAGAGCACAGGTCCATCCAAACCATGGGCAGCCAGCTTCTCCACAAGAATGCTGTGGGGGCAGTGTCAAAGGCTTTAGCTAAGTCCAGGTGTATCATATCAACAGCCTTACCTTCATCCACTAAGCGGGTGTTATCATTTTACGGTCTGGTTCGGCCCAGTTCCAGGACTAGTAGGGCCGAGGGATTTCACAAAATCCACGCCTCCAGAGAAGGGAAACAGGGGACCCCAGTATTATTAGGAAAAAAACAACAGCGGTAATGATCTGAGTAGAAACAAACTAATTTTACTAAATATAGTATTGGAATGTAAAATAATTAGAGTTGAAGCCAATAATCAGATATAATGAGAGAGTATCTGAAAGCTGTAGGCCTTACAGTAATTGCGCAGTCAGGATGAGCAGCAGCAAAGCAGAAGAGCAGAGAAAAGCTGAAGCAAAGCAGAAGACAGTCAGATGACCCAACACCTTATATGCGTTCCCCCTGTGCAGGGGTATATCAACACAGCGAACAATCTTCTGGGGAATGTAGTTTCTTCTCTTTACTCTGTGGACCTGGGGCATTAATACTTTAGTCCCCAGTACACTACATGATGTGAGAATGAGGAATACTGATGATCGTAAAACCATGACAGAGGGCCACCTTAAAATGAAATCAGATTTGTCAGGCAGGATCTACCATTTGTAAACCCATGCTGACTGGCCCTGATCCCTTACTTGACTTTTAACTAGTCCACGATGTCTCCTGGGATTATCTATTTCATAACCTTCCCTGGCACTGAGGTGAGATTGATAGGTCTGTAGCTACAAGAATCATTATTCCAACTTTTTTTGAAGATGGTTGTTACATTTGCAGGTGTCCAGTCCACTGGGACATCCCCAGTTAACCAGGACAGGATAAACTTGTAGACATTAGATTTTATATATGCAACAACTAGTACAGCTTGTTCTGGCTCTTTCAGTAACCTACTGCACAGTTCTACTGCACAGAAGACAGCAGTGCAACCTGAATATTAGAATATATGTATTTTAGACAGTACATTCTAAGTTGAACAACTGATATGTGCATTGTTTGTTGCCCTGTTTTTATTGAGGTTCTACATAACTTTGAAGTTAGTCATCATCTCAGCTCCTAGGCATATAAAGGTATCTGAAAATATCTCTTTTCATTGTAAATAAGAATGTTAAGATTCTTCCAGATACATATAGGCACACTGGAAAAATGGAAAAAAAAAAAAAATAAAAAAAAATTAGGTTTTGCAACATGCATGATTCTGATCTCTGAAAAAAATGGAGGAAAGGACAAAAAAGATTTTAAATTCAAGATGAAATACATGTAATTTTATATAAAATTAACTCATTCACTAATGTTAGCATAGTGAAAATAAGGAGGCAGATGGAAACTCATCTATTTAAAGTGTATAAAGGCTGAAGAAAGAGTAAGGTGGAAAAAAATTGTACCTTCTAGACAATTTGCACTATGACATTATCATAATAGAAGGGTTGGTAACTGGGGAAAGAAAAAGAAAAAAAAAAAAAAAAAAAACAGCCACAAAAAGCTCTTAGTACTTAAATTGACTTTTGAAAAACTGATGATTATTTTTGGCTCTGAAATCCAATGTACACATTTGGCATGCATTTGGCACATAGAAAATTAGCTCCTGATAACAAAGAAAAAAAAGAAAATGCAGTGCTCTGAATCAACTTCTACATCTTAACATATCTACTTTAAGTAAAGTTCTATTCTTATTCCATGTCAGACTTGCTTCACTAAGAAGTGTAATAGATAGCCACCACAGTTCTTAATAATTTAGTGCAAATTATAAAGTAGACTGTCTGAAATTGAAAAAATAAGCCTCTACTGTTCACCTAGACTTCAGTATTGACTTAGTTTATACAGGAGTATTTGGATGTCTCCACCTATCCAATAGATTACAATGCAAATTATAACTCTCTTCTGCATCAATAAGAACTGTAAATATTACGGTATTTACTACAGTGGGCCAGCAAGATTCAGGAAATATCAGGATCCAGTTATGCAAATTCTCTGTTTTGAGTGAAGCCTTATCCAAAGTGCTAATATTTGGAAGGTATAGAACTCTTAGAAATAAAACCTTCAGCTGAGGCTGAGTGCAAAGCAAAAGATCAGAGAGCAGAAGATTTCTTGAAGAACGAATAGTATATATTTAACTTCAAAACTGAAATGCATTTTTAAGCTTGCTTATGTAGTAATAGCAGAAGACATCTTCTTGAACTAAAATAAAATCAACCAAGTTTATTCCTGGCATGATTCTAGTATGTCAGTTCTTAGAATGACACACTGAATATGGCTAATCTCAAATGTTTATTTAATTTTTTTTTTTTCTCTGACCCACGATGGTGAAGAAATTGGAAGTCAGGGCCAACTGCCTGTGGCTGTGAATGTCAGAGGAGATTGTACTCATTCAGTGAGTTTCATATGCACATCTGAGTTCAGCATTTGTCCTTAAAGGAATAGATATTGTCACAACTGCACTTCTGTAAAATGTTTAATTTTAGGTTTGTAAATGTGAAAAGAGAGAAAGATAACTGAAGATAAATAAATAAGTAGTCATAATAAGGCACTTAGCACTTCTTTTTTTCCTACAGTGAGGCAAAAACTGACTTGGAAATTTTAAAGATCAATTGGAAAATACAAGATTTTTTCTTTGCCAGATATAAGGAGTTGTGCTCAATAAAAGCTATTTCTGACTGTGACTAGCTTCTGAGTGTTGCATGTCATACTTTCCATTACTCTGAGTAGAGACTAGGAAAATCATTCCATCAGTGGCATCAGAAAAAAAGCTAACCTCACAATGTTCCTCTTTACTTTCATATTTTTGTTTATTCTTTCATTTTCCTTAAGTAGTAAAAGATGTATTAGATCCTAACTGTTCTGATTTTCCCTGATGTTTGGATTAAAAAATAAATACCAGGGAAAACGGAACCAAATTCTTTGCTCCCTAGGAATTTTAATAGAAAAGGCTGTATTAAGAACTATCATTACCTGTAAATTTTTAAGTCCATACAGTATCCATAAGCTCTGCAGATCTCTGGAACTCAAGAAGCTCAGGCCACAGACTTGATCTCTGTAATATTACCTTTAAATTACCTTTAAATCTACTAATCCCTTCCTACAAAACTCTGACAGGTTGCATGGAGAATTCTAATTTGATAAAACACTGGGATCCAGCTAAATTACAAACAGAATATATTTTGCTCTTAAAAAACAAAACAAAAAATTAAAAAAAAAAAAAAAAAAGTAGTATAAATGTTGCTGTAAGATCAGATTTACTCCAGGATGCTCCCTTCTGCTCTATTTTACATTGCATATGCATGAGCAAACATGCAGAGTACTGCTCATTCATTAGAATGACTCTACCCATCATCAGAAAGCTAACAAACACACCATATCTAACAAACACACCATATCTGAATCGTCACTAAGATGAAACTTTACAAGACAAATTTGATAGTGTAATTAATTATTACCCGATCTTTCAATACAATTAGAAAACCTGCTAAATACATTTCTCTTTTATGAAGACTGCTCCCTCAGTTGTTTTAGAAATTCTCTGGCTAGCACAGCTATTTCAAGAATAAAGTGTGCCCTTTCATAGTGCTCTGCTTCTTTTCAAAAACCACTGCCTACATACTAAAGCAAGACTCTAACTGTTTTCAAAACTATAAAGATTTTATTCTTCCTTTGGTATTATAGTGAAGCTACTTCATGCTATTTGGCTGATGATGTGTTTTTCACAGACATAGACTATCAGATATAAATTTAAACTTTGTAATATGCAGTCAGCTGAGTTTTGTTAAAAGAAAAAAAAAAAAAAGGAAAGAAAAGAAAAGAAAAAGAAAAACAGTTCTATTACTTTCTGGAATTGAGGAGTTTGGTGGTTTAAGGTTTTGCTTCTTGTGGTTTAAGGTTTCTTAAGAATGTAATTCCCTTCTAGAAAATCATATATACATATATTTTGTAATGAGAAATACATATATTTTTAAATTTAATTTTTTTTTCTTTTATTATCAAAAAGTATTATCAAAATCCAAGATTATCAAAATAGAACCTAGCATCTACAGAGCTCCTTCAGCAAACAGACTCTTCCTCCTCTAACAAACAAACAGCCTGGTCACTATGACATAAATAGATACACTATTCAGTGTAAAATCACTGCAGTAAACACCAAAGAAACAATATCCAAAGATCTCATTTGTGGCTATTTATGACTCTGTGCAGTTTTTCTCTTTTTTTCTTTTCAAAGCAATCTTCCCTCCCCTGTTCCAAATTTTTTGAATTCAGAGGCATTTCTTTTTTTATTGGTACAGCAATTTCACTGTAATACCCTCTGGAAACACATGGAAAATGATTTGCTGTTCCAAGGCTACTGAGTTTTCAACTTTATATTAATAGTCAAATTTCTTGACAGAACCATAACATTGTTTGGGTTGGAAGGAATCTTTAAGATAATCTAGTTCCAGCCTCTCTGCAATTGGCAGGGACACTTCCCTCTAGACCAGGTTGTGCAAAGCCTCATCTAGCCTGGCCTTGAATGTTTCTACGGAGGGGTCATTCACAACCTCTCTGGGCAACCTGCTACAGTGTCTCACCATCCGTGAGCCATGACATTGTTGTTATGTAAGTTTTTAATATATTTGTTTTAAACATTTTATTACAAAATTGTTAAAACAAAGTTGTTAATCATCTTCTTTATATTTGCTTACTGATTCCCATAACAAATATAAGCATTTTTAAACAAAATTATTTAAAGCACAATAAATGTTGCTGTGTGCTAAAAACACTGCTCTTATTGAATAAAAAGGAAGGCATATATAATTTCCATGACACCGAATCTTATAAGTGTTTTAATTACCTGAATATACGTCTGTCAGTTTTTAGACAACTCAATTGCATGTCATGTGCATAGGGGTATGTGTATAGACAGTAAGAGAAAGAGTGAGAGAAAGACAAGATAGAAATCACCGAATAGAGGCTGTTTTTATGTCAAGCCCCAAATCTAAGAAATTACATAGTTAAGTGAATTTGTATTTCTGGTACCATTAGAAACTTCTACATACTAGAACTCTGTCAAATCAAAAATGTGTGAAAACATAGCTAACAATCCCTTGTGAACAATTTATTTGAAGTTAATAGCAAGCATTATATAAGGATATATGACCAAGGATAAGAAGGAATCCAGTTTGGCAAGACAGCAATCAAATCCAGGAAGAATGTGACCACATTCTTTTCCTGCTGTGTTCTGTCATTTGGTTCACTGTAAAATACATAAAGAAGCAATCCCACAGAACTGCGTAAAATAGAACACTGATTCATAGTCAAAACACATTTATCATCTGAAAATTTTAAGATGTTTTGTAAGTGTGAAACAAATTACCACATATATGAGGTCTGCCTCACCCATGCCTGAATCCACAACTGGCAATATCTGCATTGCTAGCATTTGTTAGCAACAGTAGTTACTCAGTGTTAACAAGATCAAAAATAGATCTGCAGGATAAGAGAGAATGTTAAAAGTGAATTGGCAAAGGTCCAAATACTGAGTTGTATTACTGGGAGTGAAATCATTCTGGCCTTCTGTTCAGCACTTTTGAGAGTCCATTTGGAGCACTATGTCCATGTTTGGACTTTCTGCAAAAAAACAAAACAACAGCAACAACAACAGTAGGTGGCATCAAGAAGTGTTTAACTACATTTAGTACTGTCAACAGAAGATTATGTGGAGTTGGCTTTTTTCTTTTTCTTGTTTAGCAGACATAGGTCTATGGTACCAGATACCACACTGAAGAAGTAACATCTTTTACAAGTTATTAATGATAAACTTTTAAAACTTGCAACCACTACACGTGGTCATCAATCCCCAACACAGAACATTTTTAGGGAGCTAAAATAAATGTGAAAGAAGGGCAACGAGGCTTGTGAAGGGGTTGGAAAATCAACTTTATGAGGAGAGGCTGAGGGAGCTGGGGATGTTTAGTCTGGGGAAAAGGAGGCTGATCGCCCTCTTCCAGTATCTGCAGGGTGCTTACATTGAGAGAGGGGCAAGTCTCTTCTCACTGGTGACAAGTGACAGGACGAGGGGAAATGGGTTCAAGTTGTGCCAAGGTAAGTTTAGGTTGGACGTTAGGAAACACTTCTTTATAGAAAGGGTAGTTTAACACTGGAATAGACTTCTCAGGGTGGTGGTTGAGTCACCATCCCTGGATGTTTTTAAGAGCCTTTTGGATGTGTTGCTCAAAGATATGATTTTGCAGAGGATTATTAGAGTTAGGGTACTATGGTTAGGCTGTGGTTGGATTTGTTGGTCTTTGAGATCTTTTCTAACCTGGGTTATTCTATGATTCTACGATTATATGAAAGGAAACAGCAGTAATTAAGACAGATTTGGGGGATGGGAGGAGAGGGATGACCAAAAAGACATCATTCCGCAGGGAGAGTATAAATTATCTTTGTAGCTGTAAATTCTCTGTGAGAATTTACTGCCTACTTCAACACAGAGTGAAGTTCCAACACCTTTCTGAGGAACAAGATAAGGACATCACAGGCTTTTTCTATAAATTCATTTATAAGCAATTGTTGAATATTTTTACATTAGAAAGCCAATTCCCACAATTAATGTGTATTCTATGATTATGGTTCTGATTCTACTATTAGAGAATGATGTTTGGAGCATTGATTCCAAACCTGGATTTACAATAGAAAGTGAACAATGGTAGAAAATTTTCTGTAGATTGTTCACTTGCTTTCAGAGTTACTTTTCTGTTGATGCTGACTTAATTGATGTTCAAATTAAAGATCTTAGCAAGTGAATGTCATTATAGATATTTAAAGATCACATCTAAGTCTATTCTAAGGCAATGATCTGAACTGAAATTCACTTTCCTAATGGCATGCATATATGCACCAATTCAAAAAAGATGGTAATGGTTGTTAAAAGGGGGTGAAGAGAATAACAGTTTTTTTCTTTTGGTTTGATATGATTTGTTTACTTTTTGTAATGAAATGGTGCCTCATGCTGGCACAGAAGATGAATAAAGTATATAACCAAAGAAGATGGAAGAACAAGCATTACAGTTTTCCAAAGGATCTCAGATAAAAGCAGCGTGTAGTAAACTTAAGGACTGACATCTCTCTTCTTCAGACTGACTTGTTCACCATTCACCAGTGAAGACAAAATTGGTGGACAGTAAGAGCAGATTTCTCCATTAACTTGTCTTCTGTCTGTAGAAAAGAAGATTACACCTTCCTGGGAAATGTTTGCTGACTTCAGTGAAGTCTAAAGGGTCAGGTATGAAAATGAGTATAAAAAAACAAGCCATAACAAAGGAAGATCAGGAGACTGGGAGCTCAGATTTGAACCAGGAAGAAATTGTCCTACAAAGTTAGCAGGATTGCTTAAAATTTGCTATGGACCAAAAAGCCACAGATCAAAACAGATAAGAAATAGATGGGAAGGAAAGTACTTGCTTGGAAAACTGTGGCTGGAAACAGGGAAAAATAATCTGCTTCCTTCTCCTCTGAGTGGCTTGGTCTACTTAAGATGCCCCAGTATACTGTTTTGTGATCTGTTGTAATGTAGCTGTACAGCTTTTGCAGTCTTTTGGTGCTCACATTTCAGTAAAGAGAGAAGGGGATAAGAATTCCATCGTAAGGATTCAGTGAGTTCAATGTTTTGCTACAGTTTATGCAAAGAGAGTGAGAGGAGAAAAGAAAGGAATAAAATATACACATAACATTGTTTCCTCTTTCTGTGTATGTTTACTCTGTACAGCATAAGAGAACTAATTTAAGGTATTTTATGTTTTAAAAAAAATTCATTATTCACACATTATTCTCTCCACTGTGGATCACTTTAGCATATACCTAATTTATCTCCAGAAATAAACTATAATCAATTGGATTTTAATCAGTAGATAGCTACCCAAACTTTCACTGTTCCTCAAATATGAAAAGATGCATATGTGTAAATATTTAGTATTAGAAGAGTCATTTTTCTATCTTGTCCTCATTTATGATAAAAAAATATTATTAGTGGTAGTAGTAGTAGTATTAAAAGACCTTTTTTTATCATTTATTGAAGTAAACATATCTCTGATATACTTTAAAAAAAAAAAAACCAACAACAACTTACTTTGTTAAAGGATACATTTGGATTCAAAAGAAAAAACAATGTTAAGAATATTGAACACTCATGGGGAAAAGCAGAGAAACAAACAAAACTTTCTGACAAATATCATAGCTTCAATGGAAGACTGTCAGTCAGCACTATTCACAGCTCAATGATGATGGCTGCTGTCCCTGCTTATTTTCAAAGGAAAGAAATTAAGAAAGAGGATATGATCTGCAATTCAATTAGTTTGTGGGAGGCATACAGGGATTAGAGTTTTTCCAGAGATGCGTGGATGTAGCAGTTACATGCCGTGAAACTGTTTCTCAAATTTTTAGATTTTCTTTCCACATACAATTGAAGGATGAGAGAAGGGCCCCACAGTACAGGAGAGAAAGGGACTTCACATGAACTGGGACAGGGGTAGTGAAAAGTTTATGTAGAAGTTGTTAGAAGAATGAAGATTGCAGACACTATGTCTGGAATAACAAGGGGGATGAAGGCCATAAATATAAGGGTGGAACATCCCAAGGACAGTGACGTCATTAGTTGTCCACAGGGCAAGCTGGAACCAGTTTGGGAGGTGCCCCTCCCACAGGGTTGAAAGTTTACATAGTGGAAGACGATGAGCCTTCACAAGGAAGACAATGAGCCTTTATCCCACGACCACCCCCACGACTCACTACCCAAGCACAAGGGGGGACCACATGCTAATGATCTCTTGGGAATGTAATGAAAATGTATCTGAATTCCTGCGAACTACTGATTATGTATTAGTCCAGCCTATATCTGTAGCATGCTTTCTCCTAATGGTGTGCAAGTGAGGTGGAGCTATCACCAGGATGTATGCGCATCACTCATTAAACATACCTGCTTTATAACTACTTTGTGGTTCTGGAGTTTGATTTCCGCATGTCACTATCTTAACTGTATTAAAGTCAGCTTTGAAATTCTCTTTCCACAATGTCTTTTGGAAGAAAACAGTATTTATCGAGAATAGGCTGCAATATAAGATAAAAGGTAATGGATTTAAATTGCAGCAAGAAGATTCAGTCTTAACATTAGGAAAATGCAATAATAAAAACAGTGAAGTTCTAAAACAGATTGACTCTAGAAGTTGTGAAAAATATATCTTTCTGTGTTTCTAAGAATAGATTATAGGAAGAGAGTGTCATGAATGAAGCTTATATTAATGCTAGTTTTGCTATAAGGGTGACAGAGCTGGGGATCAGCTATTTGTTCAGTATGAGAGATCAATATGTAGTTTCTGTCTGTGGTTTAATTAAAATATATTTTGTGTTTTGGCCTGGAAATTTCATTGATAAAATGCTCATGGGAAAATTATCACGTGTTCTACTGGAAAGTGTTTTAAATGTTGCTTTGTTAGTTACTGTGTGACATGAAAAAATGTTGTGTATGTTGATAGTGATTAAAACTGTGATTACATTTTGACATATAATTAATCATTTTTTTATTAAATCATAAATGAAGACATACAATGGGATATCCAAATGTATATAAAAAAATAAAAATTAATGAGAGAAAGGTCATTAAATTTGCCTGTCTTTTAGTAAAAAGGTGGATTCCAGAAAAGATAAGACAGCTTCTTTTTCACCAAGGATAGAAAGATCTAGATAGAAAGAACAAAGACAGAAGCAAAGTGATAGCCAATAGCATGATCAACTGGCTAATTATGCCCAAATGTCTTGCATGTTTTGTTAAAGAACCTTTGCTTTGGCAGACAACCACTGTTTGGTTTCTAACGTACTGCATCAGGACTCCTATTTACGGTTTTGAGGAGGTTCAGCTTGTGAGTTCAATGTGTACTTCTTTCTATAAGTAGTATGTGAGTAATCTTGATATTTTGCTTTGCTCATTATTTGTGACTGTGTGTATTTTGAACGGAGAAGAAGAAAAAAAACCACAAAGACAAAACAAAACAAAAACCTGTTTTGTTTACTAAGGCAGAGACAGAAAAGGATGATAACCTCATGGAAATAATCCTCCTTTTCTCCCAGAAAGCTGCTATCAGTTTTTATACTGCACAGCATACATGTCATCTCTAAGATTGCAGTTCACTTTTCTCTCAGAAATGAATATACAGTAGTAGAAAGTGTGTAAGAAAAATTTGAAGGGAAAATAAATCAATCCTTTCTTTAGCCAACAAGCAATTTTGTATGCTAGCAGGGGGCATACAGGACTTGTCCAACATTACTGCTAGCTAAAGAGGAAAATATTGATTTGTGTTTGCCTTTTTACATCAACAGTAAAGAGTCTATAGCATTTTACACATCATAGAACAAGATCTGAGGGTATCAAAAAGCAATATAAAAACCTTAAATGAATTGTGGCTCTGATTTAAATAACATTTGAATGTTTATTTAATTTTGTTCTGTATCATCCATCTTTCTTCAAAGCAAAATAACGCTTTGTCTGTTATTGACTTTCTAATAAGCCCTTCAACACATATGTTTTTTGCTATCTATCCATCCATGCAGTCCCATTCGCATTCACCCTTGAATTTAGACTATGCCTAGAATGATCTCACACATTAAAAACTTTTTTCTTTATACAAAAACTTTAATGTTACATGTCCTTAAGCATGAAGGAATTGGCTTCATTTTGTCAAATAAAGCATAAAAATACCAAGATTTTTTACCACAGGAAGGAATGATACATCAGTGTTTTGCTATATACTTCTAGGGTATCATAAGATAATGGAATTCTTTACCATGTGGTATAAATGTGAACTGACTTAGCACATCCTAATATACTTGCTCACCAGTAGAATTTACATTAATATAGACAGCTGACATTATGCTCAATAAGACCCAGCAGCATGCCCTGACAGTCAGGAGGACAAACAGTCTTCTATGATTCATAAAGTACAGCACAATCAGCCAGCAGAAAAAGGTGATTCTCCCACTGCATTTAAATTTATGTAGCCTCATCTGGAGTATTGTGTGTGATTCTGGGTTCCACATTAAAAAATAAAAATAAAAATAAAAAAATAAAATAGGGAGAGATAATAAGATATTTTAGTCAGTCTAGTGAAGGGCAACAAAATTTCAGAAGAGTTGGAAGGAAAGTCCTATTAGGAGGAGCTGAGAACACTGAGTTATTTAATCTTGAAAGAAAGAAGGCTAAAAAGCACTTACATTGCTATCTACAGCTTCCTTAGAAGGGAAAGTGGAGATGACTCATCTTTCTTTCTGGTATCTAGTGACAGGACACACTGGAATGGCTGAGATGTGCTAGGGGAGGTTCAGATTGGATATTAGGATATCACAAAGAGCATGGTTAAACACTGGAAGAGACTGGAAAATCATTGTATTTTCCACCATGATAGAGCTCTTCTAATAGTAGGAACAGGTGGAGCAAAGAAGTACAGAGGATATGGTGTCATATTATCAGCCATAAAAGCAATTACAAGTAATTGTAGCTGAGAAACATTAACAGTGGTATAAATTCATCATTTACACTTAATTTCAATTAGTGGGATAAAAATATGTTCAGGCTGCCACAGTTTCCTTGAAAGAAGAAATCTGATAAACATCATAGAAGATAAGAGAAACCCAACTCACAGTCTGCAGCAGCTGAATGCCAGATGGCATACTGAAAACTACATAATACATATGGAAGAATACATATGGAATATCTACATTCTAGAGCCGACCCCTACCCAGATGACTAATTAAGGGTGAGCTGAATTGTTCTCTGATCTTGAGGCAAAATTCATTTGTTGCATATTCTAAGGGTATGTCATTGAAGGCACTGTGAGGTGTTCCACCTGGTCCCTAGTGGTCACCACAGAAAACTGAAGATTTCCACTAAGTCTTGTGTCACATTTGGTAGCTTATGCAGATATCTCTTTCCTAATACCATCTTTCCACGTAGTGTATGACCTTAGTCTCCTACAGTAAGATAAATTGATCACCCCTACTGTTCTCAACTCGCAGGTAAAAGTCACACATATTCTTTAGGGTGTCCGAAGAGGCAATAAATTCCAACTGAATTGGACTTCTGTATAATTTCTACATGCTAAATTAGTGTTATTTGAGCATATGTTTTTTGTGTTCTGTTTCCAGAACACTACAAGTAATTCTGTTGTTATTGAAACAATAATGTTTGATACTAGGGCCGACAGGGATAGAAATGACAACGCTGAATCTTCACCTTCACATTCAGAGTCATACAGTTTGTCAGCAATGCTGACACAAAGTAACTGATTATGCCTTTTCAGCAGACTTCTACAAGACCTATCTTACCAGAAAGAAATATAGCTGCACTATCACATCTTGTTAATCTCACCACATATTTGTGAACAACTACTTTAAAGGATGAAGCACAGAAATAGTAAAATTTCATCTAAAATCTCTGAAAAGAGCCTTAAGTTTAGAATTGCAACCCCTTCTTTCACAAAAACAAGCTCAATTCTTCATTCTTTTTATTAGCCTCTGGATTACATAATTGGATTCCAAAACACTATTAGTCAAATTTGGATCTAAACAGGGTTTCCTTGAGGGTACTTGAATAACTGAAATATTTAATTCAGGAAGTATAAACTGTGAAATCTTAAGCAGTACTGCAGGTATCAATAGATATTATTCAAGAAACTATATCCAAAAATATATTGTTTGCGGTATATGTCAATTTGTGTTAGTCTGTTGAGCTTTGGTCAACTTGTCTTCAGTTTCTGCCACTGCTATGAGCTTTCCTCTTGTGATGCATATGACAGTGATGGTTTCACACACACCACCATCTTTCTGATATGATCTGAGTTCTATAGATAAAAATATCTATGGGTCTAATGTTAAGCAACTTACTGTAGTAGTTTCACTAAGCTGCACTACTTTAAAGCAGAATCAAATTTCTCTGAGAGAACAGCAAACGGGTGACAGTAGTTGTTTTTGTTTTTTTTTTTTAACTTTATTATCTGTTTCCAGATTCAGTATACAGACATAAAAATAAGCATATAACACATTTTTGAAGCAATAAAAATAAAAGTAATGAACTGTATCATGTGTTAGATTTCAGAGAATAAAAATAAAAAGGAACAGAAAAACTGAAGACATAAATCAAAGAGATAATTTTATGCATAAATGGACATTTGCTGTAGAGATTTTCACTTTGAGCAAGTCAGTGTTGAAAACTTCCACTTCAGTGTCAATGAAGCCACAATGATCTGTCCAATTTATGCTGTTGTTTCTTTTTTGTTGTTGTTGTTATTATTATTTCTTCTTGCACGTGACTAACTATAATAAAAGAACTTATATATATTTATATTTGTTCAACTGTGTAAGTTTTACAACTATTTCAACTCCTTGTCATTAACAGTTGCAGCTGCTGAGGTAAATGCAACTAGATTTTATGTGTTGTTTTTTTTTCTGTTTTTTTCCCCTCAGAAATTAGATTCAAGAAGCATACTATTCAAAGAGCCAGAAACTGACTTCAGATTCTTATTTTATGAGTTCCCAAGTGATTTTTTACATTAATAAGATTTATTATATTTGCAGATACATTTTGTCCTCATTTAAACTGGCTTAAACATGAAAAAAATATGGAAAACCAGGAATGAATTTTGCCTGAGTAAAACATATATTCTTGACCTCCAGACTCCATTATTGCAAGTTATTATGTCTGGGAATTAAGCCAAACAGGCATTAAAGGAGAAGTTTCAAAATGCGTCAACCCATATTCTCAGTAGCGTACAGGTCTCTAAACACTTCACCCCATGAACTGCTACGTGTTCTGCTTTCCGACTGAATACAGAATACAGTTTATAGTTTATCTCAATATTCAGAACTATTCATACAAAATGACCAAGATTTTCTTTTCAGAAATCATGACCCCTCCTGACCGCTGTTACAATCCAACAAAACTATGAAGTTTTCTGTCAAGAAATAAAGGCTTGCATGAACAATAGACAGAACTTCTGCAAGAGTAGCTGCAGTATCAGGGAACTCTCTTTTATGGTTGATATGAGATTGTGAAATGTGCTCAGGTTTCACAGCTTTCAAATGTTTCAAAAGGAACATTAATTTCTTCCACTTGAGCTTCTTTTCAAAAATTCCTTCATACAGTGATGTTTGCTCACCTAGCTTAGTTTTTCTGAAATATGAGTTTATAGGACAAAGGAGTACCAAAACAGATCCTTGGATCAGTCTTTCATCTATTTTTCTCATCCCATCCACACTAATGGAGATCTTCTAAGCATAGCATTATAGAATTTTTGCATTCCTCTTCTCCTGCTCCTATCTATTCAACATGAAATTAAAGAGAGATGCCTATACTTGTCTATTTAATTCCTTTTCTCTGCGCTAGTCCTAGATTCATAAATCAGATGGGTCCTCATAGATACAGGATGATGGAAACAAATCTCACTTGTTTCCATTTGTATTTCTCTTATTTATGAAAAAATAATATAATACAACTAATACTTTGTCTGCTGCCATCATGTGAATATTCTGGAGTGTATTTGAATTCTCCATTCTCCAACTCCATTATATTATTATCTTGAATGCAGACCTTTTAAAAGATATCAACTAATCTGTGCTAATAAAATGCTTATTTCAATGTAGTTCTTTTTTTTCTTCAGCCCTAAGGTAGTGCTATAGCAAATATAATCAATAATAACAATAATAATTACCTGTCATTACAGTTCATTTACTCAGCAGATATCAACACTGGATGAAATTTAATGGCCTGCAATATATTACAGGTTTGACAAAGTGATCTAGTAATTCCTTTTGCCCTTAACCTCTATAAGTCTGTTCATAGATTTATCCCTCCTAACTTTACTTGCTTGAAATGCTTTAGCACAGTATCTGTGGAGTATCTTATTGGTGAGTAAGATGTAGTGAAACTGATCACTGAATGCAAAGAATTTGGTGTTGAGAATACGCTATGCAGTATCACCAAATTTATGTAATAAATAAATATTCATTCTATGTATGCTTACATACTGGATTATTTTATGCGATAGAAACTGTTAGTGCTGAATAATCCAGAATGCAGGAAAGAATTTACACAACACATTATGTCATTCAATCCTTGTATAAATCATTAATTCAGGATTAAAATGAAATAAATAGAATAAAAAGTTTGTACTTACTGAAATGGATATAATCTCAGTTAGTTGCTAAATGTAATCTACTAACAATATTTAAATATATTTTAAAAAATCTGTATATATATGGTTTTTTTAATACATATATAAGTTTACAGAAAGACTATTGATATTTTAGGCAACAAGAATATGTGTAAATGGGAAGTTAATGTAACTGTTTTCAAAAGAATATTTCACATGATACTATATAAAAGTATATTAGCTAAACTATACATTAGGTCAGGTATAAAATGGGAAAGTTTTTGCGGTCACAGAATGACAGAATGACTGCATACTCAGCAGTAGTATAGGGAAGCCATATGGTTACGATTTTTCAACTGACAACTGATAACTACACATGCAGTATATGAATTTTATATCATCTTCCTTACTGTGGCAAATCCATAGCTCCCCTAAAAGATACAAAGATCTTTCCATTTAGAAAAACTTGGATTTTGGCATCTAGAACATAGAATTGAGACTTACTCTTCGATGGTGTTCCACTTAATGATGTACAGGCATCTGGGGTCATCTGACAATCCTGTCTCAAGATGTCATTTCAAATTTTGGGTCATATCTGCTAAATTTCACATTATGTTTGAGGTATAACTTCTCAAATGACTTAAAATTCCTCTGTGTTGAGAGAGTAATTGATTAATTTGACTCCACATTTCTGCTACCCAATGTTAATTTCCTAAATAAGATTAAAGAGGGATCTTTCTATACTTTTACTGTATATTTAAAAATAATTATAATGATTAAAAAATAATAATAATAAAAAAAAAGAAATAAGTTTTGACTCTGGATGAAGAAAAAACATCTTTTATTTCACTGTGCAGACAGTATACCAGCTGGTGTATCAGCCTTCACTGGTTGTCCTGGTTTGGTTGAGACGGAACTAATTTTCTTTGTAGTAGCTCATATGTTGCGTTGTTTCAGATTCATAATAAAAACAATGTAGATAACACACCAACGTTTTTATTGTTAATGCATAGTGCTTGCAAATCAAGCTCTTTTCTGTTTTGTAAGCTGCCTATTAGCAAGTAGGCCCGGAATACACAAAAAACAGAAAGGAAACAGCCTAGATAGAACCAAGGAAATATGCCATATGATTTAATGTCATCCTCAGCAATAAAACAGGAGGGAAGTGGACCAGTGGAGGCTGCTTTTACTTGGAGTCTGGTCTTCAGCCTGCTGACCATTTCTCACAGGCAAACTAGTGCCCAACAATTCTCTGAGTATTGCCCAGTTCCCAATAAAAATAAATAAATAAATAAATAAATAAATAAATAAATAAATTAAAAAACACATCCTCTCCTGTCATTGCTGAGCACACAATATGGCACAGAATTCTCTGCTGCTTAATTTGGGTGAGCGGCTAATTATCTTGTGTCCCCTCTCAGCTTCTTTTTCATCCCTAGCCTATTTACTGTGGAAGAAGGGTGGAAAAAAATAGAAAACTTTGTCACCGTGCCATCCCTGTTCAGCAACAGCCAAATCATTGCTGTGTTGCCAAGACCAGTTTAAAAACAGAACTTTACACGCTGCTATGAAGAAAATTAACTGAGTCTCAGCCATAAAAAGCGTAATTTCAAATTCTCTCCTGAAGCATCAGTTTTTAAGTGACTCAGTTTGGTTTATTCCTAAAAATAATTTCCTGGGTCATAAGATTTTTGAATGAAACTACACCACTGCAAAACTTGTCCTCTTCAGTCTTACACGAAGAATTTCCAAAAATGTTGTCCATGTTGAACGCTGGAGTATGTGTTAAACTTTTTTTCTATTTTATTTCATAACCCCATTACAAATTTGTAGTTTTTCTGAGATATCAGTTACTAAAATGCCATCTCAGTTATCATAACCTTAATTGTTGTACATGAATAATACACTTTAAAACCATTTTCTTTTTAATAGTGACACATTTTTTTCTTGATTTTTTAACTTAAAAAAAAAAAAACACATAAAAAGGTAAAACTCTATTTTTAACTCAGAACATTTCTTATTTTTCCTTTTGTGAATCTAAGCATTAAAAATCAAGGGAGTTTGTGCTCCTGTTTTTCACTGTTTTTGAGGTTTTTTTTGTGGTGAATTGTGATACACAGACACACTTTATTTCTCAAATTCAATATGACCCAGGAGTTAACACACAAAATAAATTTATTTGAAATGATATGAGCTATTAATGATTATTTAAAGTAATAAACAATATTTATAAAAAGGGACTTGTGAAGAAACTCAAATCAGCTTAAATTTTAACTGACAGAACCATCATAAGGTAAATTTTTTTTTTTCTCTGATTTAGCCAGGCTTAGTGTTTTCTGTTTGTCTGTTTGTTTCTTAATGATTAACGAAAAGAACCCCAAAGAACTAAAGAACCCATTTTATAAAAATATTCCTGGCTTAGCTGACACTACCATGTTTGATTAATATTTGCTAAGAAATCTTCAACAATCAGAAAATAAATTATTTAACAGATATATCAAGATTCAGTTTAGCTGTTTTTCTTGGATGATTAATAGTTTATATTGAATTACTAGATGAAACAGATGTTAACTAAAAGCTCTTCATCGTCACAAAACACCTCTTTTAAGGCTCAGAGGTTTTGCTTTGGTTTGGTTTTGGCTTGGTTTTGGTTTGGTTTGGCTTGGTTTTGGTTTGGTTTGGTTTGGTTGGTTTGGTTAGTGGAAATCAGGAATATTTTCTTATGTTAGTTTCTTATCCATTCAAAATATAATACAAAAACCAGTTTGGGCTCATATTACTAGGAAAGGAGATAGAAAGAAATAAAAGTAAAATAACAATGGTTCTTCTAATAACATTACATTTACAAAAACTGTATGGATCTGAAATAGTTTAGACAAATTTCTATATTGTTATTGCAAGTTCTGCTTCTTTCAGAACTAAAATCTAATCTTAAGCAGTGGAAGCTGGTTTGGGATGTGGGCCCAGATCAGCAGGGCTAGTGACTGGACCAGGAAGGACTGTGAGAAACTGGAGCTCAGCTATGCTTTGGCCTCTCTGGGGCAAGGCCTGATGACCACATTGTCTGAAAGGGTATCCCTGAACAAGGTGTGGGGATGCCCATGGTGACATCTGGGGGAAGGGACAGTGAAACCCACGAGTTCCCCCAGGACAATAATACCAACATACTGTCCAGAAGAGAACATTGAACTGGTAAATCTGTTCTGTGATTTACTATTTCCATGACAATCCATGTTGATGACATGGAACCTCTACAATACCATGTAGCCATGAATGATGGTTTTTCTCACTCCAGTCTAATAGGCTGAAGTGTAAAAGTTCTACCAAATCTTCTCTTCCTTCCTGTATATATGAGAAAGGCACAGAGAAAAAAATGAATAAAAACACGGAGGATAATATTTCTCCCTGAAAGAGAAAAAGAAGTACAGACAGGAAAAAAATAAAAAAAATTAAAAAATTAAAAATAAAATAAAATAAAAAGAAGAAGAAGAAAAGAACCCTATTAAACAGGAGGTAATATTCAACAAATTAATTCATATTTTGAACCTAGGTTTAAAAATGGATAATGAAGTTCCTTCATGTACCATGTCTACTGAAAGTTCCAGATTCAGGAACAAAAATTCAGGTGAATACAGTGCAGTTGTCTGCTTGTGAATGAATCAGTGGAGGTCTAATCAATACACCCAAAGGTATCTGAGGACATAAATGCGTTGCCTAATCACTCAAGAAAAGGTTTTGAATATCTGAACCCACAGATATAGGTGTATGGCAGACCCTTCGCTACAAGAAATACATCAAGACCCTGAAGTGTGTCCAGAGAAGGGCAATGAATCTGGTGAATGGTCTGGAGCACAAATCTAATGAGAAGCAGCTGAGGGAACTGGGATTCTTTAGTCTGGTGAAGGGGACGCTCATGGAAGACCTTATCACACTCTATAACCACCTGTAAGCACATGAGATACTCTGTTCCATTACTCCAGTCTGACCTTTTTTTCCTGTATACTGGACAATGTAAAAACCACCAGTGGCAATCATGATGGATGAAATATGTCATGATAGCTGCAACTGGCTCAAAATGAACTTATGGGAAACATAAAAATACAGTAACCAAGATGTAATTAATGACTAAGTACCCACCTAATCAGAGTGCTGGTCAGTGTTTGAGTCAAGTCAAATATGGAATAATGTCAAACTCATGACAGATTTGGAATATTCTATAGTCAATATACAAATACGACAATGAATCCATCATCTTACATCATAAATAATGAGCAGCCCAAATGCCCATTGAGCTCTCCTTCACTGCAGATGGCTGCATGACCAAATCTTCTCTCAAGGGATGCATCGAGGTTATATTTGTTGCAGAAATGTTTTATGCCTTGATGTCAGAATTTCTTGGTGCTACAGATCCATTCTGTTCCTCTGCTAAAAGCTGCTGCTAAGGTTTTTCATACCAGTGGTATGTTAAAATGATTAAATAAATAAATAAACTAATTCATAATAATTAAATATAAGTAACAAATGTCATTTGCATTGCAATCTTGAAGCACAGAGACCATTCTCTTACCTAAATTTCCTAGAATTTTAGCTATGTTATTAATACTAATAAAGCATTACATAACATTACATACATTAATGGAAATTAAAAGTTTAGTTTACTTTTTTTCCAGAAGGTCTCTGTGTCTATTTGCATGAAAGTAAGTCCATGGAATATTTACAGTGGAGGAGAGTGGTAAAAGTTCCACTCTAATTGCTTTGATATTTAAGTTTTTTTTAAAACTAGTCATCAAACTATAATGTCAGTGACCCCGGAATATATCTGGAAATAATTCTGGAACTTTGACTGAATTAATTTGTTTTAAAGTATATTTACATCTATAAAGCAAATGCAAAATAGAAATAATACCTAAAATATTATATACCAGTTTTGCTGCCTATTTCATTACAAAGAGTACTTAAAGCATGTTTGCATGTCAATCTCATTCAGATTAGCTGTTATATTTGGGAATGACTTCAGACAGAATCCTGAATTCATATGTAAAAGCATTGCTGAACATTAAGAAATTTTGCGAGTTCATGGAATAGTAAAGAGACCAGTAAGTTTCATGAATTTTGCAGTTCAAGCTCACAGTTTCTCCATCTTTATAGCTGTGTATAAAGTGCAAAGTCAATATGGCAGCAGAGGGCAACAAACTAAAGCATTTTGTGGCTTTTCTTTTATGGGTGAGCATGTTTTATTTTGTGTGTGCATGCATGTGTGGTCAAATTCTCTCAGAAGGCAAGTTGTGGAAATTGAAACAAATCCCGTTTAAATGCTTCTTTGTTTCACATTCTTATATTTTCCACAAGGGAAATAAAATATTTTAAAAAGTCAAGTAATAGAGACATGGGGGCAGATCTGTAATTCTGCCCTGAAACTGGCTACTGTGAAATATCCGTATCATATTATATTTTTCCTCCCACATATGCTGCCAGTCACTTGCAAGGGTTTCTTGACCTAGATATGATATTTTTGTCCCCATACTCTTTTTCATGGATATTTTTTTCTGATCATCTTTAGTGATCTTAACAGGATGACTATTATGCATTGTGGAGAAGGTGTACAGGATGTAAATGGCAAAGTTTTGGCAGCAGAAGGCTGCAGAAATCTCTGTGAGAATAAGCTAGGAGCTGCCCTGTGCCAGGCACAGCATTTTCAATCCAACCCAGGGCACAGCTGGGCCTGTTGGCCAAGCTGGTGGCTCCTCAGGTAAAATGCTGTCTCTCTGTCTCAGTACAGGAATGAGAAGCTGGGTAGACATGTATCTGTCAGACAAGGCTAATCTACCATGTAGGCACTGACCATGCGGTGGTTTGCTGTACTATGGTGCATGTATAGCTTGGTTTAGATTTTTAGGCCTGTGCTTTCTACACATGTTCATTGTTTGCAAGAGAAACACAAGCAGCTACTTATGAAAAAGACCTCGAGGCAGCTTTGTGTGGGTGCCTATCTGCTCTTGCCTTTATGTTACAGTGAAGCAGCAAGTTCACTTGTGAACATTCCTTTATTCATTTGTAGAAATTATTAAATAATTGTTTTCTGCTACGAAAATCTTGCAAATGCTTTAAAAAATTCAAGGCTTGTCAGGGGCTTAGAGAATATGCCCTATGAGGATACTTGAAGGGAACTTACTCCTAGGAGGGGAGTAAACTCTTCGAAAGGGCTGACAATAGCAGGACTAGGGGAAATGGTTTTAAGTTAAAAGAGGGAAGATTTAGGTTGGATATTAGGGGGAAGTTCTTCACTAGGAGAGTGGTTAGGCCCTGGAACAGGCTGCCCAGGGAGGTTGTGGATGCCCCGTCCTTGGAGGTGTTCAAGACCAGGTTGGATGGGGCCCTGGGCAACCTGATCTAGTAAAGGTGTATGTTTGGTGGCCCTGCTAGGCAGGGGGGTTGGAACTACATGATCCTTGAGGTCCCTTCCAACATTTAGACAGACTGTTTAACTTATTTATGTCTTGTTGCAGAGACCAGCTTCAGAACAGGTAAGCCTGCACTGGGTAAGAGACCTCAAGCAAAAAGACTGACCAAAAGGCTCTTCTTAGAGCTTTTTTGAAGCCAACAAAAGCACTGTGCTAGTGCAGGGGGCTGGCAGCTTGTGGGCAGGCTGCTGAGCCAGCACGGGTGCAGCTGGCATTGCCTACTCTTATCTCTTGAGCTTGAACTTGACAATTTTCTGCGAGGCTACAAGCAGCCTTTGGGAGGGTGGAAGCTGGCTTCTGCCCACATAATGTGCCAGGTGAGAAAAGGTGAGAAAAGGTAGTAGAAGGTTGTTACAGTCCACTGATAACAGGGAGGAAAATCTGAGCATGAGAACAGCCCACACTGCCCATAAGTCACTGAAGCTGTAGGTGTGGGAAGTGGGTCTTGGGGCAATGCTTTTGTCTTTGCTCAGAAGACCAGATCTAATGAATGGTACTGAGGCCTAAGCTTCAAACATAGTCTCTACCAGATGGTGGGCTTGCCTCAAGAAGACTGTTTCTACTGTTTCAGATAGAGGGCCTGCCCAGAAATGTGGAGTTCAGGTCTCTGGCTACAGGGAATGACAGAACCTGCTGCTGCTGGGGGAGAATGGGGAGGATGTCTCTTGTGTGAGGTGTGAGCAGGTGGACAAGCTGCTGAGCCTGGTGGTAGAGCTTAGGAAGGAGGTAGAAAGATTAAGGACCATCAGAGTTGTAGTCTGTACAGCAAAAAGAAGTTTTGATTCACAGGTTTTCCTGCTCGCCCATTTGACTCTTTTGGCTCCTGCTGCTCTTCTCTTGCTCTCCCTATTACAGGATGCATGCATTATTTTATCCTGCATGTCAGTAACAATGGCTTGTTCATGTTCAGTGTATCTACATGTAAACTCTTGAGGAGACAACCAGGATGGCTATCCCTTGGTCATCACCGGTGTTCTGGTTTAAAGACCTCAGAAGTTTAAATTCATATGCAGGTTCCTAATTAATGTCTGTGGGGATTCATGATAGTCACTCTGGTCGACGCAGATGATTGTTGTTCAGCTAATAAATCACTATTTTGAAGTTTGCAGTCCATTCATCTTTGAGGAAAAAAATAAAATAAGAATCCATTTGTGTTATCTCTATAGAAGAAATGGTTTCATCAGGTGTGTGCTGGCAAAGCTTCAGCTGTGCGGTTGCGATATTTGACCAGAATTAACAAAAAAACTGAGTGTGGGGGGAAAAAAAAGGTCCAGATTTAGATGTAGATCTCTACCTCCATGAAACTGACTGCTCTCAGTAAAACAGTAGAGAAATGACAAAACATTAGACTAATCACTGAGCTTCAGGACTGTCTGAAGCAGCTGTATGCTTTCATGACAACAAAGCTTGATTTAGTATGGCCTTACGAGCACAGGTGGTGCTGTACAGTATTTTTTCTTGAGAATAATTATATTGTATTCATCATTCAGTAACAGCACTCTTCTGTTCAAAGCAGGCAGCCAAGATGAGGTTTATAACTTGAATTGGAAGGGTGTGTACTGTTACCTGGATGATGATTATGGATAATTTGGTGCAACGTGATACATTTGCAAAGTGGGAATAAAATCAGTGAGGCAAACAAATGGACCATATGTTTAGTTATCTATCATTCACAATGTGTACTAGGAAAAGAATACTAAGAATCTGACAGAGCATTTGCAAATGCATGTTCTACAATTTTAAGGCTAGGATCTTTATATAAGTCAATTACTTATGGTTAGCTTACACAGTCATTTTGAGAATGTAAGTTGTTTTTTTTTCAATTTCTTACTGATTGTTGGGAGAAATTGACCCTTCCACTGCAGTCTATAAACATTATTGGTAATGTGAAGAAATTTGATTTACAGAAAAGGTTACTTTAAGAGTTTAGTTTACTTCAAGGGAATGGTATTCAGGTTTTATCATATTACAAATAGGCTGTCACCAATTCTAAAGCAATTGACAAAAACATGCAAATAAAATTGCTGGAAAAAAAAATATTCTGTTTGATTTTTCAGTGCTGACTCTTGAAACAAGTCTATCAAGAGACATGAAAGAAGAATTTCTAATAAAGTCTTGAGTAACAACAAGCCTTTGAACAAACTAAACAGAAAATAGTTCGTGCATTAGCCTTTGGGCCAGTCTGGGCAGTACAGGATATAAAGAATGTAGTCTACACTGCAAATACTAGGAACCTCTGTCAGAAAACACGAATATAACCTTAGGTTTGCTCCCTAAGTTTTTGTCGTTGAGGATACAGAGGATCTGAGGCCTGCTGCATTTCAGCTTAAAAAGACATATTGGCTGCAAAGTAAGGAGTCTGAGCTGCTCCCAGCCCCCAGAAATGGGAAGGGAAAAGGGAAAAAGGGTAGGGAGATGGTAGCTGGGCTCAAGGAAACAGAGCAATGGCAACGGCCTAAGGAGGAAAACTATTTTTACTAACTATGATATCAGAATACAAGATAACACAATATAATACAATCTAATTGAAACTGAGGCTAATAAATCAAGTAAAACAAAAGAGAGAGAAGCCTTCTTTGAAACTGAAAACACACGGCTTGGAAGCACACCCACACCCACTGCCAGGCAGTGATAGAGAGAGAGAGAGAGCATCAGTTCGGTGACGTATTTTCCTCTCTGACCATGACATCCTCTGGGACATGTAGTTCTTCTCTGTGCTCCACATGATGTCATGATGTGGAATACCAATAGCAAAAAATTACAAAACCATGAAACTGTTAGGGATTACACTGAGAGCAATTGCTACTAGGACTTTCAGATGTAAGGATACACACAGGATACAAAAGTCTGCTGGTTAGTCAAGACATGGAGTGCTGCAAATTGAGCTGGCCCTGCCCAAACCTCATACATTATGTAAAAGCATGTGAAATCTCTTTAGACAATATAAAAAATATTCTAGGTAAGGCAGTCTGGTTTAATCTTGACTTGTTGAAAGGCAATTGCATTTGTGGGATTGCTTTTGTTGAAGGACCTGAATGCACTTCCTGGGTAATGCACAAGTATGGGGAAGTCCAGTGTATAAATATTTGAATTATATGATGTTAATAGCTATATAATACTGTATGGCATCACTATGATTGCTATAAAACATGTCAGTAATATTACAGTCAAAGTCATCCAGATTAATTAAGAATTTAGATAGAAACATGGAAATTGACTATTTTCACCCCACGCATGATGTTTCATAGGGTTTTTAAAAGTTACTTGTTTAGCAGAAATGTGGCAGCTATAAGCTGCATTAATGTTAGCTTTCTTCCTGCAACTGACTGAATTATAAAGAAAACATAAATTGAACTCTTTCTTGAAATTCTAGATTTCATTTCGTTTCAGACAGGTCTTATGCCATGTCTTGTATATTTTCCATACATGTTTGAGAAGATGGGATTTATTAGATCAAAGAGATAGAAAAGCAAAATTTCATTTAAAAGGATTACATTATTCATGACCGATTTTTTAATTACTGTGCTGAAAACATGTGAAGTGACCTATGAAGTTTTTTGCTGTACTGAAACAGCAAAGCAACACATTTGAGCCCAAGGGAAGAGGGATATTGCAGATATAATCCTGATGTAATCTGAATAGGCTATGCAGGTTATACAGCTGTGCAAGAACTAATACAAATCAGAAAACACAAGTCATCGGCAAGAGAGAATTAAACTTTCTTCTTCCCTTTACAGTCATATAGGTAATCCCTTACATGAAATATACTAAAATAGTCTGGAGGCTCTCAGAAAGCCGTTCTCTCTCAAGGCACCTACCTATTACAGTGGGTACAGAAAGTGAAATCTGTAAATGAACAAGATGGAAAAGGATCTCAGAGACGCACTAAGTGAGCATTTATTTTTGTGATGGAATTCATAAAAAAAAAAATCAAAATCTAAACCCAAATGCTAAACCTAGCCCTAACCCTAAATCTAAACGTAACATTAACCCAACGGTACACCTAACTACTACTATGGTAAAAATAAGCCTAAACCTATCCCAAATAACACTAACCCTAAACTAAATCCTAGCCCAAACGTAACCTAACCCTAACCCTAACACCAACTCTAAACCTAAACTGAACCCTACACTACCATAACACAAACAATAACCCTAGCCCTAACTCAAACCTTAAGTCTAACCCTAATCCTAAATGTAAACTTAACCCTAACTCTAACTCTACCCAAAACCTAATGATAATTCTAAACCTAAACCTAACCTTAACCCTAACCCTACTCTAACTCTAAACCTAACCCTGACCCAAACCATAACCCAAACCATAAAATTTACACTAACCCCAACCCTAACTCAAAACCTTAAAACTAACACTAATCCTGACCCTAAAGTTAACCCTAACATTAAGCCTTCCCTAACCCTAATCCTAACTCTAAACTAACCTTAACTCTGCCCTTACACTAACCCTAACCTTAACCCCAACCCTATCCTAACCCTAACCCTAACCCTAACCCTAACCCTAATCCTAACCCTCCCCAAACCCTAAAGATAATTCTAAACCTAAACCTAACACTAACCCAAACCCTACCCTAACCCTAACCCTAACCCTAACCCTAACCCTAACCCTAACCCTAGCCCTTACCCTAACCCTGACCCAAACGCTAACCTAAACCATAAACTTTACACTAACCCTAGCCCGAACCCTATCACTTACACTAACCCTAATCTCTTTATTCCAGTAACTGATTAGTTCTCGCACTTTGTTTTTACAACTTCATGTGCGGTGGTAGTGCTGTTCACATTTCATCTCACTAAGAATGAACAGCTCACAATCACTTTACTCAAAGATGACAGGTGTGAGCGCCACACTTAGTCTATGAAGGGTGGAAAACTTTATCTTCTTGATGCTATTCCTCCAGATCTACAGTTTTTTGTACCAGAAGAATAATGCCTTCTAAACAATGAGATAATTTTTTTCCATTGTTTAGGAGCTAAGCTCTTACCTTGGTCAAGATCAGATTTGGAAGAATTTGTGAACTACTGACTGTTATAATGGTAATATTGACAAGCAGCAACATAGGAGGATATGCTTAATCTTAACCTTTAATCTAATAAGTGCCTTATCTACTGTTGGCAACAATTTGTATTCTGTAATAGATTCTAAATAAAGTTTGAAATAATGCTTTCAAAGTTTCCCTCTTCAAACACTGCATTTTAATTTCCTAGAAGATACAGTTTAGGACTGGGAGGAAGAAGAAATTAAATCTGGATCTCTCATTTTCCAAATGTGTGATTCCTGGTAGTCTGTCATTTTTGTACAGTATTATCAGAACCTTTTTTTTTTATTATTATTATTATTATTTCAAAAAGGGGTGATAACAACTAATTTTGATGTCTCAGGCTTCACTTAACCATGAAGAACTGCTGATGTTATTGATTTTTATATCCTATTCTCACTCAGATAAAAGTGCATAAAGAATCATGGTTTTGCCATTGAACTTGACAGACCTTATGTAAATCTCTGTGTATGTTGCATATATCTGTCCTTTAATTTCATCTCAAAAGTTTCCTTTCTTTGGATTAAACAGTTTCTCCTCAGATGATTTAGAGTGCACAAGCAACAGTTGTGCTTCAGTCATATATTAATACATTATTCTAAATAGAGTAGTCTTTTGGCTATTACTTCAAATATTTATACAAAAAAAAAAAAGACACAGATTACTGAATTATTATTATTATGGTTATTATTATTTTGTGAATAACATAATTTTCATTGTTTATTTTTTCATACACATGCCATTGCCACACTGGTATATGCATAATCTGAAAATCCCACAGTAATTTAATAAAATTCCTGTCACTTTAGTCATGCATACAGTGCCACCGGTTTCATTTCAGACTGCTATGAAGATTAAACAAAACATCATTCAGCTTTCCAAGTAATTTAAAACTACTCTGTATTCATTTGTATCAGTTCAGTAGAGAAAATTAGCTTAAACAAAAATTAATGTCAAGTGACATTTTTTGTCACAAAATCCCTGGAATGAATACTATTTTCTAAGACTAACTGAGATAAACAGCAAGATGTGCAGGGCAACATCATTTTATGATAAGCTCTCTTTTGACTTCACAAGCCACAGCCGTTTTAGTCATTGCACTTTAGACCTGCGGTAAGTAAGAGTCAACATAGATTAGTCATGAGCAAATCATGTCAAAACAATTTAATTCTTCTTATGATAATGTAACAGGCCTTACAGTCAAAAAGGAAGCACTATATTAGAATAGCATCTTTGGTTTCAGTAAAGCTTTTGACAGTGTTTCTCATGACTGTATTAGATTCAAGCTAAGGAAAATTATCAAAAGCCATGTTTGATAAGATGGTTTCAGAACTAATTGGATATATACGATAAGAGAATATTAACTGTTCACTGTCAAAATGAGAGGATTATAGTTCTGTCTTAGGCCAGATGCTACACAGTATTTGAGTTAGTGATCTTAAATATTGAATATGACAATTTTTCTTGCAGGTCATATTAAGTTAGGTAAAATGCAAATACATTGGAGGACAGAAACAGAATTTAAAATCACATAGTGAAATATTTTACAATATCTGAAATATACAAAATTTAGGCAGAAGGTACTTCACAGATATGAAGAACAAACTGCAAGAGATAATAATGCAGTAGCGCAAAAATAGAACAAAAACAATGAAACAATGAAAATGTGTGTCTGAAGAGGTTGTGGAGGAACTACTATGAAAGTGTTTAAGAATCAACCAGACGATATCCACCACTAATGATGAAGAATATTGGTATTTCCTTGGAGCAAACAAACAAACAAATAAGAGCAACAATTTTAGACACTTATCAGCTCTATGATTCTATGGAATCTAATTTTAATGAATCTCTATGTAAAGACCATGTTCTATTCTGATCTAAGAACATGACTTTCCAAGAATAACTCTGTTCTGATATCATTTCAGAATCTTGTCACACTGCTTAATCAACAAAAACATCAATTGAAAGAGTGTATTTATTTCTCAAAGTGACACTAATTTCATACAGAAGAAAATAACAAACAAATAAATAAATTGGTTAATAAATATAATAGCATTTTGAGTATTGCCAGATCATGTTTTTATAATCACCAGTATTGCACATCATAACGTCATGTAGCGTACTGGGAATTAAAGTGTTTATGCCCCAGTTCTATACACCAAATAGAAGAAACTAGGTTCCCCAGAAGACTGTTTGCTGTGCTGATATCATTCCTGCACACCACATATAAGGTGGTGGCAGTTCATCTGACACTTGTTTTCCTTTGGCTTTTCTCTTTGCTGCTTTTTTCCTTCATCTCTCCTCACTGCTGCTCATCCTGACGGTGCGCACTACTTAAGTATTACTGTAAGGCCAACAGCTTTCAGATTCTCTCGCACTGTATCTGATTTATTAGCTTCAATTCTAATTATCTTGCATTCCAATATCATATTTAGTAAATTAGTTTGTTTCTTCTCAGATCGTTGCTGCTGTTGTTTTTTTTTTATTATTATTAATTTGGGGTCCCCTGTTTCCCTTCTCTGGAGGTGTGGACTTTGCGAAATCCCTCTGCCCCATTAGTCACAGAACTGGGCCGAACCAGCCCATAAACTGTTGAAACACCAACATGAGTACATTCAAATATGATATTTTTTTTTTTAAGAATGTTATCAATTCCATATGTTATGAATATATTCTAATGCTGAAATTATCCTACACTTAGAATATTCTGGTGATTTTATTAGCTCTTCATAATACTAGATATATTTTTATCTTTTTTTATCCACGTTTGGCCTTGCCAAATAAATGATTGTACAATATGTTATAAAGAGCTGATGATTTAATTTTCCATCTCTCTCTCTCTCACTTTTTTTTTTTTTTTCCCATTTGTTAGATCAAATTTTCAATATTTTATATCATACTTTTTTTCCATTGTTGCTTTTTCATTCTGGGTAGCTCACAAATGTTGTGGATAAAAGAGGAAAATATAGATTATTATTCATTGTGATACTCAGTTCCATTAAGTCATATTTTAATGTCCTTTCATCTAAAAAATCATGGCCCAAATCAATTTTTAGTATCTTAATAACATTACATTGCAATATAATTTCCCAGCCTACTTAACTCGGTTCTACAAATGCAGTGAACACAGCTCCATCAATTAGTAGTACTAAGTATGAAGAAAGGTCTATTTTAGAAGCAGGACCACAAAAGCTTTAAGCTGTTAGAGGGCTATTTAAATTAACTATTCATATTTGGGGTTCACTTCTTTCAGTATTCTATAGTACAAACTATAAATTGCTTCTCTCTTCCAAAATTTTAGTTTTTATGTTAAAATGGTTTTATGACACTGTATAACAAATGATTGCACTGCCAGGCTCCCTAATACACATTTCCTGCTAGAAGCCTAGTGATGCAACACATCTGTGTATGTTCAAGACTTAAACAGAAGCATACTTCTCAGTTTCAATTGACAGAGTGTCTGAAATTGTTCAGCAAGATGTTCTAATCCAAGTATTCCTCCGTGGTTTGGAATTTGGAATATTTGTATTTTTACACAGATTTGTCTTTTGAAAACAATTGTCTTTTACATAATTTGATGTCTACACATTCAGGTAGTTATGCCATGGAATTATAACAAATTTTTCCCTGTTTCCATTTTCCAGGGCATGGATCTGTGGGTCCCTCTCCCCTGCTCATCATGGAACTGGTCTGGACCAGCCCATAAGCCGTTGACAAACATGATCTTTTTAAATTAATGCAGTGGTATGGAAAATAAAATGTGGGTTTTCTGCATGTTTCTTGTTTTGTTTTATTTTGCTTTTCTAACTTTATTGATGCTTACAAAGTGTAGGAAAATATTTTTGGCATCCATAATTTATTTAAATTTAAGCTATTCATCTTTCAAAATAATTTTATGAAGCAGAATTCTTCAGAAAAAACTAGTATCTAAATAAGTTACTGTTATATAAGTTTATAACATCCAAAGCATTTAAATGAACATCTTCATCTAAATATTTAGTTTGCATGGCCAGACTCAGATTGTGTAGTTTTTTAAAATATTAAAAGCATAGAACAGAAAAACTGTAGAAAATTAACTGTAACTCTATGCTCCACAGACTTTTTAGTAAAACCATAATTTCCTCTAACAGTTCTTGCATTTTGATTAAAATTATTCAAGCAAAAAATCAACAGGAAAAAAAAACAAACCAAACCAAAACAAAACTTCTTAAGGAATGGAAATTAGCTGAAACTAATTCTTACTACATTGATAAATTGAGCATGAAGAGCTATTGTTTTAATTACAGTGTGAAAAGAAAAAAAAACCAAAAAAACACAACAACAACAAAAACAAACTAACAGAGGAATTAGCTGAGTAGATATGTCTGATTAGACAGTTGCAGTTTTTTAAGACTCAAGTATTCTTCAGCCTCAAGCATTCAGCTAAATGCAAGATTAAGATTCTTACCTGTTAATAAAGACTGTAAAAATGTATTAAATTAATGACTAACATAATTTCTGGGGATGTGCTAATATCTAGCATTTTCCAAGAAAAACGAAAAAAGATATTCTCAAAAAAGGAGTTACCATGGAGATAGAAAAATCACAGAAAAATAATCTTTTCTCTTGGGAAGAATCAAAATCTGTGCTGTTCACTGAAATAAAACTTGAATGAGATCTTAATAGTCCTTCTTTCAAACATCCCTGTAGGGTCAATTCAGAACTATAAGTGAGGAACCAGATATCTAATTAAAGATTTTAATACTCTACAGTTTCCCTATGGGGGAGAAATATCCTGGACATAACAGTACAAAATGCAATTTATTCCAGTTTCTCTACTAACGATAATTTCTCCACCAAAGTTCAGGGGTTGGAAGTGTTTGCTGTTCTACAAAAAGGACCAAAAAACCCCCAAACACAAACCAACAACAACTACTACTACGACTACAACAAAAACAGTCAAAGAACGAGGTTCATCAGCTTAGAAACCAATATTGTTTGGTAGGAATTTTATATAATGTTCCTGTGTGATTATCTTCCCAAACTATATTAACTGGAAACTGCATATCGGGAAAAAGTTTTTTTCTGTATACATGCTATTTTCTGTTATTTTCAACCTCTGAGAATCAACAGCTTTAACTTTAGCAATGGCATCAATGCTCAGTTGGTCCCAGAACTACTAGGATTCATTGTCTGTTTGCAGATCTCATATGTTACCAGTATTTACTATACATGTATCTAAATTCTGTCCTTCTAAATACACATGATATTATTTATTATTCTGGTATCATTTCACCTGATTTCATAGTTATCAACAGAATACTGACAGAATTAATGCAATTCCAACAATGATTCATTCAATTAATCTTTACCCTTCTGTTATTGAACATCTGTACGAAATTGATGTGATAACTGAATTGCCCTCACAATCTGGGTAATATCCAACTTTGAAGTTCTTTAACATTGAATAAAAAATTCATTCTCTCAAAGTTTGTTAGATATTTATCTTGGAAAACCTTTAAAAGAGTACTGTGTAACAAGGTAAAAGCAAGCCATATTTGCATGATTCTGAAGGCAGAATAGGCAGTAAAATTTGTTTATTTAATAACATTTTCCACTGCTGAAATTCCTCTGATACCTATTTAGTTTCCTGAATCCAGCTCCTCTTTTTGAAATTACTGTATATATAAGTGCATAGGTATATATTAGTTTGATCTTCTTGAGATAGAAATCAGCATTAATTGTCACTTTCAGGTGTTGTTTGATCAGACCTCTTACTGTGAAGACGAAGTTTGGAAAGCAGAATGGGAACTGAGTTTTTTGCCAGTGACAACTATTTGCTTAGGAACAGAAGCAACAGTAGGGGTTTCCTTGCCTATTACAGTCACACCAGAACAGCACCTGTGCAAATTTTCTGTGCTGCTTATGAAACAATATGAGCATACAAAAGGTAACAGCACAGATTCTTTTGTTTCATCAAATTATGTCCAAGTTTGATTCTTCAGTTTTCTCTGACAGATAGTTCATAGAATGTCAGCTTCTAAGCTATGATTCTGTTGTTGCTTGCTTCTGAGTTACCTTAACAGTAGAAAATGGCTAAGAACACCTATGTGAATTAGAAAGTTTTTCATGTGTTCTGTTCTGTATTTTCTTTTTTGTTTATTCTACAGAATTTCCATTACAATTTCCAAAGATGCAGTTTTGAGATTATGAACGTCAAGTTGTCAAACCATTTATTTTTTCTGACTCTTTTCCAATCCTATTTCTTTCTAAAGAGAAAGTTTGGACTGTAATTTCATATGCCAGTTGTCAGTCCCATAGACAAAGAATAAAGTACAAATATGGACACAGTCTTCTCTGTTCCTCTTTCACTTTTTAAAAAATTGTATCTTTCCAGATAATATTAGCAATAGTATGAGATATGCTTTTTGTCAAAGAATGACAAACCCCTCTATTATTATGCTAAAACCGGACTCTACAGTGAAAATTTCCAGTGAGTCAACATGCACTGGCTCCTTTCCTAATCTCTGACATAAAGAACTCATTACAATTTGATGATTGTGTGAATATATTAGAAGGCTTTGGTTTTTTTACAGAATTCCCCAATTCTAACACCTACGGATTGCATCTGTTGTCTAAACGATCTCAAAAATAATTATGAGGAAACAAAGCTGATATTCAGTCTCACAAAGTAAACAGCCAAATTGTTCCAGATACAGTAATTGACACTTCTGTAACTGCCATACCAGACTCTGTTTTCAAGTTCAAATAAAGTTAACACTATTGACAAAACCCTTCTGTGCAAAACTAACATTTCTTCTAACAGAAGAGGTCTCAAGCAACGCACAAAGCTTTCCTTCATGACATTATTCATCAGCAAATTCATAATAATAGAAGTCCTTGCATGAGAATCTGTTCTTCATAACAACTCAGGGTAAATGTGAGTTCCTGTATGTAACCTGAATCTAATGCAGTTTTAACTTGAGAGCTGCTTACATGCAAACTGTCTCTCCTTAATCTTCTGTGTGTATTTTGAAATTTATCTTCTTGTATTTGTAACTCAAAACAGAGAAAACGGGACTAACAGAAGACAAGCAGAAGGCAGATTCCATTGTATTTGATTTTTTTTTTTTCCTATGCACAATTAAAAATGTGCCTGACATTTCTCCCAACACTGTGTAGTTTCAGGGCTGTTGGGGATTCTGAGGATTCTTCCTTCTTGATCTTGGATTAGCTTAGGATATTTTTGGGTTTTATTATTATTATTTATTTTTTATTTTAAATGTCATCTCTTTATTTAGTCTTTCTTCATTGCTCTTTAATTCCACTTTATGTCAAGTTTATGCATTTTATATATGTTGGGTACTTATTCTTTATTTTCTTTGCCACCCATAAAATCAGATGTTAAAGTTACACTCTAAATGTGGCCATCGACGTCAGTTGACCATTGCTGAAATATTTATGTCGCTGGCATTAAAGTCCACTGTTATACTTTCAAGGCTTCTGTCATACTCCTCTGCCTGTACAGTGCTACACCTGTAACATGAATTTATTGTTTACATTGCACACAAAAGTTCAGTCAAAACCTCTGCAGCTTCCAGTGCTGGGATTTGGTGGAGTTAAAGCAGGTCTGTGGCTTTTGGCTAGCAGCAATGAAAAGCAAACTTCCAGAGATACAACTTTGGAATAAATATAATCTAACACAATGAAAAACTGTTTACCAAACTAAATTTAGATTGCAAATGCAGCGTTTGAGGCACAGACTCAGATATGGACGATCCAAATTGTTTGTTACAAGTTCTCACATCCCTTATATACCTTCACAAGTTGTTATTTTCTAACTTTCCCATTCACCCTTACAACTTTCCCAAACACCTTTACATGTCAACAAAGCATTCTACAAAACACTTTTCAACTGTCCATGCAGGCACATATCCAGTCAGAGCTGTGAGACTCTTCTTCTCCTTGCAGAGGTGTCCTTGGTTCTCATGCTGTTTATCTTGCTCCACAGCTGCTGCTCTGAACACTTTTTCTTGTATTCCCACAACAAAAGTCTCAAATAAGCTTAAGAACATTAAAAAAAATGGATTACTTAAATACTGATACCATCCTAAAACTGTACATAAAACTCGTCATTTCCAATTCTATGCTCTCTACAGAGATCGGCAAAATTATTCTGAAATCAATGGGATATTTGCAACCACACACTCTCTTTGATGTTCAGTATTAGCACTGTATATCATTCCAGACATCGGAAGTACTTTAAGTAAAGTACCCTGCAGCCTGAATCTAAAAATGAAAGGCTTTTCCTAGTCATGTCTAGGTATATCACTTTTTTTCTGCTAATGGAGAACAGTCAGCCCAAAATAACGGCAATTTTTAAAAAAAGAAAAGTTTTTAAAAAAGTTTTAATTATCTAATTTGGATGTTCTTACTAATATGACATTTTTAATTCAGTTTTACCATATAGGGTTACCTCTGGCCACCTGCTATACTTATGTGCTCTTATGAAACCCTACAAAGCATTTATTATTTTTTTTAATATTGAATGCAGCATGCCACTGTACCTTGTGCTCTTTGTTTATATAGAAGCACTGAAAATAACTGTGCTCCATTAGCTGAAGACTTTTAGAGCAAATTAGAGCAAAAAATTACATCTCAATCCAATTAAACTTTTTGTTAACCCTTTGACAGAATTAGAGAGGTTCACTCATTTTATGGCATAATATTTATTTTTCTTTGATCTATAATGAGAAAATGCTTTTTGTAAACACAGCAAGTTAAAGAAATGGACAGGCACATTCTAGTAAATTTATGTGTGTGTGTGTTTTGAGTCTTTACATAAATTTTGGTAACTAACATACTATATATTTTTTTTTATCTTGCAACTATGTTCTGACATTTGTGAATAACTTGGGCTAACTCATTTAAAACAAAATCAATACTTTTTAATGTTAAGACATTTGCTTGTTTGTTTTTCCAAGAACCCTGAGCCCAAATTCTAACATATTCACTTATTGAGTCTGGCTTCATTCTTATAAAAGGAAAAATAAATAAATAAATAAATAATAAAAAATTAAAAACAAAAAAACAAACAAAAAAACCCCCATAACTTCATGATTATCTCCTCTCCTCTCCTCTCCTCTCCTCTCCTCTCCTCTCCTCTCCTCTCCTCTCCTCTCCTCTCCTCTCCTCTCCTCTCCTCTCCTCTCCTCTCCTCTCCTCTCCTCTCCTCTCCTCTCCTCTCCTCTCCTCTCCTCTCCTCTCCTCTCCTCTCCTCTCCTCTCCTCTCCTCTCCTCTCCTCTCCTCTCCTCTCCTCTCTTCCTGTCCCCTTTCCTTCCCTCCCCTCTTATTCCCTTCCCTTCTCCTCCTTTCTCTCCTTTTCCTATTCCTTTCCTTTCTCATTCCATCTAGTAACAACTGCTCTAGTGACTCAAGCATTCCATTTCAGTATATCCATAAATAAAGACTCTGGGATGATCCTTGTGCAAATTCTTTCTGCATGACTGGGTGGTACCTCTGTCTTCATCTATTATCTTCAGATGGGATTTTACACTTTGAAATATTTTCATCACTGGATTTACAAGTTAGTTTGTATTCAGATAACAAACTAAATACTAAGCTTATTGCTAGGTAAAGGCATGACTTGTGATGCTTTCCTCTACTAAAAGGAACTGGAATCATCCAATTCATTTTCTTATTATACTTTTTCTGAAACAACGGATACTAATTATGTGAAATCCTATTCCAGATCCAGAAGCATTTTGCATCTTCAGTATGTTCATCGTTTTCACTTTCGAAGAACAAATATCGGTCTAGCAACTTTTGTTTTGTCTCATTATCCTTTAAAGGAAAAAAAATAATCTAAAATATGCCACAGTAAACAATGCATTTGTATAAATATTTTGATTTCTGTTCAGAGTAAAATGCTTATGAATAATTAAAAAACACAGCTTATTCATTATGTAGTAACCCAAACTTCAAACTTGAGAGCATAAATTTAAAACAGTGTTGGGACTGGAAAGACTCTAATAATTCTGTTGGGAGTCTTTAAACCTTTACTCTTTTGATGGCCAAAGAATTAATGACCAATATATATATAAATATTTATATATAGTATTTCTGAAGAAAACTTATTTATCCTATAATTACTTGTTTATTTTTGTTTTACACATTTCTTTTTATTTCTGATTTCTTGGCTGAGTGACTTTTTTTAGTCCTGATGTATAAATTATTTTTAAGAGGATGAATAACTTTCTGACTTGCAGAAGATGTGTGTCTGATATCTAGCACAACAATATAAATACTTACCAATGTACTACTATTACCATTTACCACTTACTAGAATACGTTTTCTAGTGCATTTAGGAATATTTATTTTTCCAGTACCACACCTTGCTCATAACTCCAAATCATTTTATCCACAGTGAATTCACCTAGGTCTTTTGTCCTTTGACATTTTTAGATAAATTCCTAGTTTTAAAAATTATTATCACTATTCCCTAATTGAATAACCACACAACTGGCATTATTTAACTCCATTTTCTTACTGTCAACTTGGTCTTTCTCAAGGTCATCTACCATTTCCTGTAAAATTTTTGTATTTTCCCTCCATTTGTGGTGATGTCCAATTTTATTTAATCACCTGTTTCTATTAGCAAATGTTTCAAGATAGTTGCAACAGTTCTCCAGGAAAATTGCTTTTGAAGTACCTTTCTTTTTTTAAAGCCAGCACATTAATTTCTCCTTCTATTCACTCCCTTATGGAACCAAGTCCTTATTTCCATTAAAAATATTGTTCAAATGCCTATAATCTCATATCTTGCTAAAAGTTTCCTCTGTGTTACTACTAAGTAACCTATGACTTTCTGCCTTTAATTGGAATTCCTGCTAAGGGAAGTGTTTTGTAGATAAAGAATGATCTAGACTTCACTAGACTTAAATGGAGAGAAGAGCATGTAGGATAATCAAAAAAGGCTTAAATAACATCCGTCACAAGCTTGTTACTTAGGGATTACAGGAAGGTATCCTTTCTTATATACAAATAACTTTAATTTTTGTGTTTAAGCCAGTCCCATAACAACTGTTCCAGAAAATACTTTGCTTGATAAATAGAATGAATAGAAGAAAAAGACTTCTTCCTTATTCAAAGGAATTCAAAAGAATCTTCCTTATTCAAAGGAATCTCTGATTAGTACACTCTATCATCTAATTATTATTATTATTATTATTTTCCATCTAGTGTTATATGTGAGGTTCCTATTACATTTAGAGCCAGTTACTTTCACATTGGATCTACATACTTCATTGTAAATCTTTGAAGACTCCCAATCTTTGTACTGTCACAAATAAACTGGAAAATAAATAAATAAATAAAAATAAAATAAAATAAAATAAAATAAAATAAAATAAAATGATAAAATAAAATAAAGCGTTAATTCCCTTTCTGTACTCCATGACATTCCTACCTTATAATAGTTTAGATCCATTTTTTATCTCTCTCTCAAATTACATACTCTAAGATCAGAACATACTACTTAAAATATCAAAGGTAAAATGCATCTTCTGCATTTTCTCATGAAAAAGAAATTCACTTTCAAGGTTCTAGATAAGCTAATTAGGGGATTTGTTCCAGGGTTTCATATGCTGCATGCTTAGATCAGTGAGAGCAATTAGTGAGAATTTGTTCAAATAATTTGAGATGGTATATAGTTCCTAATATGCAGGTTTGAAATTACAAGACAATATAAACCTTGAAGGTTTCAATCTATATATCTATTTATATCAATGCCTTGATATAAACCTCAAGGCATTTTCTGAAAGCTAAGTATTAAGTGTCTTTAGTGAGAGGTATTCAGCGATGAAACAGCTAAGAAAGAACATTAAGACGAAGTATAACTTATTTGGAAAACATGCTGCAAAATCCATACCTTTCCCACTTTTGTAAAGACAGTACTCTAAGCCATGGTGTATCATAGTAACTCTTGCATCAGTAATATGCATACAACCTTTTCCTGGTTGGTATCTCACCATAGAAATGGCCATACCTATCACATTATAGAAAGCAGTAAATTCTAATGTATGAGTTACTTCAAATATTAAATATATTTTGCAAATAAAAATAATTATAAACATATCACAATAAGTAAAAATGTAAATATTTCATGAAAAGTGTTCAGTTTTTATTAAATCATTCTGAAAATTCTGCAGTGTTTTAAGTGTACATTTTCATACAGGATGGTTTCAAATTCTGTCTGATTTTTCATTTATTCATTCAGATAAATACTTGACAATGAAACTGAGTTGTTGTATGATGAACCACTGAAGTGTTTTAAAGGCAAAAATTTCAGCATTCTTTATCTGTTTAACAGATGTTTTAGAAACTTTTGGAGTATCTATTCTAATAAATTGAAATGACAAAAGAATAGAGAGGAAAGAAAATATTCTACGAAAATTAATTGCTTTATTTCAAACAGCTCTATCCAAAAGTATCAGAGTTTGCCTATTTCCCTTTCTGATATAACAGGAAAAGCTTTGTGATTATCTATATAAATGTTCAATTAGCTTTAATGATACTTTATGGTGATTAGATTCACAGGCTGAACAGTATTATTGTTAGTGATACTCATGGGGAAAAATAAGAAAAGCAATTCTACTTTGTATGCACAATGAAGGACTCAGAACTATCTTCTGCTACAGAAGGAAGACATCTCAGAGATATAACAAGATATTCTATGAAAATAGAGTAATCATCTTAATGTTCAGATGCAGTCAAACAAATAAATAGCCTATTAGGATTTATTAGGAAAGGAAGGGAGAACGAATCAGAGCAAAATTGAGTAGAACACAGCGTGCTCCTGGAACACTTGTATTGTTCCTTTGAAGGAAAAAAATAAAAATAAAATTTAAAAAGTGCTGGGAAAGGCACAGAAGTACAAGGAACAAGAAGAAAGGTAGAAGAAAAGGTAGAAGAACTTCCCTATTAGCAATAATTTTAATCACTCACAGTGATTTTAATAGCTCCCAATTATAAATACATTAGAATTAATGACCCTTGTTTTCCACTTACAATTCAGGATATTCTATGGTTTTGTCATGCTTCAGAATACATTCGGACAGCACAATCATTCTGAGATGTGAAATCAAATACGGAAATAGTAATAATCTGAAGTTTATTAAAAGTTAAATGTGGTACCCGCAGGAGTTTGTGTGTGACTGGTACAATCTAACTGAGGAGAATTCTAAAAAAATAACAATAAATAAATAAAAAAATTAATGGACATCCAGGTAATTTTGCTTCTGATGATTTAGAGGATTAATGTGTGAATCATAACTCATAAAAGCTAAAAAAGTGTTTCCATCTCAGATTTTTTAAACTATTAATCCTGTTATTACACATAATTGATATGTAATAATCTATTTTCAAATGACTGCTGAAATATGTATGCTTCAGTTTTCATTATTTCTCTTGAATACTAGTTTTACTTAATTATGATTTATCTAAAAATCAGAGAACAGATAGTGCAAGTATTGCAAAGCACAAACAAATATCATTTCTAATAGCTATAGTAAAGATGCTTGCAAATCCCTTAGGAAAGAGAAAGTTATAGCAAATAGTTTTTCATAAAACATTGTTGTTGTTGTTACAATAAAAACTGCTCTCATTATCTATGTTTTTATGATACCAAAAGAGAGCCAGTTAGAGAGAATGAATTAAGCAACACTGGAGGGAATCTGCACCAGTGACGAAACCATGCTTTCTGAATCTACTGATCTGTACAAAGACTCTTAGAGAAAATCTTTAAATTATGCTCCATGTTGTCTCTTTAGATGCTGAGCATTTTCAAGTAAAATCTGAAAATAATTCTATATAATTATTTTACTCTTTTGTAATCGATATGTCAAACCTGAAATCAATATGTGGTCAATAATCAAGCTAGCTCAGGTGAAACTGTTCTGATTTAAGCTGTTCTGATTTAAGCTACTTTGCATGCATGAGGTCTGAGGCATTCATGGATTCTCAGCACTTCAAGGTAAATCCAAGCTTTGATATGACTTCAGGTGCTGCAGCCACTATGGCTATGGTAGATATCTAGTCTTAGAATGATTTATGAGAAGCTTAATGAGTACAGTTAATTATATCTCATCAGAGAATAGTTTCTTTAAAAGAGAAAACTAATAGAATTACAAGGAAATCAGACAAAGTGTCCTGGTGCTGTGGGCCTTTCCAGTATAGCAGTATTATTGGATGAAATACCACTTAGAAAGACTAAGGTGTGTCTTGTCTTCATTTTCCAGTCTAGGTGGTCCCTGTTAGCCCTGAACCAGGCATGGCAATGTCTGGGAGAATATTTATTTCACAAGCCAGGTTTGTGTTGAAAAGTGATTTCAACTGTTGGAGAGTTGGCAGACAGCTCTTGAGCCCATGTTTTGGCATTTTTTTTGTTTAACTGGAATTGAAAGAGAAAAAATCATCAAAAGGTCAAGCCAGCACCTTGGTGGCATTCTCCAAGCATTAGATGGCTAAGATTTTTGTGTTCTGAGTTGCACAAAGGCACAGGAAGGAGAAAGCAAGGCACTGAGAAGCCAAATACACAGAGCATAGATGCAAACAGAGCAGAGAAGGTGGGCAATCACAGAACCACAGAATTGTAGGGGCTGGAAGGGACCTCCAGAGATCATCTAGTTAAACTCCCCTGCCAAAGCAGGCTCCCCAGACCAGGTTGCACAGGTAGGCATCTAGGCAGGTCTTGAATATCTCCAGAGGAGACTCCAAAACCTCTCTGGGCAGCCTGTTCCAGTGCTCTGTCACCCTTACCATTAAATTATTATGCACATTTGTGCAGATCATTCTATGTTTCAGATAGTGTTCATTTCCCCTTGTCCTATTGCCATGCATTGTTGAAAAAAATGTGTCTGGCCTCATCCACTTGTCTCCTGCACCTTCGATATTTATAGACATTGATTAGAGCACCAAACAAAGTTGTTTAAAAATATTAAAGCAAGCTTTCTGGCAGTGGCACTTAGAAACTGTCTGCAATGAAATGTTTTACAAATAAGTAAGTGTCATGGTTTTATAATTTTGTAATTTCGCTATATGTATTCCACATCATAACATAATGTAAAGCATGGATACTTTTATTGAATGTACAGTCCACAGAAGAAGACTACATATCCCAGAGAACAATACGGTCAGTGATAAGTCACGGAACCTGGACGCCATATAATCTTGTTCCCAGGCTGGAGTGCTCTCTTCTCTCGGACTTCTCGGAGAGTAGGAAGTGTTCCAGCCGTGTCGTCTAGAGTTCACAGTAGGCCTCTCGGTTTTCGGGGACTCTCTCTCTCTGTTTTGTTCTATTTATTAGCCTCAATTATATTATATTGTGTTACCTTGTATTCCAATATCATATTTAGTAAAATAAGTTTTTTCCTCCTTAGATTGCCGCAGTTTTTATCCCATTTCCCTTTTCCCCTTCCTTTCTGGGCCCCAGGGGGGCCCTACGGGGTGGCTTCCCCCTGTCACGGGCATAGGTAAATATAAGTAACCCGTGACAGTAAATTATTGTTTTTCTGTGGAAATGTTTTTAGAAAAAGAATTTCTGAAGAGATTTGTCACTACACCAGTGTTGAATCAAATCTCACAGAAATACCAAGCTACACTTATCACCACTCTTCCCTTCTGCTTTACTGCATCTATGCGGTGAGGAAGAAAAAGAGATACAACTGCCCCTCTGAAAATACTATCTTATTCTGCTGCCTAATCCTTATTATAATTGGTATTAAAAAGAAAAGAGAAAATTAATTTGGTCCATGAAGAACCTTGTACACAGAGGCTGCCACTGCATCAGGAAAAGTTTAAGGCAGCATAATGGGCCTCAGCTGCATAATGAGATGGGAAGAATTGAGGCCTCCTGTTGCTCATGGTTTGAGCCACTACATACAAAACTCAAGGATGATTAAATATTATGCTTTTCTGTCTGCAAGTAATTTAATATTTTCAAAAAACATAGTTTTCAAGAACTTCCAAGTAGTAGACTTTAGAAGCTTGATTCATTGTTTTTAGTAAATATCAGTGGACTTTTCTGGTTGCCAAGTATGTGATAAACAAATGTGTATGTGATTATTACTACCATGGTATAAATGTACAATATATTTTCTGTTTTCTTTTGTAGAAGGTTTTTGTTATCTATTTATCTACCTATTTATGTATATGTAAATCTATCTGTCTATCTATCTGTCTCTATTTCTTCCTCTACTTCTATCATCTCAATCTCATAATCTATATCCATGACCATATCTTTATTTATTTCTTTACCTGCATCTGAGTGAAACTATAATTTGGAAAAACAGCATCTTCCTTCTTCTCTTTCCTGTCAGTTTTTGGGTCTGGATGGTTCTTTTATTTAGGACAATAAATATTTTGAGATAACATTCCTTTAATGTAATAATTCACAGGATTGTTAGTGAATCTTCAATACAGTTTGTCTGTGCTCAGGTTTATGTCTGTTTGTAATGATGAATGACTGGTGCTGTGCTGCATGTATCTTTATGTTTCTATATCAGTAGAGTATTTATCGCAAGATAATTTCCTGGTTCTCACTGAAGAATTAGTATTTTCTATTTCTTGACCTAAATCTGATTATTTGGACTCTATACTCTCTGGGAGAAATTGTTTTGGAGGTTAAATCATGATATACCTGAAATTGAAGTTCATACAAAAGATACTAAATAGGTAATAGTAGTAAAATTATTTTTGAGCCTATACAAACTTGTGCAACATTAACACTCTCTATTTGCAATTAGTATGCTACCACAATAATTTGCTGAACAGATCAGTTGTAGTGTAAAATGCTTGTGTTAACAAATGCATGAATAAGAATTTTCACACTAATGTGTAAACAAGTGTTTATTTTAAATAAAATTTAAAATTAAGATAAGCAATTTCTGTAGCCATCAAATCAACTTCTGAAAAATACAGAGTGAAACCCATGAAAGCACCTTGATTATTCTTATCAGCAGATTTCACCTGCTGAGAGCATTTACAGCATATCTTTAAGATAGCAAAAATGCCTTAAAGTGGTATAAAAATTGCATTAACATTTGAAAAAAAAAAAAAGATAACCTCAAACTCATATTACTGCATGAAAACCAGGAAATATATTGCAAAATAAGATGAAGAACCACAATCAACAACAGTCTATTTTGAAAGAACAAGCTGGCTGAAAAGATTAATAATGGAATATTGACTCTCAAATGTAGGCTACTAATTTTCCTCCCCCAGAATTTCACACCTACAGAAACGTGAACATCCTTTTTGTATAGATTGTACTGTGATAAGGAAAACAAGAAAATATTTACCTCTTAGGAATCAAGCAAAGGTTAAGACTTTTAAATGATTGGAAAATTTACCTCTTACCAAGATATACATGACAGCATTTATGGTTAATAGCAAGTATCTATTGGTAGATTTCTGGCGTTTATCCTATTAAAGCTCCACTACAAGAGCTCCACTACAAAAAGAAACACCACATGATCTCTACTTATTCAGAATACAAATCCTTTGAATATCTTCCTATGGGATAACAGAAGTTTTTATTTTCTATGTAAAACTACATTCACTTTAATAAGAGAGCAATAGCAAGCTGTTATCTAAACACTTACGAAATTTACTTTGGAGTATATGAAGCAAAAATCAACTGCTGTGCTCTTAGTAATGCCAAGGACTTCTCTCAGAATCTCTGATTTTATTTGGTGGTAAGTAATTATATTAACTGACACTGTGGAACTCAGGAATAATAATTAATATGCTGGATATGTGTTCTAATTTTATTTTGCAGTGAAATCCCAAAAAGAAGACAGCAGAAAGCAATCTAAGTATAATGCAACACACTTTTTTGTAATTCAGCTGTGCAATGTAAGAGCTATGTAAATTTCTCTGAAAATAGAGTTTGTTTTATCAGAGGAGAAAGATTTGTGATTGATTACAAGGCTGTACAGTTTATTTCAAGAAGCATTTACTATGGTGGCTAAAAGTACAGGATTGTATTCTTACACAAGTATTTTATTATATGTCTGTTCTCTAAAGATACACTCAGTATACATAACTTCCTCAAATGGGTCTAGTAGCTTTGGTTGCAAGATGCAACCATCTGCAACCAGAAATTCACCAAAATAGCACTAAAATTTAAAAGATAATGAAGCTGGTATTGTGATGTGTACATCGCATGTCAGACAGTTAAAAATGTTTGTGGTTCATTTTTAAGTGCTTCTCTCTTGAGCTACAATTATTTTGTAAATACTGGTGTAAAAAGGAAAAAAAAAAAAAAAAAAAAAAAAAAAAAGCCCTAAAATAGATTATCAAATATCTATGAGAAGTTTTCTATTTTAATGTTACACCATTGTGTAGGAGAGTGGACAATCATTGTATTGAAAACCATATAAGTAGATGTTGGTGGAACATGGCACCCTTTTTTTAATAATGTTCATCCTGGTATCCTGCACATCATTATTCTGATTAAATCTGGTAAGTCAAAAGACATGTATCTGTGGTAGGACAAAGAAGAAGCCAGACTCTTCATCAGATAAATATGACTAGGCTAAAATTTCTGTATAACTTACATATAGCTCAGCACTGTCTGAAGCATTCTCTGTGTTCTGTGATGTCTACCAGATATCATCTATCTGAGAATGTTTTCACATATATCTGAGAATGTTTTCACTGGTTGGCTGCAAGAACCCATCTACTTAAGAGTTAATGATATTCTTTTTCCTAAAATGGATGTATTGAAAAAGTGCTAGTCCTCAAATATACTTGTAGAATCACAATATTTCAAGTACATATTCATGCAAGTTGCTTGCTTCAGCCAGTCTTTTTCTGTTTTCTTTTAATTCAGTCCTCACATTCTACAGAACATGAGATTGAATACAGCCTGATAACTGCATTTCAGAATCTGTGTAAATGTGGAACAGAATTTTGTATTAATTTTCTATCTTACAAAAGATGAAGGCTAAGAAATAGAAATGGATAGAAATAGGATTTTCTATCACACTACAAAGTCATACCATGTTCTTACATTTATTAAAGTTAATCATTCTCCAATTGATTGGCTATAAATTGCATTTCTAGAATTTTATTATCTAGCACCTATGAAATTTGTATAGTCCATTTTCCAAACACAAGTATGTGTAAGCAAGTATTGTTCATGTCTACAGAATGTAATGAGATAGTTACAGATGGAGAGTTTTAGAATGTAATATGATATTTCAGTTAAAAGTGACCTCCAAAAATCATTGAGTCTAATATATTCAATGCTAAACAAAATTTAAAGTATATTCTTGGGAGCATTTTCAAATACCTCTTGGACACTGATAGGCATGAGGAATCAACCGCCTCTCTAGAAAGCCGGTTCAGTATTCAGTCACATTCACCGCAAAGATGTGTTCCCTAATTCCAGTCTAAGCCTCTCTGGCAGTTGTAGAGAGCAAAGGGATCACTTCTTTGCCTTCTTACCTCGAGACTAGACAACATAAGTGTCCTCAGGCTCTTCATCATAGAGACATGCCTTCCAGTTATTTTACCAACTTTTTAAACTCCTCTGTACACTTTCAAGTATCCTTATATTGTGGGGACCGGAATTGAACAAAATCACACAGTGCTCAAGTTGAGACCTCATCAACCCTAAGTATAGCAGGAGAATCACCTCTTTTGGCCAGCTAGTTGTGTTGTGTTTAATCCACCACAAAATGCACTTTGACCTCTTGGCTGCCAGTACACACTGCTGATTCATGTTGAGGCTCTTATCAACCAGCAAGACCACGTTCATTTTAGCAGAGCTGCTCTCTAGCAACTTGTTTCTCAGCCTGTATACATATGTAGAACTACTTCACCGTCAACTGTGGCACTTGGCATTTTCCTTCGCTGAACTTCATGCCATTGATGATTGTCCAATGTTCTAGTGTTTCTAGATGGACTTGAGGTTAGATTCATAGGTCTGTAGTTTCTCAAGATAGTTAGTTTTTTAGTTAGTTTTTACTAACTATGATATCGGAATGCAAGACAACACAATATAATACAATCTAATTGAAATTGAGGCTAATAAATCAAATAAAATACAAGAGAGAGAAGCCTACTTTGAAATTGAAGGCACACGGCTTGGAAGCACACCCACACCCACTGCCAGGCAGTGAAAGAGAGACAGAGAGCATCACTTCCATGTCGGACCTCTCCGACCATGAGGTCCTGTGGGACATGTAGTTCTTCTAGTTCTTCTTCAAAGAACTGAGTTACAGCTAACTAACAGTGTCACGAGTTAAGCAAGAATTCAAAAACCATGACACTGAGTTACACTAAAGTGCAAGGTACTCTATTGGAGTTTTAGCACCAGTGGCAATTATTTAACTATTAAAGACTGACTTCTATTAAATGATTAACATCACTTCAATTTGTCACAGTTGAACATAAAATGAATTTAACATTATTTTCTGATTTTTTGAAAAATAAATAAATAAATAAAAATCTCTCACTGAGATATGTTTATATAGATGTTTACAGTAGATATGCAAATTGTGTTATCCCTGAGGGGAAATCTATATATTGTTCCATGTGTGTACAAAGTGGAAAGACATTTTTAACATCTTTTTTTACTCATGTTTTTAGAGATATGTGTTTCTTTCCAATTGCAAATAATACTGGAAAACTACTAAGAAAAGTAATGTTATTTTATAGGTTGAATTTATAACAAATATTTTACAAGAAAGCCATAGAAAAGAGTAGTAAAACAGATATATTCTTCTTTTAATCTGTGAATAGAGAGTTCATGCATTCTGTATCTCAGTAAAATTCAACCTACTTTTTCCTGGAGAGCAGAAAAGCAATGAAAAAGAATCTACTTTAATTCAGCTAGTATCAGAGAAGTAACATGTTCCTTTAAAATTACTAATAATCATTGCAGAAAACAAAAACAAAAAACAAAAACAAAAACAAAAACAAAATAGTTTTAATCTCTGTAGCTAAGCAAAATCTTTTAAAAGCAATAGCAGTCATAACAAACTGCAAAGTATTAAGGATATCATCTTCTCAGAGACCTCACTACCTATTTGCATCCCAGAGACCAGAGAGAATGGCCTGACACAGTTAAGACACTCCCAACTGTATTTGAAAAGTACTAGAGGTCAGAAGTCCCTGGTGACTGGAGAAAAGGCAATGTAGCACCCATTTTTAAGAAAGTTAAAGATGACCCAGAGAACTACCAACAGTCTAACCTTTGTGCTGGGGAAGATCATGGAACAGATCCTCCTGGAAGCTATGATAAAATGTATGGAACATGGCTTCAACAAGCGCAGATCCTGCATGACCAAATTTATTGCCATTTATGATTGCAAAACTGCATCAGTAGACAAGGAAAGAACCACTGATGTCATCTATCTAGAATTTAGTAAGGCTTTTGATGTGGTCTCCCATAACTTCCTTCTCTCTAAATTGGAATGACATGGATTTGAAGGGTCGACTGACACAGATGAGGAACAGGCCCACCCAGAGAGTAGTGGTCAGTATTTCAATGTCTGGATGAAGATCAGTGATGGGTGGCCTCTTTCAGAGATAAGTACAGGTGCCAGTGCTCATTAATATTTTTATCAGTGACAATAACAGTAGGATTGAGAGAATCCTCGCCACATTTGCAGATGACACCAAGCTGTGTGGTGCAGCTGACATGCCCAAGGGACAGGATCTCATTCAGAGAGATCTAAACAGGCCCAAGGAACATCCTGAGTTTCAGTGAATCCAAGTGTAAGGTCTTGCACCTCTGTCATGACAGCTCCCATACAAGCTGGAGGATGTAAGGACAGAGAAGTGCCCTGACAAAAAGGACTGGGGGTACTTGAGCAGCCCCAAGCACATGTTGGGTGGAGAATGGCTTGAGAGCAGTCTTGAGGAGTAGGATTTGATGAAAGAATCAAGTGTGCGCTTGCAGCCTGGAAAGCCAACTGTATCCTGGGGGGATATGTTGTGGGAAAGCATCAAAAGGAACATGGTCATCACTTTTATTTTGTATAAACTCTTCAGCTACAAGGTCACTGTTCTATTGTGTGTCTTAACAAAACCTAGCATTTGAGTTTAGAAGTTCTTTTATTGCCCCAGATGCTCTCTTAAATTAAAAGACAAAAGCAGATTTACCTCAGTGCTCTGGCCGTAGTGAAGAGTCCTGTCTCTTATGTCTCTATGAAACTGTGATACAAGGGTCCTATTCAAACTCTCTTTCAATAGTGCATACACTGGGGACTTACTTCTGCTTTCTTTACAATATATTTTTTTCATGTCTTACACAGTAAAATAATTTTTCTATATTAGTCATCCTCTTAGCAGTAAACTTGCCATACCAGAAATGCCAAATATGATGTATTTTCACTCAGATAATATCTAATGTGAAAATGAGATCTATTGTTCTAAGAAATAAGCATTCTCTATCATAGAAAATCTTCATTTATTCAATTTCTCATTCCCAAAATGGTATTCATAGAATCATAGAATCATTGAATGGCCTGGGCTGAAAAGGACCTCAAAAATTATCTAGTTTCAATCTCCCAGCTGATGGCAGCATCAGAAAACACTAGACAAGTCTGACCAAAGACACTTTTAAACACTATTAGACGTAACTTTGGAAATCTATTTCTGAACTGAGCACCAAATATGTTGATTAATAAAATGTTTTTGTTAAATTGACACAAAACTATTCCAGTTTGAAACACCACAGAAAAAAAAGCAAAGAACACCATCAGCAAAAACATGTCTCCTCAGCAAGCCCTGGTTAAATTACACGAACAATCAAACATTATTGTCCCAGTCACGCTGTTGAGTGACAGGGAAATTCCCAGACCCATTACAGTACTCCAGTAATTTTTGTTTCTATTGCCACACTTCTTGGGAGTTAATAGCTTTAGATACCGGCCTTTGTACATGTAAAATGTTCAAAACATTCATAAATCTCTTTTGTGCCAAATATCACACAGACAGTTTTCCTACCTCTGATTGTTGTACATCTCCTGTCCTAAGGAAATCACACTGTTCACTTGAGTTGATGCTTTCCAACTTCTTTTGAACAGAAACATGGACACCTTCCTGTTAAAAATGATTGGAACAAGCTACTAGAAAATAATTCGTTTTCTCAGAATTAAAAAAAAAAAAATCAGACTGAGGCTTGTAGCTAAAAGGGGTAATTCAGCAATAGCATGATTTATATGCAAGGAAGTTTTCCTTGCTGTAGTTGCACTGCGTACAGCCTTCCTTCCATCATTCATTAGGAAACTCCTTTCAAAATCATCTAAGAGCAATGCTCCTAGCACAAAAGCTTTAACTTTCAATGCTCTGGTTCTGTAAAAGGCTGAAAATTAGAATTTCCAGTATGTGCTTAATTAAGAAAAAAATATATGTATGCAGAAGTGTGTGTGTGTATGCAAATTTTGAAGATGTCTGCTGTTTTTGTGTGCTGTTAGGTTATGTACTTGCTTTGAACCAAAAACTTCCAATTGTTTAAAAAAAGTTTAAAATTATTTATAAGAAGTATATATAATTTAATGTTTTCGTGTTTGTTTGTTTTTTCACAAATAGCATTGTGATTCCTAGCATTGTTAAGCCAGTAAAAATCACTGATTATGTTTAAAAATAAAATATATCTTTTAGTGTGATATTTGTCTTACAGTAACAGCAGTTCACTTTTTATTGTGAGACATATGGAGATGAGTACCGTTTTCTGTGTTGAAATATTATAGATTGAGGTTCATCTCATACATTTTTAACTCCCACTCAATTCACCAAATAGGAAAAACAATCGTAAATGGCAATTTATGCTATCTAAAAGTAGATACATGCAACATATTATGGTGACTCGTTCTTTGATGATGTCTTTTCTTTGGTGTCTGACTTTAACGGAGTCTAGTCAGGAACAGAATAGGCATCTAATTTCAAATGTCAAAAGTCAGGATAGTTTGGTCCTGTTATTTTCCTATATGAGAGGGGAGATTTGGTTGTGAAGCCAGTGATTTTAAGAATAACTTGGCAATAGGACATCTGACAAAATGTTGCAGTTAGAAGAGTATGAATCTTCATGCAGCTCTGTCAATTCAAATAACATTTGAATACCACAAAAACATAACACTAAAAGATAATGTGAATAATGTGAGCATGATGACAATAGATACAAAGCACCAAATAAAAGTGGAATATACGATGCTTAACTTACAAGAGAGTATTCAAATCAAAACATGGCACTAAGAAGCAGAACACCATGAGTAGAATTTGTTAAACAAACAAACAAATAAAAGAATGGTCTGTAAAAATGAATTAATAGCATTTATTAATTCAGAAACATTCCCTGACCAAGAGGCAAACCCAAAACAGCTGGATATCTGACCTCAATCAATTTATTCAAGTAGAAACTTGCAACAGAACATGGATTTCCAAGCCTTTTAGGTAAGTTTAAACATATTTCTTTCAATAATTATTTTACGTGAGCTTTCATAGTGAATGATATCATTATAGCTTGCTACTCAACATTTGAAACCAAAGGTGATATTTCTACTTGGTCAGCTCCAACTTCGGGTCCCAAATCTAGACTGCTTACTCTGGAAAATTGAGATCCATAAATAAGAAGAGTAACAGTTTTTCCTCCAATGTATTTTTAAAAATTCAAAAGGTAAAAATCTGCAATATTGCAGCCATTTGCATACAAAGTGTAAATGAAAATAATTGCATATATATTTGTGTGTGTGTGTGTGTGCGTGTCTTTTTGCATGTTGAAATGCAAAAGAATTCACATTGCAATAACAAATGCTTACTGATAACTGGGAAAGCTATTAAATGGATAAGGGAGATGGGAAGGAACAATTTTGCAATTCTGCTGTGGCCCAAATTCCCTTGATTCTTCTCCCCTACTCCACCAGAAATCAGTGAAATAAACCTATTTTCTGCTGTATTGCATGTTGGTAATGCTTCTCAGGCTATGTCACTAGAGTCCTGGTGTTTGACAGAAGAAGTATTTGGTATTTGCCATTTTTCCTACTTCAGAGTCACAGGGAGATGAAATGACTAATCTCCCTGAAGAATATGAACAATTTTTGTGCATTATATGAAGAATAGAAACATTTTTTAAAAATATATATATTTTTTCTTTTTAATTTTGGAAAAAATGAAACATTTTTGTTTGCTTTTGTTTTGACTGCTTCTGGCTTTTTGTTGCTGTTTTATCTAAGTCAGACTTTGTTCTGTACTCTGCAATTAGACTACAAAGATGAAATACCATAATAAAGGTAAGGCTTTTCTGGTAGAAAGAAATGTTCAGTTTCTAGCATACCACTTTATTTTTTACCTGCTCAAAACTGGAGTATGGAATTTGAAGACAGGCTGTTGTTGCATTTTAAAAACATTATAAGTTGTTCAGATAATCACAGTGCTGGTTGTATATTTACAGGAGCTTTCTTGAATAAGCTTTTCTTTCTATTTTGTTTTTATTTATTTATTTATTTATCTATTTATTTATTTATTTATCTATTTATTTATTTATTTATTTATTTATTTATTTATTTTAGGAAACGGTCATCTTCTGATGAATTGTACTGCTCTTCCCCTAGATGGAATTTATCTCTAAATTCTGTGATGTCAAACTCTTCAGTGCTACTAGACATCCCAAGTAAATAGCAGCTCCTACCTGATTCTGAGGTCACAGCTTCAGATTCATGGTGGCATGAATCCAGTTAGAGAGGTATTTGGCAGCAATTTTAGGAACAATGTAATGTATGACAAATTCAGAAGTGATCTTCACTGATTTATTTCATAGTTCTGAATATTAATTAAAAGTAGTACTGCTGTTCTTCATATATATCCATAACAGAAGTCATTTCCTACACACAGCAAGAAATTGAATACTTGAAATGTGAACACTGCAATCCAAATTTATTCTAAAAAGCTAAATTTCCCTTTCCCTGGACATTTTAAAATAATTTTGTCCTCTGTATGTATGAACAGTTTTTATATCAATTAGTCCTTATGAACTTGAGTTCCCAGGCTCCTGGAAATAAGAAAGTTGGAACAAAATTTTCGCAGTTTTGCTGAAAGGAGAGTTGGACATGTTGAAATCACACTGCTAATCATAATTATTAATTTAAAAATGCAGTCTCTGTTTAATTGATAGTTTTGATTCTTTTGAACTCAAAATGTCATCAAAACATAAAATTATCAGAGAACATTAATTTCCTATTTTCCTTCTGTGTATTTTTGTGCAAAAAAGTTTCAACAAACTCTTCTGACTTCAGGAGAAATTAGAACGTCCACGGAAATTAAGATGTTCCTAATTTGCAAACACGGTGATTTTAAATCCTGATATTTACAGTCAGTTTTCACTGGGAGAAACACCTAAGCAAACAGCAATCCCTCCTTTGCATTCTTTCTTCTACCATCTTCATTCTTTTCAAGAACAAGATTCATGAAGGACCTGAACTTTCAGGAATATTGCATTACTTGGTAGAATAAAGGGGTACTGCCAGCTGCACAACTTACATGAAACACAGAGAAAGGAGGCTAGAGCATACCCTGTACATATCTGTCACATATAAATTCATAGATCTTCTCTTTAAGTCAAAAAAGAAAGAAACACGAGTTTTGTGTGGGGAATACCATTCTCAAATTGAACCTTATATTGTACTTAAGAAAAATTTTGTCCAAGTTTTGATTCTTGGTTCCTGAATAGATTTCTATTTGACATATTTTCAGTGATAGTATATTTTTTTCTTTTACTTTTCTTCTTTGTACAGTATTCTGAGAATTAGTATCCTACCTAGCACAAGGTCTAAGTTTCCAAATTTCTGTGCAGAAAAATCTATTTCTTGCTGATAATAGAGCCATTAAAGCATTCTGCTGTACCCAGTCCTGTGCTACTCTAATACTAAAAGCACCATTAGCAGCAGAGGCAGTTACCAATCATTACCAATTAATTATGTAATTAATTAAACAGTTGCTTCACATTATTTTTTTCAATGAGTGTATATTTTTTGTTGTTGTTTTTATTTTTATTGTTATCTATCAAAAAACAAATCTTTATCAAACTGGAATATCAGTCAGCATTTCTATCTTAAGCACTTTCTAATCAGGAAGTTCTGGGAAATGAGAACCAAATCTTATGCAGTTGTGACTCAGGCTTGTATTCTTGATTCACTATCATTCTACATTTCTTTTTCTGCGAAGGAAAAGCACAGAAGCAGTCTTCATGCTTGTGTTAAAGCTGTTATGGATAAAATTACTCTTAAACTATGTTAACATGCTATGGACATATTAAAATTTAGGGAAGCTCATATTTTAAAGGGCTTGGGATTTGCCTCAAAAACAGAACAAAACAAACAAACAAACAAACACAGAAAGGCTCTATTACATTGACTAAAGGGAAGGCACTAAACTTCAAAACACAGAAATGAAACCAGCTGCATCCATGACTGTCTAATTCCTCACTTTCTGAACTGGCTTGACATTTAGGAAAAGTTCCCTACTGAACTTTTGGACTGAATATCTCTCTTCAACATTTAAAAGCCCCTTGACAAACTCCCTGAAGCCTCAGAAGTCAAGTTATTGTTTGTTTAACAAGTAACTTAAATTATCCTGTTAAATTGGCAAATAAATAAAAAAATAAACAAGGAAGGATTATTTGTTTAACCTTATCTAGAAAGCTATGCTTTATTCTCTTATATTCTTATTCATGTCAATTGTATAATGTGTTCTCTCCATCATGAATATGAATACACTTGTCCCCCAAAAAAACTACTTCCAAATTGAAGTCATAGAGAAAGCAATTAATTTAACTATTCATGATGGAGGACTTATCAAGGTGACTATACAAAAAGAGAGAAAAATAAGTTGATGTTTTAAAAATGACTCCACTGTTGTAAATCAGGGATAAATTCTTTAACTCCAAGCACACATTTTTTAAATAAATAAAACCACATATGTTCAGATCAGTGGGCATGCTGTCAACAGACATCATTCATGGAGGCTCGCTTACTTCTAACTGCCCATCTCTCCTCCAGCCACCCTTCATCTCTTGCGCACACTTCCACACAACATATTGCTGCCATTGAATTATATTTCACTTTTTCATTCTTCTTGCTACATAGATCTTTCTCATTAAGCTAAACGATATTCCTGGGCACAGAGTGATGTTGCAAGATAGACTAAATAGGTTTGTTCTCTTTCCTCCTCCTTTAATCAATAAAGTTACAGATACAGTATTTTTTTGTTGTTAGATTTCTTCTTGTGTTTTCTTTTTCTTTTTAAGTAAAAAAATGTATCTGAGAGAAAATAATAAAAATAATAAAACTTTAAAAAAAAATGCACCTGAGCTCTTCTCTATATTGCTATCTTTAATACATAATTTCTTCTCACATAGCCTTTGGATGACTCAAAAGGTCACAAGAGTAGCAAGTATCCACTGTCTGATCTACCGTCAAGTATTTCACTCCTCAGGAAGATGACAGAGAGAAAATGTGATGAAAAAAAATCATGGTTTGAGATAAAGACCGGGAGAACACATAACAATTTATAGGTAAAACGCAGTTGGCTTTGGAAAAATTGATTTCACTTATTGACAACTGATAACAGAGTAGGGATGTGAGAACCAACAAAAATCTCTCTGTCATCAGGATCAGCTTCAGACTCAATTCTTCTACCTCCTCACTCAAGTAATGCAGGAGATGGAGAATGGAGTCTGTAGAGACAGCTTAATCTATTCTGCTTTTTTCTTCCTCATGCTATTTGACTGGACTATATGAGATGCACTTCTTCACGAACCAATTTAACATGATTCCAGAAGTATACATTTTTTCAAGGATCTCTCCAACATGGATTCTTTACCATACTCTCCTTCAGGAGCACACTGCTCCAGTGGGGATTCCCCACAGTCCGCAGCTCCTGCCAGAGATCTTTCTCCTGCATGGGCTCCTCTCAATAGTCTGCAGCTCTTTCCTAGGGCCTGTTTCTACAGTTCCTCCTCTCCATGGGCTGTGACGCCCTTCATGTCATATCCACTTCTGCCCTGTGGGCTCCTCCACAGCTGCATGTGGATATCTGCTCCTTGTGGCAACCCACAGGTTACAGGGAGACAGTCTGCTCCACTATGGGCCCCTCCTGGGCTGCAGAAAATCAACTGCTCTGTGCTTAAAACACGTCCTGCCCTCCTTCTGCACTGACCTTGATGCCCGCAGGGTTGCTTCTCTCAATTTTTCTCACTGCCCTCTCCCAGATGTATTTTTGCAGCATTTTTCCTCTTTCTTAAAACTGCTTTCCCAAATGTATATCCGGTGTTGCTTATTAGCTCAGCCTTGGCAAGAAAGAGGCTCATTTTGGAGCAGTGGAAGGAGCACCCTAATCTGAAAGAGTGCACCTTCTAGTATTTTCTTACATAGGCCACATTTGTAGCTTCCTGCTATCATAATCTTGCCACATTAAACTAATAAACAAGATGTCATAGGGTTGTGAAGAGGAGGTTTGCTGAAACGTACATATAGACTTCCATAGATGACATTTTCCTCAACCCATGTTGTGTACTAGTATTAGAATATCAGCAAATGTCACTAACATCTTTATTATACATATACACACACATCATACAGGGTGAGAATTATTAGATTCTGCTCTTAGTAGGGAGCATAATGAAAGTAACTGAGAGACTCTGTTACTTGATAGATACTCATTCTTGTTCAGAGTGGTAGAGGAACCTCTGTGCTAAAACAGCAGAAACAAAGAAAGAATGAAAATTGTACAGGTCTTTATAATGGAGAAAATATGGGACAAGTCCAGTGAATCTACTAAATGTATAGTGGTGTTATATAGCAGAGAGCAATGCTGAAGCAGTATTTTGCAAAGAAAAATGGTTACAACCATGCAAGATGACTACAGAAACAGCTTGTTAAAGGAAAAGAATTATGCTACTTCTAACTCTTCTATTCAGTTCAAGTTATTTCAGAGTAGGAATGAGAACATGCTTCCATTATGCAATTTATTTCTTCCAAAAAGCTGAAGTCAAAACCTTTCACATCCACACATGAAAGTCACGATTAGTATGCCATTCATCTCTGATGGTTAATTTATTCTAAAAGCGTCCTCAGAATATAACAATGTCAACAGCACAGGGCGCACTGATAATGAAAGAATAGCAAGATATTTTCATGACAGGACTTGAGGGGCCTTAGCAATTCATTTCATTTGTCATGGTATCTATGAACATGCATCTATTAATTATCACTTATCAGCCAAGTCTGTCGTTGCCTACAGAAGCACTCCTCTCCCATTCCAGCAGAAAGACGTTGCCTTGTTAAATCACAGGTGGGCTGATCTAACCTCCCTAACTTTGCAGCAAACCAGGAAGGGCAAATATTCTCTGAGTCATACAGTAAGCTCAACTGAAAGACAACAGCTCCCATCAACACCAAACAGCTGAATTGCTGGCTGACAAGTGTTGAGATGGAGGTAAAAGCAGTACATATAGAGGAGCAATGCATAGCAATATCCCATGCTGAAGAATGAGGTGTAAAATTACATTAGCTCCTGAGTCTGAAAAATCCTTTCTTGTTTAACAAATCCTGTTACTTTGAGTTTGTAAAATTGTTTAAAAGAAATACACTTTAAATGTAATAAATGTTCTTCTAATACTGCCATTGACTTAAAAGGAAGCAAATAAAAAATCACTTTGTATGTCTAATTACATATAAGCTAAGGTATATATAAGGTACATATATATATATATATATCTTTTTTATATAAGATATAACTTTATCATGAGTTCTGCATAGATAATTCTTGGCATCTTTTAAGAAAATCTAATGATTCTAGGAAAAGCTCAAACTAATGATCAACCTGGAAATGCACCAAATGTGGTATTGAGGTAAAGCTGTAAAACATTATATGCTAGAAAACCCATCACAAGGATTTAAGAAACAACTATTTTTTCTACCCTAAAAACTTCTAATGCTGATGTAGAGTTGCAATGGATTATAATGATTATGGACTGTTAGATCTTAGAATATTTTTATTCTTTAAGGATATGCAATTTGTGAAGAAATCATAATGCTTTACTAATTATTATTGTAAACAATTGTTCTGTTACCTACCTAAGGGTAAACAATGGTTGTTATGATTTTTCCTTCAGTTGCTACTTATTCATTTTCCTGGTCTTTTGTTTGCACCTCATCCACCTTCCCAGTCTGCACCAATCTAATCAGCCTCATGTGTGAGTCCTTGCAAGTCAAATTTTATTTACTAACAAAAATAAAACTACTAACATGTTTTAAGAACACCCATGAAGTTTAATGAGCGTGCCTTGAACAGCATCCATAAGACAACATAGATAGCATCAATTGCATTTTCTTATGGGTTCATCTCTTAACTAAGCCTGTAATCATTTCTTTTGCAGACTTCTGTCAGAATGTACCTATACTGAGAAATGTCCCATTCAAACATCATTTTCAGAGAAATTAATCCAAAAACTTCAGACAGATATTGAATATCTGAACAAATATCTCAGGTGTTTCTGTACTGTTATTATTTATTCATTTTAAATATTTGTATTTGCAATTTACATTGTTTCTTTTTTTTACTAGTGTTTCTTTGACTACAGTTTTCAATAATTCCCAATATGCACCATTCAAGTACTTAAATAGCATGACATTTAATGCCTTTCCAGTTCACCCATAAAAGTTGATTACTGTCTCTTCTTCCATACTCTGTACCTATCCAACAGCATCACCCTTTAGCACTCTGCTTCATTTATGCTTTGGGTCTAGTTCTCAATATACATGAAATTCTATGTTAACATTTTAATTAATAGAGGCTGCTTTTTCCTCCTGCATCATCTTCTCTCATGAACATTCTAAGCGTTCTAAATTTTTGTAACTAAGACCTTGAGTGATATCATTATGATGATGATCATGAATGCCCCTGTTAATTGCATGGGAGTTGGACTAGATGGCCCTCAAATGTTCCATCCAACTCTAAGGATTCTGTGATTATATTCTCCCTACAGTGAGTCTATTTTGCCCATGATGGTAACTAGTAAGTGATCTCCCTGCCTTTAACTCAAACTTTGAACCCCTTTTCACCATATTTTCTCTCTCCTTTGAGGAGGGACAATAAGACGGCATTTGTGGTAGAGTTAAACCACCTATCAGTATGAAAACACCACCACATTGTCAATGTTTTCATAGAAGGAATATTCTGAAATAACTATGGAAGAACTACAGCAGTGCAAAAAGGTAGAAGAACCTTGATATATATCCTTTAGGGAAATCCTTAGGTATTATTGAAGCTTAAATGTTAATTATTTTCATTTTTTTTCTTTCTTTCTTTCTTTCTTTCTTTCTTTCTTTCTTTCTTTCTTTCTTTCTTTCTTTCTTTCTTTCTTTCTTTCTTTCTTTTTTTTTTTTTTCTTTTTTTCTTTCCCCAAAATCAAAGATTAAATAAAGCCTGTAATGTTCTTTGTCTCATAGTCAAATTAGTATATTTACAGATATTTCAATAGATATTTCAATTAAAGATGCAGGAAAAAAAAAAAAAAAAAGACCACATTTATCTTCTGAGCCAAGGGAAAAGAAGTCCTCTACTTGAAATCTCACTTTCTGTTAAATTCTTCGTAGTAAAAAAGTAGTAATGATCTGAACTGTTTAATCTTTGTGAAGGGCAAGGCATATGTAAATAGCAAATTTCCCATATATAAAAACTACACAGTATGGAAGTGTTTATGGTAAAACACTACAGGGGAAAAAAAAAAAAAAAAAGGCATGAGGTCAGTGACATCTATTCTAAGACAACGTAGCTTGATAGATGGGTATCTACTTTAATTTAAGAAATAATTTTCATCTTGTTCGAGTATATTGGGAGCTTGCTAACAGATGACACACTATGATATTCCTGTACTTCTGAATAGGCATCATTCAATACTTAGAGCTAAATCTTTCTTAAAATGACCATTAACTTAAATGAAGGCTTTTAGTGTAATGAAGAGAACTCTAAAATTTATTCAAGCAGTGCCCTCACCATACTCACAAAGATAAAAAAATTCAAGAACTTATTTTATAATTAGAGACTTTCCTCCAAAGAAAAGTAGAAAGACTGACCAAAAAATAAGCTATTCTATTAAAGCACATAAAAAGATCTAAAAAGTTTCTAAATAATTCATCCATTGAGATGTAATTGAAACATATGCTAATGGAGATGATGAAATATAAAATATGAGTCTTCTGGCACTTTTCTGTAGCTTTTAGGTACCTTAGAGTCAATCTTTAATAATTTTGTGCTGGATGTCAGTATACAGTATTTGTGTCATAACAAACCTGGAGATCTTCACTGATTTAACTAATGCACATCTTTGAAGAACAACTCAAGTTCTATAACACAGTCACTGTATGAAATATTATTTTGACCACACTAATTAAAGAATATACAACAAATGATTAAGTGCCATCAAATTACACAGACAGGCTCATAGAACAAACATTAGCAGTGTGTCTAACTGTGAATGACCTCTGCAGGATATAACCTGCTGGAATGGAAATGGCCCACCTTAGTCAAAGACTACAGTAGTAATAAGGCAATGGTGGTGATCAGAGGTCTATTACTCGGTCTCCGATTTTATCAGATTTTCATTTATCAATGAATAGTTATTAATAAATACATCCAAAAATCTTTTGCAGCATATGAGGAGGTGCTCCAGATAAGAGGCAAGCATTATAAATTAGTAAATAAAAGTAGTACATAACTTCAGAACACTAGAACCTTTGGCAGAATCCCAAGCACTGGCTTAAAGCATAAGGGAACACATTTGAGCGCTTAAGGCTGCTTGTGAGTAAAACAAGTGAGATTTCCTTTTGAGGAATACTTTGTTGGAAAGTTTTCATTTGATGAAGCATAATGAAAAGTAAAAGTTCTATCTTCCTGATAATACAGGTCTGTGCTGGAAACCACAGGACTCCAGTTCAATTTTGTTCTTTGGAAGCAGATCTGAACTCAGAGCAGGCCTACTCTCATGCTCTGATTTTGATAACCACAAAGTTTTCAAGCCTTCCTTCTGTAGTTTAACCCAGCAGGCAGCTAAATGTCCTACAGCCTTTTGCTCACTCCCTCCAGGTGGGATAAGAGAGAGAAATGGAATCAAAACAGAACTTGAAGATTGAAACAAAAGCAATTTACTAAGACAGAAAAGAAGAATGGAAACAAATATGCAATGATAACAATACATATATATCCCCGATGCAACCCCTCACAAACCAGCAACCAAGGCCGAACTAACAACACAACCAACTCCTCGCTAACGAATGCCCCACTAGCAACATGAGGTCTCACTGCCTGCTGACTAACATGCAGCAACCCTGAGGTATCATCAATCCTCTGCTTATTCCCTTACATATTTATGGCCTTCTTCACAACGCCACAACACCTTGCCTAATCCAGGACAGCTGTCCTAGCTCTGACAAATTCCTGTTGCTTTACCATGAAGGCAGTGGTTCTCCCTTAGTGGATAGCCCTGCTCTGGCTACCATTACAACAGACAAAACATCACTGAATTATTAAAAATCTCCTCAATCACATCTCCTCTTGCTAATCTCCCCCCCTTTCCCCCCCCCCCCCAATCCACTTTTTTTTTCTCCTGATTCAGTGTTTGTTTAATTACTGAAACAATGTTGAAAATCTCTGCTATGAAAAACTGACCAATACCTTGGTCTTTATCCTAGAAATTGCCTCCAATGTTTCAAATTCATTTTCATCTTAGCCATAATGAGGACCTGAAATTAAACTGTTCTTAGAAAGTGCCTTACAAGCTGGCCCCATTCAATGAATGGGGACTGATGTATCACATCTTCATGGTTATTTTTGAAAAATATATGATTTATGCTGTGATATGGAATAAATTCTAGCACATTTTTGAAAATATAGTTGCAGATTTTTAATTAGGCCTACAGTTACTGTAACCACAATTTGTTTGTGACACTTCTTCAGTAAAAACCTATTTATAAACAGTGTGGGTATTCTCCTACTAAATTGCAAGCTATACAAAGTAAAGTATGGTTTCACTAATTTTAGTAGCATAAGTGTTCCTGCAGATGGGCATCTCAGCATTTGGAGCATAACCTGACAAGCTGCTTTTGTTTTGTACCTATACTGAACTTACTGTCTGTGAGTATGGACAGGTTAATAGTCCTAAAATCCTTCATGAATTCACAAAACATTTATATCATAAACAGTATGTGCCTATTTCTTTGCCACTCAAGTAAGAAACAACTTTTGCGAAGTCTAAAAAGTCATAAATTTCTGAAATCTGATATAATATTCCTGAACAGCACTAGGTTCTTTTGCATTTGAACAGATTATCTGATATGAACACCCTTTTTGCAAGGCCCCAATTTAAGGCTTTGCTTCTTCCTAGTCTGCTAAGTCAGTGCACTCCAAAACTGTAGAAAATTTCCCTCTGTTCAAAAGCTCTTATGACACAGCTCTTAGCATTTAGTACACAGTGCCATTTCAGGGACAAACAAACTGGAGAGGATTTATCTAATAGACATGAGGTACATTTAATTAATGATAGGTCATAGCTGACTGGGGTGTTTGCAATTTCAGTAAAGCATGAAAGCTTTTCAAATTCTTATTAGCCCATACTGTTCTAATCTCATAACAAACTCATCACAGATGGAACAGGTGAAAAATAATGTTTTCTTAGTACAGCACTGTGTTGGGGAACACAAAATAAATACACTGCAATTCTCTTACACTTCTGTTCAATTGACTAAAATGCTTCAGATTGTTAAATATCTGATCAGGAGACCATTTTAAAAGGTTTAGTAGTTTAAGTGGTTGACTCAAAACATGCTGACTCAACTTTATCTTTTGCAGACAAGACTACACAAGCTGAACTACATCATCAACTAATATTAAGCGAGTGCTTATTTAAAATATTACTTCCTCTAGAGTGGAATTGAGTGGGTGGGATTTATTTCAGTTAAAATTCAACATTTTCAGTATAAAAGATATGAAGGATACTTCCTAACAGAATTCCCAGGAAAAAAATCTGTACTAAACCTGAAATCATATAAATCAACTTATGTTTTTAGAGTAAAACAAATACAACTTATGAATTTGGGAATGGTTCTTAGATCTTGAAAATCAGATAGTTTACCTCTTCACACTTCTTTCACAGATGTCTCTATACTACATTCAGTCTCTACCCCTAAGACTTTGTAAACTGGTACTGCTGATAAATCAAGACAAGAATACTATTATAATACCAAAGACAGTCAGATACTGGTAACAAAAACTTCCCTGACTGAAGAAGAGCATGTTAATATCAATCCACTTTGAAAATGAAGTTTGACACTAAAAAACAAAGAAAGAAGATGGGGAATATCAGGAAAAACCTGGGAAATGGGAGCTATTCATAAGTCCATGCTCAGACAAGATTTTTCCACATCTAGAAATGTGTCACATACGGTTATGGAATTATATGATCATAGAAGAATTAAATGGCATGAAAGAGACACACTTCCACTGTACTGCCTTACATAACATTTAATTACTTAGGTTAGGATATGATTAATTCCAGTCTTTGGCAATACTTCTATTGTTGAATGAAATGCTAGATACTCACTCATCTGCTGAAGTGACATCAAGAAATTCATACCAACATTTCTTAGGGTTCACTTATTTCACAGCAGAATTGTACAAAGAGAAAGTTAGATGGAAATGTTCATAGCCAAGACAGAAAATGAATTATATGTTAGGATTAGCACTCCATCTTGATCCTTGGACCTCCATAATTTAGCTGTATAAAAATACTTTGTTGATGTCTGATTATTTCAATTAACTATAAAGTAAGCATAGAATTTTAACATTCACAAATTGGAATTTCTATCACATACATTTAAATAAATGTGAAATTTATTTCTGATTTACACTTCTGCCACTTGTTACACTTGGCTAATGGAGTTACCTTGAGTATCTCTACACTGAATGCAGTATTCAGTCAAGTAGCAGTAGGGCTTTTTTTGTTTGTTTGTTTCAAGTTTTAAAAGTATGCCTGAAGGAAGAGGGCTAATTGGCAACACACTGTCTTTCAACAACTCCTTGAGGGAGGCTGACTTTTATATAATCATCTCTAAGTATTTCTAGGTCTAAAGAAATTAGCTGCTAATGAAACATTATCATTACTTCAAAAGTAGTCACAACAGTAGACTAAGTGAATACATCTTTACAAATGAGGAGAAAATGTCTGAGGGCTTTTAGAATAGAGGAATGTGAATAAAATTTGTACTGATAGTACATTTAAAAGATTGGGAATATATTAATAATTTATAATGTATTCATGTATGTTTGTATATTCATTTAATATTGCATGGGTTAGTTATATGGCATACCAAGTACTAAAAATTATGAAAAACACCATGTTAAAGATGCCAGTTTAAAACAGCTGTATTAAAAATAATAATTATTATAATGATAATAAAAAAAAAAAAAAAAGAAAGATTCTCTGGCTGTACGATCCTTCTTTTATTACTGAAAAGTTACAAACTAAGAATTCAGTTATACCATAAATGTTTCTTAGCTGCCAACTTAGTTGCTTGAGAAGATTATTTTCCACATCAGAGTACCATGGATCACAGAAACAGGGCATTGGCCAGCTGCAGAAGTGATCTAACCAGCTTCTTTTATATAGTTCTTCCTTTTATCACCGATAAGGGATTTTCAATGAGCTCTATAATTGTTGTAGTAGAATCTAGCTATTCCTTGTCCAGCATTTGTTAGCTTCAGCATAAGATTGACTTCACTCATAGAACTGGCCACTTGCCCTGGGATTGGTTCGGTTAGAATTAATTTTCTTCATGGCAATTCATATGAAGCTATGTTTTCATTTTAGGACGAAAACAGTAGTAAAACACTGATGATGCTGAGCAGTGCTTACATGAGTTGAGGACTTCTCTGACTCTCATGCTACCCTACCTGCAATGAGGCTAGAATACATGAAGAAAAGGAGGTGGGACATGGACAGGAAAACTGACCCAAACTGACCAAAGGAATATTCCATAACATATGATTACATGCTATGCTATATACCTGAAGTTTGTGTTTATTCTGTTCCAGAAACTATGGCAAAATGTATGCTTGGCACTACATTTTACTTCCATGGGCAAAAGGGTGAAAATACCTTTGTGTTCAGCTTGTTGCAAGTTTTAACCATCTTTCTCTTTTCCTGCCAGTACTTCTGAAAGCTGACAGTATTCTAGGATTTTCATTAATTCAAAAAGGTTTTTTTTTTTTTGTTTGTTGTTGGTTTGCTGGTTGTTTTTGTTTTTTTTTTTGGGGGGGGGGGGTCTGGTTGGAGTTTTCTTTGTGTTTTGTTTTGTTTTGTTTTGTTTTTGATTGTTTGTTTGCTTTGTTTTAATCTTTAAATACTTTTGAATAGAAGATAAACATTTCAAGAAATAAAATAATATAATCTTTCAACCTGACTGATATATAACATCTAACACCCTGGATCCACTGAACTTACATAGAAATTTTACCATTGAATTCAATAGAGACTGTTTTAGAACAGCTATGAACAAGTATCTTTTCTTAGTAGCTCATTTTTATGAACAAAAACAAACAAACAAACAAATAACAAAAAAAAAACCACAACAGGCTATTTGAAACCAAAGGAATTTTTCTGAAAATAAAAAATAAAAATAAAATTCTCATAACTATTTCTGTGATCCTTACAGAATTTCTATAGAAATGTCTTTTGTGGCAATGGTCCATGAGCGTATCTCCATCCCTAATTAAAATTCTTCTGTAGGACCTTCTTCTACAATGTATAACATAATACCATCCATAAAATTTAATCAGTTTAATCAAATCACCTGTCAGCAATTTTTCACATGAAAAAAAAATTAGAAACTCTTTAAGTCATTCTTTCTGATCTTGTATTCTTCCCCTCTGTAGTCTAATACAAGAGCTAGAACTGAGGTTTATCTATGGTAAGAGGAATGCACCTAGAAGATCTTCACATAGTTTAATAAGTAGTAATGAATGATAATCAATCACTCTCACTGTATTTATTCAGCAGTACAGTGAAGCCCAACTTTCAGATGAGTTAATGGATTCTCTGAAATGAAACAAATGGAAACAATTAAATGGCAGGGTCAAATTAAAATAAAGATACTGCAGTGAAGACAGATGTATAACATCTGAACAAGAAAATATTAATGCCTTACTTCAAACATCAGGAACTAAAAGGACTATATTAAAATAGACTATTTGAGCGAAAAGACCTACATGTATTACTCAAAATCTTACTCAATACTCAAAATCTATATGCAGCCATAGAGAATAGCATCTGTCTTGCTCAAATTTAAATAATTTAAACATTATTTATTTAATCCATCAGTCACTGTACACTGCCTTCATAGCAAATGGAGAAAAGATATTGACTTCTTCCAGTGAGCTACTCTTTCTGTTTCCATGCATCTTCCTAAACTGCTTGGAATGTTTTAATCTACTGCATTCTATTAATTGCCTTCAGAAAATTATTTCAATTGGACAAATGCTTTTAGATAATTTTGGAAGAAAATACAAAATGATAAGGGAATTCTCCTATATTTCCAAAAATTATCATTTGGATATTTCATGTAAAACTTAAATTTCAATGTAGTTGTAAATGTTTCATGTACTAATCTTAACAGGTTAGGTGATGATGTGCAAACTACAGTCATTGATAAGAGAACTCCAGGAACCTCTATATCTGCATTAAATAGAAATGTATAGTAGCAGTAAAACATAACATTACACATATCTCCCACATCATACCTCAGTTTATTGTTTTCCCCTTCAGCAGAAAAATAGAAGTGGAATTAATTATTTTTCTTTTACTAAAAAGAGGAACCTGTTTTCATGAGAGAAAAAAATATTTTTCTCTCATGAAGTTACCAAAAATCTTTCCAATCTTAAAAAAAAAAAAAAAACAAAAAAAAACAAAAAAAAAACAACCTAATTTCTCATTTTCCCTTGTTACAGTAAGTAATGCCTCCTATTTATATTCAATAGATATGAAGAACAGAATAACACTATTTGATAATGAAAAATCTCACCTACAAACCACTGTTTTTCAGCATATTCACCATTATTAGCTATGTATTTTCAGCAACAAAAAAACCTACATATTTACTCATAAAAATCTCACAAGCAAAGACGGCACATTGTGGCTGTCGCCACTGCTGAAACACACTACCCACCACCTCACTGTGACACATCCAATGTTTGGTCTCCCTTATCATTCATCAATCTATGAATTTCAGTGGGTGTATTTTTTTTTTTATTTTTTATTTTTTTTTCTGCATCAAGTAATTCATTGGCCCACCTTTACTTTAAATGCACTTCCATGTCAGACAACATTTTGTCAGACTGCTCCCCTGTGGCCATCTGTCACACAGCATGAAATGCAGTGGAATATCGGTGTGAAGGTTCAACCCATACTGCCCTCCCACCACCATTTGCCTCTGATGTTGTAAATCAGCATAATAAAATAGGAGGCACTATTTTCTGAGCAGCCTTCATAAAAAGAAGGCCACATTCCACTGAAATGGGCTGACAACAAGCACAGTCAGAAAACTGCTCCCGAACTACTGCTCTCTCAGAATTCTTTGATCTACCTAGCTCATATAATTATGTACTTGTCCTAATCTTTTTGGAGATGTTCACCAAAAAGAAGAACAACTGAACTTCAGATATTTATTGTTTGTTCATTTGTATGTGTAGAACAGGTTCACATCATTCACATGCAGGTAAGATTTGGCATTAAGTTAAAAATATCAATGATTCAATAAGTTGCTTAATACAATTATCCTTATTTTCAGTTGAAATTAGAATTACTTTCTAAGCAATACCTATGAAATAATAGATTGTTGTACATTACATATACGATGATCTTGTTCTCGTGTTTTATAATTTTTTCAACCTCACAGGATTTATTTTTTTTTTTCCCAAAGAATAAAGTCAGAAGCAGTTTAGCTGTAACTTAGAAGCATTTTCTGCCTATCTGAATAGCACTAACAGACCTATTTTTTCTTTGAATATTTGATTGTTTTTCTCACCATTTGGAATAGTAGTTTCTTTTTATTATTATTTTTTTTCATTTGTATATGCCTTTATACATAACAATGTGTAGAATAAACTCTATTTGATTAGCTATTCCTAGTAGCTTTGATCCGCTCCTGTATGTTTTAATCGTGTAGTCTTACATTAGTAATGCAATAAAGCTGAAAAAACAGCATTCAAATTCATTTTCCCCTCCAGATTTTATAGGGAACATCAAAGTGTTCAGTATCAGGCATCTCTCACATTTTGTCCACATTTCTGAAGAGTTTGCAGTGAGTGAGAAATAATGTATTTCATTATGTTAACATTGTCTTTCAGTCGGACCACTGATGGGCAGAATAATTTATGAAGAACTACCCACTGATATAATTCACCATAGCAATACCAATGAAAGCAAAGATCAGGCAGTGATGGGTAGATAAGATTTAAATTTAGGTGGTTTATTTGAACAAGAATCGCTTAATCATCTTCCACAACTTAGAGAAATTATACCATCTACTGAGAATCTGAGCAGGAAGCATTGGGAGAAAGAAATTATGTCCAGTAATCTGGAATGAGATTCACCTGACCTTATCCAGGCTAGAAAATTTCTGACAGGGGAGTCTTTATTTTTCTCCTATACAAGTAATACAGAAAACTACTTTAAACATCGACAATTTTACTGTATTCATATAAAACAGGTGCCTTGGGCATCCAAGTAACCAGTCTGGGCAGTGAAATAAGATCCCAAATTCTGTCACTGAATAATGGTGTTTAAAAGAGCAGTTACATCCATAAAGTATTTGGACCCTGTTATGTTAGCAAATATTGGTGTCTTAGAATTGGTGACTTCATCTATATATACAGAAGCAACTCTCAGATATCTTGAGGTGGCTTAATAACTATTCTTGAAATAATTAAGAGAAAATTATGTTCATGAATTCATGATCATTTTAAAGTTTGCATTCCATTTTGCTATTAACTAAAACTTCCTTGAATGTTTTTCTTTGTATTTCTTCAAAGTTAATATTCTCCAAAGGCATGCAGATACATGCACATGTATTTTGGTATGTCATTTACTTACACGTACACATGTTATTATTTCCTCGTGTTTTCAAAACTCAATACAAATGCAGATAGTTCATACCATTAGGAAAAAATAATCCCACTTACTAAAGACAAAACAAAACGAAACAAAACAATAGTACATTTCCCACACACGACAACAGAACACTTTCTCCCTCACACAGAATTTCAATAACTATGTGCAGGCTTGTTATGAATATGCAGCATAAATAACAAAACCTTTAGAGGTTTGTAAATACCATTAGCACAAACAATTTGTTGTGTTATTTTTAAAATAAGGGGTAGTAGAGAAAATGTTACTGAAAAAAATGTCAATAACATGGTCAATAAATCAAAGATAAAATGCTAAAAGTGATTAAAATCTATAACAGTGGAACACAGGAATTAATGGAAAAAATCTAGAACTCCTGAAAGATTTTCTCCTCTCACGGTTTGTAGATTCCTGGTCTTTTCTCTTGATGTTTCTCTTTCCTTTCTTCTAGACAAAGACTGAAGTTTTATTTGTAAATCATATTAAATGCAATCTTCACATACCCTTCCAATTACTGTGCCAAGTTTTCAAGTGTACTGTGACTTTTATGCTTTCAATAATTCTCAATGGGAAGATAAGCGAGAATACTAATCTTGTAATTTTGTGACCCTCATGGATGCTGAGTCTAAATCATGAAATTTTTTATAAATACTTCTTTTCTATAAGGTAAAGTCTGGTTCTAAATGCTCACATTATAACTCAGATTGGGACTGGTGACAAGATAAAACATTTAATGCAAATTTGTTTTATACATTTATTTATTTGATTGATTGATTGCTTGTTTACTCCTTATTCCTCAACTTTGGCTTCATTCGCTACGAGTAGTAAAGTATGAGTTTTTAGAAAGCTAAGCCCAAAGGAGACCTTTACATGATTCATAAAGATGCCCGCATGGATGTGAATCTTATCACCAAGCAGGAAATTACTATGAATTATGTTGAGCTGCTCAGGTAAATGAATATACTACGTGACATTTCCATCTCATAAAAGTAGAAGTATTTCTTTCCATTCAACAGCTACAATTGATTGCTTATGAACAAGAACTGGGCCAGCAGTTATTTACATTAACTGAACATCATTCTGAACAGCAAATACATTTGACCATTTTTTTTCTTGAGAAATCAGGTACATGAGAACAGGTGAAGTTTCTGTCACAAAAATCTTTCAATATTGCTTCTCATACTTGTACACTGTAATTTCATTATTGTTTCTCACTGCTGTATGAGAGTACTAGGATTATTTTATATTGATCTTGTGAAATTCAGTAACATTTCTCCACAAAAGCATTGAGAGAAAAAATGAACAGTTGCAGCAACACCCTGTAAAAGAACTAGAGTTTTAAGTTGATTTTGTCATCTGGAAAAAGCTTCATTTTTCTGCAATTTTTTAAATCACAGTTTAACACTCATACAATGTGTTGTGCTGCTAGCTGCATGATCCAATTAACATTACCTTCTTTCTTTCTTTCCTTCTTTATTTATTTATTTATTTAGTGGTCACCCTTTTTATTCACTCCTCAAAGAAGGAACTGTGCTGTTGTCAGTGTTTGTCTACAGATAGACACCAAACCTTGTGATTTGTATTTTTACTTCTTTTTTCCCTTGTTTTTCTTTTTTTCTCTGATCATTGCATTGTAATTAAAAAACAAACAAAACAAAACAAAAAACTGTAAATTCTCATTTATTTTAGTGAAATTAATTAAAAAAATAATCCCATATATGCAAAAATGATGAGACTTTAATACCAATTAACATGAAAAAAAGACATGGATTCATATTTGGTCTTGTCACCGCACTTAAAATATAAGATCTTTCTATAAGCAGTTGGAACAGATGGTATAGATACAATAGAAAGCTCTGTTGTGTGTTTTTATTTTTATCTTTCTTTGGGAAATGATGTATTTGTTCATACTATGTTTAGTGTATCAAACAATTTATATCTGAAGAAACCAAATATAAGTGCTCCAGTAATGGGAAGGCTTAGTTAATTCACTGATAACCACACAGGAAGGTCAAAAAACATCAAATATTTCAATTTAAAATGTTCCAGTATGCCTTTTTATAGAAATGTATTTGCATGGATGTTAAATATTCACACTGCAAGGAGATCTGAAAAATCACACATGTTAAATTTGTTCCCCATTGAGTTTCTATTTTCTAACATTACAACACACACCAAGTAATATTTGGGTTTGACTTGTTCTCTTGATATTAATGAAGGCTAAAAAAATCATCTCAAAAATAACTCAAAGAATAATTAAGTTTATTTTTCAGCCTTGCTACAAGATGACCACTCTGTTGAAACTCTGATGACCTCACTGTGACTATTCAATGAGTCTGTAATGCTTCACACTGAAGCTTTTTGCCTTATGCTAATCACTATTCATTATTTGCAGTTAAAAACATGTGCTTTTATCATTTCACAAACATTTGATTGTGACAGCTAATTCAATGCTATCTCTATCTTCAGTTTCAAAGAAAAAACAATTGAATTACAGTTACTGTAATGACATAAAATTCTTATTAAGGATATTGACAACTATCTTATTGCAACGGCAAGTGATCCATGTAGGTCATGCATTTTAAAGTAGTTCTATCCTGACTCAAGATGCAATGCAATGCAGTTCTGTTGATCTACAGACTCTACGATGATCTTTTAACTACGCTGTCTTCATAGTTGGTAGCAGTGGCAGTACTAAGCTTTTTGTATCTTTTAAAATGAAAGTGTTCATTTACCTTACAAATGACAAAATTAAGATTTGAGGAGTAAAAGAAAAAATGCTTTAATTAAATAATTTCTATATTTTCTTTTAAACAAAATAAATAAATAAAATCATTAAACACACACTGGATTTTTATTACTTTGACTTTTATAGTACTCACTTGATGAATAGTTTGTAGACAAGATTCTACTTTTGTTATAGACATCTATTTTACTACATTTCTATTGTTCTTTATTATTTGTAACATATTTTCATTATCTTTTATACTATTTATTTATTTATGCTCTGGTTTGTTTTTTTTTTCTTTCTTATATATTTCTATTGTTGTCTTCTAACATTACTTTTCAGGCAGGAAATAACAATTTATGATAGCTTTATTTTCTTCACTGTTAGTGATCAATATCAGAAAGTTTCTCAAATGTTCTAGATTAGCACAAGCTTTGTTATATACCTCCTAACCTTTCTACATTATTGGAGCGTGACTATGAGATAACTCTGCCTGAGATATTTTAAATTTCAAGGTTATCTGTCAGTTACATCAGTCAACTAGTTCATTATTAAAATATTAATTTCTACTTCATTGGATTTGAAATCAACAATTTTACCTCTTTCCTATTATTTCACAAAGATAAAAAGATGGATGCAAAAAATTGTCTATGTAGTTATTTATAGATGTAGCTTATTATTATAATCAGTAGAAGAGAATGCACATACATATATTGTAAAGATCAAGGAAAATGCAATACCCATATGGTCAGCACCACACCCACCTCTGTCCTTAACCAAATGAAAAATCAGGCAGTAAGGGATGGCTATGAAACTGATTGTTTTGATTCATGAATAAATCTGATGTTGAAAATTATATGTCATTTGAAATAGAAAAGATTATTATTTGGGAAAGGTGGATTTTTATTTACACGTCTTTGTAGTCAGATATGCTACAACAGCAGAAGCATGTCACCAGTTAGTGAGCTTTTCTACCATGTTTTACAGACTTACTGATATACATGGGAGACAATTCTCTGCAAACTAAAAGAAAATTTCAAAACATCTTTGAAAATCTGGTCTCTATCAAGATATCCTATAGCCCTCATGAAACAAATGTATCTTTTAAATATTTTATTCATAAAAGCAGTGAAAAAGTTGTTTTTTTCACTGAAATATGCATATTCCACAAACACTCCTGAAAGGACTTTAATAACACCTAGATTGCATTTGCACCTTCCACGTATTTTTTTTTTTTTCACTTTTCCCTAAGAAGAAAAGGCAGTGACAGAATAAAGATTACAGAAAAGCATGTTATAATAGAAAAAAATTTTAGGTGTTGATTCTGAAGCAATAGGCCACATCATGGCTGCCCTGAACAAAGTATCCAATAAAAATAAACTAAGAAATGCAAAGCTTAGGAAAGACATGTTCTACTGATTACAATAAGAATTTTTTCCTGGGGAAAATAAATAAATAAATAATACATTTTAGAAGCATTCTTTGCTTCAACAAAAAATGATTGCATTTCTGCCTGCTTTTCCAAATTTCTCTTTGTTGCATTTTATTAGCCGCTAAGCACAGGATATTTCACTTGTATCTATCCGTTTTGTTCCATCATTTCAGTTCATGATTTATGCTTAAATGATCTCCAGACTAGATTTTGTCTAGATATTGTCTAGGAACCATCATTCCCACCTCAACAGTGAAATAGCTTCCTTCAACATAAGTAACATACATGGAAACTATTACAGAAGTTTTCCAGTCATGTTGCTGCTTCCACAAAGAACCCTAAGTCAAATTCAAAGCCTCAGTATCATCATCTAAGTAAGCACAGTGAACTGTCTTATACAATTTTAAAGACTATTTTCATTAGAATAAGCTGCTTAAATGTCTTTAGATTGTGCTTATTCAGTTTAATTTTCTATAATTGCAACAGACATTATAGTTGTGAGGAAGAAATAAGATTAAAAGCAGATTCAAAGAAACCGCAGGCTAAATCAGAGTAAAGAACTACCAAACTACATCATGTAAAGAAATAAGTAAATAAATAAATTAAATCTTATGGGGAAGTAAAGAGATAGCTCCAAGGAAATTATCAATCAGAAGAAATCTGAAGATTCTGTCAGAGCAAGAAACACAGTCTACCAGCATATACTCTAAAAGCAGTACAATTATAGTGGCACTGGCCAAAGGCAAGTGCCTGTAGCATGATGTCTCCTCCTCAAAGCCTGAAAAAGACAGTTACAGTGGAATTCCACACTAAATCATATGGATATGATTACTTCTGTTTGATTTGCTAAAATTTGATCTGGAAGAAAGGGAGACATTTTCATAAATTAAAAATGTAGGTTAGGGTATTGTGATGAGAAAATATTTCCAGTGAAGTGTCTTGCGTATCACTGTACATTCATTTAAAAACAAAGGAATGAGCATTTAGCTAGCAAAAACAAATGCTAAAATGAAATATCTGTGCCTCATGCAAGCAGCTCTAGAGAGAAATGTGGTTAAGAAGGAAATATTAAGTAATAGATAAAAATTTCATAAGACTAAAAATACTTATCAGTCATTTATAACTGTATGCTGAACACTCAAAGACTGGTGATAAAAAAAATAAAAAAAATCTGAGGGAAAATAAAAGCTTCTGGTGAAAGATCAGTTGCTTATGATAAGTATAGGATGTAGATGTCTGGAGTAACAAAGCAACTGGAATCAACAGTCTCTCAGGTCTCCTGCAGTCCTATGTTTTTGGGAATTATCATACTTGTACACAAGGTCTCAAATCCCAATATGTCCTGGAAAATATCCATTCTCTTGCCCTTGTCTCTATTTCCTTATTTATATTTCTTCTGTCAACCACTCTATTAAGAAATAATAATAATAATAATAATAATAATAATAATAATAATAATAATAATAATAATAATAATAATAATAATAATAAAGGAGTAAGCAGGGATCATGCTTGATATTCAAAGCAAAGTTTTATAATACTCTTTCTTAATGAATATATTTTCTCCATTCCTCTACCGAAATGATTCAAAGATGAGAAAATCACAGGAACATCCTTACAAACAATAGCATAATCAAACAACACTATGATACATATCTTCTCCACTTGGAGAAAATAAAATTAAAATTAAGTAAAAAATTTTATGCTTAAAAAGGAGTTTGTTAAATGTGAAATGTGAGAAATGAATTCAGAATCAAATATTACTTTTCCCCACCCCCCAAAAAAATGAACTCCAAATTTGGTTTCCAGGATGAGTGAAAAACAAGTGGGATGTTTACTGTCACCAGTAATAACTGTCCCCACCAGTAGCTTTTATTTTGCTTTGTGTAATTAAGACAAGAAAGTCTGGTAGGCATCTCAAGACCACTGGAAACTTTTCCTTTTGAGTATCTCGTAAACTAATTCATAAATTATTAATTCTTTACTCTCTGAGATTAACCTCCTAAGCTTATGTATCTCCTTTATTTTTTTATAAATATGTTTTTAAATAGATCATATATTTAATTGGATGGGAAAAACAAAAACAAAACCAAAAATCAGAGTCTTTGTGAAATCTATCTGAATTCTCCTGCCATGAAGAATGAGATCTCAAGTTATAAAACAAATTACCTCAGGTTTTTGTTCTGTTTTGTTTTGTTTTGTCACAGATATATGATAAATTTCAAATATCTTTTGTCTCCTGGAACATGTTGTGATGTCACATGTGGAAATTCTGCTGTTGATGTGAATCACTACAGTTTCACTGCAAGCAATACTTTAAAGTTTTGGTTTAAATCCCACATGAGAAGTACAAGCTTTGAAGACATATGCAGTCCTCTTGTCTTTGGGCAGAAACTCCTATTAGAATTACTGTAAAACATTTAGCTTAGAATGAGAAATTTAGTGATTATTTTTTTCAGATACTGATAGTTACAGCCTGTAGTATAGAAAAATATACTGTATTTCTAAGGAGAATCCTTGTCCTTTGACAAGTTGTCTGCTCTCATTTGAGAAAGAACAAGTCTGCTTCAGGAAACTTAAAATGACAATAATTACTCAACTTACATAAAATATTTTAATGGTAATTAAACACTTAACACAAAATATTAATAGGGAGAAATGCTATACAGGAAGAGACAGTTATCAAAATACTAATTACATAAACATAAAAATATACATAGCCATTTATGCAGATATCTATGTATTATCTTTATTCTACAGTCACAAAAACAATGACAGTTGGGATCAGAATTCCCTACAGAAGATAACACAAATATTGTTTGATACTGTTTTTGTCAGCTTCACTAGTTACAAGAATGTATTTGGTTTTTTTGTTTGTTTGTTTGTTTTTTACTTCATCAACAGTGAATTAAGGTATGACAGCTAAGTCTAAGTCTGTACGTATGACTGTGCATCTGTGAAATTCAGGTACAGTTCCTTATACCTGTTCCTACTACGTTATTTACCATATGAAGATATTTAAATAGAACAGCAATATATCTTCTTATTTAGAAACAAAGAACTATCTCTTTCCTTTGCATTAGTGGATAGAATAGCAATGTTGAAAGGAATGAAGAATTAACAATCTTTTCATGAAACAATGATGCTGAAAGTCATGTAGAATTAACCATCTTTTCCAAACAACTTACAAGACAAGTCCCATGTGTTCTCTGTTCCATTCCTTGACATGTTTTCCTCTTCCAAACATTAATGTAACTGCATTAACTTTTGAATGTTTCAAAACAGCTGAAGCAAAAATGAACTTGGGCTTATTTCCTGTTTCTAATAGTACATTTAAGTTGTTTCGTGAAAAGAGAAATATTCCTACTAAATAACTCACAAGAAGACTGAACTCTGTCCTGAAGAAACAGATGGCCCCAGTTAACTCTTTACAGGTATGGTTAATTACAAAAGAGTTCCTTATCAATTTTTTTTCTAAATCTTCAAGACATAATAATTTCCTACACAGATTATAGGCCTGAAGAAAACTTTTTTCTTTTTTTTCCCCCACAAAAAATATTACTACTAATAAAAAGATGACCTAGAATCTACCTTTCACTTCACTTGTAGATAATAGCTCAAGGATACATTTTGATGTTGACTACATGTCCACAAAATTCAACTATAAGTAATAAAACTTCTCTTTCTGAGTCGCATACTGTAAAATGGCCCAGCCACCAACCTACCAAGTAATATGTCCAAGGTAACATTGTCCAAAAATACCTTATATCACATCCTGAAATGTATCTTTTTTCTTAACTGTTAATTAGAGAGATTTAAGAGCTTATAGAATTGTAAGCATCTGGACATTAATGTCTTAGACATTTAATTTTCAAAAGTAACTTAAGCAATTAGAAGACCAGGCTGAACTGAACTGTACTTAGACTTCAGCTCCCACAGGTCAAACTTCTGAAGCTACTCAAATATCTCAAATTACAGCTAATTGTTCATTGACATTTCAGAAAGAATATGAGGTATAAAATAATAAGAATGCACTTTAATACCAACTAATAACAAATACTATTATTGTTATTTTGCATAGGATGTATCAATGTAACAATTATATCTTTTTTTTAAAATAGTGTTAGCAGTTCTTCTACGATGTGAGTACAGCGTTAATGGATAAGGGAAGAGCAACTGATGTCATTTACCTGAACTTGTGCAAGCACCTGAAGGTCCTGGCGAATAAAAAATTTAACACGAGCCAACACTGTGCTCTTGCAACTTGGAAAGGAAACGGTATCCTGAGCTCCATCAGAAGAGGGGTGGCCAGCAGGGACAGGGAGGTGATTGTCACTCTCTACTCTGCCCTTGTGAGGCCCCATCTGGAGTACTGTGTCCAGATCTGGAGTCCCCAATACAAGAAAGACAGAGAGCTGTTAAAGAAGGTCCAGAGAAGGGCCACAAAGATGATCAGAGGGCTGGAGCACCTCCCCTATGAAAACAGGCTGAGGGAGCTGGGCTTGTTCAGCCTCGAGAAAAAAAAATGTTGTGACGTGACCTAACTGCAGCTTTTTAGTACCTAAAAGGAGCCTATAAACAAGAGGGGAGTCAACTCTTTGAAAGCGTAAAGCAGGACAAAGGGTAATGGTTTTAAGTTAAAGGATTCAGGTTGGATGTCAGGGGGAAGTTCTTTACTATGAGAGTGGTAAAATGCTAGAACAGGCTGTCCAGAGAATTTGTGGATGCCTTGTCCCTGGAGGTGTTCAAGGCCAGGTTGGATGGGGCTCTGGGCAGCCTGGTCAGTGTGGAGGTTGGTGGTCCTGACTGTAGCGAGGGGGTTGTAGCTTTATGATCCTTGAGGTCCCTTCCAACTCAGGCCATTCTGTGATTCTGATTCATACCATCCTGTATTACATACTTGTCTCTGAACTGGAGGGATGAAAGGTTGGATGAATCAGTGGTTAAAGAACAGGTAGAATGGTCACAGGTCAATGGCTTGATGCCCAGAGACGAAAACCAGTGACAAGTCATGTTCCTCAGGGATCAGTACTGGGACTAGCACTATTTAACACATTGTTGGACATTGACAATGGGTCTGAATGAACCCTCAGCAGCTGAGTGGTACAAATGACACACTGGAGGGAAGGTACGACATTTAAAGGAACCTTGGCAGATTTGAGAATGGGACCCCGGTGGCGCAAGTGGTAGAAGTGCTGCTCTGCTACACAGGAGGCTCGAATACCGGGGGGTTGGACTCGATGATCTCTAAGGTCCCTTCCAACCCGCAGGAGACTATGATACTATGATACTATGATACTATGATACTATGATACTATGATACTATGATACTATGAACCTTATGAAGTTCAATAAGGTCAGGTGTAAGGTCCTGAAACTAGACCAGGACAATCCCAATCACAATTCAGGCTGGTTGACGAATGGATAGAAAGCATCCCTGTGGAGAAGGATTTGGGGTTGCTGGGTGAAAGACTGAACATGAGCCAGCAGTGTGAGCTTGCAGCCCAGAAAGCCAGTCATGTCATGGAATCACAGAATTATAGAATCACAAGGTTGGAAAGGACCTACAAGACTAGTGCAACCATCCTAATTGTCCTGTGCTACATCAAAATAAACACAACTCATGAACTCATGCTGATTGGGTCTGATCCCCTGGACGCCACGCACATGCTGTGTGATCTCACTCAAAATGATTTGTTCCATAACTTCCCCCCTACCGAGGTCAGACTGACAGGCCTGTAGTTACCCAGATCCTTCTTCCAGCCCTTCTTGTAGATGGGAGTCAAATTGGTGAAGGTGTCTCTGCTCATGAGAGGAAGGTCCCTTTTTTCTTGAAGCATCAAGAATACTTATTGTAGACTCTATTAGTATTTTCATGGATATTGTGTTATATCCAAGGTCTATACAGTGAGTTTCAAATAGATTCTCTTCTTTGTGAGAAATTTTGAGAGAACAGCTAAGTGACATAATGCTCTAAACTCTGCTTCAGGCATTCAGTTTGTCTCTGACATAAAAGGTTTGAATTCTTCAGTGAAGGCAGAGACAAAGCCAAATCTACCATTTTATTTAAAAAGATAAAGATCAGAAAACAGATTTCTGCCCACAGAATTTATGCTGTCTTCATGACAACATCTGCTTATTTACTCCTACTGAATCATGTAAATTTTCCTTTCTCGGTAAGTCATAAATAATACAAGATTTTCCTATAAATAATCTAAAAAGGTGAGATTAAACTCAAGAGGAACTTCATTCAGTCATGTAAAATAGAAATATCTAGGTATCAATTGATCCATCAAAGTATATTATTACCAAACAAAAAAAAACAAAACAAAAACTTCCTTTAGAAATTGGTAAAAATCAGCTAGGGGAGGGTGGGGGTGGTAGGAGACAAAAGAAAAAGGAATTAAAAGAAACAGAAAAACATAGACTAGTTAGCAGAACCATCCTTGACAGCAAAAATAACGAACAACGATACAAATAGTTTTTATCTCTATATCACCATTAAATGCCTCTCATGTACCCAGTTCTGTAAAATAGTCAGTTTGCCTCACTGGGACAGAGCTTTTGCATCCCTAAGTAATCACAGAATCACAGAATCACAGAATTATCAAGGTTGGAAAAGACCTAGAAGATCATCTAGTCCAACCATTACCAGTACTTCCAGGCTAAATCATATTCCTCAGCACCACATTCAAGCGTTTCTTGAACACTCCCATGGTCAGTGACTCCACCACCTCCCTGGGCAGTGCATTCCAATGCCTGACTTCCCATTCTGAGAAGTAATACTTCCTAATGTCCAGACTGAATCTCCCCTGACGCAGCTTAAAACCATTCCCTCTAGTTCTATCACTGATTACACAAGAGAAGAGGCCAACCCCCAGCTCACTACAACCCCCCTTCAGGAAGTTATAGAGAGCTATAAGGTCTCCCCTGAGCCTCCTCTTCTCCAGGCTGAACAATCCTAGCTCCCTATCTATGTAATATCTATGTAATATGTAATATCTATGTTCTGACTTGATCTCAGAGGGTTTGAATAGGATGTATTCAGAAATGAGCCTTATCTTATAATTCTATGTAGATTAATACAAATATATAATCGCCATTTTCTCAGAAGAATGATTCGGTGTCACTGTATTTATTCTTATAGCCAACGCTAAAGAAAAAAAGAAAAGTATCTCTAATATCCAGAGAACCCTATCAGTCCTATTCTGGGATAACCTAGCCATCTGATGAATTAATTATACAGAAGTCTATAAGGGAAACACTAAGCAAATGTTACTGGATTTAAAGACCTTTAAAGACATTATTAAAAAATTAGGAATGTAAAAATGGAAGGAGATGGGTTTCAATCTCTGTGTTAAGTCATCAGTTGGAATTTGATAAGAGAAAAAGAAACAAAAAGCTATATCGAGTGATAACCATCCTACTATAAGCTATCATTGTTGGGAATAGTAAATTGGGATGAGGTTATTATTTTTACTAGTCTGAAAATTTGGTATAAGGAATGACTGATAGGATTTTGATAGCATACAAAATCTTACTTTGGTACATTTGAATGTGTAGTGTATTTGGTTTCATATTTGAAGATTTTATTCCTTAGCCTAGTTTCAGATTTAAATCATGTTTTCTAAAAGTTTACCTACACATTTGTGTAAGAGGTTATTCTTTTATACCATGGACTCAAAGCTTGATGAAGGACACAGATGAACAAGTCCAAGCAAGTCCTGGCCAAGGGTTGAGAAATCCCTTGTCTGAGGAACACAGATGGACAAGGCCAGGGGCAAGAAGAGAGAGATAAGCTGCAGATGAATAGCTGGGAAGCAGTCTTTTATGTGGGTTTATCTCAAGGATGATGGCCATCTCAGGGGGTGCTTCACATGACTCTTACCCAAGCACCCAGGAATGTCATGTAAGCAGGAAAAAGGAGGATAAAAGAGGGATCAGCATCTATGAAGAGAGGTTTCTGACATCATATTCCTTACAACGTGATGCCTGCAGGCTGAAGAAGAAGGTGTCTGCCATCAGATCCCTCACTACAGACATCATGCTTGCTGATGGACTCTCCCGGACCTGCTATCTGATTCCAGGTGCCTGTTCCCAGACTTACCCTGTGGCTTCTTCTGGCTACCCGCTTGCTGCCCAAGGCTGGCCACGCTGCTGCTGCCCTCCCCCCACCCCTGCACTTTTTCCTCGGACCATTGGAACATCTTACAACAGGACCACTGCTGGATCCTGGTGGAACCATTGTTTCTTAATCTCACACTGGGTATACAAAGAAGCTCCTCTCCCTCCTACAGACTGGAGTGAGACAACTTGATTTTAGTGATCTAGACTATTTCAGAAAGAATTATACATAGTTACTGGATATATAACAGATTCCAGCCAGGTAACCATGTTTTCCTGGTCTTCTTACCATAAAAATAGTTCCAAAAATCAATGTAGATCAGTATTATCAAAAAATAAATAAATAACAGTAACAAAAAGAAAAGTGTCATAATGGGAAGGCATTTTTTTTTCTTCGAATTCAAATTAAATACTGAAAATAAAACTAATTTTATTCATTTACACATTCCAATTTACTAGACAGTGCATCACTGCTAAAGCTTTTAAATCTTAAGTGTTCAAATGGTTGGCACTGACATTAATTACTTTTTCACTTCTTTCCACCAATATGGAATCATGAATTTGACTAGTTACAGAGAGACCTAAAACTGGAAAGGAAGTCCTAATTTTGGAACTTCCATGTTTTGGTTTTTTTCAGATTAAACATTTTACAGAGTTTGAAAATGGTTGACAGCTAAGCTACTGGCAATGCTTTTTTAAGTGCAAGCTGAATAGCAAAGCCTGCAAGAATTTGCTCTATTTCAGCCCAAATATAAAGTGAAGGAGAAGCCCGAATATAAAACAGAACTTTGGTTGTATGGAATCTGACACATCTTTAAGGAGATTTTAGGCTTTAGGTAAAGTAGCATGAATATCAGGGAGTTCTTTTTTTTTATTGTTTACTCTTTTTTTTTTTTCTTTTTTTTTTTTTTTTAAGCAGGCTCTTCTCTGACACTGAAATTTGTTGCTGCTGGAATGTGAAAAAAAAAAAAAAGAAATCCAAACAGCTGAAAAACTTTCAAACCTTAAATATACAACAAGCAATCGCAAGTATCATAACTTGATAAACTGGGCACAAAGTGAGGATAGCATACAGGATTCCATTTTAAATATGCATCTGACATTTGCAAGACACAGAGTTAGGGGCAACAGCATCACTTATACAACTAAGGAGTGGAGAAAATAAGCTGGTTGATAAAAAAATAAGTTTGACCTCTGATTTGGCAGAACGTGTGTCCAAACATCCATGCAACAAATTGCATGGGCAAGTCTTCTGTATCATCTCTGGTCAAACCCAAATGTGCTTGTCTTTTCATGCTTAAGAAATGAGAATTTCCAAAAGAATCCACATCCTTAAAATTAGATATGCTGGTAAAATCTCAGATCAGTGCCAAAGCTTCCAATTATTTAAAAGAGAATAATGCTATGTTACTGGTGGATTAATTCACACACCAAAGCTCTTCTAGAGCAAAGATGATATAGGCCATGATATATTATTAACGGCCTTAACAAATATTAACAATTGTATATTTTATATTCACAGTGTAAGTACAGTAAGAAAACAGATGTGCAGTGCATTCAGAAAGCCTGGAGTGCTAAACAAGTCAAAACATCAATATTTAGCCATAGATTCATCGTCTCATAGCTGAACAATATGGAGAACATGGTTAAATTCTTGCTGCATATCATTAACATCAGTTCATATTAACCTGTCGGAATTTCTGCCATGGCTTACAGTGATTAGTGAGTTACATGAATCATAGAATATTGTAAAGATCAGCCAGTGCCATATTTGGCAGGTGACATTTTTCTATGTTTTGTTGTTGTTGTTGTTGGCTTGGTTTGTTTTTTTCCCCATTATTTTTTCCAAGCAAAATCCCATTTTTAGGACTTATATTACTAATATTTATATTACGAATAAAATTTTTGAGTAAGATGAACCACAGAAAGACAGAAAAAAGAGTAAAGAAAATATATTTCATTCATAACAGAAACTGAGTATGACAACTTATCTGAACAGTTTAGTTTACTGCTGATTTCAGATGGGCAGATCCTCTGCTCCAGGCTGTCAGAACAAAATGCCATCAGTCAGCCCATTTTTTGAATGGTAATCTACAAATCCATTTTGGTCCTGAGTTCATATAGCTAAATACAGTAGTGTTGTGAGAAGTCAGGATCTTCTTCTGAAAGTCACAGTATTTTCCTACATATAACTCGAGGTTATCAAAAAAAGAGTTTAATTTATTAGTGTAAGATCATAGTACAAGTTCATGTACTGGAGCCCTTTCCCTCAATTCAAAGAACAGAATTCATTCCTCCTTGTGTACAGCATGCATGGACTGCCTAAGTATGAAACTAGTGATGGTTCTGGAGCACAAGTCTTATGAGGAGCAGCTCAGGAAGCTGGGATTGTTGAGCCTGGAGAAGAAGTGGCTCAGGGGAGACCTCATTGCACTCTACGACTTCCTGAAGGGAGGTTGTGATGAGGAGGGGCTGGGCCTCCCAGGCAACAAATAGGACCTGACAAAATGGCCACAAGTTGTACCAGATGAGGTTTAGTCTAGATATAAGAAGGAATGTTTTCTCTCAGAGAAACAGGTCAGGCACTGGCCAGTGAGGTGGTGGGTGGAGTTGCCATCCCTGGCAGAGTTCAAGTGGCATCTGGATGAGGAGCTAGGAGATGTGGTTTAGTGGCTTTTGGTACCAGCGTTAATGGGAGGACAGTTGGACTAGATGATCTTGTAGGTCCTTTCCAACCTTGTGATTCTATGATTCTAAGTATGTTTCTTATATTTGTATTTATTTTCAAACATTATATAAGAGGCTTTAGGTTATCTAGAAAAAAATGAATTATGCATGTGTCAGTATGGCACATTCCCCAATCAGCCTATTTTAGTGCCTATTCTGCCTTTTCTGTCACCATACACCGTGATTAAAAATAATCTTGTGTTTTTAAAGTTGTTTTGTTCTTGATTTATTGCCCCTGGGAAGAAAGTACTTAAAATTTCTCCTGAGCAAATGTTATTTGCAAACACAATGAGTTTTTATTTAAATCAATAAAGATTAACCAAAACACTGGGAAGCCAAGGGAAGGCCAAATTGCAAGATAAAACTTGGGAAAGCTGAAGTCTTCTTGTTTGTTTGAGTTTTGTGTTAGGTTTTTAGTATTTATTTTTTATAAAAAGAGATACCATAGAGTAGAAAGCAGTACTGCAAATATGTAGTTTATTGCCCATCTCATTCTGTTTGACTCTTTTGCCAGTTATGAAGTATGTTAGTTTGATCCTGACAATTCTTGTTATGAATGACATTCTGTTACAGTTGGCCATTAACAATAGTTCATTTATTTAACATCGTAAGGCTGTTGAGTAAAATCAGATGTAAGTCAAAGACAAACCATCCACAACAAGGTAATGTGCTGGCTCTTTTCAGATCAGAAATTTTAATGCAAATGTTTTGGCTCACCTGATGCCAAAAGATATTCTTTGTTGGGAGTGCTTCCAAAGCAGATTTCAGGCCAGATGACTTTGTAAAACTGCACAGCAAAACTGCAAACAGCAAAATTGCCATTTAGTTATGTGTAGCAAGTGAAGTTAATTAGCCTCTTGTTACTTCTAATGAAGGAAGTTTCTCTGCCTGTTTACCAGCATATGAAGTTTTCATTTCTATATATAGAGCAACCAATGCAACAGCACATATGCTGTGTCAAGTTGGTCTGGGAGCATTCCATCTACCACATCTCCACAGTCTTCTTAAAAGGAAGTAAACTGAATACCTCCACCTGTAATAATAAAATACCAAAGAGCAATCCATGTCCTGCCCTCCTTCATGCAGAACCAATGAGTATGTATTTATATTCTTTACTAATTAGATCCAGTAGCATCAGATTTATCATTTTAATTCCCACAGTCTAAAGCAGAGCCAGGAAGATGCGTAAACAGTTAAGCTTAGTGTGTGATTAGAGGTTGCAGTGCTGTTCTGAATTATACTCTGTGGCATATATTTTTTTCAGATACTGAGTAGAGAGAACAAGCAACCATTCTAGGTTGGCAGAAAAAACTCCATGCCTTATAAAATGCATCTCCCAGTCTGGAAAATAAATAAATAAATAAATAAATTTATGTTTATTTTTCTTTTTAAAATCACCTCAACCTTAAAACTTGCTATGCTATAGGTACAAATTATTGAGCAAAAAATAACTCCTTTTAAAATTATAAAAATACCCTCTGAAGTGTGAAAAGCCACTGATGTTACAAAGTTCAGTGATCTGTAATAACTATTATTGTTTCCATTGACCCATAGTAATAATTGACCTGGACTGGAAATAGCAGCACTCAATAATGCATTTCCAATTTTCTGAATGTTCCATTCTCCAACACACAAACAAAAACATCAGTTTACATTAGATTGTCTAGCTTTTAGTCTGATTATGCTTTTGATGACAACAGAATTGTAACAACAAAAAAACCCTAGAAGGTAATGAATATAATACCAAATAATTAAATACAAATCAATAGACAATTGCACACAGCATAAAAATATAGATTTTTCTTTCAAAAATAATACAATTATCAATATTCATCATTTTATGATATAAGAAATAACTGTGGTTTTGTTATGTGCTACACTGAAAAGTGAGAGAAGGATCATAGAATCCTAGAATCATTCTGGTTAGAAAAAACCTTCAAGATCAAATCCAGCTATTCACTGCAATTCATGTTCACAGCTAAACCATGTCTCCATACACCACATACAAATGTTTCTTAAGTGTCTCCAAGTGCGGTGATTCCTCTGCCTAACTGGTCAGCCTGTTCCAATGCCAAACCAGTCTTTCTGTGAATAAATTATTTCTGATATCAAATTTAAACCTCTTCTGGTGTAATCTGAAGTTGTTGTTTCATGTCCTATTGCTTGTTACCTGAGAAAAGACCAAAACCCTCCTTACTGCAGTCTCATTTCAAAAATTTGTAGACACTGATGAGGTGTCCTTCAGCCTCCTTTTCCCCAGACAAAACAGCCCCAGTTCCATCAGCTGCTCCTCAAATGTCTAGTTCTCTAGGCCTTTCATTAGCTTTGCTGCCTTTTTCTGAACATGCTTGAACAACTCAGTATTCACCTTGCAGTGACTGGCCCAAAGCTTAACACAGTACTTGAGCTGTGGTCTCACCAGTGCTGAGTACAGGAGGGGCAATTGCTTCTCTAGTGCTCCTGGATACACTATTTCTGATGTGGATCAGGATGTCTGGCTTTATTGGCCACGTGGGTAAACTGGTGGCCAGCTTCTTTTCTGCTAGTCAGATTTCAAGCCACTCTTCCCCAGATGTGTAATGCTGCTCAAGGTTGTTATGATCCACATACAGCACATGTCATTTAACCTTGTCAAATGTCATATGATAGGACATGCCCTACCAACACATCCTATCCAAATCCCCCTGCTCCTACTATTGAGACAAATATTTCTGTTTCAGGTTGAGTATGAGGGAAGGAAACTAAAGCCTCTCAGTAAAAAATAGTAATGTATATACTGCACATACATATGGCAGACATATCACACAATTCTATTTTAAGATTTTTATCCATCCACGAAATGGTTACACCATCAACAAGACTTGTAGTTGAAAGAGTAACAAGCATTTCTTTCAGAGGTTAATCTTCCTGGCTTTATTCAGTAAAAGACTATCTCACAGAATTGTAGGGGTTGGAAGGGACCTCTAGAGATCATCGAGTCCAACCCCCAGATCATCGAGTCCAACCCCCAACCTACGACTAGAGATTGTATTTAAATTATCTTACAAACTAAACTGAAATCTGAATTAATATTGGATTGGATATGAAAAAAATAATGCTTTCTATAGTTCACTTAACATCTGCTCCTTCATCTTGATCTTCTGATTTCTGAATGTGTTTAAAACTTAAATATAATACTTATTAGCAGATGAAACATTCCTTCTAGAAAACTAATTTAATATCTGTGATTATATATGGAAAATTACCTTGCGGATCATGAACAAAACACAGGAGGGATATTTTTGTTTTGTTTTTTTGTTCTTTTTTGAGTACTTAATTGTTGTTTTGTTTTAGTCTTTGTAGCATGACATGCACAATCCAAATAAGGATATATTAAGTTTCTTTTATTTTGTTTCTTTATGCTCTGCTACAGGATCTTCTCAGTTAATTTACTTATAATACTTATTCCATACATAGTGGTACTATTTCTTACAGAGAGACAGTATTTAGGCAAATATCAATTTCTGTACAGACGTATCAGAAGGGCAATCTACCATGTAAAAGTTATTCGAGCTAGCAGTACTATGCTCTTGTTCACTGACTAGACAAATGGAATCAAGCTTTGTATATCCCTAAAGAATAAGAAAACATTAAAAAACATCACAGTTGCAATGTTACAACTACCATGGGAGAAGGTACATTACTACAAGAAAATGTGAAATCTACATTAATTGGTATTTCCTTCACAATTCTGGAATTGAATAAAGAGGTAATAAAAAATCAAAAAAAGATGTTTAATTTTCCATTATTTGTGTTTCAGTTTTTTTTAAAGAAAAGAACAAAAAATGTTGTTGTTTATTATTTTTTATTATTATCTAGAAATTCACTATATCGAGTGAATAAAATCGATGATTTTATTCTATGATGTAGAAAATGCCTTGTGACTTTTATTAAACTGCTTACTGAGTTACTGATATTTGAATTAAATGGTAATTATGTGGAGACATAGAAATGTGCAGCACTTAGAAAAGGAAATAAATCAAACACTAAAATGGACTTTGCAGTGCTGTTTCAAAAACATTTCATATTTGCCAAATGCAAGTGCCATCAAATTGCTGGTAAAAGTTTCAAATATAATCTCCTTTTAAATTATGTTATTTTCTTTACTTATGTGAGTTAAAAAAAAAAAACAAAACAAAAACAAAACCACAAACAAACAAAAAACACCAAACCTGTTTGCTGGTGAATAAAGCTACTGAATCATAACAATATATATAATGAATATAAAATTTCTGAAACAATGGGAGGAACAGATCACCTTTTTTTTTTTTTTTCCTTTTTCCTATCAGATGTAATTATTGTCTAAAATACCCATGAAGTAACATCTGCAAATAGTTATTGATTGACAATTCATTGTAAACGTGTCACTGCATTTCAGTATGCATTTACTTTCCAATTATATTGTTAATTATTATAACTATACATTCAGCATTCTCTTTACCTTTAAAAAGACAAAATTTAAACAACCATACTAGGCTAGCCTGCATTTTTTAGTCAGAAGAGAATCAGACATATCCAGAAGGCAATTTATCTCACCTGCTTGAAAAACCTCTTTCTTTCAATTACATAAATCACCTTTGAAAGTGAATGTATCTCTGAGGGGGAAAAGGAAAAAGAAAAAAGAAAAAAAGAGAGAGAGAGAGAGAATCTCAGACTAACCAGATAATAGTTGGATGCTTGATTTTTAGATATTCCAGTGTTAGATCAAGCAAATCATCCCCTTACTAATGAGCAACCCTCTCTGACTGTTACATATGAAAACTGAACAAGAAGTAAGTATGATTTCAATGTGGCCAAGGACTTTCAAAAACTCAAGAAAAATCTGTGTTTGCTTGAACTCCAGAGTAGTTTTAGCCTCTAAGTTTGCTCAGCACTGCTAAAAGAACTCTGTGCTTCTGCAGGGAAAAAAAAAGGCTATTACTCTTATCTCAGTAGCAAGTTAAGTTGTCAAAGTGACAATATGAACAAGAAAACCACTAATAGCTGCAATATTTCTGAAGCAGACTGCCAATGGGCCTTTTCTTTATGTGAAAATTATGTTATGCATTAAGTCATTTGCTTTCACTATCTTTCTTTCATCAAGGACATTCCACTGTACTAAATCCTCCTGTTTAAATAAAAGAAGCTATTTATCTCTAAATAAATAGATAAATAAATAAATAGATTAATAGCTCATATTATTGTTAACCCAAGTAGAGTTATATGCTATCTTTAAGAACTGTGGTGAGCAAAAAGTAAGTTAGTGTTAGGGAATTTGAGGTATCTAATTCATCAAGAATTTTTACCTAAATATGGTCGCAGAATAGATTATGGATTCCGGACCATATAAAAATTCAAAATATTTTATTATTAAGGAAGTATTTGTTTATTCTGAGTGACCAAAGACTTCTGCTTGAAGTTCAATGTACAGAACATATTTCAGAGCAAAGCAAGGTAGTCCATCTGACAAGAAGCTGACTGTTCCAGAGGAGCTAGTAGAAGAGAAACAATAATCTGTATTAATGCATTATATCACTACCAATTTACAACTCAGTAAAATAAATAGGATTGCAGTCTGCAGTTTGTTGGTATGTAGGAACTTCCTGACACATGGTAGCTAAAATGGAGCCCAAAATAGGCACAAGCTTCCACATGATAGCTAGCTGGCACACCTAAGGACTTCTTCAATGTGGTATTAATCATAAAATCATTAATTCATGGAATCATGGAATCATGGAATCATAGAATGGCCTGAGTTGAAAAGGACCGTAATAATCATCCAGTTTCAACCCCTCTGCTATGTGCAGGGTCACCAACCACTGGACCAGGCTGCCCAGAGCCACGTCCGGCTCTTCAATGCCTCCGGGGATGTGGCATTCACAACGTCCTTGGGCAACCTGTTCCAGTGCATCACCAGCCTCTGGGTGAAAAACTCCTTCCGAATACCTAACCTAAACCTCCCCTGTCTCAGTTGAAAACCATTCCCCCTTGTCCTATCACTATCTATTCTCCAGTACAGTGAACAATAACGGTCCTCACAGCTCTCATTTCTGGTGTGAGGAGGTTATAACTTCAGCTTGAAAGCTATGCCTTAAAGAGAAGTCAATTAAAAATGTCATATCCATGACTTCATTGTAATTTGCAAGCAGTATGTAGAAAGTGAGTTGGAAGAAGTTGGAACACTGTCCCTGAACTAAATTGATAAGGGCTGTCAGAGAAGACATGTAATTAATAGTTTTTAGCTCTAAGCATTGCATTGTACCTTACTCTGTACTTTGCCTTGTACGAATCAAAAACTGTATTATTATTTTAACTTTTACATAAGAAGTCAGTAAAAGTGAATGTTAGTGCACTGTAATACAGTGTAAAAAACACCACATATATTTTAAAAAAATAATTAAGAAAAAAGATTATAAGGGATATAATCTGAGTTAAATTGTTTCTTACTAAGTATTTTCAGACAAATAGTTTTTCTTTAAAAATAATATGATCAGACTAGAAATATATTGAAGGCAATCTATTTTCTTATTGGAAAATATTAGTGTTTTTTCCAGAGAAAGAAAGGAAGGGACACATGCAAAACATCTGGGCACATATGCAAAGCATCGTAACCAAAAATTTGTATGTTTAAGAAACCACAAAGGAATCTTAGGAAAAAGACGTTCAAATATATCAAATGCAGATGGTCTTTTCCAGTATTTAACAATTGATGTGTGTGATGCTTCAACACAGTAGTCCCCAACAGCTGAGATGACTAGAAAGGATCATCTCATCCATGTTTTTCAGCTTTCCTATCAAACATTATTTTCTCTTATGGTGCATTTCTTTGTAAGTTTAGAAACTACTTTCATGTACTAGCTACTTTATTGTAAGGATATCACAACTGCAAGAAGGATTTTGTTTCATGACAGACTGCTGAGTTTTACCCTGCAAGTTCAACCTTGCAAGAGTGTGAAGAACCAGCCCTTAAAAACAACTTTTACTGAAGATCTGAGTGAAGCACACTCCAACAAGATATTCACTTTCTAGTTCCACTGCTGTTTTATCTAACCTGGACCCCAAGTTTTGGACCATCTTTCAGCGTCACAAGGGAAAGCAGTACCAAGGACCCTCTCCTGCCCTATTCTGAAAGCAGGATGATTGTGCTCAGTCTGATCCACAGTGACATGGAATGATCACAGCTTTCAGTATGAATGCAAGTACCAGATGCTCGGCACTTCTGCAAGTAAGGTCACTATCTAATATTTATACAATCTTTCTCACAGTAATCCACCATTCTACACAGGAAGTCTAGTATTTAAGTCGTTTTCCTTACTGAGTACCAAAGCCACAAAAAATTTATTTTTCTAAGAGGTGAAAGGACCTCCCTTATTTGTCCTGTATCTTCTGCAGTTTAAACACTTCAGAGAAGTGACAATCTGTCAGTATGGTCTTGTACTTCTCTCAGCTTTACTGTCACTAAGAATCAATACTAACTCCAGTGATTTCACTCAGTTTGAGCAAGTTTCCGCAGTGAAAAGCACCTAGCTCAAATGGTCACACTGACTACAGCAGTACCAACGTTGTCAGCTCAATCAGCAGATCTCATGGATGGGTTCTTTCACACCACAGTCTTGTTCAATACAACCACAGGCTATAATAGGTAGGAGATTTTATGTGAGGTTCAGGGGATTACAATTGCCTGCATTCATGTCACTTGTAAAAGTTGGCCAGGGTTGCCAGACATGAAACAAATAAATAAATAAACAGATAGATAAATAGCATTTGAGATTCCCTTTCAGATGTGATTTCTTTTGATTGATTAATCTGGAAATATTTCCATCTGTCACTGGAACACTGCCCCAAAAAAACCCAAGCCATTTCAGTTTCAATACCTGCTACATCCAACTTCGTTAAGTCAAATTAGTACTCCATTTTACCATAGCAATAATGTACTTCTTCTAGTGTGTTCATGAATAACTAGGGCACTTCCTGAATAGCTTGTAATGCAAACTCACTCTTCTGTTTTGTTGTTTACCTGAATCTGTGGTATTTCAGGTATCTTACAGAAATGTTCCTTCTTGTTCCTTCTTAGTCACTAATTACAGCCAGAATCTTGGATGCAATACCACTGTGGGCAAGTCAATGTAATTTTGAAATACAGATATATTCAGTGATAATAAGATTTGACATGGTAAAATGCAATCTAAGAAGATATGTTAGGCTAAATTTGATGAGATGGGATTGAGGTTAAAAACTGCTGACATTTTGTCTTCAGAAAACATACCTGTAAACAGAAATATAATTAAATCTGTGAGTGTTTTTCTGGGACCTTGGGAATGGCTCACAGATGAAAAAACAGAAGCCAGGAATGAATGTGCTCCAACTCTTCTTTCTCACCTCTCATCCCATATCCCATGTCCCATACATAGCTGCATTATTTCTCCTTAAACAGGAGAAAGGCCAGGTTGGATGGAGCCCTCGGCAGCCTGGTCTAATATTAAATGTCAAGACTAGTGGCCCTGCCTGATGCAGGTGGGTTGGAGCTTCATGATCCTAGAGGCCCCTTCCAACCCAAGCCTTTCTATGATGTGATTCTATGATTTACTGGGCATAGTACTCTTTAAGGATCCTCTTAGTCTTACTAGATGTTGCTAGTGTCTAAAAATATAAAATATTATTAAAGTACCAGCTGCTCCAGTACACTTTAAATTCCGATGTTACACTTGTGGTTTTATAAAATAAAATGTATCAAGTATAATGAAAAATGGAATGCTGTAATAGTATTGGCATAGCCTACTCTATCAGAAACCTCAGGGAAATGCGGCTGTGATGGTTAAAAAAAAAAAAACGGTACAGTAATAGGTCAGTAATTTTAAGATGATAAGAAGAAAAGGAGATAAACTGGGATATCAGTGAGAAATAAAAGTTTAAGATAGAATTTTACAGGGACTTCAGATTCATTCGTAAGAAAACTACTTATTCACTAAAACTAAGATTATAATCAGTCTATGGAATTCAAACTCCACATAAATCAGTGTCAAAATCTGACTGAAATCCAAATGAGTCAATATTTTTCCACTGAAATGAATGAAATTAGAGCAGATGTGAGTCAGCTAAAAGCATCTGTCATGTCCAGCTAAACTAACTGGAATGTGTTTTGAGTTTATGAGCACCTTTCAAACTGAATGATCTGCAGAACAGTTCACATGAATGAGAATTTAGTGAAGGACTTGGGTACTTTGATTGCTCTCTTAAATTATACATGTTTGCTGTGAACTGTATATACTGTACTGCCTGTTCTACTTCCGCTAAAATCGAATGGTAAAGATATAAACAAGGTCAGTAAGGGCAGTACACACAGAGGAGTTTCAAAACCTGGATATTAATGAATAATAAGATACAGCTAGCCCTTTTATTAGTGCTGTGACACTCTGCTCTTTAAATCATGTATGATCATTGTGCAAATGTCATTTTAGAAATAAATTCATATTAAAATGATCGTATGTTACAAAGGGATCTACTGGATCAAACAGTCTAATTCTGCTGCCACTGACTTCAGGAAGAATAAATCAATTCCTTAATTCAGAATATGAGATCTGTGCAGCTTTTTGGACTGTGATTTTAATTGCAGTTCTAGGAGAAAAAGGAAGATAAGAATATGGAGGTACTAGCTGAGAACTGGCTGAACATGAGCCAGCAGTGTGCACAAGTGGCCAAAAAGGCCAGTGACATCCTGGCTTGTATCAGAATTAGCGTTGCCAGCAGGAGCAGGGAGGTGATCATGGTTCTGTACTCAGCTCTGATGAGGCCATGCCTTGAGTACTACATTCATTTTTGGGCACCTTATTACAAGAGACACTGTTGCTCTGGAACATGTCCAGAGAAGGGCAACAAAGGTGGTGAGAAATCTTATGGAGATCTCTCTTATGGAGAGCAACTAAGGAAAGTGGGATTGTTTAGTCAGGACAACAGGAGACCTTACTGTTCCCTATAACTACTTGAGAAGTTGTGGTGAGGTGGGAGCTGGCCTCTTCTCCCAGGTAACAGTGTTAAAGATGAGTGGTAATTGCCTCAAGTTGCACCAGAAAAGGTTCAAGTTGGATATTAGGAAAGGCACTGGAACAGTCTGCCCAGGGTGGAGTCACTGTCCCTGGAGGTTTTTGAGAAAAGGGAAGATGTGGCGCTTAGACACATGGTTTAGTGGGCATGGTGGTGATAGGCTGATGGTTAGACTAGATGATCTTAAAGGTCTTTTCCAGCTTTAATGATTCTATGACCCTATGATTCATTGAAAAGAGGAAGAATACTTTTTTGGTTATGAAGGATAAGGTTTTGCTTCCCTGTGTTTTTGTAGCGTCCTAGCTGATGTAAAACACTTGCATGCTAGGCTTGCCATGGAGGGTGGAGATGCTGAAGGCTGTCCTCAGATCACTTGACTTAGACAGTTCAGTTTCTTACACAACCTTTACCTTCATGACGGTAGCTCCACTTTACTTGATAAATGCAACTGCCTTCCAAAATGTAATTCTTGAACGCTCAGCAGAAGTCTGGATCCAGATCACTGAACATTTGCTTTAAGGCTAAAGACAGACTTTGCAGAGAGCCAGTAACTGACACAGTACAGGTTAGCTACCCTTTTGATAGCCCAAGACGTTAAGAAATGTGTAACTGGTCTGGCACTATCTGTTTGGTTCTCAACAGCTAATAATTTAATGCCTTGTTCTATGGTAGTTTTACAGTCTAGCCAACAGAGACTGGATATGATAAAATGAGAACACATGATATTCTGCCACAAGGGTCCACTGGGTTCCAAGGCAGCAGGAAATTGCCCCTGCAGCTCTAATTTGTGCACCTTCCCCCAACCCACTTGTAGTAAAATCCTCAGAACACTACAATTTTGTGCAGGCACAAGGTCTTGTCTATACTCCTTAAGTTGAGCCAGCTTCTACTTCTCACTTTTCCTGCTGGCACCCACAACACATCGAAGAATCATAGACACATTAAGCTTGGAAAAGATATCCAAGATCATCTAGTCCAGTTGTCAACCCATCAGCACTATGCACACTAAACTATACCACTCAGTGACACATCTACATGTTTCTTGAGCAACTCCATGGACTGTGATTTTAACATTTCATTGGGTAGCTAACATTTGACTGCTCTTTTAGAGAATATATTTTTCCTCATGTCCAACTTGAACCTTCCCTGGTGCAACTTGAGAAAATTACCTCTCATCCTATTGCTGATACCTGAGAGTAGAGGCCTATTCCCACATCATCACAAGCTCTTATCAATTAGTTGTACAGTGTGATAAGGACTCTGCTGAACCTCCTCTTCTCCAGACTGAACAATCCCAGTTCGCTCAGCTGCTCCCTGCTCCCCCTAAGACTTGTGTTCCAGACCTGTCACAGCTTCATTGCCCTTCTCTAGACAAACACCAGGGTGTCGATGACTTTCCTGTAGTGAGAAGTTCAAAACTGAACACAGTACTCATTCCACAAGAAGAAGGACAACTCGTTTGCTCATTTAGCTTTTAGACACATTTGCTTCCTCTTTCCACACAGGAATACATCCATCCCCTGCCGGTCTCACTGCCTCCATCCACATACAGCCCATCCCGCGCAGAGACAAGCGCTCCTCCATCCTCAGAGCAGCTTCACTGCCTGCTACCGCCTGTGACTATTTGCTGAACCCCCCCATCACTCCCCGCAGCGGCCCTCCCGAGAGAAGGGGGAGTGTCGTGGGCGGTGCGCCCGGCGCAGCCCAGCCCAACACGGCGGCGGCGGTGGCGGCGGCGGCGGCGGCGGCGGCCAGGGAATGGGCTGCCGCGGGGAGGAGAGGCGCCGGTTGGGCGGCGGAGCGGGCGGGCGGCTCGGGAGCAGCCGGCGGCCTGGCATGGGGTCCCCGGGCGGTCGCAGCAGCCCCAGCGCCCGCGGCAGCCTGCAGGTGAGGGCTGGGGCGGAGGGAGGGAGGGGAGACGCGGCGTCCTGCCTCCCGAGCTCGACTTCGCACGCAGCAGCAACATTCGGATGATATTTATTAGGGGCGCATATATATATATATAGGTGTTGGGGATATTTTATTTATTCTCTTTTTTTTTTTTTCCCCTCTCGCCTCCGATCTCCACAGATCAGAGCTGCTGTTAAAAGTTTTGTTGTTGCTGCCGATGCGCGTTGTAGCGGGTAGCTGCCAAGATGGGAAAGGGGGTGAAAATAAAAAAATAAAACAAAAAAATTAAAAAGCGGGGGAAGGAGGAAAAGTCCCCCATGGAGACGACGACACCCGAAGTTATTTCGGGAGTCCGTTTGCTTTCGCAGAGGGCTGGGGACGCGCTTGCCAACCAACGCCGGCAACTTCCAGCGCGCTGCCGCTCCTCGGCTCCGCTGCTCGGCTCGCGATGTGATCTGGTGCCCGACGGAGCTCCGGGCTTGGGGGGGGACCGTGGGCCGTGGCCGGATTTGGGCTGTAGGGAGCACGGGCATACGGAAAGAGAGAGACTTTGGGCCGCTGGATAGGGAGGAGAGAAGCGAGGGACGTGTTTCATATTCCTGCTGTGGAAAGGGGAGTGGGCAAGAAAGTGTTTGAGGTTCTGCTCGGGGTGGAAGGGTGAGTGCTGCTGGTGGGAAAGGGGAGAAGCTCAGCGGGAGTGCTGCTGGGTGGGGGTATTGGTGCCCTTGGGTCATCCCTGGCAATGAGTATGTGCTGTGGGAAGTGCAGCTGGTGTTGCCTAGAGGGTACAGATGGCGATGCCCTGGGAGTAGCTGCTGTACTGGGGTGGGGGAGGGGAGAGGGGGAAAAAGAGGGGGGAGAGATAATGGCTTCTGGTTGCAGATGCTTCACTCCCAGATCACAGTGGCTGTAGGGGAGGTGGTGGGCAGGGGGTGGCTGCCTCCTGTTTCTCCTCCTTCTCTAACACCACCCTCCCCCCTACACTCCTGTGCTTCTCTCTCCCCAGCACTTGCTCCTCTTCCTGCTCTTCGTTGGACCATTCAACTGCTTTGCCAATTACAGCCGCGCCACCGAACTCTTCTACAGCCTCAATGAGGGGCTGCCTGCCGGCGTGCTCATTGGCAGCCTAGCCCGTGATCTGAGGCTGCCCACGACTGGGGGGCAGCGCCCTGCAGGTTCTCAGCCTCCCCTCTCCTTCACCCTGGCTTCTCGTGGCTTGGGAGGACAGTATGTGCATCTGGACAACCGCTCCGGAGAGCTACACACTTCGGCTTTGGAGATTGACCGGGAGGCTTTGTGCATGGAGAGCAGTGGGTCCACTGTCCCTGGAGAGGCAGATACGGTATCCTTGTCCTCCTCCTCATCCTCGCCTGACTCATGCCTGCTTCTGCTGGATGTGCTGGTACTGCCACAGGAATACTTCCGTCTGGTGAAGGTGAAAATTGCTATCCGTGATGTCAATGACAATGCTCCTCGCTTCCCTGTGCCCCACATCCGCCTCTCAGTGCCTGAGAATGCACCTGTGAACACCCGCCTGGCTATCGAGCACCCTGCCCTTGACCCTGATGTGGGCACCAATGGTGTCCAGACCTACCGTCTACGAGATAACTATGGGGTGTTCACCCTGGATGTGGAGGAGAACGAAAGTGGAGAGCGGACCCCCTACCTGATTGTAATGGGGGCTTTGGACAGGGAGACACGGGAGGAATATGTCACAGTCATCATTGCTGAGGATGGAGGCACTCCTCCACTTGTGGGTAGTGCTACCCTTACTATTGGCATCAGTGACATCAATGACAACTGCCCCCAATTCAGTGACTCACAGCTCAACATCACTCTTTATGGGAATTCCAGCCTGGGAACACATGTGGCCACTGTCCATGCAGTAGACCTGGACCTTGGATCCAATGCACAAATCACCTATTCCTACAGCCAGAAGGTCCCTCAGCCATCCAGAGACTTGTTCCATCTAGATGAAAGCACAGGAGTCATCACACTATCCAGTAAGGTTGATGGGAACACTCCAAGGCTTCACAGACTGATCATATTAGGCAATGGTCCTGGTTGTATCCCTGCTGTTATCACAGTGCTAGTGACCATCATCAAAGTCATGATGAGGCCACCTGAAGTTGTCCCTCGTTTCATAGCTAATGAAGTGGAAGGAGTGGTATACTTAAAGGAACTGGAGCCTATCAACACACCAATAGCATTTTTTACCATCAAAGACCCTGATGAAAAATATAAAGTCAGTTGCTATTTGGATGGTGATGGGCCTTTCAGGCTTTCACCATACAAGCCATACAACAATGAATACTTATTAGAAACCACAAAACCTTTAGACTATGAAACACAGCAGCTATATGAAATCTCTGTAGTGGCATGGAACTCTGAAGGATTTAACGTAAACAAAGTAATAAAAGTACAAGTTTTGGATGACAATGACAACTCACCAGTTTTCTCTCAACAGCTGATAGAAATATCGATTGAGGAAAATAATGTTCCCAATGCTTTCTTGACCAAACTGCATGCTACAGATGCTGACAGTGGAGAAAGAGGGGAAGTGTCCTATTTTTTAGGGCCCGATGCCCCTTCCTATTTTTCTTTAGATAAAACCACAGGAGTTCTTACAGTTACCACTCAATTGGATAGAGAAGAAAAAGAGAAGTACAGATATACTGTGAAAGCAGTAGATTCTGGATTCCCTCCAAGAGAATCAATAGCAACTGTCACCATCACTGTACTGGATAAAAATGATAATAGCCCAAGATTTATCAATAAGGATTTCAGCTTTTTTGTGCCAGAAAACTTTCCAGGTTTTGGTGAAATTGGAGTTATCAGTGTCACAGACGCTGATGCAGGACAAAATGGATGGGTTGCTCTTTCAGTTCTGAATGGAAGTGATATTTTTGTCATAGATACTGGAAAGGGAGTTTTGAGAGCTAAAGTCTCTCTTGATAGGGAGCAACAAAGCTCCTATGTTCTGTGGATTGAAGCAGTTGATGGTGGTGATCCTGCCTTGTCTTCTACTGCAAAAATAACAATCCTTCTTCTAGACATAAATGACAACCCCCCTTTGGTATTGTTTCCTCAGTCTAATATGTCTTATCTGTTGGTTCTTCCTTCTACCCTTCCTGGATCTCCCATCACTGAGGTCTATGCTGTTGATAAGGACACTGGCATGAATGCAGTCATAGCATACAGCATCATAGGAAGAAGAGGCCCCCGACCAGAGTCATTTAGGATTGACCCTAAAACCGGTAATATCACCTTGGAAGAATCACTCATGCAAAATGACTATGGTCTGTATCGGCTGCTTGTAAAAGTTAGTGATCATGGCTATCCAGAACCACTCCATTCCACTGTCATGGTGAATCTTTTTGTCAATGACACTGTTAGCAATGAGAGCTACATTGAAAGTTTGTTAAGAAAGGAGCCTGATATCAATATAGAAGAGAAGCAGCCACAAATATCTGTAGAACCTACACATAAAAAAATGGAGTCAGCATCCTGCATGCCTACTTTAGTAGCTCTGTCAATAATAAGTTTGGGTTCAATCACTTTAGTAACTGGGATGGGCATTTACATCTGTCTAAGAAAAGGGAAAAAGCACCACAGAGCAGATGAAAACTTGGAAGTACAAATCCCTTTAAATGGAAGAATTAACCTGCACATGTTGGAGAAGAAACCAGTGGAGATTTCTAACATTTGATGTTTCCTTGTGGATAATCCAGATCAATATCTGAGAAACCTTGGACGACTCTGAAACAGCTAGCCGTGGGCTGTATTGACAGGTTGCAGTGAAGGACCGCTAATTTATAACTTAATATAATTGTAAATAGCTGTTTACAGTTTTTTAAACTCAAGTTCAGTGTACAGCTTTTTTATGAAACCTTAGTACTAACAGCTAGCACCATGTCTATAAAAGCATAGACATCATTTGCAGCTTTCATTAATCAGTATGATCAGTGACCATAAAAAAAAAAAAAAAAGCGGGAAGGAAAGAATTCTTTAAGCTTAAAAAGTCTTTCTTACCACAAGAGGGCATCAGATGCTCCAGAGCAGGGAACTGTTCATGAGATAAACAGAGTATATTTTAAATATATCGGTTTTAGCATAAAATACACATCGGCGTACAGACAGTTACACACACAAAAAGAGAAATGTCTGTCCCGATGTATGTATAAATAAAAGGATAAGAATATTAAAATGCACTATTAAAAATAATAATAATAATAAAATAAACATAAAAAAAACCAGAATGTTTATTACCTCACAAGTAAAGCTTACACAGTAGGATAGAAAAGGCATTAACAAGAAGTGCAATTCCTGTTGAGAAAGAATGCAAGATACTGTAATGAGAATCAGAACTGCTGTGACATTCCATCTTTCATTTGCTCCAGATTTCACCCACATTATCATTTGTTCTAGCAGTATGCTGGTCATTTCTATGAAAAATTATATTTAATGTTTCCTACAGGAAATAAAGACAAAAGCCCATGCTCATCCTCATAAACATGCCAGATGCAGGGAAGCAAGGGAATGGCTGAACCTTTCATTATCACAGAAGTAACACTTTTTGTACTTTGAGCAATGTCGGTAGTACTCCATCAGTTTGGTTGTGCAATAGATTTTTCATGTGATATTTCTGAATCTGGTATGCCAGACGAGAACAAAAAATCTCTTCATATTCTAGAGAATTATAGGACTTAGTTTGTACTGACTGTTGCTCCTTTCTGGATTGGTATTTCATGTGAAAGATCTTATTTCTGACTTTTGGCTACCATTCCTGGCTCCTTTTCATTGGCTTTGATTTTGGATTAGATTCAAAATCTGACTTGTCAGACTGGTGGCATATTTTCTCAGTAATTTATTCTTTGCTGTACCCTCTGCAGCAAAGCAGCAGGTTTATCAGTAATGTCTCACTTTCACTTAGTTTTAAGAGCTGAAAACTATCTTTTGTATGATGATTACATCAGATTTCTGTGTGAACAAGATAAATTAGTGTTATGCTTAAAACTGATTATTTTGATTTCTGGCATCATATGTCTGTAATGTACCAAAAGTGTTTATATGTCTGCAAATTAAAGCTATATATTTTCTTAATAATTTATTTTCTCTCTCTGTCTTATATTGCTTGATGGTATTTTTGTTACAAGAAATACATGTTTCACAAATGTTTAGCTGCTGGCAATGTTATAGCTTGTTTTATTTCCCAGAATTAGTGCACTTTAATTCATTGAGGGTTTGTGCCATGCTTTTTTGTACTGCTAGCAAGCACAATTTTATTTCAGCTGATGTAAGTTGGGCAGCAGCTGATACTTGATTTCATAGTACAGAGTGTAATCTGAGGTATTTTTTTTTTGTTTTCTTTCTGTGAGTGGCACATTGCTTCACCTTAGGCCTATTGAAACCTTCTTATTGATGGTGATTCTACTTAGTCTATGAATGTGTGTTAAGAGAATGCTCAGACTTTGCCATAGATATTCTTTCTTTTTTCAATTTAGAATGTTTTCTGTTTATGCACAGCTTGTTAGCTGTGTTTCACAAAAAAATAATTCAAGCCTGTCAAAGGTTTGTGGATAATCACTTTTTTCATTTATTTTAATATTATGAATGTATGAGAATGCTACATTTTCCTGAAATTCATTTTTCACAGAGAGTCACTGCTTATTATTTTGGAAGAAAGATGAAATTAATTCTATGGACCTGGCTTCTGCATTACATATACTCTGTGGGAGGGAAGCTGGATCTTCTGCATTTTTTCTTCATTAAGGAGATAAAGTAACTGATAAAAGAAGGACAGGATTCCTTTCATTATTCTTTTATTATTCGAATTAGAAGTCCAATATCTTCTCAGGACGATACAAACAGGAACAAACCAATGAGTTACAAAATACAGTGAAACCTGATCCTGTAACGTGTGTTCCTATGACACTAGGTGGATTTCTTCATTCCATTTTTACAAAAACAGACTTGTTATTAATGAAACAGGCATGTCACTAATGTGTAATAAAATGTAATTGTATGAGCCTGTAAAAACCAAAGTACTGCTTGCAGAGCATTTTTCTTCCATAATTTTCCACACATTTAAAGAAAACCAGTTTGAAATCACACCTGCAGCCATACTAGCACCGCTGCTTGTAAAAATGCCTTTAACTAGAATAATACTTCAAAGAGTAAGAGTATATTTCTTTCTTACTGTGAGCAGCCTTCAGGTAGGAAATGGCCACTGAAGGTGGTGGTAAAGCATGCATAGTGAGTTTTGTTTTAAAAAAAAACAAAAAAACAAAAAAAAACAGCTGGCTACAGCAAGCTGTAAGTATGCAATGTGAAGCCTAACTGTGCTCAAAAAATCAGAAGTCTTCATAGCACCTGGGTTTTTGTTTGTTTTTTTTTTTGTTGTTGTTGTTGTTTCTTCTTCCAGAAAATGCACTTACTCCTTCTCAGTGGAAAAATGCTTGATAACAGCTATACAGCAGACATTTCTGTGACCTTGCTGTTTCCAAAGTATCCCTTACAGAATTTCCTTTCACACAAGTAAATAAATAAATAAATAAATGAGTATAACTAAAGTAAATTAGACTCAAGTATAAAAGGCCTATTTTATTACCACATTGTGGCAGTACACTTGCCAAAATAGATGCAGATCTTGTCGACACTGGTAGCTGAGCTGGCACAAAAATAAATGTCTCATTCATTTATAATATCCATTGAACAATCTTGCAGCAAGTGGGTGCTCTTAGTTCATTTTAATGAAAAAATGAGATTGTCCTAAACTTTATATTGCCAAAGCCTCCTGAACTTGCCATGCAAATTCATGAGAATTAACAAATTAAAAATATATTTTAAAAAATAAAGAAGAAAATGGGCAGACAGCCCAGTGGCAGTGGACAGAGAAAACCAGCTCAGTCTTCTCATTTTCTGTTGCTTTTTTTTTTTCTTTTTCTTTTTTCTTTTTTTTTTTTTTTTAATTTGAAAGATCTAGGAGTCCCGTTTACTCTTTGAAGTTACTGTTTGATGCAAAATTAACCTAACACCTGGCTGAATAGCAATAAAGGATGGGACCTGAAAATGTGGAAAGGGAATTAGAGCACTTTGCTTTTCCCTGTGTCAAAACTCAGAAAATAATTAATCTTATGGCCTTTTAAGTCTATTTTTTCAGTACCCAGGTTCAAACAAAATTGCCCATTGAGAACAATATAAAATCTGTCATGATCTTAATGAAATATCTGATGAGAGGCTACAGTGTTAGAACAAAAATTGGCCTCCAGGAAAGCGATGACAGATCCATGGTTGCTGACTGGGATTTCATTGTAATTTTTCTATCCCAGCTGCTATTTGGGGAAGGTTTCATTAAAATACTCAAACACGTGAGTAGAATAATCCATGAGAATTTCTCCCCCTGATTGAAAGTAAAGAACTATGAGGGAGCAGTGACCTGCATCACAAAATTATCTTGTGGTTTGTCATGAGTAGAGATAAATAGCATCTCTGCCACAAAGAAATCCAGATGAACGTACGGAGTGTTTCCTTTCACAGTGCAGGTGTATTATCAGAGACATGCAGAAAGCTGACTGCTACCTTTCCTGTATTGCATTTGTCACCAGCTACTTGCAGCCGTTGATTTCTATGTATTTCCCTTCTTACTCAAGTAAAGTACAATGAAATGCAAAGCAAAATTATTAATTGTGAAGTATCAGCTAGCTGAAATACAAAACTTTGATTTAGACAACTCTCATAAAGAGTCGAGATTTGAGGAGATAAATACATCCATCTCCCTTACCAATATAATTTTATTTTAAAGGAGATGTCTAGTGAAATTTTAAATTGAAATAAAGGTATCGAGCCCCTCAGTTTCCCTCATGGAATCGTCCTACAATTTTTTTTTTATATGAGTAATAATTACTGGGGCAGAAAAACGTTGCAGGATTTGGCTTTATGTTCTATTCTAATTGTGTGGGAAATATCCTGAAGGAACCATTTGAAGGCCACTGTCTTATTAGTTCTTAACAGATAATTCAGAGCTATGAAACAATTTGTAATGTGACATAATTTACAATTTTATTAGTTAAAGTATATGTAAAAATACCCATGTATGCAGTGTTACTATTTCTTTTTCAGTCACCAGAGTGAAGCAGCAGATAAGAAGATAAGACTGCCATCTGTATTCCGATATAGAAAGATTAAACAAAATTTATTTGCAAACAAATGTGAAGTTAAAAAGCTCTGTTTTTCACATTACAGACAAGAAAAACACTTTAATTCTTTCCAGTACAGATTAATAGGCTGTGCACATCATCTAACATGCTGTGTGCTAATCTTTCAGTGTTTTCAGCTCTATTTCCATTCTAGTTTCCTCAAGAATGAATTTTAAATGCAAAATTTCAACTCCTAAGTATTTCTGGAGACAGCGTACTTTGGACAGATGCTTAGAAAACATTTTGAATGAAGAAATAGTGAATCATTTATGATGCATTCAGTCATTCATTCCACAGCCTGGGAAAACAAATATATGGTTAGTGTTAGAGCTGCAGTTTTTCTTGTTGCTAACTAATGCTGCTAGTAAGCACTAAGTATGTAAGTAAAATACATTGTATGGAACATGTAAACTGTGTTCAAATTGAGATCTCTTGCATCCTAGGCATGTAGTTAGATTTTGTTTTCCGTCTTACAGCCTTAGCAAGGAAAATTCAGTGTTCTGTTCTATCTATTCTGTCTTATTTTCTGTCTTCCAACTTTTAGCTAAACGTTAATCTTCAGAGTAAGTCAGTGAGGTAAGAACGCTTTTTGCAGAATAGGAGCAAAGACAGCGACAGCTTGATTCCGCTACCTGTGTGTCAGCGTCTTGTGGCACTTGAGATGCCTTAAGGTGTTCCATCTGGCCTCCAGCTGCCAGTCTGGAAGAGTGCAGCTTTTCCACCAAAGGACTGTCATAAATGCCCACCCACTGTGGATGCTCTGGATATTTTAGAAGGGGTCCACTCAACTCTTGCATGTGTTGAAGTGAATTTTTGATAAGATTCAGCTCCATGTTTACACAACTACACAGAAATATCTACAGGCAGCTATCTACCTGTGAACTGGGAGCTTGAGCTTCCATTATTGTCTGTGAAAGGCTCATCAACACCATCAACAGATCTTGAAGGTGCTTCAACTTTCTGTAAAGTAGATATTCAACTCAAGATGTAGTTGTTCTGAAAAAGTCAAGTGCCATCTTTCCAGATAGTACTTGGCCTTCTCAAATTTCTTCACAGGACTATTAGGAACACTTGTGCCTTTTTGATGTGGTAGATAAATGCCAAGTGTGCAAAGTTAACACCTAAAACAGCATAAGAAAATTATAGATTGATGTTTTTATACCACTACTATACATACTGAGTATATAAACTGCTAGTCTTGGCTGAATAGAGCTTGACGGACTAAAGAAGGAACTTAAAACCTAGATAATAAAGAGACAAAAAAAGAAAAAGACATATCTAACTGTTAAGTTCTGAAGCCTAAATAAATTAATACCTGCTAACTATGTTGGTTTTAACAGAGCCATCCATGACCTCTGCTGTGAGTGAAGAGCTGAAGTAGTTTTTTGTTTTTCTTTTTTTCTTCCATGCATTTCAGGTCCTTGATCAGCACTGGATTTTTTACCATGGCACAGACTTTACAGTTTACTCAAGCTAAGATTTAACTTCTATGTTTCAGCAAAAGAATATAAATCTAGGTCATGAATTTAGGTACAGACTGCAGTGTTAGACTCTTCCTCTAGCACTATAATTCATGGAGAGAAACTGGTGTCTCAGACTGCATCAGAGCTGCCACAGAGCTGAGGAGAAAGCCATTTCCTCTCAATGCAGGTGCTTAAAGTTCACATGATTTGTCTTTCAAACACTTTTTTTTTCTTTTTCTATTTTTTTTTTTTTTTAATAAGCTGTGGAATTCCATCTACTTGGGCTTCTCTGTTTAAAATGTTATCATGGCTTTATACTTTCTTTTCTTTTCGTTTATGTTACCTAAGTGCAAGTCACTCCTGTAGAATATAACAAAACATGTACCTCTCATTTATATGATGAAATGTTTGTATGTTTGTTAGAACACACTCAGAGACTCAGAGGAAATGAGAAATATCATCTTTCTGAGTTCTCTGTGTGTCCAGAGGGAATGCTAAAAGCATCACTTGTTAAGGACACTTTCTATTCTTTTCAGTACTGAGCTATCATATGTAAATCAAGGTCTCAAATGTCAAAATCCTCCTAGACTAAAGAGATGCCAGTATGCATTGCCTACTAGAATGGGACTCTTGCTCTTCAACTGCTGCTACAAGCACTTTTAAAGCTTGTCTTTAAACAGCCATGGACAGGGAGAGAGAAAGATAGAAAAGAAGAAAAGAGAGAGAAAGGAAAAAAAAAAAAAAAAAAAAAAAAAAAAAGGTGGCTAATTAGCTACTGTTCTGGCTCACACCCGTTTTACCTCATGGTTTATATATAAGCAGATGACAAAGACTTACCTATCACATAAAGACTGTATTAAAGTGATTTGACATAGGTCACATAAAGTTTTAGTTATGGAAATGAGAACTCAAAACCAATTCTAGTGCTCTTTCCTTCAAGATTTGAAGCTTCTGGTGCTAATAAATAAATAAGTAAATAAATAAGAGATAACTTTGAGCTTCTGAAATCCTTTCATTGTAGATCTTCCTCAGAGCTGTTTGTCTCCTTATATTTCAGGATTTGTAGACACATTAAATTCATTCTCATTTTCATTATACCTACTGCAATCCCATTCAAATTGCATTCTGTAGATAGTTCTGTGGTAGAAGTTGGTCTTCCTCTGCCTAAGGCTCTATTTTATGAAGAATGTATTTATAAAGCATCTGACTGGCAATCTGGGTACAAAGCAGAACTACATTTCAGAATGTGTTTTACTTGAGGACAGACTGAAATAGAAAAGAGCAAAGCAGAACAAGTATAAGAAAACACAATGAAAATGAAAGGATCCTTCACAAAGATTGCATGTGGGAAACAAATAGCTGCAGTCAGAAATGATATGAGGAATTATTCTGTGTCTACTGGATTTACAATGTATAATCAGCTGTGCTAACAGTCCCCTTTCTTAACCTATAAGTATGAGAGCTTGTCACAGAGCATCTGGATTTTCTAACTCAAAGTGCTAGCACAAAATATATTAAAAACTGATTCTCATTCTCAGCAGGTCAGAGTTGTACATAGAAATGAGGACTTTGAGTAGAATATCTCTGGAGTGTCTGTTTCATTATGATAACAGGATCTCTTTCCGTGGTGATTTTCTGTAATGTTATTATGTTGGATGCATTCATTTTTGCTAACTAAGGACAAAAAGATCTTATTAGAAACATTTGTATCTTCTCAGCCAAAATAAAAGCTGATACTGTGACATAATGTTTCCCCAAGAATGGAGAATGCTGTAAACGATTTTTATTATTATTATTATTTTATTTTTTTTTTCCCCCAATGAAGCACAAATACCAAACATGCTTTGGTGCTCACTTTCTTTAAATGCAAAATGATAAGATAACCCGCATTTTCATATTTATAAAGAGGATAAATATTTCATTTCAGGAGTAAGAAGAGGGTTTTAATAAAGTCCTCTGTTAGTATAGGGTAGCTCCCATTGATGTTTTCTATTCAAATATATTCCATTATCTCCCTTGTATATCTATCTAAAAGTCCTCTACATGTTTAGAATTTTATTTTCTTTTGTTTTTCCCTCTTTATAAATCATAAGATAAAAGCAAAGGTCACACAGTTGTCTTGTTGTCTAACTTAAGCTGAATTAAAAGAACAAGAATGCTCACCTTTAATTGGCTTTTCTTTGATTTTGAATTGAGTTTTCAGAAATATCATGCATGAGCTTATGCATCTAAATTGTAAATATGTGAAAATCTGAAAATGCAGTAAAGCAAGCAAGTAGGCAGGAAAAATAGTAGTTTTGAATAGTCAACTGTTCAAAATAACTAATATATTAATCTCCTCAAGAATGGTTATCACTGTGTTTTTGTAAGGAAAACAATTCAGTACCTTTAGCTGTACGTACTCAGGAACTCACATCGTCTGTGTATAAGTGTGTATTTGTTTATATTAAACTATTCTAACAGTGGAAGACTGTGTGGAAGAAATAGACCTGAGAGTGTTGGTCAACACTCAGCTGAAGATGAGCCAGTAGTGTGCTCAGGTGGCCAGGAAGGCCAATAGCATTCTGGCTTGCAACAGAAATAATGTTGCCAGCAGGAGCAGGACAGGATCATCTTCCTGTACTCAGCACTGGTGTGACCTTGAGTACTGTGTTCATTTTTGGAGACCTCGTAACAAAGAAAGACAATGTGGTCCTGAGTCATGTCCAGAGAGGGCAACAAAGCTGGTAAGATGTCTGGAACACAAGCCTTGTGAGGAGAAGCTGAGGGAATGAGGATTGTTTAGTCTGGAGGAGATGGAGGGGAGACCCTGTAGCTCTCTATGACTACCTGAAAGGAAATTGTGGAGAGATGGGGATCAGCTTCTTCTCCCAGGTAACTTGCAATAGGACTGAAATGAATGGCCTCAAGTTGTGCCATGGGAGGTTCTGTTTGGATATTAGGAAAAATATCTTCTCTGAAAGAGTGGTCAGGCACTAGAACTGGCTGTCCAGGGTGGTTCTATCGCTGTACTTGGAGGGATTCAAGAAATGTACAGAATATGTACTGAGGGACATATTTTTGTGGGGAAATTTTGATGATGATAGGTTGGACTGGATGATCTTGTAAGTCTTTTCCAACACTGGTGATTCTATGATCATTTTGTATGCAAAAATCAAATGGGTTATTATTGTCCATCCCCACTATAACTGCTCTGAGGACATAAAAAACAAAATGCTGAAGTATATTACATTTTTTATTATCCCTGATGTTAAATCTGAATCGGTATATTTAAAACAATAATTGTTCTAGCATATAGTACAAATATCTTAATGAACAATATTTTGAACACTTAATACTTATTTTAAATTTTAACTCAAAATAAAATGAAATTTAACACTTGTCAAGACTGAGTTTTACATTTCATAAACATCCAGAAATATCAGTTTACAATTCATTCCTAGCTCATGTTCATCCAATTTAATCTTCAGGCATTTATATAAACAAGTTAAGGAGTAGCTACATCTAAGATTTCTTCTCCAGTCAGGGAACACCAGAAGTATCCTTCTTATTAAGATTTTATATGGTTTATGACAGTTTTCACATTACTCCTAATTCACTCCAGAAATGCAGTAAGCAGGATTCCTACAAAAACACCCCAGTGAAATACCACAAATTACATAGAATGAATCTAGCACCTATACTAGAACGGTTATCATTTTTTCCTTCACAAATTACAGTACATAGAACCTTCATATGACTTAACACAAAATCCTCTTCTTAATGTGGAAGGTTTGTTTTTGCATTTGTGTTTTACTTTAATATAGTAAGTGTGGATGAAAATTTCTTTGAATTTATTGGAATACATGCATTTTAAAGACCTGACTTTTACCTGTCTTTGTTGTTTGTTTGTAAAAAATGATTGTAAAAAAATACTTTAAAAAAAAAAAAAAAAAAAGACTTAAATACAACATACATAGAGGGAGTGAAATGAATCTCCTTCCTACTCTGTCTTCACTAGTCTGCAGGTAATAGTTTGTTGAAAGCTACATATGGAATTGCTTGCTGGAAGTTGCCCATGTGATGAGAAACCAGCATGATAAAAACAGTATGTGAAAATGTGCTGGAGTGAAAAAAAAAATAAAAAAAACCTTCTAGCCTAATAAAAATACAGAGTACTAATAAGGTTTTTTAATGCTACTGATGTCAAATAGAACACAATATCTTAGAACATCATTACCTCTTCAGCAAGTATCAGAAGGTCATAGGCAAATTCACATGATCCTCTTTACTTTGAAAGTAAAGGCTATTTAGAAATAATTTACTTGAACTTAGTGTACTTTTGAATTGGGTGTTCTACAAGATGACCTGAGTGGGGAAAAAAAAAAAAAAAAAAAAAAAAAAAAGATGTATGAAATCTATCTTCACAAGACATGCAATTTTTACAAGCTGTTTTCAGGTAATGGTTGAAAATAAGCTACTGTAAAATTGAAAACTTTGTAAAAGTTTTATGGGTTTTGTTCACTTTTCATCAGCTTTGGAAAACTAAAAAATAGAAAGACGAACATAGTAAAAACTTCTATCTGTAAGGCATTAAAGGTAATAACGTAAATTGTAAGATCCATTTGAACACATCCCTTAAGAATCAAACTCATGCACTAGGCTAAATTTCCTTGGGCTCTGGGCACATAATTACTTCCTAAAGTAGCTATGGGAGCCTTTAAGAATTAGATGCCCTCCTCACTAAAAGGGAAAAATAAAAGGAGGAAAAAAAATAACATAAAAATAAAAATATGAAAAAATAGCAAGAATTTGGGAGGAATTTGATGTAGCTATTAACAGTAGAACAGGTTGTTGCACTAGAAAGAAATTTACAACTAAAAGAGTAGTGCTGATGGAGAATTTGCTTAAATTGCTGATTAACTACGTGTATACTGATGGTATTCAACAAGGCTAAATAGGATGACCAAAATACCTGCATGTCCAATATCTATAAAATACAAAATAAAGAAAAACACTGATTTAGAACTAAGATTGTCATGAATTTAAGAACAATATATAGCAATTAATGGCAGCAAAAAAAAAAAGATACTGCAGAAAACTCATCTTGTGAAGCAAGCTTGAATTAACTCCTTGATTAAATTACAAGTTTTGTAATCTCAAGGTGTAACAGTCAATCTGATATAGGATATTTGTGTTTAAGTCAAATTACAAGTTATCAATTTTAGACATTTCTAAAGTTGCTGAACAGATGCTACTAATAAGTTCTCAGTAGAAAAAATATGATTTAATGAAAATTCTCTACAAAAAAACTTTGTGGGTAAGATTTTTCATTTTGTTTAGTATTTTTAATGAATGAACTGAAAACAGTTGTAAAACTATTTATGGTGCAAATACTGCAAGTGCAAGATAAGAATGGAGAAAGATAAAGTCTCACAGGCAAGGTTCAGATTTTTTGTTAATTTTTACACTTACATATATGGGCATATACATGTGAAATATTTACCGTACATTCTTGTTGCAAGTATTAAATATGAAATACTCATTTCTGAGTAAAGACAAAGTTCTGGTTTAAATATATGTGGGTATTTTCCACTAAAATCTTATTAAATTTTAATTTAATTTTATAACTATACTAGAAAGAGCTGAATTAGTAAGAATGAAGAGGCAGTAAAAATAAGTGCACTAACTGAGTAGTTTTTTCCTCTATTGCCATCAAGCATTAGATTACATCCGAATGTCTGTGTTTGATCAGATTAATCCAAACTAACAGATTATATGTTAAATTAAGCCTAATCATGTTTAGTAAAATTAAACCTAAAACAGTATATCTCACAGATCTATAGAATTAGATAAATTCTATAGATTAATTCTATATTAATTAATTCTAATTCTATAAATTAAATGTATAGAATTAGATTAGAAGTTAGAAGAAGGCTTAGAGGTAGAAGGCTTTTAATAGTGTTTAATATGAACTCTGAATTGTAAAAATAACAATAAAATCGTATTGATTTTTTTAAAAAGTGTGTGTGTTTTTTTTTTTAAATCTTAACTCATTCTTATATTTACTAACTAGATATTTCTCTATTACTGTAATTACTAAGTACATAAATAAAAGCAGAAATGTTCTTATACTGAAAATAAAGTTTTCCCCATCAGCGTATTTTTACACTCATTGGGAAAGGGTCAATTTTAGAATTTGATTAATGTAAACAGATCAACATTAAAGATCAATATTCAAATAACAGCAGCAATATGAAAAATGTTCCTTTGGATGAGACAGAAAAAGAACGACTTTTTTTTTTTCTAAATATGTGAAGTAAATTTTGCCCATAACGAGTCTCTATATATAGAACAAACAATTACAAGTCAATTACAAAGGTATTAATATCTTTTCACCCATTATCAGTGTATCCAATGTATTACTTCTCTCAGGAAAATGTTCTTTTTCTTTCTTCTCCTACACCAGTTAGACAGTGGAAAATACAATAGAGTGGGGTATAGTGAACATTAATATTTATGTATATGTAGTTGTTCATGCATATGTATGTGTGACGCATGTGAAAATGATACAACATGAATCCTAAATGAGAGACACGCATTTCAACTCTGCATTAAAGTATTACATTAACCTTGCTTTTGTCTTTAGTACAAGTGAGCCCCCTATTATTGACCAGCACTCCCATAGCATTTTCTGAACAAAGTGAGTTCCTTTTAGAAATTCTTGGAAGAACCTCAAACAAACAAACAAACAAAAACAAAAACAAAAACAAAAAAACAAAAAAAACAAACCAAAAACAAAAAAAAAAAAGGAAAAAGAAAAACAGAAAGAGATTAGAGAAAGGATTCCGACCCCCATCATTTAGATGGTCACACTCTGTACAGGGTTTGCTCTGGGGAAAGGGGGACTGGGAAAGGAGTCATTGTAAATAAAGCTTCTACTTGGCTGCTATCAAACTGGGCATTTGATAGCATTTAAAGTCCTGTGGGACCTTAGTAATTACTGGTCAGAAGACTGCTGTTAAGAGGCGTACACTAAACAGAGCAACTGAATCATTACTATTTAACTGGCTAGAACTAACTCAGAATAACTGGATGTAGTATCAAGCTATTGCTCTTGTGAGACTGTCACTAGTAGCAATTTTTTATCATAAGTTTGACTGTTCAGTGGAACCACAGAAGTTGCCTACAGAGGTAGGGAAGTCACCATGCATGGAGATATACAAAAACCCTCTGGGCATGGTTCCATGTCTGTGACTCTATATATCCCTGCTTAAGAAAGAGTTTTGGGCCAGATGAACTCCAAGGTCTTTTCCAATCTCTGCTGTTCCACAAATCCTAGATTCTGTAACAATAAAAGCTTATGAATATAGAGTTTCAGTAGTTTTTAATAACATTTTTTTTAATTAAAGTAGCTTTCTTTTCACTTAAACAATAAACTCATTTGTGAAAGATATCTAGACACAGTGTTTATCTGTAGTCACATGCTTGCTAGGAAACATAGAATCATAGAATCACAAAGATGGAAAAGACCTACAAGATCATCTAGTCCAACCGTCCTCCCTTTACCCTACCTACAGAAAAACCACTAAACCATATCTGCTAGCTCCCTATCCAGACACCAAAAGAAAGAAAGTCTTTTTGGAAAAGATCAAAAGTTAACATAAATGCAGTTAATCCACAAGATATTGTTGGAAAATTGTTATCATTATTTATCTTGTTCTATTTCTATTTCTCTGTCTCTGTGGGAGATCTATACTTATATTCCTTCTTTGCAATTGTCATGGTTTTGTAATTTTGCTATCAGTATCAGTATTCCACATCATAACATCATGTAAAGTATGGATACTTCTATTGAATGTGCAGTCCACAGAAGAAGACTACATATCCCATAGAACAACATGGTTAATGATAAGTCACGGGACCAGGACGCTGTATAATCTCGTTTCCAGGCTGGAGTGCCCTCCTTCTTCTCTCGAACTTCTCGGAGAGTGGGAAGTGTTCCAGCCGTGTCGCCTAGAGTTCACAGTAGGCCTCTCGGTTTTCGGGGACTCTCTCTCTCTGTTTCGTTCAATTTGTTAGCCTCAATTATATTATATTGTGTTATCTTGTATTTCGGTATCATATTTAGTAAAATAAGTTTTTCCTCCTTAGATTGTCGCTGTTTTATCCCACTCCCTTTTTCCTCCTCCTTTCCGGGCCCCGGGAGGGGGGCCCACGGGGTGGCTTCCCCTGTCACGGGCATAGGTAAATCTAAGTAACCCGTGACAGCAATAAATTATTTAAATTCATATCTAAAAAAAACCCACAGCAAAAAAAAACCTACTACTTTTTTTTTATAGTAGCTGGATGTTTTTAATCACTTTTACTGCTGTTGTGCTTTGAATAAAATACTAAAAATTAAGTAGAGTTGATATGTCTTATCTTCCAGGTAAGAACAGTAATCATTAGGCTCTTTCTCTGCTTGTCTGTATGTTCTTTTGTCTAATGACAGTAGAAGTTCTTAATTTGTTGCTGTTTTTTATATCAAATTAGGTTATTTCTTTGTGGAAGGTTAAACACAGGAAAATATTTATAGTTGTATTAATACAGATCTGAATACTAATGATTTTTTATTTTTATTTTTTTTAAGGAAGAAATAATGAAAGCATTAATGAAAAGAAGATTAAATGAATAGAATAAAAGAACATGAGTTAATAAAAGCCTGGTACCTTCCATTGTAAAAGACAGCTTTTATGTCAAGTAAGGCAAATCTCACACAAAATGAAGAAACAGTAAGAAGAAATCCCGTAGTCTATCTAGAAATATTGTAAAATAATTCACCAAATGTTCCATGCCCAAGAGCTGTTCATAAGAACCAGTATAATACTGTGTGAGAGAAAAATAAGTAGAGAAGCACTAAAGGTCCAACCGTAGTTTCTGAGACTCATAATCTTCTTCAGTGTGGAAAGTAGCTCTGTTGTGTAATCATTTGCCTTTTAAGAAATTAACTGAGCGACTCTTGATTTATTAAAATTTTTCATTAATTCATTAGCTACCACAGTAGAAAATGTATGTGCTCCAAGTCCAAATCTTCATAAAGTCTTCCACTCTTTAAATTTTTTTTGGAATTCTGAAATCTTCCTTTAGATTAAAAAAAAATAAAAATAGAAAAAAATTCTTTCTGACATGGTGGTGAAGTTAGTAGAAACTTCCCATGTAATACTGAAATGGTTAGGGTGTTTGCTCTGGAAGCTTTTTTCCTCAGTACAAATACCCCAGATATATGGAGTTTGCCCAGAGAGGCGGTGGATGACCCATTGTTGGAGACATTAAAGGTCAAGCTGGACAGGGCTCTGAGTGACCTGTTCTAGCAGTAGGTGTCCCTGTTTGTGGAAGGGATATTGGATCATATGACATGTAAGAATCTAACAATTCTATGTTTCTAAGATATGTGCCACTTTTTCAATAGCATCCTTTGCTAAATTTCAGACTAAAGGAAAGATTAAGCCCACTTATTTTCATACCAAAAGTATGTTTTTCGTGAAAAACAGTTGTGTAAACCAAAGAAAATAATTCAGAGCTTGTTTTATTTTGTGATACCTGAAGTTGTCTAAATTCAGTCAAAAGGATTTGAACTGTATTTTTCTTCATTTGAATAGAAACAGAAACAATGCATATAGAACTGAAGGTTATTCACCCTCACCTAAACTCAGTGGGAGCTCCAAACGGAAATTTTGTATGTGTAATGAGAACAACATACAGTATCCATTTTTCCCTCACTATGAAACAAATCTGTTAAAAAAAGGTTTTCAGGTTTTTGGAGAAGCTTGGGAAGGGAGAGAGAAGGTGAAAAGAAAGGTCTATTGTGATAATTAAGGAAGTTGCCTAGAAATTAGAAAGCTATGCTCAGTTCCCTCATCCATATCAAAGTCCTAGAATCCATATCTCCAATTGCTACCAAAATCTTTAATTTAAAGTCTGTTCATTTCTATTCCTCTGCTTCAAGCTGAATGCTTATGCAGCCAGGATTAGTAGACTGAGAAAATTAACTCTCAGCCATTTATGAATTTGAATTTTAAACAATGTGTTGGTCTACTATTAAACAAAACAAAAATTCTTGCCTGCCATAACTCACTGATTGTTGAAAGCCATAGAGAAGAAAAGATGATTATTTTACAAGTGAAAATAAGATTCTGGAATAGGATCAAATTTTCAACTTTGTTGTTGTTTTTAAATGTTTCACAAATGACAGAGAAGGACAAAGTATATGAGATACTCTTTTAAAAGCTATCTTCCTATTGACTTTAATTAAACTAACACAATTTGACAACCTTATATTGAACAAAGAAACATAAATACATTTCATTCCCATAAAATCTTTTATAGGATGAATTATGTTGTCTGCAGGGGTCCAGAACTCTTCAGAAATTCAGGTACGTTTTTCACCTTTCAAGTTTTACCCTAGGGCTATTCAATGAAGATTTTATTTGTATTTTTTGTTTTGTTTATTATTATTTTTTCTTCTTCTTTTCCCCCTGGAAAGCTTGCTACTAGTCTAAAAATTAAAAATGAAATTGCTCTTTAACAGATCAATTTACAACTGAACTTTACCGCCTGGCTCATTTCAAAAGTTTGCAGCCACCATCCATCAATGTTATTTGCACTCACTGGTACAACCAGAAGTTAAAAAGGAAACAGTATATCCATGTAGAATTAATTAAGTTCAACCATGACCTCATTACAGTGATGGAGTATAGTGCAGCTGCCTGAAACCAAAACAAATTTATTTTGATTACAGAAATATGAACTTATGAAAACAGCATATCTCACCCAAGTCGTAGGATTTCAGGAACATATGGCTTCCATTCCAAAGTTCAGCTTGCACTTCTATTATGAAACAGAATTTCTCTTGTCCTTTCTGAGGGTACGACATGAATATTAAATATGTGATGTACACTGCATCATCAGTTTCAGTAGAAGTTTCACTTAATCTGATCTAATTTTTCATATCTATTTTAAGAATTAAAATCACAAAATGCTGTCTACTGACATTCTTGATTCTATGAAAATATTCATCTGCAATCATCCCATGAAGAACTGGATAGAAGATCATTTTCCCAGTTCATTAAAGCTTTTGGATTTCAGCAAAATTCCTAGATAGCAAGGATACACGGTACTGCCTGTGAATACACAGGGAATGTGAAGTAAATATTAAATCCCTCATACAGCTATATATAGGATCTTATCTAGGTCTTCTACATCTCAGATAAATATTCTTCCTACCAGATCACTTGTTCCTTGGGGATTTCACTTGTTCGCTTTTTCTTACCAGAAATTCTAACCAGTTCTAGGAAATGGCTTTTAATGGGAACAAAATCACTTTATTGAAACTTTTCCAGTTGCCCAACAGCTCTGTGACTTATTTGAATCAATATAGGCACAGATTTCTTACTAGCTTTAAACAAACAGACAAACAGACTGAAAAAAAATACCCACTGGGAAGTCACTGTGGCCAGGAATACACTTTGCTTGTGAGTACCACTTGCTGAAATGATTTTTGTCTCTGGTTTACAATGTATGGCTCAATGTTCTTATAATTTTGAAATCATGAAACTCTCTATTAAGAAGTTGTACAATGAGAATGATATACATATAAATTCATCTTAAAAATTAGTTTTCTGACTAGAAGTAATATGATAATAAATAATATTTTAAAAAAAGAAAACATACCTTAAAATTTAAAATAGAAGAGGATGAGGTAATTTAATTGTACTCCTATTTTTGATAAGAATTATTTGAAGTGTTCTGCATAAATTACTGATTTCTTCCCTATATAATGCAACATGATACTATTTCTAGACCCAGAAAGGCAGTGAGATTTATTTGCTGATAAGCCTCAGGGCAGCAAAACATTCATCTGTACGGTTCTGCAGAAGTATCATGTGTTCTTCAAAACTTAGTTTCAAACAGTGTTAATATGGTATTTCTTTTGTCTTTAAAATGATATTTAAAAATACGGTGTGAATGCAGGTAACACTGAGCTCCAAAATTTTATTTCTGTGAAACTAGGCATTATATCTTGATGGGACCAAATGTTACTACAGAAGATACTACATCACATTATCTTGTCCTGGATCACAAAGGGGCAATGAAGTTGTGAGTAATGCATTATACAGCTAATAATGATGTAGTGAGTAAGGTGTTCTTCCAACTGAATGATCATTACCATTTACATCAATACTTGTTGTATAGATAGGAATGATAACTAATACAGTGCTCTTTTTTCTCCCCACGTCAACATTTTTGCAAGAATATTGTATTCGTATCTCTAACAGAAAATAAAATGCACAACTTGAGACTGAGAAGTATTGCTCACTATAATTTACTTGGTAATTCAAGCACTGAGCAGCTCTTCAGCTTTTCTTTTAACACCTGCAGATTACACCAGGACCAATCCCTATGTGTGTCTAATTATTGCATGCTTGTGGTATATATAAAAAGACAGAATGCTTTTTATAAAGAAATCCCCATACTATTTTTAGAGCAAAAATGATACACAAATAGTTGAATACTATTTTTCTGATAAAGGTACACCAAATGAAGAGAAAAATTAAGCCATTTTTGACTAGTAATGCTCTAGGGAAAGGAAGGAAATTTCCTTGCTTTCCTTTGTTATATTGTCTTACCTCTGACAAAACCCTTCTGGAAACTGGAGTATCTGAAATTACATTTAATTATTTAATTGTGTGGACAGCAAGTAGTTAGTATCAATTCTAGACTGATCACATTTCTAGATAGGCATTATTGTTCTGTCCATGGCACAAACAGAAACAATTACCAGACAAATAAAGCAGGGGGTAGTGTTACATGGAATTTAAATCGTGATTAGCACAATGACCTGGTTATGATACAATTTAACCTTCCTTCCTTCTTCTATTCTCTTTAATAATTCAGGGCACCATTCTTTGAGTTTCCTTGCTTCTGTTCTGACTCTGCAATTTTTATAGCCTCGATTAAGTAGTATTGTTAATGTGTTCTTTCCAACGTTTAAAAACTCTATTAAAAACATCTTGCAAAAATTAGTTCAAGTGCATCCTGTAAAACTAAATAAAATTATCAGGGCAGAAGTATTCTAAAACTGAAAAAGAGTTTTTCTTTCTTTTCCTTCTTTCCTTTCCACTATTTCCTTCTTTTACTGTTTTGTTGTTGTTTGTTTGTATTTTCTCTTCCTTGTATTTCTTTTTGTTTTAGTTTTTGTTTTTTATTTTGTTTTGTTCTTCTTTACTGGTGACCCTGAAGGCTTTGATAACATGATTTCTTATAGAGCGGGAAAGTACAGTTAAGGACACAAGATGAAAAACAAGCACACTTAGAGGTAAGTAAGGGGTCCTAGACTTGAGATTATCTCGGATGAGATTCCATGCCTGTGAGCTGGGGCTCCAATGTGGTGTTGGCCAAGGCCATAATGGCGTGCTTGTGCACTAATGGCTCTGACAACTAAAAAAGGTACTTTAGGAATGTCACTGACAACACACCATCATTGATAGTGGAAAGAGAGATACTTCCAGAAAGAGTACAAATCTTTGCTTGATTCTCTCTTAGTGGGGAGTTACCTGTTTTCACTGACTTTGAAAGAAACCTGATATTACTGCAGTGCTAAACTGTACAATGTAGATATGACTTGAAGATTCTGGGGGGTGCCAGAGGTATTGAGTGATAACATCATCATCCTCTTCATGCTTTTAACACTACTTCTGAGCTCAATATCAGGGCATCCCAAGTGTAAAATGGGGAAAGGTGGCAAGAGGCCTGCATGGATGAGCAAGGATCTCATGGATAAACTAAAAGGAAAGAAGAAAGTCTGTGTAAAGGATCTGTTACCTCAGAAGAATATAGGAATGTTTTCAGGGCCTATACAGATAAAATGAGGAAGACTAAGGCCCTCTTGGAATTAAAACTTGCAAAGAAATAAAGGATAACAAGGAAGGTTCTTTTAAAGTATGTCAACAGTAAAGGGAAGACAGGAGAAGATGTGAGTCCCCTACTAACAAGGTGAGTTCCTCAGTAGCAGGAGACACAGAGGAGGTGGAGATTCTGAATTCTTGTTTTTCTTCAGGCTTTAAAAGTAAGACTAACCTTCAGGAATTCCAGACCCTGAAGGTAAGAGAGTGTATGGTGAAAGAAAGACTTCCTGTTAGTTGAAGAGGATCTGGTCAGAGTATCTAGCCAAAATCAGCACATGCAAATCCACTGGCCCCAGTGCGATGCACTCATATGTGAATGAAATGATTGGCAGATATGATTACTAAATCATTTTCTTTCTTTCATATTTGAAAGATCTCTGTAAATGGGAGAGGTGCCTGAAGACTGGAGGGTAGCCAATGTCTCTCCAAAATTTAAAAAAGGCAAGAAGGAGGACCTAGGAAACTACAGGTCAGTCAGCCTCATCTCTGTTCCCAGAAAGGTGATGGCACATCTTGTTCTGGATGCCATCTCCAAGCAATTGGAAGAGAAGAAGGTTATGAGGAGTAATCAGTATGGATTCACGTAGGAAAAATCATGCTTGACCAACCTGATAGCCTTCTACTATGTCATCACTGGCTGGGTAGATGGAGGGGGAGAAGTGGATGTTGAATTCAAGAAGGTGTTTGACACTGTCTCCCACAACAACCTTGTTACGAAACTTAGAAACTGTGGGATGGACAAGTTGACGGTGAGGTGGATTAACAACTGGTTAACTTGCAGAGCTCAGAGGGTGGTTGTCAGTGGCACAGTCAGGTTAGAAGCCTGTATTTAGAGGTGTTCCGCAGGGGTTTATGTTGGGTCCAGTCTTGTTCAATATCTTCATCAGCAATCTGGATGAAGGGATAGAGTCCACCCTCAGTAAGTCGCTGAAAGGAGTGGGGGTAAAAAAAAAAAAAAAAGAAAAAGAAAAAGAAAAAGAAAAAGTAATAAAAAAAACCCATGGCACAGATCTTCCAACAGCAAGAACCACAGGGCCAACCACTAAGAAACATTTGAGATACTAAGCCATTTTCACTACTCACTAATGAGAAAATAGAAGTTCAAACACAGCAATTAAGTCCTGACTAGTCACTTTAAGGAAATCCAGACTTTTACCAAAATAATTTGTATCTTTGCTTTATTCCATCCAGCATTCAAACAGTAATTTCTTTAGTTTACTGTGATCGTCACATATCCCATAGCAATTCAGAGACTAAAGGGCATTCAGGTTTTCACATTACTAGGACGTTTGCTAATGTATTTCATGATCACAGACAGTAGTGTATGTTCAAGGAGATGGCTTTAGCTTTGCTCCCAGTCAATTTCACATGTTGTTTTGAAAACAGGAGTCAGAGATCATGATCAAGGAATACTTAAATGTGGTTAATAAAAATGCCCAGTTTATGTGTTTTGCATTATTTATCTGATTCTTTATTCAGATTGATATGGCCCCTGGGTCATGGTGAAATGTTTTTACTTTCCATCTTTGAGCCTAAATTCTTTCCCACTGGCAACAAAATACTGCCAATAATCTCAGTTAATGAGGGGGGAGAAAATCTGATAATTTATTGTTTGAAGATAAGAAACAGTGAAGGATTCTTTCTCACTTTTGTTTCTGTGTCCATTGTTTCAGATTTGATTTATATTCTTTGCATTCATTTCCTTCTCTGTTTAGAACATGAACAATGTAGACAGATGACAACATGTATGGCAAGAGGTAAAAATAAACACCAGACACTTACATTAATATTACCAGAAAGAATTTACAAGAAGACAGAATACATGAAAAATACTGTCAACCTGGATAAAAATGTCTATAAATACACATGTACAGCTCTGACATTTTATTCCAACGTATGACTCAATGTAACCCTGCAACAATGAATGCCCTTCTATATCAAAAATGATCAAAACATTTAGAGCTGAATTCTGATATGTTTATTCCAACTTAGTGAAAGTTTATTTTGTAAACAAATCTACTAAGAACAATTTGTGGAGCATATAGCCCTTCTGGACAAATGGAAATATTGGACTACAAGTTAACTGAGGTATTTGTAATTCTCTCATCCTTTCTGTGTTTTTTAACACCTGATTTCTACTTACTTCAGAATAATACATTATTGAATACCAACTACAATGCCTACAGCTTTGCTTGGGAAAAAAAAAAAAAAAAGAAGAAAAAAAAAAGAAAAGAAAAGAAAAGAAAAGAAAAGAAAAGAAAAGAAAAAGAAAACAGAAAAAATAAAAATAAAAAAGAGAGAAAAACAACCTTTATCAGATATCTCAGAAAGTGAAAAGTACCACTGTTGTCATTTCTAACAAAAGATCAACGGTATTATCTAGCATAACAGATTTTTAAAGTTTGAATTTATATGAGGAAAACATCTTCATTATAAACATTTTACTTAACATTTGGATGTATCTTAAGCAGATTAAAAATGTGACTCAGTAGGACAGAGAAGGTGGAGTGTGAGTTGAGTCGTAGCAGAACTAATGAAAGGTCTGTCTAAACCAGGATGTTTTCTCCAACAGCTTCTTAAAACAGAAGTTTTAGAGGATTTAAACAAACAAACAAACAAACAAAACTAATAACTCTTTAGCAAAATCTGTGGAATTAGAGTTGGAGAGGTGAAGCAGAGAATGCTTTTCCTGCAGCTAAATTGGGTTCTTAAATAAAGACATCTATGATGGATTGATGACCTTTATGATATCACCTGCTGTAGGTTATTCACAAATTCTTTTCTTCTGATGTCCACTTATCCCTTCCCCAAGCTATTTGCTTTAGCATATTTTGGAACAAAAAGGTAAATATTCTAAATATTCTCTTACCTATTCTCTCTTTCATATAGGGATTTTTACATTACTGTCTGCTTTGCATTCCAGACATGGTCAATGGCACTGGATTTCATTGTTCAGTGGAATCTACAAAGCGGATATTTTCCAAACAAATAAATTAATTAAAAAAAAATTAAGGAAAAAAAAAAAAAAAAAAAAAGATGGAGTCACACATTTGCAAGCTAATAAAATGACAGCTATGAGGTCAATACTTAAATTATATTTATTTGCTTAATTATTGTTTCTGTACCTTTTTAATGCTCAGAAATCCAGGAATGCAGTATTTGAAATATGAACCATATGAATACAAGGCTGTGATTCACTGAAATATCTCAACATTTTCATAAACCAGAAGTCAAAAAGTTAAATGGTTTTTAAAGCACTGTAGAACTCAGAGACTGAAATATATCTGGCCATCTAGTGGAAAGTCATTTATTATTATTTATAATATATTAAGAATGTTTATCTGATCATATAAGATTTTTTTCCAAAAGTTAACATCCCTATATCTTACTTTCACAAAGGAAGACAGTATGCTGTAGGCAAACAAAGATATTGATGTTTTCTCCTACGTAACTTTATTGATAAGGTTGAATATTGGTGTGGTATATGATCATAAATGGTATGGTTCACTTTGACTCTTTACATACTAGAGAACTAGACATGGAAAATAGATTGAAGCTTACAAAAGCCCCGAATGATGATAACTTCATCCATACAACAGTGTTCCTGAAATGGAGAAACAAGATGATAAATTAGTCTAAATGGCAAATATTTGTGCAAAATAAGAAAGCTGGTACGTGTTTTCTTTCAAGTATAAAGTACAAAGGCACTTTCTGAAGACTGGCTCATTTTCTTTACTTGTGGTAGAGCAGAGATAGGTCAATTCTGAACATTCTAAAATTGCAAATTCTTCTGAACTCTTGTCCACACCATTTTCCATCTGCCTACTGAACTGAGTAAGCAAACCATATCTTTGAAATGCTTGTACTTCGAGCCTTATTACCTTGACTTTGATGAATTTCTTTTTGAACATGGTATAGAAATGGCAGAATCCTTGGACCTTTATGTGATTCCAGCTACACAGAAATCTGGGTTTACTGTTGAAGATAAAATATGTTTTGTGAAATTGAAAGATGGTGGAAAAATAAAACAGTAAAAATTTTACAATAGTTTGAAAACAGAGAATGTTTCTTAAAAACAAAATAGTATTTCTCATTCCTTCAAGAATGGCAGAAGTTGATTCTATCAGCTTCTTTGCTATAAGTTTTAAAACATGAATAAAAAGAGTAGGTCTTTTGAGAGAAGCTTCCTCCGAAGAACTCTATATACAGTCAAGCTTTTTTAAAGTCTTCCAAAATAACCTCCAAAACAGTGATTTTTTTTTGTAATTGTTCACAAAGTTGAAGTGAATTGTAGATTTTCTTTCCGTCAGTGATGTTGTTTTCTATCTTGTTGTTGTTGTTTAATTATTTGCTTGTTTTGGTCTTCCTCTGTTCTTTTCTACATACTATTTTGGGGAGCTTGTTGACTCTTTTGAAACAATATAGTCTCAATATCGATAGGTTCTTGGAAAAGCAGAAGAGCATCTTCTTGCAGACTAGGACTACAGAAGTTAAAAGTGTAAATATATATATATATATTATATTATGACCATCTTATGCACAGTGTATGTAGTACTGAATGACTTATTCTCTAAAATAGTAGAACTAAATGTAGTGCTGAGAAGCTTAGATGGTGCTATCCATAAAAAAGAACAAAAACAAAAACAAAAACAAAAACAAAAAAAGATTAAGTAGGTATCCTGCTTTTAAAACATTCTGATGCATAGCAAATTAATGATGCTTACTCTTCATATTTCATATGAAATGGGCAATAATTACCCACGCATGTATTAGTTGTTTACAGTTCACATGGCACTACTTATAAATAATCATTAGAAAATGTTTGGAGAGATATCTTCATTTGACAGAATGAATCAAAAACTCTGCTCTAGCTGATAAGCTGGGCAAGAAGTACATCTAGAAATAAAATTACCTTAAAGACTGGAGTGAAGGAAGAAATGTGAATTAAAATGATATTGGAGAATGAATCCACATAGTAAAAATATTAAGGAATTCATTCTTTTTAGATGATCAAAGTAAAGAGAACTGTCTTGATTACAGAAAGCGGAGTATCTCTAGAGAAATTAAATACTGAATGCCAAAAGGGGTTTTTAAACTGCTACATGCAAAAAAAATAAATAAAAATAAATATAATTCAAGATATAGATATTGAAGCTGTGCTCTCAGAAGCTGGCCACAGGGATATTCCATACTGTATTTGTCATGCAGAAAAATGAAATGCAAGAGCTGGCTCAGTGGGGATGCCCTCTGCTCAGTGTCTGCCTGGGCATTGGTCAGTGGATAGAGAAAAACTGTGCTGAGAATCATTTGTTTTGCGTATTTCTTTATCATTATTATTATTATTATTATTATATGCTTTCATATTCTGTCCTATTAAACTGTCTTTATTTCAGTCCATGAATCCCTCATCACACTGTTTGTGGGGAGAAATAAAATGGCTCTCTGGTGTGCTGCCTGTTGGATTAAACCAAAACAGATGGACAGTTCATCAGTTTTCCTCAAAAGTTCCCAAGTCCTTTTACTGTTTTTTGTAATCATAACTAACATACCAGTGCCTCCTTTCTTTTCAAGGTACCTCATTTTTGACCATATCAAAAGATACGTATCTTCGTCACCATTAAGTGCTGTATTTAAAGGAACATTCAGTTGGATATTTGCATTTAGGTATCCTACCAGTTACAATCAAGATTAGATTTACTTTGCCAGATTAATCACCTAGGACAATAATATAACATGGATATATGTTTATAATGCTAATTATATAAGTGTATTTTGAAAGACTAAGTAATTCAGTCTTAGTAACTCACTATGAAGGTAGTTAATCAGACAATCTGAAAGAATATGAAGACATTAATCTCAGATTTATCTGTCAAAAACTTAGATATTTTATATGTTCTCATTAGATTATTTCTTTACTTAGTGCAAATAGGCAGTTCCAGGGAACAGCTCATTTTCTGTGCATTAAAACACTTGGTTAGGATGACTCAAATTCTGTAGTAGGCTTGTTTCCTTTTGCCATCTGTGAAAGTTTTGGTTAGACCATATAATTGCTTCTTCAGTAGCTTGAGTTAGGCAAGCTTCTCAACATTTCTTTCTCACTTCTTTCCTTATATTTAAAGTTGTTTTGACAGAAAATATTTTACATCTCTCTTGGAAATCCAGAAAAATCCCAGAGCAGAAACTTGGAAAACTGTCCAGTTAATTTTCTCACCAGGAGCAGAGAAACCTCAGTTTCACCATACAGATCTCTAAGGCCCCCATCTCCTTATCTGCTGAGTTGTTTTGGAGTACTGGGATAAAACTGCAGTGTTTGAAATATTTATGTGAGTTACGCCTGTTGCCTATTTTTAGATGAATGATAGCTTATATATTTATATGCTTTTTTTTTTTTTTCCTACTCCTACTATACACCACTGACCATTTTGTGCTTAAATTGCTGTTTTCTCTGTGTCCAAACACTTGTTAACTGTGCATTCACAAGCAATGAGGGATTTACCAGTGATGTAAGGAGGGCTGAAGTCACACAAGGCAGCATGTCTACATGTATCTGACAGAAATTGCATTGAAGCACTCTAACAGTGAGTGTAGAATTTCACTGAAAAAATACTTCTCCAGCTGGGATATCATTAGTGAGACCAGGAGAAAGACAGAGCAAACTCTTTTAAAGGTACTTTTATGCTCTGGATTACTAAAAGCAAATTCATAGGATTATGTTAAATCCTAAAAATATTTTCTTTTATCAGTAGATTTTATTTTTAATTTGAGATAGGATTTACCTTCACTAACAAATATATATGGAAGGTAGATTTCTAAATCTCTCCTGGAAAATCCATATCACCAGTGAATAGGGATGTTCAGAAAGTGCTTTTTTTTGTTTGTTTGTTTTTTGTTTTTCACTTTTAAGAAAGATCTTAGATTGTACAGATTTTCAGCTAACTATGTGTTTTTATATTTCCCTAACACTAATTTAGATTATCAGACCTTAGACTATGCTAATACATAATTGTGATGGTTTTATATTGATGGCTAGCTAAGTTCCACCATAATCACTCTCTCAGTCTCCTTCCACAAAGGAATGGGGTGAAAACAATGAAAAAAGGCTCAAGGGTTGAGATAACACAGTCATCGCTCACCAGTTACCAAAATAAACAAAACAGATTCAGAAGGGAGATTAATGTGATTTGCCTCTAATTACTAAGAGACTGCAGTAGTGAGAACTAAAATAGATCTGGCTCAGCACTGGTCAGCAGCTGGTGAGCAATTGCAGTGTGCAATATATACCTGTATATATACCTGTATTGTATAATGTATTGTATATTCTTTTATCATCATCATCATCATTATATTATATTATATTATATATTATATTATTATTCCTTCTTTTTTCTGTCCCATTAATCTCAGCTAGTGTGTTTCACCTTTTCTCCTTTTCTCCTTTTTTTTTTTTTTTTTTTTTTTTTTTTCTTTATCCCTGTTACCTTCCCCATCCCACTGCATTAGATTGAGTGAACTGTTGTGTAATGCTCAGCTGCCTGTTGGGCTAAACCACAACATCTACACTGAAGCTTGAGTTGTCAACTATTACAAGTATGGAACATCCTGTTTTGACTAACATAACACAACAGTTGAAACTAGGACTGTTAAAGTATTCATCACTTTTTCCTGTCTGTGTTCAGCCCCTCCAAGAAGGCTGCAAGCTTTCTGTGGTAGGCAGCTGAAAAGGATACATAGCAGAATCTGAGCTGATCTACTGCAGTTCACTGCTTTGTCCAGTGAAATGTACAGGAGCTAACCACAGCTCTTTTTAATATGTCAAGCTAAGAAACAGAGGCCATTCAGAAAGTTCTGCTTCTGAAATCATCCATATTTCTAGGAGAGTAAATCAAGGAAGAAGGAAGGTGATAGCTATTTCAGTAATCCACATTCAGCATGTAGTATCCTATGACTTGACACAAAAAGAGATTAATCTACATAATCTTAGATACTTTTTTCTTTAAGTTACATTTTTAAGTCTGGGCTCTTCTTACTGCCAGACAGAAACAAGCATTTTCAATGTGTGATTTAAATCATTTTTGTTGTCAAGGTAATCAGTGGAGAGATTTATAGAGAAATTCAGAGCACTGTGTTAAATGAAACTCACTTTCTCCCAGCTCCACCAGTGTTCCTTTGAGTATGAGATTGTCTTACATATGAGGTGAGCATAAGGAAAAGACAGATATCAATATTTTTATGTCCTAGTGTGCTTAAGAATATTTAGTAGAGATGTCCAGAAACTACTATGGGTTTTCTTTAGAAGTGTACATACAATTAAAAATCATCTATATTAAGCAGACATAAAAGTAATATTGTGATATAACTTAGATTTGTGTGGTGGTGTTTTTTTGGTTGTTTTTTTTTGTTTGTTTGTTTGTTTTTTTAAGATATATAATGAAGTGAAAGAATTTTAAAACTACCTTTCAGTCTTTCAAATTAGTCTATTATTTATTTATTTATTTATTATATTAATTTTCCAAGTGCTTCCTGAGTGGTGCTACACTTAATGGAAAAAAAAGTTATGTCAAAGCTGTATTTCACAAGCTGCTGAAGTGCAAAATTTAAATAGGTAGTTTTATTCATTAGCCTAGTATTTAATTTAATTGTTTTTCATTAAAATAACCTATGATGTTTGAATGAATACAGGTATGGAATATTTCAATATTATTTTTAGGTTAATTTACTATTCCTAAGGGAAATTAGTGATATTATTATTCATTTTCCATTTGATTGTATGATCAAATAAAACTGTGTACAAGTTTTGGACTGTAGATATGAGGATATCATGCTTTTGTTATCCAAATTCATATTAGCCACACCTGGTTGGATTGAAGTAGCTTTGCCACTTATTCCTTTTATCAGTATTCCATATTATGATGTGATGTAAAATAGTTTCAGTGTCTTCTTTTTATCTCATTTGTCATTTGTAGGTAAATATCTGGTTTTCATGAGAAGGCTGTCCTTTCTTAGCGTGTTTTGTTTTATTTTTTCTTTTTTGTTGTTGTTGTTTTTTCTAAAGTTTGTCAAGCAGAAAAACAAACAAACAAACAAACAAAAAAAAAGCAGATCACTATACAGCTATACACTTAAAAGAAAATTCCATTATTTTAGAAGTAACCTTGATAGAGCAAAAAAATATTAAAGTAATTACTTTATAGGAAAGCCATTATTGCACTGAAAAAGTGGAGGATTGAAGTGTTTCATTGTGGGTTACTGTGCAGCTTCTTGTAAAGGTCATTAGTGACCAAATTTCAGCAACAAATGGCAGAAGTTCAATACAATTTGTGAAATGAGTAATACTATTCCTTTTTTTTTTTCTTTCTTTCTTTTTTTTTTTTTTTTCCTTTCATCGTGAAGAATGTCAATAAACAACTGTATATTTTCCATATTGGTGTATTTCCCTCTTTCCTTAAAATTTTCCCTTACCTCTGAGTTAAAGCTTTGCAACTGCTTTGCTTTATGGATCACAAAAGTAATACAGTATGAAAAGTCAAAACATTTGAGATGTTTGTTAATTTGTCTTGGTCAGCTTCTCCTGCTGAATAATCTTTACTACAAATGCCCATGACAATAATTTCATCTACATCCCTTAGCGTCAAGACTGAGAGGAGTCTCAGCAGTTCTGTGGAAATCTGGAGAACATTTGCTGCCTTTGTTTTCTGTTATCGCATCTGTTATTCACCTTAAAAGATCTTACATAAGAAGTATTTTATTATTATACCTTCCTGGAGGTATAGTCAAACTGACCAACACATTTCAGTACTGTTCCAGTCACAGCAGACAAAAACAACTTAACAGGACCTAATTATTTAATCTAGAGTTTGTAACTGTATAATTGCTGTGTCAAAAAAAAAAAGAAGTGTTGTAGTGTTGTGTTAGCCTACAGATTAGGATATATGTATTTTCATTCTCAGTTCTTCTATTTGACCTCCAAACAAGTCATTAATTTACTCTGTCAGATCATCATCTGTATAGTGAGATTAATATGTTTTGTTACCTTACAAGAACACTGGTACATCTTCACTAGAAGCAGAAATGAGATGCTTTAGATGAGTCACAGCATCTCACAAATTAGATTAGACAGCCTCTGAGCTGGAGAAAGATGTGTGACTGGCCAGCCTAGAGTTTTGCAAGAGCTCATGTACAGCTTCATCTATATGCTTATATAGTCATGTTTAAATAGACACTCTTAGCCTATGGCAAATATTCCAAAGTCATATACAGTCTATCAAAGTATATTTTCTTTGTTCAGTTTATCTGTCATGGATCTAGAAGATAAAGAAAATAAAAATATCACAAGGAATCAGTATCTTCCAATGCATGACACAATCATAAATTTCCACAAGTATAGGTATATCAGCTGTAAGCAAGTATGGTAAAATAGTTTAAATTACTCATTGTAATGATCCTCAGCCATGAACAACCATCCATTCACCCAGACCTAAAACAGATACCATGGTTCTCTCTGTTTCCCATTCTCTTTTCTTGCAAAAGCACCGCAGTAGTACAAGGAAAGCTCTCCAGAATTACTCTTTCTCCAAAAACATCTTGGAATGGCTTTTAAGGAAAGGATTCTATTCTTTCAGGATGTCTTTGAACAGATTTTCAAAACGTAAAAACAAGACAGAATAAAAATATCTTGATTAAATGCAATGTTTTATGACCCTTTCATATGGGTTGATTTGTGCAGACGACCTCTTGGAATAAGGTATAATAAATTCATAATTACACAATATTCTCCTTTATGTTTTTTAAAATTCAGATATACCATATAAGTTACTCCATAATCATAAGAAGGAGAGGAGTACTTTTACATCAATTCAGGACTATGAATTTCATGACTGCTTCAGCCTTACTAGGCCAGTAATCTTGTGGAGGGGGGTGGGGGGGGAAATACCACGTCAGAAAAATGAAAGATAAATCAGAGGAGAATTGAAATGAAGAAACAAAAGCAGTTGTAATGGACAAATAGTATTGGCACTAGAGAGAAATTGAACATCTCAGGATGAAGAAAACCTTTAAAACAGCAGAAAGCAAATTACACCATCTGTTTAATAACTAACTAACTAAATAAAAAGTGTTCTTTGAAAGCACCTTCAAGGCTTTACAGTGTCTCCAGTGCCTTTTGCAGTATGTCTACTACTGCTCAAAAAATGCTTCAGAACAACAACCCGCAGAGACTCTTCGGTTGAAAGTAATTATTGCCATTGTGTGTTTAGAAAGTTTTGATATAGTTGCCATCATGGAAAATTGTGGAATGACTCCCACACCTGGAGTGCAGCGATTGAGGGCTAACAACTTTTCCAAAAAAAAAAAATAGACTAGGTAGGAAAGGTGGTGGTGTAGCTCTCTATGTTAAAAAAGACTGTGAATGCGTAGAAATCAGTGATGGTGATGATGGGGTCGAAAGCTTATGGATCAAAATAAAAGCTAAGGCCAACAATACTGATGTTATTGTGGGAGTTTGCTACAGGCCACCTAACCAGGATGAAGAAGTGGATGGGATGCTTTATAAACAATTGGGGGAGGTCTCGAGGTCACTCCCCCTCTTTCTGGTGGGGGATTTCAACTTCCTGGACATCTGCTGGAATTACAATACAGCAGACAGGGAACAGTCTCGGAGGTTCCTAGACTGTGTGGGAGATAACTTCCTGACACAATTGGTAAAGGAGTCAACGAGGGGAAGCAAAATTCTGGACCTGCTGTTTGTTAACAGAGAAGGTCTGGTGGGGGATGTAAAGGTTGGAGGCTGTCTGGGACAAAGAGATCATGAAATGCTAGATTTCTCGATCCTTGTCGAACCGTGGAGGGGAGTCAGCAGAACTGCCACCTTGGACTTCTGGAGGGCAGACTTCAACCTCCTTAGGACAAAAAGAGAGTTTACGGTCTCTGGAAGAGTGGGCGAGCTACTTATGAGGATTACAGGTATGTAGTGAGGCTGTGCAGGGAGAAAATTAGGAAAGCCAAGTCACAGCTAGAACTGAGCTTGGCTGATAAGGTTAAGGAGAATAGTAAATATTTATATAAACACATCAATGGCAAGAGGAAGGCTAGGGAAAATCTCCATCCCTCATTGAATTCTGAGGGCAACTTGGTCACTGAGGATTGGGAGAAGGCTGAGGTACTTAATACCTTTCTTTGCCTTGGTCTTCAATAGTAATGCTTGTAACTCCCTGGGAACACAGCCCCCTGCACTGGTAGATGGGAAGGGGGAACAAAACAAACCCTGAGTGATCTGCGATGAGATGGTTTTGGACCTGCTTCGAAAGCTGGATGTTTATAAGTCCATGGGGCCAGATGGTTTGCACCCTAGAGTGCTGAGGGAGTCTGGGGATGTGGTTGCTGAATTCTGAATTTCTGAAAGAAGTCATGAGATTTATTTCCCTCTTTTGCATTGTTAAATTCTATAGTGAATTCTTATGATAAAGTGGAATCTTACAATAAGCTTTGTCACAGGTTAAGCGAAAATCTACCTGTGCCTATGACTGGCCCAAATAGGAAAGGAAAAAAAGGAAAGGGAAAAGAAAACAGTGTCAACAATCTAAGGAGACATACTTATTTACTAAATACTATATTGAAATACAGGATAACACAATATAATACAATATAATTGAAATTAAGGCTAATGAATCAAGTAAAATAGGAGAGAGAGTGGGTCCCAAAACCAAGAGGCCTACTGGAGCTCTAGGCGAAACGGCTGGAAGGCTCCCACACACTCCCCCCTAGCTCCGAGGATTCAAGAGAGCGAATCCAGCTCCGAAGTGAGATTATATAGTGTCCTTGTCCAGTGACTTTTCCCTGACTCTGATGTTCTCTGGGATATGTAGTCTTCTTCTGTAAGCTGCACATTCGGTAAAATTATCCATGCTTTACATGATGTTATGATGTAGAATACTGATAGCAAAATTACAAAACAATGACAAGCTTGTAGAATTCTGGTTTTATTTTATTCACTATCCCAAACTCAAGTCTGTTTTTTGTTTGTTTGTTTGTTTGTTGTTGTTTTTCTTAGAGAAACTTTCACTTTGCCATTCTGATTGATTTCTGTTGAATATATTCATTATGAATCATTCAGGCCTCTCAGACTTCAATTATTTTACTCTGAAAAAAATTTTGCACTATCATGAACTTAACCTCTCCCTGTAAAGATGTACTGGAACCACAGCAACATACCTCCTTGAATTTTTGTTTGTTTTTCCAATAAAAAGTCCATTTTTCCTTCTACTGTTTTACGATAACTTTATACAATTGTGAATAGCTTTTGGCTATCATTTGTTTATTGAGACTATTTCACTTGAGCTGCAACACCTGTTTTTCAGCCAGATCCTACTTATATCCAGTTTTCCAGTTGACTTGATTCAAACACTATTGAAATCAAATTCATTCAGTGGTCATCTGCATTAATGCTATACCCATTTCAGCTTTTCACCAGAAAAAGAGTCCAGTTTGCTTTTGGCTATATGTCAGGATAAATGACAGACTGGTATTCCTGCGTCAACCTAAAAAGTGAAATAAGTTGCTAATAAAAAACAAATAAACAAACAAACAAACAAACAACCATTTATTCCTCCTCAAAATATGTTGTTGATCAAAACACAAATCTCGTAAAATGTATAGTCTTTGGTGCCAAATCTGAAAGATGTTGCTAGGCTGTAGCACATAAACAGACCACTGGCAGCTAATCTCTCTTATTATGCAAAAATAGAATTATAGTACAAATTACTGTTGGGCTCATAGGCTTGAATTCTCCACTTCAAAAAGCAAATTCTTGCTTTCATGTTTTGTGACAAATGACCTACCTAGCTGCTCAACCATGCATTGGAACAAGCCCAGATTTTGATAGGAGTGTTGATACTGGTGAAAACTGACTGTAAAAATACTTATCCACCTCAAGTGCTAGCAGATTGTGCTGGTGTAATTAATGTTATTTCCTCTGAATCAGCTTTATGCTTTCATTCATCTCTGCCTTCAAATATGAGAGGAAGGAAGAAAAACTGTTTCATACTTTCTAAAGGAGTCTGACAAATTTTCACAAAATGAATGCATATGTTTGTTGAAAGACAAAATTATAGCTATCATCAGCAAAATTTAGTGGAATTGAGGGTGTCTTTCCTTAGCATCATAAACTCATATATGTTTAATTTGTATGCGAAGTTTTCTAAGAGCTACAGAAAAAATATATTTCTTGAAGAATAGTATATAGAAGCCAGATTTTCAAGATGCTACTAAGATGAATATTGAGTATTATAAAGCGATGTATGTGCCATCTAATAATTAAAATAGAAATGAACAGGTGCTCACAAGTACTTAAGAATCCCAGCAGTTTTTGACATGGTATTGTTGTGGTTCTCTTTTTAAGTAGCTTACCATTTTTATTTCATTTTTTCCTGTTTCATACTACATTTCTTATTCATATAGAAAGTAAATATCTGATTTTCAAAGAGCTAGAGTTTTCTGTTCTTTCACTAATTATTTTCTGCCACTTAAATAATAATTAAATTTGTTCAAAAAGGAACTCTTAGATCTCCTCAAAAGAAAAGTACTGAAAATGAATCCAAGTTGCTGAAAATTAACTGCTTGACATATAGGCTGTGGTATGTAGAAATTTACTAGTGTAATCTTGCATCTTCTGGAGTTCTAGAAGTTTTTGGACAGCAGTCTCACAAATACAGTTTGAATCTTTGTTGGTTTTGTGTGTAGACAGGAATTGGACTACACGATCCCACAAGTTCCTTCCAAATCAGGATATTTTACAATTCTATTCTATTCCATTTATCTTCCTCCTCAGGGGCAACAAAGTAGGAAGGAAAAGAGAACCCCAGGAAGAGGTTTTGTTAGAGACTGCATCAAATTTCACCTGAACAGTTTGTCCAAAGAGGTTGTTGATGTCCCATCCCTGGATGCATTCATGGTCAGGCTGGATATGGCTCTGGGCAGACTGATCTAGTGGTTGGTGACCCTGCCTGCAGCAGGGGGGTTGAAACTAAATGATCACTGTGGCCCCTTTCAACCCAGGCCATTCCATAATTTTATGACTTTATGATTCTATATGCAAGATATGTGATACCTACAGTTACACTGGCGAGACCTACTTTGTAGTTTTTTCATAGCTGTATTTAAAGATAGAATATCTTTTCCCTAATATAGTGATGTTTTTTGTACAGAACTAGTTCAATGAAAAAAAAAAAAAATTAACCTTACACCCAAGTTGATTCCTACTCAGCTCTCAGCCTCATCCCACTATTTTTGGCAGGAGGCATGAGACCCCACCTTCAGTGTTCTGAGAGGTCCCTCCTGACAGGAAGTCAGTCAGTGCTATTAGTAACAGGCGAACGGTTGGACTGGATGATCTTATAGGTCTTTTCCAACCTTGGTTATTCTATGATTCTAATGTACAAGAAGGGCAAGAGAGAGAACAAAGGAAAACATAGACCTCTCAGTCTGGCTTCAGTACTTGGAAAAGTTATGGAGATTATTACTCTTGGGGACATTAAAACTCAGTTAAAGAACAAAGCTATTATTAGGCTTAGTCAAAATAAGTCCATCAAGAGAAAGTCCTGAATAAGTAATTTGATCTCCTTCTACCATAAGGTCACCTACAGAGGCATCTAGATATGTTAGAGCACTGGGAAATCAGGAATGGTAAGAAATTCAACAAAACAAAATATTGGATTCTGCATTTGGGATTGAATAATGCAAGCCACAGATATAGACTGGGTTCCTAGAGAGAAGATATGCAGAAAAGGATCTGGGTTTGCTAGTTGACAGTAGGCTCAGCATGAGTCAGCATTGTGTCCTGGCAGCCAAGAAAGTAAAAAGCATTTTGGAGTGCATTAAACAAAACATAGACAGAGAGTCTAAGGAAGAATTTCTCTCACTATATGTACAGAATTTCTGAGAATTTTTTAAGTTATAATGGCTTTACAAATGTCGACTAGTCCACTGATCGCATCAGTGTTGACCAAAAGTAAAAGCATTATCCAGATATTATCCAAATGGCAGTTGAACAGTGAAAGGCATGGAGCATCAACCTCCTCCCTAAGCACCCTCTTCCAGTGTTCAACACCCTAATGCCACATAAGTTTTTCCTAGTATCTACATTCAGTCTCCTCTGTAGCAGCTTTCTCTTACTTCAGTGCATTCTGGTTATCACCGGTTATCAGAGAGAAGAGACTGGCATTTTTCTCTCTCCATTTCAGGATGTTGTAGAGTGCACTGAGGTTGCCTCTTGTCTTCTGCTCTCCAGACTAGACAATGTGTTCTCAGCTTCTCCTCATAGGTCTTGCCTTTCAGCCCTTCTACTAACTGTTGCTCTCAAAGTTCAACAGATCAGGAGCAGCTGAGGACACTGTGCTTTCCAAGCTTTGAGAGAAAGAAACTGAGAGGTGATCTCATTTCTCTCTACAATTAAGGGAAGGAAATGGAGAGGAACATGCTCATCTTTTCTTCCTGGTATCTTGTGACAAGGCACATAGGAATGGCTCAAATCTGAATGAGAATTGAACTTCTTTTACCAAGAAGATAGTTAGACACTGGAACCAGCTTTCAAGAATAATAATTGATGCCCCATGCCTGTCAGTGTTGAAAAGATTTTTATTTAATGCCTTTAAAAATATGCTTTATCATTTGTTTAAAGAGATGTGCTGCTTTGCCCACAAAGATTAAATCAGTTGTAGGGTAAATCTGCTGTTATCTTTGCACCAAGGAAATTCATTCTCCCATTGTGGAATTCTGGGAGCTGAGTAAAGACATTACTTTCTTCTCTTTTAAACTGCAAGCTGGAAAGAAAGTCAGTCAAAAGTAGCACTAAAGTATTAAAGAAAAACTATCCACTAAATAAATAAAGTTCTTAAGGAAATGGTGGCAAAAATTTAAGATGATAAGAGACAATCATAGAATCATAGAATCACAAGATTGGAAAAGACCTACAAGATCATCTAGACCAACCGTCCTCCCTTTACCATACCTACAGAAAACCACTAAACCATATTTCCTAGCTCCCTATACAGATGCCTCTTTAACACTGCCAGGGATAGCAACTCCACCACCTCCCTGGTCAGGCCATTCCAATTCCTGACCACTCTCTGAGAGAAAAAGTTTCTTCTTATGTCCAGTCTAAACCTCATCTGATACAACTTGAGGCCATTTCCTCAGGTCCTGTTTGTTGCCTGGGAGAAGAGTACAAACCTCTCCTCACATCAGCCTCCCTTAGGAATTTGTAGAGTGTAGTGAGGTCTCCCCTGAGCTTCCTCTTCTCCAGGCTAAACAATCCAAACCCCCTGAGCTATTTCTCAATGTTTAGTCCAAGGAATTTTAAGTAATATTAAACTTATATTGATTTTATTCCCTAACACTCTGGTTATTAAATTTATTCTTACATTAAAAAATATCCAGATTATTTCACTATTTCAACATGTCATAGACAATTATGTGAAATTCATAAATGACAATTTTTCAAGTTAAAATGTGTTTTATTGTGGATTGTTTTTTTTTCAGTTAATATCTCAACAAGTACTGTGATCTGTATTCATTTATCAAATGCTGTCTGATTCAAAAATATTTGGAAAAAAAATAGTGTCAGAGAATTACATCTGCAGATTGTATGTGGTAGACTAAATAACTTAGCTTGTATTCTTATTCCACTTAAAAAATGTCAGCCAAAATCACTAAATCATAATTAAACCCAGGCATACTCTATACAATTTTGGTTTGTATTGTGAATATTTCACGTAGTAACCATAAATATTTTGTAAAATCTACTGCTATTGAACAGAAGCATAGAGATATCAATGTTCAGCAGTTAACCTGTCAACACAGCCCAAAAATCATATAAACATATAATGGCTTAGTTTGGAAGGGACCGTAAAGTTCATCTAGTTTCAGTCTGGTAGGGTTGCCAGCCATTACATTGCTCAGCTCCATCTTTTCATCCATCAGTTCTGCCTTTCCCACTGGGCTGCTCTCAGTGAGTTCTTCTCCTAGTCTGCAGACATATCTTGATCTTGTTGATCCTCATTGGGTTCACATAGGCTCACTGTTCAAGCTTGTCCTGCAGCTGTTCTTTCTAGTGTGTTAGCAGCACCACTTAACTTGGTGACATTGGGAAAATGGCTTGGTGTCACTGGGAAAATGGCTGAGGGTACCCTTGACCCCACTACCTGTGTAATTGATAAAGATGTTGAAGAGTGCTGTTGGACACTGCTCATGACCAGAAACCACCTGGACATAGAGATGAAATTGTAGGCTCTTTATCACCCATCAAGTAGCATTTTTCTTTGAAAAACAAAATTAATTAATTATTAATTAATAATAACTTACAGCACCACATTATTTTACAAAATGCATTCTTCAGTATAAATTTCTACTCTTCAAGGTTTTGCACTTGGTCTGGAAGAACCCCAGGCACCTGTATGGGCTGGGAGGAGTGGACCTTGAGAGCAGCTCGGCAGAGAAGGACCTGGGGGTCCTGATGAACGAAAGACTCAACATGAGCCAGCAGTGCGCTCTAGCAGCCCGGAACGCAAATGGGATTCCGGGCTCTGTCAGGAGAGGGGTTTTCAGCAGGGGTAGGGAGGTGATTGTCCCTCTCTACTCGGCTCTTGTGAGGCCCCATCTGGAGTACTGTGTCCAGGTGTGGAGCCCTCAGTACAAAAAAGACATGGAGATTTTGGAAAGGGTCCAGAGGAGGGCAACGAAGATGATCAGGGAGATGGAGCACCTCCCCTGTGAGGACAGGCTGAGGGAGTTGGGCTTGTTCAGCCTAGAGAAGAGAAGGTTGCGGGGTGACCTCATTGCAGCCTTTCAGTACCTGAAGGGAACTTACTCCCAGGAGGGGAGTAAACTCTTCAAAAGGGCTGACAATAACAGGACACAGGGAAATGATTTTAAGTTAAAAGAGGGAAGATTTAGGTTGGATGTTAGGGGGAAGGTCTTTACTAGGAGAGTGGTTAGGCCCTGGAACAGGCTGCCCAGGGAGGTTGTGGATGCCCCGTCTTTGGAGGTGCTCAAGACCAGGTTGGACGGGCCCTGGGCAACCTGATCTAGTAAATGTGCATGTTTGGTGGTCCTGCTAGGCAGGGGGGTTGGAACTACATGATCCTTGAGGTCCTTTCCAACCCGGGTCATTCTGTGATCTGTGATTCTGTGATTATTTCAAAACAATAGAATAGGCAGAAGTATCAATTCTAATAAGGTCAAATACTACTGTCATTAAAATTCAACAGGGGAATGATCCAATGAAAATGACAATTTGAATTGTAATGGTTTAAAGGGAGAAAGTATACTAAAGTAAATTGAAGTGATTATTTAGAGTTAAGTTTTACATATCAATCCTGTGTAACTGAATTGTGCGAATGTGCTGTGATTAAACCCTATATTCAGCTGTGAATATTCATCTTGAAATCTTGCTTCTTTCATACAAAAGCTGTATTCTAAAAACATATGGAAAAAAAAAAATGGGAGGGGAGAGGGTGGGGAAGAAGAATGAAAGGACATTGCTTATACTTCTTTAATGGAATATTTTCTTCCCTCAATAATTCTTACTTTAATTCATTACTTTGGGAAGACAAAGACAAAGACAGCTAAAACATTTACTTAGACAAGAAATTATGTTAAGCAAGCAGATTTGTGGGCTGCATGAGGGGTGAGAGTGGAAACTAGAGGCCACTGTAAGCATTAACAATATAAGTAATTAAATTACGTTTCACCAAAGTGTCAACATTCCTTCTTTTTTTCTCCAGTATTCAGGTTGATACAAAAGTAGCTGTTCAGTGTGTGATTCATTGTGTACACTGTGTCCTTGAAACGTTGTTTTATCCAAAACTTGAAGGCATATCTGGAATAGTTTGTCACTCACTGCAAGTCCTTTTGTCTAACACTTGCAGTAAGTAAATTAATGTGCTCAACAATGCAGACTGTTTTGCTCATTTTAGCACCTGTTTTCAGAAGAACATTAAAATTCTTCTGTGTGGAACAGATGCAGAGCAGAGTTGGTAAGATTCTGCATGGAAAAGGGCCACATTTCCTAACCTCACCTAAATAAGTAAATAAATAAGCAAATAAACAAATAGAACAAAGCCAGACTAACATTTTCTTCTGAACATCTGATTGACCTCCAAGAAGAATTTCTCCATAGTTATTCTTCCAGGAAGTGTTTGTGCATAGTTACTGATTTTGCTTATGGGATTTGAGATATAAGGTGGCAGTACAAAAGGGGAAAGATTTGTTCACAGCAGATGGCATCACTTGAGCCATCTAGTTCTAAAAGCCATTACATTCCATTCATATATGTACATATGCACTGTAAGAACTAGTTTTAGTTGAAAATCTGTAACCACCATTTTTATGAAAGCTTATATAACGGATCTTCATTTCAGAACTCTACCTGGAGATCCCGAGGTGAGGCACAGGAACAGGTTGCCCAGAGCTGTTTTGGAAGCCTCGTCCAGGGAGACACTGAAGGACAGACTGGACCAGACTCTGATCTAGCTGTGGATGTCCCTGTTCATTGCAATAGAGTTTGAGTAGATGTAAAAGTCTCTTTCACCTCTAAGGATTCTGTGTTTCTATGAACCTAACCTAACACTCTCACACAAGTAATTCTCTGAACAATAAAATTTTTATCTGAATAAAGAATATGAAGTTTGCAGGGAAGTTCCTTTCAAGTTGCACTTGTAACAGAAAGGCTTCTTTTGTCAGGAACTGTGGATCATACAAACAGATTTGCTGAACAGAACAGATGAAGGGCTGATTATTTCTGATTATAAATCAGATGATCAGTTGAGGATAACTTCAGATCAGAAAGTCATTAGGGATTAAAAGCAGGGTTTAAAAAGTGGTAAATTAAGCATCCAAGATGAGGGATTTCTGTTCTTGCTCACATGACGTGATCAACTACACCAAAAGTAGGACTACACAGTCCGCTAAAAACAAAAACAGAACAAAAACAAAAACAAAAAACAAAAACAAAAACAAAAACAAAAACAAACAAACAAAAAAAAAACCAACAGGCTATAGATCATGCAGATAATCTATATAGATCTCGAGCCACATGCCATTTTCTTCACTTAGTGTGTGCTAGGAAAGTGATCTATTAGAGTTTAAGTCCTTAACATGCTTTTATCAGATTATGGTGCTAATATAACAAGACTACAAACTGCTGTGGTCTCAGATTGTACAAATGTGAGCCTAGATCAGCAGATGTATGCTCATAAAGAGCTGCATCATGTGTTGTTTTTTTATATCTGCATCAATATATGTATGACTGTGCGTCTAAATTTATGATAAAGTATCAGTGAACAAAAAACTTCAGGCTTTGCTCTCGCTATCATAATTTAGTCATGTCACAGCAGTACACTTTAATTTTACAATTTACTGAGTTGATATGGTATCCTGTGTATTTCTACATATGAGCTAGTTACCCTATATATTCTTCACAGGAAGCAGTTGAAATAGGATAAGATAAAGCATATTCTCAAAATGACCTTGTTTCTCCATTGTCTACAGTGGCATCTTAGAATGATTAGCACAGATATGGTTGTCTGCCTCCAGTCAGATTTACCTTTTTCTAGGTGTGCAAATTAGCAGCCCCATTGGTGCTGGCTACTTATAGAAAGAAAGACTGTTAGAGCTTGGTGCCATATAAGACAAATATGAGCCAAAGCCAGACCAAGGTGTTCTGAGTCATTTCTATTCCCATTCATTCTGCAGAAGTTCTTATAAAGTCTTTATCTCAGACATCACAGGCTATATAGGAAAGTTAGAATGTGTCAATGTTTTCTCCACCCTCTAAACAAATTAAAAAGGAACAGCTAATTAAATATTGCACTGATTTTGAAAAACATTTATGACTATATGAGGCTCACAAGTTCACAAGTTCATCAACATAGAAGTACTGGCTAGAAGTGACTTCTGTGGCTCATCCTCAGACTTTACAGGAAACAGGAATATTGTGAACACTATATCAAGCCTTGATCTGTTATATTTAAGTCCTGCAAATATTTAGAGATAGTAATTCTCAGACATCTATGAGAAAACCGTTCTTTTACTGAACTGTATTGTAATCAGTATATCAGTTGTTAATGTCCTAAAATTGATTTGCAGTATTTGAAAATGAGATGTCCAGGAAGTAAAATGCTCATATAAATATGGAAAAAAAATCATTAATTCAGTCAAGACAATAAATCAGCAACAACTATATGGAACTTTTAGAACAACTATACATTAATGAACCTAAGTGATTGTAACTATGTAGATAATGAATATGTTTATCTACAGAATATATATTTACAAAGCCCCAAAATTTTATTACAATTCCAGTGATAGTGCAAGATACTGTTGTGCATACCTTCAAACTATATGCAGGAAGGAAAAGGAAGGAAAAAGGAAGGAAAAGGGAAGGAAGGAAAAGGGAAGGAAGGAAAAGGGAAGGAAGGAAAAGGGAAGGAAGGAAAAGGGAAGGAAGGAAAAGGGAAGGAAGGAAAAGGGAAGGAAGGAAAAGGGAAGGAAGGAAAAGGGAAGGAAGGAAAAGGGAAGGAAGGAAAAGGGAAGGAAGGAAAAGGGAAGGAAGGAAAAGGGAAGGAAGGAAAAGGGAAGGAAGGAAAAGGGAAGGAAGGAAAAGGGAAGGAAGGAAAAGGGAAGGAAGGAAAAGGGAAGGAGGGAAGGAAGGAAAAGGGAAGGAAGGAAAAGGGAAGGAAGGAAAAGGGAAGGAAGGAAAAGGGAAGGAAGGAAAAGGGAAGGAAGGAAAAGGGAAGGAAGGAAAAGGGAAGGAAGGAAAAGGGAAGGAAGGAAAAGGGAAGGAAGGAAAAGGGAAGGAAGGAAAAGGGAAGGAAGGAAAAGGGAAGGAAGGAAAAGGGAAGGAAGGAAAAGGGAAGGAAGGAAAAGGGAAGGAAGGAAAAGGGAAGGAAGGAAAAGGGAAGGAAGGAAAAGGGAAGGAAGGAAAAGGGAAGGAAGGAAAAGGGAAGGAAGGAAAAGGGAAGGAAGGAAAAGGGAAGGAAGGAAAAGGGAAGGAAGGAAAAGGGAAGGAAGGAAAAGGGAAGGAAGGAAAAGGGAAGGAAGGAAAAGGGAAGGAAGGAAAAGGGAAGGAAGGAAAAGGGAAGGAAGGAAAAGGGAAGGAAGGAAAAGGGAAGGAAGGAAAAGGGAAGGAAGGAAAAGGGAAGGAAGGAAAAGGGAAGGAAGGAAAAGGGAAGGAAGGAAAAGGGAAGGAGGGAAGGAAGGAAAAGGGAAGGAAGGAAAAGGGAAGGAAGGAAAAGGGAAGGAAGGAAGGAAGGAAGGAAGGAAGGAAGGAAGGAAGGAAGGAAGGAAGGAAGGAAGGAAGGAAGGAAGGAAGGAAGGAAGGAAGGAAGGAAGGAAGGAAGGAAGGAAGGAAGGAAGGAAGGAAGGAAGGAAGGAAGGAAGGAAGGAAGGAGATAAAAGGCAATTTAGAGTTTTGAAAAACCCAAAAGCAAATGGCTAAATGCTTGGGCATTGTGCTTCTAGCTTCTTAAATAAATCCAGATGAATATAAAACAGTCTTAAGCACACGTTTTAGGAAGTAATATGTAGAACAGTTTTATAAGCATGTGTACTAAGAGTGTCAATGCTGGAATTTGGACAAGATGGCCTCTGGTGGTCCCTTCCAACTTCAGCCATCCTGTGATTCTGTGATAAGTGAGTGGCAACAGCTGTTCTCTTTAGTAGTCAAGCCATTTTATCAACCTCTGCCCAAAAGATCATTTTATCTTAGCATAATCCAAACACAGTTACTGAAAACAATGAATGTCTTGATTGACAAAAAGCTTGGATTTTGATCTAAACACATTTTCCTGCCAAAAAATTAATGCTTTTATCAAGTTCTGCTTTTGGCTTTTCTTCTTAAGAGCAGTTCAGAGATTCCAGTTAAAGCAAGGTGCCTGCATGGCTCTTATTCAAATAAAGACAAGTAGAGATTGCTAACAATCATCTAAAGAGTTTTGAAGCTTTATCTGAATTTCTTGACTTTACTTGATTTATATGTCTCATTCTTATTAAGAAATTTTAGCACAGACTAGCCTAATGAAAATTATACATTGTTTCATAACATATTCTGTGTCCATTTTGATTAGTGAGCCAAACTATTCCTTAGGCCATAATGATATAGCCACCATCTCACTGTACTAGAAAATAAATAGAATAATTAAGGATGATAATTGCAATAAGATAATCATTGAGGAAAGCTGCTGAAACTATATACTTCTCCTAGAAAGAGAGAAGAAAGAGCAATTCAAGGGAAACCTGTTTAGAAAGCTACTGTAAATTCACAATAGTCATTGTAGGAAGAATGGAAAATAAAATGATAAAGAATAAAAGAGAGGTTTTTCTGAATAGAATATTACTGTCAAACCCCAGGCAGCGCACCGGCTCAGTTGTGTGATTTCTTGCAGGAAGCCAACAGTTGGAGTTCATCTCCATTCCACATATTCTGTTAACTTTTAAAAGTAACTTGAATACAAAGAACAAATAAAATGAATTAGTCATATTTTCCTTCTTAACATCACTCTTGTGAAAATTGATTATATACATATGCAGTATGCTTTGAAGATAAGAAAAAGCAGATAAGGTATATCTAATTATTATTTTAGTCAGTAGCTACTGAGTTAGGACACTGAATTATTCTCACTCTTAATTTCAGGAGATGCAACTTTCTGAAATACAAACTCTGTGCAGATGCTACATGAAGTCCAATTAGGAGCAAAGACAATTGGAATAATATTTTTTCTTCTAAAATGATGTTGAGTATAAACACGTTAAATAAAATTTCAAACTGTCGTTCCATTTTCATAATAAGTTACAAATGTGTTTTGACTTTTCCTAGGAAGAAAATAATCCTCATAATTTCACTTTGATAAGAGTTATGCAAAAAAAGAAAAAAAAGACTTCCTCTTTAAATCTAGCAGCAAATGCTTTACTAAAATTTATCATCTTTGCAATAACAAGCTTGACATTTTACACTTTCATTCTTGTTATGGATTTATTATTTATTTATCCTATGGAACTGTTTGCTAAGATTAATGAGGAATATCAAAGCATTTTAAAAATAAGTTAACTATGACTAATGTTCTAATCACTAAAAGTATTTGTCAAGAAACAGTTATAAACAATAATAATTTTCCAGGATATAACATCACATACCAGGGATGGCTAGATATAAGAATACAATAAAGGTATCTGATTTTCTGCTGATCACACATGCAAATACAAAATGAATATTAATAAAAGCTTGGAGATGGCAGCAATGCATGTTATTTCAAAGCATGAAAGTCATCCTTTTCTTAGCAACTCTGATGTGAAGTGCTGCTTTTATTTAGCTTGTCTTCTGGCATGAGCTACGAATATGAATGAGGACTGTAGTACATGGACATTTGAGCAGACCATAAAATGTTATTTAGAACTCTTGTAAGAGCTATTACCAGTAAAAGGAACAGGAAAATATACCTCTTAATGTGCAGAGCATGAAGTCATTTAACAAGTAATAGAAGAGACACAGAGAGTTTTTAAGCTATTTTTGCCTTAAGCTTCTCTGTTCGGAGAGGATACAAAATTAAATAGATCTTTGGCGTTATTTATAAGTCTATTCAGATCACAAAAATAACTTGCTATTTTTTTCATAAGCTTTTCATAAGCTATTTCACAGAAATATTATTCCAGAAATCTGTTTTTAGATTGCTTTCAATTAAGAGATTTACATCTTACTGAAACTGGAATGACATGATATATCAGGAACATATATCTTATATTAAAATGCTATTTCTGTCGTTGGGAAGTTAGGGGACTGATAGGATTGAAAACATTTATTTATTTATTTATTTATTTTTGGTAAAATAAATAGTCTGATATTAATTGTAAGTCAAAGAAAAACTGATCAGATCTGTGTAACAAATAAAATATTTACTATGAAATGCGGCAAAGTACTTTCCCATTAAGAGAAAGTGCATTGTAGAGCAAGACTGTAGAAAGTGAAGGATAAATAATATGATATGATAGATGTGAATACCACGGGGAATTAGGAATACGTTGGATGGACAAACAGTAACAGGTAGTACAGTATAATTATATGCTAGGACAAGAAAAAAAAAAAAATGTAAACAAACTGATCAGGCTATCATAAAAGAAAAGTTCACCAACTGGATTCCTGTGCTGTCTCTAATAGCAATTATAAACAGCAGCTTAAGGGTACACAAAGTGGCCATTTATGGAGCACAACTCATTATGTCACCTCTAAGTTTGATAAGAAAAGAATAACAGAAAACATGCAATTTATCACAATTTATCATACTTAAAAAACTACCTAATTTTATTTTATATTAATTTTTGATCATCACATAGAGGACTGAACAGAGATTTAAAATAGTTGTGCAGTGCTCTAGAAATTAAATGAAATTTTTATTATTTTTCAATATGAAGAACAATGTTGAATGTTATAACAAAAAAAAAACCAAAAACAGAGTAAAAGACAGAAAGATCTCTATTTAAAATGACAATAAAAGCAAGCAATTTAATCCTAATAGGGATGAAGCAATGTCTTTTCCTGAAATAATTTCTAAATAATTTTTTAGATAGATGTAATGGCAATATTTAAGAAATAAAAAATAAATATATATATATATATTAACTTAGACATAGATCCAGGTCATCAGTATATGTAGTTAGTTAATTAAAAAAAAAAATAGTAATAATAATTATTATTATCTCTACATTGACAAGACAGGCCTTAAAACTGTGAAAAGGCAGACAATATTTGAAATGAAAGAATAATTAGAGACAAGAAGGTAAGCAGTAAATGGGAAAGGCTGTAATAAGGAAAAATATATGAGCTATATATCTTTCTTTGAAACCCTTTTTTCAGGAAAGCAAAATGTAGTAGATGAAACTTGTCTGGACTTCAGTGAAGCAAATGACATGTTGCCACAGGAGAAATTATTCACTGGACTTGAGAAGACAGCAATTCATATGTAGAGTTGGAAGCTGGAAAACAAAGCCTCGTGAAGTATAGAGAAAAATAATTTTATTTAGTATATTTAGTTTTCTTTAATAATACTTGCTCAAGAAATCAGATCAGTGAACATTGCTAATGCATTTTTTCCTTGTCAGATAGAGGAAGAGTACAGTATTGCATGGGAAGAATTAAATACATTTAAGAAAATGTAAAGGAAGGGTGGAACAGAACAGGGTAGGACAGACTAGAGCAAAATAGAATGGGAGAGGAGAGTAAAATTTTTGTCATGCAGTTAGGACTATTAGTGTGATAATCTACCAAGTGCTTAGGGCATCTAATTGGGATATGGAAGGGAGAAGAAATACTAGAGTGGTTGGAAGAATGTAGTTCAAACACAAAAGAAAAGCAAGTATGTTCTAGAAAGCATTCCAGTGCAGACAAATTTCAGATAAGGCACTCATACTATACGTAGAATACTATGTACAGTTTGGAACACAAGTGCTTAAAAAAATATTAGTTCAGACTCAGTGCCTGCAAATGAACATTTCACAAGATATGTGGAATGGTAAATGCATCTTACTATCCTATAAGTTACAGACAAAAGATCATTGTTTATTTACTATGGCAAAATTAGGAACAAGAGAGAATAATTCTGTAAAACTGTTGGGAAAAATAAAGGTAAAGAACAGTACCATATTCATGCAAGATGTACAGCAAAGCAATAATAAATTTTGTTTACTGCTGAAAGAATTGCAAGAATTTTTCACATAATCAAAGTTAAATTTTAAACCACTTTTCAATTTGGGAGCAGGCTCTCAACTTCTTTAAGCAGTCTCATAAACTTTGTACAAGAGATTATATTAAATGGTTCATGTGAAGGAATAAACTGGACTCAAATGCTGGAGGTAGCCTCCAACACTGCATTACTGTGAGAGATAAAAGACTGTGAAACTTTGAAGCTGCTTGTCTTAAGGCACTTTATATCTGATTATATAATCTACAACTATGTTACAGCAACTAATCTTCAGGGACCAGAAGTAAGATTAAATATTTATAAGGATCGAGGACAGAACAAGATCACTGCACCTATTTTACTAACATGCATGTTAACAGTTTAGGGTCATACTGACTTCTTGTATATCAAAGGCCACTCAGGCAATTTTGAGAAAATGCACTCGAGTACCAGATCCTAAGATGAGATTGCCTTGCTGGTATAGACAAAAACAGGAGCAAACAAGCTGGTATCCATCTTGTTTTTCTTAATACTTCATGACAAGTAAGGGAATTCTTTTCTGCATGGCAAAAAAAGAAAATTCTTGATTGATATCTGTCACTTAGTTTGGAAAATGTTGTGCATTTATTATTTTTATTTCTTGTTAAATGTGTGAGAATATTTGCTGATATAGCATCTCATGGTCCATAACCATTTCCAGAAAGAGAAACGAAGTATCTGAAATCTCCACTGTTGCTCAACAAAAATTAATGTGATCAAATGTTATACTTTTAAGCTGCATAGAAACTCAGTGATTCATAAGTGAATAGCAGTGTGACTGCTCAAAATTAGTAAAGAATAAATACATTCATCAGCTTTGGATGGACAGATATACTTGGATATATTGATTTAGCAGTGGAGGGAGCCCTTTGAAAATTAGGACATAAGCAGGGACAATTCAGTGAACCACTACATCTTACTGTGATAAGAGTTAAAGTAAACATTCTAACTTCAAATCACAAATTCCTTACATGTCAAGTATTAGTAACTCACTCATAATCACTGTTGTTATTAGAGAAAGTTCTAGATTAAATATGAAAAGAAGGATCAACAGATTGCCAGCATGCGTCCTACCACATGACAAATAATGAATAGAACCCTTCCTTTGGCATAAAGCTGACTTACTTAGAAAATGAGTTTGGGCTAAAATTTCAGAACTCATAAGGTACACTCATTCCAAATAAATAAGCATGAATCTAAGCAAAACCCTAAAAGTCAAATTTGAATCAGGCTAATATTTTATCCAAGATTCTCTAGGCTGAATCATGCTTGTTAATAGAAATTTTTACCTTCTTCAGACTTGTTACTTCTTTAGATAAAACTTGAAGTAGTTTTCACCAACTTTTTTTTTTTATGGGCAATAGATATTTAACAGATGGTGTCTTTAATTGATTGCATGCTTTGATCCTTTGATGTAGCACCCAACTTATATATATGCCCAGAGAAGTTGTGGATGCCCTATTCCTGGAAGTATTCTGAGCTGGGTTAGATGAGGCTTTTAGTAATCTGGTCTAGACTAAAATGTCCCTGCCCACAGCAGTAGGGTTGAACTAGAAGATCATTAGGGTCCTTTCTAGTAAGTATAAGTAAGTATAGTAAGTAAGGGCAGTATAGTGTAGAAGTAAAGTACTGTATTATCAGGCACTTCATATTTGGGGATTTGTTTTCCATGGCTAGTTTCGGTGGTATAACATATAAAATTAATTACTTTACAAAGTGTTATTTGCAAATTCAGTTCAATCACTAATGCAGAGTATCTTTTATTTTTGCATAATATTCATCCAGTTGCTAAAAAAGGTGAGATGGCTAGAATTTGATAGAGAAAAACACCCCATTCCTTTTGCTACTTAGTTATCACATAAAGTTAAATCACTTGCCTAGACTCTATGAATATTCAGTGGAAAAAGATAGACAATTCAGGATAACTAGTCTATTAAAAAAAAATGTCATCTAAGACAGATGCCATATAGCATATTCTTTATTGGTCTGTTTATCTATAGACTGCAGGGTTAGTTTAAATCACTAGGTTAAGTCAACTAAGTAATTTTTAGATCCCTGCAGCAAAATTCATTTATCTTCCAAGTAGATACATATGGACTGCTGAAGCGCCTTGTGGCAGTGAATACATTCATATGCGTTTAGCAGATATGGAGGAGAACTGAGAAATTTGTGTTCCTCTGGAAATGGGCCTGGGATCTGGATGGAGGCCCAGCAAGAGCTGAAAAGGTAATCAAGGAAGATGCAAGACTTGGAATTAGGAGCCTTTTCTGGGTGAGATGACATTTTTAAAATATGCAGTTCCAAATAAAAAGGTTGACTGACATCAGCATAGATGCAAGACAAGGGACCTCTCTGTAATGGGTGTAGTATTCAAGTTAAAGGTAAACAAGTTTCCACTCCTCTGGTAGGTTTTATTAAAGCAGGGACACTTCATACATCATCATACATATCACCTATTTAATAAAAAGTGTTGTTGTGATTGTACATAGACAGGGACATTAGCTGTCATGGCATGAGCTGTCTGGTACCCTCTACTTCATGAGATTCAAATTCCAACACTTAAAAAAGAGCTTAAAAAGTTTAAAACAGGACAAAGAATCAAACTTTCTTTGGTAGTCTGAATAAATCTTCAGCTAAGTTTTCAGTGTTATACATTAAGCAGGAAGATCTTTATGCCTATTACCTAAAAACTGTGCCGTTTTCAGGAAGGATCAAAGTTCCTCTGGCTGAAAGCATGAAGCTGTTAATTCCAATATGCTTGATAAACACTGTAATCACTCAGCAATGGATCAACTTTTAATACTGAAGAAGGATCCTTGTTAAAATGTGGAAAGGAGAGCTGATGGAATAGCTTCTAAGATACTGATCCGCAGAAGACAAATGAATGCCCTTAGACATGTTTTAGAAGGTTACTTCCGTACAGGTAATACTTTATAAGCAGTATAGGAAAAATTGTTTTAGGGACTGATTCTTCTACAACTGCAGGTGTCTGAAGCATGTTAAAAGAATCATGACACAATTGCCTACTCAGCACACTTCAAGTGCACATACATAGTGTCAGAGTAATTTGAATGAGATGGAACCTGTCAGGGTCACCTGGCTCCACACTGCTCAGATTGCTCAGAACTCCAGATGAGTTTCAAATACCTCCATAGACAGATATTCCATAGCGCCTCTGGTCAACTAGTTCGACTGTTCTCACACTGAACACTTCCTCATTTCCCAAAATAGGATAACAATTTATCTCTTTACAAACTCTATTTATATATTTTGTCACAGTGCACATCCTGGAAGAGTCTGGGTCTGTACTTTGCTAATCATCCCATAAAATAGTTGAAGAAAACTTTCTCAAGATTACACTTTTAATTCCTTTTTGTCAAGCTTGTATATTGCAGTGTCTGAATTTTCAAAATCAAAGATCCTTTCTAACAATACAGTCAATATTATGATTCACAAATCTTAAGTGTGAAAGTCATGAAAAAATGTTCAAAGTAATTACATTTCTTTATTTAAAGCATTCTTAGCTTAGTATAATTCAATAAACTCTGATGAGAGTATCTGAATACTCTAATATAAAAAGGATGTGACTAAGAGCAAAGCCAGAACTCTTTCTCACAAAGAAGACTAATGACCTTTCCTTAAAGCTATCAGATAACTGTTCAGTAAAGTCTACTAACTTCTCACAATCTAAATTGCTTCAATGATGATACTGGCTGCTTTCAACAGAAATAATAAATAAGAAATATCAAAATGAGCAAGTAAAAAACAGTATTTATGTTTTCACTCAGACAATACTGCCAAAAGTTCAAATCCAATGAGTCTCTCTTTAGTCTCCACACTCTGCCTGCTAATTCAGTTGGAACAAGTAATCCCACAAAACAAATTTAGATATAACATCTTGTAGTGTTGCACAATACCCTTTATTAATAAATGGGATTTCCCAAATCCTGAATGGATTATAAATGAAATATGCTATAGTTACTAACATCATAAATCAGAAATGCATTTCACTAATTGCTCTCACATTTCATAGTCATCCTGGTTGCTGGTTTTTTGTTTTTTTTTCCCCCAAATTTCAGGTTATGCTATGTGTTTTTTTCTCTGGTAATCTGTAGAAATTCCACTGTAAACATTTTACTTCATAAATGTGCTTTAGTATATTATTTCAGGTTTTTTAAGCATACAACAACATGGTTTGAAAAATAGTGCTGAAATAGCTACTATGGTATTAAATTGAGCCCAAATTACTTTATCATAATAAAACTTAGCATTTGAGCAGAAACTTGTCTGCTTTCCAAGGTACCTACAAATGTAGCAAATCATAAGACAGAAGACTTACAGATACGTACACCTCTCTGTACAAGAATGTGCTAGAAATCAATGAGATAGTCTAAAAATAATTCTTCCTTGTGATTTCACTTATATAAATTCAATGGTTTTTAAGAGTTTCCTTCCCATTGATCAGATCATCAACAAAAGAAAAAATGATATAAACCTAAAGATAAAAACTAATTAGATTAGGAAAGTAAACGAGTCTTCTGTGTTGCTTAAATTTCTTTGCCTGTTCTAAATTATTTAATCAAAATGTACTATAAACAAAATTCTGTATCTAGAACAGAATTATATGAAATAAATGAAAGGGATGACAGGATTTGAAGATTTTGTAAATTAAATTGTGTGATTTATAACTTTTCTAGGGGTCTGAATTACTTTCAAATGATGCAGTCATTTTATGTTCTTAAACCTTATTAGATAAATGGGAAAAATATGCAGATGTCATTTTTTCTAATAATGCTTTTACACAGGAGCTTATGTAATAACTCACCTATCATTTGATGTCTTTCTTGTATTGCAGTCTTTGGAACAATTATCTGTCTTATTTGTTGCTCCTTTTTTTCACTTGGTAGGAAACTTGTAAAATTTTTAAAATAACGTCTCATTTTCTCTGTTGCATTAGAGTTTGAAGACTTGAAACAGTCTCCAGCTATTTATACTAAAAGATGTAATGATATAAAAATAACTTTTATTAATTAGATATTTATTTGCTAAGAATACTCTTAAAAGAACTGGAAAGAGGCACTGAAGTTGATCCATGTGCAATTTTATTAATTGAAATGTGATTTAGCTTGAGTAGATGAATGCATTTGCATAGTGTTTGAGAAATGAACCTTAAATGAGAAGGAATGTAGGAATGGCTTTGAAATGTTTAATTGAATTTATGTACTCATGGACATTTTTCAAAGATAAAGCAGACAGAAAGGTTGTCTGGTTGTGTGAGTAAAATAGCGGCCTTTACCTTCCCTCTATAACTTTTGGTGCCATGAGAACAACAGCCAGCCTTTAAAAGAATGGTAGTCAAGTCACACATCCACATCAGTCAGATCAGCTCAGAACTGAGCTATTGTAGTAAGGATACTCTGCCATTTTCAACTGTCTCCAAAATGTCTTTCTACCAAGAAAGGGTAAAGCACTGTCAAGATGATCTGAGGTGAAGAGAAACAGGAGTAGAATGTTTGCATTCTGACTCCCAGAAAAGCAAACTGCTAGTAGCTGTGAGGAATTAAATATTTTGTTTCCAAGGAGCAGTATATATTTTCTATTACACAAATATTTAGTGAGAGTGGAGGAGGAAAAGACTGAAATTATAGAAAGAATCTATCACAAAGAGGACTGTTAAAGGTGACACATGATTGCACGTGCTGTGTAAGAACAGAATCACACTACAAAAAACAAACAAACAAACAAAAAAGCCCTCAGATTTCTTTACTTTCTCTTTGCTTTATCCCCAGATCTTCCAACACAAATTCTTCCTCTATGTCTTAATACAATTTCAGGATTAGATTCTTTCAGCATTTTGCCTTTACACTCCGAGAACTTCAGCAGAGCTAGTATTTACATAGAATTTATATATACAGAAATATACTGAATGCAGTAATACACAGTTTTATTAAGATTGTATGATAAAGAAATGTTGTATTTGATGAGGTTTTTTTGTTTGTTGTTGTTGTTGTTGTTTGTAGTGTATTTCTGAACCCCAAAAGATCTCAGTAACAAATTGTTGTGTTTTTTTAATGGGTTTGACTGAGGTAAACAGTATAATTCCTGGAATTATGGAAATAAATTGTCATGTGGAAAATTTTTAAGTGTGAAAGCAATTGCCCACCAGAAAAAGTTCATATGCAGCAAAGCTGTTATTATTTTTGAGTATGTAGAACTTTGCAGAAATGGATATTTACTCACAGTAACTCCCAGGAAATAATTTATGGAGCATTTATTGCATCCTTCCCATATAATTAACTGGAAAATCAGAAATGGTACTTTGGCAAATAATTGTGCACCCAGCTCTTCAATGTACAATGCTACCACAGGACCTTAGCATCCCAATAATTCTAAGGTCCTAGCTTCAGGAAGCAAGGGAAAATTGGCAGTCTATATCAGCACTTGTACTCATAAGATTTATTTCATTTAACTCAGTGTGTCTAAGGACTGTTATCATAAGAGTCCTTTAAAGCAAAATGTCAATAGCACCTGGGAACCTGCTGAGGATCAGTAGTATGGCACAGAAGCTCCTGGGGCCACATTTTAGCAAAGAAACTCCACTCCTCACCACTCCTGGCAGCCCACACCCCACTACACTTCAGACCTCACAAAACCATTCTGTCTTTGTCTGAGTTCAAGTATCAGAGACTAGAATCCATTGGACTCAAGAGTATTGTCAAAACTTGCATTAGACTACTGTAGCAGTCACCTGTGAAATAGAGCTTGGGAGCTGTCAAAAAGTAGAGCTGCTCATAACAGATAATCTTTATTTCAGCGAGATAAACCTAGAAATCTGAAACAATACTGAAATTTACTGAAAATAAAACTATTCTACCAATGCATTATCAAATGCTTGTTTCAAGCTCACATAAAAATTAGTGAAAATATATTTGGTCAGTGTAATTGACTGCAAATTAAAGAATAAGAAGCTAAAGTAGAGAAAGCAGTTGAAAATCTGTCAGATGGAAATGAAATGATGCCTACAGGTTACTACTTGCTTCATAAAGGTTACTTATAACAGCCATTTTTCATTAAAGGAAATAATAATAATAATAATAATAATAATAATAATAATAATAATAATAATAATAATAATAATAATAATAATAATAATAATAATAATGATAATAAATGTAGCCTGAACTACCTTTATCATAAATTTAGATAAAGTTGGCTCTGCCAAGAAAACAATTTTATGGAGTGGGTTTTTTTCATTTGTTGGGGATGTAGGGATATGGGATTTTAATTACTGTGCTGCATGCTTTAAGAACATCCGGAGATAAGCCACTGATTCTGCAGTTTAGTCATGTTGACAGTTACAAGGCTGCAAACCATTGCTGAATACAGTTAATAATGTAATGCTTGATCTTCAAAAGTTAACTGGTAGATGTACATAATTTAGTAAAACGTGTCAATCCAGTGCAACCTAATTCTTGATTTAATTATCTAAATTTCAGTCATGTATGATTCCCTCTTACCAAAAAGCAAATAGTATTCCCAACTTCTATAAAATACAATCAATATTCCTTCAAACTACCAAAAAAGTGTTATCTAAACAACCTTTAGTCACCTGGGATTGGTAGGAAATCGAGATCTTGTTGTAGTTTAATACTAGTTGCATATTATTCTTCACATATTAAAACAGAAAGGAAAATAAGTACTTCTTTCATTATGATAATTATCTACTTTTAATTCTTAATTAAAATGGCTAAGAATATTCTCCATTCCTTGTGAAAAAATTACCAGAACTTATGTGGTCAAATTTAATATGAATCCCTAAATTCTTGGGTTTTAATTTTGGGATGAGCAGAGGAGTGACTATTAAGGTATAAAGTTAGATCTTAAAGAGGAAATTTTAATCTAAATTTTCATACAGTTCCTTGTGTGACTTTAGGGCTCTTGTCCCACTGACATTAGGGTCTACAGACAGTATACAAAAAGAATTAAGGTCTTACTAGAGGCCAAAATATGCCTGGACATTGTAAGAAGACTGACTGAAAGTCAGTTAACTGTGTGAATTTAATATAAATCTTACGTAAATGAAACACTGAGAACCAACCTGGATCTGAAATCCTGCCACTTCTTTACCATGGGGAATGTGTCTATGTGACCATGAGCTGATTAGAACTGGGATCTCACTATCCTTTTTTTTCAAAGGACACCACTGTCTTTCACCCTTACCGCATCTAGTCACGTGTGGCTGAGGTGGATATGGATCCTCACAATCAGAATGCTCTCACAGTAAGCAGAAGATCCATGGTTTGCCCTTTCTGCCCCCAACAAAAAACTCAGACGGTGTGTCCTACTTGCTATCAGGTCACTTAAAAACAAACATACAAAACATGATCAAATCCACATCCCCTTACACTAAACTTTCAGACATGGACAAGAAAGAACTTATGGCACTGTGGTTCATGAATAGTATGGAGGAAACTTAATCCAGTAGTACCTCTTATGATATGAGGTCCCCTATCTGGGAGAGGAATTTCCAAGTGTACTAATTTCAGAAATCTAAGTAATACATATTGAATGATCCTGAGATATAAAGAAGAAAAAGGATCTGAATTATAGACATCAGGACTCAGATAAAGCACTATTTCTGCAACACATTCTGAACAAAGGCATCAAAGAGCCTGCTGTAGATTTTGGGCTGACAGCTTCTATGGTACAATGCACTAGTATGTGGAGTCTCTAAGCTGCAGTGTCTCAACATGAATCATAGAATCACAGAATCACCAAGGTTGGAAAAGACCTCCAAAATCATCTAGCTTAACTATCTACTTACCACCAGTGTTACCACTAGACCGTGTCCCTTAGTAAAACACCTAATGAATTTGAGTCTCTGGGGATTCCCTTTTCAGTGCAAAGAGGTATACAGTCTGCTACAGTGAGAACAGCAGGAACAGAGGGCTCAGCCTCTTTAGCAATAGCTTATTTTTATGATCTGGGGAAACTTTTGATATTTTGCATACTTGCTCCCTGTGAAAATAAGAAAAAGCATCTTTCTACTACTCTGAGTCACAGTACCGATTTGCTGGAAAATATTTATGCATTTCTTTGATACGGTTTCATTAATGTTTGTCCCACAAAAATAACCTTTTTCTTCACACAATAAAATAAAATAAAATAAAATAAAATAAAATAAAATAAAATAAAATAAAATAAAATAAAATAAAATAGGATGTATTCTATCTAATGTGGATACACTCAGCAAGGGACATTTTTCTGGGACTTCTCTCAAGAGACCAAATTATCCTAGCAGTAATGACTATTGCTTAACTGAAATAAGATTAGCATTCCACCCAAAACAGGTGCAGTCAGCTGGTACCAAATCATCTCATGGTGCTCAATTAAGTGATTAATCAATGTAAATTTCCTAGCTTATGTGAATTAATAAAAAGTAAGTACATTGCTAATAAAGCAAAGTACAGCATTTATGTTCAGTTTTCAAAGCACTGATTGAATATTGTAGAATGTTTAAGATAAAAGTTATTATCACAAATTATAGGTAGATAAATAGGTCAGGTAAAAATGAGAAGTTGTTAAAATGCACTAAGGAAACTAAGGTGATGGCAGTATGAAAATGAAAACGCATTAATGTTTTATTTATCAGTGACCAGAATCATCCAGTTCTGAATGCTGAGGCCCTCTGTGCAGTCCTGGTGGAAGAGGTCTGAGTAGCAGTGATGGAAGAGCAGGGGACCTCACAGCCTTACTGTGCAACTGATAAAGGTCAACAGGAAGAGGAAAACTCTCCTCTTCCTGCCAGTATTCTTGCAATTTCTGCTACATTTTAAAACTGTGTTATTATACAAGAGCTACTTCATATTTGCCCACATTTGAGGGAATGAAGCCAAGACCTATAGAGCCTTCATTTTTGGATCCAGCCACAGGCCCAGACTGCAGTTCCTTAGCAGAACACTTAAAATGCAGCCTGTCTACTCCAGAAAGGAAAGTTCCAATCCTTTCTGCCACCAGAAGTGGGGATATAGCACATGAGTGTAGAGATGAGGAAGACTGAAGAAAGAAGTCAGGGTGCACAGGACTGATTCTTCAGCTTCTTTGGCTACAGGCAGCCTGACTTGATAGGACTTCAATTTAATAATAAGAATAAGAATAAGAATAAGAATAAGAATAAGAATAAGAATAAGAATAAGAATAAGAATAAGAATAAGAATAAGAATAAGAATAAGAATAAGAATAAGAATAAGAATAATATGCAGTCAACACAAACACAGCTATTAAACTTCTCTACTATACAAATTTTCGAAGGCAGAAATTTTATTTTTTCTGTGTCCAAAGCCAGATAAGCCTAAGCCAATCACAAAGCCAGAGATGCAGAGAAATAGTCTTTATAGCTCTTCAGTATGAGTTCAAACTGGCTTCAGGCTGTCTTCAAAGATAATAGATATGTTTTCTGTGCATAATAATTTTGATCAATTTTCAGCTAATAAGAAAAGCACTATGTATGCATTTTTCATAATGCAATTATACGACAATATGTAAGAAGTTATTTCTGTGTTGGAGACCTCTGATACTAAATGTACGCCCCAAATATCATGTAGTTATAACAATATATGATAACAAGCATTTACAGTGTGTTCAAAAAAACCCATTTCAGCTAAAGCATTTTTCTTCAGTTTCCTCTTAGATCAGTACCAGTGATGCTGCAGGTATAAATCTGTCCTACTTTACAGCCATTTATACCATTTTTTGGCTGAAGTGACTTTGCTCCATCAAAAGCTGACGTGCCTCTAGATGACATCTCTCCTTTCCCTATCTCATTTCCCTTGAAGAGATCTCTTGACATCAAATAGATCTAAAGTTCACTTGTCATCGCATTGTTCAAGGACCTACATCTTATTAAAAAAATGTCCTATCACAGGACTGCCTTGTTCTTCTGGATTTGAAAAAACAAAACAAAACAAACCGAACCCCAAAATATCAAAGCAAATTCCTATTCAGTGGAAAGCAGAGACAGAAATTAATATACCTGAAGACAGCAATTCTGTAGGCACTGGCTTTTCTTGGTTTTGATTTTGTTTTAAATTTTAACACTGAACACCACTGTAGCTAGTACATAATGAATCAATGTCATCTGTAATGACATATGTAGTCTGGCAAACAGGAATACAGCCATGCAAGTTCTTTTGTTCCTTCTCTTTCTGTTAATGAGTCTGTGTCCTGCAGTAAGATCTTCCCTGTGTGATGTGATTATTTTCAAAAAGTCAATTGAATATAAGAATATTTAAACACTGCCTTCTGGAGAAGTCTTATAAACTCCATTTGGTGATCAAAAAAAACAGTTTCTGTTAATGGTTTTATTAGTCATTTATGTAAAATCAAATACATTCTGCTATGGAACAAGAATGTAATTTAAAGACAGAAATCCTTAAAAGATTCAAGGTTTTATTATGTCCATGAACTTTTCCAAATATTTAATGCAATACTCTTTGAAATCAACTTTACTTAATTGTTAAATTAGGAAGCCTTTGGTTTTCATATCCACCTTAAAACCTATTTTTCAGTCTTTTCCTAGGAAACAAACAGAACAGGCCTACTGTTGGGAAGGTGCCGTAGCAGGGGGATTGGACTCAATGGTCTCTTGAGTTCCCTTCCAACCCCTGCCATTTTGTGATTCTGTGACTCAATTAATCTTTGTGTCCTTCAGTTTGAGACCCCAGAGAGCCTCAGAGTAAAGAGAGAAAGTTGGATTTGATGTGTTACTAAGAAGAGCACAAGAGAGATCAGAAGACTTGTCCCATACTATAGCCATTGCTTCTGAGGAACTATGTTATAGCATCCTGTACAAAATGAGTTTTCCTAAATCCAAACAACTTCATGATAAGATCTACTATACTGCAGCAGTCCAACTGAGGGGTGACAAATGTGAGAATAACTGAGACCAAGCCATTGCTCACCATGATAGAACAGATGTTTCTTGATAACAAGAGATAACAGGAAGCATAATTCCCCTGTGTTAGAAAACTAGATATTTTAGCTGAGAAAGTGCACCTCTAACCAGAGGATATTGCGCCAGAAGTAAAATCTAAAATTGTTTTCTTTTCCCTACCAATTTCTTACCATTTGTCTTGTTCAGATTTGAATTCTGAAAAGCTGCTATATATTTTTAAATTGTTGTCTGTAGTATATGCACTGTTAATAACTGAATGTAGTGCACGGTAAGGAGATACCACATAGTGATTATGAATCTAAACACTAGGCCAATGCAAACCTGGAAGCTGACTATTGTGGCTACTGCTGGAAGTTGTAAAAACAGCTTTGCTGATGATTTGTCAGGGTTCTCATGACTACTTTTTTGCTTCAGATGGAGAAAATAGAAATCAGCTGAAGGAGTGATGCATACTACCTGAATATGACAGAAAGAGGCAACATACCAGATGATAATTAATTCCCTAGCCTAGAAAGGTAGTGCTAATATGAAATATGAATTTTTAGGTCATTTCTCTGTGTCTCTGTCATTTCTCACACATGCAATGGAATTATGCAACAAGAAGAAGTTTTAATAGTTAGAAAAATGATGCAAAATGATGAGACCCTTCAATTGATTTTATCCATTTACTTTATATTACTTATCGGTGTCAACAGCAGTGGTCTCCATCCTACAGGGAGCTTATGTTATGCTGCAACAATATATTTGTTTCAATTAGACATGATCAGAATTCACTATAAATCATGCACTGTCTTAGCTCATTCAACAGGTTCAGCATCAGCTTACGTATAACCTACATATCCCAAGTAACTTCTATTAGTTTTGAGCAGACTATTGTGTGATTCTGACAAGTTTTTTATCCTTAGACGTCTACTAAATTTTAAAGTTCAGGTGTCATCTGCTGCAACTGGTAACAAGTCTTCAAAATAAACATACGTATACTGGCTATTTGTATTTTATTTCTGCTTGTAACAAATGTCTCACAGTCGTTGTCTCATTGCCTTCCTTATTTTTTCATTAAAATAAGCAGAAGACTTTTGTAGTACAGCTTCTTGGTATTACACCCCTTTGTATACAACCAGCTGGATTTACTGAATAAATTTGAACAAACAAAGACTGTACACTTACATACTCCCATCTGAATTTCTAATTTACATATCATGCTGATGAATTAAGGCCTTATCTTTTGTCCTCCAATCCCCAATATAATGCTGGTTAAATGTTTGAATTATGCCACCCATATCTCAAACCATTTGCTTTTCACATGTTTATTTTTCAAGTGGTTACAGAATTAAATAGCTTATATTTTTGTTTTTGTTTGTTTGTTTTTCCCAGAAAAAGTATTTTGCATTTTTGCTGTTGGTATCTGAACACGTTGAACACTTTATGGGCTCATGTTTCCTCCATGCTAGGGTGGGAATCGTCTTATTTAGATTGTTCTTGGCATCCAAACTGTGCCTCAGAAAATTCTGTAACAGCAAATAAGAGTTTTTATTGGCTTTGAGTTTACTAAACCAGGCCATCAGATCTGCACACCATTCAGAATTCATCTGTCACACTTAAACATTTTTGATTAGTACAAAAATCACTGAGCTGACCCGGCCTCCAGGTTCTATGTCTAACTTGCAAGCCTAACTCTATTGCTTGCTAATGTCACTGCTCACAGAAAACCATGTAAAACTCATTAGGAACAACCCTCTCCTTGACACGTTCTCTTCCTTTAGACAGATTATGTAGAGTAGGTATGAAAATAAAAGTCTTGTTGACTTGTCTTCCACAGCACAGGAGCTCCAAACATTCATGATACAATGGCACATTCAATCCTATAATGTTCTGAGATATAAAATTCAGGTTTGGCCAGGGAATACCAGAAAACACCACCATGGCTATGTTCACACTCCATCATATCTGATAATATAGAAACACTATGTCTGTTCTCCCAATGGGATCGTGATAGCATTTTACAGACCTTATTTATGTTACACTTATTTGTGCTGAATCTAGATTTTTCTGTTGCTGCAAAGTTATTAAATAAAAGTTACTAAATATTACATATATGCTATTAAACGCATATGTGAACAGTAGATTAAGAAATATGTCTTAGAATTACAGAACGGTTTGTGTTGGAACAGATATTTAAAGATCATCCACTTCAACCCTTCACTAGATCAGGTTGCACAAAGCCCCATCCTTACTGGCTTTGAACAGTTCCAGGGATGGGGCATCAACAACATCAACTAATGAAGAACACCTTCCTGATATTTAATATAAATGTATCCTCCTCCAGCTTAAAGTCATTACTTCTTGTTCTATTACTACAGTCCTTAGTGAAAAATCCTTCCCCATCTTTCTTGTAGGCCCCCTTTCAGTACTGGAGAGCCACTATAATATCTCCCCAGAGTTTCCTCTTCTTCAGGCTAGATGTAATAGCCCAGGGGGTTATGACAAGTAGAATAGAGGGTTTCTGGATAGATGGATCTGACTCCCCTAGATTTTTTACATTAACTTCAAATGACTTTGGTTCAGGCCCATGGATATTATGACACCACGCTATGGTAATATATAATTGCAACATGTTATATTACATGATTAAGATTGATAAAAAATACAGATAGTTGGGAGTGCAAAAAGTAGTCTTGTCCAACTTCCTCCTCAGATCAGGACTATTGTCTACACTACAGTAGGATTTGTATTGGTGGTGGCTGAAAATGTCAAAGGATAAAAAATCCTGCTTTCCCCCAGTGCTGTAATACTCTAGAGAACTCAAAACACCTCCTCCTCCCTCTTTCCTAATCTTGGGCTCTGAAGGATTCTTTCTCTTACTTTTTTTTTTTTTTCTTTCTTTTTTTTTTTTTTTTTCCCTGCACTAAGAGAAGTGATGTGCTCTTCCTTAAATAAGTGTTCCCTGATGTGCCACCATTGTGGCTGGTGGGCCCAGCTACATCCTGTGGTGGGGCTCTTTGAACCAGCTGGAACCATCTGTGTCCTGCATTCATTCAACCCCTACCTTACACCACAGAAGACACTCCTGTAGCCTCCCTGCTGATTACACTTTTCCATGAAGAGTCAATACTTGTTCTAAAAGTCACAGGAATGACTTAGATCAATAAATGACAGAGGAAATTAGAAAGTGTAGGTATTAATTAAGCAGTGCAATTTGAAGATTTCATCCTGTCAAATCAAGAGTGTATTTTGAAGTGCTTTTAATAGTGCTTAAGAAGTAATTGAAATAAAAATTTAGAGAATGAATGATTGTTATAAATGTAAGGTATAATATGTAGGGTGAAGAACCTTTTCCTAGTATCCAATATGAACCTTCTCTGATGCAGCTTCATGCTGTTCCCTTGAGTTCTGTTATGGTGTAACCCCATCAGTTGGCTCATGGAATCATAGAATAATAGAATCACTGCTGACCACACTATTTCTAATGCAGACCAGGATGCCATTGGCCCTCCTGGCCACCTAGGCACACTGTTGACTCATGTCAAGCTCTTCCTATCCTCAGGCAAATCCACAGTACCTCCCAGTTTGGTGTTATCTGCAAACTTAGTGTGAGGGTGCACTCAATCCTCTCTCATGTAGGTCATCAGTGAAGATACCAACCCCTGGGGACACCACTTGTAACAAGTCGCCAGCTGGACTTAACTGCATTAACCACCACCCATTGGCCATGGCCCCCTTGCCAGTTCTTTACCCAAAGGAGGGTATACCTGTCCAGGCCACACGCAACCATTTTCATGGGCATGAGAGCCCATTTCAAAGGCTTTGCTAAATTCTAGGTAGACTACATCAACAGCCTTTCCTTCATCTACCAGTCTGGTCACCCAGTCATAGAAGGAGATGAGGATAGTCAAGCATGGCCTGCTTTTCACAAACCCATGCTGGCTTGGCCTGAACCCCTGGACTCCAAGCATGAGCCATGTGATCTTACCCTGGTACTGAGATCAGGTTGACAGACCTGTATTTCCCCAGATCCTCCCTATGGCCCTTCTTGTAGTTGGGAGTTACATTGACAATATTCAACCTTCATCCACCACAGCCCCCAGGTTTTTTCAGCAGTCCCTGGGACTCAGCTTTTACTATTAGGTGAGGTTATTACACCCTGGAGGCAATAATCTTACCATCTTAGTGAAACTTGTGATTTTGGCTTGCTCTGGATAAAACTTTCAACAGTTTTTATGTCAGTAACTCTCCCTGTCTTAGTCCAATCCACAAATTTGCAGACCATGTATTCCATGCCATCATCCACATAGCTGGTGAAGATGTGGAAAATTTCAGATCCCAGCACTGATACTTCAAGTACCGTGTTGTTAGTTGCCAGCTGGATCTTAATTCATTGATCACTGCCCTTTAAGCTCAATGGACTAGCCAAATTTCATGCCATCTGACAGTCCATTTGTTCAGCTCATACTTATTCAGCTTCTAAATGAGAAAGATATGGGAGAAAATGTCAAGAAATCTTATTAATATTTCACAAAGTATTGTGTGATAAACTTTCCAGCTGTAAGCTACTGTACTCTGTACTTGTTTGAGCATGATTTTTGGCCTACAGACAGATCAGTACATTCTCTTAAAAAACACATATTTTTGGGGGGAAAAGGGGGTGGGGTGGGGAAGGCATCTCTCACTTCCTCCTAAGAAGATGGGCATCACCCTCAGAAAACAATACCTAATAATAATAATAATAATAATAATAATAACAATAATAATAATAATAATAATAATAAAAAACAAAACAGCATCCCCCACAGTGAGAGCACACTCACCACATGTAAGCATTTCAGTTTCACAGAATCACAGAACAATCAAAGCTGCAGGGCACCTATGGAAATAGTTCAGTTTGCTTGCTTCAGACCAGTCTGCTTGCTCAAAGCAGGGCCAGATGGATGAATTGGTCAAATTTTTGTCTAGCTTGGCTTTTGTAATGTCCAGGAACAGAGACTGCACATATTCAGACTAATGTTTTTTCTTGTTAAATTTAAAGTGAATTTCCTGTATTTTAGCTTGTGATGATAGCCTCTTCTGTTTACACTGGGCACTGTTGTGAAGACCCATGCTCCACCTTCTTAACCCCACCCCACATCAGATATTTATACATTTTTATAAGACTTCTCTGAGCATACTCTTCTATGAGCTCTCAGCTTTCAACCTTTCCTCATATGACAGATGCTCCTAACCTTAAATCATTTTCACAGACTTCCAATGGGACTACACTGAGACAAGCTTACGTCTGTCTTTTGCCATTGTATCAAGAAATTGACACAGCTCCCCAGATTAGCCTTGCCAGTACTGAATAGAGGGGAAAGATGCACTCTCTTAACCTCCTATAAAACTCTTCCCAATGAAGTGTGGAAAGCTGTTGGATTTATTTGCCACAGAAGTACATTTCTGACTCGCAAGACACATTTTGTCCACAAAGGCCCACAGTTCCTTTTCTGCCAAGATAAGATAAAAGAATTAAGGCTTTCATTTCTCAAGGTAATGCTACAGTAATATTTTTAAAAGATGTTGTTTTTTTGTTTTTTTTTCTTTTTCTTTTTTTTCTTTTTAAATTTTTTAGTTGTAGCACATCATATCAAACATTTCATTATCATCAATTGCTTAGGTTTGACTGGCTGTCAAGCCTAAGCAATTGATGGTAATTCTGACTGCCATTCTCTGTTCCCAGATTTTGTCCAGACTATCTGAAAACCACGTTTTTAGCAGCAGACTTCCTCGTCTCCCACTCTTACAATGACACTCTTTTTGCTGTGTCTGCAAATAAAACCTGTGTGTTCACATCTATCATGTCTTAACTTGATGTCTCTACAAGGAGCCATAGTATTACTTTATTCCCTCACTTTCAGCAAGTAAAGCTCCTCTTCCACAGCAAATGGTCCATTTTCCTTACTCTGCAGTTAATCAATAATCATTAAACTGGCTGCAGACCACCAGAGATATTTTGAAGTCACTTTGCATGGATGAAAGTGAGTTTTGTGGAGCCCTCAAAGCATGATTTTAGTTATGATAATAACTGAGATCTGTATCAGGGATCTTATTTCAGATAGCCTGGCCCATCCTTAAAGGCAAAGGGAATGTTGCCTACATGGGTTCATAGCTTCAGCTTCAGGGTAAACACAGTACAATAAATAAATAAATAAATAAATAAATAAATAAATAAATAAATCTAGATCAAGCTCTAGAGTTGACTTCTGCAGAGCTCCAAGTCTCCATTTGCTGTGTAGCTGTGGGCAAAATGGAATCAGTTTGTCTGGAGACATGTGCTGCTATGCATTGTTGTCCAAAAATGATGTTTTGTCATATCTCCCCAGCCCAAAGACAATGCTCTTACATTTTTATGTGGATGCTTACACTGGATTAATTTCCTCTCTGCCTACTCTCCTCTTTGATCCTCCCTACTTTCCTCACTTTCCATGTCACCTTACCATATGGTGTATTCCCACTGATCCCCTTTCAATGACTTCCACTCTCAGGTCTACATCCTTATCAGTTGGAAAGTCTAGGCTTGCCTGTAGTTTCTTGACATACTATCAGTTAAGTTGACTGACCAGGCTTTTTTCTCATTATTGCCTTTTTTAACACTAATTGGTCAGGTTTTATCATAGAATCATAGACTGATTCAGACTGGAAGGTCATGTAGTTTCAACCCCCTGCTATAGGCAGGGACACCTCCCTCTAGACCAGGTTGCTCAAGGTCCCATCCAGCCTGGCCTTGAACACATCCAGTGAGGGTATTCAGAACTTTTCTGGGCAATTTGTTCCAGTGTCTCATCACCCCCACAGTAAATTATTTCATACTAATATCGAGTATAAATCTACCTCTGCCAGTTTAAAACCATTTCCTTTTGTCCAACCAACCAGTCCCTCTCTGGCTTTCCTATAGGCCCCCTTCAGGTGCTGGAAGGCCGCTATAATGTTTCCCAAGAGTCTTTACCTCTCCAGGCTGAAGAGCCCCAACTCTCTCCACCTGTCCTCCTAAGGAAGGTGCTCTAGCCTTTTGATCACCCTTATGGTCCTTCTCTGGAACTGTTCCAACAGCTTGATGTCCTTCTTGTGTTGGAGGCCCCAGAACTGGATGCAGTACTTCATACAGGGCCTCATGAGAGGAGAGAAGAGAGGCAGAATCGCTTCCTTTGACCTACTGGCCGTGCTTCTCTTAATGCAACCCATGATACAGTTGGCCTTCTGGACTGCAAGCACCCACTGCCAGCTCATGTTGAGTCTTTCATCTCCAAATCCTTATTCTTAGAGCTCTCAAACCATTTTCTGCCTAGTCAGTTATTGTACTTTATGTCTCTGTGTATGTTTCCCTGCCTTTCCTTACCCTCTCAACTGAAAAAAGAAACATCTTCACACTCCACAGATTCTTACCAATTTGGGCAGATCACTTTACTGGAAAGAACAGAATTATAAAATTCATAACTTTATTGATTTCCATTTGTGGAGATTTATGTACTATAGAAACTAATGGTTGTTTGGGGACCTCTGTTCTTGTGTTTGTCCTACTTGCCTGTAAAAGTAGGATAAACTGTGCTGGGAGATGACTAATGAAGAAGAAATGTACAGTGTCTTTCAGTGTCAGTATCTAGCAGATGACAAATATTTTTTAAAACAAAACATAAAATCAAGGTGTAATTAAAAATAATTTCAAATATAAATGTAAAATTCTGATGTAAGCATTTAGAGTCTATGCACAGGGAATTTGTAAAGTCATTTTATTAATGTTGGTGGATGAGCCATTGTGGTCCAGTTAAATTATACATTCAGAAACTGTTATAGAATTACTACAGAACCTCTGAGAACCACTCAGAGAAATACTATGACATGTTTCAATTGCAGAACCTTCAAGCAAATTATAATGATCCCTTTTGGTCGTAAACACAAAATGAGCATTCTCAACACCTTGAAACTTGGTATCAACTATTCTACAGAGATTTTATCATATTTCTTGTTAGAATATTATGCAAGGATGCTGTTAAGTCTTCAATCTGCAGTTTATGTCTTACTGTATTTTTATTGCAAATGGCAATGAGGAAAATAGAGACCTGACACAGGATCAGATCTCCATTTGAGGCAAATTTCCATAGCACTATTAACTTTATTGCTTGAGCAGTGTGTCTTAAATTTTCAGCAGTTTTTGCTAGTTTTATGTCAGAGATTCTTTCACTCAGCTTGTCTTTCTTTCTCTAATATTTATCCAAGTCATTGATAAAGGTATAGTTATATCACAAATATGATTGTGATTGGAATTTTTGCTGCTGTGCATGTCATGTAGCTATTCAAAAAGAAGCTCCTAAAATATAAAATTTCACTTTGTATCTGCTCTGCTTCATTTCAGAGATTATGTTATGTTTAACTCATTGCAGACCTCTCTGTAAAACATCAGAAACTACCTCAGCTCAGTATGATGTGGATAATGTACAAGTTCACACCAGGTATGGAGCACAGAACTGTGTGTCAGAGTTTTATCTGACTTCTGCACTTTCTATTTAGATGGTTTCTTTAGAAAATAAAATAAAAATAAAAATAAAGAAAAAACAACAACAAATGGGATGTATCATTATTGATATAAACAAGAAAAAAAAAGAAGAATTTTGCCATGAGTTCTGCCCGATATCACAGAATCACAGAACAATCAAGGTTGGAAAAGACCTAGAAGATCATCTAGTCCAACCATTGCCAATACTTCCCAGCTAAATCGTATCCCTCAACACAACATCCAGAATCCTTCTTGGTTTATGTTAGCACCAGACTGTATATGGCGCAAGTATGCAAAACCTGCATGTATGTATGAATTTATGTTTTTCAGTGTTTGTATGGGAAATTGGTAATCACAGCCTGAACCTCTGATTAATCAGCTGAGGCAAGTGTTGGGTCAGCTGTGGAAGCACAGGTGAGAGTAATTTAGCTGTACTCTTGGAAGGGGTGGAGTTTGACTCCACCTCCTCTAGACCTCATTTAAGACCACCACTAAGGCAGTGTTTCTTGGAGATTGCTCTTTGTCTTGATTTTTTCACTACTAAAAAATATGCACTGGCTGATTTTACTTATGGTACACTAATGGACATTTATTTGTACTAAAATTTAGATAATAAACATGAGCAAAATGAAATCAAAAGAAATGAAATAAACAAATTCATTTAAAAAATTCCAATGATATAAGCCACTAATAATGATTTGAATGATTGACCATATCATTTAAGACTTTAAATGAAATATTAGGTAATTCTAGAAGAAAAAAATGTATTTTCACGTGAAATGGCTTAATATACCATCACTTAGGTATATTACAGATTTCATATTACCTTTCCAAAATAAAATGGAATTATTAAGGTTGTAAAGGATCATTCTGTGATTCTATTACCTCTGGAGAACATCTGGTCCAATATTGCATTTCATACAAGATATTCTCTTCCAGTTGAATTATGCTATTGCTCTGATGCTCTTCTTAGAGTCAACTAGCTAGGTTCAATCAATCCTGAAACTCAGATTATCAATGGTAACTTACCTGGCCTACATGATATCCATTTCTGCTCAAATCCAATTCACAGCAGCACAGAAAATAGTATTTTTTTGGTAAAATGAAAATCAGAGTAAGTCAACTGCATTTAGATCAAAACTAGCTAATCTTGAATGTGCCAATATATTTTGTTGATAATTCTTCTAAGAAATAACACTTTATCAACACATACCTTATATAGATACATGTACAAAACTGAAAAAAAAAAAAAGCCACGAAACACATAAATTACACAATGTTTAATAGCATATATATGTATTTCTGAAAATATGTATCTATGTATCTACTTATCTATAAACAACATATTTAAAAGTTGTAACAACAGAATCTTGGTCATGGACAAAAGGGGAGACTTATTTTGAAATGCTAACATCAAGATAGGATATTTTCAGCTAGGAAACCTAGTCCTCTGAAGGTAAGCCTCAAAATTAACAATTGGACACCTGCCATCTGCTCCACTATATGCAAACAGCATGAATAATTTTGAATCTTTGAATTCTATGCTGAATTTGGAATCTATGCTGAAAACAGCAGTGAGTATCTGAGAATTAGAACAATTATTTGTGTGTTTATTTTCTCCAGTGCACATGGGTTGATGTGTGTCAGGCTAATAATATAGGTAAGTCACATCCAAACGAAAGCCAAAATATTAGTCAGCTTGTCTTTAAAGATACCATGGGACAATTAGTATTCAACTAGTCTTCCATTCAAGACATCAGTGCTTCAGACAGCAAAGATTAAACACAAAAACTTATCTCAGGCTTCCAGTCTTATGTATCCTCTACACACTGATTTTCCTAGTGATAGCTGTAATTAAATAACTGAACTTCCCATATCCCAGACACCCTAAACAAGGTGGTGAAATTATTATTTAGCTTTTTACTTCCTACGTATTCAAAATAGAATAATTACATTTTCAGTCTATGGATCTTCATATTCTGCCCATTTTGAATTCTGTAAAATGAAGGTACATCAGTACTAGACATGCAGCCACTTCTGTGGGGAGAATCCTTGAGATTTAATACATCTGTAGCTTCCACAGTTAGAACATGTTTTGGAAAAGCTGTTAACATAAATATATAGCTGACCTAAAATTTAGGGGAAAAAAAAAACCACAAAAAACCTGCTTTCAAAGCATAGAACGGCCTTTCAGAATAGCCTGATTTTCCCCCCAAACTTTATTTTTTATTTACTGAGTAAGATATAGCTCCGCTAATCTAAGAATCACATTGGGTTTTTTGGTTGTTAGCATTGGAATGCTGCTATAAGTTTTGTTCTTTACTATCCTCTAAAAGAGCATCTGTCAACGAAGAAGCAAATACACATTAAGCTTCAGCTTTCCAAAATATGGAGTTAATGCTGAAGAAAAGATGTAAAATTTACAGAATACTAAATCAGTAGCAGATAAAGTATTTGTCTTTCTTAGCCAAAGGAAAAGAAAAAAAACCCAAACATTAAGAGATTAAGGCTCTAAAGATGAATGATATCATTAGGAAATACTATCTTAAAACCCACATAAAAAGATCTTTGCAATCTATCCACTTTGCATTATACCTGGTGACTTAGAAATAACATGAGATTCTTGCTGTAGATCTTACTATTATGTCCAGGAAGTTTTGGAACAAGAAGGAAAAAAGAAATGATGATAAACCCTTGAATGCCTGGAGCCCTGAATTGATGGTCCATGACTGTGGAAACAATAAACTCTGCCAACTTTGAACTTCTGCAGGATCTGCTGTTCCAGATGGATGTTTATAAACGTATGAGATATGAAGACATTCATCCCGAGATACTCAAGAGCAGACTAATGGTATCACAACACCTCTCCTCAATTATTTATCAGTGGTTTTATGAATCTAGAGTGGACCTAATTGCCGGTAATTATAAGTAGCATGGGCAACAAACAAGGAGATTTGGAAGTCACTGTGTGGAAGGCAAACTATGACCTAGTTGCCATTACAGAAACATGGTGGGACTGCTCCCATGACTGGAGTGCTGCAATGGATGGCTACAAACTCTTCAGGAAGGATAGGCAAGGAAGAAGAGGTGGCGACGTGGCTCTTTATGTTAGAGAGTGCTTTGATGTTACTGAGCTTGTGGCTGGGGATGATGAGGTTGAATCCCTGTGGGTAAAGATCAGGAGAAGGGCTGAGTAGGCAAACATCTTGGTAGGCATCTGTTATAGACCATCAAATCAGGATAAAGAGACAGATGAGGTGTTCTATGAGCAGCTGGCACAAGCTGTATGACCACCAGCCTTTGTCTGGAACATAGTGGTCATGAGGTGCTAGATTTCTCAGTCCTTGTTGAACCGTAGAGGGGAGTCAGCTGAACTACCACCATGGACTTCTGGAGGGCAAGCTTAAACCTCTTCAGGACCATGGTTGAGAGAGTCCCTTGGGAGGTAGTTTTGGAGAGTGTGGGAGCCCAGGAAGGCTGGGCATACTTTAAGGAAGTAATTTTAAAGGTGCAGGAGCTGACTGTCCCCAAGTCACAGTAGATGAGCCAATGGGCAAAGAGGCTGGACTGGCTGAACAGACACATTTGGCTGCATCTCAAGAAAAAAAGGAAAATATATGGTCTCTGGAAGATTGGGCAAGCTGCTTATGATTATTACAGGTATGTAGTCAAGCTGTGCAGGGAGAAAACTAGAAAAGCCAAAGCCCAGCTAGAACTGAACTTGGCCACTAAGGTAAAGGAAATCAGTAAATATTTTCATAAATACATCAGCAGCAGGAGGAGGGCTACGTAGAATCTCCATCCCTTGTTAGACGCCAAGGGCGAGTTGGTGACCAAGGATCAGGATAAGGCTGAGGTACTTAATGTCTTCTTTGCCTTAGCCTTTACTAGTAAGACTGGTTACTCCCTGGGAACACAGCCTCCTGCACTGGTTGATAGGATGGGGAACAAAATAAGCCATGAATGATCCAAGATGAGATGGTTTTGGACCTGCTCTGAAAGCTGGATGTTTACAGGTCCATGGGGCTGGATGGATTGCACCCCAGAGTGCTGAGGGAGTTGGCGGATGTGGTTGCCAAGACACTCTCCATCATTTTTCAGCAGTCCTGGCTAACTGGGGATGCCCTTCTGGACTGGAGACTGGCAAATGTGAAGCCCATCTTCATAAAGGTCTGGAAAGATGATCCTGGCAGCTACAGACAGATCAGTCTCACCTCAGTGCCAGGGAAGGTTATGGAATGGATGATCTCAGGAGCCATCACGGACCAGTTAAAGGTCAATGAGGGGATCAGGCCCAGTCAGCATGGACTTATGAACAGTAAATTCTGTCTGACAAGCTTAATTTCTTTCTATGACAAGGTCACCCGCTTAGTGGCAGTGTTCAAGAGGCATCTGGACGAGGAGCTATGAGATATGGTTTAGTGGCTTGTGGTAGCAAAGGTAATGGGAGGACGGTTGGACTAGATGATCTTGTAGGTTCTTTACAACCTTGTGATTCTATGATTCTATGATTCCATGAGCCAACTGATGGGGTTACACCATAACAGAACTCAAGGGAACAGCATGAAGCTGCATCAGAGAAGGTTCATATTGGATACTCGGAAAAGGTTCTTCACCCTACATGATATACCCTACATTTATAAAAATCATTCATTCTCTAAATTATTATTTTAATTGCCTCTTAAGCACTATTAAAAACACTTCAAAATACCCTCCTCTTGATTTGATAGAATGAAATCTTCAAATTGCACTGCTTAATTAATACCTACACTTTCTAATTTCCTCTGTCATTTATTGATCTAAGTCATTCCTGTGACTGTGTTTTTTTCACATCTCTCTTTCCTGTAGAATTTCTTCTACATATTCCTTTCGTTATGTACTTTTGTTCTGTCCCTTTACTCAGAGCAAATATTTGCAGTATTCAAGAAGCAAAGAAGCTCTCTTTAGAATAAGGGCTTACTCCTTAGTAAAAAATAAAAGAAAAAAAAATAGAAATAACTTTTAAAAAAAGTGTGAGCATTTATGATAAAACTAGCTGCATGCACAGGCAGAATTACAAGACTAGGCACCCAGGTTGATATGAAAGTCAATGAGCTTTGTTAGATTATTTACTGTTATACAGGATATGTACATTCAGAACTTGAATGCGATAAAAATGTTTTAGCAAGTAATCCTCATCTAAGTGAAAATAAATCCCCTGCTTAAATTTAAGCCATTGTGTTTTTATGAAGTTTAACAGGAAAAATTCACTCTACTGAAGTGTATGTTTGCTCAGAGGAGCATTTTAAGAAATGCTATTCAGTTTTGCCACGTCAGGTATTGCTCTGCCAATATGGATATTTGAACACTTTCATAACCATTAATCAAAATTTCAGCTTTAAAATAAGGAAAAGGTATTGCTATTTGTGTCTGTACAAATTTTATGTAGTGACCGAGATCTTTAATTACACTCTTCTTACTTAGCTTCAAGCTAACTTCACAGAAGATTGGCACTTCATGGAGATGATCAAAACAAAATTTCATATAGCTGAAATATGGGTGTGGAAAAGCGCAAGGGTAATAAAAGCTTGATCCATATTATAAACATTTATATTAATTAATAACATATATGGTGTAATTAGTGTTTGACATATCTTCCTTAATTTAAATTACTGAAAATAATTAAATAATAATCAAACTAATAATCAACCAAGAGAACTTGCAGCAGCAGTTTGATCTTAACTATGTATATATACATTATATATACATATATGCATATATAATAGACACTGTTAGCAAACTTCATATTAAATTATTTGATGATACCATCCTAGATATGATGATGGAAAAACAATACAGCATCAGAAAGTTCCCTGTCTGAAGAGTTGTCTCATTTTCTTAAGACAGTTATCAGTATAAGAATATGAGTAAATAACTGAAAGCACAATTAATGGAAGAACTACATCTGGCACTAAAATAACTCATTAAAGAAGTCACCTCCAGCTATCTTTTTGCCTACACACATAAAAAGAAAAAAATCAGCATCAGTATTTCCTTTTACTAACAATATGCCAAAAAAGCACCCAAAGCCCCAGTTAATAACTACATATAGTTTTCCTAGGCAAATTTTGACTGAAATATTGTAGCAAGTGAGTAAAAGAGTCCATTTTCCACACCTCTGTCTATTTTAGAAGATGGTAATATGAAAGCTCAAAAAGCCCCACAAGACAGTAAGTTTCATAAATTCCAGCCATGACTTCATTCTTCCTCCCTACACCCCACCCCCCACCCCACAAAAGTAAATAAATAAATAAATAAAGGACAGATTCTATTAGTTTCATATGCATCATTTTGAATACAAATATACCTAACTATCAGCAGAACTGAATAATCATCTGAATATTCTCATCATCTAGTAATATTTATTTGTTTTCCAGAAAGTTAAATATCTGAATTCTGTACACTGTCCTTCAGCGGTAACAGTCCACAAATAATGGGAAAACTCCCAGAGATGTATTACAAATAAAGATGGCAGAATTTTGTACCACTCAAGATTTAGGCATTTACTTTTGAGCAAGTTTATACTGTCTATCTTCCTCCTGGAGTTCTATTTGTGTACTTAAGTAAAGCCCATGCATAGATGTAAAGCTCCTGCATAATCCAAATGGAAATGAGGCCACCATAGAAAATATTTGCAAAATTAACTTGACCAATGTCACGCAAGCCTTAGTTATTATAACTGCAGTTTAGACAGCATCTTTACAGGTGTGTATTTACATTTAACTTTCTAAAAGAGCAAACTAAATCCAGTTTAGATTATTCACATCATCTCTGATTTTCCAAAACATCTGAAATACTCTCATGGGGAGGAGATACTATAAACTCACATTGTTCTGGAATGGCAGATGGCATCCAAGTGGAAATGTATAACAAGATTCTAAGGCACACTGACTATCTACATTTTTGCAACTGAATTTTTCTGTTTCTCTACATTAACTTCTCAGACTGTATGCAGTACATAACACAACAAGCTGGAGTAATTTTGCAAGGTGTATATATTCACTTTGTTACTGCTCTCCGGTAGTTTGAAGCATGCTCAACTGAAACCTTACTGAATATCTGGATGAAACATCTATGAAGTTGAACTACAAGTGCGTGATCCACAGTAATAGAAAGCATGAGAAAAAGTCATAATGCAAGCTAGAACCCTATCTTCTTCACATATGATGTCTTCTTTAGGAAAATGAAGCCTTCCAAAGTACCCTGTGTTACAGATAATAAAACCTTTCTGAGACTTAATTGTAGCGTCTGTGGTTCTCCCATGATGATGTAAGACTTAAATAAATTTACCCTAGAAGTATATAAAGGGTTTTTAATTAATTTCTGTACAAATAAATAAACATACTTTAAGCATATATACTTTCATTGATGATAGAGTTAAAGTGAAGTAGAAGCTATTATTTAAGAAGAAGGCATACAACTAAAATTTCAGGCAGAAGATTTAAACAAACAAACAAGCAGACAAAAGTAATGCATCTTGCGTCATACATGGTTAAACAAGGGTCATTTTACCACAAAATTTGTGGATATGAAAAGTTTAAGCGAGGAATAAAAAACAAAACAAACAAACAAACAAACAAACAAACAACTTTAACAACCTCCAGCAAAAAAATCTCTGATTAGCAAATTGTCAGAAGATATGCAGTTGTCTTATATTTCTTTATTTTTCTAAATGTCAGGAATCCATCTCAGAAACTGTTTCAGAAGCTAGATGAACCTTTTGTCTGACCCAGTAGAAAGATTTTTGTTTGCTTTACATAAATATAGTAGATGATGGTGAAATGAAAAGAAAAAAAAGTGGCAAAGCGCTCAATAACAAACAAAAATCCTATTTTTATTTAATTTGATATTGTCTCAAAAAAGCACTCAGGCGTGGTCCTTAGGCCAAAACAAATGACAGTGATACACCTTAATTAGAAATCAGCAGAAATTACTACATATGTATGTGAGCAAACTTGTGTACAAAAAAATATGCAAAGATAGAGTTTTATGTATTTTGTTAATCTTTTTTCTCATTTTTTCCGTAATCAGTTTTTGAGGATCATATTTCAGATCATTTTAGTTTTTTGTTTTGAGAAAATCTCATTTACTGTTCATTTTATTTATTCAGTATTTTACCAGATATTGACTATACATGGCAAAACTGAATGGCTTTAATCCTAGATCACAAAACAGATATGTTTTGAAATTGCTCTCTCCATTCAACATCACAACAAAGATTTCTACTACTAACAGAGCTTACGCGAACTTCAAAAATTTCACCATTTAATGAGCCATTTTATTGCATATAATTCTCATAATGCTACAAGAAATGAAATATTCTTAAACCTTTGCAAAAAGGAAGCCAGGATAACAGACTCTTCAGCAGATTAGGTACAATATTTATCTAAGCAGAAGGAACCACTAGACAGTCACCTGCTCCCAGGATTATATCTCACTTTTAGACAGCAACTGTTTAATACAATGTGAATTAGCAAGGTTCCAAAATCAGGCTTATCTTTTTTGCAGCAAATGACATGCTTACTCGAATAGTATTTTCTTTCTTTTTTTTGTTTTTTCAGACCAAAAGATCCTCCACTTTGTCCTGAAAAGTAGTGTATCATCTTCATCAAAATAAGTTTACAACTAGTCCTAACAAGAGGAACACACGATTAGCCTGAATTGTAGTGTCATAACCTCTCAGTAGACAATAGATCCAGAGCTCCCACAACTTGGATGTTTCATAATCTACTGTCAAGGTTTATGATTTTGGGTTATTGATTTTCCACATCATAACATCATGCTGTGCATGGGAGTTAGTCATGGAACTGGGCTTAACCAATCTGTAAACCACTGACGTCCATGCAACTGGGCAAGTCCAACACCCTGCAGTGGCCACCAAGTGGAAGCTAAATGATTATTGAGGCTTCCGGTGCTCTTGGCTTGCATAACGTTTTTTTTTAAAATACGGTTGTAGATTTGTAACCAAGAGAGCTTGTGCGCCTCTTCACTGTTCTCAAGGACTTCAGCAAGTGCTGAGCAGCCGGCTTTCAGTACAAGCAACTTTATGACATATTCATAGTATTTAGGTACAGGTGTCTGAGACATTTTCTCGTCACATTAAGAGGACAAGAAAGGAAGAAGGTTCTCTTTACTCAAGGTTTTAAAAAGAGTCTTCTCTAACTCCGTCTAAGTCATATTTTTAAATTACAAAATCTCATACAGGTCTCTAGCCCTGAGTTGTAAATGTGTCACTGGAAAAAAAAAAAAAAAAAAAAAGAGTAACACCTTTTCAATAAATAAAGAATAAAGAGAAAGTTAATAGTGTAGAAGATTCCTACGTGAGAATTGCTGTAGTGATTTTCTGCTGATGTTGCTCTAAAGAGGGTGTATGGAGAATTGATTATATTATCTGTTCATAAATTGATCTTTATAGAAGAAAATAATATTTTACTTTATTCACTATCTCTAGAAGACTTAAATATAACAGTGAACATAGCTACTCCATGGTTCCTTAAGCCCCACCAGGAACCAAATGATTTTTACGTGCTTTGATGTAATTACAAAATTCAGGCTATTATTCCATTGCCTAAATAAACTTCCACCAGCATGAAAAGTGTGGGGTTCTTTTCCTTCTGGATATCTGCAAAACTATTGTGCTCCAATAAAAACTTCAAGAAAACTTTATTAATTTTTACTAATTTATTTAAAAAATTAGATCCTTGTGATTTATTTTACCATAGCCTGTCTATTTAAGATTCTGTTTGATTAATGCACAAAAAGTTTGTTGAACTGAAATACTAGTTCCGTAATGACTCCTTACTCTTTTAAAATTCAAGTAAACAAATATTCAACTCTTGCTAATTACACAGGTCCAAGAAGCTGCGATGAATTCAATATGTGTTATTTTCTCTAAGCAGCTGCTATCAGTGCAGCTAATGATTACAAATATAGTACTTTTACAGAACTCTAAGCAACTCTTTAAAAGAAAAATTGGGTAAACAAATTTTACAGTAATTGAATATATGATTTATTTAATGTTATTTGATTTGGAGGGAACTGTGCATTTTGATAATCAAACTGGCTTTGAAAAACCTGGCTAAATTTTGACAATTTAAAAAGTAATTGAAATAATTTCATTTCTTACCTTTTGTAAGAGGAAAGATTCTGACTTTTTTATGTAATTTGTGACAAAATTTTCTCTCAGTGTTGTACAAAAGGAAAGCACTGTTTTTACTGCTTTACTTGTTTCATTGTATCTTTAGTTTTTAAAGTAAGAGTAAATTAAAAATATTTTATTTTGGAAAGTTTTCATATACTGCAGGCTTATAAATTAAACCATGGCAGTTTGGCTGATTTTTCCTGATTTGTTTGAGTTTTCAGGTCCATAAAGAAGATACAGTTCCATGTCATAATTTTGTTGTAATCAGAATGAACTTGTCACCGAATACACTAAGCCATCACAGGTAATTACTGAATAAATGCAGTAGCATTGATAGAACTCACACTCCTGGTTTCCAAGTCAACATACTCCTTATACCTTGGAAATATGAAATGGAATATTTCTCTGTAACACCATATAGAAACAATTATCAGACTGATAGTTGAGTAAGAAGGAAAGACTGAAGTATATGAACATCATCACTCCTCTCACTCTTGGTTCTAGGAAAATCGTACATGAGGTTATCAGCTGTATAGGTGCACAATAAACTCCTCTGTAGCCTTAGTCTAGGAGGAAGTTTTTCACTTAGAGGGTTCTGACTCACTGAAACAGGTTGCCCAAGGAGGCTGTGGTTGCCCCATCCCAGGATGCATTCAAAGCCAGGCTAAATGTGGGTAGTCTGTTCTAGTGGTTGGCAACCCTGCCCATGGCAGGGGGGTTGAAACTAGATGATCTTTGAGGTCCTTTTCAACCCAGGCCATTCTAAGATTCTATGAACAGGAGGATCAAAATCCCCCAGTTTACACAAAGAACTGTGTTAGAACCAAGATATGGGATTTGTATTCAGTTCTATTACAGAAGTGAATACAGTCTCTTCATCTTCTGCCTCTTAAGTGTGAAGCATTTAACATTCATTACCCATTAAAGATGGAAATAATTAAAATAATCAATTTTATTGCAGTGATCCAGATAGTCATACTTGGAGGTCAGTGTATCTTTCCAGGTGGAGAAAAGCAATGTAAACCTTTCATTTACTTCATAGAGAAAATAGTATCCTCAGATCATCTCCAGCCTTGCTAATATTTAAAGAACAGTTGTTAAACCCAGTTGTGTGTCTGTAGACATATATTGGCATTGCAGTGTGGCTGAGCAAATACCCACCTTGTACTGTGAACTGAATCTTGCTAAATGAATGAAATGTTTCTCCATTAGCTATCCTGTCTGGTAGAGCTGTTATTCACATTTTCAATAATAACAATAAAAATAAGCCTACAGAAGACAGTCATGCCTAGGATGAAGTATCTTAGTATCCTAGGATGGACTAGAGGGAATGGTTTAGAACTAGAGGGAATGGTTTTAAGCTGCATCAGGGGAGATTCAGGCTGGACATTACTTTTCAGAAAGAGTAGTCAGGCATTGGAATGCACTGCCCAGGGAGGTGGTGGAGTCACCGACCATGGGGGTGTTCAAGAAATGCTTGGATGTGGCGCTGAGGAATATGATTTAGCCTGGAAGTATTGGTGATGGTTGGACTAGATGATCTTCTAGGTCTTTTCCAACCTTGATAATTCTGTGATTCTGTGATTCTGTGATTCTTGTGCTGTTTATAGAAGCCAGAGGTAGAATTGTCACTTTCAATAAATGACACTTTCATTGACTCAGGATCCACAGAATGGTAATAAAAGTGAAAGTGTTTGCCTCCCTTCTCAAAGTAGTAAAAAAAGAAACACTCAGATTTAAAGGAAATCTTGATTTTAAAAAGTACTTATATTCAAATATCTGTAACTTCAAAATGGTTAAAACATTTGTTCAGAAATCAGAATATGTTACATTTCATTGTGGGTCAGTAAAGAACATTTTGCTTAACATAAACTGAAATATTTTATTCATATTTTATTCAATGGAAATTGAAAGAATAAGCTTTTTAGATCTTACAAAATAATTTAATTTTTAAATTCCTTTTTTTTTCTTGACACATTTCTCTATTGTTACTTGCTTCTTTATTTTATTTATTTCTTCATAATAAATATGTTCTATTTTATAAAGGTGTTCAGTTAAAATTTAGAACAATATTATCCCATATTCATGGAATCATAGAATCATAGAGGGGCTTGGGTTGGAAAGGACCTCAAGGATCATCAAGTTTCAAATCCCCTGCAGCAGGCAGGGCTGCCAGCTGCTAGATCAAGTGCTAGATCAGACTGCCCAGGGCCCCATCCAACCTGGCAATGAACAGCTCCAGAAACAGGCATCCACAAGCTTTCTGGGCAGCCTGTTTCAGCTATGAAAAATTGTAATCACTGAGTTTGAAGCTATCTGTCATTGAATTTGTTTGATACTTTGATGCATTGAAATAGTTTGAAGCATTATTAATATAATAATAATATTAATAATATTATTATTATATTATAATAATATATATAATATATATTATTATAATATAATAATATATATAATTATTATATATTATATATATTATTATAATATTATATATATAATATTATTATATATATAATATATAATAATATAATAATATATAATAATATATTATTAATAATAATATAATAATAATATTAATATAATAATAATAATAATAATTCAATAATATGAATATTATTGAATGCAATCTATCATTGAAAATATTTCATACATTTTAGAAAAAATTATTGAATACAAGAGTCAGATATCTTGAACAAGGAAGTTTATAGCTGTCAGTCAAGTAGTTACATTCATGAGAGAGATCATTCATTTCCATGAAGCTGTTGATATGTTTTATTTGAAACCAGCTGGTTAAAATTGCTAAGCAGTGGTTGGTAGTGGACAACATCAACATTGTGATAAAACATTGTGCACCAGGGAGTGATCATTTGCCCCCAAAACAAGTGACAAAATTTTGGCTCACTGTATATGACTGGGCACACTCACATCATAAACTTGGCTGTGATCTGCTGCTAGCTCTATCTGGTTCCAACGTTATTTCAGTCATAGTTATTACTATTTTGTATCTTTTGCCATTCAAAATGCTTGAAATAATTGCAAAACTCTATTGCAGCTCACCAGAAAAGTATTTTTACGGCAGGAAACTGGATGTGTGTGCTGCGTCCCCAGAGAGGAGGCATGAGGGCACGTAACTGTGCATTAAATTCTTTCCAAGTAGTCTGGTGAGACAGTGGTGGAGGACCATGTGTGTCAGAGGACATTATGTCTCATAACCTATTATCTACACTATTTGTAACAGTCAATAATTGGATTGAAAACTTTCTAAAATCATATTACAGCTTTTTATTTCAAGAGTGCTTGGGAACTGACATCCATGAAATTCAATGGACCAAGGACTTGAGGAACTGAACAGCTAGACTAATTGAAAGGAGAAAGCAGATCTCCAGAGGACGACCAGACTTAGTTCTGTTTAGTCTTGAGAATTTCACATGTGCTAGCCGAGAACAACAATCTTTGTGTTATTCTGTAGACATCTAGCAAAAAGACTCTTTTATTTTCTGAGTCTGAATCAAGAATTAACTGTCACAACAGTGACTATAATTCTTTAATGTAAAACCAGCCAAGCAATTAGGGTATTTTGAATGAAAGAATTCGACTCTTGACTTAGAAGCAAACTATTTAGCTCTTGATGTCTAATGATAAACTGATAGGTAAGGACTCCATAAATAGTAATCATTCTAAATGTGAACACAACAAAAATTCAGAATAATCTTTTTATCTAGAGAGCGCATTTCACACTGTTCTTAGACTACTGATTCTCTCTGTGACTGAAATACTGAGAATATTAAGCTTAGGTACTTAAAAGTACTGAATTCAGTTCAAAGAGAATTCAGCACCTAATGAATATTTTCAAACGTAATACAAATGCTTAATTTGTGTATTTCACAACATAAGTGACCACCTAAAATCCAGTAAAGTTCATGGATCTCCTAGTACTGAGTTTATCAGAAAGTCTATCATTGTAAGTATACACCATATATTATAAATACTTGGTACCAAAAAGATAAAATACAGTAACTGTTTTTCAGTACTGCTTGAAATGGCAACCCTATAGCCAAATAGTACCCCTCTATGGGCTGAAATCTAAAGTGAAAAGAAGAAAAAAGTAATTATTGTAGAATGAAAAGAGGATTGCCAGCAGCCAGCTTGCCAATATGAATAAAATATGCATCAGCATCCAAGCCTTTCTAAGTGATTTATTAAATCAACTAATTCAAAAGGTATAAAGCTGACAAAGCCAGATAATTAATCTTACAGTTCACAGTTCATAATTGTATGTTCTGCCCCTGGCCACCTTTTCACGGTACTTCATGTGTAGTGTCATAGTTCTTCAAGAGGTTTTTCAGGGCATCATAAAATTTGGTTTTTAAGTACAGGCTTTTGGTATGTCTTAAACCTTTCTTCTCTAGCTCTGATCAATGAAAGTAAAAAACTGCAGTTATACATGGGTAATGTGCTTCCTAATTTATTTTATGAAAATAATATCAGTCTGCTAAGACCCTGTAATTTTTGTGGAATGCCAGGAGGTCACGATAAAGGAGCCATGGAGGCGCATGTGCCTTTTTTTGTGTGTGTGTGTGTGTGTGTGTGTGTGTGTGTGCATGTGCGTATGTGTGTGTGTGTGTACTTCCTCCTGAGAAGTTTTCAAGTATTCTAAAGTATTGCTAAAGTATTTCTAAGTATAGAAATGTGAGTTATAGAAGAGAAAAAAATTATTCCACTGCATGAAAAACATAAGAAAATGTTAAAAATGTTGCAATGAATGAACAGTGAAGCTGTCCAAAACAGCAGTGCAGAGCATATGCAATATAGGACTTCGTCTGTGACCTATGTACTTCTACCATCTATTGAAGATGCAGACTTCTGCCTCAAACTGTAAATAAATGACAAATAAATGCAGACACCAAAAAATGTAGATTAAGAATTGTTAGAAAATTTTAGGATTTTTAGAGAAATTAAAAACTCTTTCCAGAAACAAAATCTATATTTGATGCAGTTATTTTTCTTTTCTGGAGATAAAAAGTATTCCATTGGGACAATACAGACTGAACCCAGAAAGGGTTCTTCTTTTGGGGCATAAAAACAAAGCTATAAATAATACTTTATGTTGTGTCAATTTTTCTTTGCAGACATAAAAAAAAAATGCTTTTGTGTGTGTGCTTTTCGTTTTGCTTTGTTCTTTTAAAGAATTTCTCATAACACAAATATTATTATATTATTTTTTTAGAGACTGGTCGGCCCCAATCCTTAAACATCCTTTGTCCAGTAACTGAGTCATAGAATCAGATTAAATGGTAGAATGGCTTGGATTGGAGGGGACCTCAATGATAACCTAGTTCCAAATACCCTGCAGCAGGCAGAGCTGCCAACCATTAAATCAAGTTCTAGATCAGATTGCCCAGGTTGTCCATACAGCCTGGCTTTAAACATCTCCAGGAATGGAGTACCCACAGTCTCTCTGGGCAGCCTGTTCCAGCCCCTTACCACTCTCTGTAAAGAACTTCCCCATGACATCCAATCTAAACCATCACTCCTTGAGCTTAAAACCATTCCCCCTTGTCCTATCACTGGTGAAAGGTTTATTCTCCTCTTTTTTATAATCCCCGTTTAAATACTGGAAGGCCTCAATGAGGTATCTTCTCCACATTGAATAAGCTCAGCTCCTTCAACCTATCTTCATAGGAGAGGTGTTCCACCCTCTTGGCCCTCCTCTGGACATTTTTTAAAAACTCCATATCTTTCCTGAGCTGGGGGACTCTGACCTGGACACAGTACTCCAGACAGAGCCTCAGGAGGGCATAGCAGATGTGAACAATCACCTGACTCACCCTGCTGACCTCTCCTCTTTTGATGCAACCCAGGATACTATTGGCCTTTTGGGCTGCAAGCTCACACTGCTGTTTCATGTTAAGTTTTCCATCTACCAGGACCCCTAGGTCCTTCTCAGCAAGAATTTCTCATGCAGGTGCCCAGGTGCCGCACCTTGCATTTTGCTCTATTGAAACTCATTAGATTTATATGGGACCTCCTTTCTATTTTGTCAGACTCCATTTGGAGAGAATCCCTTCCTTCTAATTGCTCCAGGAATGAACATCTTTAATATTAAACTGCAAGTTAATTCTTAAAAAGTTTTGAGATAGAAAAAAGTCAACACTAAGCAGATGGATAATTTTTGCCTAGAGTTTCTATGCACACTTTTGTTTTATTTAAAGAATAAAACAAAATAAATTACAAGTGAACTAAATAAATGAATTAATTAATTAAAAAATATAAATAAATAAATAAATAAATAAATAAATAAATAAATAAATAAAGATGTGAGAGAGAGAGAGAGAGAGAGAGAAAACAATGCAGTTTCCAAACATGATGTATTTTATTTGGCTTAGAGCTTCCCTGGAAGCACTTTAGAACTTACTTTTGCTCAGTTTTTTTCTGCTTTATTATGCCCCCAGGGCATACAGCTTACGTTCATCCTCAGCTACTGAAGAAGACTAAAGCAGATCAAACAATGTTCTTGCTTTCCATTTTATAACTTCCTAGCTACTTTTGCCTGGTGAATCCCTGATTAGCCCTACAAGTTGTTCTCTGATCCTTTCCAAATGACTTTATTGCCAAGGTGACAAAACAATTCTGCTCCATAGGAGCTGTTGACTTACTGTAAAAGCAATTACATTTGAATGATACATTTTAAGCCAGTAATGCTATTGTTAACTCTGATCAGAACTCTCCTAGAATTTTAGTTAAGGCTCTGGCTAAACTATAGCAGGAAAGTAATGATTGTTTTTACAGTCTAAATAGTTTGCAATTTGTCAGACAGAAACAGAACACTTAGCTTCAAAAATGAAATCTGCAGGCTGTACAGACAAACTCCTCAAAGTGTTACACCAACAGAGCAAAAGTATAGTATTAAGCAGAGAAGATTATGTCTTCCCACTGAGAAAGGAACCATGTAGGAGATACAAGATTGATATTTTCTAATGGAAATAAACTGAACTCCTGTCCTACTAGTCGCTGCCATTACTTGTACTAATGCAGCAACTACAAAATGAGGATAAAGGGAAACGATGAGAGTACAACGTACTGCTAATAAACTTAAAGACATGATATAAATATACGTACTAATGTTCACTACTCATTTTTGTGTAGCAGTGCCTTGCAGGTGAAGGGGCCTCTTTCCTCCCTACTGGCACATGGCACAGGGAGCACTCAGAGAAGGAAGCCCAGGGAACTCAAGAAGCAAAAAAAATTTTCCAGCATCTTTATAAAAAAAAATATGGGCTATATTCACAGTTTCATTCTAACTTATTCTGGATGTCACTGCTTAATTTTGGGCCAGATTTCTTGACCAAATGCTATATACTCCATGTTTTTTATTATTTCTTTTTTTTCTTCAGTAGATCTTCCATTTCAGTTCTCAAGGAAGAAGTAGTAGGCTCATTTTTCCAAAATGTAATTCCTTTGCCTTTGGTTCTATACTTTGAACACTGAGTAGTTCAATTTCCTCTCCTGCAGAATCACTTGCATCTTAACTCTTGAGGCACTTATGTCACATTTAAGTAAGCTTTTAATACCTTCTGCCTACTAGCCCATTAATAGCTGCTAATTGTTAATAGATTGTGCTTTGTTTTACACCAACTTCATCTATCTGTAGCCTCCACCTGTAAATGCCTTCTTATCATGTAAGTTCAAGGGGAAGAAGATCTCTCACATATTCTCTAAAACATATTACATAATGAAGATCTTATTCACAGCTGAGTCCATTGGCATTTCTCTAATTTAAGTAATCATTACAATGCATGTAAAGGCAGAAGAGAAATTAAGATAATCTTTCTTGAACTCAGAAATTATGAGGCAAGTATCATTATAAGTGCTCCCATCCTTCTTTTCTATTATGTACTTTGTGAAGGTTCATTAGTTCATGTCCTGAAGGTATGAATTACCATAGATGGGAGTTATTTTATCTGTGGGATTACACAGGCCTATCTGGCCAGCTAAATCTTGCTTTGATTCTGACAGAGCCAAAACAGATGTAAAAGTGTGTCAGTGATACAGTGTTTCTGAGAGCTCAGTTAAAGCTGCTTTTCTATTCCACTCCCTGCCTTAACAACAACAATTTCTGAAGAAATGAATTTTAAACACAGCTTTGACATGCGGACAAAAGAAAGGAAAAAAAAATACATGTGAGATTAAGGTTTAATCTTTGTAGGAACAATAAATCCATTGTCCACTTAGCTGAACATTATTTCACAGATCATCCAATGAATACAAAGTAAATTCATTTTTCTGTGATGAGTGATATATATTCACTTTTGAAATGCAGCCTGAGCCACTTTACCTTTTCATTTCAAGGACATTTTAGACATCTGTAAGATTCAACCTTTTATTATAATTTCATGCTGGGAACGTACAAAGCATTGTCTGAGTCAATAAAAGACTATTCAGGGGAATAGACAAAACTTTAATAAGTGAGTGATGATATGTCATATTTTAAAAGACACAGAGGATTTGGCCCGAGTGTGCTAACGCTTTAAAAAGCTGTGTGATTAACTCTTTAGTTGGGATGCTCCATGAGAGCTTGCAGTTTCCTCCACATGCAACAATGCTCTTACAATATAAACCTTCAGTTAGATGTACGTGAGAGAGCTGCAGATTTATCAGGGTTCTGCAATGACTGCTGGAAAAGAATTGCACTAACTGAACTAGCTACTTCCTAAATGAAAGACACCTGAACTGGATGTGTATGGGTATAGGAGCAGCAGAGTTCAATAAACTTCATTTCCAATTTCAGTCTTCATAGTGGTGTATTAAATCCCACTGCCTCTTATTAGACACTAATAGCACAAAGTATCTTTTTTCTTCAGAAAAAAAAGAAGCGCTCAGTAGTTGCCACAGTGTGATTTTACTCCTCCATCTGATTCTACTAGATATGGCTACCTAGTCAGGATAAATTATCCTGACTATCCTTCTTCTCTAGTCTCAATGGGAAAGTCTGCTTGTGTGTTCACATCTGAAATAATCACATGCAATTTCTGAATAGTCAAGCCTGTTAATACTAGTCAAGTCTGTTCAATTTACAGAAGCAATGTTTGAAAAGCTTATTTATATACAGAAGTAGAAGATAAGAGAACACAATATATGCACACCATTGTCATGTATGTACTAAACTTGTAATTTACAGGACTGCAAGTAAGAATAAACTCGTTAGCATTCTTTAGTTTTGGCACCTACAAAGAGGTAGAATCTCTGGCATCAGTATGAAAAGCAGTTAAAACTTAATTCTGGTGGTCTTCATACACTGTGTTATTTCCAAGTGACTACCAAGAAATAAATTAAAAAAATAAAAAAAACCCTATTTCTTTTAATTGCACGAACATCACTTTGCTACTAAAACAGTGCACAGAGAGGTTTAAACTTTCTCAGAGTTTTCAAAGGATGTAGATTGAGAGCTGTTGGATTTTTTGCTTATTTATTTTGAAAAGAGGGAGTTATTTATTGGCAAGCATAGCAAAACATTCTTCACAGCATAAGAGTGACAATGAGACCTGAAGATTGGCTTTATTTTGTTAGTTGATACAGAAAAAAAAAGTCATTTCTTATAGTCAAAACTGTGATATAAATAAAATCTATTATATAATGTAATCTAAGATTAGCATAATATTCAGGAAATAATCAAATGAGATGAGGGGATATATAAAATAAGGCAGGAAAGCCAACTGATCTCTGAAGAAAAATGCAAGTCACTAACCAATGTAATGAGCAGCACAAAGTATTTCATCAATGATTAGTGAAAGTTAGTTATGCCATATTTTCTATTTTTGATTTTAAAGTTTTGGTAGCAAAGAAAATGCTTTCAAGGAATATAGTCACATTGAAAAACACTAACGGATTTATATACTCTCTGTGCATAAACTCAACTTCTATACTTCAAAATTAATTGTGCTCCCTATATGCTTTCTATTTGTTGGGATTATTCATATTTCAAAGATTAAAGCACTTTCATTGTAACCAGTTTTAGTAGATCGAAAATTCTGCTGTAGTTACTTTTCTTCCCATCTTTCAGACTTTCATCTTCAATTGGTTTGCTTACCGGTGTTCTCAAGGATTACCTGGGATTTTCAGAAGTTCTACACAAATTTCTATGTGTGTAGTTTACTTCTAAACTAAATATGGAGTTGAAAGTTCACTTGGAGATGTGATACCAGTAAAACTAAGATCCAACTCCTTTACAGGAGAACCTAGAAGGACTTCCACAGATTCTGCTCATCAGGTTCCAGGAAAGCCCTACAATTCCCCACCATGAAGGAAGGAGTTCTATGTAGGGAACCTGAGCCCTACAATACATTTTTAATTGCTTCAGTAACTATTCAAAAATGCCATGGAGGACAATGGTATCTAATAAATTTTGACCATAGAGCATATTGCAATGAAGAGTTTAATATTCTATAGTCAGTTATGACGTAACCTCAAAAGGTCAAGCATCAAGTTGTTAAGCAGAAAATGCATATGTTGTTGCTTTTCTTTTTTTTTTTTTTCATTTCCATTTGTTATTGTTCTTCTTATTATTTGTTTTGCTGATTTATTTTTCTTAATGTTTGCATTTTAAAAGAACAGGTCAAGAACTTTAAAAACATTTCAGTATTAATAATATATGTGATAAGTTTAGGACAAGTCTTAGTGTCATTTGTGGTTACCAGGCACTACTCCTACATAGCCATATATATATACATATGTGTATATCTGCTTTACTAGGTTCTCTCAGTTCTGAAAGAATATTTCAACAACAGCTAATTTTGAGAAACGCTTCTTATTTTTAATAATAAAATAACTCATTTTTTAATTATCTTGTTAAACCATGAAATGGCATTTATTGGGCTTTTGTTTTAAAGGGCAGCAGATTCTCACAGATACTCAGTTGCGGGAATAATATATATACATATCTTTAATTCTACCTTCCATTCAATAGTACAGCCTTGGGTAACACATTTCAACTGAAAAGAAATCTGAGCTGAATCCTGCATTAAAAAGAATTATTAAACGTGCTAACTTACAAATCATTTTTTCTCAATATTCTCATCCTAAGTATCTATACATTTATCTGTTTGCTATAGGTTTACTATCCTCATTTTTCTCAGCAAAGACAGATGGCCTGTGTTTTACAAAGTCTCAGTTTTCTTTCCCCTTGATTGACCATGCAAGCCAATATTCACAAATTACAAAACTTGCACTCCCATTTTCTGCAATTAGCCTGAAGCAAAAACAAATCACTGCTTTGGACCAATGTTGTGGTTTTTTTCTTCCTTTTTTTTTTTTTTTTTTTTTTTCCCCATGCAGCTTCAAATACCTTCCAAAACTTTTAGAAATTTCAAGCAGATTAACATTTCATAAGAAATCCCTGCCAATTGTATCATCTGTCAGTCTGTAAAATGTCTGTATTTTTCTATTGCATGTGATCCATCAGACTACAAGGCTTTGGATCACACAAACACAGATCAGCATAAGCATCTTTGATTTCAATGGGATTTAAATAGCTGCTTTCTATCTGCACACAGATTAAAAGATTTCAGTGAGACATGTTTTAAGATAGGTCACTGCTGCCTGATCTAATCCTGTGAGAGTTTTTACCTTAATCCCTAAAATTCAGTTTCCACAATTTTAATATCATATGGGCCTTTTTTCCTATTTTGCTATGAAATTTCAACTGTTTGATACATCAGTCCACAGAATGCACTAAACAGACAGCAAAGAGCATAAGGATGTTGCATATTTTTGCTATGTATGATAATACATGGAAACACAATAGCTGATATGATTCTGTAGCTATACTTTAACAAAGAGACATTATGACTGCTATGACTGTTATGAACAGCTACAAAGATGATTAGAAGGCTGGAGCACCTCCCCTACGAAGACAGGCTGAGGAAACTGGCCTGTAGAAGAGATGTCAGGATGATCTCAGTGCAGCCTTCCAATACCTTAAAGGAGACTACAAACAAGAGGGAAGTCAGTTCTTTGAAAATGTAGATAATGACAGGACAAGGGGAAAGAGTTTTAAGTCAAAGGAGGGATGATTTAGGCTGGATACTTGGGAGAAGTTCTTTACTATGAGAGTGGTGAGGTGTAAAAACCCTTCACCCCACTGGTCACGGAACCAGGCTGAACCAGCCCATAAACCATTGACATTCATTCTCAACTTTCTACTGTTACTGTTGGATGCAGATTCTGTTTCATCTTCATTTTGAAACAGGGGCTGGGGAATTTGAGTCATACAAAATTTTATTGGGCTTACATGGTAATAAATGAATGTGCTGCTGGGGTGCTCTTTGTGAGAAGAGACCAGATACTGCCCTGTATTAGATAAAAGCCAGCTCTAGATGACTCAAAATGGGATCTGGTGATGGCAAAAGCTGACACTGTCACCCTGGTTGCACTGGTTGTAAAACCAGATTTAAGAATGGAAAAAATAAAATAAAATACAGCACAACTGGGAGGAAGGAGTGAGAAAATGTGGTAGAAAGGGACTAATAAGCACCAAGGTCAGTGCAGGAGGATGGCTGGGTTTACTCCAGGTGTGCAGCAGTAGATCTCTGCAAATGAGGAGAGGCCCATGGAGGAGCAGGCTGTCCCGCTACAGCCTATGAGCACCACATGGAGCAGATCTCCATGTGCAGCCGTCAAGGAGCCCACAACACAGCAGTGGATGTGTCCTAAAGGAATTGCAGCCCAAGGAAAGCCCACACAGAAGCAGACCCAGGCTGGAGCGGCAGCCCATGGGGACCAGTGCTGGAGCAAGCTCCTGAAAGTTGGACTGTGTGGTACGAAGCCTTGCTGGAGCAGTGCTGGAAGGCTACAGCCCATGGGAAGTCCACACAAGATCGGCTTGGGAAAGATGGTGTCCCATGGAAGGGATTTCATGTTGGAGCATGGGCAGGCCATGAAGGAGCAACAGAACTTTAGTGTCATGGACTGACAGCAGACACCATTCCCTGTTCTCCTGTACTATTCTGGTGAAGTAGGTGAAAGAGGATGAATGAAATTAAAATGTTTTTAGTTTGCTTTTAGTTTCTCACCATTCTAGACTGTTAGCAATAGGCAATAAACTAGATTCATCTCCCTCTGGTGAGTCTCTTTTGTCTATGATGCAATCCATGAGTGTTCTCAACCCGAGAGCCTTTTTATTTTCCATTATCTTTTCTCATTTTGCTCTTTTGAAAAGGGAGAGAGTGGAAGAGCAGTGTGGTGGAGCCCAGCCAGACATCAGTGTGGAAGCACCACAAAATGAGAATCAAAGTATTTCAGAGATGCTAGAGGACTCTTTCTCTTCATGCTAATTAAATAGCCTCCAAATGCCATTCTTTTTACCCATTGGTCTGAACCACTTTACTTTTTTGTTAATGTAAATGGAGGAATCCTAACACACATTAAAAGGTTTCTTAGTCTCTCCAGTCTTTTCAGACATGCAATATGCAGGCAGAATATGATTCTGAACTTGATTTAAATCTTTCTTGTCACCTCTATGCCTTCATCCAAGCTGAGAGCATCTTTACACTCACCTTCAATTTATTTTGCTGTATTTTAAATAAACACAGAATAAGAACTGTAATTGAGTGTTTTGGCAATAGCCACCAAAATCATTATATCTTCTCCACTGCAACTGCAACTATTCCAAGTTATCTTTAATCTATGTTTGGTGGTCATGATAGCCTTGTCTCATTCCATTGGAGTCATTTTATTTTGCTTATGAATGTATACTTAGGGAGTCTTTAATCTGGAGATCACTGACACAATACATGGCAACTCTTTTTTTACTTGGAGCTATTACTATACATCTGGTCAATAACAATGATATTAAAAAAAAATCACCACCACCAATTATAACAAAAAGAAACCTACATACAAACTGTTTATGTACTAGTGTATGTGCAGCAGATCTGCATGTTCAAAATTGCTTTCAAAAACATCTATATACGTAAAGTTTTTGTGTTGTTTCTATTATTATTATTTAAGCCATAGAATCATTAAATTTTATTCAAACAATTCTGTACTAACCAAATTAATGACTACTATTCCCATTTACAGACTGTTTCTTAGATTAAAAAAAAAAAAAAGTGCCTAAGACATTATGGGTAATAATTGAAACTGGGGCAATTCTGACCAGCATAGATAGATGTAAATCAACAAAATAATAAGCTCATGTTCTGAAATATCAAATGTGCAGGTTAAGAAAACTTTGACAGTCCAACTTGTAGGTCTAGGAGAAGGGCAAATTTTTTTAGCACTATGACATTAATATTTTTACTTTAGATAATTGCTCTTGTAAGATTTTCCCCAATTCTTGGATGTAAATTTGGTTTCTGTGACCTCCTGGTTTATGTATATTACCTTTTTGAAGCTCATGCTTTTGTCACATCCTACATTCACCATAGGTTAAAAATGAGTCCTCCCCTCCCCTCCCCTCCCTTCCTCTCCCCTCCCCTCCCTTCCTCTCCCCTCCCCTCCTCTCCCCTCCCCTCCCCTCCCCTCCCCTCCCCTCCCCTCCCCTCCCCTCCCCTCCCCTCCCCTCCCCTCCCCTCCCCTCCCCTCCCCTCCCCTCCCCTCCCCTCCCCTCCCCTCCCCTCCCCTCCCCTCCCCTCTCCTCTCCTCTCCTCTCCTCTCCTCTCCTCTCCTCTCCTCTCCTCTCCTCTCCTCTCCTCTCCTCTCCTCTCCTCTCCTCTCCTCTCCTCTCCTCTCCTCTCCTCTCCTCTCCTCTCCTCTCCTCTCCTCTCCTCTCCTCTCCTCTCCTCTCCTCTCCTCTCCTCTCCTCTCCTCTCCTCTCCTCCCCTCCCCTTCCCTGTCACCTTTTTTTTTTTTTCCCCTAAAAGATTCTAGTAGTTACATAGGTCTTTTTCTTATCCTTTTCCAGCTCTTTTGAGGCTGCTCTACAAAAATGTAGTTCCTAAAATCTGATGAGTTGAATTTCCGTGGATTAAATACAGGACCATGTTTAGGACCATGAGTTTCAGTTACAGCCTAACTGATTCTATAATATCCTGAAGGAAGAGTTCCATGAGATACAGTGATGACAAACTGAAACATATAAACAAAATGCTTATTGCAAAGCACTGTTAGACCTAGTCCAACTGCAGTTAAGTGAATCTATGAAAGGCTATATGTCAGAGGCAACCAAAGGGCAGCTTCAAGAGGGAAAGTTTTGAAGATGGCTTCTGAACACACAAATTCTCTGATGCATGCAGGGGAAAATGATTCAATTATTTCCTACAACTTGTGCTAGCACTACACTTCATCCTCCCCAGATGCTGGTTTCAGGCCAGACAGTGCCAATCACACACCATTGTTTGGAGGCTAAGTGGGGAAGAGCTGATGCTGTGATGGTATGGGACAGGAGGTGGGCCACAGTATGGGCTGGCCCAGGGTTTGACTCTGGATTTGGATTGTTCACATCTGAGTCCGTGCTTGGTTGTCACAGAGATCAGGTTGGTGAAACAGGACCTGCCTTTCATGAACCTGTGCTGGCTGGACCTGATCCCTCAGTTATCCCATACATGCCATGTGATCTCACTCAAAATCATCTGTTCCATAACTTAGGTCACGCTGACAGGCCTGTAGTTGCTTAGATACTCCTTATCATCATAGTATCATAGTCTCGTGCGGGTTGGAAGGGACCTTAGAGATCATTGAGTCCAACCCCCAGGATTTGAGCCTCCTGTGTAGCAGAGCAGCACTTCTACCACTTGCGCCACAGAGGGGATTTGAACCCAGGCCTCCAGTGTTGCAACGTGGCATTCCTACCACTGCGCCACCAGGACACACACAAATTATGACACTTCTTGTAGATAGGAATCATGTCGGCAGGCCTCTAATCCTCTGGAACCTCTCCAGTTGACCAGGAACGTGGATAGATGATGGAAAGCAACTCATCATTCACATCCACCAGCTCCCTCAGCACCCTCAAGTGGATCCTATCTGGTCCCATAGACTTGTGACAATCCAAGTGGAGTAGTAGTTCTGGACTTCTCAGTTCAAAAAAGACAGGGATCTTCTAGAGAGAGCCCAGTGGACCACCACAGAGATGATTTAGAGCCTGGATCATCTGCTGTATAAAGAAAGGCTGAAAGACCTGTGACTCTTCAGTCTGGAGAAAAGAAGACTGAGGGGAAATTCATCTCTGTTTATAAACATCTGAATTGCGGGACTCAAGTGGATGGGGCAAGTCTCTTTTCAGTGGTGTGCATCGTATTTACCAGCCCAGTGTGAATGCCTAGGGCATCTCAAAGGGCAAAAAGGTCTCAATTAAATTACTCCAAAATAGCATTTGTTTGAGATGTCCTCATACACCTGAGATGTGTAGTTTTATCTTTAATTAATGCATCCTGATATCTGGGGACATATCTTAAGGTATCTCATCACACTAGTTACCTATGTTTAGGAAACAAAGTCCTACCTCTAAACTGCTTATGTGTGGGCAACCAAGTCAAGACTTTAGTCAGTACAATTGATGGAGCTATGAAGCCTAATTCAACTTCTCATAAACAGGCATCTAGTGCCATCTGAGACATCTTGAGGCATCCTAACTGCCCACAGTCTTTTGTATGCCTCATGGTATATCTGCAATAATACATCTCAGATTCTCTATGATGTCCTAGATTAAACTAGACATCTTTGTTTAAGTATCTGAATTGAGCTCTTTTGAGCTATTCCTCTCACCTTTAAACAGATGTTTGGTGGCTGGTCAGCTGAATAATTATCCGGGGCACATTAATTGAACTGGACATAGCTGATCTTCAGCTGCTAAGAGTCAGCTGTTACCACTTGCCATAACCAGTAAGACACATTACACGTACAGGACTGGCACATTTTATCCAGTTCAACATGCTGAGATTTGCAAGTGGATGACTAAATATAGATTTCTCAAGTTGTACACTGTATCCTGTTATCTGTAATGTTTGTGTATTGTTTTTAATATTTTTTCTTGACAATATTATTGCATTTAATTTTTAAGCAAACATTTTATTTCTTTTGTATTAGTCAAATACATAGAAAACTGTAAATATAATTAGAATACTCCAGCCCTTGATGATATTTTAAATCACTTTTTTTCTGAGTGGCTACTTTTTCTTGCAGTCAGCATCTGCAATTTATGTTTGCAATGAATCACTGTCTTTCTAAAGTCTGTTGAATCACTATTGGATGGGTTTAAAAAGTCAGCCTTGCAAAGGTACATGATGTGAATGAGCAGAAATATGAGCTGCACTGAAAAGAGGAAGGCTTTTAAAATCTATATACAAAATAACAAAAAAAAACACAAAAAAACAGTATTAGTTCAGGATCATGGCATCACAATCTGCTGGCATAATGCAAGTGCTATCATTACAACAAATACGTTAAGTAAATATATATATATATATATATTGAAATGTCTATTATTTCTGAAAGTATTTGTCTGCACAATCACATAACTGTAATTCCAAAGGTTATTTGCCTTTTTATTATTCATAGTATAGGATCAAAGTCACAATATACTGCTTACATTTGTTGCCATCTTAGAAATAAACTTGTTGTTGCTTTTTTTTTCTTTTTTTTTTTTTAATTGTATTTATAATTAGAAGAATTGTATAATGCATGAAAAACAAACAGGAATTTCAGTAAGAAAGCTTTTCATTGTTGGATGCATGTCAACATAAATTAATTACTGGAATGAGCTCGAAATTAATTAATTAATTACTGGAATCTCACACTGAAGCAGACAATGTTGATAATAATAGTAAAACTTTACCATATTACATAGCCAAATATATACCAGTGAGGAAGTTCACTTAATGCAAACCTCTATGAGTATCAAATTATGCTAAAGAGCCCTAAAAGGGATCGATGCTTTTATAGCAAGATTCTAGGAGTATATATCATAATTACGAATGCAGATAAGTACATTTAATTTGCATGACTGAGTGTACCCCTACCACTCTCTGGTCATTGAAGACTAAGCAGACAAAAATTTAAAATTAATGTTCTAGTCTGACCTTTTAATACCTTTGACAAATCTTCTTTCTACTTACTCTTGTCTACAAAACTGCCAAAGAACTGAAACCTATGAATATTCAACAGCATATACATAATTAAATTTTCAGAAAAATATTTTTAATTGTATCCATAGCAATCTTCCTTCATAATGGGAGTTATGGGGTTATTTTGCTTCTTGCAAGACTGTGGAAGTAATGCTTCTGTTGTATTTTAACATGATTTAGCCTTGCTTCAGTAAACAGAACATCTACATAGTTCCAAAACATGATTATTAATAGGTTTGTTCTGAACAGTATAATGCGGATAAGGTGATGCATATGATACAACATGATTTTCCTGACAAGGTATATTTGACTGAACAGTAGGATATGGATTAAAATTTCAGTGCTGATCTGAGTTCTGGTATTTAGGGATTCTGCCTAAGAATATTTTACTGATCTTCACTTCTTCAAGGAGAATATTAAAGTACTTCAGTCAATTTCAGGAGTATCATTTTTATAAATCCACATGTTTCTCAGATTTCTGTCTGATCCAGTAAAGATCTGCTTATCATTGTACTTAGAATTTGTTCCCTGGCATCATAATATGAGCAATATATACAACTGCAAGCAATAGAATATATGCCATGTTTTCATTTATAATGAAAGTATCTTTCTCCATCACTTCAGTGAAAAGCAGTTGCGAAGAGGAATGTAAATTCACAGAACTTTTAATGCAAATGAGAAGACAAAATAATGTGCTTAACATTTTCCGAGTTTTTGTCTGACCTTTTACTGATCATTTTCTATCATTCATTAGATTTCACTAGATCTCACATCAAGTGCAAAATGTTTTATTAATGACATATCTAGGTGCTATTCTGGATTTGGGTTGTTCAAGTACTTTTTTATAGGTAACTTTTTTGTCTGAATATTTAACAAAGTATGTAGTGCACAAGAGCTTTGAATTCACAAGGAAAATAATAAAATCTACATGCAGAACACCACAACATTACTTCTAATGCAGACAAAATGGACAGCATTATCTTCTCATTCTGGTCCCAGAAAATTCCTCTTATTTTATACTGTGTTTGCCCTTTTGTCCATTACTGAGTTTCCAAGGAAGGTATTCCTCAACATCCAGCATTATCTCTCCATACTTGCGAGCAGAAAGGAAATGTTATCAGTTTCTGATTTTCTCATTTTCCCTCCTCAGTCCCCATCCATTTCTTGGGTTTAAGTATTAGTGCTACTAACATAATTATATATTATTCTGGTGGTGGTGAAGCAGGGTAATAAATATGGCTCAGAAAGCATTTTAGAAACAAAAGAAATGTTCAGTGAGACAGAAAAGTGAAGCTGTCCATGACAATATTTTGGTTTCTTTGACTTTTTTTTTTTTTTTTTTCCTTTTGAATCTTCGAGGAAAAATGTTTCTCTGCTTCTGATTTATGAACCTCTGCTTTGCTTAGTACATCTCTGTGGTAGAATTAGAATAATGTGAATGATTCATGTAAATGTAAAACCTTGAGTTCAACATACTCATGAATGCCACAATAAACTTAATGTTAATTTTTTTGTTCTATTGTATAAAAGGATAGTGCGTTGGCCTTAACATTTCTGCTTTTTAACACTCATCTTATTTTGTTTACACTGTACAAATGAACTAACATACCTGCCAAAAAAGCATTTTGAAAGCATTAATATTTGAACGTAGTTTGGCCTTTCAGCTTAAAAATTAAAAAAATAAAAATAAAAATAATTGGAAATATAAAATAACTTCTCACCCAAATGGTTCTGCTATATTACTGATTCTTACATTCATTAATCCCTTTGATAGTTAAACAGGAATTTCTCGATAAAAGGTAAGATTTCACGCCTCTCAGGGTGATTGTTTAGAGACTACATTAGTCCAATGCACTTTATACTTCTAATAAGTGAGAAAAATATGATGAAAAAGATGTCTACTTATAAATATTGTTTAATTTCCACATGAGCACTGCCTAATGTACCATATTCTTCTAAAATAAATGAAAGTTAAATTTGGTATAGGGAAAAGAGCATTACTGGGGGATTAAGATTACTCAGGTAAGATTTAATGATATGAGAAGAAAAGGAGAGAATGGAAGATCTGATATGAAAGAAAAATCTATACAAAAACTTAACAAAAGAAAAAAGAAATGGAAATGTTAACTCCAAAGGCCAGTGAGAAGTCTGCAGCTTAGCATCTAATTAGGTTAAATCTAAACGGTGCAATGAATGTTCTGCCATGAAGACATACCTGAGCTGACAAATTAGTTTGTTTAATGGAAGTCATATAGTTGAGTTACCTTCATTGAAGCTAATAAATCTCATTACTTCAGAGAACTTATTCATCCCAGAGGAAAAATACAAAGATGCAGTAAACCATTAGACAGAGCAAATACTTCTATCAAAACAAGGAGAGGGACTAGGGGAAAGAAAAAGCATGAATGAGGCAACACAGAGGCCAGGATTGGGTTATTTCTTTTAAAAGAAGTACCAGTTTATGCCAGTTTAAATTGTTTGTAGAATTAGAATCAAAGAATTACAGACCTATTATTAAACAGTGCAAGAGGCATTTCAGTACTGCAGGCACAGTACAGAGTGTTCCTGTTCATTGTGTGGTAACAGTCAAGTTCAAATATCTGTTTCCTTAGCTGTTCTTTCACTGTGAGTTCATAGTTTTATTTTGTTTTCATTTAGTTGTTGGCATTTCTTTTTTCAACATTCCTAATTGACCTAACTTTATTTCTCCCACTAAAGTACTTTGGCTCAGAATATCTTTATCTCAGCTGTTTCAGAGTCATTAGTAATTTAATTCTCCATGTGGTACTGATTTTACCCTGATATATTTATACGAGACTATCTCATTCCCCTCCATAACCTCATTAAGAGTGAGATTGTGCAGTTTCATTACAGGCAATAATAAATGGTACTTTTTCAACCACTTTGTAAGTTTATGCTGTCGGTCAAGCACAGGTCCAAGACTGTGTTCAAATTCAGACATCACTGTTTACTATCAAGAAGTTGCTCAGTCTCCATCATAGACCATATTCAAAAATACTGCCTAAACTAAAAGTTCAGTAATCTTACAATAAGATGATAGATGGCCACTGTGCTTTTTCTTCGCTTTTCTAGACAGAAAATGGAGGAACAAAGCATGCTATTTCTCAGTCCTGTAAAAGGTACCTGCTACGAATACCTTTACTTACTGATTTCATCAAGTTAGGATGAGATTTTTCAATGTTACTCCCTCACAGATCTTAAATTCTTTTTCCTACAATATCATATTTATCATATTTATCACCTTTGATATTTTCTTCCCTCTGAGTGAGTGGCATTTATGTGCTCTCAGCAGTGCTTTACATAAAAGCCGAACATATACACAGACACACTCCCAAGAGCCTTATGGAAAAAAAAAGAATAATAATAAAATATAATAATAAAAAATTAGAGATATCTTGCAGGTGAAATGAACTTTTGGAGGTCTTTCAGTCTGATCTTCCATTCAAGGAAGGGCTATTGCAAGAGTTATCAAGGTAAAACATGATTTTGTCTACTCCTGAAAATTTCCAAGGTTTTTGAAGCTTCTATAGCCACTCTGGCAATATTTCCCAGTTCAATAATTATTTCTTATCCTACTAGAGGAGGCCAAGTAGGAATTGTAAGCACCAAGCATTTAAACCCTCATTTTTCTGCTGGCATTTAAATCATTTTATACTTTTTACCATAATGGTACTTTATATTCCAACAGCTCTTTCAGGGTTACAGCACAAAACTTTTAGGGAAAACTTCTAACACGATCAGTATAAAAACTAGGCCAGTTCCTATGAAAGTTAAGTTATTTAAAAGTTATGTATCAAAGAATCATAAGTTATCTGTCTGTAACTTACAGCCAATTCATCATTCCAGTGGAATTTTCTTAGGCTGTCTATACGAGAGAGACTCATACCACAGAAAAAGATCTAAAGGAGTTGATATTTCTGAAGTAAGTTAACTACAATCAGAATGCTCAGTATGCAGTACCCTGAAGTCAGAAATGACTCAAGGCTTAATCACAATAGAAAGATGCCTAAGGCAGCTGTCTGCTTGGGGGGGCAAGGAAAAAGGATATGTAGGCGCAGCCTAGCTGCCTGCTTGCTTGGTCTCACTGTCTGCTTCTCTCTCTATTTACTCCCATCTTGCTCTGGAGAGAGGGAATGATGCTTCTTATCATGTGACAGGCACCTAAAAATAGAGCATAAATTCCTGGCTTTATAACACAATTGCTGAGGGTTTTTTGTTCTGTTTTGTTTTAGAGAACACTGCAGAAGTAAGTAAAACCCAGTGCTAAGTGCTAAGATGATCAGAGGGCTGGAGCACCCCTCCTGTGAAGAAAGGTTTGGGGAACTGGGCTTGTTTACCTTGGAGAAGAGAAGGCTACAGGGAGACCTCATTGTGGCCTTCCAATACTTGAAGGGAGTGTATAAACAGTAGGGGGGACAGCTGTTTACAAGGGTGGACAGTGATAGGACAAGGGGGAATGGGTTTAAATTGAGACAGAAGAAGTTTAGATTGGAAATTATGAGGAATTTTTTCACACAGAGTATGGTGACGCACTGGAACAGTTTGCCCAAGGAGGTTGTGAATGCCCCAACCCTGGAGACATTCAAGGCCAGGCTGGATGTGGCTCTGGGCAGCCTGGTCTGGTGGTTGGCAACCCTGCAAATAGCAAGGGGGGTTGAAACTAGGTGATCACTGTGGTCATTTTCAACCCAAGCCATTCTATGATTCAGTGATTATGATTCAAATCACCAAGGTCATGCACTTATCTACCAACAGACTTGAGCTCTAGTCTTTTTTTAATGTGGAGGTGATGATGGCAAAAGAATGAAAGCTACTTATTCTAATGAACAAAATGACTCCATACCACACAAATGCCTGCTAATCTTTTCAGTGAACACAAAGTCTCCCCTTACATAGATATCCTTAATGACAGTCAATTATTTGTGGTTCTAAAATAGCTTCAACTATAACCATACTTTCCATCAACTCATAAATTTAAGACCTGCATAGATCATGTTCTTGACATCAATTAACTCTAATTAAAAGCATTTTAGATAAGTTGGCAGGTTCCATCATGAACCTCGATTTCCAAGTCTCTGTGGCTTATCTAATTTATTTTTATATCAAAACAATTTACATGAGATTGAAGCCTGCAGTTGAAGCTATAAATTTCTTAGATGAAGTGCAGGTTTTTGGTGGTTTTTGTTGTTGTTGTTTGTTTGCTGTTGTTTGTTTTGTTTCTTTTTTGATTCAGTTGAAAGGGACCTACAAACAACCTTAAGTCTTACAGCCTGACCACTTCAAGTTAAAGCGTATTAGTAAAGGCATTATCCAAATGCCTTTTGATCACTGACATTTTTCATCTTATTTTAATTTAATAGGTTAGTCATTAATTAGGGAATAAGAAGGTTGCTTGCATCAAGAGAAGGCACCAGCTTTCCCCCAAATTACTTTGCTTTTTAATAAGTTTGAGAAATTCCATTCAATACTGCAGAGCAAGTGTTGTAGAGTGAAACCTAGGTCACTTAAAGCTCAGTTTAAAAAGTGATTTAGATACATACAAGATAACTGTTGTTAAAGTTTGCATGGAGGAAATATATATCCTTCATTTTCACAACTGGAATAGATGTAGTCATATGAGTGATTGATCTAAAGAAAGACAGTTGAGGAAAATTAGCAAAAAAAAATCTTTTCATTTAAATTGTGTACAAAGTAGATAAAGCCACATGTTTGGCAATATAGTATTCCTTTATTTAGATCTCTTTCTCAATGAATGTAAAACTGGGCAAACTAAGGGAATTCAAACCACATGAGTTGTTTTCCTTTCAGTGTTTTCTGGAGCTAGAATTCACTGGAACTGAGCATGTGCATGCACACAGAATTGCCTGGGACTACTAACTGTGAGACTGTGTGAAAGAGTGAGAGACAAAGGTGGCTCTGGAGCACTTTTATGGAGAGCATTCTCAGCTCCACATGATCAACAGCACCAGAGGGTGAGATATTGAACAGCAGATCCAGAACCCAGCTGTAAAGTCACCACTGAACAGAACCAGCCTGAGGCTCACCCCTCCATGGAAAAATGAACATAAAATGCCAACCAGGAACATTTTCTAATTATAGGAGAATCCAGTCTGTTGTGAAATCATACCACATATTCAAGTCAAGGCAACAGAGCTGCTTTTTTACTTAAATTACTTAAATAGGTGCATAAAAAATCAGTACAATTTTGTTGTTTAAATTAAATATACAGGATTACGTTTAGAGTGTGAATTCACAGTGTGTTTTACTAACAGATGGCTTCAAAGATAACAATCAAATATTACCATTTAATTTGATACACAGAAATGATTTTTTGAAAAATTTGTTACATTTTCCCAAACAAAATTTCACACTATATCTTTGGTGGAACAAGTCAATAAAATGTAGCTCAAGCTGTGGCCTTCAGAACTGCTGTTTAGACTACAGCACTGGGCATTCAGACAGAGTCACTTAGTGATCAGTATGCTCAAATTGGTGTTTGGGGACAGTCCAGGAAACATGAAACAGTGTGAACATTTTGTAAAGGAAATAGAATCTAACTTTACAGAAACTGAAATGTTACAGTTATTTATAGGCAAATTATCTTCAGGGATGAGTTATTTTTTTCCACAGAGGAGAGCTAATTCACTGAGATTTGACCTACTGCCCCTTTACTGTCATGTGTTGAATTTAAGACTAGCTCAAGGGTAATGACTGGTGTTTAAATATGAGATGTTTTACACCAAATTGTGACAAGGGTAATAGCATGTCACTGAGACTACTACAAATGTCAGCAAAAGGCTGTTGTCATGATGACTTTGGAGTAATCATTATTTGCTTGTGGAAAAATTGCAGCAGATTAATTCACCACATATCCAGCATGAATGTGGTACAGCTCAGTGTAATGTGAGTACAGGTATTGTGTCCTTGCTCAATAGTCTTATTACATAAAATCCCATTTGAGGAAACAAGTTACGTGTCAACTAGCAGCATATTACTTTCTGTGAAGAACCATATTAAAATTCATTTTGCATCAAGTCCTTCAGTACTGATAAGAATAAAAAGAGTGTGACACTGATTATGTATATAATTCTTATACAAAATCACGGCATTTAAAATGAACACTGAATTATAATCAGGAATCTACATGATTTGAATAGACAGAGATTTTGTTTTACATGCTTTTTTGAAGAGAGAAGAAAGATGTCCAGGAAAGAAAGAACATACACTCTAATTAAATACTGCTAGTTTAATAACAGCAAATTAGATTATGTTTCTGATATCTGGTATCCTTTCTTTGTATCAGTTTGACTTGTAAGTACAAGTAACAGAAATAAGTACGTTCAATGCTTTTTGAAATACACAAAAACACTTTCCTAAATATATTGAGGTAAGCAACAGAATGAGAAAGAGAATTCAAGATACTATATTAGGTAGGCTACCAGACTCTAGAAAAAGCTAAAGAAAGCATAATTTCAAGGCATTGAAAGAAATAAAACTTCTCAATGCTGCTGTTTCCCAATAATTTCTTATTCTCACAATTCTCAACAATATTCTCAAAATATCTTTTCAACAATATCTTCTGGTTAAAAAATTATATGCTTAAATTACTTGGATTTTTATTTTCTACTAAATGTTTAACAATAATTAGAATTCTAATAAAACTTTTTAAGCAATAACCATCTTCAACCAGCTTCTGACATACTTTCTCTGAAACCAATATATATCTCAGTCTTAACTGGATTGTAATTTTCCCTTGCTGCACCACATGGAATAATAATGATAAGCCTCAGAACACAGGAAATCCATATCTATATGCTAATCCTGTAACAACCTTCTTACCCTTTAAGGTCTTAAAATAATTGAGTTAGTAATTTGGGAAAGTTTTCAGGATCCAAGATTAAAGGCCTACATTCACAGCAACAAACAACCACCCCACAAGCAAAAAAAAACAAAAAAAACCTTTTGCTGGTCAACAGCATAAAAACCAGAAATTTAAGTTGTTGCATATTCAGTTTGTGCAGCAACAGACATTAGTCCATAATATCACAAGAAATAATAATACCAGAGAAAAAGATTAACTAGAACTACATTGAAACCTCAACAAGATTAAAAAAACAAACAAACAAAAAAACAAAAAAACTGCATAATGAACTCTCAGAAAGTGTCTTTCACTGGAGGCTGTCTAAAGTAAGGGTTTTTCGGTCTAAAAATTAGTATCACCATCAGTGAATCAGCAGGTGAATTAGCAAGGCCTGTATATGTTGGCTTGAGAAGGAGGAAAAACAGCAGACAAAAAGCACAAGCCTCTGCTACTTGGTATTTCATTTTTCAGCCATATCAAAACTTTCATAAAACAGGAACCCACTTTTTACAAAGGAAATAACAAGACCTAATTAGCTTGTTTTCCTTTGTTGTTTGTTTGCTTTTCCTGGTGTGTTTTCTTGCTGGTGTTTTGTTGTTTGGCTTTTTATTGGTTTGGTTGGTTTGGTTTGCTTTTTCAGCTACATTGTACAGTAACATACAGATAATTGAAAGAATTAGAGTCAGGGTTAATCTTGATCTGTGTAACTATCAGGAAAAAATATTGTGTTATAAAGATTAAAAAAGGAAAAATTGTAGGCCAGCCCAGGTTCAATGTCTAGCAGTCAGGCACTAGCTTTAAATTATCTGTCTCATCATAAAATTGCCCAGGGTAGTGAACATGAGATAAAAATTGAAATGATGTTCAGGTATCTAACTCAACATGATATTAGAAGATTTGAAAACTCAGGTGTTCCCTAGAAAGAATCTTGAATTTAGTGCAATTAGTTTTCTACCTGGTAATGAGAAAGCATCTTTTTTTTTTTTTTTTTTTTTCCCTTCTGTAACTTATAATACATGTACAAAGTGGATTTAAAGACCACCATTTTGATTTAGAATCATAGAATCGTTTGAGTTGGAAGGGACCCTTAAAGGTCACCTGGTCCTACTCCCCTACAGTGAACAGGGACATCTACTAGTAAATCAGATTCCTCAGAGCCTGGTCCAACCTGACCTTGAATGTCTCCAGGGACAGGGTTTCCACCACTTCCCTGGGCAAACTGTCCCAGTGCTTCAACACCTTTATCATAATTTTTTTTTTTTTTTTCCAATATCCAATCTAAATTTCCCCTCTTTTAATTTGAAATCATTTCCTGCTGTCTTAGCACAAATGACCCCAATAAAATGTCTGTCCCCTTCTTTCCTAGCTCACATTTGGATACTGAAAAGTCATTATCAGGTCTCCCCAGATCCTTCTTGCTGAACAGCCTCAGATCTCTCAGCTTGTCCTCGTAGGGGAGCTATTCCATTCTTTGGATCATTTTTGTGGCTTTCCTCTGGACATACAGGTCCATGCGTCTCATGTATTGAGAAGTCCACATCCTGACACAGTACTCCAGATGAGATCTCATCAGTGCAGTGTAGAATGGCGGGATCTTCCCCCTCCCAACCTGCTGGCCACACTTCTTTTGATGCATCACAGAATACAATTGGCTTTCTGGGCTGTGAGGACACATTGTCCAACTTGTCACTGGTTTTCAAAGAACATTTGCTTGCCTCAAAACCAATAATAGTTTTGGCAACTGCCTATATTATTAAGGACATTTACATGTGGTAAAACATTAAAGCAAGAAAAATAAAGTCTAGAATATCACTATTGGAATTAAAATAAAGGACCTGCCCCAAATCACCACTTGATATCAGAATGTATTTTCTTGCTTGCTTTCTTACTTGCTTATAGGTGGGATACTTTATAATGCAGCTCCAAACATCAGCAAGTGACTCTGGAATAGAGATGGGTAAGAAGAGCCAAGATGAGTCATGAATATCCAGTACCTGAATATCCAGTACCTGAATATCCAATACTCTGAATACAGAGGATCTCTTCAATCAGTCATGAATCTGGACAGTTTATGTAGGATATAGATCTAAGAACTCTTGATACTGTTACACAATTTTTTTAAGACTGTTTATGACACAAAAACCAGAAAACCTTGAGTTATAATAAACTACATGACTGTATTTTATAGTCAGTGTACTGCAAGAAAAATCTAAAGAAATCAGGCTCAAGCACATTTTAAAATAACAAAATAATTAAATAATATAATAGAAAAAAATTTTTTTGTTACTAAAGTTACCTTGTTTTCTCAAAGGCAAAGGAAACAAAAGATTGATGCTGCTAATATTGATGGGTCTTGGCTAAAAGCCAGAGTTTTACCAAGCTTTTTTTTACTGATTCATTGTTCATGAATCTATGCTGGCTTACACAAAGCTGAGATTCATCGTTTTTTCTTTTTTTTAACATAATATGACACAGATGTATTTAATTTTCTTTCAAATAGACATCTTCATCTCTGTTAACTCTATTGAATTCCACTCTGTAACATTCAGGTCATATCTCATTTCCCAGTTCTACCATACATCCATCAAAGACTATTAAAGGTTCTGGTCTGTTTTACACATTTTTAATAATGTAACAAGGACTGTCATCACACAAAATTCACTTTGTGAAAATCTAAACAAAAAATATCTTTGTGTCCATGTCAGACACTGTTCATATAAATGTGCTTGTTACAAAACTATTAGATTAGCAGTGATTTTGAAAGAAATGAATGGCATTGTATCTCAAAGAAAGAAGGAAAAAATACAGGACAAAATTAATAAGTTGTGCTCCAATTTATCAGGAGCCTTTTTAGAGCTGCTTTCAGTTTCTGAGCCTTTTCCTTGTTTGTTAGCTTTTACTTTTATAATTGCCCTGTTCTGTTCAAATGTGATTTTAGTGAGAGCATTTGTTGACTCGTGAAAAGATTCATATAATTAACTTCACAGTGCATTGCAATCATATACAAATATCAGAAGTTTCTTTGAACTAAAGCAGTGAAAACTTCAAAACTGCAAAATAAAAAGGACAACTAAGCATATTGCCTAGGGGAAAAAAATTAAAAAAACAATTCAACATATTAACAAATAGTCTTCATGCAATGAAGCATTAATTAAGACTGATAATAAAATGCAGGAAATATATTCTGAATTTCTCAGTTATCTCTGTTATTGAGTGGTTCTTAATAACGCAATAAAAACTTAAGTATGTCTAAGACTAATAGTAGCATAAACTCATGTTACTATCTTTACTGTGTCTTTATAAAATCGTAATATGACAAGCAATTGTGTGAGATATGTTAATATTTCATATCTCATTAGAGTTAATATATATAAATTTAAAAACTTGAAAGATTTGTATAAATGATAGATTAATTGGTTGTCATGCTTGGATAATAGCCAATGACTATGAAACCTGTGCTCTATTGTATCTGTTTATCTCAAATTGTTAATATACTTTACAGGTATAGGGAACTGTTAACAAAGTCCACCCTCTCTCTGCTAAATAACAGAATGTAAATAACTGAGTTTGATCAGAGTTAGAATCCTTGTGTGATCTTAAGTGTTACTGGTCATCTTTCAATGTTCATTTTCATCCCTGATAACATGTTGGAAACACTTACCTATGCCTCAACATTTCCAAGTAAATGTTGAACTTATTTTCTGAGTTATAAGGTTAGAGCACATCATACTGTATCTTAAGTATCTGACTTGCCTTATGAGTGTCCCATACTCCACTACAACCTCCACACTAGTTTGAAAATCTCAAGTAGATGTGAAGAACAAAAAGTTGGTTTACTTTGTCTCAGCTTACTAACATGTCAGAGAATACAAGATTTTTTACGATCACACTCAATATAAACCAGGGATGTGAGTTCAATGTGCCTGATTTTTTTCTTAAAGTGAAAATATTCATAATGTCAAAGGAAATTTCAATCATTAATACTACAAGGGAAAAAGTGAAATGGAATATCTTAGGTAGAGATATTTTAATTTTATAAGACTATTTACTATTATTCTTATTTTTAATAAAAGGCTTCCCACTCCCTTGTCTATATAAAAAAAAATGTGTCCTTTCCTCCACCCTTACTCCAGTAACTTCTACTGGCTTCCTGGCTTGCAGAAATCCTACATGGTTCTCTGAACATGAAAAACACTTTTGTT